>NC_060130.1:10358170-11608170 GCF_021461395.2 Schistocerca americana | reverse complement strand
AAAGTGAAGCATCGGCATCTATAACTAGTGTCACAGGAATGGTTGAAAACATAGACAGTAAGAAGAGTCAGTTTTCATGTACTTAAGTCGGCATTGTGCCTTTTGTATTTAATTCCGACGCAATTTCTGTGATTCATCGTCAATACGAATGTCAGAGGGATACAGTAAAAATGAAGTGAAGCATCGGAATCTATAACTAGTGTCACACGAATGGTTCAACACATAGACAGTAAGAAGAGTCAGTTATCTTGTACTTAAGTCGGCATTGTGCTTTTTGTATTTAATTCCGAAGCTATTTCTGTGTTTCATCGTCAATAAGAAGGTCATAAGGATACAGTAAACCAGAAGTGAAGCATCGGAATCTATAACTAGTGTCACAGGAATGGTTCAAAACATAGACAGTAAGAAGAGTCAGTTTTCTTGTACTTAAGTCGGCATTGTGCCCTTTGTATTTAATTCCGATGCAATTTCTATGTTTCATCATCAATAAGAAGGTCAGAGGGACACAGTAAACCTGATGTGAATCATCGGAATCTATAACTAGTGTCACAGGATTGGTTCAAAATATAGCCAGTAAGAAGAGTCAGTTATCTTGAACTTAAGTCGGCATTGTCCCTTTTGTATATAATTCCGTTGTAATTTCTGTGTTTCATCGTCAATAAAAAGGTCACAGGGATACAGTAAACCTGAGGTGTAGCATCGGAATCATTAACTAGTGTCACAGGAATGGTTCAAAACATAGACAGTAGGAAGAGTCAGTTTTCGTGTAGTTAAGTCGGCATTGTGCCTTTTCTATTTAATTCCGATGCAATATCTGTGTTTCATCGTCAATAAGAAGGTCAGAGGGACACGGTAAACCTGAAGTGAAGCATCGGAATCTATAACTAGTGTCACAGGAATGGTTCATAACTTAGACAGTAAGAAGAGTCAGTTTTCTTGAACTTAAGTAGGCATTGTGCCTTTTGTATTTAATTCCGATGCGATTTCTGTGTTTCATCGTCAATAAGAAGGTCAGAGGGATACAGTAAACCTGAAGTGAAGCATCGGAATCTATAACTAGTGTCACATGAGTGGTTCAAAGCATAGACAGTAAGAAGAGTCAGTTTTCTTGTACTTAATTCGGCATTGTGCCTTTTCTATTTAATTCCGATGCAATCTCTGTGTTTCATCGTCAATAAGAAGGTCAGAGGGATACAGTAAACCTTAAGTGAAGCATTGGCATCTATAACTAGTGTCACAGGAATGGTTCTAAACATAGACAGTAAGAAGAGTCAGTATTCTTGTACTTAAGTCTGCATTGTTCCTTTTCTATTTAATTCCGATGCAATTTCTATGTTTCATCGTCAATAAGAAGGTCAGAGGGATGCAGTAAACCTGACGTTAAGAATCGGCAACTATAACTAGTGTCACAGGAATGGTTCAAAACATAGACAGTAAGAAGAGTCAGTTTCCTTGTACTTAAGTCGGCATTATGCCTTTTGTATTTAATTCCGATGCAATTTCTGAGTTTCATCGTCAATAAGAAGGTCAGAGGGATACAGTAAACCTGAAGTGAAGCATCGGAATCTATATATAATGTCACAGGAATGGTTCAAAACATAGACAGTAAGAGGAGACAGTTTTCTTGTACTGAAGTCGGCATTGTGCCTTTTGTATTTAATTCCGATGCAATTTCTGTGTTTCATCGTCAATATGAAGGTCAGAGGGATACAGTAAACTTGAAGTGAAGCATCGGAATCTATAACTAGTGTCACAGGAATGGTTCAAAACATAGACAGTAAAAAGAGTCAGTTTTCTTGTACATAAGTCGGCATTGAGCCTTTTGTATTTAATTCCGATGCAATATCTGTGTTTCATCTTCAATAAGAAGGTTGGAGGGATACAGTAAACCTAAAGTGAAGCATCGGCATCTATAACTAGTTTCACAGGAATGGTTGAAAACATAGACAGTAAGAAGAGTCAGTTTTCATGTACTTAAGTCGGCATTGTGCCTTTTGTATTTAATTCCGATGCAATTTCTGTGATTCATCGTCAATACGAAGGTCAGAGGGATACAGTAAAAATGAAGTGAAGCATCGGAATCTATAACTAGTGTCACGCGAATGGTTCAACACATAGACAGTGAGAAGAGTCAGTTATCTTGTACTTAAGTCGGCATTGTGCCTTTTGTATTTAATTCCGAAGCTATTTCTGTGTTTCATCGTCAATAAGAAGGTCAGAAGGATATAGTAAACCAGAAGTGAAGCATCGGAATCTATAACTAGTGTCACAGGAATTGTTCAAAGCATAGACAGTAAGAAGAGTCAGTTTTCTTGTACTTAAGTCGGCATTGTGCCTTTTGTATTTAATTCCGATGCAATTTCTATGTTTCGTCGTCAATAAGAAGGTCAGAGGGACACAGTAAACCTGAAGTGAATCATCGGAATCTATAACTAGTGTCGCAGGATTGGTTCAAAATATAGCCAGTAAGAAGAGTCAGTTATCTTGAACTTAAGTCGGCATTGTGCCTTTTGTATATAATTCCGTTGTAATTTCTGTGTTTCATCGTCAATAAAAAGGTCACAGGGATACAGTAAACCTGAGGTGTAGCATTGGAATCATTAACTAGTGTCACAGGAATGGTTCAAAACATAGACAGTAGGAAGAGTCAGTTTTCGTGTAGTTAAGTCGGCATTGTGCCTTTTCTATTTAATTCCGATGCAATTTCTGTGTTTCTTCGTCAATAAGAAGGTCAGAGGGACACGGTAAACCTGAAGTGAAGCTTCGGAATCTATAACTAGTGTCACAGGAATGGTTCATAACTTAGACAGTAAGAAGAGTCAGTTTTCTTGTACTTAATTCGGCATTGTGCCTTTTCTATTTAATTCCGATGCAATCTCTGTGTTTCATCGTCAATAAGAAGGTCAGAGGGATACAGTAAACCTTAAGTGAAGCATTGGCATCTATAACTAGTGTCACAGGAATGGTTCTAAACATAGACAGTAAGAAGAGTCAGTATTCTTGTACTTAAGTCTGCATTGTTCCTTTTCTATTTAATTCCGATGCAATTTCTATGTTTCATCGTCAATAAGAAGGTCAGAGGGATGCAGTTAACCTGACGTTAAAAATCGGCAACTATAACTAGTGTCACAGGAATGGTTCAAAACATAGACAGTAAGAAGAGTCAGTTTCCTTGTACTTAAGTCGGCATTATGCCTTTTGTATTTAATTCCGATGCAATTTCTGAGTTTCATCGTCAATAAGAAAGGTCAGAAGGATACAGTAAACCTGAAGTGAATCATCGGAATCTATAACTAGTGTCGCAGGATTGGTTCAAAATATAGCCAGTAAGAAGAGTCAGTTATCTTGTACTTAAATCGGCATTGTGCTTTTTGTATTTAATTCCGATTCGATTTCTGCGTTTCATCGTCAATAAGAAAGTCAGAGGGATACAGTAAGCCTGAAGTGAAGCATCGGAATCTATATCAAGTGTCACAGGAATGGATCAAAACATAGACAGTAAGAAGAGTCAGTTATCTTGTACTTAAGTCGGCATTGTGCCTTTTGTATTTAATTCCGATGCAATTTCTGTGTATCATCGTCAATAAGAAGGTCAGCGGGATACAGTAAACCTGAAGTGAAGCATCGGAATCTATAACTAGTGTCACAGGAATGGTTCAAAACATAGACAGTAAGTAGAGTCAGTTTTCTTGTACTTAAGTCGGCATTGTGCCTTTTGTATTTAATTCCGATGCAATATCTGTGTTACATCTTCAATAAGAAGGTCAGAGGGATACAGTAAACCTGAAGCAAAGCATCGCAATCTATAACTAGTGTCACAGGAATGGTTCACAGCATAGACATTATGAAGAGTCAGTTTTCTTGTACTTAAGTCGGCATTGTTCCTTTTCTATCTAATTCCGATGCAATTTCTATGTTTCATCGTCAATAAGAAGGTCAGAGGGATACAGTAAACCTGATGTGAAGCATCGGAATCTATAACTAGTGTCACAGGAATGGATCAAAGCATTGACAGTAAGAAGAGTCAGTTGTCTTGGACTTAAGCCGGCATTGTGCCTTTAGTATTTAATTCCGATGCAATTTCTGTGTTTCATCGTCAATAAGAAGGTCAGAGGGATACAGTAAAATTGAAGTGAAGCATCGGAATCTATATCTAGTGTCACAGGATTGGATCAAAACATAGACAGTAAGAAGAGTCAGTTTTCTTGTACTTAAGTCGGCATTGTGCCTTTTGTATTTAATTCCGATGAAATTTCTGTGTATCATCGTCAATAAGAAGGTCAGCGGGATACAGTAAACCTGAAGTGAAGCATCGGAATCTATAATTGGTGTCACGTAAATGGTTAAAAACATAGAGAGTAAGAAGAGCCAGTTTTCTTGTACTTAAGTCGGCATTGTGCCGTTTGTATAAAATTTCGATGCAATTTCTGTGTTTCATCGTCAATAAGAGGGTCAGAGGGATACAGTAAACCTAAAATGAAGCATCGGAATCTATAACTAGTGTCACAGGAATGCTTCAAACCGTAGACAGTATGAAGAGTCAGATTTCTTGTACTTAAGTCGGCATTGTGCCTTTTGTATTTAATTCCGTTGCAATTTCTGTGTTTCATCGTCAATAAGAAGGTCAGAGGGATACAGTAAACCTGATGTGAAGCATCGGAATCTATAACTAGTGTCACAGGAATGGATCAAATCATAGACAGTAAGAAGAGTCAGTTTTCTTGTACTTAAGTCGGCATTGTGCCATTTGTATTTAATTCCGATGCAATTTCTGTGTTTCATCGTCAATAAGAAGGTCAGAGGGATACAGTAAACCTGAAGTGAAGCATCGGAATCTATAACTAGTGTCACAGGAATGGTTCCAAACATAGACAGTAAGAAGAGTCAGTTTTCTTGTACTTAAGTCGGCATTGTGCCTTTTGTATTTAATTCCGATGAAATTTCTGTGTATCATCGTCAATAAGAAGGTCAGCGGGATACAGTAAACCTGAAGTGAAGCATCGGAATCTATAATTGGTGTCACGTAAATGGTTAAAAACATAGAGAGTAAGAAGAGCCAGTTTTCTTGTACTTAAGTCGGCATTGTGCCGTTTGTATTAAATTTCGATGCAATTTCTGTGTTTCATCGTCAATAAGAGGGTCAGAGGGATACAGTAAACCTAAAATGAAGCATCGGAATCTATAACTAGTGTCACAGGAATGCTTCAAACCGTAGACAGTATGAAGAGTCAGATTTCTTGTACTTAAGTCGGCATTGTGCCTTTTGTATTTAATTCCGTTGCAATTTCTGTGTTTCATCGTCAATAAGAAGGTCAGAGGGATACAGTAAAACTGAGGTTAAGTATCGGAATCTATAACTAGTGTCACAGAAATGGTTCAAAACATTGACAGTAAGAAGATTCAGTTTTCTTGGACTTAAGTCGGCACTGTGCCTTTAGTATTTAATTCCGAAGCAATTTCTGTGTTTCATCGTCAATAAGAAGGTCAGAGGGATTCAGTAAAACTGAGGTTAAGTATCGGAATCTATAACTAGTGTCACAGGAATGGTTCAAAACATTGACAGTAAGAAGAGTCAGTTTTCTTGTACTTATGTCGGCATTGTGCCTTTTGTATTTAATTCCGATGCAATTTCTGTGTTTCATCGTCAATGAGAAGGTGAGAGGGATACAGTAAACCTGAAGTAAAGCATCGGAATCTATAACTAGTGTCACATGAATGGTTCAAAACATAGACAGTAATAAGAGTCAGTTATCTTGTTCTTAAGTCGGCATTGTGCTGTTTGTATTTAATTCCGATTCGATTTCTGCGTTTCATCGTCAATAAGAAGGTCAGAGGGATACAGTAATTCTGAAGTGAAGCATCGGAATCTATATCTAGTGTCACAGGAATGGATCAAAACATAGACAGTAAGAAGAGTCAGTTTTCTTGTTCTTATGTCGGCATTGTGCCTTTTGTATATAATTCCGATGCAATATCTGTGTATCATCGTCAATAAGAAGGACAGCGGGATACAGTAAACCTGAAGTGAAGCATCGGAATCTATAACTAGTGTCACAGGAATGGTTCAAAACATAGACAGTAAGAAGAGTCAGTTTTCTTGTACTTAAGTCGGCATTGTGCATTTTGTATTTAATTCCGATGCAATATCTGTGTTTCATCTTCAATAAGAAGGTCAGTGGGATACAGTAAACCTGAAGTGAGCATCGGAATCTATAACTAGTGTCTCAGGAATGGTTCAAAGCATAGACAGTTTGAAGAGTCAGTTTTCTTGTACTTAAGTCGGCATTGTTCCTTTTCTATCTAATTCCGATGCAACTTCTATGTTTCATCGCCAATAAGATGGTCAGAGGGATACAGTAAAAGTGAAGTGAAGCTTCGGAATCTATAAGTAGTGTCACATGATTGGTTCAAACGTACACAGTAAGAAGAGTCAGTTTTCTTGTACTTAAGTCGGCATTGTGCCTTTTGTATATAATTCCGATTCAATATCTGTGTATCATCGTCAATAAGAAGGACAGCGGGATACAGTAAACCTGAAGTGAAGCATCGGAATCTATAACTAGTGTCACAGGAATGGTTCAAAACATAGACAGTAAGAAGAGTCAGTTTTCTTGTTCTTATGTCGGCATTGTGCCTTTTGTATATAATTCCGATGCAATATCTGTGTATCATCGTCAATAAGAAGGACAGCGGGATACAGTAAACCTGAAGTGAAGCATCGGAATCTATAACTAGTGTCACAGGAATGGTTCAAAACATAGACAGTAAGAAGAGTCGGTTTTCTTGTACTTGAGTCGCTATTGTGCCTTTTGTATTTAATTCCGAAGCAATTTCTGTGTTTCATCGTCAATAAGAAGGTCAGAGGGATTCAGTAAAACTGAGGTTAAGTATCGGAATCTATAACTAGTGTCACAGGAATGGTTCAAAACATTGACAGTAAGAAGAGTCAGTTTTCTTGTACTTATGTCGGCATTGTGCCTTTTGTATTTAATTCCGATGCAATTTCTGTGTTTCATCGTCAATAAGAAGGTCTGATGGATACAGTAAACCTGAAGTGAAGCATCGGAAGCTATAACTAGTGTCACATGAATGGTTCAAATCATAGACAGTAGGAAGAGTTTTCTTGTACTTAGGTCGTCATTGCGCCTTTTGTATTTAATTCCGATGCAATTTCTGTGTTTCATCGTCAATAAGAAGGTCAGAGGGATACAGTAAACCTAAAGTGAAGCATCGGTATCTATAACTAGTGTCACAGGAATGGATCAAACTGTAGACAGTAAGAAGAGTCAGATTTCTTGTACTTAAGTCGGCATTGTGCCTTTTGTATTTAATTCCGATGCAATTTCTGTGTTTCATCGTCAATAAGAAGGTCAGCGGGATACAGTAAACCTGAAGTGAAGCATCGGAATCTGTAACTAGTGTCACAGGAATGGATCAAAACATAGACAGTAAGAAAAGTCAGTTTTCTTGGACTTAAGTCGGCATTGTGCCTTTTGTATCTAACTCCGATGCAATATCTGTGTTTCATCTTCAATAAGAAGGTCAGAGGTATACAGTAAATCTGAAGTGAAATATCGGAATCTATAACTAGTGTCGCAGGAATGGTTCAAAACATAGACAGTATGAAGAGTCAGTTTACTTGTACTTAAGTCGGCATTGTTCCTTTTCTATCTAATTCCGATGCAATTTCTATGTTTCATCGTCAATAAGAAGGTCAGAGGGATACAGTAAACCTGAAATGAAGCATCGGAATCTATAACTAGTTTCACAGGAATGGAACAAAACATAGACAGTAAGAAGAGTCAGTTTGGTTGTACTTAAGTCGGCATTGTGTTTTTTGTATCTAATTCCGATGCAATTACTGTGTATCATCGTCAATAAGAAGGTCAGAGGCATACAGTAAACCTGAAGTGAAGCATCGGAATCTATATCTAGTGTCACAGGAATGGTTCAATCACAGACAGAAAGAAGAGTCAGTTTTCTTGTGCCTTAAGTCGGCATTGTGACTTTTGTATTTAATTCCGATCTAATTTCTGTGATTCATCGTCATTAAGAAGGTCAGAGGGATACAGTAGAGCTGAAGTGAAGCATCGGAATCTATGACTAGTGTCACATGAATTGTTCAAACATAGACAGTAAGAAGAGTCAGTTTTCTTGTGCATAAGTCGGCATTGTGCCATTTGCATTAAATTCCGATGCAATTTCTGTGTTTCATCGTCAATAAGATGGTCTGATGGATACAGTAAACCTCAAGTGAAGCATCGGAAGCTATAACTTGTGTCACATGAATGGTTCAAAGGAGAGAATGTAAGAAGAGTCAGTTTTCTTGTACTTAAGTCGGCATTGTGCTTTTTGTATTTGATTCCGATGCGATTTCTGCGTTTCATCGTCAATAAGAAGGTCAGAGGGATACAGTAAACCTGAAGTGAAGCATCAGAATCTATATCTAGTGTCACAGGAATGGTTCAAAACATAGACAGAATAAAGAGTCAGTTTTCTTGTACTTAAGTCGGCATTGTGCCTTTTGTATTTAATTCCGTAGAAATTTCTGTGTTTCATCGTCAATAAGAAGGTCAGAGGGTTACAGTAAAGTTGAAGTGAAGCATCGGAATCAATATCTAGTGTCACAGGAATGGTTCAAAACATAGACAGTAAGAAGTGGCAGTTTACTTGTACTTAAGTCGGCATTGTGCCTTTTGTATTTAATTCCGATGAAATTTCTGTGTTTCATCGTCAATAAGAAGGTCAGAGGGATACAGTAAACCCGAAGTGAAGCATCGGAACCTAAAACACAGTGTCGAAGGAATGGTTCAAAACATAGACAGTAAGAAGAGTCAGTTATCTTGTACTTAAGTCGGCATTGTGCCTTTTGTATTTAATTCTGATGCAATTTCTGTGTTTCATCGTCAATAAGAAGGTCAGAGGGATACAGTAAACCTGAAGTGAAACCTCGGAATCTAAAACTAGTGTCACAGGAATGGTTCAAATCTTAGACAGTGAGAAGGGTCAGTTTTCTTGTACTTAAGTCGGCGTTGTGCCTTTTGCATTTAATTCCGATGCAATTTCTGTGTTTCATCGTCAATAAGAAGGTAAGAGGGTTACAGTAAAGCTGAAGTGAAGCATCGGAATCTATAACTAGTGTCGAAGGAATGGTTCAAAACATAGACAGTAAGAAGAGTCAGTTTTCTTGTACTTAAGTCGGCATTGTGCCTTTTCTATTTAATTCCGAAGAAATTTCTGTGTTTCATCGTCAATAAGAAGGTCAGAGGGATACAGTAAACCAGAAGTGATGCATCGGATTCTATAACTAGTGTCACAGGAATTGTTTCTAAGCATTGACAGTAAGAAGAGTCAGTTTTCTTGTACTTAGGTCGGCATTGTGACTTTTCTATTTAATTCCGATGCAATTTCTGTGTTTCATCGTCAATAAGAATATCAGAGGGATGCAGTAAACCTGAAGTGAAGCATCGGGATCTATAACAATTGTCACAGGAATGGTTCAAAGCACAGACAGTAAGAGGAGTCAGTTTTCTTGTACTTAAGTCGGCATTGTGCCTTTTGTATTTAATTCCGATGCATTTTCTGTGTGTCATCGTCAATAAGAAGGTCAGAGGGATACAGTAAACCTGAAGTGAAGCATCGGAATCTATAACTAGTGTCACAGGAGTGGTTCAATCATAGACAGTAAGAAGAGTCAGTTTTCTTGTACTTAAGTCGGAATTGTGCCTTTTGTATTTAATTCCGATGCAATTTCTGTGTTTCATCGTCAATAAGAATGTCAGAGGGATACAGTAAACCTGAAGTGACGCATCGGAATCTATAACTAGTATCACATGAGTGGTGCAACCATAGACAGTAAGAAGAGTCAGTTTTCTTGTACATAAGTCGGCATTGTGCCTTTTGTATTTAATTCTGATGCAATTTCTGTGTTTCATCGTCAATAAGAAGGTCTGATGGATACAGTAAACCTGAAGTCAAGCATCGGAAGCTATAACTAGTGTCACATGAATGGTTCAAATCATAGACAGTAGGAAGAGTTTTCTTGTACTTAGGTCGTCATTGTGCCTTTTGTATTTAATTCCGATGCAATTTCTGTGTTTCATCGTCAATAACAAGGTCACAGGGATACAGTAACCTGAAGTGAAGCATCGGAATTTATAATTGGTGTCACATGAATGGTTCAAAACATAGAGAGTAAGAAGTGTCAGTTTTCTTGTACATAAGTCGGCATTGTGCCGTTTGTATTTAATTTCTATGCAATATCTGTGTTTCATCGTCAATAGGAAGGTCAGAGGGATACAGTAAACCTAAAGTGAAGCATCGGAATCTATAACTAGTGTCACAGGAATGGTTCAAACCGTAGACAGTAAGATGAGTCAGATATCTTGTACTTAAGTCGGCATTGTGCCTTTTGTAATTAATTTCGATGCAATTTCTGTGTATCATCGTCAATAAAAAGGTCCAAGGGATACAGTAAACCCGAAGTGAAGCATCAGAATCTATAACTAGTGTCACATGAATGGTTGAATACATAGACAGTAAGAGGAATCTGTTTTCTTGTACTTAAGTCGGCATTGTGCCTTTTGTATTTAGTTCCGATGCAATTTCTGTGCTTCATCGTCAATAAGAAGGTCAGAGGGATACAGTAAACCTGAAGTGAAGCATCAGAATCTATAACTAGTGTCACAGGAATGGTTCAAAACATAGACAGTAAGATGAGTCAGTTTTCTTGTACTTAAGTCGGCATTGTGCCTTTTGTATTTAATTCCGTTGAAATTTCTGTGTTTCATCGTCAATAAGAAGGTCAGAGGGATACAGTAAAGTTGAAGTGAAGCATCGGAATCTATAACTAGTGTCACAGGAATGGTTCAAAACATAGACAGTAAGAGGTGGCAGTTTACTAGTACTTATGTCGGCATTGTGCCTTTTGTATTTAATTCCGATGAAATTTCTGTGTTTCATCGTCAATAAGAAGGTCAGAGGGATACAGTAAACCCGAAGTGAAGCATCGGAACCCATAACTAGTGTCACATGAATGGTTCAAACATAGACAGTAAGAAGAGTCAGTTTTCTTGTACATAAGTCGGCATTGTGCTTTTGGTATTTGATTCCGATGCAATTTCTGTGTTTCATCGTCAATAAGAAGGTCTGATGGATACAGTAAACCTGAAGTGAAGCATCGGAAGCTATAACTAGTGTCACATGAATGGTTCAAATCATAGACAGTAAGAAGTGTCAGTTATCTTGTACTTAAGTCGGCATTGTGCCTTTTGTATTTAATTCCGATTCGATTTCTGCGTTTCATCGTCAATAAGAAGGTCAGAGGGATACAGTATAGCTGAAGTGAAGCATCGGAATCTATAACTAGTGTCGAAGGAATGGTTCAAAACACAGACAGTAAGAAGAGTCAGTTTTCTTGTACTTAAGTCGGCATTGTGCCTTTTGTATTTAATTCCGAAGAAATTTCTGTGTTTCATCGTCAATAAGAAGGTCAGGGGGATACAGTAAACCAGAAGTGATGCATCGGATTCTATAACTAGTGTCACAGGAATTGTTTCTAAGCATTGACAGTAAGAAGAGTCAGTTTTCTTGTACTTAGGTCGGCATTGTGACTTTTCTATTTAATTCCGATGCAATTTCTGTGTTTCATCGTCAATAAGAAGATCAGAGGGATGCAGTAAACCTGAAGTGAAGCATCGGGATCTATAACAATTGTCACAGGAATGGTTCAAAGCACAGACAGTAAGAGGAGTCAGTTTTCTTGTACTTAAGTCGGCATTGTGCCTTTTGTATTTAATTCCGATGCATTTTCTGTGTGTCATCGTCAATAAGAAGGTCAGAGGGATACAGTAAACCTGAAGTGAAGCATCGGAATCTATAACTAGTGTCACAGGAATGGTTCAATCATAGACAGTAAGAAGAGTCAGTTTTCTTGTACTTAAGTCGGAATTGTGCCTTTTGTATTTAATTCCGATGCAATTTCTGTGTTTCATCGTCAATAAGAATGTCAGAGGCATACAGTAAACCTGAAGTGACGCATCGGAATCTATAACTAGTATCACATGAGTGGTGCAACCATAGACAGTAAGAAGAGTCAGTTTTCTTGTACATAAGTCGGCATTGTGCCTTTTGTATTTAATTCCGATGCAATTTCTGTGTGTCATCGTCAATAAGAAGGTCTGATGGATACAGTAAACCTGAAGTGAAGCATCGGAAGCTATAACTAGTGTCACATGAATGGTTCAAATCATAGACAGTAGGAAGAGTTTTCTTGTACTTAGGTCGTCATTGTGCCTTTTGTATTTAATTGCGATGCAATTTCTGTGTTTCATCGTCAATAACAAGGTCAGAGGGATACAGTAACCTGAAGTGAAGCATCGGAATTTATAATTAGTGTCACATGAATGGTTCAAAACATAGAGAGTAAGAAGAGTCAGTTTTCTTGTACATAAGTCGGCATTGTGCCGTTTGTATTTAATTTCTATGCAATATCTGTGATTCATCGTCAATAAGAAGGTCAGAGGGATACAGTAAACCTAAAGTGAAGCATCGGAATCTATAACTAGTGTCACATGAATGGTTCAAACATAGACAGTAAGAAGAGTCAGTTTTCTTGTACATAAGTCGGCATTGTGCTTTTGGTATTTGATTCCGATGCAATTTCTGTGTTTCATCGTCAATAAGAAGGTCTGATGGATACAGTAAACCTGAAGTGAAGCATCGGAAGCTATAACTAGTGTCACATGAATGGTTCAAATCATAGACAGTAAGAAGTGTCAGTTATCTTGTACTTAAGTCAGCATTGTGCCTTTTGTATTTAATTCCGATTCGATTTCTGCGTTTCATCGTCAATAAGAAGGTCAGAGGGATACAGTAAACCTGAAGTGAAGCATCGGAATCTCTATCTAGTGTCACAGGAATGGATCAAAACAATGACAGTAAGAAGAGTCAGTTTTGTTGTACTTAAGTCGGCATTGTGCCTTTTTGTGTTTAATTCCGATGCAATTTCTGTGTATCATCGTCAATAAGAAGTTCGGCGGGATGCAGTAAACCTGAAGTGAAGCATCGGAATTTTAACTAGTGTCACAGGAATGGTTCAAAGCATAGACAGTGTGAAGAGTCAGTTTTCTTGTACTTAAGTCGGCATTGTTCCTTTTCTATCTATTTCCGATGCAATTTCTATGTTTCATCGCCAATAAGAAGATCAGAGGGATACAGTAAACCTGAAGTGAAGCATCGGAATCTGTAACTAGTGTCACTGGAATGGATCAAGACATAGACAGTAAGAAGAGTCAGTTTTCTTGGACTTAAGTCGGCATTGTGACTTTTGTATCTAATTCCGATGCAATATCTGTGTTTCATCTTCAATAAGAAGGTCAGAGGGACACAGTAAACCTGAAGTGAAGCATCGGAATCTATAACTAGTGTCACAGGAATGGTTCAAAACATAGACAGTAAGAAGAGTCAGTTTGCTTGTACTTAAGTCGGCATTGTGCCTTTTGTATATAATTCCGATGCAATTTCTGTGCTTCATCGTCAATAAGAAGGTCAGAGGGATGCAGTAAACCTGAAGTGAAGCATCAAAATCTATAACTAGTGTCACAGGAATGGTTCCAACCATAGACAGTAAGAAGAGTCAGTTTACTTGTACTTAAGTCGGAATTGTGATTTTTGTATTTAATGTCTATGCGATTTCTGCGTTTCATCGTCGATAAGAAGGTCAGAGGGATACAGTAAACCTGAAGTGAAGCATCGGAATCTGTATCTAGTGTAACAGGAATGGCTCAAAATATAGACAGTATGAAGTGTCAGTTTTCTTGTACTTAAGTCGGCATTGTTCCTTTTCTATCTAATTCCGATGCAATTTCTATGTTTCACCGTCAATAAGAAGGTCAGAGGGATACAGTAAACCTGAAGTGAAGCATCGGTATCTATAACTAGTGTCACAGGAATGGATCAAAACATAGACAGTAAGAAGATTCAGTTTTTTTGTACTTAAGTCGGCATTGTGCCTTTTGCATTTCATTCCGATGCAATTTCTGTGTTTTACCGTCATTAAGAAGGTCAGAGGAATACAGTAAACATGAAGTGAAGCATCGGAATCTATAACTAGTGTCACAGGATTGGTTCAAAACATAGACAGTAAGAAGAGTCAGTTTTCTTGTACTTAAGTCGTAATTGTGCCATTTGTATTTAATTCCGATGCAATATCTGTGTTTCATCGTCAATACGAAAGTCAGAGGGATACAGTAAACCTGAAGTGAAGCATCGGAATCTATAATTAGCGTCACTGGAATGGTTCAAAACATAGACTGTAAGAAGAGTCAGTTTTCTTGTACTTAAGTCGGCATTGTGTCTTTTGTATTTAACTCCGATGCAATTTATGTGTTCCATCGTCAATACGAAGGTCAGAGGGATACTGTAAACCTGAAGTGAAGCATCGGAATCTATAACTAGTCTCACAGGAATGGTTCAAAACATAGACAGTAAGAAGAGTCAGTTTTCTTGTACTTAAGTCGTCATTGTTCCATTTGTATTTAATTCCGATGCAATATCTGTGTTCCATAGTCAATAAGAAGGTCAGAAGGATACAGTAAACCTGATGGGAAGCATCGGAACCTATAACTAGTGTCACACGAATGGTTCAAACATAGACTATAAGAAGAGTCAGTTTTCCGGTACTTTAGTCGGCGTTGTGCCTTTTGTATTTAACTCCGATGCAATTTCTGCGTTTCATCGTCAATAAGAAGGTCAGAGGAATACAGTAAACCTGAAGTGAAGCATCGTAATCTGTAACTAGTGTCATAGGAATGGTTCAAAACATAGACAGAAAGAATAGTGTGTTTTCTTGTACTTTAGTCGGCATTGTGCCTTTTGTATGTAATTCCGGTGCAATTTCTGTGTTTCAATGTCAACAAGAAGGTCAGAGGGATACAGTAAACCTGAAATGAAGCATCGGAAACAATAATTAGTGTCACATGAATGGTTCAAACATAGACAGTAAGAAGAGTCAGTTATCTTGTACTTAAGTCGGCATTGTGCCTTTTGTATTTAATTCCGATGCAATTTCTGTGTTTCATCGTCAATAAGAAGGTCAGAGGGATACAGTAAACCTGAAGGGAAGCATCGGAATGTAATGCTAGTGTCACAGGAATGGTTCAAAACATAGACAGTGAGAGGGGCCTGTTTTCTTGTACTTAAGTCGGCGTTGTGCCTTTTGCATTTAATTCCGATGCAATTTCTGTGTTTCATCGTCAATAAGAAGGTAAGAGGGATACAGTAAAGCTGAAGTGAAGCATCGGAATCAATAACTACTGTCGAAGGAATGGTTCAAAACATAGACAGTAAGAAGAGTCAGTTTTCTTATACTTAAGTCGGCATTGTGCCTTTTCTATTTACTTCCGATGTAATTTCTGTGTTTCATCGTCAATTAGAAGGTCAGAGGGATACAGTAAACCTGAAGTGAAGCATCGGAATCTATTATTAGTGTCACATGAATGGTTCAAAGCATAGACAGTAAGAAGAGTCAGTTTTCTTGTACTTAAGTCGGCATTGTGCCTTTTGTATATATTTCCGATGCCATTTCTGTGTTTCATCGTCAATAAGATGCTCTGAGGGAAACAGTATACCAGAAGTGAATCATCGGAACCTATAACTAGTGTCACATGAATGGTTCAAATCATAGATAGCAAGAAGAGTCAGTTTTCTTGTACTTAAGTCGGCATTGTGCCTTTTGTATTTAATTCCGATGCAATTTCTGTGTTTCATCGTCAATAAGAAGGTCAGAGTTATACAGTAAACCTGAAGTGAAGCATCGGAATCTATAACTAGTGTCACAGGAATGGTTCAAACATAGACAGTAAGAAGAGTCAGTTATCTTGTACTTAAGTCGGCATTGTGCCTTTTGTATTTAATTCCGATGCATTTTCTGTGTGTCATCGTCAATAAGAAGGTCAGAGGGATACAGTAAACCTGAAGTGAAGCATCGGAATCTATAACTAGTGTCGAAGGAATGGTTCAAAACATAGACAGTAAGAAGAGTCAGTTTTCTTGTACTTAAGTCGGCATTGTATCTTTTGTATTTAACTCCGATGCAATTTCTGTGTTTCATCGTCAATAAGAAGGTCAGAGGGATACTGTAAACCTGAAGTGAAGCATCGGAATCTATAACTAGTCTCACAGGAATGGTTCAAAACATAGACAGTAAGAAGAGTCAGTTTTCTTGTACTTAAGTCGTCATTGTTCCATTTGTATTTAATTCCGATGCAATATCTGTGTTCCATAGTCAATAAGAAGGTCAGAAGGATACAGTAAACCTGATGGGAAGCATCGGAATCTATAACTAGTGTCACAGGAATGGTTCAAACATAGACCATAAGAAGAGTCAGTTTTCCGGTACTTTAGTCGGCGTTGTGCCTTTTGTATTTAACTCCGATGCAATTTCTGTTTCTCATCGTCAATAAGAAGGTCAGAGGGATACAGTAAACCTCAAGTGAAGCATCGTAATCTGTAACTAGTGTCATAGGAATGGTTCAAAACATAGACAGAAAGAATAGTGTGTTTTCTTGTACTTTAGTCGGCACTGTGCCTTTTGTATGTAATTCCGGTGCAATTTCTGTGTTTCAATGTCAACAAGAAGGTCAGAGGGATACAGTAAACCTGAAGTGAAGCATCGGAATCAATAATTAGTGTCACAGGAATGGTTCAAACATAGACAGTAGGAAGAGTCAGTTGTCTTGTACTTAAGTCTGCATTGTGCCTTTTGTATTTAATTCCGATGCAATTTCTGTGTTTCATCGTCAATAAGAAGGTCAGAGGGATACAGTAAACCTGAAGTGAAGCATCGGAATTTATAACTAGTGTCACAGGGATGGTTCAAAACATAGACAGTAAGAAGAGTCAGTTTTCTTGTACCAAAGTCGGCATTGTTCCATTTCTATTTCATTCCCATGCAATTTCTGTGTTTCATCGTCAGTAAGAAGGTCAGAGGGATACAGTAAACCTGAAGTGAAGCATCGGAATCTATTATTAGTGTCACATGAATGGTTCAAAATATAGACAGTTAGAAGAGTCAGTTTTCTTGTACTTAAGTCGGCATCGTGCCTTTTGTATATATTTCCGATGCAATTTCTGTGTTTCATCGTCAATAAGAAGCTCTGTGGGAAACAGTATACCTGAAGTGAATCATCGGAATCTATAACAAGTGTCACAGGAATGGTTCAAAACATAGACAGTAAGAAGAGTCAGTTTTCTTGTACTTAAGTCGGCATTGTGCCTTTGGTATTTAATTCCGATGCAATTTCTGTGTTTCATCGTCAATAAAAAGGTCAGAGGGATACAGTAAACCTGAAGTGAGTCATCGGTATCTATAACTAGTGTCACATGAATGGTTCAAAACATAGACAGGAAGAAGAGTCAGTTTTCTTGTACTTAAGTCGGCATTGTGCCTTTGTATTTAATTCCGATGCAATTTCTGTGTTTCATCGTCAATAAGAAGGTCAGAGTTATACAGTAAACCTGAAGTGAAGCATCGGAATCTATAACTAGTGTCACATAAATGGTTCAAACATAGATAGTAAGAAGAGTCAGTTATCTTGTACTTAAGTCGGCATTGTGCCTTTTGTATTTAATTCCGATGCAATTTTTGTGTTTCATCGTCAATAAGAAGGTCAGAGGGATACAGTAAACCTGAAGTGAAGCATCGGAATCTAAAACTAGTGTCACAGGAATGGTTCAAAACATAGACAGTGAGAAGGGTCAGTTTTCTTGTACTTAAGTCGGCGTTGTGCCTTTTGCATTTAATTCCGATGCAATTTCTGTGTTTCATCGTCAATAAGAAGGTAAGAGGGATACAGTAAAGCTGAAGTGAAGCATCGGAATCAATAACTAGTGTCGAAGGTATGGTTCAAAACATAGACAGTAAGAAGAGTCAGTTTTCTTGTACTTAAGTCGGCATTGTGCCTTTTCTATTTAATTCCGATGTAATTTCTGTCTTTCATCGTCAATTAGAAGGTCAGAGGGATACAGTAAAGCTGAAGTGAAGCATCGGAATCTATAACTAGTGTCGAAGGAATGGTTCAAAACATAGACAGTAAGAAGGGTCAGTTTTCTTGTACTTAAGTCGGCATTGTGCCTTTTGTATTTAATTCCGAAGAAATTTCTGTGTTTCATCGTCAATAAGAAGGTCAGAGGGATACAGTAAACCAGAAGTGATGCATCGGATTCTATAACCAGTGTCACAGGAATTGTTTCTAATCATAGACAGTAAGAAGAGTCAGTTTTCTTGTACTTTAGTCTGCGTTGTGCCTTTTGTATTTTACTCCGATGCAATTCCTGTGTTTCATCGTCAACAAGAAGGTCAGAGGGATACAGTAAACCTGAAGTGAAGCATCGGAATCTGTAACTAGTGTCATAGGAATGGTTCAAAACATAGACAGAAAGAATAGTGAGTTTTCTTGTACTTAAGTCGGCATTGTGCCTTTTGTATGTAATTAAGGTGCAATTTCTGTGTTTCAATGTCAACAAGAAGGTCAGAGGGATACAGTAAACCTGAAGTGAAGCATCGGAATCAATAATTAGTGTCACAGGAATGGTTCAAACATAGACAGTAGGAAGAGTCAGTTTTCTTGTACCTAAGTCGGCATTGTTCCTTTTCTATTTCATTCCCATGCAATTTCTGTGTTTCATCGTCAATAAGAAGGTCAGAGGGATACAGTAAACCTGAAGTGAAGCATCGGAATCTATTATTAGTGTCACATGAATGGTTCAAAGCATAGACAGTAAGAAGAGTCAGTTTTCTTGTACTTAAGTCGGCATTGTGCCTTTTGTATATATTTCCGATGCAATTTCTGTGTTTCATCGTCAATAAGAAGCTCTGAGGGAAACAGTATACCTGAAGTGAATCATCGGAATCTATAACTAGTGTCACAGGAATGGTTCAAAACATAGACAGTAGGAAGTGTCAGTTTTCTTGTACTTAAGTCGGCATTGTGCCTTTGGTATTTAATTCCGACGCAATTTCTGTGTTTCATCGCCAATAAAAAGGTCAGAGGGATACAGTAAACCTGAAGTGAAGCATCAGTATCTATAACTTGTGTCACATGAATGGTTCAAATCATAGACAGCAAGGAGAGTCAGTTTTCTTGTACTTAAGTCGGCATTGTGCCTTTTGTATTTAATTCCGATGCAATTTCTGTGTTTCATCGTCAATAAGAAGGTCAGAGTTATACAGTAAACCTGAAGTGAAGCATCGGAATCTATAACTAGTGTCACAGGAATGGTTCAAACATAGACAGCAAGAAGAGTCAGTTATCTTGTACTTATGTCGGCATTGTGCCTTTTGTATTTAATTCCGATGCATTTTCTGTGTGTCATCGTCAATAAGAAGGTCAGAGGGATACAGTAAACCTGAAGTGAAGCATCGGAATCTATAACTAGTATCGAAGGAATGGTTCAAAACATAGACAGTAAGAAGAGTCAGTTTTCTTGTACTTAAGTCGGCATTGTGCCATTTGTATTTAATTCCGAAGAAATTTCTGTGTTTCATCGTCAATAAGAAGGTCAGAGGGATACAGTAAACCAGAAGTGATGCATCGGATTCTATAACTAGTGTCACAGGAATTGTTTCTAAGCATTGACAGTAAGAAGAGTCAGTTTTCTTGTACTTAAGTCGGCATTGCGACTTTTCTATTTAATTCCGATCCAATTTCTGTGTTTCATCGTCAATAAGAAGATCAGAGGGATACAGTAAAAATGAAGTGAAGTATCGGAATCAATAACAAGTGTCACAGGAATGGTTCAAAGCATAGACAGTAAGAGGAGTCAGTTTTCTAGTACTTAAGTCGGCAGTGTGCCTTTTGTATTTAATTCCGATGCATTTTCTGTGTGTCACCGTCAATAAGAAGGTCAGAGGGATACAGTAAACCTGAAGTGAAGCATCGGAATCTATAACTAGTGTCACAGGAATGGTTCAATCATAGACAGTAAGAAGAGTCAGTTTTCTTGTACTTAAGTCGGAATTGTGCCTTTTGTATTTAATTCCGATGCAATTTCTGTGTTTCATCGTCAATACGAAGGCCAGAGGGATACAGTAAACCTGAAGTGACGCAACGGAATCTATAACTAGTGTCACATGATTGGTGCAACCATAGACAGTAAGAAGAGTCAGTTTTCTTGTACATAAGTCGGCATTGTGCCTTTTGTATTTAATTCCGATGCAATTTCTGTGTTTCATCGTCAATAAGAAGGTCTGATGGATACAGTAAACCTGAAGTCAAGCATCGGAAGCTATAACTAGTGTCACATGAATGGTTTAAATCATAGACAGTAGGAAGAGTTTTCTTGTACTTAGGTCGTCATTGTGCCTTTTGTTTTTAATTCCGATTCAATTTCTGTGTTTCATCGTCAATAAGAAGGTCAGAGGGATACAGTAACCTGAAGTGAAGCATCGGAATCTATAATTGGTGTCACATGAATGGTTCATAACATAGTGAGTAAGAAGAGTCAGTTTTCTTGTACTTAAGTCGGCATTGTGCCATTTGTATTTAATTCCGTTGAAATTTCTGTGTTTCATCGTCAATAAGAAGGTCAGAGGGATACAGTAAACCTAAAGTGAAGCATCGGAATCTATAACTAGTGTCACAGGAATGGTTCAAACCGTAGACAGTAAGATGAGTCAGTTATCTTGTACTTAAGTCGGCATTGTGCCTTTTGTATTTAATTCCGATGCAATTTCTGTGTTTCATCGTCAATAAAAAGGTTCAAGGGATACAGTAAACCTGAAGTGAAGCATCAGAATCTATAACTAGTGTCACATGAATGGTTGAAAACATAGACAGTAAGAGGAGTCAGTTTTCTTGTACTTAAGTCGGCATTGTGCCTTTTGTATTTAATTCCGATGCAATATCTGTGTTTCATCTTCAATAAGAAGGTCAGAGGGATACAGTAAACCTGAAGTGAAGCATCGGAATCAATAACTAGTGTCACAGGAATGGTTCAAACATAGACAGTAAGAAGAATCAGTTATCTTGTACTTAAGTCGGCATTGTGCCTTTTGCATTTAATTCCGATGCAATTTCTGTGCTTCATCGTCAATAAGAAGGTCAGAGGGATACAGTAAAGCTGAAGTGAAGCATCAGAATCTATAACTAGTGTCACAGGAATGGTTCCAAACATAGACAGTAAGATGAGTCAGTTTTCTTGTACTTAAGTCGGCATTGTGCCATTTGTTTTTAATTCCGTTGAAATTTCTGTGTTTCATCGTCAATAAGAAGGTCAGGGGGATACAGTAAACTTGAAGTGAAGCATCGGAAGCTATAACTAGTGTCACATGAATGGTTCAAAACATAGACAGTAAGAAGAGTCAGTTTTTTTGTACTTAATTCGGCATTGTGCCTTTTGTATTTAATTCCGATGCATTTTCTGTGTGTCATCGTCAATAGGAAGGTCAGAGGGATACAGTAAACCTTAAGTGAAGCATCGGAATCTATAACTAGTGTCACATGAATGGTTCAAACATAGACAGTAAGAAGAGTCAGTTATCTTGTACTTAAGTCGGCATTGTGCTTTTTGTATTTAATTCCGATTCGATTTCTGCGTTTCATCGTCGATAAGAAGGTCAGAGGAATACAGTAAACCTGAAGTGAAGCATTGGAATCTATATCTAGTGTCACAGGAATGGATCAAAACATAGACAGTAAGAAGAGTCAGTTTTTTTGTACTTAATTCGGCATTGTGCCTTTTGTATTTAATTCCGATGCATTTTCTGTGTGTCATCGTCAATAGGAAGGTCAGAGGGATACAGTAAACCTGAAGTGAAGCATCGGAATCTATAACTAGTGTCACAGGAATGGTTCAAACCGTAGACAGTAAGATGAGTCAGATATCTTGTACTTAAGTCGGCATTGTGCCTTTTGTATTTAATTCCGATGCAATTTCTGTGTTTCATCGTCAATAAAAAGGTCCAAGGGATACAGTAAACCTGAAGTGAAGCATCAGAATCTATAACTAGTGTCACATGAATGGTTGAAAACATAGACAGTAAGAGGAGTCAGCTTTCTTGTACTTAAGTCGTCATTGTTCCATTTGTATTTAATTCCGATGCAATATCTGTGTTCCATAGTCAATAAGAAGGTCAGAAGGATACAGTAAACCTGATGTGAAGCATCGGAATCTATAACTAGTGTCACAGGAATGGTTCAAACATAGACTATAAGACGAGTCAGTTTTCCTGTACTTTAGATGGCGTTGTGCCTTTTGTATTTAACTCCGATGCAATTTCTGTGTTTCATCGTCAACACGAAGGTCAGAGGGATACAGTAAACCTGAAGTGAAGCATCGGAATCTGTAACTAGTGTCATAGGAATGGTTCAAAATATAGACAGAAAGAATAGTGAGTTTTCTTGTAGTTAAGTCGGCATTGTGCCTTTTGTATGTAATTCCGGTGCAATTTCTGTGTTTCAATGTCAACAAGAAGGTCAGAGGGATACAGTAAACCTAAAGTGAAGAATCGGAATCAATAATTAGTGTCACAGGAATGGTTCAAACATAGACAGTAAGAAGAGTCAGTTTTCTTGTACCTAAGTCGGCATTGTTCCTTTTCAATTTCATTCCCATGCAATTTCTGTGTTTCATCGTCAATAAGAAGGTCAGAGGGATACAGTAAACCTGAAGTGAAGCATCGGAATCTATTATTAGTGTCACATGAATGGCTCAGAGCATAGACAGTAAGAAGAGTCAGTTTTCTTGTACTTAAGTCGGCATTGTGCCTTTTGTATTTAATTCCGATGCAATTTCTGTGTTTCATCGTCAATAAAAAGGTCAGAGGGATACAGTAAACCTGAAGTGAAGCATCGGTATCTATAACTAGTGTCACATGAATGGTTCAAATCATAGACAGCAAGAAGAGTCAGTTTTCTTGTACTTATGTCGGCATTGTGCCTTTTGTTTTTAATTCCGATGCAATTTCTGTGTTTCATCGTCAATAATAATTTCAGAGTTATACAGTAAACCTGAAGTGAAGCATCGGAATCTATAACTAGTGTCACAGGAATGGTTCAAACATAGACAGTAAGAAGAGTCAGTTATCTTGTACTTAAGTCGGCATTGTGCCTTTTGTATTTAATTCCGATGCATTTTCTGTGTGTCATCGTCAATAAGAAGGTCAGAGGGATACAGTAAACCTGAAGTGAAGCTTCGGAATCTATAACTAGTGTCGAAGGAATGGTTCAAAACATGGACAGTAAGAAGAGTCAGTTTTCTTGTACTTAAGTCGGCATTGTGCCTTTTGTATTTAATTCCGAAGAAATTTCTGTGTTTCACCGTCAATAAGAAGGTCAGAGGGATACAGTAAACCAGAAGTGATGCATCGGATTCTATAACTAGTGTCACAGGAATTGTTTCTAAGCATTGACAGTAAGAAGAGTCAGTTTTCTTGTACTTAAGTCGGCATTGTGACTTTTCTATTTAATTCCGATGCAATTTCTGTGTTTCATCGTCAATAAGAAGATCAGAGGGATACAGTAAAAATGAAGTGAAGCATCGGAATCAATAACAAGTGTCACAGGAATGGTTTAAAGCATAGACAGTAAGAGGAGTCAGTTTTCTAGTACTTAAGTCGGCATTGTGCCTTTTGTATTTAATTCCGATGCATTTTCTGTGTGTCATCGTCAATAAGGTCAGAGGGATACAGTAAACCTGAAGTGAAGCATCGGAATCTATAACTAGTGTCACAGGAATGGTTCAATCATAGACAGTAAGAAGAGTCAGTTTTCTTGTACTTAAGTCGGAATTGTGCCTTTTGTATTTAATTCCGATGCAATTTCTGTGTTTCATCGTCAATACGAAGGTCAGAGGGATACAGTAAACCTGAAGTGACGCATCGGAATCTATAACTAGTGTCACATGATTGGTGCAACCATAGACAGTAAGATGAGTCAGATATCTTGTACTTAAGTCGGCATTGTGCCTTTTGTATTTAATTCCGATGCAATTTCTGTGTTTCATCGTCAATAAAAAGGTCCAAGGGATACAGTAAACCTGAAGTGAAGCATCAGAATCTATAACTAGTGTCACATGAATGGTTGAAAACATAGACAGTAAGAGGAGTCTGTTTTCTTGTACTTAAGTCGGCATTGTGCCTTTTGTATTTAATTCCGATGCAATTTCTGTGCTTCATCGTCAATAAGAAGTTCAGAGGGATACAGTAAAGCTGAAGTGAACCATCAGAATCTATAACTAGTGTCACAGGAATGGTTCCAAACATAGACATTAAGATGAGTCAGTTTTCTTGTACTTAAGTCGGCTTTGTGCCATTTGTATTTAATTCCGTTGAAATTTCTGTGTTTCATCGTCAATATGAAGGTCAGAGGGATACAGTAAACTTGAAGTGAAGCATCGCAATCTATAACTAGTGTCACAGGAATGGTTCAAAACATAGACAGTAAGAAGAGTCAGTTTTCTTGTACTTAAGTCGGCATTGTGCCTTTTGTATTTAATTCCGATGCAATATCTGTGTTTCATCTTCAATAAGAAGGTCAGAGGGATACAATAAACTAGAAGTGAAGCATCGGAATCTATAACTAGTGTCACAGGAATGGTTCAAAACATAGACAGTAAGAAGTGGCAGTTTACTTGTACTTAAGTCGGCATTGTGCCTTTTGTATTTAATTCCGATGACATTTCTGTGTTTCATCGTCAATAAGAAGGACAGAGGGATACAGTGAACGTGAAGTGAAGCATCGGAATCTCTATCTAGTGTCACAGGAATGGATCAAAACAATGACAGTAAGAAGAGTCAGTTTTCTTGTACTTAAGTCGGCATTGTGCCTTTTGTGTTTAATTCCGATGCAATTTCTGTGTATCATCGTCAATAAGAAGTTCAGCGGGATACAGTAAACCTGAAGTGAAGCATCGGAATCTACAACTAGTGTCACAGGAATGGTTCAAATCATAGACAGTAAGAAGAGTCAGTTTTCTTGTACTTAAGTCGGCATTGTGCCTTTTGTATTTAATTCCGATGCAATATCTGTGTTTCATCTTCAATAAGAAGGTCAGAGGGATACAGTAAACCTGAAGTGAAGCATCGGAATCTATAACTAGTGTCACAGGAACGGTTCAAAGCATAGACAGTATGAGGAATCAGTTTTCTTGTACTTAAGTCGGCATTGTTCCTTTTCTATCTAATTCCGATGCAATTTCTATGTTTCATCACCAATAAAAAGTTCAGAGGGATACAGTAAACCTGAAGTGAAACATCGGAATCTGTAACTAGTGTCACAGGAATGGATCAAAACATCGTCAGTAAGAAAAGTCAATTTTCTTGGACTTAAGTCGGCATTGTGCCTTTTGTATCTAATTCCGATGCAATATCTGTGTTTCATCTTCAATAAGAAGGTCAGAGAGACACAGTAAACCTGAAGTGAAGCATCGGAATCTATAACTAGTGTCACAGGAATGGTTCAAATCATAGACAGTATGAAGAGTCAGTTTACTTGTACTTAAGTCGGCATTGTTCCTCTTCTATCTAATTCCGATGCAATTTCTATGTTTCATCGTCAATAAGAAGGTCAGAGGGATACAGTAAAAGTGAAGTGAAGCATCGGAATCTATAACTAGTTTCACAGGAATGGATCAAAACATAGACAGTAAGAAGAGTCAGTTTGCTTGTACTTAAGTCGGCATTGTGGCTTTTGTATTTAATTCCGATGCAATTTTTGTGCTTCATCGTCAATAAGAAAGTCAGAGGGATACAGTAAACCTGAAGTGAAGCATCAGAATCTATAACTAGTGTCACAGGAATGGTTCCAAACATAGACAGTAAGAAGAGTCAGTTTTCTTGTACTTAAGTCGGCATTGTGATTTTTGTATTTAATTCCTATGCGATTTCTGCGATTCATCGTCAATAAGAAGATCAGAGGGATACAGTAAACCTGTAGTGAAGCACCGGAATCTATATATAGTGTCACAGGAATGGTTCAAAACATAGACAGTAAGAAGAGTCAGTTTTCTTGTACTTAAGTCGGCATTGTGCCTTTTGTAATTAATTCCGATACAGTTTCTGTGTTTCATCGTCAATAAGAAGGTCAGAGGGATACAGTAAACTAGAAGTGAAGCATCGGAATCTGTAACTAGTTTCACAGGAATGGTTCAAAACATAGACAATAAAAAGAGTCAGTTTTCTTGTACTTAAGTCGGCATTGTGCTTTTTGTATTTAATTCCGATTCGATTTCTGCGTTTCATCGTCGATAAGAAGGTCAGAGGAATACAGTAAACTTGAAGTGAAGCATTGGAATCTATATCTAGTGTCACAGGAATGGATCAAAACATAGACAGTAAGAAGAGTCAGTTTTCTTGTACTTAATTCGGCATTGTTCCTTTTGTGTTTAATTCCGATGCAATTTCTGTGTATCATCGTCAATAAGAAGGTCAGCGGGATACAGTAAACCTGAAGTGAAGCATCGGAATCTATAACTAGTGTCACAGGAATCGTTCAAAACATAGACAGTAAGAAGAGTCAGTTTTCTTGTACTTAAGTCGGCATTGTGCCTTTTGTATTTAATTCCGATGCAATATCTGTGTTTCATCTTCAATAAGAAGGTCAGAGGGATACAGTAAACCTGAAGTGAAGCATCGGAATCTATAACTAGTGTTACAGGAATGGTTCAAAGCATAGACAGTATGAAGAGTCAGTTGTCTTGTACTTAAGTCGGCATTGTTCCTTTTCTATCTAATTCCGATGCAATTTCTCTGTTTCATCGTCAATAAGAAGATCAGAGGGATACAGTAAACCTGAAGTGAAGCATCGGAATCTGTAACTTGTGTCACCGGAATGGTTCAAAACATAGACAGTAAGAAGAGTCAGTTTTCTTGGACTTAAGTCGGCATTGTGCCTTTTGTATCTAATTCCGATGCAATATCTGTGTTTCATCTTCAATAAGGTGGTCAGAGGGATACAGTAAACCTGAAGTGAAGCATCGGAATCTATAACTAGTGTCACAGGAATGGTTCAAAACATAAACAGTAAGAAGAGTCAGTTTTCTTGTACTTAAGTCGGCATTGTGCCTTTTGTATTTAATTCCGATGAATTACTGTGTATCATCGTCAATAAGAAGGTCAGAGGGATACAGCAAACCTGAAGTGAAGCATCGGAATCTATAACTAGTGTCACAGGAATGGTTCAATCACAGACAGAAAGAAGAGTCAGTTTTCTTGTGACTTAAGTCGGCATTGTGCCTTTTGTATTTAATTCCGATCTAATTTCTGTGTTTCATCGTCAATAAGAAGGTCAGAGGGATACAGTAAACCTGAAGTGAAGCATCGGAATCTATGACTAGTGTCACATGAATGGTTCAAACATAGACAGTAAGAAGAGTCAGTTTTCTTGTACATAAGTTGGCATTGTGCCATTTGCATTTAATTCCGATGGAACTTTTCTGTTTCATCGTCAGTACGAAGGTCTGATGGATACAGTAAACCTGAAGTGAAGCATCGGAAGCTATAACTAGTTTCACATGAATATTTCAAAGCATAGAATGTAAGAAGAGTCAGTTTCTTGTACTTAAGTCGGCATTGTGCTTTTTGTATTTAATTCCGATGCGATTTCTGCGTTTCATCGTCAATAAGAAGGTCAGAGGGATACAGTAAACCTGAAGTGAAGCATCGGAATCTATATCTAGTGTCACAGGAATGGTGTTAAACATAGACAGTAAGAAGAGTCAGTTTTCTTGTACTTAAGTCGGCGTTGTGCCTTTTGTATTTAATTCCGTTGCAATTTCTGTGTTTCATCGTCAACAAGAAGGTCAGAGGGATACAGTAAACCTGAAGTGCAGCATGGGAATCTATAACTAGTGTCACAGGAATGGTTCAAAACCTAGACAGTTAGAAGAGTCAGTTTTCTTGGACTTAAGTCGGCATTGTGCCTTTTGTATTTAATTCCGATGCAATTTCTGTGTATCATCGTCAATAAGAAGGTCAGCGGGATACAGTAAACCTGAAGTGAAGCATCGGAATCTATAACTAGTGTTACAGGAATGGTTCAAAGCATAGACAGTATGAAGAGTCAGTTTTCTTGTACTTAAGTCGGCATTGTTCCTTTTCTATCTAATTCCGATGCAATTTCTACGTTTCATCGTCTATAAGAAGATCAGAGGGATACAGTAAACCTGAAGTGAAGCATCGGAATCTGTAACTAGTGTCACCGGAATGGTTCAAAGCATAGACAGTAAGAAGAGTAAGTTTTCTTGGACTTAAGTCGGCATTGTGCCTTTTGTATCTAATTCCGATGCAATATCTGTGTTTCATCTTCAATAAGGAGGTCAGAGGGATACAGTAAACCTGAAGTGAAGCATCGGAATCTATAACTAGTGTTACAGGAATGGTTCAAACATAGACAGTATGAAGAGTCAGTTTACTTGTACTTAAGTCAACATTATTCCTTTTCTATCTAATTCCGATGCAATTTCTATGTTTCATCGTCAATAAGAAGGTCAGGGGGATACAGTAAACCTGAAGTGAAGCATCGGAATCTATAACTAGTTTCACAGGAATGGATCAAAACAAAGACAGTAAGTAGAGTCAGTTTGGTTGTACTTAAGTCGGCATTGTGATTTTTGTATTTAATTCCGATGCAATTACTGTGTATCATCGTCAATAAGAAGGTCAGAGGGATACAGCAAACCTGAAGTGAAGCATCGGAATCTATAACTAGTGTCACAGGAATGGTTCAATCATAGACAGATAGAAGAGTCAGTTTTCTTGAGACTTAAGTCGGCATTGTGCCTTTTGTATTTAATTCCGATTGAATTTTTCTGTTTCATCGTCAATACGAAGGTCTGATGGATACAGTAAACCTGAAGTGAAGCATCGGAAGCTATAACTAGTTTCACATGAATGGTTCAAAGCATAGAATGTAAGAAGAGTCAGTTTTCTTGTACTTAAGTCGGCATTGTGCTTTTTGTATTTAATTCCGATGCGATTTCTGCGTTTCATAGTCAATAAGAAGGTCAGAGGGATACAGTAAACCTGAAGTGAACCATCGGAATCTATATCTAGTGTCACAGGAATGGTGTAAAACATAGACAGTAAGAAGAGTCAGTTTTCTTGTCTTAAGTCGGCATTGTGCCTTTTGTATTTAATTCCGTTGCAATTTCTGTGTTTCATAGTCAGCAAGAAGGTCAGAGGGATACAGTAAACCTGAAGTGAAGCATCGGAATCTATAACTAGTGTCACAGGAATGGTTCAAAACATAGACAGTAAGAAGAGTCAGTTTTCTTGGACTTGAGTCGGCATTGTGCCTTTTGTATCTAATTCCGATGCAATATCTGAGTTTCATCTTCAATAAGGAGGTCAGAGGGAAACAGTAAACCTGAAGTGAAGCATCGGAATCTATAACTAGTGTCACAGGAATGGTTCAAAACATAGACAGTATGAAGAGTCAGTTGTCTTGTACTTAAGTCGGCATTGTTCCTTTTCTATCTAATTCCGATGCAATTTCTCTGTTTCATCGTCAATAAGAAGATCTGAGGGATACAGTAAACCTGAAGTGAAGCATCGGAATCTGTAACTTGTGTCACCGGAATGGTTCAAAACATAGACAGTAAGAAGAGTCAGTTTTCTTGGACTTAAGTCGGCATTGTGCCTTTTGTATCTAATTCCGATGCAATATCTGTGTTTCATCTTCAATAAGGTGGTCAGAGGGATACAGTAAACCTGAAGTGAAGCATCGGAATCTATAACTAGTGTCACAGGAATGGTTCAAAACATAAACAGTAAGAAGAGTCAGTTTTCTTGTACTTAAGTCGGCATTGTGCCTTTTGTATTTAATTCCGATGAATTACTGTGTATCATCGTCAATAAGAAGGTCAGAGGGATACAGCAAACCTGAAGTGAAGCATCGGAATCTATAACTAGTGTCACAGGATTGGTTCAATCACAGACAGAAAGAAGAGTCAGTTTTCTTGTGACTTAAGTCGGCATTGTGCCTTTTGTATTTAATTCCGATCTAATTTCTGTGTTTCATCGTCAATAAGAAGGTCAGAGGGATACAGTAAACCTGAAGTGAAGCATCGGAATCTATGACTAGTGTCAGATGAATGGTTCAAACATAGACAGTAAGAAGAGTCAGTTTTCTTGTACATAAGTTGGCATTGTGCCATTTGCATTTAATTCCGATGGAATTTTTCTGTTTCATCGTCAATACGGTGGTCTGATGGATACAGTAAACCTGAAGTGAAGCATCGGAAGCTATAACTAGTTTCACATGAATATTTCAAAGCATAGAATGTAAGAAGAGTCAGTTTTCTTGTACTTAAGTCGGCGTTGTGCCTTTTGTATTTAATTCCGTTGCGATTTCTGTGTTTCATCGTCAACAAGAAGGTCAGAGGGATACAGTAAACCTGAAGTGCAGCATGGGAATCTATAACTAGTGTCACAGGAATGGTTCAAAACCTAGACAGTAAGAAGAGTCAGTTTTCTTGGACTTAAGTCGGCATTGTGCCTTTTGTATCTAATTCCGATGCGATTTCTGCGTTTCATCGTCAATAAGAAGGTCAGAGGGATACAGTAAACCTGAAGTGAAGCATCGGAATCTATATCTAGTGTCACAGGAATGGTATAAAACATAGACAGTAAGAAGAGTAAGTTTTCTTGTACTTAAGTCGGCATTGTGCCTTTTGTATTTAATTCCGCTGCAATTTCTGTGTTTCATCGTCAACAAGAAGGTCAGAGGGATACAGTAAACCTGAAGTGAAGCATCGGAATCTATAACTAGTGTTACAGGAATGGTTCAAAGCATAGACAGTATGAAGAGTCAGTTTTCTTGTACTTAAGTCGGCATTGTTCCTTTTCTATCTAATTCCGATGCAATTTCTACGTTTCATCGTCAATAAGAAGATCAGAGGGATACAGTAAACCTGAAGTGAAGCATCGGAATCTGTAACTAGTGTCACCGGAATGGTTCAATACATAGACAGTAAGAAGAGTAAGTTTTCTTGGACTTAAGTCGGCATTGTGCCTTTTGTATCTAATTCCGATGCAATATCTGTGTTTCATCTTCAATAAGGAGGTCAGAGGGATACAGTAAACCTGAAGTGAAGCATCGTAATCTATAACTAGTGTTACTGGAATGGTTCAAACATAGACAGTATGAAGAGTCAGTTTACTTGTACTTAAGTCAACATTGTTCCTTTTCTATCTAATTCCGATGCAGTTTCTATGTTTCATCGTCAATAAGAAGGTCAGGGGGATACAGTAAACCTGAAGTGAAGCATCGGAATCTATAACTAGTTTCACAGGAATGGATCAAAACAAAGGCAGTAAGTAGAGTCAGTTTGGTTGTACTTAAGTCGGCATTGTGCCTTTCGTATTTAATTCCGATGCAATTACTGTGTATCATCGTCAATAAGAAGGTCAGAGGGATACAGCAAACCTGAAGTGAAGCATCGGAATCTATAACTAGTGTCACAGGAATGGTTCAATCATAGACAGATAGAAGAGTCAGTTTTCTTGAGACTTAAGTCGGCATTGTGCCTTTTGTATTTAATTCCGATTGAATTTTTCTGTTTCATCGTCAATACGAAGGTCTGATGGATACAGTAAACCTGAAGTGAAGCATCGGAAGCTATAACTAGTTTCACATGAATGGTTCAAAGCGTAGAATGTAAGAAGAGTCAGTTTTCTTGTACTTAAGTCGGCATTGTGCTTTTTGTATTTAATTCCGATGCGATTTCTGCGTTTCATAGTCAATAAGAAGGTCAGAGGGATACAGTAAACCTGAAGTGAAGCATCGGAATCTATATCTAGTGTCACAGTAATGGTGTAAAACATAGACAGTAAGAAGAGTCAGTTTTCTTTTCTTAAGTCGGCATTGTGCCTTTTGTATTTAATTCCGTTGCAATTTCTGTGTTTCATCGTCAACAAGAAGGTCAGAGGGATACAGTAAACCTGAAGTGAAGCATCGGAATCTATAACTAGTGTCACAGGAATGGTTCAAAACATAGACAGTAAGAAGAGTCAGTTTTCTTGGACTTGATTCGGCATTGTGCCTTTTGTATCTAATTCCGATGCAATATCTGAGTTTCATCTTCAATAAGGAGGTCAGAGGGATACAGTAAACCTGAAGTGAAGCATCGGAATCTATAACTAGTGTCACAGGAATGGTTCAAAACATAGACAGTATGAAGAGTCAGTTTACTTGTACTTAAGTCGGCATTGTTCCTTTTCTATCTAATTCCGATGCAATTTCTATGTTTCATCGTCAATAAGAAGGTCAGAGGGATACAGTAAACCTGAAGTGAAGCATCGGAATCTATAACTAGTGTCACTGGAATGGTTCAAAACATAGACTGTAAGAAGAGTCAGTTTTCCTGTACTTAAGTCGGCATTGTGTCTTTTGTATTTAACTCCGATGCAATTTCTGTGTTCCATCGTCAATAAGAAGGTCAGAGGGATACTGTAAACCTCAAGTGAAGCTTCGGAATCTATAACTAGTGTCACAGGATTGGTTCAAAACATAGACAGTAAGAAGAGTCAGTTTTCTTGTACTTAAGTCAGCATTGTGCCTTTTGTATTTAATTCCGATGCAATTTCTGTGTTTGATCGTCAATAAGAAGGTCAGAGGGATACAGTAAACTTGAAGTGAAGCATCGGAATCTATAACTAGTGTCACAGGAATGGTTCAAAACATAGACAGTAAAAAGAGTCAGTTTTCTTGTACTTAAGTCGGCATTGTGCCTTTTGTATTTAATTCCGATGCAATATCTGTGTTTCATCTTCAATAAGAAGGTCAGAGGGATACAGTAAACTAGAAGTGAAGCATCGGAATCTATAACTAGTGTCACAGGAATGGTTCAAAACATAGACAGTAAGAAATGGCAGTTTACTTGTACTTAAGTCGGCATTGTGCCTTTTGTATTTAATTCCGATGCAATTTCTGTGTTTCATCGTCATTAAGAAGGTCAGAGGGATACAGTAAACCTGAAGTGAAGCATCGGAATCTATAACTATTGTCACATGAATGGTTCCAACATAGACAGTAAGAAGAGTCAGTTTTCTTGTACATAAGTCGGCATTGTGCTTTTGTATTTGATTCCGATGCAATTTCTGTGTGTCATCGTCAATATGAAGGTCTGATGGATACAGTAAACCTGAAGTGAAGCATCGGAAGCTATAACTAGTGTCACATGAATGGTTCAAAACATAGACAGTAAGAAGAGTAAGTTATCTTGTACTTAAGTCGGCATTGTGCCTTTTGTATTTAATTCCGATTCGATTTCTGCGTTTCATCGTCAATACGAAGGTCACAGGAATACAGTATACCTGAAGTGAAGGATCGGAATCTATATCTAGTGTCACAGGAATGGATCAAATAATAGACATTAAGAAGAGTCAGTTTTCTTGTACTTAAGTCGGCATTATGCCTTTTGTGTTTAATTCCGATGCAATTTCTGTGTATCATCGTCAATAAGAAGGTCTGCGGGATACAGTAAACCTGAAGTGAAGCATCGGAATCTATAACTAGTGTCACAGGAATGGTTCAAAACATAGACAGTAAGAAGAGTCAGTTTTCTTGCACTTAAGTCGGCATTGTGCCTTTTGTATTTAATTCCGATGCAATATCTGTGTTTCATCTTCAATACGAAGGTCAGAGGGATACAGTAAACCAGAAGTGAAGCATCGGAATCTATAACTAGTGTCACAGGAATGGTTCAAAGCATAGACAGTATGAAGAGTCAGTTTTCTTGTACTTAAGTCGGCATTTTTCCTTTTCTATCTAATTCCGATGTAATTTCTATGTTTCATCGTCAATAAGAAGATCAGAGGGATACAGTAAACCTGAAGTGAAGCATCGGAATCTGTAACTAGTGTCACAGGAATGGATCAAAACATAGACAGTAAGAAGAGTCAGTTTACTTGGACTTAAGTCGGCATTGTGCCTTTTGTATCTAATTCCGATGCAATATCTGTGTTTCATATTCAACAAGAAGGTCAGAGGGATACAGTAAACCTGAAGTGAAGCATCGGAATCTATAACTAGTGTCACAGGAATGGTTCAAAACATAGACAGTATGAAGAGTCAGTTTACTTGTACTTAAGTCAGCATTGTTCCTTTTGTATCTAATTCCGATGCAATTTCTATGTTTCATCGTCAATAAGAAGGTCAGAGGGATATAGTAAACCTGAAGTGAAGCATCTGAATCTATAACTAGTTTCTCAGGAATGGATCAAAACATAGACAGTAAGAAGAGTCAGTTTGGTTGTACATAAGTCGTCATTGTGCCTTTCGTACTTAATTCCGATGCAATTACTGTGTATCATCGTCAATAAGAACGTCAGAGGGATACAGCAAACTTGAAGTGAAGCACGGGAATCTATAACTAGTGTCACAGGAATGGTTCAATCACAGACAGAAAGAAGAGTCAGTTTTCTTGTGACTTAAGTCGGCATTGTGCCTTTTCTATTTAATTCCGATCTAATTTCTGTGTTTCATCGTCAATAAGAAGGTCAGAGGGATACAGTAAACCTGAAGTCAAGCATCGGAATCTATGACTAGTGTCACATGAATGGTTCAAACATAGACAGTAAGAAGAGTCAGTTTTCTTGTACATAAGTCGGCATTGTGCCATTTGCATTTAATTCTGATGCAATTTCTCTGATTCATCGTCAAGACGAAGGTCTGATGGATACAGTAAACCTGACGTGAAGCATCGGAAGCTATAACTAGTTTCACATGAATGGTTCAAAGCATAGAAAGTAAGAAGAGTCAGTTTTCTTGTACTTAAGTCGGCATTGTGCTTTTTGTATTTAATTCCGATGTGATATCTGAGTTTCATCGTCAATAAGAAGGTCAGAGGGATACAGTAAACCAGAAGTTAAGCATCGGAATCTATATCTAGTATCACAGGAATGGTATAAAACATAGACAGTAAGAAGAGTCAGTTTTCTTGTACTTAAGTCGGCATTGTGCCTTTTGTATTTAATTCCGCTGCAATTTCTGTGTTTCATCGTCAACAAGAAGGTCAGAGGGATACAGTAAACCTGAAGTGAAGCATCGGAATCTATAACTAGTGTCACATGAATGGTTCAAACATAGACAGTAAGAAGAGTCAGTTATCTTGTACTTAAGTCGGCATTGTGCTTTTTGTATTTAATTCCGATTCGATTTCTGCGTTTCATCGTCGCTAAGAAGGTCAGAGGAATACAGTAAACCTGAAGTGAAGCATCGGATTCTATATCTAGTGTCACAGGAATGGATCAAACATAGGCAGTAAGAAGAGTCAGTTTTCTTGTACTTAATTCGGCATTGTGCCTTTTGTGTTTAATTCCGATGCAATTTCTGTGTATCATCGTCAATAAGAAGGTCAGCGGGATACAGTAAAAATGAAGTGAAGCATCGGAATCAATAACTAGTGTCAAATGAATGGTTCAACATATAGACAGTATGAAGAGTCAGTTTTCTTGTACTTAAGTCGGCATTGTTCCTTTTCTATCTAATTCCGATGCAATTTCTACGTTTCATCGTCAATAAGAAGATCAGAGGGATACAGTAAACCTGAAGTGAAGCATCGGAATCTGTAACTAGTGTCACCGGAATGGTTCAAAACATAGACAGTAAGAAGAGTAAGTTTTCTTGGACTTAAGTCGGCATTGTGCCTTTTGTATCTAATTCCGATGCAATATCTGTGTTTCATCTTCAATAAGGAGGTCAGAGGGATACAGTAAACCTGAAGTGAAGCATCGGAATCTATAACTAGTGTTACAGGAATGGTTCAAACATAGACAGTATGAAGAGTCAGTTTACTTGTACTTAAGTCAACATTGTTCCTTTTCTATCTAAATCCGATGCAATTTCTATGTTTCATCGTCAATAAGAAGGTCAGGGGGATACAGTAAACCTGAAGTGAAGCATCGGAATCTATAACTATTGTCACATGAATGGTTCCAACATAGACAGTAAGAAGAGTCAGTTTTCTTGTACATAAGTCGGCATTGTGCTTTTGTATTTGATTCCGATGCAATTTCTGTGTGTCATCGTCAATATGAAGGTCTGATGGATACAGTAAACCTGAAGTGAAGCATCGGAAGCTATAACTAGTGTCACATGAATGGTTCAAAACATAGACAGTAAGAAGAGTCAGTTATCTTGTACTTAAGTCGGCATTGTGCCTTTTGTATTTAATTCCGATTCGATTTCTGCGTTTCATCGTCAATACGAAGGTCACAGGAATACAGTATACCTGAAGTGAAGGATCGGAATCTATATCTAGTATCACAGGAATGGATCAAATAATAGACATTAAGAAGAGTCAGTTTTCTTGTACTTAAGTCGGCATTATGCCTTTTGTGTTTAATTCCGATGCAATTTCTGTGTATCATCGTCAATAAGAAGGTCTGCGGGATACAGTAAACCTGAAGTGAAGCATCGGAATCTATAACTAGTGTCACAGGAATGGTTCAAAACATAGACAGTAAGAAGAGTCAGTTTTCTTGCACTTAAGTCGGCATTGTGCCTTTTGTATTTAATTCCAATGCAATATCTGTGTTTCATCTTCAATACGAAGGTCAGAGGGATACAGTAAACCAGAAGTGAAGCATCGGAATCTATAACTAGTGTCACAGGAATGGTTCAAAGCATAGACAGTATGAAGAGACAGTTTTCTTGTACTTAAGTCGGCATTTTTCCTTTTCTATCTAATTCCGATGTAATTTCTATGTTTCATCGTCAATAAGAAGATCAGAGGGATACAGTAAACCTGAAGTGAAGCATCGGAATCTGTAACTAGTGTCACAGGAATGGATCAAAACATAGACAGTAAGAAGAGTCAGTTTTCTTGGACTTAAGTCGGCATTGTGCCTTTTGTATCTAATTCCGATGCAATATCTGTGTTTCATATTCAACAAGAAGGTCAGAGGGATACAGTAAACCTGAAGTGAAGCATCGGAATCTATAACTAGTGTCACAGGAATGGTTCAAAACATAGACAGTATGAAGAGTCAGTTTACTTGTACTTAAGTCAGCATTGTTCCTTTTGTATCTAATTCCGATGCAATTTCTATGTTTCATCGTCAATAAGAAGGTCAGAGGGATATAGTAAACCTGAAGTGAAGCATCTGAATCTATAACTAGTTTCTCAGGAATGGATCAAAACATAGACAGTAAGAAGAGTCAGTTTGGTTGTACATAAGTCGTCATTGTGCCTTTCGTACTTAATTCCGATGCAATTACTGTGTATCATCGTCAATAAGAACGTCAGAGGGATAAGCCAACTTGAAGTGAAGCATCGGAATCTATAACTAGTGTCACAGGAATGGTTCAATCACAGACAGAAAGAAGAGTCAGTTTTCTTGTGACTTAAGTCGGCATTGTGCCTTTTCTATTTAATTCCGATCTAATTTCTGTGTTTCATCGTCAATAAGAAGGTCAGAGGGATACAGTAAACCTGAAGTCAAGCATCGGAATCTATGACTAGTGTCACATGAATGGTTCAAACATAGACAGTAAGAAGAGTCAGTTTTCTTGTACATAAGTCGGCATTGTGCCATTTGCATTTAATTCTGATGCAATTTCTCTGATTCATCGTCAAGACGAAGGTCTGATGGATACAGTAAACCTGACGTGAAGCATCGGAAGCTATAACTAGTTTCACATGAATGGTTCAAAGCATAGAATGTAAGAAGAGTCAGTTTTCTTGTACTTAAGTCGGCATTGTGCTTTTTGTATTTAATTCCGATGTGATATCTGAGTTTCATCGTCAATAAGAAGGTCAGAGGGATACAGTAAACCAGAAGTTAAGCATCGGAATCTATATCTAGTATCACAGGAATGGTATAAAACATAGACAGTAAGAAGAGTCAGTTTACTTGTACTTAAGTCAGCATTGTTCCTTTTGTATCTAATTCCGATGCAATTTCTATGTTTCATCGTCAATAAGAAGGTCAGAGGGATATAGTAAACCTGAAGTGAAGCATCTGAATCTATAACTAGTTTCTCAGGAATGGATCAAAACATAGACAGTAAGAAGAGTCAGTTTGGTTGTACATAAGTCGTCATTGTGCCTTTCGTACTTAATTCCGATGCAATTACTGTGTATCATCGTCAATAAGAACGTCAGAGGGATAAGCCAACTTGAAGTGAAGCATCGGAATCTATAACTAGTGTCACAGGAATGGTTCAATCACAGACAGAAAGAAGAGTCAGTTTTCTTGTGACTTAAGTCGGCATTGTGCCTTTTCTATTTAATTCCGATCTAATTTCTGTGTTTCATCGTCAATAAGAAGGTCAGAGGGATACAGTAAACCTGAAGTCAAGCATCGGAATCTATGACTAGTGTCACATGAATGGTTCAAACATAGACAGTAAGAAGAGTCAGTTTTCTTGTACATAAGTCGGCATTGTGCCATTTGCATTTAATTCTGATGCAATTTCTCTGATTCATCGTCAAGACGAAGGTCTGATGGATACAGTAAACCTGACGTGAAGCATCGGAATCTATAACTAGTGTCACATGAATGGTTCAAACATAGACAGTAAGAAGAGTCAGTTATCTTGTACTTAAGTCGGCATTGTGCTTTTTGTATTTAATTCCGATTCGATTTCTGCGTTTCATCGTCGCTAAGAAGGTCAGAGGAATACAGTAAACCTGAAGTGAAGCATCGGATTCTATATCTAGTGTCACAGGAATGGATCAAAACATAGGCAGTAAGAAGAGTCAGTTTTCTTGTACTTAATTCGGCATTGTGCCTTTTGTGTTTAATTCCGATGCAATTTCTGTGTATCATCGTCAATAAGAAGGTCAGCGGGATACAGTAAAAATGAAGTGAAGCATCGGAATCAATAACTAGTGTCAAATGAATGGTTCAACATATAGGCAGTATGAAGAGTCAGTTTTCTTGTACTTAAGTCGGCATTGTTCCTTTTCTATCTAATTCCGATGCAATTTCTACGTTTCATCGTCAATAAGAAGATCAGAGGGATACAGTAAACCTGAAGTGAAGCATCGGAATCTGTAACTAGTGTCACCGGAATGGTTCAAAACATAGACAGTAAGAAGAGTAAGTTTTCTTGGACTTAAGTCGGCATTGTGCCTTTTGTATCTAATTCCGATGCAATATCTGTGTTTCATCTTCAATAAGGAGGTCAGAGGGATACAGTAAACCTGAAGTGAAGCATCGGAATCTATAACTAGTGTTACAGGAAGGGTTCAAACATAGACAGTATGAAGAGTCAGTTTACTTGTACTTAAGTCAACATTGTTCCTTTTCTATCTAATTCCGATGCAATTTCTATGTTTCATCGTCAATAAGAAGGTCAGGGGGATACAGTAAACCTGAAGTGAAGCATCGGAATCTATAACTAGTTTCACAGGAATGGATCAAAACAAAGACAGTAAGTAGAGTCAGTTTGGTTGTACTTAAGTCGGCATTGTGCCTTATGTATTTAATTCCGATGCAATTACTGTGTATCATCGTCAATAAGAAGGTCAGAGGGATACAGCAAACCCGAAGTGAAGCATCGGAATCTATAACTAGTGTCACAGGAATGGTTCAATCATAGACGGATAGAAGAGTCAGTTTTCTTGAGACTTAAGTCGGCATTGTGCCTTTTGTATTTAATTCCGATTGAATTTTTCTGTTTCATCGTCAATACGAAGGTCTGATGGATACAGTAAACCTGAAGTGAAGCATCGGAAGCTATAACTAGTTTCACATGAATGGTTCAAAGCATAGAATGTAAGAAGAGTCAGTTTTCTTGTCTTAAGTCGCATTGTGCCTTTTGTATTTAATTCCGTTGCAATTTCTGTGTTTCATCGTCAACAAGAAGGTCAGAGGGATACAGTAAACCTGAAGTGAAGCATCGGAATCTATAACTAGTGTCACAGGAATGGTTCAAAACATAGACAGTAAGAAGAGTCAGTTTTCTTGGACTTGAGTCGGCATTGTGCCTTTTGTATCTAATTCCGATGCAATATCTGAGTTTCATCTTCAATAAGGAGGTCAGAGGGATACAGTAAACCTGAAGTGAAGCATCGGAATCTATAACTAGTGTCACAGGAATGGTTCAAAACATAGACAGTATGAAGAGTCAGTTTACTTGTACTTAAGTCGGCATTGTTCCTTTTCTATCTAATTCCGATGCAATTTCTACGTTTCATCGTCAATAAGAAGGTCAGAGGGATACAGTAAACCTGAAGTGAAGCATCGGAATCTATAACTAGTGTCACTGGAATGGTTCAAAACATAGACTGTAAGAAGAGTCAGTTTTCCTGTACTTAAGTCGGCATTGTGTCTTTTGTATTTAACTCCGATGCAATTTCTGTGTTCCATCGTCAATAAGAAGGTCAGAGGGATACTGTAAACCTCAAGTGAAGCTTCGGAATCTATAACTAGTGTCACAGGATTGGTTCAAAGCATAGACAGTATGAAGAGTCAGTTTTCTTGTACTGAAGTCAGCATTGTGCCTTTTGTATTTAATTCCGATGCAATATCTGTGTTTGATCGTCAATAAGAAGGTCAGAGGGATACAGTAAACTTGAAGTGAAGCATCGGAATCTATAACTAGTGTCACAGGAATGGTTCAAAACATAGACAGTAAAAAGAGTCAGTTTTCTTGTACTTAAGTCGGCATTGTGCCTTTTGTATTTAATTCCGATGCAATATCTGTGTTTCATCTTCAATAAGAAGGTCAGAGGGATACAGTAAACTAGAAGTGAAGCATCGGAATCTATAACTAGTGTCACAGGAATGGTTCAAAACATAGACAGTAAGAAATCGCAGTTTACTTGTACTTAAGTCGGCTTTGTGCCTTTTGTATTTAATTCCGATGCAATTTCTGTGTTTCATCGTCATTAAGAAGGTCAGACGGATACAGTAAACCTGAAGTGAAGCATCGGAGTCTATAACTACTGTCACATGAATGGTTCCAACATAGACAGTAAGAAGAGTCAGTTTTCTTGTACATAAGTCGGCATTGTGCCATTTGCATTTAATTCTGATGCAATTTCTCTGTTTCATCGTCAAGACGAAGGTCTGATGGATACAGTAAACCTGACGTGAAGCATCGGAAGCTATAACTAGTTTCACATGAATGGTTCAAAGCATAGAATGTAAGAAGAGTCAGTTTTCTTGTACTTAAGTCGGCATTGTGCTTTTTGTATTTAATTCCGATGTGATATCTGAGTTTCATCGTCAATAAGAAGGTCAGAGGGATACAGTAAACCTGAAGTGAAGTATCGGAATCTATATCTAGTGTCACAGGAATGGTTTAAAACATAGACAGTAAGAAGAGTCAGTTTTCTTGTACTTAAGTCGGCATTGTGCCTTTTGTATTTAATTCCGTTGCAATGTCTGTGTTTTATCGTCAATAAGAAGGTCAGAGGGATACAATAAACCTGAAGTGAAGCATCGGAATCCATAACTAGTGTCACAGGAATAGTTCAAAACATAGACAGTAAGAAGAGTCAGTTTTCTTGTACTTAAGTCGGCATTGTGCCTTTTGTATTTAATTCCGATGCAATACCTGTGTTTCATCTTCAATAAGAAGGTCAGAGGGATACAGTAAACCTGAAGTGAAGCATCGGAATCTATAACTAGTGTCACAGGAATGGTTCAAAACGTAGACAGTATGAAGTGTCAGTTTTCTTGTACTTAAGTCGGCATTGTTCCTTTTCTATCTAATTCCGATGCAATTTCTATGTTTCACCGTCAATAAGAAGGTCAGAGGTTTACAGTAAACCTGAAGTGAAGCATCGGAATCTATAACTAGTGTCACAGGAATGGATCAAAACATAGACAGTAAGAAGATTCAGATTTTTTGTACTTAAGTCGGCATTGTGCCTTTTGCATTTCATACCAATGCAATTTCTGTGTTTCACCGTCAATAAGAAGGTCAGAGGAATACAGTAAACCTGAAGTGAAGCATCGGAATCTATAACTAGTGTCACAGGAATGGTTCAAAACATAGACAGTAAGAAGGGTCAGTTTTCTTGTACTTAAGTCGTAATTGTGCCATTTGTATTTAATTCCAATGCAATATCTGTGTTTCGTCGTCAATACGAAAGTCAGAGGGATACAGTAAACCTGAAGTGAAGCATCGGAATTTATAACTAGTGTCACTGGAATGGTTCAAAACATAGACTGTAAGAAGAGTCAGTTTTCTTGTACTTAAGTCGGCATTGTGTCTTTTGTATTTAACTCCGATGCAATTTCTGTGTTTCATCGTCAATAAGAAGGTCAGAGGGATACTGTAAACCTGAAGTGAAGCTTAGGAATCTATAACTAGTGTCACAGGAATGGTTCAAAACATAGACAGTAAGAAGAGTCAGTTTTCTTGTACTTAAGTCGTCAATGCGCAATTTGTATTTGATTCCGATGCGATATCTGTGTTCCATAGTCAATAAGAAGGTCAGAAGGATACAGCAAACCTGATGTGAAGCATCAGAATCTATAACTAGTGTCACAGGAATGGTTCAAACATAGACTATAGGAAGAGTCAGTTTTCCTGTACTTTTGTCGTCGTTATGCCTTTTGTATTTAACTCCGATGCAATTTTTGTGTTTCATCGTCAATAAGAAGGTCAGAGGGATACAGTAAACCTGAAGTAAAGCATCGGAATCTGTAACTAGTGTCATAGGAATGGTTCAAAACATAGACAGAAAGACTAGTCAGTTTTCTTGTACTTAATTCGGCATTCTGATTTTTGTATTTAATTCCTATGCGATTTCTGCGTTTCATCGTCATTAAGAAGGTCAGAGGGATACAGTAAACCTGAAGTGAAGCACCTGAATCTATATATAGTGTCACAGGAATGGTTCAAAACATAGATAGTAGGAAGAGTCAGTTTTCTTGTACTTAAGTCGGCATTGTGCCTTTTGTATTTAATTCCGTTGCAAATTCTGTGTTTCATCGTCAATAAGAAGGTCAGAGGGATACAGTAAACTTGAAGTGAAGCATCGGAATCTATAACTAGTGTCACAGGAATGGTTCAAAATGTAGACAGTAAAAAGAGTCAGTTTTCTTGTACTTAAGTCGGCATTGTGCCTTTTGTATTTAATTCCGATGCAATATCTGTGTTTCATCTTCAATAAGAAGGTCAGAGGGATACAGTGAACCTGAAGTGAAGCTTTGGAATCTATAACTAGTGTCACATGAATGGTTCAAAACATAGACAGCAAGAAGTGGCAGTTTACTTGTACTTAAGTCGGCATTGTGCCCTTTGTATTTAATTCCGATGCAATTTCTGTGTTTCATCGTCATTAAGAAGGTCAGAGGGATACAGTAAACCTGAAGTGAAGCATCGGAATCTATAACTATTGTCACATGAATGGTTCAAACATAGACAGTAAGAAGAGTCAGTTTTCTTGTACATAAGTCGGCATTGTGCTTTTGTATTTGATTCCGATGCAATATCTGTGTATCATCGTCAATAAGAAGGTCTGATTGATACAGTAAACCTGAAGTGAAGCATCGGAAGCTATAGCTAATGTCACATGAATGGTTCAAAACATAGACAGTAAGAAGAGGCAGTTATCTTGTACTTAAGTCGGCATTGTGCTTTTTGTATTTAATTCCGATTCGATTTTTGCGTTTCATCGTCAATACGAAGGTCAGAGGCATACAGTAAACCTGAAGTGAAGCATCGGAATCTATATCTAGTGTCACAGGAATGGTTCAAAACATAGACAGTAAGAAGAGTCAGTTTTCTTGTACATAAGTCGGCATTGTGCTTTTGTATTTGATTCCGATGCAATTTCTGTGTTTCATCGTCAATAAGAAGGTCAGAGGGATACAGTAAACCTGAAGTGAAGAATCGGAATCTATATCTAGTGTCACAGGAATGGTTTAAAACATAGACAGTAAGAAGAGTCAGTTTTCTTGTACTTAAGTCGGCATTGTGCCTTTTGTATTTAATTCCGTTGCAATTTCTGTGTTTTATCGTCAATAAGAAGGTCAGAGGGATACAGTAAACCTGAAGTGAAGAATCGGAATCTATAACTAGTGTCACAGGAATGGTTCAAAACATAGACAGTAAGAAGAGTCAGTTTTCTTGTACTTATGTCGGCATTGTGCCTTTTGTATTTAATTCCGATGCAATACCTGTGTTTCATCTTCAATAAGAAGGTCAGAGGGATACAGTAAACCTGAAGTGAAGCATCGGAATCTATAACAAGTGTCACAGGAATGGTTCAAAACGTAGACAGTATGAAGTGTCAGTTTTCTTGTACTTAATTCGGCATTGTTCCTTTTCTATCTAATTCCGATGCAATTTCTATGTTTCACCGTCATTAAGAAGGTCAGAGGGATACAGTAAACCTGAAGTGAAGCATCGGAATCTATAACTAGTGTCACAGGAATGGATCAAAACATAGACAGTAAGAAGATTCAGTTTTTTTGTACTTAAGTCGGCATTGTGCCTTTTGCATTTCATTCCAATGCAATTTCTGTGTTTCACCGTCAATAAGAAGGTCAGAGGAATACAGTAAACCTGAAGTGAAGCATCGGAATCTATAACTAGAGTCACACTAATGGTTCAAAACATAGACAGTAAGAAGGGTCAGTTTTCTTGTACTTAAGTCGTAATTGTGCCACTTGTATTTAATTCCGATGCAATATCTGTGTTTCATCGTCAAAAAGAAAGTCAGAGGGATACAGTAAACCTGAAGTGAAGCATCGGAATCTATAACTAGTGTCACTGGATTGGTTCAAAACATAGACTGTAAGAAGAGTTAGTTTTCTTGTACTTAAGTCGGCATTGTGTCTTTTGTATTTAACTCCGATGCAATTTCTGTGTTTCATCGTCAATAAGAAGGTCAGGGGGATACTGTAAACCTGAAGTGAAGCTTAGGAATCTATAACTAGTGTCACAGGAATGGTTCAAAACATAGACAGTAAGAAGAGTCAGTTTTCTTGTACTTAAGTCGTCATTGCGCCATTTGTATTTAATTCCGATGCAATATCTGTGTTCCATAGTCAATAAGAAGGTCAGAAGGATACAGTAAACCTGATGTGAAGCATCGGAATCTATAACTTGTGTCACAGGAATGGTTCAAACATAGACTATAAGAAGAGTCAGTTTTCCTGTACTTAAGTCGTCGTTGTGCCTTTTGTATTTAACTACGATGCAATTTTTCTGTTTCATCGTCACTACGAAGGTCTGATGGATACAGTAAATCTAAAGTGAAGCATCGGAAGCTATAACTAGTTTCACATGAATATTTCAAAGCATGGAATGTAAGAAGAGTCAGTTTTCTTGTACTTAAGTCGGCATTGTGCTTTTTGTATTTAATTCCGATGCGATTTCTGCGTTTCATCGTCAATAAGAAGGTCAGAGGGATACAGTAAACCTGAGGTGAAGCATCGGAATCTATATCTAGTGTCACAGGAATGGTGTAAAACATAGATAGTAAGAAGAGTCAGTTTTCTTGTACTTAAGTCGGCGTTGTGCCTTTTGTATTTAATTCCGTTGCAATTTCTGTGTTTCATCGTCAACAAGAAGGTCAGAGGGATACAGTAAACCTGAAGTGAAGCATCGGAATCTATAACTAGTGTCACAGGAATGGTTCAAAAATAGACAGTAAGAAGAGTCAGTTTTCTTGGACTTAAGTCGGCATTGTGCCTTTTGTATCTAATTCCGATGCGATTTCTGCGTTTCATCGTCAATAAGAATGTCAGAGGGATACAGTAAACCTGAAGTGAAGCATCGGAATCTATATCTAGTGTCACAGGAATGGTGTAAAACATAGACTGTAAGAAGAGTCAGTTTTCTTGTACTTAAGTCGGCATTGTGCCTTTTGTATTTAATTCCGCTGCAATTTCTGTGTTTCATCGTCAACAAGAAGGTCAGAGGGATACAGTAAACCTGAAGTGAAGCATCGGAATCTATAACTAGTGTCACATGAATGGTTCAAACATAGACAGTAAGAGGAGTCAGTTATCTTGTTCTTAAGTCGGCATTGTGCTTTTTGTATTTAATTCCGATTCGATTTCTTCGTTTCATCGTCTCTAAGAAGGTCAGAGGAATACAGTAAACCTGAAGTGAAGCATCGGAATCTATATCTAGTGTCACAGGAATGGATCAAAACATAGACAGTAAGAAGAGTCAGTTTTCTTGTACTTAATTCGGCATTGTGCCTTTTGTGTTTAATTCCGTTGCAATTTCTGTGTATCATCGTCAATAAGGTCAGCGGGATACAGTAAACCTGAAGTGAAGCATCGGAATCTATAACTAGTGTTACAGGAATGGTTCAAATCATAGACAGTATGAAGAGTCAGTTTTCTTGTACTTAAGTCGGCATTGTTCCTTTTCTATCTAATTCCGATGCAATTTCTACGTTTCATCGTCAATAAGAAGATCAGAGGGATACAGTAAACCTGAAGTGAAGCATCGGAATCTGTAACTAGTGTCACCGGAATGGTTCAAAACATAGATAGTCAGAAGAGTCAGTTTTCTTGGACTTAAGTCGGCATTGTGCCTTTTGTATCTAATTCCGATGCAATATCTGTGTTTCATCTTCAATAAGGAGGTCAGAGGGATACAGTAAACCTGAAGTGAAGCATCGGAATCTATAACTTGTGTCACAGGAATGGTTCAAACATAGACAGTATGAAGAGTCAGTTTACTTGTACTTAAGTCGGCATTGTTCCTTTTCTATCTAATTCCGATGCAATTTCTGTGTTTCATCGTCAATACGAAGGTCAGGGGGATACAGTAAACCTGAAGTGAAGCATCGGAATCTATAACTAGTTTCACAGGAATGGATCAAAACAAAGACAGTAAGTAGAGTCAGTTTGGTTGTACTTAAGTCGGCATTGTGCCTTTTGTATTTAATTCCGATGCAATTACTGTGTATCATCGACAATAAGAAGGTCAGAGGGATACAGCAAACCTGAAGTGAAGCATCGGAATCTATAACTAGTGTCACAGGAATGGTTCAATCATAGACAGAAAGAAGAGTCAGTTTTCTTGTGACTTAAGTCGGCATTGTGCCTTTTGTATTTAATTCCGATTGAATTTTTCTGTTTCATCGTCAATACGAAGGTCTGATGGATACAGTAAACCTGAAGTGAAGCATCGGAAGCTATAACTAGTTTCACATGAATGGTTCAAAGCATAGAATGTAAGAAGAGTCAGTTTTCTTGTACTTAAGTCGGCATTGTGCTTTTTGTATTTAATTCCGATGCGATTTCTGCGTTTCATAGTCAATAAGAAGGTCAGAGGGATACAGTAAACCTGAAGTGTGGCATCGGAATCTATATCTAGTGTCACAGGAATGGTGTAAAACATAGACAGTAAGAAGAGTCTGTTTTCTTGTACTTAAGTCGGCATTGTGCCTTTTGTATTTAATTCCGTTGGAATTTCTGTGTTTCATCGTCAACATGAAGGTCAGAGGGATACAGTAAACCTGAAGTGAAGCATCGGAATCTATAACTAGTGTCACAGGAATGGTTCATAACATAGACAGTAAGAAGAGTCAGTTTTCTCGTACTTAAGTCAGGATTGTGCCTTTTGTATTTAATTCCGATGCAATTTCTGTGTTTCATCGTCAATAAGAAGGTCAGAGGGATACAGTAAACTTGAAGCATCGGAATCTATAACTAGTGTCACAGGAATGGTTCAAACATAGACATTAAAAAGAGTCAGTTTTCTTGTACTTAAGTCAGCATTGTGCCTTTTGTATTTAATTCCGATGCAATTTCTGTGTTTCATCGTCAATAAGAAGGTCAGAGGGATACAGTAAACCTGAAGTGAAGCATCGGAAGCTATAACTAGTGTCACATGAATGGTTCAAAACATAGACAGTAAGAAGAGTCAGTTATCTTGTACTTAAGTCGGCATTGTGCTTTTTGTATTTAATTCCGATTCGATATCTGCGTTTCATCGTCAATACGAAGGTCACAGGAATACAGTATACCTGAAGTGAAGGATCGGAATCCATATCTAGTGTCACAGGAATGGTTCAAAACATAGACAGTAAGAAGAGTCAATTTTCTTGCACATAAGTCGGCATTGTGCCTTTTGTATTTAATTCCGATGCAATATCTGTGTTTCATCTTCAATACGAAGGTCAGAGGGATACAGTAAACCAGAAGTGAAGCATCGGAATCTATAACTAGTGTCACAGGAATGGTTCAAAGCATAGACAGTATGAAGAGTCAGTTTTCTTGTACTTAAGTCGGCATTTTTCCTTTTCTATCTAATTCCGATGCAATTTCTATGTTTCATCGTCAATAAGAAGATCAGAGGGATACAGTAAACCTGAAGTGAAGCATCGGAATCTATAACTAGTGTCACAGGAATGGATCAAAACATAGACAGTAAGAAGAGTTAGTTTTCTTGGACTTAAGTCGGCCTTGTGCCTTTTGTATCTAATTCCGATGCAATATCTGTGTTTCATATTCAACAAGAAGGTCAGAGGGATAGAGTAAACCTGAAGTGGAGCATCGGAATCTATAACTAGTGTCACAGGAATGGTTCAAAACATAGACAGTATGAAGAGTCAGTTTACTTGTACTTAAGTCAGCATTGTTCCTTTTGTATCTAATTCCGATGCAATTTCTATGTTTCATCGTCAATAAGAAGGTCAGAGGGATACAGTAAACCTGAAGTGAAGCATCGGAATCCATAACTAGTTTCTCAGGAATGGATCAAAACATAGAGAGTAAGAATAGTCAGTTTGGTTGTACTTAAGTCGTCATTGTGCCTTTTGTATTTAATTCCGATGCAAATACTGTGTATCATCGTCAATAAGAACGTCAGAGGGATACAGCAAACCTGAAGTGAAGCATCGGAATCTATAACTAGTGTCACAGGAATGGTTCAATCACAGACAGAAAGAAGAGTCAGTTCTCTTGTGACTTAAGTCGGCATTGTGCCTTTTGTATTTAATTCCGATCTAATTTCTGTGTTTCATCGTCAATAAGAAGGTCAGAGGGATACAGTAAACATGAAGTGAAGCATCGGAATCTATGACTAGTGTCACATGAATGGTTCAAACATAGACAGTAAGAAGAGTCAGTTTTCTTGTACATAAGTCGGCATTGTGCCATTTGCATTTAATTCTGATGCAATTTCTCTGTTTCATCGTCAAGACGAAGGTCTGATGGATACAGTAAACCTGACGTGAAGCTTCGGAAGCTATAACTAGTTTCACATGAATGGTTCAAAGCATAGAATGTAAGTAGAGTCAGTTTTCTTGTACTTAAGTCGGCATTGTGCTTTTTGTATTTAATTCCGATGTGATTTCTGAGTTTCATCGTCAATAAGAAGGTCAGAGGGATACAGTAAACCTGAAGTGAAGTATCGGAATCTATATCTAGTGTCACAGGAATGGTTTAAAACATGGACAGTAAGAAGAGTCAGTTTTCTTGTGCTTAAGTCGGCATTGTGCCTTTTGTATTTAATTCCGTTGCAATTTCTGTGTTTTATCGTCAATAAGAAGGTCAGAGGGATACAGTAAACCTGAAGTGAAGCATCGGAATCTATAACTAGTGTCACAGGAATGGTTCAAAACATAGACAGTAAGAGGAGTCAGTTTTCTTGTACTTAAGTCGGCATTGTGCCTTTTGTATTTAATTCCGATGCAATACCTGTGTTTCATCTTCAATAAGAAGGTCAGAGGGATACAGTAAACCTGAAGTGAAGCATCGGAATCTATAACTAGTGTCACAGGAATGGTTTAAAACGTAGACAGTATGAAGTGTCAGTTTTCTTGTACTTAAGTCGGCATTGTTCCTTTTCTATCTAATTCCGATGCAATTTCTATGTTTCACCGTCAATAAGAAGGTCAGAGGGATACAGTAAACCTGAAGTGAAGCATCGGAATCTATAACTAGTGTCACAGGAATGGATCAAAAAATAGACAGTAAGAAGATTCAGTTTTTTTGTACTTAAGTCGGCATTGTGCCTTTTGCATTTCATTCCAATGCAATTTCTGTGTTTCACCGTCAATAAGAAGGTCAGAGAAATACAGTAAACCTGAAGTGAAGCATCGGAATCTATAACTAGTGTCACAGGAATGGTTCAAAACATAGACAGTAAGAAGGGTCAGTTTTCTTGTACTTAAGTCGTAATTGTGCCATTTGTATTTAATTCCGATGCAATATCTGTGTTTCATCGTCAATAAGAAAGTCAGAGGGATACAGTAAACCTGAAGTGAAGCATCGGAATCTATAACTAGTGTCACTGGAATGGTTCAAAACATAGACTGTAAGAAGAGTCAGTTTTCTTGTACTTAAGTCGGCATTGTGTCTTTTGTATTTAACTCCGATGCAATTTCTGTGTTTCATCGTCAATAAGAAGGTCAGAGGGATACTATAAACCTGAAGTGAAGCTTAGGAATCTATAACTAGTGTCACAGGAATGGTTCAAAACATAGACAGTAAGAAGAGTCAGTTTTCTTGTACTTAAGTCGTCATTGCGCCATTTGTATTTAATTCCGATGCAATATCTGTGTTCCATAGTCAATAAGAAGGTCAGAAGGATACAGCAAACCTGATGTGAAGCATCAGAATCTATAACTAGTGTCACAGGAATGGTTCAAACATGGACTATAGGAAGAGTCAGTTTTCCTGTACTTACGTCGTCGTTGTGCCTTTTGTATTTAACTCCGATGCAATTTTTGTGTTTCATCGTCAATAAGAAGGTCAGAGGGATACAATAAACCTGAAGTGAAGCATCGGAATCTGTAACTAGTGTCATAGGAATGGTTCAAAACATAGACAGAAAGAATAGTCAACTTTCTTGTACATAATTCGGCATTGTGATTTTTGTATTTAATTCCTATGCGATTTCTGCGTTTCATCGACATTAAGAAGGTCAGAGGGATACAGTAAACCTGAAGTGAAGCACCGGAATCTATATTTAGTGTCACGGGAATGGTTCAAATCATAGATAGTAAGAAGAGTCAGTTTTCTTGTACTTAAGTCGGCATTGTGCCTTTTGTATGTAATTCCGATGCAATTTCTGTGTTTCATCGTCAATAAGAAGGTCAGAGGGATACAGTAAACTTGAAGTGAAGCATCGGAATCTATAACTAGGGTCACAGGAATGGTTCAAAACATAGACAGTAAGAAGGGTCAGTTTTCTTGTACTTAAGTCGTAATTGTGCCATTTGTATTTAATTCCGATGCAATATCTGTGTTTCATCGTCCATAAGAAGGTCTGATGGATACAGTAAACCTGAAGTGAAGCATCGGAAGCTATAACTAGTGTCACATGAATGGTTCAGAACATAGACAGTAAGAAGAGTCAGTTATCTTGTACTTAAGTCGGCATTGTGCTTTTTGTATTTAATTCCGATTCGATTTTTGCGTTTCATCGTCAATACGAAGGTCAGAGGGATACAGTAAACCTGAAGTGAAGCATCGGAATCTATAACTAGTGTCACAGGAATGGTTCAAAACATAAACAGTAAGAAGAATCAGTTTTCTTGTACATAAGTCGGCACTGTGCTTTTGTATTTGATTCCGATGCAATTTCTGTGTTTCATCGTCATTAAGAAGGTCAGAGGGATACAGTAAACCTGAAGTGAAGCATCGGAATCTATAACTATTGTCACATGAATGGTTCAAACATAGATAGTAAGAAGAGTCAGTTTTCTTGTACATAAGTCGGCATTGTGCTTTTGTATTTGATTCCGATGCAATATCTGTGTTTCATCGTCCATAAGAAGGTCTGATGGATACAGTAAACCTGAAGTGAAGCATCGGAAGCTATAACTAGTGTCACATGAATGGTTCAAAACATAGACAGTAAGAAGAGTCAGTTATCTTGTACTTAAGTCGGCATTGTGCTTTTTGTATTTAATTCCGATTCGATTTTTGCGTTTCATCGTCAATACGAAGGTCAGAGGGATACAGTAAACCTGAAGTGAAGCATCGGAATCTATAACTAGTGTCACAGGAATGGTTCAAAACATAAACAGTAAGAAGAATCAGTTTTCTTGTACATAAGTCGGCACTGTGCTTTTGTATTTGATTCCGATGCAATTTCTGTGTTTTATCGTCAATAAGAAGGTCAGAGGGTTACAGTAAACCTGAAGTGAAGTATCGGAATCTATATCTAGTGTCACAGGAATGGTTTAAAACATAGACAGTAAGAAGAGTCAGTTTTCCTGTACTTAAGTCGGCATCGTGCCTTTTGTATTTAATTCCGTTGCAATTTCTGTGTTTTATCGTCAATAAGAAGGTCAGAGGGATACAGTAAAACTGAAGTGAAGCATCGGAATCTATAACTAGTGTCACAGGAATGGTTCAAAACATAAACAGTAAGAAGAGTCAGTTTTCTTGTACTTAAGTCGGCATTGTGCCTTTTGTATTTAATTCCGATGCAATACCTGTGTTTCATCTTCAATAAGAAGGTCAGAGGGATACAGTAAACCTGAAGTGAAGCATCGGAATCTATAACTAGTGTCACAGGAATGGATCAAAACGTAGACAGTATGAAGTGTCAGTTTTCTTGTACTTAAGTCGGCATTGTTCCTTTTCTATCTAATTCCGATGCAATTTCTATGTTTCACCGTCAATAAGAAGGTCAGAGGGATACAGTAAACCTGAAGTGAAGCATCGGAATCTATAACTAGTGTCACAGGAATGGATCAAAACATAGACAGTAAGAAGATTCAGTTTTTTTGTACCTAAGTCGGCATTGTGCCTTTTGCATTTCATTCCAATGCAATTTCTGTGTTTCACCGTCAATAAGAAGGTCAGAGGAATACAATAAACCTGAAGTGAAGCATCGGAATCTATAACTAGTGTCACAGGAATGGTTCAAAACATAGACAGTAAGAAGGGTCAGTTTTCTTGTACTTAAGTCGCAATTGTGCCATTTGTATTTAATTCCGATGCAATATCTGTGTTCCATAGTCAATAAGAAGGTCAGAAGGATACAGCAAACCTGATGTGAAGCATCAGAATCTATAACTAGTGTCACAGGAATGGTTCAAACATAGACTATAGGATGAGTCAGTTTTCCTGTACTTAAGTCGTCGTTGTGCCTTTTGTATTTAACTCCGATGCAATTTTTGTGTTTCATCGTCAATAAGAAGGTCAGAGGGATACAGTAAACCTCAAGTGAAGCATCGGAATCTGTAACTAGTGTCATAGGAATGGTTCAAAACATAGACAGAAAGAATAGTCAGTTTTCTTGTACTTAATTCGGCATTGTGATTTTTGTATTTAATTCCTATGCGATTTCTGCGTTTCATCGTCAATAAGAAAGTCAGAGGGATACAGTAAACCTGAAGTGAAGCACCGGAATCTATATATAGTGTCACGGGAATGGTTCAAATCATAGATAGTAAGAAGAGTCAGTTTTCTTGTACTTAAGTCGGCATTGTGCCTTTTGTATTTAATTCCGATGCAATTTCTGTGTTTCATCGTCAATAAGAAGGTCAGAGGGATACAGTAAACTTGAAGTGAAGCATCGGAATCTATAACTAGTGTCACAGGAATGGTTCAAAAGATAGACAGTAAAAAGAGTCAGTTTTCTTGTACTTAAGTCGGCATTGTGCCTTTTGTATTTAATTCCGATGCAATATCTGTGTTTCATCTTCAATAAGAAGGTCAGAGGGATACAGTGAACCTGAAGTGAAGCATCGGAATCTATAACAAGTGTCACAGGAATGGTTCAAATCATAGACAGCAAGAAGTGGCAGTTTACTTGTACTTAAGTCGGCATTGTGCACTTTGTATTTAATTCCGATGCAATTTCTGTGTTTCATCGTCATTAAGAAGGTCAGAGGGATACAGTAAACCTGAAGTGAAGCATCGGAATCTATAACTATTGTCACATGAATGGTTCAAACATAGATAGTAAGAAGAGTCAGTTTTCTTGTACATAAGTCGGCATTGTGCTTTTGTATTTGATTCCGATGCAATATCTGTGTTTCATCGTCAATAAGAAGGTCTGATGGATACAGTAAACCTGAAGTGAAGCATCGGAAGCTATAACTAGTGTCACATGAATGGTTCAAAACATAGACAGTAAGAAGAGTCAGTTATCTTGTACTTAAGTCGGCATTGTGCTTTTTGTATTTAATTCCGATTCGATTTTTGCGTTTCATCGTCAATACGAAGGTCAGTGGGATACAGTAAACCTGAAGTGAAGCATCGGAATCTATAACTAGTGTCACAGGAGTGGTTCAAAACATAGACAGTAAGAAGAGTCAGTTTTCTTGTACATAAGTCGGCACTGTGCTTTTGTATTTGATTCCGATGCAATTTCTGTGTTTCATCGTCAATAAGAAGGTCAGAGGGTTACAGTAAACCTGAAGTGAAGTATCGGAATTTATATCTAGTGTCACAGGAATGGTTTAAAACATAGACAGTAAGAAGAGTCAGTTTTCTTGTACTTAAGTCGGCATTGTGCCTTTTGTATTTAATTCCGTTGCAATTTCTGTGTTTTATCGTCAATAAGAAGGTCAGAGGGATACAGTAAACCTGAAGTGAAGCATCGGAATCTATAACTAGTGTCACAGGAATAGTTCGAAACATAAACAGTAAGAAGAGTCAGTTTTCTTGTACTTAAGTCGGCATTGTGCCTTTTGTATTTAATTCCGATGCAATACCTGGGTTTCATCTTCAATAAGAAGGTCAGAGGGATACAGTAAACCTGAAGTGAAGCATCGGAATCTATAACTAGTGTCACAGGAATGGTTCAAAACGTAGACAGTATGAAGTGTCAGTTTTCTTGTACTTAAGTCGGCATTGTTCCTTTTGCATTTCATTCCAATGCAATTTCTGTGTTTCACCGTCAATAAGAAGGTCAGAGGAATACAGTAAACCTGAAGTGAAGCATCGGAATCTATAACTAGAGTCACAGGAATGGTTCAAAACATAGACAGTAAGAAGGGTCAGTTTTCTTGTACTTAAGTCGTAATTGTGCCATTTGTATTTAATTCCGATGCAATATCTGTGTTTCATCGTCAATAAGAAAGTCAGAGGCATACAGTAAACCTGAAGTGAAGCATCTGAATCTATAACTAGTGTCACTGGAATGGTTCAAAACATAGACTGTAAGAAGAGTCAGTTTTCTTGCACTTAAGTCGGCATTGTGTCTTTTGTATTTAACTCCGATGCAATTTCTATGTTTCATCGTCAATAAGAAGGTCAGCGGGATTCAGTAAACCTGAAGTGAAGCATCGGAATCTATAACTATTGTCACATGAATGGTTCAAACATAGACAGTAAGAATAGTCAGTTTTCTTGTACATAAGTCGGCATTGTGCTTTTGTATTTGATTCCGATGCAATTTCTGTGTATCATCGTCAATAAGAAGGTCAGCGGGATTCAGTAAACCTGAAGTGAAGCATCGGAATCTATAACTAGTGTCACATGCATGGTTCAAAACATAGACAGTAAGAAGAGTCAGTTATCTTGTACTTAAGTCGGCATTGTGCTTTTTGTATTTAATTCCGATTCGATTTCTGCGTTTAATCGTCAATACGAAGGTCAGAGGAATACAGTAAACCTGAAGTTAAGCATCGGAATCTATATCTAGTGTCGCAGGAATGGATCAAATAATAGACAGTAAGAAGAGTCAGTTTTCTTGTACTTATGTCGGCATTGTGCCTTTTGTGTTTAATTTCGATGCAATTTCTGTGTATCATCGTCAATAAGAAGGTCAGCGGGATTCAGTAAACCTGAAGTGAAGCATCGGAATCTATAACTAGTGTCACAGGAATGGTTCAAAACATAGACAGTAAGAAGAGACAGTTTTCTTGTACTTAGGTCGGCATTGTGCCTTTTGTATTTAATTCCGATGCAATATCTGTGTTTCATCTTCAATAAGAAGGTCAGGGGGATACAGTAAACCTGACGTGAAGCATCGGAATCTATAACTAGTGTCACAGGAATGGTTCAAAGCATAGAATGTAAGAAGAGTCAGTTTTCTTGTACTTAAGTCGGCATTGTGCTTTTTGTATTTAATTCCGATGTGATTTCTGAGTTTCATCGTCAATAAGAAGGTCAGAGGGATACAGTAAACCAGAAGTGAAGTATCGGAATCTATATCTAGTGTCACAGGAATGGTTTAAAACATAGACAGTAAGAAGAGTCAGTTTTCCTGTACTTAAGTCGTCGTTGTGCCTTTTGTATTTAACTACGATGCAATTTTCGTGTATCATCGTCAATAAGAAGGTCAGAGGGATACAGTAAACCTGAAGTGAAGCATCGGGATCTGTAACTAGTGTCATAGGAATGGTTCAAAACATAGACAGAATGAATAGTCAGTATTCATGTACTTAAGTTGGCATTGTGATTTTTGTATTTAATTCCTATGCGATTTCTGAGTTTCATCGTCATTAAGAAGGTCAGAGGGATACAGTAAACCTGAAGTGAAGCACCGGAATCTATATATAGTGTTTCAGGAATGTTTCAAAACATAGACACTAAGAAGAGTCAGTTTTCTTGTACTTAAGTCGGCATTGTGCCTTTTGTATTTAATTCCGATGCAATTTCTGTGTTTCATCGTCATTAAGAAGGTCAGAGGGATACAGTAAACCTGAAGTGAAGCATCGGAATCTATAACTATTGTCACATGAATGGTTCAAACATAGACAGTAAGAATAGTCAGTTTTCTTGTACATAAGACGGCATTGTGCTTTTGTATTTGATTCCAATGCAATTTCTGTGTTTCATCGTCAATAAGATGGTCTGATGGATACAGTAAACCTGAAGTGAAGCATCGGAAGCTATAACTAGTGTCACATGAATGGTTCAAAACATAGACAGTAAGAAGAGTCAGTTATCTTGTACTTAAGTCGGCATTGTGCTTTTTGTATTTAATTCCGATTCGATTTCTGCGTTTCATCGTCAATACGAAGGTCAGAGGAATACAGTAAACCTGAAGTGAAGCATCGGAATCTATATCTAGTGTCACAGGAATGGATCAAATAATAGACAGTAAGAAGAGTCAGTTTTCTTGTTCTTAAGTCGGCATTCTGCCTTTTGTGTTTAATTCCGATGCAATTTCTGTGTATCATCGTCAATAAGAACGTCAGCGGGATACAGTAAACCTGAAGTGAAGCATCGGAATCTATAACTAGTGTCACAGGAATGGTTCAAAACATAGACAGTAAGAAGTGTCAGTTTTCTTGTACTTAAGTCGGCATTGTGCCTTTTGTTTTTAATTCCGATGCCGTATCTGTGTTTCATCTTCAATAAGAAGGTCAGGGGGATACAGTAAACCTGAAGTGAAGCATCGGAATCTATAACTAGTGTCACAGGAATGGTTCAAAGCATAGACAGTATGAAGAGTCAGTTTTCTTGTACTTCAGTCGGCATTGTTCCTTTTCTATCTAATTCCGATGCAATTTCTATGTTTGATCGTCAATAAGGAGATCAGAGGGATACAGTAAACCTGAAGTGAAGCATCGGAATCAGTAACTATTGTCACAGGAATGGATCAAAACATAGACAGTAAGAAGAGTCAGTTTTCTTAGACTTCAGTCGGCATTGTGCCTTTTGTATCTAATTCCGATGCAATATCTGTGTTTCATCTTCAACAAGAAGGTCAGAGGGATACAGTAAACCTGAAGTGAAGCATCGGAATCTATAACTAGTGCCACAGGAATGGTTCAAAACATAGACAGTATGAAGAGTCAGTTTACTTGTACTTAAGTCGGCATTGTTCCTTTTGTATCTAATTCCGATGCAATTTCTATGTTTCATCGTCAATAAGAATGTCAGAGGGATACAGTAAACCTGAAGTGAAGCATCGGAAGCTATAACTAGTTTCACAGGAATGGATCAAAACATAGACAGTAAGAAGAGTCAGTTTGCTTGTACTTAAGTCGTCATTGTGCCTTTTGTATTTAATTCCGTTGCAATTACTGTGTATCATCGTCAATAAGAAGGTCAGAGGGATACAGCAAACCTTAAGTGAAGCATCGGAATCTATAACTAGTGTCACAGGAATGGTTCAATCACAGACAGAAAGAAGAGTCAGTTTTCCTGTGACTCAAGTCGGCATTGTGCCTTTTGTATTTAATTCCGATCTAATTTCTGTGTTTCATCGTCAATAAGAAGGTCAGAGGGATACAGTAAACTTGAAGTCAAGCATCGGAATCTATGACTAGTGTCACATGAATGGTTCAAACATAGACAGTAAGAAGAGTCAGTTTTCTTGTACATAAGTCGGCATTGTGCCATTTGCATTTAATTCTGACGCAATTTCTCTGTTCCATCGTCAATACGAATGTCTGATGGATACAGTAAACCTGAAGTGAAGCATCAGAAGCTATAACTAGTTTCACTTGAATGGTTCAAAGCATAGAATGTAAGAAGAGTCACTTTTCTTGTACTTAAGTCGGCATTGTGCTTTTTGTATTTAACTCCGATGCAATTTCTGTGTTTCATCGTCAATAAGAAGGTCAGAGGTATACTCTAAACCTGAAGTGAAGCTTAGGAATCTATAACTAGTGTCACAGGAATGGTTCAAAACATAGACAGTAAGAAGAGTCAGTTTTCTTGTACCTAAGTCGTCATTGCGCCATTTGTATTTAATTCCGATGCAATATCTGTGTTCCATAGTCAATAAGAAGGTCAGAAGGATACAGTAAACCTGAAGTGAAGCATCGGAATCTATAACTATTGTCACATGAATGGTTCAAAGCATAGACAGTATGAAGGGTCAGTTTTCTTGTACTTAAGTCGTAATTGTGCCATTTGTATTTAATTCCGATGCAATATCTGTGTTTCATCGTCAATAAGAAGGTCTGGAGGATACAGTAAACCTGAAGTGAAGCATCGGAAGCTATAACTAGTGTCACATGAATGGTTCAAAACATAGACAGTAAGAAGCGTCAGTTATCTTGTACTTAAGTCGGCATTGTGCTTTTTGTATTTAATTCCGATTCGATTTCTGCGTTTAATCGTCAATACGAAGGTCAGAGGAATACAGTAAACCTGAAGTGAAGCATCGGAATCTATATCTAGTGTCACAGGAATGGATCAAATAATAGACAGTAAGAAGAGTCAGTTTTCTTGTACTTATGTCGGCATTGTGCCTTTTGTGTTTAATTCCGATGCAATTTCTGTGTATCATCGTCAATAAGAAGGTCAGCGGGATACTGTAAACCTGAACTGAAGCATCGGAATCTGTAACTAGTGTCACAGGAATGGTTCAAAACATAGACAGTAAGAAGAGTCAGTTTTCTTGTACTTAGGTCGGCATTGTGCCTTTTGTATTTAATTCCGATGCAATATCTGTGTTTCATCTTCAATAAGAAGGTCAGGGGGATACAGTAAACCTGATGTGTAGCATCGGAATCTATAACTAGTGTCACACGAATGGTTCAAACATAGACTATTAGAAGAGTCAGTTTTCCTGTACTTACGTCGACGTTGTGCCTTTTGTATTTAACTACGATGCAATTTTTGTGTATCATCGTCAATAAGAAGGTCAGAGGGATACAGTAAACCTGAAGTGAAGCATCGGGATCTGTAACTAGTGTCATAGGAATGGTTCAAAACATAGACAGAAAGAATAGTAAGTATTCTTGTACTTAAGTTGGCATTGTGATTTTTGTATTTAATTCCTATGCGATTTCTGAGTTTCATCGTCATTAAGAAGGTCAGAGGGATACAGTAAACCTGAAGTGAAGCCCTTGAATCTATATATAGTGTTTCAGGAATGGTTCAAAACATAGACAGTAAGAAGAGTCAGTTTTCTTGTACTTAAGTCGGCATTGTGCTTTTTGTATTTAATTCGATGCAATTTCTGTGTTTCATCGTCAATAAGAAGGTCAGCGGGATACAGTAAACCTGAAGTGAAGCATCGGACTTTATAACTAATGTCATAGGAATGGTTCAAAACATAGACAGTAAGAAGAGTCAGTTTTCTTGTACTTAAGTCAGCATTGTGCCTTTTGTATTTAATTCCGATGCCGTATCTGTGTTTCATCTTCAATAAGAAGGTCAGGGGGATACAGTAAACCTGAAGTGAAGCATCGGAATCTATAACTAGTGTCACAGGAATGGTTCAAAGCATAGACAGTATGAAGAGTCAGTTTTCTTGTACTTAAGTCGGCATTGTTCCTTTTCTATCTAATTCCGATGCAATTTCTATGTTTGATCGTCAATAAGAAGATCAGAGGGATACAGTAAACCTGAAGTGAAGCATCGGAATCTGTAACTATTGTCACAGGAATGGATCAAAGCATAGACAGTAAGAAGAGTCAGTTTTCTTAGACTTCAGTCGGCATTGTGCCTTTTGTATCTAATTCCGATGCAATATCTGTGTTTCATCTTCAACAAGAAGGTCAGAGGGATACAGTAAACCTGAAGTGAAGCATCGGAATCTATAACTAGTGCCACAGGAATGGTTCAAATCATAGACAGTATGAAGAGTCAGTTTACTTGTACTTAAGTCGGCATTGTTCATTTTGTATCTAATTCCGATGCAATTTCTATGTTTCATCGTCAATAAGAATGTCAGAGGGATACAGTAAACCTGAAGTGAAGCATCGGAATCTATAACTAGTTTCACAGGAATGGATCAAAACATAGACAGTAAGAAGAGTCAGTTTGCTTGTACTTAAGTCGTCTTTGTGCCTTTTGTATTTAATTCCGTTGCAATTACTGTGTATCATCGTCAATAAGAAGGTCAGAGGGATACAGCAAACCTGAAGTGAAGCATCGAAATCTATAACTAGTGTCACAGGAATGGTTCAATCACAGACAGAAAGAAGAGTCAGTTTTCTTGTGACTCAAGTCGGCATTGTGCCTTTTGTATTTAATTCCGACCTAATTTCTGTGTTTCATCGTCAATAAGAAGGTCAGAGGGATACAGTAAACCTGAAGTGAAGCATCGGAGTCTATGACTAGTGTCACATGAATGGTTCAAACATAGACAGTAAGAAGAGTCAGTTTTCTTGTACATAAGTCGGCATTGTGCCATTTGCATTTAATTCTGACGCAATTTCTCTGTTTCATCGTCAATACGAAGGTCTGATGGATACAGTAAACCTGAAGTGAAGCATCAGAAGCTATAACTAGTTTCACTTGAATGGTTCAAAGCATAGAATGTAAGAAGAGTCACTTTTCTTGTACTTAAGTCGGCATTGTGCTTTTTGTATTTAATTCCGATGTGATTTCTGAGTTTCATCGTCAATAAGAAGGTCAGAGGGATACAGTAAACCTGAAGTGAAGTATCGGAATCTATATCTAGTGTCACAGGAATGGTTTAAAACATAGACAGTAAGAAGAGTCAGTTTTCTTGTACTTAAGTCGGCATTGTGCCTTTTGTATTTAATTCCGTTGCAATTTCTGTGTTTTATCGTCAATAAGAAGGTCAGAGGGATACAGTAAACCTGAAGTGAAGCATCGGAATCTATAACTAGTGTCACAGGAATGGTTCAAAACATAGACAGTAAAAAGAGTCAGTTTTCTTGTACTTAAGTCGGCATTGTGAATTTTGTATTTAATTCCGATGCAATACCTGTGTTTCATCTTCAATAAGACGGTCAGAGGGATACAGTAAACTTGAAGTGAAGCATCGGAATCTATAACTAGTGCCACAGGAATGGTTCAAACCATAGACAGTATGAAGTGTCAGTTTCTTGTACTTAAGTCGGCATTGTTCCTTTTCTATCTAATTCCGATGCAATTTCTATGTTTCACCGTCAATAAGAAGGTCAGAGGGATACAGTAAACCTGAAGTGAAGCATCGGAATCTATAACTAGTGTCACAGGAATGGATCAAAACATAGACAGTAAGAAGATTCAGTTTTTTTGTACTTAAGTCGGCATTGTGCATTTTGCATTTCATTCCAATGCAATTTCTCTGTTTCATCGTCAATAAGAAGGTCAGAGGGATACTGTAAACCTGAAGTGAAGCTTCGGAATCTATAACTAGTGTCACAGGAATGGTTCAAAACATAGACAGTAAGAAGAGTCAGTTTTCTTTTACTTAAGTCGTCATTGCGCCATTTGTATTTAATTCCGATGCAATATCTGTGTTCCATAGTCAATAAGAAGGTCAGAAGGATACAGTAAACCTGATGTGAAGCATCGGAATCTATAACTAGTGTCACAGGAATGGTTCAAACATAGACTATAAGAAGAGTCAGTTTTCCTGTACTTAAGTCGTCGTTGTGCCTTTTGTATTTAAGTCCGATGCAATTTTTGTGCTTCATCGTCAATAAGAAAATCAGAGGGATACAGTAAATCTGAAGTGAAGCATCGGAATCTGTAACTAGTGTCATAGGAATGGTTCAAAACATAGACAGAAAGAATAGACAGTTTTCTTGTACTTAAGTCGGCATTGTGATTTTTGTATTTAATTCCTGTGCGATTTCTGCGTTTCATCGTCATTAAGAAGGTCAGAGGGATACAGTAAACCTGAAGTGAAGCACCGGAATCTATATATAGTGTCACAGGAATGGTTCAAAACATAGACAGTAAGAAGAGTCAGTTTTCTTGTACTTAAGTCGGCATTGTGCCTTTTGTATTTAATTCCGATGCAATTTCTGTGTTTCATCGTCAATAAGAAGGTCAGAGGGATACAGTAAACTGGAAGTGAAGCATCGGAATCTATAACTAGTGTCTCAGGAATGGTTCAAACATAGACAGTAAAAAGAGTCAGTTTTCTTGTACTTAAGCCGGCATTGTGCCTTTTGTATTTAATTCCGATGCAATAACTGTGTTTCATCTTCAATAAGAAGGTCAGAGGGATACAGAAAAATAGAAGTGAAGCATCGGAATCAATAACTAGTGTCACAGGAATGGTTCAAAACATAGACAGTAAGAAGTGGCAGTTTACTTGTACTTAAGTCGGCATTGTGCCTTTTGTATTTAATTCCGATGCAATTTCTGTGTTTCATCGTCATTAAGAAGGTCAGAGGGATACAGTAAACCTGAAGTGAAGCATCGGAATCTATAACTATTGTCACATGAATGGTTCAAACATAGCCAGTAAGAAGAGTCAGTTTTCTTGTACATAGGTCGGCATTGTGCTTTTTGTATTCAATTCCGATTCGATTTCTGCGTTTCGTCGTCAATACGAAGGTCAGAGGAATACAGTAAACCTGAAGTGAAGCATCGGAATCTATATCTAGTGTCACAGGAATGGATCAAATAATAGACAGTAAGAAGAGTCAGTTTTCTTGTACTTAAGTCGGCATTCTGCCTTTTGTGTTTAAATCCGATGCAATTTCTGTGTATCATCGTCAATAAGAAGGTCAGCGGGATACAGTAAACCTGAAGTGAAGCATCGGAATCTATAACTAGTGTCACAGGAAAGGATCAAAACATAGACAGTAAGAAGAGTCAGTTTTCTTAGACTTCAGACGGCATTGTGCCTTTTGTATCTAATACCGATGCAATATCTGTGTTTCATCTTCAACAAGAAGGTCAGAGGGATACAGTAAACCTGAAGTAAAGCATCGGAATCTATAACTAGTGCCACAGGAATGGTTCAAAACATAGACAGTATCAAGAGTCAGTTTACTTGTACTTAAGTCGGCATTGTTCCTTTTGTATCTAATTCCGATGCAATTTCTATGTTTCATCGTCAATAAGAAGGTCAGAGGGATACAGTAAACCTGAAGTGAAGCATCGGAATCTATAACTAGTTTCACAGGAATGGATCAAAACATAGACAGTAAGAAGAGTCAGTTTGCTTGTACTTAAGTCGTCATTGTGCCTTTTGTATTTAATTCCGTTGCAATTACTGTGTATCATCGTCAATAAGAAGGTCAGAGGGATACAGCAAACCTGAAGTGAAGCATCGGAATCTATAACTAGTGTCACAGGAATGGTTGAATCACAGACAGAAAGAAGAGTCAGTTTTCTTGTGACTCAAGTCGGCATTGTGCCTTTTGTATTTAATTCCGATCTAATTTCTGTGTATCATCGTCAATAAGAAGGTCAGAGGGATACAGTAAACCTGAAGTGAAGCACCGGAATCTATATATAGTGTCACAGGAATGGTTCAAAACATAGACAGTAAGAAGAGTCAGTTTTCTTGTACTTAAGTCGGCATTGTGCCTTTTGTATTTAATTCCGATGCAATTTCTGTGTTTCATCGTCAATAAGAAGGTCAGAGGGATACAGTAAACTGGAAGTGAAGCATCGGAATCTATAACTAGTGTCTCAGGAATGGTTCAAACATAGACAGTAAAAAGAGTCAGTTTTCTTGTACTTAAGCCGGCATTGTGCCTTTTGTATTTAATTCCGATGCAATAACTGTGTTTCATCTTCAATAAGAAGGTCAGAGGGATACAGAAAAATAGAAGTGAAGCATCGGAATCAATAACTAGTGTCACAGGAATGGTTCAAAACATAGACAGTAAGAAGTGGCAGTTTACTTGTACTTAAGTCGAGATTGTGCCTTTTGTATTTAATTCCGATGCAATTTCTGTGTTTCATCGTCATTAAGAAGGTCAGAGGGATACAGTAAACCTGAAGTGAAGCATCGGAATCTATAACTATTGTCACATGAATGGTTCAAACATAGCCAGTAAGAAGAGTCAGTTTTCTTGTACATAGGTCGGCATTGTGCTTTTTGTAATCAATTCCGATTCGATTTCTGCGTTTCGTCGTCAATACGAAGGTCAGAGGAATACAGTAAACCTGAAGTGAAGCATCGGAATCTATATCTAGTGTCACAGGAATGGATCAAATAATAGACAGTAAGAAGAGTCAGTTTTCTTGTACTTAAGTCGGCATTCTGCCTTTTGTGTTTAAATCCGATGCAATTTCTGTGTATCATCGTCAATAAGAAGGTCAGCGGGATACAGTAAACCTGAAGTGAAGCATCGGAATCTATAACTAGTGTCACAGGAAAGGATCAAAACATAGACAATAAGAAGAGTCAGTTTTCTTAGACTTCAGTCGGCATTGTGCCTTTTGTATCTAATACCGATGCAATATCTGTGTTTCATCTTCAACAAGAAGGTCAGAGGGATACAGTAAACCTGAAGTAAAGCATCGGAATCTATAACTAGTGCCACAGGAATGGTTCAAAACATAGACAGTATCAAGAGTCAGTTTACTTGTACTTAAGTCGGCATTGTTCCTTTTGTATCTAATTCCGATGCAATTTCTATGTTTCATCGTCAATAAGAAGGTCAGAGGGATACAGTAAACCTGAAGTGAAGCATCGGAATCTATAACTAGTTTCACAGGAATGGATCAAAACATAGACAGTAAGAAGAGTCAGTTTGCTTGTACTTAAGTCGTCATTGTGCCTTTTGTATTTAATTCCGTTGCAATTACTGTGTATCATCGTCAATAAGAAGGTCAGAGGGATACAGCAAACCTGAAGTGAAGCATCGGAATCTATAACTAGTGTCACAGGAATGGTTGAATCACAGACAGAAAGAAGAGTCAGTTTTCTTGTGACTCAAGTCGGCATTGTGCCTTTTGTATTTAATTCCGATCTAATTTCTGTGTATCATCGTCAATAAGAAGGTCAGAGGGATACAGTAAACCTGAAGTGAAGCATCGGAATCTATGAATAGTGTCACATGAATGGTTCAAACATAGACAGTAAGAAGAGTCAGTTTTCTTGTACATAAGTCGGCATTGTGCCATTTGCATTTAATTCTGACGCAATTTCTCTGTTTCATCGTCAATACGAAGGTCTGATGGATACAGTAAACCTGAAGTGAAGCATCGGAAGCTATAACTAGTTTCACTTGAATGGTTCAAAGCATAGAATGTAAGAAGAGTCACTTTTCTTGTACTTAAGTCGGCATTGTGCTTTTTGTACTTAATTCCGATGTGATTTCTGAGTTTCATCGTCAGTAAGAAGGTCAGAGGGATACAGTAAACCTGAAGTGAAGTATCGGAATCTATATCTAGTGTCACAGGAATGGTTTAAAACACAGACAGTAAGAAGAGTCAGTTTTCTTGTACTTAAGTCGGCATTGTGCCCTTTGTATTTAATTCCGTTGCAATTTCTGTGTTTTATCGTCAATAAGAAGGTCAGAGGGATACAGTAAACCTGAAGTGAAGCATCGGAATCTATAACTAGTGTCACAGGAATGGTTCAAAACATAGACAGTAAAAAGAGTCAGTTTTCTTGTACTTAAGTCGGCATTGTGCCTTTTGTATTTAATTCCGATGCAATTTCTGTGTTTCATCGTCAATAAGAAGGTCAGAGGGATACAGTAAACTGGAAGTGAAGCATCGGAATCTATAACTAGTGTCTCAGGAATGGTTCAAACATAGACAGTAAAAAGAGTCAGTTTTCTTGTACTTAAGCCGGCATTGTGCCTTTTGTATTTAATTCCGATGCAATAACTGTGTTTCATCTTCAATAAGAAGGTCAGAGGGATACAGAAAAATAGAAGTGAAGCATCGGAATCAATAACTAGTGTCACAGGAATGGTTCAAAACATAGACAGTAAGAAGTGGCAGTTTACTTGTACTTAAGTCGGCATTGTGCCTTTTGTATTTAATTCCGATGCAATTTCTGTGTTTCATCGTCATTAAGAAGGTCAGAGGGATACAGTAAACCTGAAGTGAAGCATCGGAATCTATAACTATTGTCACATGAATGGTTCAAACATAGCCAGTAAGAAGAGTCAGTTTTCTTGTACATAGGTCGGCATTGTGCTTTTTGTATTCAATTCCGATTCGATTTCTGCGTTTCGTCGTCAATACGAAGGTCAGAGGAATACAGTAAACCTGAAGTGAAGCATCGGAATCTATATCTAGTGTCACAGGAATGGATCAAATAATAGACAGTAAGAAGAGTCAGTTTTCTTGTACTTAAGTCGGCATTCTGCCTTTTGTGTTTAAATCCGATGCAATTTCTGTGTATCATCGTCAATAAGAAGGTCAGCGGGATACAGTAAACCTGAAGTGAAGCATCGGAATCTATAACTAGTGTCACAGGAAAGGATCAAAACATAGACAGTAAGAAGAGTCAGTTTTCTTAGACTTCAGTCGGCATTGTGCCTTTTGTATCTAATACCGATGCAATATCTGTGTTTCATCTTCAACAAGAAGGTCAGAGGGATACAGTAAACCTGAAGTAAAGCATCGGAATCTATAACTAGTGCCACAGGAATGGTTCAAAACATAGACAGTATCAAGAGTCAGTTTACTTGTACTTAAGTCGGCATTGTTCCTTTTGTATCTAATTCCGATGCAATTTCTATGTTTCATCGTCAATAAGAAGGTCAGAGGGATACAGTAAACCTGAAGTGAAGCATCGGAATCTATAACTAGTTTCACAGGAATGGATCAAAACATAGACAGTAAGAAGAGTCAGTTTTCTTGTACTTAAGTCGGCATTGTGCCTTTTGTATTTAATTCCGATGCAATTTCCGTGTTTCATCGTCAATAAGAAGGTCAGAGGGATACAGTAAACTGGAAGTGAAGCATCGGAATCTATAACTAGTGTCTCAGGAATGGTTCAAACATAGACAGTAAAAAGAGTCAGTTTTCTTGTACTTAAGCCGGCATTGTGCCTTTTGTATTTAATTCCGATGCAATAACTGTGTTTCATCTTCAATAAGAAGGTCAGAGGGATACAGAAAAATAGAAGTGAAGCATCGGAATCAATAACTAGTGTCACAGGAATGGTTCAAAACATAGACAGTAAGAAGTGGCAGTTTACTTGTACTTAAGTCGGCATTGTGCCTTTTGTATTTAATTCCGATGCAATTTCTGTGTTTCATCGTCATTAAGAAGGTCAGAGGGATACAGTAAACCTGAAGTGAAGCATCGGAATCTATAACTATTGTCACATGAATGGTTCAAACATAGCCAGTAAGAAGAGTCAGTTTTCTTGTACATAGGTCGGCATTGTGCTTTTTGTATTCAATTCCGATTCGATTTCTGCGTTTCGTCGTCAATACGAAGGTCAGAGGAATACAGTAAACCTGAAGTGAAGCATCGGAATCTATATCTAGTGTCACAGGAATGGATCAAATAATAGACAGTAAGAAGAGTCAGTTTTCTTGTACTTAAGTCGGCATTCTGCCTTTTGTGTTTAAATCCGATGCAATTTCTGTGTATCATCGTCAATAAGAAGGTCAGCGGGATACAGTAAACCTGAAGTGAAGCATCGGAATCTATAACTAGTGTCACAGGAAAGGATCAAAACATAGACAGTAAGAAGAGTCAGTTTTCTTAGACTTCAGTCGGCATTGTGCCTTTTGTATCTAATACCGATGCAATATCTGTGTTTCATCTTCAACAAGAAGGTCAGAGGGATACAGTAAACCTGAAGTAAAGCATCGGAATCTATAACTAGTGCCACAGGAATGGTTCAAAACATAGACAGTATCAAGAGTCAGTTTACTTGTACTTAAGTCGGCATTGTTCCTTTTGTATCTAATTCCGATGCAATTTCTATGTTTCATCGTCAATAAGAAGGTCAGAGGGATACAGTAAACCTGAAGTGAAGCATCGGAATCTATAACTAGTTTCACAGGAATGGATCAAAACATAGACAGTAAGAAGAGTCAGTTTGCTTGTACTTAAGTCGTCATTGTGCCTTTTGTATTTAATTCCGTTGCAATTACTGTGTATCATCGTCAATATGACGGTCAGAGGGATACAGCAAACCTGAAGTGAAGCATCGGAATCTATAACTAGTGTCACAGGAATGGTTGAATCACAGACAGAAAGAAGAGTCAGTTTTCTTGTGACTCAAGTCGGCATTGTGCCTTTTGTATTTAATTCCGATCTAATTTCTGTGTATCATCGTCAATAAGAAGGTCAGAGGGATACAGTAAACCTGAAGTGAAGCATCGGAATCTATGAATAGTGTCACATGAATGGTTCAAACATAGACAGTAAGAAGAGTCAGTTTTCTTGTACATAAGTCGGCATTGTGCCATTTGCATTTAATTCTGACGCAATTTCTCTGTTTCATCGTCAATACGAAGGTCTGATGGATACAGTAAACCTGAAGTGAAGCATCGGAAGCTATAACTAGTTTCACTTGAATGGTTCAAAGCATAGAATGTAAGAAGAGTCACTTTTCTTGTACTTAAGTCGGCATTGTGCTTTTTGTACTTAATTCCGATGTGATTTCTGAGATTCGTCGTCAGTAAGAAGGTCAGAGGGATACAGTAAACCTGAAGTGAAGTATCGGAATCTATATATAGTGTCACAGGAATGGTTTAAAACACAGACAGTAAGAAGAGTCAGTTTTCTTGTACTTAAGTCGGCATTGTGCCTTTTGTATTTAATTCCGTTGCAATTTCTGTGTTTTATCGTCAATAAGAAGGTCAGAGGGATACAGTAAACCTGAAGTGAAGCATCGGAATCTATAACTAGTGTCACAGGAATGGTTCAAAACATAGACAGTAAAAAGAGTCAGTTTTCTTGTACTTAAGTCGGCATTGTGCCTTTTGTATTTAATTCCGATGCAATACCTGTGTTTCATCTTCAATAAGACGGTCAGAGGGATACAGTAAACCTGAAGTGAAGCATCGGAATCTATAACTAGTGTCACAGAAATGGTTCAAACCATAGACAGTATGAAGTGTCAGTTTTCTTGTACTTAAGTCGGCATTGTTCCTTTTCTATCTAATTCCGATGCAATTTCTATGTTTCACCGTCAATAAGAAGGTCAGAGGGATACAGTAAACCTGAAGTGAAGCATCGGAATCTATAACTAGTTTCACAGGAATGGATCAAAACATAGACAGAAAGAATAGTCAGTTTTCTTGTACTTAAGTCGGCATTGTGATTTTTGTATTTAATTCCTGTGCGATTTCTGCGTTTCATCGTCATTAAGAAGGTCAGAGGGATACAGTAAACCTGAAGTGAAGCACCGGAATCTATATATAGTGTCACAGGAATGATTCAAAACATAGACAGTAAGAAGAGTCAGTTTTCTTGTACTTAAGTCGGCATTGTGCCTTTTGTATTTAATTCCGATGCAATTTCTGTGTTTCATCGTCAATAAGAAGGTCAGAGGAATACAGTAAACTGGAAGTGAAGCATCGGAATCTATAACTAGTGTCTCAGGAATGGTTCAAAACATAGACATTAAAAAGAGTCAGTTTTCTTGTACTTAAGCCGGCATTGTGCCTTTTGTATTTAATTCCGATGCAATATCTGTGTTTCATCTTCAATAAGAAGGTCAGAGGGATACAGAAAAATAGAAGTGATGCATCGGAATCTATAAATAGTGTCACAGGAATGGTTCAAAACATAGACAGTAAGAAGTGGCAGTTTACTTGTACTTAAGTCGGCATTGTGCCATTTGTATATAATTCCGATGCAATTTCTGTGTTTCATCGTCATTAAGAAGGTCAGAGGGATACAGTAAACCTGAAGTGAAGCATCGGAATCCATAACTATTGTCACATGAATGGTTCAAACATAGACAGTAAGAAGAGTCAGTTTTCTTGTACATAAGTCGGCATTGTGGTTTTGTAATTGATTCCGATGCAATTTCTGTGTTTCATCGTCAATAAGAAGGTCTGATGGATACAGTAAACCTGAAGTGAAGCATCGGAAGCTATAACTAGTGTCACATGAATGGTTCAAAACATAGACAGTAAGAAGAGTCAGTTATCTGGTACTTAAATCGGCATTGTGCTTTTTGTATTTAATTCCGATTCGATTTCTGCGTTTCATCGTCAATACGAAGGTCAGAGGAATACAGTAAACCTGAAGAGAAGCATCGGAATCTATATCTAGTGTCACAGGAATGGATCAAATAATAGACAGTAAGAAGAGTCAGTTTTCTTGTACTTAAGTCGGCATTGTGCCTTTTGTGTTTAATTCCGATGCAATTTCTGTGTATCATCGTCAATAAGAAGGTCAGGGGGATACAGTAAACCTGAAGTGAAGCATCGGAATCTATAACTAGTGTCACAGGAATGGTTCAAAGCATAGACAGTATGAAGAGTCAGTTTTCTTGTACTTAAGTCGGCATTGTTCCTTTTCTATCTAATTCCGATGCAATTTCTATGTTTCATCGTCAATAAGAAAATCAGAGGGATACAGTAAACCTGAAGTGAAGCATCGGAATCTGTAACTAGTGTCACAGGAATGGATCAAAACATAGACAGTAAGAAGAGTCAGTTTTCTTGGACTGAAGTCGGCATTGTGCCTTTTGTATTTAATTCCGATGCAATATCTGTGTTTCATCTTCAACAAGAAGGTCAGAGGGATACAGTAAACCTGAAGTGAAGCATCGGAATCTATAACTAGTGTCACAGGAATGGTTCAAAACATAGACAGTTTGAAGAGTCAGTTTACTTGTACTTCAGTCGGCATTGTTCCTTTTGCATCTAATTCCGATGCAATTTCTATGTTTCATCGTCAATAACAAGGTCAGAGGCATACAGTAAACCTGAAGTGAAGCATCGGAATCTATAACTAGTTTCACAGGAATGGATCAAAACATAGACAGTAAGAAGAGTCAGTTTGGTTGTACTTAAGTCGTCATTGTGCCTTTTGTATTTAATTCCGATGCAATTACTGTGTATAATCGTCAATAACAAGGTCAGAGGGATTCAGCAAACCTGAAGTGAGGCATCGGAATCTATGACTAGTGTCACATGAATGGTTCAAACATAGACAGTAAGAAGAGTCAGTTTTCTTGTGCATAAGTCGGCATTGTGCCATTTGCATTTAATTCTGATGCAATTTCTCTGTTTCATCGACAATACGAAGGTCTGATGGATACAGTTAACCTGAAGTGAAGCATCGGAAGCTATAACTAGTTTCACATGAATGGTTCAAAGCACAGAATGTAAGAAGAGTCAGTTTTCTTGTACTTAAGTCGGCATTGTGCCTTTTGTATTTAATTCTGTTGCAATTTCTGTGTTTCATCTTCAATAAGAAGGTCAGAGGGATACAGTAAACCTGAAGTGAAGCATCGGAATCTATAACTAGTGTCACAGGAATGGTTCAAAACATAGACAGTAAGAAGCGTCAGTTTTCTTGTACTTAAGTCGGCATTGTGCCTTTTGTATTTAATTCCGATGCAATACCTGTGTTTCATCTTCAATAAGAAGGTCAGAGGGATACAGTAAACCTGAAGTGAAGCATCGGAATCTATAACTAGTGTCACAGGAATGGTTCAAAACATAGACAGTATGAAGTGTCAGTTTTCTTGTACTTAAGTCGGCATTGTTCCTTTTCTATCTAATTCCGATGCAATTTCTATGTTTCACCGTCAAGAAGAAGGTCAGAGGGATACAGTAAACCTGAAGTGAAGCATCGGAATCAATAACTAGTGTCACAGGAATGGATCACAACATAGACAGTAAGAAGTTTCAGTTTTTTTGTACTTAAGTCGGCATTGTGCCTTTTGCATTTCATTCCAATGCAATTTCTGTGTTTCACCGGCAATAAGAAGGTCAGAGGAATACAGTAAACCTGAAGTGAAGCATCGGAATCTATAACTAGTGTCACAGGAATGGTTCAAAACATAGACAGTAAGAAGGGTTAGTTTTCTTGTACTTAAGTCGTAATTGTGCCATTTGTATTTAATTCCGATGCCATATCTGTGTTTCATCGTCAATAAGAAAGTCAGAGGGATACAGTAAACCTGATGTGAAGCATCGAAATCTATAACTAGTGTCACAGGAATGGTTCAAACATAGACTATAAGAAGAGTCAGTTTTGCTGTACTTAAGTCGTCGTTGTGCCTTTTGTATTTAACTCCGATGCAATTTTTGTGTTTCATCGTTAATAAGAAGGTCAGAGGGATACAGTAAATCTGAAGTGAAGCATCGGAATCTGTAACTAGTGTCATAGGAATGGTTCAAAACATAGACAGAAAGAATAGTCAGTTTTCTTGTACTCAAGTCGGCATTGTGATTTTTGTATTTAATTCCTATGCGATTTCTGCGTTTCATCGTCATTAAGAAGGTCAGAGGGATACAGTAAACCTGAAGTGAAGCACCGGAATCTATATATAGCGTAACAGGAATGGTTCAAAACATAGACAGTAAGAAGAGTCAGTTTTCTTGTAATTAAGTCGGCATTGTGCCTTTTGTATTTAATTCCGATGCAATTTCTGTGCTTCATCGTTAATAAGAAGGTCAGAAGGATACAGTAAACTGGAAGTGAAGCATCGGAATCTATAACTAGTGTCACAGGAATGGTTCAAAACATAGACAGTAAAAAGGATCAGTTTTCTTGTACTTAAGTCGGCATTGTGCCTTTTGTATTTAATTCCGATGCAATATCTGTGTTTCATCTTCAATAAGAAGGTCAGAGGGATACAGAAAAATAGAAGTGAAGCATCGGAATCTATAACTAGTGTCACAGGAATGGTTCAAAACATAGACAGTAAGAAGTGGCAGTTTACCTGTACTTAAGTCGGCATTGTGCCTTTTGTATTTAATTCCGATGCAATTTCTGTGTTTAATCGTCATTAAGAAGGTCAGAGGGATACAGTAATCCTGAAGTGAAGCATCGGAATCTATAACTATTGTCACATGAATGGTTCAAACATAGACAGTAAGAAGAGTCAGTTTTCTTGTACATAAGTCTGCATTGTGCTTTTGTATTTGATTCCGATGCAATTTCTGTGTTTCATCGTCAATAAGAAGGTCTGATGGATACAGTAAACCTGAAGTGAAGCATCGGAAGCTATAACTAGTGTCACATGAATGGTTCAAAACATAGACAGTAAGAAGAGTCAGTTATATTGTACTTAAGTCGGCATTGTGCTTTTTGTATTTAATTCCGATTCGATTTCTGCGTTTGATCGTCAATACGAAGGTCAGAGGAATACAGTAAACCTGAAGTGAAGCATCGGAATCTATATCTAGTGTCACAGGTATAGATCAAATAATAGACAGTAAGAAGAGTCAGTTTTCTTGTACTTAAGTCGGCATAGTGCCTTTTGTGTTTAATTCCGATGCAATTTCTGTGTATCATCGTCAATAAGAAGGTCAGCGGGATACAGTAAACCTGAAGTGAAGCATCGGAATCTGTAACTAGTGTCACAGGAATGGATCAAAACATAGACAGTAAGAAGAGTCAGTTTTCTTGGGCTTAAGTCGGCATTGTGCTTTTTGCATCTAATTCCGATGCAATATCTGTGTTTCATCTTCAACAAGAAGGTCAGAGGGACACAGTAAACCTGAAGTGAAGCATCGGAATCTATAGCTAGTGTCACAGGAACGGTTCAAAACATAGACAGTATGAAGACTCAGTTTACTTGTACTTCAGTCGGCATTGTTTCTTTTGCATCTAATTCCGATGCAATTTCTATGTTTCGTCGACAATAAGAAGGTCAGAGGGATACAGCAAACCTGAAGTGAAGCGTCGGAATCTGTAACTAGTGTCACAGGAATGGTTCAATCACAGACAGAAAGAAGAGTCAGTTTTCTTTTGACTTAAGTCGGCATAGCGCCTTTTATATTTAATTCCGATCTAATTTCTGTGTTTCATCGTCAATACGAAGGTCAGAGGGATACAGTAAACCTGAAGTGAAGCATCGGAATCTATGACTAGTGTCACATGAATGGTTCAAACATAGACAGTAAGAAGAGTCAGTTTTCTTGTACATAAGTCGGCATTGTGCCTTTTGCATTTAATTCTGATGCAATTTCTCTGTTTCATCGTCAATTCGAAGGTCTGATGGATACAGTAAACCTGAAGTGAAGCATCGGAAGCTATAACTAGTTTCACATGAATGGTTCAAAGCATAGAATGTAAGAAGAGTCAGTTTTCTTGTACTTAAGTCGGCATTGTGCTTTTTGTATTTAATTCCGATGTGATTTCTGAGTTTCATCGTCAATAAGAAGGTCAGAGGGATACAGTAAACCTGAAGTGAAGTATCGGAATCTATATCTAGTGTCACAGGATTGGTTTAAATCATAGACAGTAAGAAGAGTCAGTTTTCTTGTACTTAAGTCGGCATTGTGCCTTTTATATTTAATTCCGTTGCAATTTCTGTGTTTTATCGTCAATAAGAAGGTCAGAGGGATACAGAAAACCTGAAGTGAAGCATCGGAATCTATAACTAGTGTCACAGGAATGGTTCAAAACATAGTCAGTAAGAAGAGTCAGTTTTCTTGTACTTAGGTAGGCATTGTGCCTTTTGTACTTAATTCCGATGCAATACCTGTGTTTCATCGTCAATACGAAGGTCAGAGGGATACAGTAAACCTGAAGTGAAGGATCGGAATCTATAACTAGTGTCAGAGGAATGTTTCAAAACATAGACAGTATGAAGTGTCAGTTTTCTTGTACTTAAGTCGGCATTGTTCCTTTTCTATCTAATTCCGATGCAATTTCTATGTTTCACCGTCAATAAGAAGGTCAGAGGGATACAGTGATCCTGAAGTGAAGCATCGGAATCTATAACTAGTGTCAAAGGAATGGATCAAAAAATAGACAGTAAGAAGATTCAGCTTTTTGTACTTAAGTCGGCATTGTGCCTTTTGCATTTCATTCCAATGCAATTTCTGTGTTTCACCGTCAATAAGAAGGTCAGAGGAATACAGTAAACCAGAAGTGAAGCATCGGAATCTATAACTACTGTCACAGGAAAGGTTCAAAACATAGACAGTAAGAAGGGTCAGTTTTCTTGTACTTAAGTCGTAATTGTGCCTTTTGTATTTAATTCCGATGCAATATCTGTGTTTCATCGTCAATAAGAAAGTCAGAGGGATACAGTAAACCTGATGTGAAGCATCGGAATCTATAACTAGTGTCACTGGAATGGTTCAAAACATAGACTGCAAGAAGGGTCAGTTTTCTTGTACTTAAGTCGGCATTGTGTCTTTTGTATTTAACTCCGAAGCAATTTCTGTGTTTCATCGTCAATAAGAAGGTCAGAGTGATACTGTAAACCTGAAGTGAAGCTTCGGAATCTATAACAAGTATCACAGGAATGGTTCAAAACATAGACAGTAAGAAGAGTCAGTTTTCTTGTACTTAAGTCGTCATTGTGCCATTTGTATTTAATTCCGATGCAATATCTGTGTCCCATAGTCAATAAGAAGGTCAGAAGGATACAGTAAACCTGATGTGAAGCATCGGAATCTATAACTAGTGTTACAGGAATGGTTCAAAGCATGGCCAGTATGAAGAGTCAGTTTTCTTGTACTTAAGTCGGCATTGTTCCTTTTCTATCTAATTCCGATGCAATTTCTATGTTTCATCGTCAATAAGAAGATCAGAGGGATACAGTAAACCTGAAGTGAAGCATCGGAATCAGTAACTAGTGTCACAGGAATGGATCAAAACGTAGACAGTAAGAAGAGTCAGTTTTCATGGACTTAAGTCGGCATTGTGCCTTTTGTATCTAATTCCGATGCAATATCTGTGTTTCATCTTCAATAAGGAGGTCAGAGGGATACAGTAATCCTGAAGTGAAGCACCGGAATCTATAACTAGTGTCACAGGAATGGTTCAAAACATAGACAGTATGAAGAGTCAGTTATCTTGTACTTAAGTCGGCATTGTTCCTTTTCTATCTAATTCCGATGCAATTTCTATGTTTCATCGTCAATTAGAAGGTCAGAGGGATACAGTAAACCTGAAGTGAAGCACCGGAATCTATAACTAGTTTCACAGGAATGGATCAAAACATAGACAGTAAGAAGAGTCAGTTTGGTTGTACTTAAGTCTGCATTGTGCCTTTTGTATTTAATTCCGATGCAATTACTGTGTATCATCGTCAATAAGAAGGTCAGAGGGATACAGCAAACCTGAAGTGAAGCATCGGAATCTATAACTAGTGTCACAGGAATGGTTCAATCACAGACAGAAAGAAGAGTCAGTTTCCTTGTGACTTAAGTCGGCATTGTGCCTTTTGTATTTAATTCCAATCTAATTTCTGTGTTTCATCGTCAATAAGAAGGTCAGAGGGATACAGTAAACCTGAAGTGAAGCATCGGAATCTATGACTAGTGTCACACGAATGGTTCAAACATAGACAGTAAGAAGAGGCAGTTTTCTTGTACATAAATTAGCATTGTGCCATTTGCATTTAATTCCGATGCAATTTTTCTGTTTCATCGTCAATACGCAGGTCTGATGGATACAGTAAACCTGAAGTGAAGCATCGGAAGCTACAACTAGTTTCACATGAATGGTTCAAAGCATAGAATGTAAGAAGAGTCAGTTTTCTTGGACTAAAGTCGGCATTGTGCTTTTTGTATTTAATTCCGATGCGATTTCTGCGTTTCATCGTCAATAAGAAGGTCAGAGGGATACGGTAAACCTGAAGTGAAGCATCGGAATCTATATCTAGTGTCACAGGAATGGTTCAAATCATAGACTGCAAGAAGAGCCAGTTTTCTTGTACTTAAGTCGGCATTGTGCCTTTTGTATTTAATTCCGATGCAATACCTGTGTTTCATCTTCAATACGAAGGTCAGAGGGATACAGTAAACCTGAAGTGAAGGATCGGAATCTATAACTAGTGTCACAGGAATGGTTCAAAACATAGACAGTATGAAGTGTCAGTTTTCTTGTACTTAAGTCGGCATTGTTCCTTTTCTATCTAATTCCGATGCAATTTCTATGTTTCACCGTCAATAAGAAGGTCAGAGGGATACAGTGATCCTGAAGTGAAGCATCGGAATCTATAACTAGTGTCAAAGGAATGGATCAAAAAATAGACAGTAAGAAGATTCAGCTTTTTGTACTTAAGTCGGCATTGTGCCTTTTGCATTTCATTCCAATGCAATTTCTGTGTTTCACCGTCAATAAGAAGGTCAGATGAATACAGTAAACCAGAAGTGAAGCATCGGAATCTATAACTAGTGTCACAGGAATGGTTCAAAACATAGACAGTAAGAAGGGTCAGTTTTCTTGTACTTAAGTCGTAATTGTGCCTTTTGTATTTAATTCCGATGCAATATCTGTGTTTCATCGTCAATAAGAAAGTCAGAGGGATACAGTAAACCCGATGTGAAGCATCGGAACATATAACTAGTGTCACTGGAATGGTTCAAAACATAGACTGTAAGAAGAGTCAGTTTTCTTGTACTTAAGTCGGCATTGTGTCTTTTGTATTTAACTCCGAAGCAATTTCTGTGTTTCATCGTCAATAAGAAGGTCAGAGTGATACTGTAAACCTGAAGTGAAGCTTCGGAATCTATAACTAGTATCACAGGAATGGTTCAAAACATAGACAGTAAGAAGAGTCAGTTTTCTTGTACTTAAGTCGTCATTGTGCCATTTGTATTTAATTCCGACGCAATATCTGTGTCCCATAGTCAATAAGAAGGTCAGAAGGATACAGTAAACCTGATGTGAAGCATCGGAATCTATAACTAGTGTCACAGGATTGGTTCAAACATAGACTATAAGAAGAGTCAGTTTTCCTGTACTTAAGTCGGCGTTGTGCCTTTTGTATTTAACTCCGATGCAATTTCTGTGTTTCATCGTCAATAAGAAGGTCAGAGGGATACAGTAAACCTGAAGTGAAGCATCGGAATCTGTAACTAGTGTCATAGGAATGGATCAAAACCAAGACAGAAAGAATAGTCAGTTTTCTTGTACTTAAGTCGGCATTGTGCCTTTTGTATTTAATTCCGGTCCAATTTCTGTGTTTCAATGTCAACAAGAAGGTCAGAGGTATACAGTAAACCTGAAGTGAAGCATCGGAATCAATAACTAGTGTCACAGGAATGGTTAAAACATAGACAGTTGGAAGAGTCAGTTTTCTTGTACTTAAGTCGGCATTGTGATATTTGTATTTAATTCCGATGCAATTTCTGTGTTTCATCGTCAATAAGAAGGTCAGAGGGATACAGTAAACCTGAAGTGAAGCACCGGAATCTATATATAGTGTCACAGGAATGGTTCAAAGCATAGACAGTAAGATGAGTCAGTTTTCTTGTACTTAAGTAGGCATTGTGCCTTTTGTTATTAATTCCGATGCTACTTCTGTGTTTCATCGTCAATAAGAAGGTCAGAGGGAAAAAGTGAACTAGAAGTGAAGCATCGGAATCTATAACTAATGTCACAGGAATGGTTCAAAACATAGACAGTAAGAAGTGGCAGTTTACTTGTACTTAAGTCGGCATTGTGCCTTTCGTATTTAATTCCGATGCAATTTCTGTGTTTCATTGTCATTAAGAAGGTCAGAGGGATACAGTCAACCTGAAGTGAAGCATCGGAATCTATAACTAGTGTCACATGAATGGTTCAAACATAGACAGTAAGAAGAGTCAGTTTTCTTGTACATAAGTCGCCACTGTGCTTTTTGTATTTGATTCCGATGCAATTTCTGTGTTTCATCGTCATTAAGAAGGTCTGATGGATACAGTAAACCTGAAGTGAAGCATCGGAAGCTATAACTAGTGTCACATGAATGGTTCAAAACATAGACAGTAAGAAGAGTCAGTTATCTTGTACTTAAGTCGGCATTGTGCTTTTTGTATTTAATTCCGATTCGATTTCTGCGTTTCATCGTCAATAAGGTCAGAGGAATACAGTAAACCTGAAGTGAAGCATCGGAATCTATATCTAGTGTCACAGGAATGGATCAAAACATAGACAGTAGAAGAGTCAGTTTTCTTGTACTTAATTCGGCATTGTGCCTTTTGTGTTTAATTCCGATGCAATTTCTGTGTATCATCGTCAATAAGAAGGTCAGCGGCATACAGTAAACCTGAAGTGAAGCATCGGAATCTATAACTAGTGTCACAGGAATGGTTCAAAACATAGACTGTAAGAAGAGTCAGTTTTTTTGTACTTAAGTCGGCATTGTGCCTTTTCTATTTAATTCCGATGCAATATCTGTGTTTCATCTTCAATAAGAAGGTCAGAGGGATACAGTAAACCTGAAGTGAAGCATCGGAATCTATAACTAGTGTTACAGGAATGGTTCAAAGCATGGCCAGTATGAAGAGTCAGTTTTCTTGTACTTAAGTCGGCATTGTTCCTTTTCTATCTATTTCCGATGCAATTTCTATGTTTCATCGTCAATAAGAAGATCAGAGGGATACAGTAAACCTGAAGTGAAGCATCGGAATCAGTAACTAGTGTCACAGGAATGGATCAAAACGTAGACAGTAAGAAGAGTCAGTTTTCATGGACTTAAGTCGGCATTGTGCCTTTTGTATCTAATTCCGATGCAATATCTGAGTTTCATCTTCAATAAGGAGGTCAGAGGGATACAGTAAACCTGAAGTGAAGCACCGGAATCTATAACTAGTGTCACAGGAATGGTTCAAAACATAGACAGTATGAAGAGTCAGTTAACTTGTACTTAAGTCGGCATTGTTCCTTTTCTATCTAATTCCGATGCAATTTCTATGTTTCATCGTCAATTAGAAGGTCAGAGGGGTACAGTAAACCTGAAGTGAAGCATCGGAATCTATAACTAGTTTCACAGGAATGGATCAAAACATAGACAGTAAGAAGAGTCAGTTTTCTTGTACTTAAGTCTGCATTGTGCCTTTTGTATTTAATTCCGATGCAATTACTGTGTATCATCGTCAATAAGAAGGTCAGAGGGATACAGCAAACCTGAAGTGAAGCATCGGAATCTATAACTAGTGTCACAGGAATGGTTCAATCACAGACAGAAAGAAGAGTCAGTTTCCTTGTGACTTAAGTCGGCATTGTGCCTTTTGTATTTAATTCCGATCTAATTTCTGTGGTTCATCGTCAATAAGAAGGTCAGAGGGATACAGTAAACCTGAAGTGAAGCATCGGAATCTATGACTAGTGTCACACGAATGGTTCAAACATAGACAGTAAGAAGAGGCAGTTTTCTTGAACATAAGTCGGCATTGTGCCATTTGCATTTAATTCCGATGCAATTTTTCTGTTTCATCGTCAATACGAAGGTCTGATGGATACAGTAAACCTGAAGTGAAGCATCGGAAGCTACAACTAGTTTCACATGAATGGTTCAAAGCATAGAATGTAAGAAGAGTCAGTTTACTTGGACTAAAGTCGGCATTGTGCTTTTTGTATTTAATTCCGATGCGATTTCTGCGTTTCATCGTCAATAAGAAGGTCAGAGGGATACAGTAAACCTGAAGTGAAGCATCGGAATCTATATCAAGTGTCACAGGAATGGTGTAAAACATAGACAGTAAGAAGAGTCAGTTTTCGTGTACTTAACTCGGCATTGTGCCTTTTATATTTAATTCCGTTGCAATTTCTGTGTTTCATCGTCAACAAGAAGGTCAGAGGGATACAGTAAACCTGAAGTGAAGCATCGGAATCTATAACTAGTGTCACAGGAATGGTTCAAAACATAGACAGTAAGAGTAGTCAGTTTTCTTGTACTTAAGTCGGCATTGTGCCTTTTGTATTTAATTCCGATGCAATATCTGTGTTTCATCGTCAATAAGAAGGTCAGAGGGATACGGTAAACCTGAAGTGAAGCATCGGAATCTATAACTAGTGTCACAGGATTGGTTCAAAACATAGACAGTATGAAGTGTCAGTTTTCTTGTACTTAAGTCGGCATTGTTCCTTTTCTATCTAATTCCGATGCAATTTCTATGTTTCACCGTCAATACGAAGGTCAGAGGGATACAGTAAACCTGAAGTGAAGCATCGGAATCTATAACTAGTGTCACATGAATGGTTCAAAACATAGACAGTAAGAAGGGTCAGTTTTCTTGTACTTAAGTCGTAATTGAGCCATTTGTATTTTATTCTGATGCAATATCTGTGTTTCATCGTCAATAAGAAAGTCAGAGGGATACAGTAAACCTGAAGTGAAGCATCGGAACCTATAACTAGTGTCACTGGAATGGTTCAAAACATAGACTGTAAGAAGAGTCAGTTTTCTTGTTTTTAAGTCGGCATTGTGTCTTTTGTATTTAACTCCGATGCAATTTCTGTGTTTCATCGTCAATAAGAAGGTCAGAGGGATACTGTAAACCTGAAGTGCAGCTTCGGAATCTATAACTAGTGTCACAGGAATGGTTCAAAACATAGACAGTAAGAAGAGTCAGTTTTCTTGTACTTAAGTCGTCATTGTGCCATTTGTATTTAATTCCGATGCAATATCTGTGTTCCATAGTCAATAAGAAGGTCAGAAGTATACAGTAAACCTGATGTGAAGCATCGGAATCTACAACTAGTGTCACAGGAATGGTTGAAACATAGACTATAAGAAGAGTCTGTCTTCCTTTACTTAAGACGGCGTTGTGCCTTTTGTATTTAACTCCGATGCAATTTTTGTGTTTCGTCGTCAATAAGGAGGTCAGAGGGATACAGTAAACCTGAAGTGAAGCATCGGAATCTGTAACTAGTGTCATAGGAATGGTTGAAAACATAGACAGAAAGAATAGTCAGTTTTCTTGTACTTAAGTCGGCATTGTGACTTTTGTATTTAATTCGTATGCGATTTCTGCGTTTCATCGTCATTAAGAAGGTCAGAGGGATACAGTAAACCTGAAGTGAAGCACCGGAATCTATATATAGTGTCACAGGAATGGTTCAAAACATAGACAGCAAGAAGTGGCAGTTTACTTGTACTTAAGTCGGCATTGTGCCTTTTGTATTTAATTCCGATGCAATTTCTGTGTTTCATCGTCATTAAGAAGGTCAGAGGGATACAGTAAACCTGAAGTGAAGCACCGGAATCTATATATAGTGTCACAGGAATGGTTCAAAACATAGACAGCAAGAAGTGGCAGTTTACTTGTACTTAAGTCGGCATTGTGCCTTTTGTGTTTAATTCGATGCAATTTCTGTGTATCATCGTCAATAAGAAGGTCAGCGGGATACAGTAAACCTGATGTGAAGCATCGGAATCAATAACTAGTGTCACAGGAATGGTTCATACATAGACAGTAAGAAGAGTCAGTTTTCTTGTACTTAAGTCGGCATTGTGCCTTTTGTATTTAATTCCGATGCAATTTCTGTGTTTCATCTTCAATAAGAAGGTCAGAGGGATACAGTAAACCTGAAGTGAAGCATCGGAATCTATAACTAGTGTCACAGGAATGGTTCAAAGCATAGACAGTATGAAGAGTCAGTTTTCTTGTACTTAAGTCGGCATTGTGCTTTTTGTATTTAATTCCGATTCGATTTCTGCGTTTCATCGTCAATAAGAAGCTCTGAGGAATACAGTATACCTGAAGTGAATCATCGGAATCTATAACTAGTGTCACAGGAATGGTTCAAAACATAGACAGTAAGAAGAGTCAGTTTTCTTGTACTTAAGTCGGCATTGTGCCTTTGGCATTTAATTCCGTTGGAATTTCTGTGTTTCATCGTCAATAAGAAGGTAAGAGGGATACAGTAAAGCTGAAGTGAAGCATAGGAATCTATAACTAGTGTCACAGGAATGGTTCAAAACTTAGACAATAAGAAGAGTCAGTTTTCTTGTACGTAAGTCGGCATTGTGCCTTTTGTATTCAATTCCGATGCAATTTCTGTGTTTCATCGTCAATAAGAAGGTCAGAAGGATACAGTAAACCTGAAGTGAAGCATCGGAATCTATAACTATTGTCACAGGAATGGTTCAAAACATAGACAGTAAGATGAGTCAGTTTTCTTGTACTTAAGTCGGCATTGTGCCTTTTGTATTTAATTCCGTTGCTATTTCTGTGTTTCATCGTCAATAAGAAGGTCAGAGGGATACAGCAAACCTGAGGTGAAGCATCGGATTCTATAACTAGTGTCACAGGAATGGTTCAAAACATAGACAGTAAAAAGAGTCAGTTTCCTTGTACTTAAGTCGGCATTGTGCCTTTTGTATTTAATTCCGAAGAAATTTTTGTGTTTCATCGTCAATACGAAGGTCATAGGGATACAGTAAACCAGAAGTGAAGCATCGGAATCTATAACTAGTGTCACAGGAATGGTTCTAGGCATTGACAGTAAGAGGAGTCAGTTTTCTTGTACGTAAGTCGGCATTGTGAATTTTCTATTTAATTCCGATGCAATTTCTGTGTTTCATCGTCAATAAGAAGGTCAGAGGGATACAGTAAAATAGAAGTGAAGCATCGGAATCTATAACTAATGTCACAGGAATGGTTCAAAGCATAGACAGTAAGAGGAGTCAGTTTTCTTGTACTTAAATCGGCATTGGGCCTTTTGTATTTAACTCCGATGCAATTTCTGTGTTTCATCGTCAATAAGAAGGTCGGAGGGATACAGTAAACCTGAAGTGAAGTATCGGAATCTATAACTAGTGTCACAGGAATGGTTCAAAGCATAGACAGTAAGAAGAGTCAGTTTTCTTGTATCTAAGTCGGCATTGTGCCTTTTGTATTTAATTCCGATGCATTTTCTGTGTTTCATCGTCAATAAGAAGGTCAGAGGGATACAGTTAACCTGAAGTGAAGCATCGGAATTTATGACTAATGTCACAGGAATGGTTCAATCATAGACAGTAAGAAGAGTCAATTTTCTTGTACTTAAGTCGGATTGTGATTTTTGTATTTAATTCCGATGCAATTTCTGTGTTTCATCGTCAATAAGAAGGTCAGAGGGATACAGTAAACCTGAAGTGAAGCATCGGAAGCTATAACTAGTGTCACATGAATGGGTCAAATCATAGACAGTAGATAGAGTTTTCTTGTACTTAGGTCGTCATTGTGCCTTTTGTATTTAATTCCGATGGAATTTCTGTGTTTCATCGTCGACAAGAAGGTCAGAGGGATACAGTAACCTGAAGTGAAGCATCGGAATCTATAACTAGTGTCACAGGAATGGTTCAAAACATAGACAGTAAGAAGAGTCAGTTTTCTTGTACTTATGTCGGCGTTGTGCCTTTGGTATTTAATTCCGATGCAATTTCTGTGTTTCATCGTCAATAAAAAGATCAGAGGGATACAGTAAACCTGAAGTGAAGCATCGGAATCTATAACTAGTGTCACATGAATGGCTCAAAACATAGACAGCAAGAAGACTCAGTTTTCTTGTACTTAAGTCGGCATTGTGCCTTTTGTATTTAATTCCGATGCAATTACTGTGTTTTATCGTCAATAAGAAGGTCACAGGGATACAGTAAACCTTAAGTGAAGCATCAGCATCTATAACTAGTGTCACAGGAATGGTTCAAACATGGACAGTAAGAAGAGTCAGTTTTCTCGTACATAAGTCCACATTGTGCTTTTGTATTTGACTCCGATGCAATTTCTGTGTTTCATCGTCAATAAGAAGGTCTGATGGATACAGTAAATCTGAAGTGAAGCATCGGAAGCAATAACTAGTGTCACATGAATGGTTTAAACATAGACAGTAAGAAGAGACAATTATCTTGTACTTAAGTCGGCATTGTGCTTTTTGTATTTAATTCCGATTCGATTTCTGCGTATCATCGTCAATAAGAAGGTCAGAGGAATACAGTAAACTGGAAATGAAGCATCGGAATATATATCTAGTGTCACAGGAATGGATCAAATAATAGACAGTAAGAAGAGTCAGTTTTCTGGTACTTAAGTCGGCATTGTGCCTTTTGTGTTTAATTCGATGCAATTTCTGTGTATCATCGTCAATAAGAAGGTCAGCGGGATACAGTAAACATGAAGTGAAGCATCGGAATCTATAACTAGTGTCACAGGAATGGTTCAAAACATAGACAGTAAGAAGAGTCAGTTTTCTTGTACTTAAGTCGGCATTGTGCCTTTTGTATTTAATTCCGATGCAATTTCTGTGTTTCATCTTCAATAAGAAGGTCAGAGGGATACAGTAAACCTGAAGTGAAGCATCGGAAGCTATAACTAGTGTCACATGAATGGTTCAAATCATAGACAGTAGGAAGAGTTGAAACTTCCTGGCAGATTAAAACTGTGTGCCCGACCGAGACTCGAACTCGGGACCTTTGCCTTTCGCGGGCAAGTGCTCTACCAACTGAGCTACCGAAGCACGACTCACGCCCGGTACTCACAGCTTTACTTCTACCAGTACCTCGTCTCCTACCTTCCAAACTTTACAGAAGCTCTCCTGCGAACCTTGCAGAACTACTGAAAGAAAGGATATTGCGGAGACATGGCTTAGCCACAGCCTGGGGGATGTTTCCAGAATGAGATTTTCACTCTGCAGCGGAGTGTGCGCTGATATGAAACTTCCTGGCAGATTAAAACTGTGTGCCCGACCGAGACTCGAACTCGGGACCTTTGCCTTTCGCGGTCAAGTGCTCTACCAACTGAGCTACCGAAGCACGACTCACGCCCGGTACTCACAGCTTTACTTCTACCAGTACCTCGTCTCCTACCTTCCAAACTTTACAGAAGCTCTCCTGCGAACCTTGCAGAACTAGCACTCCTGAAAGAAAGGATATTGCGGAGACATGGCTTAGCCACAGCCTGGGGGATGTTTCCAGAATGAGATTTTCACTCTGCAGCGGAGTGTGCGCTGATATGAAACTTCCTGGCAGATTAAAACTGTGTGCCCGACCGAGACTCGAACTCGGGACCTTTGCCTTTCGCGGGCAAGTGCTCTACCAACTGAGCTACCGAAGCACGACTCACGCCCGGTACTCACAGCTTTACTTCTACCAGTACCTCGTCTCCTACCTTCCAAACTTTACAGAAGCTCTCCTGCGAACCTTGCAGAACTAGCACTCCTGAAAGAAAGGATATTGCGGAGACATGGCTTAGCCACAGCCTGGGGGATGTTTCCAGAATGAGATTTTCACTCTGCAGCGGAGTTTGCGCTGATATGAAACTTCCTGGCAGATTAAAACTTTGTGCCCGACCGAGACTCGAACTCGGGACCTTTGCCTTTCGCGGGCCAGTGCTCTACCAACTGAGCTACCGAAGCACGACTCACGCCCGTTACTCGCAGCTTTACTTCTACCAGTACCTCGTCTCCTACCTTCCAAACTTTACAGAAGCTCTCCTGCGAACCTTGCAGAACTACTGAAAGAAAGGATATTGCGGAGACATGGCTTAGCCACATCCTGGGGGATGTTTCCAGAATGAGATTTTCACTCTGCAGCGGAGTGTGCGCTGATATGAAACTTCCTGGCAGATTAAAACTGTGTGCCCGACCGAGACTCGAACTCGGGACCTTTGCCATTCGCGGGCAAGTGCTCTACCAACTGAGCTACCGAAGCACGACTCACGCCCGGTACTCACAGCCTTACTTCTACCAGTACCTCGTCTCCTACCTGCCAAACTTTACAGAAGCTCTCCTGCAAGGTTCGCAGGAGAGCTTCTGTAAAGTTTGGAAGGTAGGAGACGAGGTACTGGTAGAAGTAAAGCTGTGAGTACCGGGCGTGAGTCGTGCTTCGGTAGCTCAGTTGGTAGAGCACTTGCCCGCGAAAGGCAAAGGTCCCGAGTTCGAGTCTCGGTCGGGCACACAGTTTTAATCTGCCAGGAAGTTTCATATCAGCGCACACTCCGCTGCAGAGTGAAAATCTCATTCTAGTAGGAAGAGTTTTCTTGTACTTAGGTCGTCATTGTGCCTTTTGTATTTAATTCCGATGGAATTTCTGTGTTTCATCGTCAACAAGAAGGTCAGATTGATACAGTAAACCTGAAGTGAAGCATCGGAATCTATAACTAGTGTCACAGGAATGGTTCAAAACATAGACAGTAAGAAGAGTCAGTTTTCTTGTACTTAAATCGGCATTGTGCCTTTTCTATCTAATTCCGATGCAATTTCTATGTTTCATCGTCAATAAGAAGGTCAGAGGGATACAGTAAACCTGAAGTGAAGCATCGGAATCTATAACTAGTTTCACAGGAATGGATCAAAACATAGACAGTAAGAAGAGTCAGTTTGGTTGTACTTAAGTCGTCATTGTGCCTTTTGTATTTAATTCCAATGCAATTACTGTGTATCATCGTCAATAAGAAGGTCAGAGGGATACAGCAAACCTGAAGTGAAGCATCGGAATCTATAACTAGTGTCACAGGAATGGTTCAATCACAGACAGAAAAAAGAGTAAGTTTTCTTGTGACTTAAGTCGGCATTGTGCCTTTTGTATTTAATTCCGATCTAATTTCTGTGGTTCATCGTCAATAAGAAGGTCAGAGGGATACAGTAAACCTGAATTGAAGCATCGGAATCTATGACCAGTGTCACATGAATGGTTCACACATAGACAGTAAGAAGAGTCAGTTTTCTTGTACATAAGTCGGCATTGTGCCATTTGCATTTAATTCTGATTCAATTTCTCTGTTTCATCGTCAATACGAAGGTCTGATGGATACAGTAAACCTGAAGTGAAGCATCGGAAGCTATAACCAGTTTCACATGAATGGTTCAAAGCATAGAATGTAAGAAGAGTCAGTTTTCTTGTACTTAAGTCGGCATTGTGCTTTTTGTATTTAATTCCGATGTGATTTCTGAGTTTCATCGTCAATAAGAAGGTCAGAGGGATACAGTAACCCTGAAGTGAAGTATCAGAATCTATATCTAGTGTTACAGGAATGTTTTAAAACATAGACAGTAAGAAGAGTCAGTTTTCTTGTACTTAAGTCGGTATTGTGCCTTTTGTATTTAATTCCGTTGCAATGTCTGTGTTTCATCGTCAATAAGAAGGTCAGAAAGATACAGTAAACCTGAAGTGAAGCATCGGAATCTATAACTAGTGTCACAGGAATGGTCCAAAACATAGACAGTATGAAGTGTCAGTTTTCTTGTACTTAAGTCGGCATTGTTCCTTTTCTATCTCATTCCGATGCAATTGCTATGTTTCACCGTCAATAAGAAGGTCAGAGGGATACAGTAAACCTGAAGTGAAGCATCGGAATCTATAACTGGTGTCACAGGAATGGATCAAAGCATAGACAGTAAGAAGATTCAGTTTTTTTGTGCTTAAGTCGGCATTGTGCCTTTTGCATTTCATTCCAATGCAATTTCTGTGTTTCACCGTCAATAAGAAGGTCTGGGGAATACAGTAAACCTGAAGTGAATCATCGGAATCTATAACTAGTGTCACAGGAATGGTTCAAAACATAGACAGTAAGAAGGGTCAGTTTTCTTGTACTTAAGTCGTAATTGTGCCATTTGTATTTAATTCCGATGCAATATCTGTGTTTCATCGTCAATAAGAAAGTCAGAGGGATACAGTAAACCTGAAGTGAAGCATCGGAACCTATAACTAGTGTCACTGGAATGGTTCAAAACATAGACTGTAAGAAGAGTCAGTTTTCTTGTACTTAAGTCGGCATTGTGTCTTTTGTATTTAACTCCGATGCAATTTCTGTGTTTCATCGTCAATAAGAAGGTCAGAGGGATACTGTAAAAATGAAGTGAAGCTTCGGAATATATAACTAGTGTCACAGGAATGGTTCAAAACATAGACAGTAAGAAGAGTCAGTTTTCTTGTACTTAAGTCGTCATTGTGCCATTTGTTTTTAATTCCGATGCAATATCTGTGTTCCATAGTCAATAAGAAGGTCAGAAGGATACAGTAAACCTGATGTGAAGCATCGGAATCTATAACTAGTGTCACAGGAATGGTTCAAACATAGACTATAAGAAGAGTCAGTTTTCCTGTACTTAAGTCGGCGTTGTGCCTTTTGTATTTAACTCCGATGCAATTTCTGGGTTTCATCGTCAATAAGAAGGTCAGAAGGATACAGTAAACCTGAAGTGAAGCATCGGAATCTGTAACTAGTGTCATAGGAATGGTTCAAAACATAGACAGAAAGAATAGTCAGTTTTCTTGTACTTAAGTCGGCATTGTGCCTTATGTATTTAATTCCGGTGCAATTTCTGAGTTTCAATGTCAACAAGAAGGTCAGAGGGATACAGTAAACCTGTAGTGAAGCATCGGAATCAATAACTAGTGTCACAGGAATGGTTCAAACATAGCCAGTAGGAAGAGTCAGTTTTCTTGTACTTAAGTCGGCAATGTGTCTTTCGTATTTAATTCCGATGCAATTTCTGTGTTTCATCGGCAATAAGAAGGTCAGAGGGATACAGTAAACCTGAAATGAAGGATCGGAATCTGTAACTAGTGTCATAGGAATGGTTCAAAACATAGACAGTAAGAAGAGTCAGTTTTCTTGTACTTAAGTCGGCATTGTGCCTTTGGCATTTAATTCCGTTATAATTTCTGTGTTTCATCGTCAATAAGAAGGTAAGAGGGATACAGTAATGCTGAAGTGAAGCATAGGAATCTATAACTAGTGTCACAGGAATGGTTCAAACCTTAGACAATAAGAAGAGTCAGTTTTCTTGTACGTAAGTCGGCATTGTGCCTTTTGTATTCAATTCCGATGCAATTTCTGTGTTTCATCGTCAATAAGAAGGTCAGAAGGATACAGTAAACCTGAAGTGAAGCATCGGAATCTATAACTATTGTCACAGGAATGGTTCAAAACATAGACAGTAAGATGAGTCAGTTTTCTTGTACTTAAGTCGGCATTGTGCCTTTTGTATTTAATTCCGTTGCTATTTCTGTGTTTCATCGTCAATAAGAAGGTCAGAGGGATACAGCAAACCTGAGGTGAAGCATCGGATTCTATAACTAGTGTCACAGGAATGGTTCAAAACATAGACAGTAAAAAGAGTCAGTTTTCTTGTACTTAAGTCGGCATTGTGCCTTTTGTATTTAATTCCGAAGAAATTTTTGTGTTTCATCGTCAATACGAAGGTCATAGGGATACAGTAAACCAGAAGTGAAGCATCGGAATCTATAACTAGTGTCACAGGAATGGTTCTAGGCATTGACAGTAAGAAGAGTCAGTTTTCTTGTACTTAAGTCGGCATTGTGAATTTTCTATTTAATTCCGATGCAATTTCTGTGTTTCATCGTCAATAAGAAGGTCAGAGGGATACAGTAAAATAGAAGTGAAGCATCGGAATCTATAACTAATGTCACAGGAATGGTTCAAAGCATAGACAGTAAGAGGAGTCAGTTTTCTTGTACTTAAATCGGCATTGTGCCATTTGTATTTAACTCCGATGCAATTTCTGTGTTTCATCGTCAATAAGAAGGTCGGAGGGATACAGTAAACCTGAAGTGAAGTATCGGAATCTATAACTAGTGTCACAGGAATGGTTCAAAGCATAGACAGTAAGAAGAGTCAGTTTTCTTGTACATAAGTCGGCATTGTGCCTTTTGTATTTAATTCCGATGCATTTTCTGTGTTTCATCGTCAATAAGAAGGTCAGAGGGATACAGTTAACCTGAAGTGAAGCATCGGAATTTATGACTAGTGTCACAGGAATGGTTCAATCATAGACAGTAAGAAGAGTCAAATTTCTTGTACTTAAGTCGGATTGTGATTTTTGTATTTAATTCCGATGCAATTTCTGTGTTTCATCGTCAATAAGAAGGTCAGAGGGATACAGTAAACCTGAAGTGACGCATCGGAATCTATAACTAGTGTCACATGAATGGTGCAAACATAGACAGTTAGAAGAGTCAGTTTTCTTGTACATAAGTCGGCATTGTGCCTTTTGTATTTAATTCCGATGCAATTTCTGTGTTTCATCGTCAATAAGAAGGTCTGATGGATACAGTAAACCTGAAGTGAAGCATCGGAAGCTATAACTAGTGTCACATGAATGGTTCAAATCATAGACAGTAGATAGAGTTTTCTTGTACTTTGGTCGACATTGTGCCTTTTGTATTTAATTCCGATGGAATTTCTGTGTTTCATCGTCAACAAGAAGGTCAGAGGGATACAGTAACCTGAAGTGAAGCATCGGAATCTATAACTAGTGTCACAGGAATGGTTCAAAACATAGACAGTAAGAAGACTCAGTTTTCTTGTACTTATGTCGGCATTGTGCCTTTGGTATTTAATTCCGATGCAATTTCTGTGTTTCATCGTCAATAAAAAGATCAGAGGGATATAGTAAACCTGAAGTGAAGCATCGGAATCTATAACTAGTGTCACATGAATGGCTCAAAACATAGACTGCAAGAAGACTCAGTTTTCTTGTACTTAAGTCGGCATTGTGCCTTTTGTATTTAATTCCGTTGCAATTACTGTGTTTTATCGTCAATACGAAGGTCACAGGGATACAGTAAACCTGAAGTGAAGCATCGGAATCTATAACTAGTGTCACAGGAATGGTTCAAAACTTAGACAATAAGAAGAGTCAGTGTTCTTGTACATAAATCAGCATTGTGCCTTTTGTATTTAATTCTGATGCAATTTCTGTGTTTCATCGTCAATAATAAGGTCAGAGGGATACAGTAAACCTGAAGTGAAGCATCGGAATCTATAACTAGTGTCAGAGGAATGGTTCAAATCATAGACAGTAAGAAGAGTCAGTTTTCTTGTACTTAAGTCGGCATTGTGCATTTTATATTTAATTCCGTTGCAATTTCTGTGTTTCATCGTCAATAAGAAGGTCAGAGGGATACAGTAAACCTGAGGTGAAGCATCGGAATCTATAACTAGTGTCGAAGGAATGGTTCAAACATAGACACTAAGAAGAGTCAGTTTTCTTGTACTTAAGTCAGCATTGTGCCTCTTGTATTTAATTCCGATGAAATTTCTGTGTTTCATCGTCAATAAGAAGGTCAGAGGGATACAGTAATCCTGAAGTGAAGCAACGGAATCTATAACTAGTGTCACAGGAATGGTTCAAAGCATTGACAGTAAGAAGAGTCAGTTTTATTGTACCTAAGTCGGCATTGTTCCTTTTCAATTTCATTCCGATGCAATTTCTATGTTTCATCGTCAATAAGAAGGTCAGAGGGATACAGTATACCTCAAGTGAAGCATCGGAATCTGTAAGTAGTGTCACCGGAATGGTTCAAAACATAGACAGTAAGAAGAGTCAGTTTTCTGGTACTTATGTCGGCATTGTGCCTTTTGTATTTAATTCCGAAGCAATTTCTGTGTTTCATCGTCAATAAGAAGGTCAGAGGGATACAGTAAACTTGGAGTAAAGCATCGGAATCTATAACTAGTGTCACATGAATGGTTCTAAACATAGTCAGTAAGAAGAGTCATGTTTCTTGTACTTAAGTGGGCATTGTGCTTTTTGTATTTAATTCCGATGCGATTTCTGCGTTTCATCGTCAATAAGAAGGTCAGAGGGATATAGTAAACCTGAAGTGAAGCTCTCGCGGTTCTAGGCGGGCAGTCCGGAACCTTGCGACCGCTACGGTCGCAGGTTCGAATCCTGCCTCGGGAAGGGATGTGTGTGATGTCCTTAGGTTAGTTAGGTTTAAGTAGTTCTAAGTTCTAGGGGACTGATGACCACAGCAGTTGAGTCCCATAGTTCTCAGAGCCATTTCAACCTGAAGTGAAGCATCGGAATCTATATCTAGTGTCACAGGAATGGTTCAAAATATAGACTGTAAGAAGAGTCAGTTTTCTTGTACTTATGTCGGCATTTTGCCTTTTTGTATTTAATTCCAATGCAATTTCTGTGTTTCATCGTCAATAAGAAGGTCAGAGGGATACAGTAAACCTGAAGTGAAGCATCGGAATCAATAACTAGTGTCACAGCAATGGTTCAAAACATAGACAGTAAGAAGAGTCAGTTTTCTTGTACTTAAGTCGGCATTGTGCCTTTTGTATTTAATTCCGATGCAATATCTGTGTTTCATCATCAATAAGAAGGTCAGAGGGATACAGTAAACCTGAAGTGAAGCATCGGAATCTATAACTAGTGACACAGGAATAGTTCAAAACATAGACAGTAAGAAGAGTCAGTTTTCTTGTACATAAGTCGGCATTGTTCCTTTTCTATTTCATTCCGAAGCAATTTCTATGTTTCATCGTCAATAAGAAGGTCAGAGGGATACAGTATACCTAAAGTGAAGCATCGGAATCTATAACTAATGTCACAGGAATGGCTTAAAACATAGACAGTAAGAAGACTAAGTTTTCTTGTACTTAAGTCGGCATTGTGCCTTTTGTGTTTAATTCCGAGGCAATTTCTGTGTTTCATTGTCAATAAGAAGGTCAGAGGGGTACAGTAAATCTGAGGTGAAGTATCGGAATCTATAACTAGGGTCACATGAATGCTTCAAAACATAGACAGTAAGAAGAGTCAGTTTTCTTGTACTGAAGTCGGCATTGTGTCTTTTCTATTTAATTCCGATGTAATTTCTGTGTTTCATCGTCAATTAGAAGGTCAGAGGGATACAGTAAACCTGATGTGAAGCATCGGAATCTATAACTAGTGTCACATGAATGGTTCAAACATAGACAGTAAGAAGAGTCAGTTATCTTGTACTTAAGTCGGCATGGTGCCTTTTGTATTTAATTCCGATGCAATATCTGTGTTTCATCGCCAATATGATGGTCAGTGTAATACAGTTAACCTGAAGTGAAGCATCGTAATCTATAACTAGTGTCACAGGAATGGTTCAAACATGGACAGTAAGAAGGGTCAGTTTTCTTGTACTTAAGTCGGCGTTGTGCCTTTTGTATTTAATTCCGATGCAATTTCTGTGTTTCATCGTCAATAAGAAGGTCAGAGGGATACAGTAAAGCTGAAGTGAAGCATCGGAATCTATAACTAGTGTCGCAGGAATGGTTCAAAACATAGACAGTAAGAAGAGTCAGTTATCTTGTACTAAAGTCGGCATTGTGCCTTTTGTATTTAATTCCGAAGCAATTTCTGTGTTTCATCGTCAATAAGAAGTTCAGAGGAATACAGTAAACCTGAAGTGAAGCATCGGAATCTATAACTAGTGTCACAGGAATGGTTCAAAACATAGACAGTAAGAAGAGACAGTTTTCTGGTACTTAAGCCGGCATTGTGCCTTTTGTATTTAATTCCGAAGCAATTTCTGTGTTTCATGGTCAATAAGAAGGTCAGAGGGATACAGTAAACCTGGAGTAAAGCATCGGAATCTATAACTAGTGTCACATGAATGGTTCTAAACATAGTCAGTAAGAAGAGTCATGTTTCTTGTACTTAAGTCGGCATTGTGCCCTTTGTATTAAATTCCGATGCGATTTCTGCGTTTCATCGTCAATAAGAAGGTCAGAGGGATATAGTAAACCTGAAGAGAAGCTCTCGCGGTTCTAGGCGCGCAGTCCGGAACCGTGCGACCGCTACGGTCGCAGGTTCGAATCCTGCCTCGGGCAAGGATGTGAGTGATGTCCTTAGGTTAGTTAGGTTTAAATAGTTCTAAGTTCTAGGGGACTGATGACCACAGCAGTTTAGTCCCATAGTTCTCAGAGCCATTTCAACCTGAAGTGAAGCATCGGAATCTATATCTAGTGTCACAGGAATGGTTCAAAACATAGACAGTAAGAAGAGTCAGTTTTCTTGTACTTAAGTCGGCATTGTGAATTTTCTATTTAATTCCGATGCAATTTCTGTGTTTCATCGTCAATAAGAAGGTCAGAGGGATACAGTAAAATGGAAGTGAAACATCGGAATCTATAACTAATGTCACAGGAATGGTTCAAAGCATAGACAGTAAGAGGAGTCAGTTTTCTTGTACTTAAATCGGCATTGTGCCTTTTGTATTCAACTCCGATGCAATTTCTGTGTTTCATCGTCAATAAGAAGGTCAGAGTGATGCAGTAAACCTGAAGAGAAGTATCGGAATCTATAACTAGTGTCACAGGAATGGTTCAAAGCATAGACAGTAAGAAGAGTCAGTTTTCTTGTACATAAGTCGGCATTGTGCCTTTTGTATTTAATTCCGATGCAATTTCTGTGTTTCATCGCCAATAAGAAGGTCTGATGGATACAGTAAACCTGAAGTGAAGCATCGGAAGCTATAACTAGTGTCACATGAATGGTTCAAATCATAGACAGTAGGAAGAGTTTTCTTGTACTTAGGTCGTCATTGTGCCTTTTGTATTAAATTCCGATGGAAAATCTGTGTTTCATCGTCAACAAGAAGGTCAGAGGGATACAGTAACGTGAAGTGAAGCATCGGAATCTATAACTAGTGTCACAGGATTGGTTCAAAACAGAGACAAAAGGAGGGTCAGTTTTCTTGTACTTAAGTCGGCGTTGTGCCTTTTGTATTTAATTCCGATGCAATTTCTGTGTTTCATCGTCAATAAGAAGGTAAGAGGGATTCAGTAAAGCTGAAGTGAAGCATCGGAATCTGTAACTAGTGTCACAGGAATGGTTCAAAACTTAGACAATAAGAAGAGTCAGTTTTCTTGTACATAAGTCGGCATTGTGCCTTTTGTATTTAATTCCGATCTAATTTCTGTGGTTCATCGTCAATAAGAAGGTCAGAGGGATACAGTAAACCTGAATTGAAGCATCGGAATCTATGACCAGTGTCACATGAATGGTTCACACATAGACAGTAAGAAGAGTCAGTTTTCTTGTACATAAGTCGGCATTGTGCCATTTGCATTTAATTCTGATGCAATTTCTCTGTTTCATCGTCAATACGAAGGTCTGATGGATACAGTAAACCTGAAGTGAAGCATCGGAAGCTATAACCAGTTTCACATGAATGGTTCAAAGCATAGAATGTAAGAAGAGTCAGTTTTCTTGTACTTAAGTCGGCATTGTGCTTTTTGTATTTAATTCCGATCTGATTTCTGAGTTTCATCGTCAATAAGAAGGTCAGAGGGATACAGTAACCCTGAAGTGAAGTATCGGAATCTATATCTAGTGTTACAGGAATGTTTTAAAACATAGACAGTAAGAAGAGTCAGTTTTCTTGTACTTAAGTCGGTATTGTGCCTTTTGTATTTAATTCCGTTGCAATGTCTGTGTTTCATCGTCAATAAGAAGGTCAGAAAGATACAGTAAACCTGAAGTGAAGCATCGGAATCTATAACTAGTGTCACAGGAATGGTTCAAAACATAGACAGTATGAAGTGTCAGTTTTCTTGTACTTAAGTCGGCATTGTTCCTTTACTATCTCATTCCGATGCAATTGCTATGTTTCACCGTCAATAAGAAGGTCAGAGGGATACAGTAAACCTGAAGTGAAGCATCGGAATCTATAACTGGTGTCACAGGAATGGATCAAAGCATAGACAGTAAGAAGATTCAGTTTTTTTGTGCTTAAGTCGGCATTGTGCCTTTTGCATTTCATTCCAATGCAATTTCTGTGTTTCACCGTCAATAAGAAGGTCTGGGGAATACAGTAAACCTGAAGTGAATCATCGGAATCTATAACTAGTGTCACAGGAATGGTTCAAAACATAGACAGTAAGAAGGGTCAGTTTTCTTGTACTTAAGTCGTAATTGTGCCATTTGTATTTAATTCCGATGCAATATCTGTGTTTCATCGTCAATAAGAAAGTCAGAGGGATACAGTAAACCTGAAGTGAAGCATCGGAATCTATAACTAGTGTCACTGGAATGGTTCAAAACATAGACTGTAAGAAGAGTCAGTTTTCTTGTACTTAAGTCGGCATTGTGTCTTTTGTATTTAACTCCGATGCAATTTCTGTGTTTCATCGTCAATAAGAAGGTCAGAGGGATACTGTAAACCTGAAGTGAAGCTTCGGAATCTATAACTAGTGTCACAGGAATGGTTCAAAACATAGACAGTAAGAAGAGTCAGTTTTCTTGTACTTAAGTCGTCATTGTGCCATTTGTTTTTAATTCCGATGCAATATCTGTGTTCCATAGTCAATAAGAAGGTCAGAAGGATACAGTAAACCTGATGTGAAGCATCGGAATCTATAACTAGTGTCACAGGAATGGTTCAAACATAGACTATAAGAAGAGTCAGTTTTCCTGTACTTAAGTCGGCGTTGTGCCTTTTGTATTTAACTCCGATGCAATTTCTGTGTTTCATCGTCAATAAGAAGGTCAGAGGGATACAGTAAACCTGAAGTGAAGCATCGGAATCTGTAACTAGTGTCATAGGAATGGTTCAAAACATAGACAGAAAGAATAGTCAGTTTTCTTGAACTTAAGTCGGCATTGTGCCTTATGTATTTAATTCCGGTGCAATTTCTGAGTTTCAATGTCAACAAGAAGGTCAGAGGGATACAGTAAACCTGAAGTGAAGCATCGGAATCAATAACTAGTGTCACAGGAATGGTTCAAACATAGCCAGTAGGAAGAGTCAGTTGTCTTGTACTTAAGTCGGCATTGTGTCTTTCCTATTTAATTCCGATGCAATTTCTGTGTTTCATCGTCAATAAGAAGGTCAGAGGGATACAGTAAACCTGAAGTGAAGGATCGGAATCTATAACTAGTGTCACAGGAATGGTTCAAAACACAGACAGTAAGAAGAGTCAGTTTTCTTGTACCTAGGTCGGCATTGTTCCTTTTCTATTTCATTCCGATGCAATTTCTGTGTTTCATCGTCAATTAGAAGGTCAGAGGGATACAGTAAACCTGAAGTGAAGCATCGGAATCTATTATTAGTGTCACATGAATGGTTCAAAACGTAGAGAGTAAGAAGAGTCAGTTTTCTTGTACTTAAGTCGGCATTGTGCCTTTTGTATATATTTCCGATGAAATTTCTGTGTTTCCTCGTCAATAAGAAGGTCAGAGGGATACAGTAAACCAGAAGTGAAGCATCGGAATCTATAACTAGTGTCACAGGAATGGTTCTAGGCATTGACAGTAAGAAGAGTCAGTTTTCTTGTACTTAAGTCGGCATTGTGAATTTTCTATTTAATTCCGATGCAATTTCTGTGTTTCATCGTCAATAAGAAGGTCAGAGGGATACAGTAAAATAGAAGTGAAGCATCGGAATCTATAACTAATGTCACAGGAATGGTTCAAAGCATAGACAGTAAGAGGAGTCAGTTTTCTTGTCCTTAAATCGGCATTGGGCCTTTTGTATTTAACTCCGATGCAATTTCTGTGTTTCATCGTCAATAAGAAGGTCAGAGGGATACAGTAAACCTGAAGTGAAGTATCGGAATCTATAACTAGTGTCACAGGAATGGTTCAAAGCATAGACAGTAAGAAGAGTCAGTTTTCTTGTACATAAGTCGGCATTGTGCCTTTTGTATTTAATTCCGATGCATTTTCTGTGTTTCATCGTCAATAAGAAGGTCAGAGGGATACAGTTAACCTGAAGTGAAGCATCGGAATTTATGACTAGTGTCACAGGAATGGTTCAATCATAGACAGTAAGAAGAGTCAATTTTCTTGTACTTAAGTCGGATTGTGATTTTTGTATTTAATTCCGAAGCAATTTCTGTGTTTCATCGTCAATAAGAAGGTCAGAGGGATACAGTAAACCAGAAGTGACGCATCGGAATCTATAACTAGTGTCACATGAATGGTGCAAACATAGACAGTAAGAAGAGTCAGTTTTCTTGTACATAAGTCTTCATTGTGCGTTTTGTATTTAATTCCGATGCAATTTCTGTGTTTCATCGTCAATAAGAAGGTCTGATGGATACAGTAAACCTGAAGTGAAGCATCGGAAGCTATAACTAGTGTCACATGAATGGTTCAAATCATAGACAGTAGATAGAGTTTTCTTGTACTTAGGTCGTCATTGTGCCTTTTGTATTTAATTCCGATGGAATTTCTGTGTTTCATCGTCAACAAGAAGGTCAGAGGGATACAGTAACCTGAAGTGAAGCATCGGAATCTATAACTAGTGTCACAGGAATGGTTCAAAACATAGACAGTAAGAAGACTCAGTTTTCTTGTACTTATGTCGGCATTGTGCCTTTGGTATTTAATTCCGATGCAATTTCTGTGTTTCATCGTCAATAAAAAGATCAGAGGGATATAGTAAACCTGAAGTGAAGCATCGGAATCTATAACTAGTGTCACATGAATGGCTCAAAACATAGACAGCAAGAAGACTCAGTTTTCTTGTACTTAAGTCGGCATTGTGCCTTTTGTATTTAATTCCGTTGCAATTACTGTGTTTTATCGTCAATACGAAGGTCACAGGGATACAGTAAACCTGAAGTGAAGCATCGGAATCTATAACTAGTGTCACAGGAATGGTTCAAAACTTAGACAATAAGAAGAGTCGGTGTTCTTGTACATAAATCGGCATTGTGCCTTTTGTATTTAATTCTGATGCAATTTCTGTGTTTCATCGTCAATAATAAGGTCAGAGGGATACAGTAAACCTGAAGTGAAGCATCGGAATCTATAACTAGTGTCAGAGGAATGGTTCAAATCATAGACAGTAAGAAGAGTCAGTTTTCTTGTACTTAAGTCGGCATTGTGCATTTTATATTTAATTCCGTTGCAATTTCTGTGTTTCATCGTCAATAAGAAGGTCAGAGGGATACAGTAAACCTGAGGTGAAGCATCGGAATCTATAACTAGTGTCGAAGGAATGGTTCAAACATAGACACTAAGAAGAGTCAGTTTTCTTGTACTTAAGTCAGCATTGTGCCTTTTGTATTTAATTCCGATGAAATTTCTGTGTTTCATCGTCAATAAGAAGGTCAGAGGGATACAGTAATCCTGAAGTGAAGCAACGGAATCTATAACTAGTGTCACAGGAATGGTTCAAAGCATTGACAGTAAGAAGAGTCAGTTTTCTTGTACATAAGTCGGCATTGTTCCTTTTCAATTTCATTCCGATGCAATTTCTATGTTTCATCGTCAATAAGAAGGTCAGAGGGATACAGTATACCTCAAGTAAAGCATCGGAATCTGTAAGTAGTGTCACAGGAATGGTTCAAAACATAGACAGTAAGAAGAGTCAGTTTTCAGGTACTTATGTCGGCATTGTGCCTTTTGTATTTAATTCCGAAGCAATTTCTGTGTTTCATCGTCAATAAGAAGGTCAGAGGGATACAGTAAACTTGGAGTAAATCATCGGAATCTATAACTAGTGTCACATGAATGGTTCTAAACATAGTCAGTAAGAAGAGTCATGTTTCTTGTACTTAAGTGGGCATTGTGCTTTTTGTATTTAATTCCGATGCGATTTCTGCGTTTCATCGTCAATAAGAAGGTCAGAGGGATATAGTAAACCTGAAGTGAAGCTCTCGCGGTTTTAGGCGGGCAGTCCGGAACCTTGCGACCGCTACGGTCGCAGGTTCGAATCCTGCCTCGGGAAGGGATGTGTGTGATGTCCTTAGGTTAGTTAGGTTTAAGTAGTTCTAAGTTCTAGGGGACTGATGACCACAGCAGTTGAGTCCCATAGTTCTCAGAGCCATTTCAACCTGAAGTGAAGCATCGGAATCTATATCTAGTGTCACAGGAATGGTTCAAAATATAGACTGTAAGAAGAGTCAGTTTTCTTGTACTTATGTCGGCATTTTGCCTTTTGTATTTAATTCCAATGCAATTTCTGTGTTTCATTGTCAATAAGAAGGTCAGAGGGGTACAGTAAATCTGAGGTGAAGTATCGGAATCTATAACTAGGGTCACATGAATGCTTCAAATCATAGACAGTAAGAAGAGTCAGTTTTCTTGTACTGAAGTCGGCATTGTGTCTTTTCTATTTAATTCCGATGTAATTTCTGTGTTTCATCGTCAATTAGAAGGTCAGAGGGATACAGTAAACCTGAAGTGAAGCATCGGAATCTATAACTAGTGTCACATGAATGGTTCAAACACAGACAGTAAGAAGAGTCAGTTATCTTGTACTTAAGTCGGCGTTGTGCCTTTTGTATTTAATTCCGATGCAATATCTGTGTTTCATCGCCAATATGATGGTCAGTGTAATACAGTTAACCTGAAGTGAAGCATCGTAATTTATAACTAGTGTCACAGGAATGGTTCAAACATGGACAGTAAGAAGGGTCAGTTTTCTTGTACTTAAGTCGGCGTTGTGCCTTTTGTATTTAATTCCGATGCAATTTCTGTGTTTCATCGTCAATAAGAAGGTCAGAGGGATACAGTAAAGCTGAAGTGAAGCATCGGAATCTATAACTAGTGTCGCAGGAATGGTTCAAAACATAGACAGTAAGAAGAGTCAGTTATCTTGTACTAAAGTCGGCATTGTGCCTTTTGTATTTAATTCCGAAGCAATTTCTGTGTTTCATCGTCAATAAGAAGTTCAGAGGAATACAGTAAACCTGAAGTGAAGCATCGGAATCTATAACTAGTGTCACAGGAATGGTTCAAAACATAGACAGTAAGAAGAGACAGTTTTCTGGTACTTAAGCCGGCATTGTGCCTTTTGTATTTAACTCCGAAGCAATTTCTGTGTTTCATGGCCAATAAGAAGGTCAGAGGGATACAGTAAACCTGGAGTAAAGCATCGGAATCTATAACTAGTGTCACATGAATGGTTCTAAACATAGTCAGTAAGAAGAGTCATGTTTCTTGTACTTAAGTCGGCATTGTGCCCTTTGTATTAAATTCCGATGCGAGTTCTGCGTTTCATCGTCAATAAGAAGGTCAGAGGGATATAGTAAACCTGAAGAGAAGCTCTCGCGGTTCTAGGCGCGCAGTCCGGAACCGTGCGAACGGTACGGTCACAGGTTCGAATCCTGCCTCGGGCAAGGATGTGAGTGATGTCCTTAGGTTAGTTAGGTTTAAATAGTTCTAAGTTCTAGGGGACTGATGACCACAGCAGTTGAGTCCCATGGTTCTCAGAGCCATTTCAACCTGAAGTGAAGCATCGGAATCTATAACTAGTGTCACAGGAATGGTTCAAAACATAGACAGTAAGAAGAGACAGTTTTCTGGTACTTAAGCCGGCATTGTGCCTTTTGTATTTAATTCCGAAGCAATTTCTGTGTTTCATGGTCAATAAGAAGGTCAGAGGGATACAGTAAACCTGAAGTGAAGCATCGGAATCTATAACTAGTGTCACAGGAATGGTTCAAAACATAGACAGTAAGAAGAGTCAGTTTTCTTGTACTTAAGTCGGCATTGTGAATTTTCTATTTAATTCCGATGCAATTTCTGTGTTTCATCGTCAATAAGAAGGTCAGAGGGATACAGTAAAATGGAAGTGAAACATCGGAATCTATAACTAATGTCACAGGAATGGTTCAAAGCATAGACAGTAAGAGGAGTCAGTTTTCTTGTACTTAAATCGGCATTGTGCCTTTTGTATTTAACTCCGATGCAATTTCTGTGTTTCATCGTCAATAAGAAGGTCAGAGGGATGCCGTAAACCTGAAGAGAAGTATCGGAATCTATAACTAGTGTCACAGGAATGGTTCAAAGCATAGACAGTAAGAAGAGTCAGTTTTCTTGTACATAAGTCGGCATTGTGCCTTTTGTATTTAATTCCGATGCAATTTCTGTGTTTCATCGTCAATAAGAAGGTCTGATGGATACAGTAAACCTGAAGTGAAGCATCGGAAGCTATAACTAGTGTCACATGAATGGTTCAAATCATAGACAGTAGGAAGAGTTTTCTTGTACTTAGGTCGTCATTGTGCCTTTTGTATTTAATTCCGATGGAATATCTGTGTTTCATCGTCAACAAGAAGGTCAGAGGGATACAGTAACCTGAAGTGAAGCATCGGAATCTATAACTAGTGTCACAGGATTGGTTCAAAACAGAGACAGTAAGAAGAGTCAGTTTTCTTGTACTTAAGTCGGCGTTGTGCCTTTTGTATTTAATTCCGATGCAATTTCTGTGTTTCATCGTCAATAAGAAGGTAAGAGGGATTCAGTAAAGCTGAAGTGAAGCATCGGAATCTATAACTAGTGTCACAGGAATGGTTCAAAACTTAGACAATAAAAAGAGTCAGTTTTCTTGTACATAAGTCGGCATTGTGCCTTTTGTATTAAATTCCGATGCAATTTCTGTGTTCCATCGTCAATAAGAAGGTCAGAGGGATACAGTTAACCTGAAGTGAAGCATCGGAATCTATAACTAGTGTCGAAGGAATGGTTCAAAACATAGACAGTAAGAAGAGTCAGTTTTCTTGTACTTAAGTCGGCATTGTGCCTTTTGTATTTAATTCCGATGAAATTTCTGTGTTTCATCGTCAATTAGAAGGTCAGAGGGATACAGTAAACCTGCAGTGAAGCAACGGAATATATAACTAGTGTCACGGGAACGGTTCAAAGCATTGAAAGTTAGAAGAGTCAGTTTTCTTGTACCTAAGTCGGCATTGTTCCTTTTCTATTTCATTCCGATGCAATTTCTATGTTTCATCGTCAATAAGTAAGTCAGAGGGATACAGTGAACCTGAAGTGAAGCATCGGAATCTATAACTAGTGTCACATGAATGGTTCAAACATAGACAGTAAGAAGAGTCAGTTATCTTGTACTTAAGTCGGCATGATGCCTTTTGTATTTAATTCCGATGCAATATCTGTGTTTCATCGTCAATATGATGGTCAGTGTAATACAGTGAACCTGAAGTGAAGCATCGTAATCTATAACTAGTGTCATAGGAATGGTTCAAACATGGACAGTAAGAAGGGTCAGTTTTCTTGTACTTAAGTCGGCGTTGTGACTTTTGTATTTAATTCCGAATCAATTTCTGTGTTTCATCGTCAATAAGAAGGTCAGAGGGATACAGTGAAGCTGAAGTGAAGCATGGGAATCTATAACTAGTGTCGCAGGAATGGTTCAAAACATAGACAGTAAGAAGAGTCCTTTATCTTGTACTTAAGTCGGCATTGTGACCTTTGTATTTAATTCCGAAGCAATTTCTATGTTTCATCGTCAATAAGAAGATCAGAGGAATACAGTAAACCTGAAGTGAAGCATCGGAATCTATAACTAGTGTCACAGGATTGGTTCAAAACATAGACAGTAAGAAGAGTAAGTTTTCTTGTACTTAAGTCGTCATTGTACCATTTGTATTTAATTCCGAAGCAATATCTGTGTTTCATCGTCAACAAGAAGGTCAGAGGGATACTGTAAACCTGAAGTGAAGCATCGGAATCTATAACTAGTGTCACAGGAATAGTTCAAAACATAGACAGTAAGAAGAGTCAGTTTTCTTCTACTGAAGTCGGCATTGTGCCTTTTCTATTTAATTTCGATGTAATTGCTGTGTTTCATCGTCAATTAGAAGGTCAGAGGGATACAGTAAATCTGAAGTGAAGCATCGGAATCTATAACTAGTGTCGAAGGAATGGTTCAAAACATAGACAGTAAGAAGAGTCAGTTTTCTTGTACTTAAGTCGGCATTGTGCCTTTTGTATTTATTTCCGATGAAATTTCTGTGTTTCATCGTCAATAAGAAGGTCAGAGGATTACAGTAAACCTGAAGTGAAGCATCGGAATCTATAACTAGTGTCACAGGAATGGTTCAAAGCATAGACAGTAAGGGGAGTCAGTTTTCTTGTACTTAAATCGGCATTGTGACAATTGTATTTAACTCCGATGCAATGTCTGTGTTTCATCGTCAATAAGAAGGTCAGAGGGATACAGTAAACCTGAAGTGACGCATCGGAATCTATAACTAGTGTCACATGAATGGTGCAAACATAGACAGTAAGAAGAGTCAGTTTTCTTGTACTTAAGTCGGCATTGTGCCTTTTGTATTTATTTCCGATGAAATTTCTGTGTTTCATCGTCAATAAGAAGGTCAGAGGATTACAGTAAACCTGAAGTGAAGCATCGGAATCTATAACTAGTGTCACAGGAATGGTTCAAAGCATAGACAGTAAGGGGAGTCAGTTTTCTTGTACTTAAATCGGCATTGTGACTATTGTATTTAACTCCGATGCAATTTCTGTGTTTCATCGTCAATAAGAAGGTCTGATGTATACAGTAAACCTGAAGTGAAGCATCGGAGGCTATAATTAGTGTCACATGAATGGTTCAAAACATAGACGGTAGGAAGAGTTTTCTTGTACTTAGGTCGTCATTGTGCCTTTTGTATTTAATTCCGATGCAATTTCTGTGTTTCATCGTCAATAAGAGGGTCAGAGGGATACAGTAACCTGAAGTGAAGCAACGGAATCTATAACTAGTGGCACAGCAATGGTTCAAAACATAGACAGTAAGAAGAGTCAGTTTTCTTTTACTTAAGCCGGCATTCTGCCTTTTGTATTTAATTCCGAAGCAATTTCTGTGTTCATCGTCAATAAGAAGGTCAGAATGATACAGTAAACCTGAGGTGAAGCATCGGAATCTATAACTCGGGTCACAGGAGTGGTTCAATCATAGACAGTAAGAAGAGTCAGTTTTCTTGTACTGAAGTCGGCATTGTGCCTTTTCTATTTAATTCTGATGTAATTTCTGTGTTTCATCGTCAATTAGAAGGTCAGAGGGATACAGTAAACCTGAAGTGAAGCATCGGAATCCGTAACTAGTGTCGAAGGAATGGTTCAAACATAGACAATAAGAAGAGTCAGTTTTCTTGTACTTAAGTCGGCATTGAGCCTTTTGTATTTAAAACCGATGAAATTTCTGTGTTTCATCGTCAATAAGAAGGTCAGAGGGATACAGTAATCCTGAAGTGAAGCAACGGAATCTATAACTAGTGTCACAGGAATGGTTCAAAGCATTGACAGTAAGAAGAGTCAGTTTTATTGTTCCTAAGTCGGCATTGTTCCTTTTCAATTTCATTCCGATGGAATTTCTATGTTTCATCGTCAATAAGAAGGACAGAGGGATATAGTAAACCTGAAGTGAAGCTCTCGCGGTTCTAGGCGCGCAGTCCGGAACCGTGCGACCGCTACGGTCGCAGGTTCGGAACCTGCCTCGGGAAGGGATGTGTGTGATGTCCTTAGGTTAGTTAGGTTTAAGTAGTTCTAAGTTCTAGGGAACTGATGACCACAGCAGTTGAGTCCCATAGTTCTCAGAGCCATTTGAACCTGAAGTGAAGCATCGGGATCTATATCTAGTGTCACAGGAATGGTTCAAAAGATAGACTGTAAGAATAGTCAGTTTTCTTGTACTTAAGTCGGCATTTTGCCTTTTGTATTTAATTCCGATGGAATTTCTGTGTTTCATCGTCAATAAGAAGGTCAGAGGGATACAGTAAACCTGAAGTGAAGCATCGGAATCAATAACTAGTGTCACAGCAATGGTTCAAAACATAGACAGTAAGAAGAGTCAGTTTTCTTGTACTTAAGTCGACATTGTGCCTTTTGTATTTAATTCCGATGCAATATCTGTGTTTCATCTTCAATAAGAAGGTCAGAGGGATACAGTTAACCTGAAGTGAAGCATCGGAATCTATAACTAGTGTCACAGGAATGGTTCTAAACATAGACAGTAAGAAGAGTCAGTTTTCCTGTTCCTAAGTCGGCATTGTTCCTTTTCTATTTCATTCTGATGCAATTTCTATGTTTCATCGTCAATAAGAAGGTCAGAGGGATACAGTACACCTTAAGTGAAGCATCGGAATCTATAACTAATGTCACAGGAATGGCTCAAAACATAGACAGTAAGAAGAGTCAGTTTTCTTGTACTTAAGTCGGCATTGTGCCTTTTGTGTTTAATTCCGAAGCAATTTCTGTGTTTCATTGTCAATAACAAGGTCAGAGGGGTACAGTAAACCTGAGGTGAAGTATCGGAATCTATAACTAGGGTCACAGGAATGCTTCAAAACATAGACAGTAAGAAGAGTCAGTTTTCTTGTACTGAAGTCGGCATTGTGACTTTTCTATTTAATTCCGTTGTATTTTCTGTGTTTCATCGTCAATTAGAAGGTCAGAGGGATACAGTAAACCTGAAGTGAAGCATCGGAATCTATAACTAGTGTCGAAGGAATGGTTCAAAACATAGACAGTAAGAAGAGTCAGTTTTCTTGTACTTAAGTCGGCATTGTGCCTTTTGTATTTAATTCCGATGAAATTTCAGTGTTTCATCGTCAATTAGCAGGTCAGAGGGATACAGTAAACCTGCAGTGAAGCAACGGAATCTATAACTAGTGTCACGGGAACGGTTCAAAGCATTGACAGTAAGAAGAGTCAGTTATCTTGTACTTAAGTCGGCATTGTGCCTTTTGTATTTAATTCCGATGAAATTTCTGTGTTTCATCGTCAATAAGAAGGTCAGAGGGATACAGTAATCCTGAAGTGCAGCAACGGAATCTATAACTAGTGTCACAGGAATGGTTTAAAGCATTGACAGTAAGAAGAGTCAGTTTTCTTGTACCTAAGTCGGTATTGTTCCTTTTCTATTTCATTCCGATGCAATGTCTATGTTTCATCGTCAATAAGAAGGTCAGAGGGATACTGTATACCTCAAGTGAAGCCTCGGAATGTGTAAGTAGTGTCACAGGAATGGTTCAAAACATGGACAGTAAGAAGAGTCAGTTTTCTGGTACTTAAGTCGGCATTGTGCCTTTTGTATTTAATTCCGAAGCAATTTCCGTGTTTCATCGTCAATACGAAGGTCAGAGGGATACAGTAAACCTGGAGTAAAGCATCGGAATCTATAACTAGTGTCACATGAATGGTTCTAAACATAGTCAGTAAGAAGAGTCATTTTTCTTGTACTTAAGTCGGCATTGTGCCCTTTATATTTAATTCCGATGCGATTCCTGCGATTCAACGTCAATAAGAAGGACAGAGGGATATACTAAACCTGAAGTGAAGCTCTCGTGGTTCTAGGCGCGCAATCCGGAACCGTGCGACCGCTACGGTCGCAGGCTTGAATCCTGCCTCGGGCAAGGATGTGTGTGATGTCCTTAGGTTAGTTAGGTTTAAGTAGTTCTAAGTTCTAGGGGGATGATGACCACAGCAGTTGAGTCCCATAGTTTTCAGAGCTATTTGAACCTGAAGTGAAGCATCGGAATCTATATCTAGTGTCACAGGAATGGTTCAAAACATAGACTGTAAGAAGAGTCAGTCTTCTTGTACTTAAGTCGGCATTGTGCCTTTTGTATTTAACTCCGATGCAATTTCTGTGTTTCATCGTCAACAAGAAGGTCAGAGGGATACTGTAGACCTGAAGTGAAGCATCGGAATCTGTAACTAGCGTGACAGGAATGGTTCAAAACATAGACAGTAAGAAGAGTCAGTTTTCTTGTACTTATGTCGTCATTGTGCCATTTGTATTAAATTCCGATGCAATATCTGTGTTTCATAGTCAATAAGAAGGTCAGAAGGATAAAGAAAAACCTGAGGTGAAGCATAGGAATCTAGAACTAGTGTCACAGGAATGGTTCAAACATAGACTATAAGAAGAGTCAGTTTTCCTGTACTTAAGTCGGCATTGTTCCTTTTCTATTTCATTTAGATGCAATTTCTGTGTTTCATCGTCAATAAGAAGGTCAGAGGGATACAGTAAACCTGAAGTGAAGCATCGGAATCTATTATTAGTGTCACATGAATGGTTCAAAACATAGACAGTAAGAAGAGTCAGTATTCTTGTACTTAAGGCGGCATTGTGCCTTTTGTATTTATTTCCGATGCAATTTCTGTCTTTCATCGTCAATAAGAAGGTCCGAGGGATACAGTAAACCTCAATCAAATTATCGGAATCTATAACTAGTGTCACAGGAATGGTTCAAACCATAGACAGTAAGAAGAGTCAGTTTTCTTGTACTTATGTCGGCATTGTGCCTTTTGTATTTCATTCCGATGCAATTTCTGTGTTTCATCGTCAATAATAAGGTCAGAGGGATATAGTAAACCTGAAGTGAAGCATCGGAATCTATAACTAGTGCCACAGGAATGGTTCAAAACATAGACAGCAAGAAGAGTCAGTTTTCTTGTACTTAAGTCGGCATTGTGCCTTTTGTATATAATTCCGATGCAATTTCTGTGTTTCATCGTCAATAAGAAGGTCACAGGGATACAGTAAACCTGAAGTGAAGCATCGGAATCTATAACTAGTGTCACATGAATGGTTCAAACATAGACAGTAAGAAGAGTCAGTTATCTTGTACTTAAGTCGGCATTGTGCCATTTGTATTTAATTCCGAAGCAATTTCTGTGTTTCATCGTCATTAAGAAGGTCACAGGGATACAGTAAACCTCGAGTAAAGCATCGGAATCTATAACTAGTGTCGAAGGAATGATTCAAAACATAGACAGTAAGAAGAGTCAGTTTTCTTGTACTTAAGTCGGCATTGTGCCTTTTGTATTTAATTCCGATGAAATTTCTGTGCTTCATCGTCAATAAGAAGGTCAGAGGGATACAGTAAACCTGCAGTGAAGCAACGGAATCTATAACTAGTGTCACAGGAATGGTTCAAAGCATTGACAGTAAGAAGAGTCAGTTTTCTTGTACTTAAGTCGGCATTGTGCCTTTTGTATTTCATTCCGAAGCAATTTCTGTGTTTCATCGTTAATAAGAACGTCACAGGGATGCAGTAAACCTGGAGTAAAGCACCGGAATCTATAACTAGTGTCACAGGAATGTTTCACAACATAGTCAGTAAGAAGAGTCAGTTTTCTTGTACTTAAGTCGGCATTGTGCCTTTTGTAATTAATTCCGATGCAATTTCTGTGTTTCATCGTCAATAAGGAGGTCAGAGGGATACAGTAAACCTGAAGTGAAGCATCGGAATCTATAACTAGTGTCACAGGAATGGTTCAAAACATAGACAGCAAGAAGAGTCAGTTTTCTTGTACTTAAGTCGGCATTGTGCCTTTTGTATTTATATCCGATGCAATTTCTGTGTTTCATCGTCAATTACAAGGTCAGAGGGATACAGTAAACCTGAAGTGAAGCATCGGAATCTATAACTAGTGTCACAGGAATGGTTCAAACATAGACTATAAGAAGAGTCAGTTTTCCTGTACTTAAGTCGGCGTTGTGCCTTTTGTATTTAACTCCGATGCAATTTCTGTGTTTCATCGTCAATAAGAAGGTCTGTGGGATACAGTAAACCTGAAGTGAAGCATCGGAATCTATAGTAAGTGTCACAGGAGTGGTTCAAAACATAGACAGGAAGAATAGTCAATTTTCTTGTACTTCAGTCGTCATTGTGCCTTTTGTATTTAATTCCCGTGCAATTTCTGTGTTTCATCGTCAACAAGAAGGTCAGAGGGATACAGTAAACCTGAAGTGAAACATCGGAATCAATAACTAGTGTCACAGGAATGGTTCAAACATAGACAGTAGGAAGAGTCAGTTTTCTTGTACTTAAGTCGGCATTGTGCCTTTTGTATTTAATTCCGATGCAATCTCTGTGTTTCATTGTCAATAAGAACGTCAGAGGGATACAGTAAACCTGAAGTGAAGCATCGGAATCTATAATTTGTGCCACAGGAATGGTTAAAACATAGACAGTAAGAAGACTCAGTTTTCTTGTACCTAAGTCGGCATTGTTCTTTTTCTATTTCATTCCGATGCAATTTCTGTGTTTAATCGTCAATAAGAAGGTCAGAGGGATACAGTGAACCTGAAGTGAAGCATCGGAATTTATTATTAGTGTCACATGAATGGTTCAAAACATAGACAGTATAAGAGTCAGTTTTCTTGTACTTAAGTCGGCATTGTGCCTTTTGTATTTAACTCCGATGCAATTTCTGTGTTTCATCGTCAATAAGAAGGTCAGAGGGATACAGTAAACCTGGAGTAAAGCATCGGAACCTATAATTCTTGTCACATGAATGGTTCAAAACATAGTCAGTAAGAAGAGTCAGTTTTCTTGTACGTAAGTTGGCATTGTGCCTTTTGTAATTAATTCCGAAGCAATTTCTGTGTTTCATCGTAAATAAGAAGGTCAGAGGGATACAGTAAACCTGAAGTGAAGCATCGGAATCTATAACTAGTGTCACAGGAATGGTTCAATCATAGACAGTAAGAAGAATCAGTTTTCTTGTACATAAGTCGGCATTGTGCCTTTTGCTTTTAATTCCGATGCAATTTCTAAGACTCATCGTCAATAAGAAGGTCTGATGGATACAGTAAACCTGAAGTGAAGCATCGGAATCTATAACTAGTGTCATAGGAATGGTTCAAAACATAGACAGTAAGAAGAGTCAGTTTTCTAGTACTTAAGTCGGCATTGTGCTTTTTGTATTTAATTCAGATGCGATTTCTGCGTTTCATCGTCAATAAGAAGGTCAGAGGGATATAGTAAACCAGAAGTGGAGCATCGGAATCTATATCTAGTGTCACAGGAATGGTTCAAAACATAGACAGTAAGAAGAGTCAGTTTTCTTATACTTAAGTCGGCGTTGTGCCGTTTATATTTAATTCCAATGCAATTTCTGTGTTTCATCTTCAATAAGAAGGTCAGAGGGATACAGTAAACCTGAAGTGAAGCATCGGAATCTATAACTAGTGTCACAGGAATGGTTCAAAACATAGACAGTGAGAAGGGTCAGTTTTCTTGTACTTAAGTCGGCGTTGTGCCTTTTGTATTTAATTCCGATGCAATTTCTGTGTTTCATCGTCAATAAGAAGGTCAGAGGGAAACAGTAAAGCTGAAGTGAAGCATTGGAATCTATAACTAGTGTCACAGGAATGGTTCAAAACTTAGACAATAAGAAGAGTCAGTTTTCTTGTACTTAATTCGGCATTGTGCCTTTCGTATTTAATTCAGATGCAATTTCTGTGTTTCATCGTCAATAAGAAGGTCAGAGGGATACAGTAAACCTGAAGTGAAGCATCGGAATCTATGACTAGTGTCGCAGGAATGGTTCAAACCATTGACAGTAAGAAGAGTCAGTTATCTTGTACTTAGGTCGGCATTGGGCCTTTTGTATTTAATTCCGATGAAATTTCTGTGTTTCATCGTCAATAAGAAGGTCAGAGGAATACAGTAAACCTGAAGTGAAGCATCGGAATACATAACTAGTGTCACAGGAATGGTTCAATCATAGACAGTAAGTAGAGTCAGTTTACTTGTACTTAAGTCGGAATTGTGCCTTTTGTATTTAATTCTGATGCAATTTCTGTGTTTCATCGTCAATAAGAAGGTCTGATGGATACAGTTAACCTGAAGTGAAGCATCGGAAGCTATAACTAGTGTCACATGAATGGTTCAAAACATAGACAGTAGGAAGAGTTTTCTTGTACTTCGGTCGTCATTGTGCCTTTTGTATTTAATTCCGATGCAATTTCAGTGTTTAATCGTCAATAAGAAGGTCAGAGAGATACAGTAACCTGAAGTGAAGCATCGGAATCTTTAACTAGTGTCACAGGAATGGTTAAAAACATAGACAGTAAGGAGAGTCAGTTTTCTTGTACTTAAGTCGGCATTGTGGTTTTTGTATTTAATTCCGATGCATTTTCTGCGTTTCATCGTCAATACGAAGGTCAGAGGGATATGGTAAACCTGAAGTGAAGCATCGGAATCTATATCTAGAGTCACAGGAACGGTTCAAGACATAGACAGTAAGAAGAGTCAGATTTCCTGTACATAAGTCGGCATTGTGCCTTTTGCATTTAATTCCGATGCAATTTCTGTGTTTTATCGTCAATAAGAAGGTCAGAGGGATGCAGTAGACCTGAAGTGAAGCATCGGAATCTATAACTAGTGTCACAGCAATGGTTCAAAACATAGACAGCAAGAAGAGTCAGTTTTCTTGTACCTAAGTCGGCATTGTTCCTTTTCTATTTCATTCCGATGCAATTTCTATGCTTCATCGTCAATAAGAAGGTCAGAGGGATACAGTATACCTGAAGTGAAGCATCGGAATCTATAACTAGTGTCACAGGAATGGTTCAAAACATAGACAGTAAGTAGAGTCAGTTTTCTTGTACTTAAGTCGGCGTTGTGCCTTTTGTATTTAATTCCAATGCAATTTCTGTGTTTCATCGTCAATAATAACGTCAGAGGGAATCGCCGAACCTGAAGTGAAGCATCGGAATCTATAACTAGCGTCACAGGAATGGTTCAAATCATAGACAGTAAGAAGAGTCAGTTTTCTTGTACTTAAGTCGGCATTGTGCCTTTTGAACTTAATTCCGATGCAATTTCAGAGTTTGATCGTCAATAAGAAGGTCAGAGGGATACAGTGAACCTGAAGTGAAGCATCGGAATCTATAACTAGAGTCACAGGAATGGTTCAAATCATAGACAGCAAGAAGAGTCAGTTTTCTTGTACTTAGGTCGGCATTGTGCCTTTTGTAATTAATTCCGATGCAATTTCTGTGTTTCATCGTCAATAAGAAGGTCAGAGGGATACAGTAAACCTGAAATGAAGCATCGGAATCTATAACTAGTGTCACAGGAATGGTTCAAGACATAGACAGTAAGAAGAGTCAGTTTTCTTGTACTTAAGTCGGCATTGTGCCTTTTGTATTAAATTCCGATTTAATTTCTGTGTTTCATCGTGAATAAGAGGGTCAGAGGGATACAGTAAACATGAAGTGAAGCATCGGAATCTATAACTAGTGTCACAGGAATGGTTCAAAACATAGACAGTAAGAAGAGTCAGTTTTCTTGTACTTAAGTCGGCGTTGTGCCTCTTGTATTTAATTCCGATGCAATTTCTGTGTTCCATCGTCAATAAGAAGGTCTGAGGCATACAGTAAACCTGAAGTGAAGCATCGAAATCTATAACTAGTGTCACAGGAATGGTTCAAAACATAGACAGTAAAAAGAGTCAGTTTTCTTGTACTTAAGACGGCATTGTGCATTTTGTATTTAATTCCGATGCAATTTCAGTGTTTCATCGTCAATAAGAAGGTCAGAGGGATACAGTGAACCTGAAGTGAAGCATCGGAATCTGTAACTAGTGTCACAGGAATGGTTCAAAACATAGACAGTAAGAAGAGTCAGGTTTCTTGTAGTTAAGTCGGCATTGTGCCTTTTGTATTTAATTCCGATGCAATTTCTGTTTATCATCGTCAATATGATGGTCAGAGGGATACAGTATACCTGAAGTGAAGCATCGGAATCTATAACTAGTGTCACAGGAATGGTTCAAATCATTGACAGTAAGAAGAGTCAGTTTTCTTGTACTTAAGTCGGCGTTGTGCCGTTTGTATTTAATTCCAATGCAATTTCTGTGTTTCATCGTCAATAAGAACGTCAGAGGGAATCAGTGAACCTGAAGTGAAGCACCGGAATCTATAACTAGTGTCATAGGAATGGTTCAAAACTTAGACAATAAGAAGAGTCAGTTTTCTTGTACTTAATTCGGCATTGTGCCTTTCGTATTTAATTCCGATGCAATTTCTGTGTTTCATCGTCAATGAGAAGGTCAGAGGGATACAGTAAACCTGAAGTGAAGCATCGGAATCTATGACTAGTGTCGCAGGAATGGTTCAAACCATAGACAGTAAGAAGAGACAGTTATCTAGTACTTAAGTCGGCCTTGTGGTATTTGTATTTAATTCCGATGCGATTTCTGCGTTTCATCGTCAATAAGAAGGTCAGAGGGATATAGTAAACCTAAAGTGAAGCATCGGAATCTATACCTAGTGTCACAGGAACGGTTCAAAGCATAGACAGTAAGAAGAGTCAGATTTCCTGTACTTAAGTCGGCATTGTGCCTTTTGTATTTAATTCCGATGCAATTTCTGTGATTCATCGTCAATAAGAAGGTCAGAGGGATACAGTAGACCTGAAGTGTAGCATCGGAATCTATAACTAGTGTCACAGCAATGGTTCAAAACATAGACAGTAAGAAGAGTCAGTTTTCTTGTACCTAAGTCGGCATTGTTCCTTTTCTATTTCATTCCGATGCAATTACTATGTTTCATCGTCAATAAGAAGGTCAGAGGGATACAGTATACCTGAAGTGAAGCATCGGAATCTATAACTAGTGTCACAGGAATGGTTCAAAACATAGTCAGTAAGAAGAGTCAGTTTTCTTGTAAGTAAGTCGGCGTTGTGCCTTTTGTATTTAATTCCAATGCAATTTCTGTGTTTCATCGTCAATAATAACGTCAGAGGGAATCAGTGAACCTGAAGTGAAGCATCGGAATCTATAACTAGTGTCACAGGAATGGTTCAAACCACAGACAGTAAGAAGAGTCAGTTTTCTTGTACTTAAGTCGGCATTGTGCCTTTTATATTTAATTCCGATGCAATTTCAGTGTTTGATCGTCAATAAGAAGGTCAGAGGGATACAGTGAACCTGAAGTGAAGCATCGGAATCTATAACTAGTGTCACAGGAATGGTTCAAAACATAGACAGTAAGAAGGGTCAGTTTTTTTGTACTTAAATCGGCGTTGTACCTTTTGTATATAATTCCTATGCAATTTCTGTGTTTCATCGTCAATAAGAAGGTCAGAGGGATACTGTAAAGCTGAAGTGAAGCATCGGAATCTATAACTAGTGTCACAGAAATGGTTCAAAACATAGTCAGTAAGAAGAGTCAGTTTTCTTGTACTTAAGTCGGTATTGTGCATTTTATATTTAATTCCGATGCAATTTCTGTGTTTCATCGTCAATAAGAAGGTCAGAGGGATTCAGTAAAACTGAAGTGAAGCATCGGAATCTATAACTAGTGTCACAGGAATGGTTCAAAACATAGACAGTAAGAAGGGTCAGTTTTCTTGTACTTAAGTCGGCGTTGTGCCTTTTGTATTTAATACTGATGCAATTTCTGTGTTTCATCGTCAATAAGAAGGTCAGAGGGATACAGTAAAGCTGAAGTGAAGCATCGGAATCTATAACTAGTGTCACAGGAATGGTTCAAAACTTAGACAATAAGAAGAGTCAGTATTCTTGTACATAATTCGGCATTGCGCCTTTCGTATTTAATTCCGATGCAATTTCTGTGTTTCATCGTCAATAAGAAGGTCAGAGGGATACAGTAAACCTGAAGTGAAGCATCGGAATCTATGACTAGTGTCGCAGGAATGGTTCAAACCATAGACAGTAAGAAGAGTCAGTTATCTTGTACCTAAGTCGGCATTGTGCCTTTTGTATTTAATTCCGATGCAATTTCTGTGTTTCATCGTCAATAAAAAGGTCAGAGGGATACAGTAAACCTGAAGTGAAGCATCGGAATATATAACTAGTGTCACAGGAATGGTTCAATCATAGACAGTAAGAAGAGTCAGTTTTCTTGTACTTAAGTTGGAATTGTGCCTTTTGTATTTAATTCTGATGCAATTTCTGTGTTTCATCGTCAGTAAGAAGATCTGATGGATACAGTAAACTTGGAGTGAAGCATCGGAAGCTGTAACTAGTGTCACATGAATGGTTCAAAACATAGACAGTAGGAAGAGTTTTCTTGTACTTCGGACGTCATTGTGCCTTTTGTATTTAATTCCGATGCAATTTCTGTGTTTAATCGTCAATAAGAAGGTCAGAGGGATACAATAACCTGAAGCATCGGAATCTATAACTAGTGTCACAGGAATGGTTCAAAACATAGACAGTAGGAAGAGGCAGTTTTCTTGTACTTAAGTCGGCATTGTGGTTTTTGTATTTAATTACGATGCGATTTCTGCGTTTCATCGTCAATAAGAAGGTCAGACGGATATAGTAAACCTGAAGTGAAGCATCGGAATCTATATCTAGTGACACAGGAACGGTTCAAAACATAGACAGTAAGAAGAGTCAGATTTCCTGTACATAAGTCGGCATTCTGCCTTTTGTATTTAATTCCGAAGCAATTTCTATGTTTCATCGTCAATAAGAATGTCAGAGGGATACAGTAAACCTGAAGTGAAGCATCGGAATCTATAACTAGTTTCACAGGAATGGATCAAAACATAGACAGTAAGAAGAGTCAGTTTGCTTGTACTTAAGTCGTCTTTGTGCCTTTTGTATTTAATTCCGTTGCAATTACTGTGTATCATCGTCAATAAGAAGGTCAGAGGGATACAGTAAACCTGAAGTGAAGCATCGGAATCTATATCTAGTGTCACAGGAATGGATCAAATAATAGACAGTAAGAAGAGTCAGTTTTCTTGTACTTATGTCGGCATTGTGCCTTTTGTGTTTAATTCCGATGCAATTTCTGTGTATCATCGTCAATAAGAAGGTCAGCGGGATACTGTAAACCTGAACTGAAGCATCGGAATCTGTAACTAGTGTCACAGGAATGGTTCAAAACATAGACAGTAAGAAGAGTCAGTTTTCTTGTACTTAGGTCGGCATTGTGCCTTTTGTATTTAATTCCGATGCAATATCTGTGTTTCATCTTCAATAAGAAGGTCAGGGGGATACAGTAAACCTGATGTGTAGCATCGGAATCTATAACTAGTGTCACACGAATGGTTCAAACATAGACTATTAGAAGAGTCAGTTTTCCTGTACTTACGTCGACGTTGTGCCTTTTGTATTTAACTACGATGCAATTTTTGTGTATCATCGTCAATAAGAAGGTCAGAGGGATACAGTAAACCTGAAGTGAAGCATCGGGATCTGTAACTAGTGTCATAGGAATGGTTCAAAACATAGACAGAAAGAATAGTAAGTATTCTTGTACTTAAGTTGGCATTGTGATTTTTGTATTTAATTCCTATGCGATTTCTGAGTTTCATCGTCATTAAGAAGGTCAGAGGGATACAGTAAACCTGAAGTGAAGCCCTTGAATCTATATATAGTGTTTCAGGAATGGTTCAAAACATAGACAGTAAGAAGAGTCAGTTTTCTTGTACTTAAGTCGGCATTGTGCTTTTTGTATTTAATTCCGATGCAATTTCTGTGTTTCATCGTCAATAAGAAGGTCAGCGGGATACAGTAAACCTGAAGTGAAGCATCGGACTTTATAACTAATGTCATAGGAATGGTTCAAAACATAGACAGTAAGAAGAGTCAGTTTTCTTGTACTTAAGTCAGCATTGTGCCTTTTGTATTTAATTCCGATGCCGTATCTGTGTTTCATCTTCAATAAGAAGGTCAGGGGGATACAGTAAACCTGAAGTGAAGCATCGGAATCTATAACTAGTGTCACAGGAATGGTTCAAAGCACAGACAGTATGAAGAGTCAGTTTTCTTGTACTTAAGTCGGCATTGTTCCTTTTCTATCTAATTCCGATGCAATTTCTATGTTTGATCGTCAATAAGAAGATCAGAGGGATACAGTAAACCTGAAGTGAAGCATCGGAATCTGTAACTATTGTCACAGGAATGGATCAAAGCATAGACAGTAAGAAGAGTCAGTTTTCTTAGACTTCAGTCGGCATTGTGCCTTTTGTATCTAATTCCGATGCAATATCTGTGTTTCATCTTCAACAAGAAGGTCAGAGGGATACAGTAAACCTGAAGTGAAGCATCGGAATCTATAACTAGTGCCACAGGAATGGTTCAAATCATAGACAGTATGAAGAGTCAGTTTACTTGTACTTAAGTCGGCATTGTTCATTTTGTATCTAATTCCGATGCAATTTCTATGTTTCATCGTCAATAAGAATGTCAGAGGGATACAGTAAACCTGAAGTGAAGCATCGGAATCTATAACTAGTTTCACAGGAATGGATCAAAACATAGACAGTAAGAAGAGTCAGTTTGCTTGTACTTAAGTCGTCTTTGTGCCTTTTGTATTTAATTCCGTTGCAATTACTGTGTATCATCGTCAATAAGAAGGTCAGAGGGATACAGCAAACCTGAAGTGAAGCATCGAAATCTATAACTAGTGTCACAGGAATGGTTCAATCACAGACAGAAAGAAGAGTCAGTTTTCTTGTGACTCAAGTCGGCATTGTGCCTTTTGTATTTAATTCCGACCTAATTTCTGTGTTTCATCGTCAATAAGAAGGTCAGAGGGATACAGTAAACCTGAAGTGAAGCATCGGAGTCTATGACTAGTGTCACATGAATGGTTCAAACATAGACAGTAAGAAGAGTCAGTTTTCTTGTACATAAGTCGGCATTGTGCCATTTGCATTTAATTCTGACGCAATTTCTCTGTTTCATCGTCAATACGAAGGTCTGATGGATACAGTAAACCTGAAGTGAAGCATCAGAAGCTATAACTAGTTTCACTTGAATGGTTCAAAGCATAGAATGTAAGAAGAGTCACTTTTCTTGTACTTAAGTCGGCATTGTGCTTTTTGTATTTAATTCCGATGTGATTTCTGAGTTTCATCGTCAATAAGAAGGTCAGAGGGATACAGTAAACCTGAAGTGAAGTATCGGAATCTATATCTAGTGTCACAGGAATGGTTTAAAACATAGACAGTAAGAAGAGTCAGTTTTCTTGTACTTAAGTCGGCATTGTGCCTTTTGTATTTAATTCCGTTGCAATTTCTGTGTTTTATCGTCAATAAGAAGGTCAGAGGGATACAGTAAACCTGAAGTGAAGCATCGGAATCTATAACTAGTGTCACAGGAATGGTTCAAAACATAGACAGTAAAAAGAGTCAGTTTTCTTGTACTTAAGTCGGCATTGTGAATTTTGTATTTAATTCCGATGCAATACCTGTGTTTCATCTTCAATAAGACGGTCAGAGGGATACAGTAAACCTGAAGTGAAGCATCGGAATCTATAACTAGTGCCTCAGGAATGGTTCAAACCATAGACAGTATGAAGTGTCAGTTTCTTGTACTTAAGTCGGCATTGTTCCTTTTCTATCTAATTCCGATGCAATTTCTATGTTTCACCGTCAATAAGAAGGTCAGAGGGATACAGTAAACCTGAAGTGAAGCATCGGAATCTATAACTAGTGTCACAGGAATGGATCAAAACATAGACAGTAAGAAGATTCAGTTTTTTTGTACTTAAGTCGGCATTGTGCCTTTTGCATTTCATTCCAATGCAATTTCTCTGTTTCATCGTCAATAAGAAGGTCAGAGGGATACTGTAAACCTGAAGTGAAGCTTCGGACTCTATAACTAGTGTCACAGGAATGGTTCAAAACATAGACAGTAAGAAGAGTCAGTTTTCTTTTACTTAAGTCGTCATTGCGCCATTTGTATTTAATTCCGATGCAATATCTGTGTTCCATAGTCAATAAGAAGGTCAGAAGGATACAGTAAACCTGATGTGAAGCATCGGAATCTATAACTAGTGTCACAGGAATGGTTCAAACATAGACTATAAGAAGAGTCAGTTTTCCTGTACTTAAGTCGTCGTTGTGCCTTTTGTATTTAAGTCCGATGCAATTTTTGTGCTTCATCGTCAATAAGAAAATCAGAGGGATACAGTAAATCTGAAGTGAAGCATCGGAATCTGTAACTAGTGTCATAGGAATGGTTCAAAACATAGACAGAAAGAATAGTCAGTTTTCTTGTACTTAAGTCGGCATTGTGATTTTTGTATTTAATTCCTGTGCGATTTCTGCGTTTCATCGTCATTAAGAAGGTCAGAGGGATACAGTAAACCTGAAGTGAAGCACCGGAATCTATATATAGTGTCACAGGAATGGTTCAAAACATAGACAGTAAGAAGAGTCAGTTTTCTTGTACTTAAGTCGGCATTGTGCCTTTTGTATTTAATTCCGATGCAATTTCTGTGTTTCATCGTCAATAAGAAGGTCAGAGGGATACAGTAAACTGGAAGTGAAGCATCGGAATCTATAACTAGTGTCTCAGGAATGGTTCAAACATAGACAGTAAAAAGAGTCAGTTTTCTTGTACTTAAGCCGGCATTGTGCCTTTTGTATTTAATTCCGATGCAATAACTGTGTTTCATCTTCAATAAGAAGGTCAGAGGGATACAGAAAAATAGAAGTGAAGCATCGGAATCAATAACTAGTGTCACAGGAATGGTTCAAAACATAGACAGTAAGAAGTGGCAGTTTACTTGTACTTAAGTCGGCATTGTGCCTTTTGTATTTAATTCCGATGCAATTTCTGTGTTTCATCGTCATTAAGAAGGTCAGAGGGATACAGTAAACCTGAAGTGAAGCATCGGAATCTATAACTATTGTCACATGAATGGTTCAAACATAGCCAGTAAGAAGAGTCAGTTTTCTTGTACATAGGTCGGCATTGTGCTTTTTGTATTCAATTCCGATTCGATTTCTGCGTTTCGTCGTCAATACGAAGGTCAGAGGAATACAGTAAACCTGAAGTGAAGCATCGGAATCTATATCTAGTGTCACAGGAATGGATCAAATAATAGACAGTAAGAAGAGTCAGTTTTCTTGTACTTAAGTCGGCATTCTGCCTTTTGTGTTTAAATCCGATGCAATTTCTGTGTATCATCGTCAATAAGAAGGTCAGCGGGATACAGTAAACCTGAAGTGAAGCATCGGAATCTATAACTAGTGTCACAGGAAAGGATCAAAACATAGACAGTAAGAAGAGTCAGTTTTCTTAGACTTCAGTCGGCATTGTGCCTTTTGTATCTAATACCGATGCAATATCTGTGTTTCATCTTCAACAAGAAGGTCAGAGGGATACAGTAAACCTGAAGTAAAGCATCGGAATCTATAACTAGTGCCACAGGAATGGTTCAAAACATAGACAGTATCAAGAGTCAGTTTACTTGTACTTAAGTCGGCATTGTTCCTTTTGTATCTAATTCCGATGCAATTTCTATGTTTCATCGTCAATAAGAAGGTCAGAGGGATACAGTAAACCTGAAGTGAAGCAGCGGAATCTATAACTAGTTTCACAGGAATGGATCAAAACATAGACAGTAAGAAGAGTCAGTTTGCTTGTACTTAAGTCGTCATTGTGCCTTTTGTATTTAATTCCGTTGCAATTACTGTGTATCATCGTCAATAAGAAGGTCAGAGGGATACAGCAAACCTGAAGTGAAGCATCGGAATCTATAACTAGTGTCACAGGAATGGTTGAATCACAGACAGAAAGAAGAGTCAGTTTTCTTGTGACTCAAGTCGGCATTGTGCCTTTTGTATTTAATTCCGATCTAATTTCTGTGTATCATCGTCAATAAGAAGGTCAGAGGGATACAGTAAACCTGAAGTGAAGCACCGGAATCTATATATAGTGTCACAGGAATGGTTCAAAACATAGACAGTAAGAAGAGTCAGTTTTCTTGTACTTAAGTCGGCATTGTGCCTTTTGTATTTAATTCCGATGCAATTTCTGTGTTTCATCGTCAATAAGAAGGTCAGAGGGATACAGTAAACTGGAAGTGAAGCATCGGAATCTATAACTAGTGTCTCAGGAATGGTTCAAACATAGACAGTAAAAAGAGTCAGTTTTCTTGTACTTAAGCCGGCATTGTGCCTTTTGTATTTAATTCCGATGCAATAACTGTGTTTCATCTTCAATAAGAAGGTCAGAGGGATACAGAAAAATAGAAGTGAAGCATCGGAATCAATAACTAGTGTCACAGGAATGGTTCAAAACATAGACAGTAAGAAGTGGCAGTTTACTTGTACTTAAGTCGGCATTGTGCCTTTTGTATTTAATTCCGATGCAATTTCTGTGTTTCATCGTCATTAAGTAGGTCAGAGGGATACAGTAAACCTGAAGTGAAGCATCGGAATCTATAACTATTGTCACATGAATGGTTCAAACATAGCCAGTAAGAAGAGTCAGTTTTCTTGTACATAGGTCGGCATTGTGCTTTTTGTAATCAATTCCGATTCGATTTCTGCGTTTCGTCGTCAATACGAAGGTCAGAGGAATACAGTAAACCTGAAGTGAAGCATCGGAATCTATATCTAGTGTCACAGGAATGGATCAAATAATAGACAGTAAGAAGAGTCAGTTTTCTTGTACTTAAGTCGGCATTCTGCCTTTTGTGTTTAAATCCGATGCAATTTCTGTGTATCATCGTCAATAAGAAGGTCAGCGGGATACAGTAAACCTGAAGTGAAGCATCGGAATCTATAACTAGTGTCACAGGAAAGGATCAAAACATAGACAGTAAGAAGAGTCAGTTTTCTTAGACTTCAGTCGGCATTGTGCCTTTTGTATCTAATACCGATGCAATATCTGTGTTTCATCTTCAACAAGAAGGTCAGAGGGATACAGTAAACCTGAAGTAAAGCATCGGAATCTATAACTAGTGCCACAGGAATGGTTCAAAACATAGACAGTATCAAGAGTCAGTTTACTTGTACTTAAGTCGGCATTGTTCCTTTTGTATCTAATTCCGATGCAATTTCTATGTTTCATCGTCAATAAGAAGGTCAGAGGGATACAGTAAACCTGAAGTGAAGCATCGGAATCTATAACTAGTTTCACAGGAATGGATCAAAACATAGACAGTAAGAAGAGTCAGTTTGCTTGTACTTAAGTCGTCATTGTGCCTTTTGTATTTAATTCCGTTGCAATTACTGTGTATCATCGTCAATAAGAAGGTCAGAGGGATACAGCAAACCTGAAGTGAAGCATCGGAATCTATAACTAGTGTCACAGGAATGGTTGAATCACAGACAGAAAGAAGAGTCAGTTTTCTTGTGACTCAAGTCGGCATTGTGCCTTTTGTATTTAATTCCGATCTAATTTCTGTGTATCATCGTCAATAAGAAGGTCAGAGGGATACAGTAAACCTGAAGTGAAGCATCGGAATCTATGAATAGTGTCACATGAATGGTTTAAACATAGACAGTAAGAAGAGTCAGTTTTCTTGTACATAAGTCGGCATTGTGCCATTTGCATTTAATTCTGACGCAATTTCTCTGTTTCATCGTCAATACGAAGGTCTGATGGATACAGTAAACCTGAAGTGAAGCATCGGAAGCTATAACTAGTTTCACTTGAATGGTTCAAAGCATAGAATGTAAGAAGAGTCACTTTTCTTGTACTTAAGTCGGCATTGTGCTTTTTGTACTTAATTCCGATGTGATTTCTGAGTTTCATCGTCAGTAAGAAGGTCAGAGGGATACAGTAAACCTGAAGTGAAGTATCGGAATCTATATCTAGTGTCACAGGAATGGTTTAAAACACAGACAGTAAGAAGAGTCAGTTTTCTTGTACTTAAGTCGGCATTGTGCCTTTTGTATTTAATTCCGTTGCAATTTCTGTGTTTTATCGTCAATAAGAAGGTCAGAGGGATACAGTAAACCTGAAGTGAAGCATCGGAATCTATAACTAGTGTCACAGGAATGGTTCAAAACATAGACAGTAAAAAGAGTCAGTTTTCTTGTACTTAAGTCGGCATTGTGCCTTTTGTATTTAATTCCGATGCAATTTCTGTGTTTCATCGTCAATAAGAAGGTCAGAGGGATACAGTAAACTGGAAGTGAAGCATCGGAATCTATAACTAGTGTCTCAGGAATGGTTCAAACATAGACAGTAAAAAGAGTCAGTTTTCTTGTACTTAAGCCGGCATTGTGCCTTTTGTATTTAATTCCGATGCAATAACTGTGTTTCATCTTCAATAAGAAGGTCAGAGGGATACAGAAAAATAGAAGTGAAGCATCGGAATCAATAACTAGTGTCACAGGAATGGTTCAAAACATAGACAGTAAGAAGTGGCAGTTTACTTGTACTTAAGTCGGCATTGTGCCTTTTGTATTTAATTCCGATGCAATTTCTGTGTTTCATCGTCATTAAGAAGGTCAGAGGGATACAGTAAACCTGAAGTGAAGCATCGGAATCTATAACTATTGTCACATGAATGGTTCAAACATAGCCAGTAAGAAGAGTCAGTTTTCTTGTACATAGGTCGGCATTGTGCTTTTTGTATTCAATTCCGATTCGATTTCTGCGTTTCGTCGTCAATACGAAGGTCAGAGGAATACAGTAAACCTGAAGTGAAGCATCGGAATCTATATCTAGTGTCACAGGAATGGATCAAATAATAGACAGTAAGAAGAGTCAGTTTTCTTGTACTTAAGTCGGCATTCTGCCTTTTGTGTTTAAATCCGATGCAATTTCTGTGTATCATCGTCAATAAGAAGGTCAGCGGGATACAGTAAACCTGAAGTGAAGCATCGGAATCTATAACTAGTGTCACAGGAAAGGATCAAAACATAGACAGTAAGAAGAGTCAGTTTTCTTAGACTTCAGTCGGCATTGTGCCTTTTGTATCTAATACCGATGCAATATCTGTGTTTCATCTTCAACAAGAAGGTCAGAGGGATACAGTAAACCTGAAGTAAAGCATCGGAATCTATAACTAGTGCCACAGGAATGGTTCAAAACATAGACAGTATCAAGAGTCAGTTTACTTGTACTTAAGTCGGCATTGTTCCTTTTGTATCTAATTCCGATGCAATTTCTATGTTTCATCGTCAATAAGAAGGTCAGAGGGATACAGTAAACCTGAAGTGAAGCATCGGAATCTATAACTAGTTTCACAGGAATGGATCAAAACATAGACAGTAAGAAGAGTCAGTTTTCTTGTACTTAAGTCGGCATTGTGCCTTTTGTATTTAATTCCGATGCAATTTCTGTGTTTCATCGTCAATAAGAAGGTCAGAGGGATACAGTAAACTGGAAGTGAAGCATCGGAATCTATAACTAGTGTCTCAGGAATGGTTCAAACATAGACAGTAAAAAGAGTCAGTTTTCTTGTACTTAAGCCGGCATTGTGCCTTTTGTATTTAATTCCGATGCAATAACTGTGTTTCATCTTCAATAAGAAGGTCAGAGGGATACAGAAAAATAGAAGTGAAGCATCGGAATCAATAACTAGTGTCACAGGAATGGTTCAAAACATAGACAGTAAGAAGTGGCAGTTTACTTGTACTTAAGTCGGCATTGTGCCTTTTGTATTTAATTCCGATGCAATTTCTGTGTTTCATCGTCATTAAGAAGGTCAGAGGGATACAGTAAACCTGAAGTGAAGCATCGGAATCTATAACTATTGTCACAAGAATGGTTCAAACATAGCCAGTAAGAAGAGTCAGTTTTCTTGTACATAGGTCGGCATTGTGCTTTTTGTATTCAATTCCGATTCGATTTCTGCGTTTCGTCGTCAATACGAAGGTCAGAGGAATACAGTAAACCTGAAGTGAAGCATCGGAATCTATATCTAGTGTCACAGGAATGGATCAAATAATAGACAGTAAGAAGAGTCAGTTTTCTTGTACTTAAGTCGGCATTCTGCCTTTTGTGTTTAAATCCGATGCAATTTCTGTGTATCATCGTCAATAAGAAGGTCAGCGGGATACAGTAAACCTGAAGTGAAGCATCGGAATCTATAACTAGTGTCACAGGAAAGGATCAAAACATAGACAGTAAGAAGAGTCAGTTTTCTTAGACTTCAGTCGGCATTGTGCCTTTTGTATCTAATACCGATGCAATATCTGTGTTTCATCTTCAACAAGAAGGTCAGAGGGATACAGTAAACCTGAAGTAAAGCATCGGAATCTATAACTAGTGCCACAGGAATGGTTCAAAACATAGACAGTATCAAGAGTCAGTTTACTTGTACTTAAGTCGGCATTGTTCCTTTTGTATCTAATTCCGATGCAATTTCTATGTTTCATCGTCAATAAGAAGGTCAGAGGGATACAGTAAACCTGAAGTGAAGCATCGGAATCTATAACTAGTTTCACAGGAATGGATCAAAACATAGACAGTAAGAAGAGTCAGTTTGCTTGTACTTAAGTCGTCATTGTGCCTTTTGTATTTAATTCCGTTGCAATTACTGTGTATCATCGTCAATAAGAAGGTCAGAGGGATACAGCAAACCTGAAGTGAAGCATCGGAATCTATAACTAGTGTCACAGGAATGGTTGAATCACAGACAGAAAGAAGAGTCAGTTTTCTTGTGACTCAAGTCGGCATTGTGCCTTTTGTATTTAATTCCGATCTAATTTCTGTGTATCATCGTCAATAAGAAGGTCAGAGGGATACAGTAAACCTGAAGTGAAGCATCGGAAGCTATCAATAGTGTCACATGAATGGTTCAAACATAGACAGTAAGAAGAGTCAGTTTTCTTGTACATAAGTCGGCATTGTGCCATTTGCATTTAATTCTGACGCAATTTCTCTGTTTCATCGTCAATACGAAGGTCTGATGGATACAGTAAACCTGAAGTGAAGCATCGGAAGCTATAACTAGTTTCACTTGAATGGTTCAAAGCATAGAATGTAAGAAGAGTCACTTTTCTTGTACTTAAGTCGGCATTGTGCTTTTTGTACTTAATTCCGATGTGATTTCTGAGTTTCATCGTCAGTAAGAAGGTCAGAGGGATACAGTAAACCTGAAGTGAAGTATCGGAATCTATATCTAGTGTCACAGGAATGGTTTAAAACACAGACAGTAAGAAGAGTCAGTTTTCTTGTACTTAAGTCGGCATTGTGCCTTTTGTATTTAATTCCGTTGCAATTTCTGTGTTTTATCGTCAATAAGAAGGTCAGAGGGATACAGTAAACCTGAAGTGAAGCATCGGAATCTATAACTAGTGTCACAGGAATGGTTCAAAACATAGACAGTAAAAAGAGTCAGTTTTCTTGTACTTAAGTCGGCATTGTGCCTTTTGTATTTAATTCCGATGCAATACCTGTGTTTCATCTTCAATAAGACGGTCAGAGGGATACAGTAAACCTGAAGTGAAGCATCGGAATCTATAACTAGTGTCACAGAAATGGTTCAAACCGTAGACAGTATGAAGTGTCAGTTTTCTTGTACTTTAGTCGGCATTGTTCCTTTTCTATCTAATTCCGATGCAATTTCTATGTTTCACCGTCAATAAGAAGGTCAGAGGGATACAGTAAACCTGAAGTGAAGCATCGGAATCTATAACTAGTTTCACAGGAATGGATCAAAACATAGACAGAAAGAATAGTCAGTTTTCTTGTACTTAAGTCGGCATTGTGATTTTTGTATTTAATTCCTGTGCGATTTCTGCGTTTCATCGTCATTAAGAAGGTCAGAGGGATACAGTAAACCTGAAGTGAAGCACCGGAATCTATATATAGTGTCACAGGAATGATTCAAAACATAGACAGTAAGAAGAGACAGTTTTCTTGTACTTAAGTCGGCATTGTGCCTTTTGTATTTAATTCCGATGCAATTTCTGTGTTTCATCGTCAATAAGAAGGTCAGAGGAATACAGTAAACTGGAAGTGAAGCATCGGAATCTATAACTAGTGTCTCAGGAATGGTTCAAAACATAGACAGTAAAAAGAGTCAGTTTTCTTGTACTTAAGCCGGCATTGTGCCTTTTGTATTTAATTCCGATGCAATATCTGTGTTTCATCTTCAATAAGAAGGTCAGAGGGATACAGAAAAATAGAAGTGATGCATCGGAATCTATAAATAGTGTCACAGGAATGGTTCAAAACATAGACAGTAAGAAGTGGCAGTTTACTTGTACTTAAGTCGGCATTGTGCCATTTGTATATAATTCCGATGCAATTTCTGTGTTTCATCGTCATTAAGAAGGTCAGAGGGATACAGTAAACCTGAAGTGAAGCATCGGAATCCATAACTATTGTCACATGAATGGTTCAAACATAGACAGTAAGAAGAGTCAGTTTTCTTGTACATAAGTCGGCATTGTGGTTTTGTAATTGATTCCGATGCAATTTCTGTGTTTCATCGTCAATAAGAAGGTCTGATGGATACAGTAAACCTGAAGTGAAGCATCGGAAGCTATAACTAGTGTCACATGAATGGTTCAAAACATAGACAGTAAGAAGAGTCAGTTATCTGGTACTTAAATCGGCATTGTGCTTTTTGTATTTAATTCCGATTCGATTTCTGCGTTTCATCGTCAATACGAAGGTCAGAGGAATACAGTAAACCTGAAGAGAAGCATCGGAATCTATATCTAGTGTCACAGGAATGGATCAAATAATAGACAGTAAGAAGAGTCAGTTTTCTTGTACTTAAGTCGGCATTGTGCCTTTTGTGTTTAATTCCGATGCAATTTCTGTGTATCATCGTCAATAAGAAGGTCAGGGGGATACAGTAAACCTGAAGTGAAGCATCGGAATCTATAACTAGTGTCACAGGAATGGTTCAAAGCATAGACAGTATGAAGAGTCAGTTTTCTTGTACTTAAGTCGGCATTGTTCCTTTTCTATCTAATTCCGATGCAATTTCTATGTTTCATCGTCAATAAGAAAATCAGAGGGAAACAGTAAACCTGAAGTGAAGCATCGGAATCTGTAACTAGTGTCACAGGAATGGATCAAAACATAGACAGTAAGAAGAGTCAGTTTTCTTGGACTGAAGTCGGCATTGTGCCTTTTGTATTTAATTCCGATGCAATATCTGTGTTTCATCTTCAACAAGAAGGTCAGAGGGATACAGTAAACCTGAAGTGAAGCATCGGAATCTATAACTAGTGTCACAGGAATGGTTCAAAACATAGACAGTTTGAAGAGTCAGTTTACTTGTACTTCAGTCGGCATTGTTCCTTTTGCATCTAATTCCGATGCAATTTCTATGTTTCATCGTCAATAACAAGGTCAGAGGCATACAGTAAACCTGAAGTGAAGCATCGGAATCTATAACTAGTTTCACAGGAATGGATCAAAACATAGACAGTAAGAAGAGTCAGTTTGGTTGTACTTAAGTCGTCATTGTGCCTTTTGTATTTAATTCCGATGCAATTACTGTGTATAATCGTCAATAACAAGGTCAGAGGGATTCAGCAAACCTGAAGTGAAGCATCGGAAACTATAACTAGTGTCACAGGAATGGTTCAATCACAGACAGAGAGAAGAGTCAGTTTTCTTGTGACTTAAGTCGGCATTGTGCCTTTTGTATTTAATTCCGATCTATTTTCTGTGTTTCATCGTCAATAAGAAGGTCAGAGGGATACAGTAAACCTGAAGTGAGGCATCGGAATCTATGACTAGTGTCACATGAATGGTTCAAACATAGACAGTAAGAAGAGTCAGTTTTCTTGTACATAAGTCGGCATTGTGCCATTTGCATTTAATTCTGATGCAATTTCTCTGTTTCATCGACAATACGAAGGTCTGATGGATACAGTTAACCTGAAGTGAAGCATCGGAAGCTATAACTAGTTTCACATGAATGGTTCAAAGCACAGAATGTAAGAAGAGTCAGTTTTCTTGTACTTAAGTCGGCATTGTGCCTTTTGTATTTAATTCTGTTGCAATTTCTGTGTTTCATCTTCAATAAGAAGGTCAGAGGGATACAGTAAACCTGAAGTGAAGCATCGGAATCTATAACTAGTGTCACAGGAATGGTTCAAAACATAGACAGTAAGAAGCGTCAGTTTTCTTGTACTTAAGTCGGCATTGTGCTTTTGTATTTAATTCCGATGCAATACCTGTGTTTCATCTTCAATAAGAAGGTCAGAGGGATACAGTAAACCTGAAGTGAAGCATCGGAATCTATAACTAGTGTCACAGGAATGGTTCAAAACATAGACAGTATGAAGTGTCAGTTTTCTTGTACTTAAGTCGGCATTGTTCCTTTTCTATCTAATTCCGATGCAATTTCTATGTTTCACCGTCAAGAAGAAGGTCAGAGGGATACAGTAAACCTGAAGTGAAGCATCGGAATCAATAACTAGTGTCACAGGAATGGATCACAACATAGACAGTAAGAAGTTTCAGTTTTTTTGTACTTAAGTCGGCATTGTGCCTTTTGCATTTCATTCCAATGCAATTTCTGTGTTTCACCGGCAATAAGAAGGTCAGAGGAATACAGTAAACCTGAAGTGAAGCATCGGAATCTATAACTAGTGTCACAGGAATGGTTCAAAACATAGACAGTAAGAAGGGTTAGTTTTCTTGTACTTAAGTCGTAATTGTGCCATTTGTATTTAATTCCGATGCCATATCTGTGTTTCATCGTCAATAAGAAAGTCAGAGGGATACAGTAAACCTGATGTGAAGCATCGAAATCTATAACTAGTGTCACAGGAATGGTTCAAACATAGACTATAAGAAGAGTCAGTTTTGCTGTACTTAAGTCGTCGTTGTGCCTTTTGTATTTAACTCCGATGCAATTTTTGTGTTTCATCGTTAATAAGAAGGTCAGAGGGATACAGTAAATCTGAAGTGAAGCATCGGAATCTGTAACTAGTGTCATAGGAATGGTTCAAAACATAGACAGAAAGAATAGTCAGTTTTCTTGTACTCAAGTCGGCATTGTGATTTTTGTATTTAATTCCTATGCGATTTCTGCGTTTCATCGTCATTAAGAAGGTCAGAGGGATACAGTAAACCTGAAGTGAAGCACCGGAATCTATATATAGCGTAACAGGAATGGTTCAAAACATAGACAGTAAGAAGAGTCAGTTTTCTTGTAATTAAGTCGGCATTGTGCCTTTTGTATTTAATTCCGATGCAATTTCTGTGCTTCATCGTTAATAAGAAGGTCAGAGGGATACAGTAAACTGGAAGTGAAGCATCGGAATCTATAACTAGTGTCACAGGAATGGTTCAAAACATAGACAGTAAAAAGGATCAGTTTTCTTGTACTTAAGTCGGCATTGTGCCTTTTGTATTTAATTCCGATGCAATATCTGTGTTTCATCTTCAATAAGAAGGTCAGAGGGATACAGAAAAATAGAAGTGAAGCATCGGAATCTATAACTAGTGTCACAGGAATGGTTCAAAACATAGACAGTAAGAAGTGGCAGTTTACTTGTACTTAAGTCGGCATTGTGCCTTTTGTATTTAATTCCGATGCAATTTCTGTGTTTAATCGTCATTAAGAAGGTCAGAGGGATACAGTAATCCTGAAGTGAAGCATCGGAATCTATAACTATTGTCACATGAATGGTTCAAACATAGACAGTAAGAAGAGTCAGTTTTCTTGTACATAAGTCTGCATTGTGCTTTTGTATTTGATTCCGATGCAATTTCTGTGTTTCATCGTCAATAAGAAGGTCTGATGGATACAGTAAACCTGAAGTGAAGCATCGGAAGCTATAACTAGTGTCACATGAATGGTTCAAAACATAGACAGTAAGAAGAGTCAGTTATATTGTACTTAAGTCGGCATTGTGCTTTTTGTATTTAATTCCGATTCGATTTCTGCGTTTGATCGTCAATACGAAGGTCAGAGGAATACAGTAAACCTGAAGTGAAGCATCGGAATCTATATCTAGTGTCACAGGTATAGATCAAATAATAGACAGTAAGAAGAGTCAGTTTTCTTGTACTTAAGTCGGCATAGTGCCTTTTGTGTTTAATTCCGATGCAATTTCTGTGTATCATCGTCAATAAGAAGGTCAGCGGGATACAGTAAACCTGAAGTGAAGCATCGGAATCTGTAACTAGTGTCACAGGAATGGATCAAAACATATACAGTAAGAAGAGTCAGTTTTCTTGGGCTTAAGTCGGCATTGTGCTTTTTGCATCTAATTCCGATGCAATATCTGTGTTTCATCTTCAACAAGAAGGTCAGAGGGACACAGTAAACCTGAAGTGAAGCATCGGAATCTATAGCTAGTGTCACAGGAACGGTTCAAAACATAGACAGTATGAAGACTCAGTTTACTTGTACTTCAGTCGGCATTGTTCCTTTTGCATCTAATTCCGATGCAATTTCTATGTTTCGTCGACAATAAGAAGGTCAGAGGGATACAGCAAACCTGAAGTGAAGCGTCGGAATCTATAACTAGTGTCACAGGAATGGTTCAATCACAGACAGAAAGAAGAGTCAGTTTTCTTTTGACTTAAGTCGGCATAGCGCCTTTTATATTTAATTCCGATCTAATTTCTGTGTTTCATCGTCAATACGAAGGTCAGAGGGATACAGTAAACCTGAAGTGAAGCATCGGAATCTATGACTAGTGTCACATGAATGGTTCAAACATAGACAGTAAGAAGAGTCAGTTTTCTTGTACATAAGTCGGCATTGTGCCTTTTGCATTTAATTCTGATGCAATTTCTCTGTTTCATCGTCAATTCGAAGGTCTGATGGATACAGTAAACCTGAAGTGAAGCATCGGAAGCTATAACTAGTTTCACATGAATGGTTCAAAGCATAGAATGTAAGAAGAGTCAGTTTTCTTGTACTTAAGTCGGCATTGTGCTTTTTGTATTTAATTCCGATGTGATTTCTGAGTTTCATCGTCAATAAGAAGGTCAGAGGGATACAGTAAACCTGAAGTGAAGTATCGGAATCTATATCTAGTGTCACAGGATTGGTTTAAATCATAGACAGTAAGAAGAGTCAGTTTTCTTGTACTTAAGTCGGCATTGTGCCTTTTATATTTAATTCCGTTGCAATTTCTGTGTTTTATCGTCAATAAGAAGGTCAGAGGGATACAGAAAACCTGAAGTGAAGCATCGGAATCTATAACTAGTGTCACAGGAATGGTTCAAAACATAGTCAGTAAGAAGAGTCAGTTTTCTTGTACTTAGGTAGGCATTGTGCCTTTTGTACTTAATTCCGATGCAATACCTGTGTTTCATCGTCAATACGAAGGTCAGAGGGATACAGTAAACCTGAAGTGAAGGATCGGAATCTATAACTAGTGTCAGAGGAATGTTTCAAAACATAGACAGTATGAAGTGTCAGTTTTCTTGTACTTAAGTCGTCATTGTGCCATTTGTATTTAATTCCGATGCAATATCTGTGTCCCATAGTCAATAAGAAGGTCAGAAGGATACAGTAAACCTGATGTGAAGCATCGGAATCTATAACTAGTGTTACAGGAATGTTTCAAAGCATGGCCAGTATGAAGAGTCAGTTTTCTTGTACTTAAGTCGGCATTGTTCCTTTTCTATCTAATTCCGATGCAATTTCTATGTTTCATCGTCAATAAGAAGATCAGAGGGATACAGTAAACCTGAAGTGAAGCATCGGAATCAGTAACTAGTGTCACAGGAATGGATCAAAACGTAGACAGTAAGAAGAGTCAGTTTTCATGGACTTAAGTCGGCATTGTGCCTTTTGTATCTAATTCCGATGCAATATCTGTGTTTCATCTTCAATAAGAAGGTCAGAGGGATACAGTAATCCTGAAGTGAAGCACCGGAATCTATAACTAGTGTCACAGGAATGGTTCAAAACATAGACAGTATGAAGAGTCAGTTAACTTGTACTTAAGTCGGCATTGTTCCTTTTCTATCTAATTCCGATGCAATTTCTATGTTTCATCGTCAATTAGAAGGTCAGAGGGATACAGTAAACCTGAAGTGAAGCACCGGAATCTATAACTAGTTTCACAGGAATGGATCAAAACATAGACAGTAAGAAGAGTCAGTTTGGTTGTACTTAAGTCTGCATTGTGCCTTTTGTATTTAATTCCGATGCAATTACTGTGTATCATCGTCAATAAGAAGGTCAGAGGGATACAGCAAACCTGAAGTGAAGCATCGGAATCTATAACTAGTGTCACAGGAATGGTTCAATCACAGACAGAAAGAAGAGTCAGTTTCCTTGTGACTTAAGTCGGCATTGTGCCTTTTGTATTTAATTCCAATCTAATTTCTGTGTTTCATCGTCAATAAGAAGGTCAGAGGGATACAGTAAACCTGAAGTGAAGCATCGGAATCTATGACTAGTGTCACACGAATGGTTCAAACATAGACAGTAAGAAGAGGCAGTTTTCTTGTACATAAATTAGCATTGTGCCATTTGCATTTAATTCCGATGCAATTTTTCTGTTTCATCGTCAATACGCAGGTCTGATGGATACAGTAAACCTGAAGTGAAGCATCGGAAGCTACAACTAGTTTCACATGAATGGTTCAAAGCATAGAATGTAAGAAGAGTCAGTTTTCTTGGACTAAAGTCGGCATTGTGCTTTTTGTATTTAATTCCGATGCGATTTCTGCGTCTCATCGTCAATAAGAAGGTCAGAGGGATACGGTAAACCTGAAGTGAAGCATCGGAATCTATATCTAGTGTCACAGGAATGGTTCAAATCATAGACTGCAAGAAGAGCCAGTTTTCTTGTACTTAAGTCGGCATTGTGCCTTTTGTATTTAATTCCGATGCAATACCTGTGTTTCATCTTCAATACGAAGGTCAGAGGGATACAGTAAACCTGAAGTGAAGGATCGGAATCTATAACTAGTGTCACAGGAATGGTTCAAAACATAGACAGTATGAAGTGTCAGTTTTCTTGTACTTAAGTCGGCATTGTTCCTTTTCTATCTAATTCCGATGCAATTTCTATGTTTCACCGTCAATAAGAAGGTCAGAGGGATACAGTGATCCTGAAGTGAAGCATCGGAATCTATAACTAGTGTCAAAGGAATGGATCAAAAAATAGACAGTAAGAAGATTCAGCTTTTTGTACTTAAGTCGGCATTGTGCCTTTTGCATTTCATTCCAATGCAATTTCTGTGTTTCACCGTCAATAAGAAGGTCAGAGGAATACAGTAAACCAGAAGTGAAGCATCGGAATCTATAACTAGTGTCACAGGAATGGTTCAAAACATAGACAGTAAGAAGGGTCAGTTTTCTTGTACTTAAGTCGTAATTGTGCCTTTTGTATTTAATTCCGATGCAATATCTGTGTTTCATCGTCAATAAGAAAGTCAGAGGGATACAGTAAACCCGATGTGAAGCATCGGAACATATAACTAGTGTCACTGGAATGGTTCAAAACATAGACTGTAAGAAGAGTCAGTTTTCTTGTACCTAAGTCGGCATTGTGTCTTTTGTATTTAACTCCGAAGCAATATCTGTGTTTCATTGTCAATAAGAAGGTCAGAGTGATACTGTAAACCTGAAGTGAAGCTTCGGAATCTATAACTAGTATCACAGGAATGGTTCAAAACATAGACAGTAAGAAGAGTCAGTTTTCTTGTACTTAAGTCGTCATTGTGCCATTTGTATTTAATTCCGATGCAATATCTGTGTCCCATAGTCAATAAGAAGGTCAGAAGGATACAGTAAACCTGATGTGAAGCATCGGAATCTATAACTAGTGTCACAGGATTGGTTCAAACATAGACTATAAGAAGAGTCAGTTTTCCTGTACTTAAGTCGGCGTTGTGCCTTTTGTATTTAACTCCGATGCAATTTCTGTGTTTCATCGTCAATAAGAAGGATCAGAGGGATACAGTAAACCTGAAGTGAAGCATCGGAATCTGTAACTAGTGTCATAGGAATGGATCAAAACCAAGACAGAAAGAATAGTCAGTTTTCTTGTACTTAAGTCGGCATTGTGCCTTTTGTATTTAATTCCGGTCCAATTTCTGTGTTTCAATGTCAACAAGAAGGTCAGAGGTATACAGTAAACCTGAAGTGAAGCATCGGAATCAATAACTAGTGTCACAGGAATGGTTAAAACATAGACAGTTGGAAGAGTCAGTTTTCTTGTACTTAAGTCGGCATTGTGATATTTGTATTTAATTCCGATGCAATTTCTGTGTTTCATCGTCAATAAGAAGGTCAGAGGGATACAGTAAACCTGAAGTGAAGCACCGGAATCTATATATAGTGTCACAGGAATGGTTCAAAGCATAGACAGTAAGATGAGTCAGTTTTCTTGTACTTAAGTAGGCATTGTGCCTTTTGTTATTAATTCCGATGCTACTTCTGTGTTTCATCGTCAATAAGAAGGTCAGAGGGAAAAAGTGAACTAGAAGTGAAGCATCGGAATCTATAACTAATGTCACAGGAATGGTTCAAAACATAGACAGTAAGAAGTGGCAGTTTACTTGTACTTAAGTCGGCATTGTGCCTTTCGTATTTATTTCCGATGCAATTTCTGTGTTTCATTGTCATTAAGAAGGTCAGAGGGATACAGTCAACCTGAAGTGAAGCATCGGAATCTATAACTAGTGTCACATGAATGGTTCAAACATAGACAGTAAGAAGAGTCAGTTTTCTTGTACATAAGTCGCCACTGTGCTTTTTGTATTTGATTCCGATGCAATTTCTGTGTTTCATCGTCATTAAGAAGGTCTGATGGATACAGTAAACCTGAAGTGAAGCATCGGAAGCTATAACTAGTGTCACATGAATGGTTCAAAACATAGACAGTAAGAAGAGTCAGTTATCTTGTACTTAAGTCGGCATTGTGCTTTTTGTATTTAATTCCGATTCGATTTCTGCGTTTCATCGTCAATAAGGTCAGAGGAATACAGTAAACCTGAAGTGAAGCATCGGAATCTATATCTAGTGTCACAGGAATGGATCAAAACATAGACAGTAAGAAGAGTCAGTTTTCTTGTACTTAATTCGGCATTGTGCCTTTTGTGTTTAATTCCGATGCAATTTCTGTGTATCATCGTCAATAAGAAGGTCAGCGGCATACAGTAAACCTGAAGTGAAGCATCGGAATCTATAACTAGTGTCACAGGAATGGTTCAAAACATAGACTGTAAGAAGAGTCAGTTTTTTTGTACTTAAGTCGGCATTGTGCCTTTTCTATTTAATTCCGATGCAATATCTGTGTTTCATCTTCAATAAGAAGGTCAGAGGGATACAGTAAACCTGAAGTGAAGCATCGGAATCTATAACTAGTGTTACAGGAATGGTTCAAAGCATGGCCAGTATGAAGAGTCAGTTTTCTTGTACTTAAGTCGGCATTGTTCCTTTTCTATCTATTTCCGATGCAATTTCTATGTTTCATCGTCAATAAGAAGATCAGAGGGATACAGTAAACCTGAAGTGAAGCATCGGAATCAGTAACTAGTGTCACAGGAATGGATCAAAACGTAGACAGTAAGAAGAGTCAGTTTTCATGGACTTAAGTCGGCATTGTGCCTTTTGTATCTAATTCCGATGCAATATCTGAGTTTCATCTTCAATAAGGAGGTCAGAGGGATACAGTAAACCTGAAGTGAAGCACCGGAATCTATAACTAGTGTCACAGGAATGGTTCAAAACATAGACAGTATGAAGAGTCAGTTAACTTGTACTTAAGTCGGCATTGTTCCTTTTCTATCTAATTCCGATGCAATTTCTATGTTTCATCGTCAATTAGAAGGTCAGAGGGGTACAGTAAACCTGAAGTGAAGCATCGGAATCTATAACTAGTTTCACAGGAATGGATCAAAACATAGACAGTAAGAAGAGTCAGTTTTCTTGTACTTAAGTCTGCATTGTGCCTTTTGTATTTAATTCCGATGCAATTACTGTGTATCATCGTCAATAAGAAGGTCAGAGGGATACAGCAAACCTGAAGTGAAGCATCGGAATCTGTAACTAGTGTCACAGGAATGGTTCAATCACAGACAGAAAGAAGAGTCAGTTTCCTTGTGACTTAAGTCGGCATTGTGCCTTTTGTATTTAATTCCGATCTAATTTCTGTGGTTCATCGTCAATAAGAAGGTCAGAGGGATACAGTAAACCTGAAGTGAAGCATCGGAATCTATGACTAGTGTCACACGAATGGTTCAAACATAGACAGTAAGAAGAGGCAGTTTTCTTGAACATAAGTCGGCATTGTGCCATTTGCATTTAATTCCGATGCAATTTTTCTGTTTCATCGTCAATACGAAGGTCTGATGGATACAGTAAACCTGAAGTGAAGCATCGGAAGCTACAACTAGTTTCACATGAATGGTTCAAAGCATAGAATGTAAGAAGAGTCAGTTTACTTGGACTAAAGTCGGCATTGTGCTTTTTGTATTTAATTCCGATGCGATTTCTGCGTTTCATCGTCAATAAGAAGGTCAGAGGGATACAGTAAACCTGAAGTGAAGCATCGGAATCTATATCTAGTGTCACAGGAATGGTGTAAAACATAGACAGTAAGAAGAGTCAGTTTTCGTGTACTTAACTCGGCATTGTGCCTTTTATATTTAATTCCGTTGCAATTTCTGTGTTTCATCGTCAACAAGAAGGTCAGAGGGATACAGTAAACCTGAAGTGAAGAATCGGAATCTATAACTAGTGTCACAGGAATGGTTCAAAACATAGACAGTAAGAGTAGTCAGTTTTCTTGTACTTAAGTCGGCATTGTGCCTTTTGTATTTAATTCCGATGCAATATCTGTGTTTCATCGTCAGTAAGAAGGTCAGAGGGATACGGTAAACCTGAAGTGAAGCATCGGAATCTATAACTAGTGTCACAGGATTGGTTCAAAACATAGACAGTATGAAGTGTCAGTTTTCTTGTACTTAAGTCGGCATTGTTCCTTTTCTATCTAATTCCGATGCAATTTCTATGTTTCACCGTCAATACGAAGGTCAGAGGGATACAGTAAACCTGAAGTGAAGCATCGGAATCTATAACTAGTGTCACAGGAATGGTTCAAAACATAGACAGTAAGAAGGGCCAGTTTTCTTGTACTTAAGTCGTAATTGAGCCATTTGTATTTTATTCTGATGCAATATCTGTGTTTCATCGTCAATAAGAAAGTCAGAGGGATACAGTAAACCTGAAGTGAAGCATCGGAACCTATAACTAGTGTCACTGGAATGGTTCAAAACATAGACTGTAAGAAGAGTCAGTTTTCTTGTTTTTAAGTCGGCATTGTGTCTTTTGTATTTAACTCCGATGCAATTTCTGTGTTTCATCGTCAATAAGAAGGTCAGAGGGATACTGTAAACCTGAAGTGCAGCTTCGGAATCTATAACTAGTGTCACAGGAATGGTTCAAAACATAGACAGTAAGAAGAGTCAGTTTTCTTGTACTTAAGTCGTCATTGTGCCATTTGTATTTAATTCCGATGCAATATCTGTGTTCCATAGTCAATAAGAAGGTCAGAAGTATACAGTAAACCTGATGTGAAGCATCGGAATCTACAACTAGTGTCATAGGAATGGTTGAAAACATAGACAGAAAGAATAGTCAGTTTTCTTGTACTTAAGTCGGCATTGTGACTTTTGTATTTAATTCGTATGCGATTTCTGCGTTTCATCGTCATTAAGAAGGTCAGAGGGATACAGTAAACCTGAAGTGAAGCACCGGAATCTATATATAGTGTCACAGGAATGGTTCAAAACATAGACAGCAAGAAGTGGCAGTTTACTTGTACTTAAGTCGGCATTGTGCCTTTTGTATTTAATTCCGATGCAATTTCTGTGTTTCATCGTCATTAAGAAGGTCAGAGGGATACAGTAAACCTGAAGTGAAGCCACGGAATCTATAACTATTGTCACATGAATGGTTCAAACATAGACAGTAAGAAGAGTCAGTTTTCTTGTACATAAGTCCACGTTGTGCTTTTGTATTTGATTCCGATGCAATTTCTGTGTTTCATCGTCAATAAGATGGTCTGATGGATACAGTAAACCTGAAGTGAAGCATCGGAAGCTATAACTAGTGTCACATGAATGGTTCAAAACATAGACTGTAAGAAGAGACAATTATCTTGTACTTAAGTCGGCATTGTGCTTTTTGTATTTAATTCCGATTCGATTTCTGCGTTTCATCGTCAATAAGAAGGTCAGAGGAATACAGTAAACCTGAAGTGAAGCATCGGAATATATATCTAGTGTCACAGGAATGGATCAAATAATAGACAGTAAAAAGAGTCAGTTTTCTGGTACTTAAGTCGGCATTGTGCCTTTTGTGTTTAATTCGATGCAATTTCTGTGTATCATCGTCAATAAGAAGGTCAGCGGGATACAGTAAACCTGATGTGAAGCATCGGAATCAATAACTAGTGTCACAGGAATGGTTCATACATAGACAGTAAGAAGAGTCAGTTTTCTTGTACTTAAGTCGGCATTGTGCCTTTTGTATTTAATTCCGATGCAATTTCTGTGTTTCATCTTCAATAAGAAGGTCAGAGGGATACAGTAAACCTGAAGTGAAGCATCGGAATCTATAACTAGTGTCACAGGAATGGTTCAAAGCATAGACAGTATGAAGAGTCAGTTTTCTTGTACTTAAGTCGGCATTGTGCTTTTTGTATTTAATTCCGATTCGATTTCTGCGTTTCATCGTCAATAAGAAGCTCTGAGGAATACAGTATACCTGAAGTGAATCATCGGAATCTATAACTAGTGTCACAGGAATGGTTCAAAACATAGACAGTAAGAAGAGTCAGTTTTCTTGTACTTAAGTCGGCATTGTGCCTTTGGCATTTAATTCCGTTGGAATTTCTGTGTTTCATCGTCAATAAGAAGGTAAGAGGGATACAGTAAAGCTGAAGTGAAGCATAGGAATCTATAACTAGTGTCACAGGAATGGTTCAAAACTTAGACAATAAGAAGAGTCAGTTTTCTTGTACGTAAGTCGGCATTGTGCCTTTTGTATTCAATTCCGATGCAATTTCTGTGTTTCATCGTCAATAAGAAGGTCAGAAGGATACAGTAAACCTGAAGTGAAGCATCGGAATCTATAACTATTGTCACAGGAATGGTTCAAAACATAGACAGTAAGATGAGTCAGTTTTCTTGTACTTAAGTCGGCATTGTGCCTTTTGTATTTAATTCCGTTGCTATTTCTGTGTTTCATCGTCAATAAGAAGGTCAGAGGGATACAGCAAACCTGAGGTGAAGCATCGGATTCTATAACTAGTGTCACAGGAATGGTTCAAAACATAGACAGTAAAAAGAGTCAGTTTCCTTGTACTTAAGTCGGCATTGTGCCTTTTGTATTTAATTCCGAAGAAATTTTTGTGTTTCATCGTCAATACGAAGGTCATAGGGATACAGTAAACCAGAAGTGAAGCATCGGAATCTATAACTAGTGTCACAGGAATGGTTCTAGGCATTGACAGTAAGAGGAGTCAGTTTTCTTGTACTTAAGTCGGCATTGTGAATTTTCTATTTAATTCCGATGCAATTTCTGTGTTTCATCGTCAATAAGAAGGTCAGAGGGATACAGTAAAATAGAAGTGAAGCATCGGAATCTATAACTAATGTCACAGGAATGGTTCAAAGCATAGACAGTAAGAGGAGTCAGTTTTCTTGTACTTAAATCGGCATTGGGCCTTTTGTATTTAACTCCGATGCAATTTCTGTGTTTCATCGTCAATAAGAAGGTCGGAGGGATACAGTAAACCTGAAGTGAAGTATCGGAATCTATAACTAGTGTCACAGGAATGGTTCAAAGCATAGACAGTAAGAAGAGTCAGTTTTCTTGTATCTAAGTCGGCATTGTGCCTTTTGTATTTAATTCCGATGCATTTTCTGTGTTTCATCGTCAATAAGAAGGTCAGAGGGATACAGGTAACCTGAAGTGAAGCATCGGAATTTATGACTAATGTCACAGGAATGGTTCAATCATAGACAGTAAGAAAAGTCAATTTTCTTGTACTTAAGTCGGATTGTGATTTTTGTATTTAATTCCGATGCAATTTCTGTGTTTCATCGTCAATAAGAAGGTCAGCGGGATACAGTAAACCTGAAGTGAAGCATCGGAAGCTATAACTAGTGTCACATGAATGGGTCAAATCATAGACAGTAGATAGAGTTTTCTTGTACTTAGGTCGTCATTGTGCCTTTTGTATTTAATTCCGATGGAATTTCTGTGTTTCATCGTCGACAAGAAGGTCAGAGGGATACAGTAACCTGAAGTGAAGCATCGGAATCTATAACTAGTGTCACAGGAATGGTTCAAAACATAGACAGTAAGAAGAGTCAGTTTTCTTGTACTTATGTCGGCGTTGTGCCTTTGGTATTTAATTCCGATGCAATTTCTGTGTTTCATCGTCAATAAAAGATCAGAGGGATACAGTAAACCTGAAGTGAAGCATCGGAATCTATAACTAGTGTCACATGAATGGCTCAAAACATAGACAGCAAGAAGACTCAGTTTTCTTGTACTTAAGTCGGCATTGTGCCTTTTGTATTTAATTCCGATGCAATTACTGTGTTTTATCGTCAATAAGAAGGTCACAGGGATACAGTAAACCTTAAGTGAAGCATCAGCATCTATAACTAGTGTCACAGGAATGGTTCAAACATGGACAGTAAGAAGAGTCAGTTTTCTCGTACATAAGTCCACATTGTGCTTTTGTATTTGACTCCGATGCAATTTCTGTGTTTCATCGTCAATAAGAAGGTCTGATGGATACAGTAAATCTGAAGTGAAGCATCGGAAGCAATAACTAGTGTCACATGAATGGTTTAAACATAGACAGTAAGAAGAGACAATTATCTTGTACTTAAGTCGGCATTGTGCTTTTTGTATTTAATTCCGATTCGATTTCTGCGTATCATCGTCAATAAGAAGGTCAGAGGAATACAGTAAACTGGAAATGAAGCATCGGAATATATATCTAGTGTCACAGGAATGGATCAAATAATAGACAGTAAGAAGAGTCAGTTTTCTGGTACTTAAGTCGGCATTGTGCCTTTTGTGTTTAATTCGGTGCAATTTCTGTGTATCATCGTCAATAAGAAGGTCAGCGGGATACAGTAAACATGAAGTGAAGCATCGGAATCTATAACTAGTGTCACAGGAATGGTTCAAAACATAGACAGTAAGAAGAGTCAGTTTTCTTGTACTTAAGTCGGCATTGTGCCTTTTGTATTTAATTCCGATGCAATTTCTGTGTTTCATCTTCAATAAGAAGGTCAGAGGGATACAGTAAACCTGAAGTGAAGCATCGGAAGCTATAACTAGTGTCACATGAATGGTTCAAATCATAGACAGTAGGAAGAGTTGAAACTTCCTGGCAGATTAAAACTGTGTGCCCGACCGAGACTCGAACTCGGGACCTTTGCCTTTCGCGGGCAAGTGCTCTACCAACTGAGCTACCGAAGCACGACTCACGCCCGGTACTCACAGCTTTACTTCTACCAGTACCTCGTCTCCTACCTTCCAAACTTTACAGAAGCTCTCCTGCGAACCTTGCAGAACTACTGAAAGAAAGGATATTGCGGAGACATGGCTTAGCCACAGCCTGGGGGATGTTTCCAGAATGAGATTTTCACTCTGCAGCGGAGTGTGCGCTGATATGAAACTTCCTGGCAGATAAAAACTGTGTGCCCGACCGAGACTCGAACTCGGGACCTTTGCCTTTCGCGGGCAAGTGCTCTACCAACTGAGCTACCGAAGCACGACTCACGCCCGGTACTCACAGCTTTACTTCTACCAGTACCTCGTCTCCTACCTTCCAAACTTTACAGAAGCTCTCCTGCGAACCTTGCAGAACTAGCACTCCTGAAAGAAAGGATATTGCGGAGACATGGCTTAGCCACAGCCTGGGGGATGTTTCCAGAATGAGATTTTCACTCTGCAGCGGAGTGTGCGCTGATATGAAACTTCCTGGCAGATTAAAACCGTGTGCCCGACCGAGACTCGAACTCGGGACCTTTGCCTTTCGCGGGCAAGTGCTCTACCAACTGAGCTACCGAAGCACGACTCACGCCCGGTACTCACAGCTTTACTTCTACCAGTACCTCGTCTCCTACCTTCCAAACTTTACAGAAGCTCTCCTGCGAACCTTGCAGAACTAGCACTCCTGAAAGAAAGGATATTGCGGAGACATGGCTTAGCCACAGCCTGGGGGATGTTTCCAGAATGAGATTTTCACTCTGCAGCGGAGTTTGCGCTGATATGAAACTTCCTGGCAGATTAAAACTTTGTGCCCGACCGAGACTCGAACTCGGGACCTTTGCCTTTCGCGGGCCAGTGCTCTACCAACTGAGCTACCGAAGCACGACTCACGCCCGTTACTCGCAGCTTTACTTCTACCAGTACCTCGTCTCCTACCTTCCAAACTTTACAGAAGCTCTCCTGCGAACCTTGCAGAACTACTGAAAGAAAGGATATTGCGGAGACATGGCTTAGCCACATCCTGGGGGATGTTTCCAGAATGAGATTTTCACTCTGCAGCGGAGTGTGCGCTGATATGAAACTTCCTGGCAGATTAAAACTGTGTGCCCGACCGAGACTCGAACTCGGGACCTTTGCCATTCGCGGGCAAGTGCTCTACCAACTGAGCTACCGAAGCACGACTCACGCCCGGTACTCACAGCCTTACTTCTACCAGTACCTCGTCTCCTACCTGCCAAACTTTACAGAAGCTCTCCTGCAAGGTTCGCAGGAGAGCTTCTGTAAAGTTTGGAAGGTAGGAGACGAGGTACTGGTAGAAGTAAAGCTGTGAGTACCGGGCGTGAGTCGTGCTTCGGTAGCTCAGTTGGTAGAGCACTTGCCCGCGAAAGGCAAAGGTCCCGAGTTCGAGTCTCGGTCGGGCACACAGTTTTAATCTGCCAGGAAGTTTCATATCAGCGCACACTCCGCTGCAGAGTGAAAATCTCATTCTAGTAGGAAGAGTTTTCTTGTACTTAGGTCGTCATTGTGCCTTTTGTATTTAATTCCGATGGAATTTCTGTGTTTCATCGTCAACAAGAAGGTCAGATTGATACAGTAAACCTGAAGTGAAGCATCGGAATCTATAACTAGTGTCACAGGAATGGTTCAAAACATAGACAGTAAGAAGAGTCAGTTTTCTTGTACTTAAATCGGCATTGTGCCTTTTCTATCTAATTCCGATGCAATTTCTATGTTTCATCGTCAATAAGAAGGTCAGAGGGATACAGTAAACCTGAAGTGAAGCATCGGAATCTATAACTAGTTTCACAGGAATGGATCAAAACATAGACAGTAAGAAGAGTCAGTTTGGTTGTACTTAAGTCGTCATTGTGCCTTTTGTATTTAATTCCAATGCAATTACTGTGTATCATCGTCAATAAGAAGGTCAGAGGGATACAGCAAACCTGAAGTGAAGCATCGGAATCTATAACTAGTGTCACAGGAATGGTTCAATCACAGACAGAAAAAAGAGTAAGTTTTCTTGTGACTTAAGTCGGCATTGTGCCTTTTGTATTTAATTCCGATCTAATTTCTGTGGTTCATCGTCAATAAGAAGGTCAGAGGGATACAGTAAACCTGAATTGAAGCATCGGAATCTATGACCAGTGTCACATGAATGGTTCACACATAGACAGTAAGAAGAGTCAGTTTTCTTGTACATAAGTCGGCATTGTGCCATTTGCATTTAATTCTGATTCAATTTCTCTGTTTCATCGTCAATACGAAGGTCTGATGGATACAGTAAACCTGAAGTGAAGCATCGGAAGCTATAACCAGTTTCACATGAATGGTTCAAAGCATAGAATGTAAGAAGAGTCAGTTTTCTTGTACTTAAGTCGGCATTGTGCTTTTTGTATTTAATTCCGATGTGATTTCAGAGTTTCATCGTCAATAAGAAGGTCAGAGGGATACAGTAACCCTGAAGTGAAGTATCAGAATCTATATCTAGTGTTACAGGAATGTTTTAAAACATAGACAGTAAGAAGAGTCAGTTTTCTTGTACTTAAGTCGGTATTGTGCCTTTTGTATTTAATTCCGTTGCAATGTCTGTGTTTCATCGTCAATAAGAAGGTCAGAAAGATACAGTAAACCTGAAGTGAAGCATCGGAATCTATAACTAGTGTCACAGGAATGGTTCAAAACATAGACAGTATGAAGTGTCAGTTTTCTTGTACTTAAGTCGGCATTGTTCCTTTTCTATCTCATTCCGATGCAATTGCTATGTTTCACCGTCAATAAGAAGGTCAGAGGGATACAGTAAACCTGAAGTGAAGCATCGGAATCTATAACTGGTGTCACAGGAATGGATCAAAGCATAGACAGTAAGAAGATTCAGTTTTTTTGTGCTTAAGTCGGCATTGTGCCTTTTGCATTTCATTCCAATGCAATTTCTGTGTTTCACCGTCAATAAGAAGGTCTGGGGAATACAGTAAACCTGAAGTGAATCATCGGAATCTATAACTAGTGTCACAGGAATGGTTCAAAACATAGACAGTAAGAAGGGTCAGTTTTCTTGTACTTAAGTCGTAATTGTGCCATTTGTATTTAATTCCGATGCAATATCTGTGTTTCATCGTCAATAAGAAAGTCAGAGGGATACAGTAAACCTGAAGTGAAGCATCGGAACCTATAACTAGTGTCACTGGAATGGTTCAAAACATAGACTGTAAGAAGAGTCAGTTTTCTTGTACTTAAGTCGGCATTGTGTCTTTTGTATTTAACTCCGATGCAATTTCTGTGTTTCATCGTCAATAAGAAGGTCAGAGGGATACTGTAAACCTGAAGTGAAGCTTCGGAATATATAACTAGTGTCACAGGAATGGTTCAAAACATAGACAGTAAGAAGAGTCAGTTTTCTTGTACTTAAGTCGTCATTGTGCCATTTGTTTTTAATTCCGATGCAATATCTGTGTTCCATAGTCAATAAGAAGGTCAGAAGGATACAGTAAACCTGATGTGAAGCATCGGAATCTATAACTAGTGTCACAGGAATGGTTCAAACATAGACTATAAGAAGAGTCAGTTTTCCTGTACTTAAGCCGGCGTTGTGCCTTTTGTATTTAACTCCGATGCAATTTCTGGGTTTCATCGTCAATAAGAAGGTCAGAAGGATACAGTAAACCTGAAGTGAAGCATCGGAATCTGTAACTAGTGTCATAGGAATGGTTCAAAACATAGACAGAAAGAATAGTCAGTTTTCTTGTACTTAAGTCGGCATTGTGCCTTATGTATTTAATTCCGGTGCAATTTCTGAGTTTCAATGTCAACAAGAAGGTCAGAGGGATACAGTAAACCTGTAGTGAAGCATCGGAATCAATAACTAGTGTCACAGGAATGGTTCAAACATAGCCAGTAGGAAGAGTCAGTTTTCTTGTACTTAAGTCGGCAATGTGTCTTTCGTATTTAATTCCGATGCAATTTCTGTGTTTCATCGGCAATAAGAAGGTCAGAGGGATACAGTAAACCTGAAATGAAGGATCGGAATCTGTAACTAGTGTCATAGGAATGGTTCAAAACATAGACAGTAAGAAGAGTCAGTTTTCTTGTACTTAAGTCGGCATTGTGCCTTTGGCATTTAATTCCGTTATAATTTCTGTGTTTCATCGTCAATAAGAAGGTAAGAGGGATACAGTAAAGCTGAAGTGAAGCATAGGAATCTATAACTAGTGTCACAGGAATGGTTCAAACCTTAGACAATAAGAAGAGTCAGTTTTCTTGTACGTAAGTCGGCATTGTGCCTTTTGTATTCAATTCCGATGCAATTTCTGTGTTTCATCGTCAATAAGAAGGTCAGAAGGATACAGTAAACCTGAAGTGAAGCATCGGAATCTATAACTATTGTCACAGGAATGGTTCAAAACATAGACAGTAAGATGAGTCAGTTTTCTTGTACTTAAGTCGGCATTGTGCCTTTTGTATTTAATTCCGTTGCTATTTCTGTTTTTCATCGTCAATAAGAAGGTCAGAGGGATACAGCAAACCTGAGGTGAAGCATCGGATTCTATAACTAGTGTCACAGGAATGGTTCAAAACATAGACAGTAAAAAGAGTCAGTTTTCTTGTACTTAAGTCGGCATTGTGCCTTTTGTATTTAATTCCGAAGAAATTTTTGTGTTTCATCGTCAATACGAAGGTCATAGGGATACAGTAAACCAGAAGTGAAGCATCGGAATCTATAACTAGTGTCACAGGAATGGTTCTAGGCATTGACAGTAAGAAGAGTCAGTTTTCTTGTACTTAAGTCGGCATTGTGAATTTTCTATTTAATTCCGATGCAATTTCTGTGTTTCATCGTCAATAAGAAGGTCAGAGGGATACAGTAAAATAGAAGTGAAGCATCGGAATCTATAACTAATGTCACAGGAATGGTTCAAAGCATAGACAGTAAGAGGAGTCAGTTTTCTTGTACTTAAATCGGCATTGTGCCATTTGTATTTAACTCCGATGCAATTTCTGTGTTTCATCGTCAATAAGAAGGTCGGAGGGATACAGTAAACCTGAAGTGAAGTATCGGAATCTATAACTAGTGTCACAGGAATGGTTCAAAGCATAGACAGTAAGAAGAGTCAGTTTTCTTGTACATAAGTCGGCATTGTGCCTTTTGTATTTAATTCCGATGCATTTTCTGTGTTTCATCGTCAATAAGAAGGTCAGAGGGATACAGTTAACCTGAAGTGAAGCATCGGAATTTATGACTAGTGTCACAGGAATGGTTCAATCATAGACAGTAAGAAGAGTCAAATTTCTTGGACTTAAGTCGGATTGTGATTTTTGTATTTAATTCCGATGCAATTTCTGTGTTTCATCGTCAATAAGAAGGTCAGAGGGATACAGTAAACCTGAAGTGACGCATCGGAATCTATAACTAGTGTCACATGAATGGTGCAAACATAGACAGTTAGAAGAGTCAGTTTTCTTGTACATAAGTCGGCATTGTGCCTTTTGTATTTAATTCCGATGCAATTTCTGTGTTTCATCGTCAATAAGAAGGTCTGATGGATACAGTAAACCTGAAGTGAAGCATCGGAAGCTATAACTAGTGTCACATGAATGGTTCAAATCATAGACAGTAGATAGAGTTTTCTTGTACTTAGGTCGTCATTGTGCCTTTTGTATTTAATTCCGATGGAATTTCTGTGTTTCATCGTCAACAAGAAGGTCAGAGGGATACAGTAACCTGAAGTGAAGCATCGGAATCTATAACTAGTGTCACAGGAATGGTTCAAAACATAGACAGTAAGAAGACTCAGTTTTCTTGTACTTATGTCGGCATTGTGCCTTTGGTATTTAATTCCGATGCAATTTCTGTGTTTCATCGTCAATAAAAAGATCAGAGCGATATAGTAAACCTGAAGTGAAGCATCGGAATCTATAACTAGTGTCACATGAATGGCTCAAAACATAGACTGCAAGAAGACTCAGTTTTCTTGTACTTAAGTCGGCATTGTGCCTTTTGTATTTAATTCCGTTGCAATTACTGTGTTTTATCGTCAATACGAAGGTCACAGGGATACAGTAAACCTGAAGTGAAGCATCGGAATCTATAACTAGTGTCACAGGAATGGTTCAAAACTTAGACAATAAGAAGAGTCAGTGTTCTTGTACATAAATCAGCATTGTGCCTTTTGTATTTAATTCTGATGCAATTTCTGTGTTTCATCGTCAATAATAAGGTCAGAGGGATACAGTAAACCTGAAGTGAAGCATCGGAATCTATAACTAGTGTCAGAGGAATGGTTCAAATCATAGACAGTAAGAAGAGTCAGTTTTCTTGTACTTAAGTCGGCATTGTGCATTTTATATTTAATTCCGTTGCAATTTCTGTGTTTCATCGTCAATAAGAAGGTCAGAGGGATACAGTAAACCTGAGGTGAAGCATCGGAATCTATAACTAGTGTCGAAGGAATGGTTCAAACATAGACACTAAGAAGAGTCAGTTTTCTTGTACTTAAGTCAGCATTGTGCCTCTTGTATTTAATTCCGATGAAATTTCTGTGTTTCATCGTCAATAAGAAGGTCAGAGGGATACAGTAATCCTGAAGTGAAGCAACGGAATCTATAACTAGTGTCACAGGAATGGTTCAAAGCATTGACAGTAAGAAGAGTCAGTTTTATTGTACCTAAGTCGGCATTGTTCCTTTTCAATTTCATTCCGATGCAATTTCTATGTTTCATCGTCAATAAGAAGGTCAGAGGGATACAGTATACCTCAAGTGAAGCATCGGAATCTGTAAGTAGTGTCACCGGAATGGTTCAAAACATAGACAGTAAGAAGAGTCAGTTTTCTGGTACTTATGTCGGCATTGTGCCTTTTGTATTTAATTCCGAAGCAATTTCTGTGTTTCATCGTCAATAAGAAGGTCAGAGGGATACAGTAAACTTGGAGTAAAGCATCGGAATCTATAACTAATGTCACATGAATGGTTCTAAACATAGTCAGTAAGAAGAGTCATGTTTCTTGTACTTAAGTGGGCATTGTGCTTTTTGTATTTAATTCCGATGCGATTTCTGCGTTTCATCGTCAATAAGAAGGTCAGAGGGATATAGTAAACCTGAAGTGAAGCTCTCGCGGTTCTAGGCGCGCAGTCCGGAACCGTGCGACCGCTACGGTCGCAGGTTCGAATCCTGCCTCGGGCAAGGATGTGAGTGATGTCCTTAGGTTAGTTAGGTTTAAATAGTTCTAAGTTCTAGGGGACTGATGACCACAGCAGTTTAGTCCCATAGTTCTCAGAGCCATTTCAACCTGAAGTGAAGCATCGGAATCTATATCTAGTGTCACAGGAATGGTTCAAAACATAGACAGTAAGAAGAGTCAGTTTTCTTGTACTTAAGTCGGCATTGTGAATTTTCTATTTAATTCCGATGCAATTTCTGTGTTTCATCGTCAATAAGAAGGTCAGAGGGATACAGTAAAATGGAAGTGAAACATCGGAATCTATAACTAATGTCACAGGAATGGTTCAAAGCATAGACAGTAAGAGGAGTCAGTTTTCTTGTACTTAAATCGGCATTGTGCCTTTTGTATTTAACTCCGATGCAATTTCTGTGTTTCATCGTCAATAAGAAGGTCAGAGTGATGCAGTAAACCTGAAGAGAAGGATCGGAATCTATAACTAGTGTCACAGGAATGGTTCAAAGCATAGACAGTAAGAAGAGTCAGTTTTCTTGTACATAAGTCGGCATTGTGCCTTTTGTATTTAATTCCGATGCAATTTCTGTGTTTCATCGCCAATAAGAAGGTCTGATGGATACAGTAAACCTGAAGTGAAGCATCGGAAGCTATAACTAGTGTCACATGAATGGTTCAAATCATAGACAGTAGGAAGAGTTTTCTTGTACTTAGGTCGTCATTGTGCCTTTTGTATTAAATTCCGATGGAAAATCTGTGTTTCATCGTCAACAAGAAGGTCAGAGGGATACAGTAACGTGAAGTGAAGCATCGGAATCTATAACTAGTGTCACAGGATTGGTTCAAAACAGAGACAAAAGGAGGGTCAGTTTTCTTGTACTTAAGTCGGCGTTGTGCCTTTTGTATTTAATTCCGATGCAATTTCTGTGTTTCATCGTCAATAAGAAGGTAAGAGGGATTCAGTAAAGCTGAAGTGAAGCATCGGAATCTATAACTAGTGTCACAGGAATGGTTCAAAACTTAGACAATAAGAAGAGTCAGTTTTCTTGTACATAAGTCGGCATTGTGCCTTTTGTATTTAATTCCGATCTAATTTCTGTGGTTCATCGTCAATAAGAAGGTCAGAGGGATACAGTAAACCTGAATTGAAGCATCGGAATCTATGACCAGTGTCACATGAATGGTTCACACATAGACAGTAAGAAGAGTCAGTTTTCTTGTACATAAGTCGGCATTGTGCCATTTGCATTTAATTCTGATGTAATTTCTCTGTTTCATCGTCAATACGAAGGTCTGATGGATACAGTAAACCTGAAGTGAAGCATCGGAAGCTATAACCAGTTTCACATGAATGGTTCAAAGCATAGAATGTAAGAAGAGTCTGTTTTCTTGTACTTAAGTCGGCATTGTGCTTTTTGTATTTAATTCCGATCTGATTTCTGAGTTTCATCGTCAATAAGAAGGTCAGAGGGATACAGTAACCCTGAAGTGAAGTATCGGAATCTATATCTAGTGTTACAGGAATGTTTTAAAACATAGACAGTAAGAAGAGTCAGTTTTCTTGTACTTGAGTCGGTATTGTGCCTTTTGTATTTAATTCCGTTGCAATGTCTGTGTTTCATCGTCAATAAGAAGGTCAGAAAGATACAGTAAACCTGAAGTGAAGCATCGGAATCTATAACTAGTGTCACAGGAATGGTTCAAAACATAGACAGTATGAAGTGTCAGTTTTCTTGTACTTAAGTCGGCATTGTTCCTTTACTATCTCATTCCGATGCAATTGCTATGTTTCACCGTCAATAAGAAGGTCAGAGGGATACAGTAAACCTGAAGTGAAGCATCGGAATCTATAACTGGTGTCACAGGAATGGATCAAAGCATAGACAGTAAGAAGATTCAGTTTTTTTGTGCTTAAGTCGGCATTGTGCCTTTTGCATTTCATTCCAATGCAATTTCTGGGTTTCACCGTCAATAAGAAGGTCTGGGGAATACAGTAAACCTGAAGTGAATCATCGGAATCTATAACTAGTGTCACAGGAATGGTTCAAAACATAGACAGTAAGAAGGGTCAGTTTTCTTGTACTTAAGTCGTAATTGTGCCATTTGTATTTAATTCCGATGCAATATCTGTGTTTCATCGTCAATAAGAAAGTCAGAGGGATACAGTAAACCTGAAGTGAAGCATCGGAATCTATAACTAGTGTCACTGGAATGGTTCAAAACATAGACTGTAAGAAGAGTCAGTTTTCTTGTACTTAAGTCGGCATTGTGTCTTTTGTATTTAACTCCGATGCAATTTCTGTGTTTCATCGTCAATAAGAAGGTCAGAGGGATACTGTAAACCTGAAGTGAAGCTTCGGAATCTATAACTAGTGTCACAGGAATGGTTCAAAACATAGACAGTAAGAAGAGTCAGTTTTCTTGTACTTAAGTCGTCATTGTGCCATTTGTTTTTAATTCCGATGCAATATCTGTGTTCCATAGTCAATAAGAAGGTCAGAAGGATACAGTAAACCTGATGTGAAGCATCGGAATCTATAACTAGTGTCACAGGAATGGTTCAAACATAGACTATAAGAAGAGTCAGTTTTCCTGTACTTAAGTCGGCGTTGTGCCTTTTGTATTTAACTCCGATGCAATTTCTGTGTTTCATCGTCAATAAGAAGGTCAGAGGGATACAGTAAACCTGAAGTGAAGCATCGGAATCTGTAACTAGTGTCATAGGAATGGTTCAAAACATAGACAGAAAGAATAGTCAGTTTTCTTGAACTTAAGTCGGCATTGTGCCTTATGTATTTAATTCCGGTGCAATTTCTGAGTTTCAATGTCAACAAGAAGGTCAGAGGGATACAGTAAACCTGAAGTGAAGCATCGGAATCAATAACTAGTGTCACAGGAATGGTTCAAACATAGCCAGTAGGAAGAGTCAGTTGTCTTGTACTTAAGTCGGCATTGTGTCTTTCCTATTTAATTCCGATGCAATTTCTGTGTTTCATCGTCAATAAGAAGGTCAGAGGGATACAGTAAACCTGAAGTGAAGGATCGGAATCTATAACTAGTGTCACAGGAATGGTTCAAAACACAGACAGTAAGAAGAGTCAGTTTTCTTGTACCTAGGTCGGCATTGTTCCTTTTCTATTTCATTCCGATGCAATTTCTGTGTTTCATCGTCAATTAGAAGGTCAGAGGGATACAGTAAACCTGAAGTGAAGCATCGGAATCAATTATTAGTGTCACATGAATGGTTCAAAACGTAGAGAGTAAGAAGAGTCAGTTTTCTTGTACTTAAGTCGGCATTGTGCCTTTTGTATATATTTCCGATGAAATTTCTGTGTTTCCTCGTCAATAAGAAGGTCAGAGGGATACAGTAAACCAGAAGTGAAGCATCGGAATCTATAACTAGTGTCACAGGAATGGTTCTAGGCATTGACAGTAAGAAGAGTCAGTTTTCTTGTACTTAAGTCGGCATTGTGAATTTTCTATTTAATTCCGATGCAATTTCTGTGTTTCATCGTCAATAAGAAGGTCAGAGGGATACAGTAAAATAGAAGTGAAGCATCGGAATCTATAACTAATGTCACAGGAATGGTTCAAAGCATAGACAGTAAGAGGAGTCAGTTTTCTTGTCCTTAAATCGGCATTGGGCCTTTTGTATTTAACTCCGATGCAATTTCTGTGTTTCATCGTCAATAAGAAGGTCAGAGGGATACAGTAAACCTGAAGTGAAGTATCGGAATCTATAACTAGTGTCACAGGAATGGTTCAAAGCATAGACAGTAAGAAGAGTCAGTTTTCTTGTACATAAGTCGGCATTGTGCCTTTTGTATTTAATTCCGATGCATTTTCTGTGTTTCATCGTCAATAAGAAGGTCAGAGGGATACAGTTAACCTGAAGTGAAGCATCGGAATTTATGACTAGTGTCACAGGAATGGTTCAATCATAGACAGTAAGAAGAGTCAATTTTCTTGTACTTAAGTCGGATTGTGATTTTTGTATTTAATTCCGAAGCAATTTCTGTGTTTCATCGTCAATAAGAAGGTCAGAGGGATACAGTAAACCAGAAGTGACGCATCGGAATCTATAACTAGTGTCACATGAATGGTGCAAACATAGACAGTAAGAAGAGTCAGTTTTCTTGTACATAAGTCGGCATTGTGCGTTTTGTATTTAATTCCGATGCAATTTCTGTGTTTCATCGTCAATAAGAAGGTCTGATGGATACAGTAAACCTGAAGTGAAGCATCGGAAGCTATAACTAGTGTCACATGAATGGTTCAAATCATAGACAGTAGATAGAGTTTTCTTGTACTTAGGTCGTCATTGTGCCTTTTGTATTTAATTCCGATGGAATTTCTGTGTTTCATCGTCAACAAGAAGGTCAGAGGGATACAGTAACCTGAAGTGAAGCATCGGAATCTATAACTAGTGTCACAGGAATGGTTCAAAACATAGACAGTAAGAAGACTCAGTTTTCTTGTACTTATGTCGGCATTGTGCCTTTGGTATTTAATTCCGATGCAATTTCTGTGTTTCATCGTCAATAAAAAGATCAGAGGGATATAGTAAACCTGAAGTGAAGCATCGGAATCTATAACTAGTGTCACATGAATGGCTCAAAACATAGACAGCAAGAAGACTCAGTTTTCTTGTACTTAAGTCGGCATTGTGCCTTTTGTATTTAATTCCGTTGCAATTACTGTGTTTTATCGTCAATACGAAGGTCACAGGGATACAGTAAACCTGAAGTGAAGCATCGGAATCTATAACTAGTGTCACAGGAATGGTTCAAAACTTAGACAATAAGAAGAGTCAGTGTTCTTGTACATAAATCGGCATTGTGCCTTTTGTATTTAATTCTGATGCAATTTCTGTGTTTCATCGTCAATAATAAGGTCAGAGGGATACAGTAAACCTGAAGTGAAGCATCGGAATCTATAACTAGTGTCAGAGGAATGGTTCAAATCATAGACAGTAAGAAGAGTCAGTTTTCTTGTACTTAAGTCGGCATTGTGCATTTTATATTTAATTCCGTTGCAATTTCTGTGTTTCATCGTCAATAAGAAGGTCAGAGGGATACAGTAAACCTGAGGTGAAGCATCGGAATCTATAACTAGTGTCGAAGGAATGGTTCAAACATAGACACTAAGAAGAGTCAGTTTTCTTGTACTTAAGTCAGCATTGTGCCTTTTGTATTTAATTCCGATGAAATTTCTGTGTTTCATCGTCAATAAGAAGGTCAGAGGGATACAGTAATCCTGAAGTGAAGCAACGGAATCTATAACTAGTGTCACAGGAATGGTTCAAAGCATTGACAGTAAGAAGAGTCAGTTTTCTTGTACATAAGTCGGCATTGTTCCTTTTCAATTTCATTCCGATGCAATTTCTATGTTTCATCGTCAATAAGAAGGTCAGAGGGATACAGTATACATCAAGTAAAGCATCGGAATCTGTAAGTAGTGTCACAGGAATGGTTCAAAACATAGACAGTAAGAAGAGTCAGTTTTCAGGTACTTATGTCGGCATTGTGCCTTTTGTATTTAATTCCGAAGCAATTTCTGTGTTTCATCGTCAATAAGAAGGTCAGAGGGATACAGTAAACTTGGAGTAAATCATCGGAATCTATAACTAGTGTCACATGAATGGTTCTAAACATAGTCAGTAAGAAGAGTCATGTTTCTTGTACTTAAGTGGGCATTGTGCTTTTTGTATTTAATTCCGATGCGATTTCTGCGTTTCATCGTCAATAAGAAGGTCAGAGGGATATAGTAAACCTGAAGTGAAGCTCTCGCGGTTTTAGGCGGGCAGTCCGGAACCTTGCGACCGCTACGGTCGCAGGTTCGAATCCTGCCTCGGGAAGGGATGTGTGTGATGTCCTTAGGTTAGTTAGGTTTAAGTAGTTCTAAGTTCTAGGGGACTGATGACCACAGCAGTTGAGTCCCATAGTTCTCAGAGCCATTTCAGCCTGAAGTGAAGCATCGGAATCTATATCTAGTGTCACAGGAATGGTTCAAAATATAGACTGTAAGAAGAGTCAGTTTTCTTGTACTTATGTCGGCATTTTGCCCTTTGTATTTAATTCCAATGCAATTTCTGTGTTTCATTGTCAATAAGAAGGTCAGAGGGGTACAGTAAATCTGAGGTGAAGTATCGGAATCTATAACTAGGGTCACATGAATGCTTCAAATCATAGACAGTAAGAAGAGTCAGTTTTCTTGTACTGAAGTCGGCATTGTGTCTTTTCTATTTAATTCCGATGTAATTTCTGTGTTTCATCGTCAATTAGAAGGTCAGAGGGATACAGTAAACCTGAAGTGAAGCATCGGAATCTATAACTAGTGTCACATGAATGGTTCAAACATAGACAGTAAGAAGAGTCAGTTATCTTGTACTTAAGTCGGCGTTGTGCCTTTTGTATTTAATTCCGATGCAATATCTGTGTTTCATCGCCAATATGATGGTCAGTGTAATACAGTTAACCTGAAGTGAAGCATCGTAATTTATAACTAGTGTCACAGGAATGGTTCAAACATGGACAGTAAGAAGGGTCAGTTTTCTTGTACTTAAGTCGGCGTTGTGCCTTTTGTATTTAATTCCGATGCAATTTCTGTGTTTCATCGTCAATAAGAAGGTCAGAGGGATACAGTAAAGCTGAAGTGAAGCATCGGAATCTATAACTAGTGTCGCAGGAATGGTTCAAAACATAGACAGTAAGAAGAGTCAGTTATCTTGTACTAAAGTCGGCATTGTGCCTTTTGTATTTAATTCCGAAGCAATTTCTGTGTTTCATCGTCAATAAGAAGTTCAGAGGAATACAGTAAACCTGAAGTGAAGCATCGGAATCTATAACTAGTGTCACAGGAATGGTTCAAAACATAGACAGTAAGAAGAGACAGTTTTCTGGTACTTAAGCCGGCATTGTGCCTTTTGTATTTAACTCCGAAGCAATTTCTGTGTTTCATGGCCAATAAGAAGGTCAGAGGGATACAGTAAACCTGGAGTAAAGCATCGGAATCTATAACTAGTGTCACATGAATGGTTCTAAACATAGTCAGTAAGAAGAGTCATGTTTCTTGTACTTAAGTCGGCATTGTGCCCTTTGTATTAAATTCCGATGCGAGTTCTGCGTTTCATCGTCAATAAGAAGGTCAGAGGGATATAGTAAACCTGAAGAGAAGCTCTCGCGGTTCTAGGCGCGCAGTCCGGAACCGTGCGAACGGTACGGTCACAGGTTCGAATCCTGCCTCGGGCAAGGATGTGAGTGATGTCCTTAGGTTAGTTAGGTTTAAATAGTTCTAAGTTCTAGGGGACTGATGACCACAGCAGTTGAGTCCCATAGTTCTCAGAGCCATTTCAACCTGAAGTGAAGCATCGGAATCTATAACTAGTGTCACAGGAATGGTTCAAAACATAGACAGTAAGAAGAGACAGTTTTCTGGTACTTAAGCCGGCATTGTGCCTTTTGTATTTAATTCCGAAGCAATTTCTGTGTTTCATGGTCAATAAGAAGGTCAGAGGGATACAGTAAACCTGAAGTGAAGCATCGGAATCTATAACTAGTGTCACAGGAATGGTTCAAAACATAGACAGTAAGAAGAGTCAGTTTTCTTGTACTTAAGTCGGCATTGTGAATTTTCTATTTAATTCCGATGCAATTTCTGTGTTTCATCGTCAATAAGAAGGTCAGAGGGATACAGTAAAATGGAAGTGAAACATCGGAATCTATAACTAATGTCACAGGAATGGTTCAAAGCATAGACAGTAAGAGGAGTCAGTTTTCTTGTACTTAAATCGGCATTGTGCCTTTTGTATTTAACTCCGATGCAATTTCTGTGTTTCATCGTCAATAAGAAGGTCAGAGGGATGCCGTAAACCTGAAGAGAAGTATCGGAATCTATAACTAGTGTCACAGGAATGGTTCAAAGCATAGACAGTAAGAAGAGTCAGTTTTCTTGTACATAAGTCGGCATTGTGCCTTTTGTATTTAATTCCGATGCAATTTCTGTGTTTCATCGTCAATAAGAAGGTCTGATGGATACAGTAAACCTGAAGTGAAGCATCGGAAGCTATAACTAGTGTCACATGAATGGTTCAAATCATAGACAGTAGGAAGAGTTTTCTTGTACTTAGGTCGTCATTGTGCCTTTTGTATTTAATTCCGATGGAATATCTGTGTTTCATCGTCAACAAGAAGGTCAGAGGGATACAGTAACCTGAAGTGAAGCATCGGAATCTATAACTAGTGTCACAGGATTGGTTCAAAACAGAGACAGTAAGAAGAGTCAGTTTTCTTGTACTTAAGTCGGCGTTGTGCCTTTTGTATTTAATTCCGATGCAATTTCTGTGTTTCATCGTCAATAAGAAGGTAAGAGGGATTCAGTAAAGCTGAAGTGAAGCATCGGAATCTATAACTAGTGTCACAGGAATGGTTCAAAACTTAGACAATAAAAAGAGTCAGTTTTCTTGTACATAAGTCGGCATTGTGCCTTTTGTATTAAATTCCGATGCAATTTCTGTGTTCCATCGTCAATAAGAAGGTCAGAGGGATACAGTTAACCTGAAGTGAAGCATCGGAATCTATAACTAGTGTCGAAGGAATGGTTCAAAACATAGACAGTAAGAAGAGTCAGTTTTCTTGTACTTAAGTCGGCATTGTGCCTTTTGTATTTAATTCCGATGAAATTTCTGTGTTTCATCGTCAATTAGAAGGTCAGAGGGATACAGTAAACCTGCAGTGAAACAACGGAATATATAACTAGTGTCACGGGAACGGTTCAAAGCATTGAAAGTTAGAAGAGTCAGTTTTCTTGTACCTAAGTCGGCATTGTTCCTTTTCTATTTCATTCCGATGCAATTTCTATGTTTCATCGTCAATAAGTAAGTCAGATGGATACAGTGAACCTGAAGTGAAGCATCGGAATCTATAACTAGTGTCACATGAATGGTTCAAACATAGACAGTAAGAAGAGTCAGTTATCTTGTACTTAAGTCGGCATGATGCCTTTTGTATTTAATTCCGATGCAATATCTGTGTTTCATCGTCAATATGATGGTCAGTGTAATACAGTGAACCTGAAGTGAAGCATCGTAATCTATAACTAGTGTCATAGGAATGGTTCAAACATGGACAGTAAGAAGGGTCAGTTTTCTTGTACTTAAGTCGGCGTTGTGACTTTTGTATTTAATTCCGAATCAATTTCTGTGTTTCATCGTCAATAAGAAGGTCAGAGGGATACAGTGAAGCTGAAGTGAAGCATGGGAATCTATAACTAGTGTCGCAGGAATGGTTCAAAACATAGACAGTAAGAAGAGTCCTTTATCTTGTACTTAAGTCGGCATTGTGACCTTTGTATTTAATTCCGAAGCAATTTCTGTGTTTCATCGTCAATAAGAAGATCAGAGGAATACAGTAAACCTGAAGTGAAGCATCGGAATCTATAACTAGTGTCACAGGATTGGTTCAAAACATAGACAGTAAGAAGAGTAAGTTTTCTTGTACTTAAGTCGTCATTGTACCATTTGTATTTAATTCCGATGCAATATCTGTGTTTCATCGTCAACAAGAAGGTCAGAGGGATACTGTAAACCTGAAGTGAAGCATCGGAATCTATAACTAGTGTCACAGGAATAGTTCAAAACATAGACAGTAAGAAGAGTCAGTTTTCTTCTACTGAAGTCGGCATTGTGCCTTTTCTATTTAATTTCGATGTATTTGCTGTGTTTCATCGTCAATTAGAAGGTCAGAGGGATACAGTAAATCTGAAGTGAAGCATCGGAATCTATAACTAGTGTCGAAGGAATGGTTCAAAACATAGACAGTAAGAAGAGTCAGTTTTCTTGTACTTAAGTCGGCATTGTGCCTTTTGTATTTATTTCCGATGAAATTTCTGTGTTTCATCGTCAATAAGAAGGTCAGAGGATTACAGTAAACCTGAAGTGAAGCATCGGAATCTATAACTAGTGTCACAGGAATGGTTCAAAGCATAGACAGTAAGGGGAGTCAGTTTTCTTGTACTTAAATCGGCATTGTGACAATTGTATTTAACTCCGATGCAATGTCTGTGTTTCATCGTCAATAAGAAGGTCAGAGGGATACAGTAAACCTGAAGTGACGCATCGGAATCTATAACTAGTGTCACATGAATGGTACAAACATAGACAGTAAGAAGAGTCAGTTTTCTTGTACTTAAGTCGGCATTGTGCCTTTTGTATTTATTTCCGATGAAATTTCTGTGTTTCATCGTCAATAAGAAGGTCAGAGGATTACAGTAAACCTGAAGTGAAGCATCGGAATCTATAACTAGTGTCACAGGAATGGTTCAAAGCATAGACAGTAAGGGGAGTCAGTTTTCTTGTACTTAAATCGGCATTGTGACTATTGTATTTAACTCCGATGCAATTTCTGTGTTTCATCGTCAATAAGAAGGTCTGATGTATACAGTAAACCTGAAGTGAAGCATCGGAGGCTATAATTAGTGTCACATGAATGGTTCAAAACATAGACGGTAGGAAGAGTTTTCTTGTACTTAGGTCGTCATTGTGCCTTTTGTATTTAATTCCGATGCAATTTCTGTGTTTCATCGTCAATAAGAGGGTCAGAGGGATACAGTAACCTGAAGTGAAGCAACGGAATCTATAACTAGTGGCACAGCAATGGTTCAAAACATAGACAGTAAGAAGAGTCAGTTTTCTTTTACTTAAGCCGGCATTCTGCCTTTTGTATTTAATTCCGAAGCAATTTCTGTGTTCATCGTCAATAAGAAGGTCAGAATGATACAGTAAACCTGAGGTGAGGCATCGGAATCTATAACTCGGGTCACAGGAGTGGTTCAATCATAGACAGTAAGAAGAGTCAGTTTTCTTGTACTGAAGTCGGCATTGTGCCTTTTCTATTTAATTCTGATGTAATTTCTGTGTTTCATCGTCAATTAGAAGGTCAGAGGGATACAGTAAACCTGAAGTGAAGCATCGGAATCCGTAACTAGTGTCGAAGGAATGGTTCAAACATAGACAATAAGAAGAGTCAGTTTTCTTGTACTTAAGTCGGCATTGTGCCTTTTGTATTTAAAACCGATGAAATTTCTGTGTTTCATCGTCAATAAGAAGGTCAGAGGGATACAGTAATCCTGAAGTGAAGCAACGGAATCTATAACTAGTGTCACAGGAATGGTTCAAAGCATTGACAGTAAGAAGAGTCAGTTTTATTGTTCCTAAGTCGGCATTGTTCCTTTTCAATTTCATTCCGATGGAATTTCTATGTTTCATCGTCAATAAGAAGGTCAGAGGGATACAGTATACCTCAAGTGAAGCATCGGAATCTTTAAGTAGTGTCACAGGAATGGTTCAAAACATAGACAGTAAAAAGAGTCAGTTTTCTGGTACTTAAGTCGGCATTGTGCCTTTTGTATTTAATTCCGAAGCAATTTCTGTGTTTCATCGTCAATAAGAAGGTCAGAGGGATACAGTAAACTTGGAGTAAAGCATCGGAATCTATAACTAGTGTCACATGAATGGTTCTAAACATAGTCAGTAAGAAGAGTCATTTTTCTTGTACTTAAGTGGGCATAGTGCTTTATGTATTTAATTCCGATGCGATTTCTGCGTGTCATCGTCAATAAGAAGGACAGAGGGATATAGTAAACCTGAAGTGAAGCTCTCGCGGTTCTAGGCGCGCAGTCCGGAACCGTGCGACCGCTACGGTCGCAGGTTCGGAACCTGCCTCGGGAAGGGATGTGTGTGATGTCCTTAGGTTAGTTAGGTTTAAGTAGTTCTAAGTTCTAGGGGACTGATGACCACAGCAGTTGAGTGCCATAGTTCTCAGAGCCATTTGAACCTGAAGTGAAGCATCGGGATCTATATCTAGTGTCACAGGAATGGTTCAAAAGATAGACTGTAAGAATAGTCAGTTTTCTTGTACTTAAGTCGGCATTTTGCCTTTTGTATTTAATTCCGATGGAATTTCTGTGTTTCATCGTCAATAAGAAGGTCAGAGGGATACAGTAAACCTGAAGTGAAGCATCGGAATCAATAACTAGTGTCACAGCAATGGTTCAAAACATAGACAGTAAGAAGAGTCAGTTTTCTTGTACTTAAGTCGGCATTGTGCCTTTTGTATTTAATTCCGATGAAATTTCAGTGTTTCATCGTCAATTAGCAGGTCAGAGGGATACAGTAAACCTGCAGTGAAGCAACGGAATCTATAACTAGTGTCACGGGAACGGTTCAAAGCATTGACAGTAAGAAGAGTCAGTTATCTTGTACTTAAGTCGGCATTGTGCCTTTTGTATTTAATTCCGATGAAATTTCTGTGTTTCATCGTCAATAAGAAGGTCAGAGGGATACAGTAATCCTGAAGTGCAGCAACGGAATCTATAACTAGTGTCACAGGAATGGTTTAAAGCATTGACAGTAAGAAGAGTCAGTTTTCTTGTACCTAAGTCGGTATTGTTCCTTTTCTATTTCATTCCGATGCAATGTCTATGTTTCATCGTCAATAAGAAGGTCAGAGGGATACTGTATACCTCAAGTGAAGCCTCGGAATGTGTAAGTAGTGTCACAGGAATGGTTCAAAACATGGACAGTAAGAAGAGTCAGTTTTCTGGTACTTAAGTCGGCATTGTGCCTTTTGTATTTAATTCCGAAGCAATTTCCGTGTTTCATCGTCAATACGAAGGTCAGAGGGATACAGTAAACCTGGAGTAAAGCATCGGAATCTATAACTAGTGTCACATGAATGGTTCTAAACATAGTCAGTAAGAAGAGTCATTTTTCTTGTACTTAAGTCGGCATTGTGCCCTTTATATTTAATTCCGATGCGATTCCTGCGATTCAACGTCAATAAGAAGGACAGAGGGATATACTAAACCTGAAGTGAAGCTCTCGTGGTTCTAGGCGCGCAATCCGGAACCGTGCGACCGCTACGGTCGCAGGCTCGAATCCTGCCTCGGGCAAGGATGTGTGTGATGTCCTTAGGTTAGTTAGGTTTAAGTAGTTCTAAGTTCTAGGGGGATGATGACCACAGCAGTTGAGTCCCATAGTTTTCAGAGCTATTTGAACCTGAAGTGAAGCATCGGAATCTATATCTAGTGTCACAGGAATGGTTCAAAACATAGACTGTAAGAAGAGTCAGTCTTCTTGTACTTAAGTCGGCATTGTGCCTTTTGTATTTAACTCCGATGCAATTTCTGTGTTTCATCGTCAACAAGAAGGTCAGAGGGATACTGTAAACCTGAAGTGAAGCATCGGAATCTGTAACTAGCGTGACAGGAATGGTTCAAAACATAGACAGTAAGAAGAGTCAGTTTTCTTGTACTTATGTCGTCATTGTGCCATTTGTATTAAATTCCGATGCAATATCTGTGTTTCATAGTCAATAAGAAGGTCAGAAGGATAAAGAAAAACCTGAGGTGAAGCATAGGAATCTAGAACTAGTGTCACAGGAATGGTTCAAACATAGACTATAAGAAGAGTCAGTTTTCCTGTACTTAAGTCGGCATTGTTCCTTTTCTATTTCATTTAGATGCAATTTCTGTGTTTCATCGTCAATAAGAAGGTCAGAGGGATACAGTAAACCTGAAGTGAAGCATCGGAATCTATTATTAGTGTCACATGAATGGTTCAAAACATAGACAGTAAGAAGAGTCAGTATTCTTGTACTTAAGGCGGCATTGTGCCTTTTGTATTTATTTCCGATGCAATTTCTGTCTTTCATCGTCAATAAGAAGGTCCGAGGGATACAGTAAACCTCAATCAAATTATCGGAATCTATAACTAGTGTCACAGGAATGGTTCAAACCATAGACAGTAAGAAGAGTCAGTTTTCTTGTACTTATGTCGGCATTGTGCCTTTTGTATTTAATTCCGATGCAATTTCTGTGTTTCATCGTCAATAAAAAGGTCAGAGGGATATAGTAAACCTGAAGTGAAGCATCGGAATCTATAACTAGTGCCACAGGAATGGTTCAAAACATAGACAGCAAGAAGAGTCAGTTTTCTTGTACTTAAGTCGGCATTGTGCCTTTTGTATATAATTCCGATGCAATTTCTGTGTTTCATCGTCAATAAGAAGGTCACAGGGATACAGTAAACCTGAAGTGAAGCATCGGAATCTATAACTAGTGTCACATGAATGGTTCAAACATAGACAGTAAGAAGAGTCAGTTATCTTGTACTTAAGTCGGCATTGTGCCATTTGTATTTAATTCCGAAGCAATTTCTGTGTTTCATCGTCATTAAGAAGGTCACAGGGATACAGTAAACCTCGAGTAAAGCATCGGAATCTATAACTAGTGTCGAAGGAATGATTCAAAACATAGACAGTAAGAAGAGTCAGTTTTCTTGTACTTAAGTCGGCATTGTGCCTTTTGTATTTAATTCCGATGAAATTTCTGTGCTTCATCGTCAATAAGAAGGTCAGAGGGATACAGTAAACCTGCAGTGAAGCAACGGAATCTATAACTAGTGTCACAGGAATGGTTCAAAGCATTGACAGTAAGAAGAGTCAGTTTTCTTGTACTTAAGTCGGCATTGTGCCTTTTGTATTTCATTCCGAAGCAATTTCTGTGTTTCATCGTTAATAAGAACGTCACAGGGATGCAGTAAACCTGGAGTAAAGCACCGGAATCTATAACTAGTGTCACAGGAATGTTTCACAACATAGTCAGTAAGAAGAGTCAGTTTTCTTGTACTTAAGTCGGCATTGTGCCTTTTGTAATTAATTCCGATGCAATTTCTGTGTTTCATCGTCAATAAGGAGGTCAGAGGGATACAGTAAACCTGAAGTGAAGCATCGGAATCTATAACTAGTGTCACAGGAATGGTTCAAAACATAGACAGCAAGAAGAGTCAGTTTTCTTGTACTTAAGTCGGCATTGTGCCTTTTGTATTTATATCCGATGCAATTTCTGTGTTTCATCGTCAATTACAAGGTCAGAGGGATACAGTAAACCTGAAGTGAAGCATCGGAATCTATAACTAGTGTCACAGGAATGGTTCAAACATAGACTATAAGAAGAGTCAGTTTTCCTGTACTTAAGTCGGCGTTGTGCCTTTTGTATTTAACTCCGATGCAATTTCTGTGTTTCATCGTCAATAAGAAGGTCTGTGGGATACAGTAAACCTGAAGTGAAGCATCGGAATCTATAGTAAGTGTCACAGGAGTGGTTCAAAACATAGACAGGAAGAATAGTCAATTTTCTTGTACTTCAGTCGTCATTGTGCCTTTTGTATTTAATTCCCGTGCAATTTCTGTGTTTCATCGTCAACAAGAAGGTCAGAGGGATACAGTAAACCTGAAGTGAAACATCGGAATCAATAACTAGTGTCACAGGAATGGTTCAAACATAGACAGTAGGAAGAGTCAGTTTTCTTGTACTTAAGTCGGCATTGTGCCTTTTGTATTTAATTCCGATGCAATCTCTGTGTTTCATTGTCAATAAGAACGTCAGAGGGATACAGTAAACCTGAAGTGAAGCATCGGAATCTATAATTTGTGCCACAGGAATGGTTAAAACATAGACAGTAAGAAGACTCAGTTTTCTTGTACCTAAGTCGGCATTGTTCTTTTTCTATTTCATTCCGATGCAATTTCTGTGTTTAATCGTCAATAAGAAGGTCAGAGGGATACAGTAAACCTGAAGTGAAGCATCGGAATTTACTATTAGTGTCACATGAATGGTTCAAAACATAGACAGTATAAGAGTCAGTTTTCTTGTACTTAAGTCGGCATTGTGCCTTTTGTATTTAACTCCGATGCAATTTCTGTGTTTCATCGTCAATAAGAAGGTCAGAGGGATACAGTAAACCTGGAGTAAAGCATCGGAACCTATAATTCTTGTCACATGAATGGTTCAAAACATAGTCAGTAAGAAGAGTCAGTTTTCTTGTACGTAAGTTGGCATTGTGCCTTTTGTAATTAATTCCGAAGCAATTTCTGTGTTTCATCGTAAATAAGAAGGTCAGAGGGATACAGTAAACCTGAAGTGAAGCATCGGAATCTATAACTAGTGTCACAGGAATGGTTCAATCATAGACAGTAAGAAGAATCAGTTTTCTTGTACATAAGTCGGCATTGTGCCTTTTGCTTTTAATTCCGATGCAATTTCTAAGACTCATCGTCAATAAGAAGGTCTGATGGATACAGTAAACCTGAAGTGAAGCATCGGAATCTATAACTAGTGTCATAGGAATGGTTCAAAACATAGACAGTAAGAAGAGTCAGTTTTCTAGTACTTAAGTCGGCATTGTGCTTTTTGTATTTAATTCAGATGCGATTTCTGCGTTTCATCGTCAATAAGAAGGTCAGAGGGATATAGTAAACCAGAAGTGGAGCATCGGAATCTATATCTAGTGTCACAGGAATGGTTCAAAACATAGACAGTAAGAAGAGTCAGTTTTCTTATACTTAAGTCGGCGTTGTGCCGTTTATATTTAATTCCAATGCAATTTCTGTGTTTCATCTTCAATAAGAAGGTCAGAGGGATACAGTAAACCTGAAGTGAAGCATCGGAATCTATAACTAGTGTCACAGGAATGGTTCAAAACATAGACAGTGAGAAGGGTCAGTTTTCTTGTACTTAAGTCGGCGTTGTGCCTTTTGTATTTAATTCCGATGCAATTTCTGTGTTTCATCGTCAATAAGAAGGTCAGAGGGAAACAGTAAAGCTGAAGTGAAGCATTGGAATCTATAACTAGTGTCACAGGAATGGTTCAAAACTTAGACAATAAGAAGAGTCAGTTTTCTTGTACTTAATTCGGCATTGTGCCTTTCGTATTTAATTCAGATGCAATTTCTGTGTTTCATCGTCAATAAGAAGGTCAGAGGGATACAGTAAACCTGAAGTGAAGCATCGGAATCTATGACTAGTGTCGCAGGAATGGTTCAAACCATTGACAGTAAAAAGAGTCAGTTATCTTGTACTTAGGTCGGCATTGGGCCTTTTGTATTTAATTCCGATGAAATTTCTGTGTTTCATCGTCAATAAGAAGGTCAGAGGAATACAGTAAACCTGAAGTGAAGCATCGGAATACATAACTAGTGTCACAGGAATGGTTCAATCATAGACAGTAAGTAGAGTCAGTTTTCTTGTACTTAAGTCGGAATTGTGCCTTTTGTATTTAATTCTGATGCAATTTCTGTGTTTCATCGTCAATAAGAAGGTCTGATGGATACAGTAAACCTGAAGTGAAGCATCGGAAGCTATAACTAGTGTCACATGAATGGTTCAAAACATAGACAGTAGGAAGAGTTTTCTTGTACTTCGGTCGTCATTGTGCCTTTTGTATTTAATTCCGATGCAATTTCAGTGTTTAATCGTCAATAAGAAGGTCAGAGAGATACAGTAACCTGAAGTGAAGCATCGGAATCTTTAACTAGTGTCACAGGAATGGTTAAAAACATAGACAGTAAGGAGAGTCAGTTTTCTTGTACTTAAGTCGGCATTGTGGTTTTTGTATTTAATTCCGATGCATTTTCTGCGTTTCATCGTCAATACGAAGGTCAGAGGGATATAGTAAACCTGAAGTGAAGCATCGGAATCTATATCTAGAGTCACAGGAACGGTTCAAGACATAGACAGTAAGAAGAGTCAGATTTCCTGTACATAAGTCGGCATTGTGCCTTTTGCATTTAATTCCGATGCAATTTCTGTGTTTTATCGTCAATAAGAAGGTCAGAGGGATGCAGTAGACCTGAAGTGAAGCATCGGAATCTATAACTAGTGTCACAGCAATGGTTCAAAACATAGACAGCAAGAAGAGTCAGTTTTCTTGTACCTAAGTCGGCATTGTTCCTTTTCTATTTCATTCCGATGCAATTTCTATGCTTTCATCGTCAATAAGAAGGTCAGAGGGATACAGTATACCTGAAGTGAAGCATCGGAATCTATAACTAGAGTCACAGGAATGGTTCAAAACATAGACAGCAAGAAGAGTCAGTTTTCTTGTACTTAAGTCGGCATTGTGCCTTTTGAATTTAATTCCGATGCAATTTCAGAGTTTGATCGTCAATAAGAAGGTCAGAGGGATACAGTGAACCTGAAGTGAAGCATCGGAATCTATAACTAGAGTCACAGGAATGGTTCAAAACATAGACAGCAAGAAGAGTCAGTTTTCTTGTACTTAAGTCGGCATTGTGCCTTTTGTAATTAATTCCGATGCAATTTCTGTGTTTCATCGTCAATAAGAAGGTCAGAGGGATACAGTAAACCTGAAATGAAGCATCGGAATCTATAACTAGTGTCACAGGAATGGTTCAAGACATAGACAGTAAGAAGAGTCAGTTTTCTTGTACTTAAGTCGGCATTGTGCCTTTTGTATTAAATTCCGATTTAATTTCTGTGTTTCATCGTGAATAAGAGGGTCAGAGGGATACAGTAAACATGAAGTGAAGCATCGGAATCTATAACTAGTGTCACAGGAATGGTTCAAAACATAGACAGTAAGAAGAGTCAGTTTTCTTGTACTTAAGTCGGCGTTGTGCCTCTTGTATTTAATTCCGATGCAATTTCTGTGTTCCATCGTCAATAAGAAGGTCTGAGGCATACAGTAAACCTGAAGTGAAGCATCGAAATCTATAACTAGTGTCACAGGAATGGTTCAAAACATAGACAGTAAAAAGAGTCAGTTTTCTTGTACTTAAGACGGCATTGTGCATTTTGTATTTAATTCCGATGCAATTTCAGTGTTTCATCGTCAATAAGAAGGTCAGAGGGATACAGTGAACCTGAAGTGAAGCATCGGAATCTGTAACTAGTGTCACAGGAATGGTTCAAAACATAGACAGTAAGAAGAGTCAGGTTTCTTGTAGTTAAGTCGGCATTGTGCCTTTTGTATTTAATTCCGATGCAATTTCTGTTTATCATCGTCAATATGATGGTCAGAGGGATACAGTATACCTGAAGTGAAGCATCGGAATCTATAACTAGTGTCACAGGAATGGTTCAAATCATTGACAGTAAGATGAGTCAGTTTTCTTGTACTTAAGTCGGCGTTGTGCCGTTTGTATTTAATTCCAATGCAATTTCTGTGTTTCATCGTCAATAAGAACGTCAGAGGGAATCAGTGAACCTGAAGTGAAGCACCGGAATCTATAACTAGTGTCATAGGAATGGTTCAAAACTTAGACAATAAGAAGAGTCAGTTTTCTTGTACTTAATTCGGCATTGTGCCTTTCGTATTTAATTCCGATGCAATTTCTGTGTTTCATCGTCAATGAGAAGGTCAGAGGGATACAGTAAACCTGAAGTGAAGCATCGGAATCTATGACTAGTGTCGCAGGAATGGTTCAAACCATAGACAGTAAGAAGAGACAGTTATCTAGTACTTAAGTCGGCCTTGTGGTATTTGTATTTAATTCCGATGCGATTTCTGCGTTTCATCGTCAATAAGAAGGTCAGAGGGATATAGTAAACCTAAAGTGAAGCATCGGAATCTATACCTAGTGTCACAGGAACGGTTCAAAGCATAGACAGTAAGAAGAGTCAGATTTCCTGTACTTAAGTCGGCATTGTGCCTTTTGTATTTAATTCCGATGCAATTTCTGTGATTCATCGTCAATAAGAAGGTCAGAGGGATACAGTAGACCTGAAGTGTAGCATCGGAATCTATAACTAGTGTCACAGCAATGGTTCAAAACATAGACAGTAAGAAGAGTCAGTTTTCTTGTACCTAAGTCGGCATTGTTCCTTTTCTATTTCATTCCGATGCAATTACTATGTTTCATCGTCAATAAGAAGGTCAGAGGGATACAGTATACCTGAAGTGAAGCATCGGAATCTATAACTAGTGTCACAGGAATGGTTCAAAACATAGTCAGTAAGAAGAGTCAGTTTTCTTGTAAGTAAGTCGGCGTTGTGCCTTTTGTATTTAATTCCAATGCAATTTCTGTGTTTCATCGTCAATAATAACGTCAGAGGGAATCAGTGAACCTGAAGTGAAGCATCGGAATCTATAACTAGTGTCACAGGAATGGTTCAAACCACAGACAGTAAGAAGAGTCAGTTTTCTTGTACTTAAGTCGGCATTGTGCCTTTTATATTTAATTCCGATGCAATTTCAGTGTTTGATCGTCAATAAGAAGGTCAGAGGGATACAGTGAACCTGAAGTGAAGCATCGGAATCTATAACTAGTGTCACAGGAATGGTTCAAAACATAGACAGTAAGAAGGGTCAGTTTTCTTGTACTTAAATCGGCGTTGTACCTTTTGTATATAATTCCTATGCAATTTCTGTGTTTCATCGTCAATAAGAAGGTCAGAGGGATACTGTAAAGCTGAAGTGAAGCATCGGAATCTATAACTAGTGTCACAGAAATGGTTCAAAACATAGTCAGTAAGAAGAGTCAGTTTTCTTGTACTTAAGTCGGTATTGTGCATTTTATATTTAATTCCGATGCAATTTCTGTGTTTCATCGTCAATAAGAAGGTCAGAGGGATTCAGTAAAACTGAAGTGAAGCATCGGAATCTATAACTAGTGTCACAGGAATGGTTCAAAACATAGACAGTAAGAAGGGTCAGTTTTCTTGTACTTAAGTCGGCGTTGTGCCTTTTGTATTTAATACTGATGCAATTTCTGTGTTTCATCGTCAATAAGAAGGTCAGAGGGATACAGTAAAGCTGAAGTGAAGCATCGGAATCTATAACTAGTGTCACAGGAATGGTTCAAAACTTAGACAATAAGAAGAGTCAGTATTCTTGTACATAATTCGGCATTGCGCCTTTCGTATTTAATTCCGATGCAATTTCTGTGTTTCATCGTCAATAAGAAGGTCAGAGGGATACAGTAAACCTGAAGTGAAGCATCGGAATCTATGACTAGTGTCGCAGGAATGGTTCAAACCATAGACAGTAAGAAGAGTCAGTTATCTTGTACTTAAGTCGGCATTGTGCCTTTTGTATTTAATTCCGATGCAATTTCTGTGTTTCATCGTCAATAAAAAGGTCAGAGGGATACAGTAAACCTGAAGTGAAGCATCGGAATATATAACTAGTGTCACAGGAATGGTTCAATCATAGACAGTAAGAAGAGTCAGTTTTCTTGTACTTAAGTTGGAATTGTGCCTTTTGTATTTAATTCTGATGCAATTTCTGTGTTTCATCGTCAATAAGAAGATCTGATGGATACAGTAAACTTGGAGTGAAGCATCGGAAGCTGTAACTAGTGTCACATGAATGGTTCAAAACATAGACAGTAGGAAGAGTTTTCTTGTACTTCGGACGTCATTGTGCCTTTTGTATTTAATTCCGATGCAATTTCTGTGTTTAATCGTCAATAAGAAGGTCAGAGGGATACAATAACCTGAAGCATCGGAATCTATAACTAGTGTCACAGGAATGGTTCAAAACATAGACAGTAGGAAGAGGCAGTTTTCTTGTACTTAAGTCGGCATTGTGGTTTTTGTATTTAATTACGATGCGATTTCTGCGTTTCATCGTCAATAAGAAGGTCAGACGGATATAGTAAACCTGAAGTGAAGCATCGGAATCTATATCTAGTGACACAGGAACGGTTCAAAACATAGACAGTAAGAAGAGTCAGATTTCCTGTACATAAGTCGGCATTCTGCTTTTGTATTTAATTCCGAAGCAATTTCTGTGTTTCATCGTCAATAAGAAGGTCAGAGGGATACAGTAGACCCGAAGTGAAGCATCGGAATATATAACTAGTGTCACAGCAATGGTTCAAAACATAGACAGTAAGAAGAGTCAGTTTTCTTGTACCTAAGTCGGCATTGTTCCTTTTATATTTCATTCCGATGCAATTTCTATGTTTTATCGTCAATAAGAAGGTCAGAGGGATACAGTATACCTGAAGTGAAGCATCGGAATCTATAACTAGTGTCACAGGAATGGTTCAAAACATAGACAGTAAGAAGAGTCAGATTTCCTGTCCATAATTCGGCATTGTGCCTTTTGTATTTAATTCCGATGCAATTTCTGTGTTTAATCGTCAATAAGAAGGTCAGAGGGATACAGTAACCTAATGTGAAGCATCGGATTCTATAACTAGTGTCACAGGAATGGTTCAAAACATAGACAGTAAGAGGAGTCAATTTTCTTGTACTTAAGTCGGTATTGTGCATTTTATATTTAATTCCGATGCAATTTCTGCGTTTCATCGTCAATAAGAAGGTCAGAGGGATACAGTATACCTGAAGTGAAGCATCGGAATCTATAAATAGTGTCACAGGAATGGTTCAAAACATAGACAGTAAGAAGAGTCAGTTTTCTTGTACTTAAGTCTTCGTTGTGCCTTTTGTATTTAATTCCAATGCAATTTCTGTGTTGCATCGTCAATAATAACGTCAGAGGGAATCAGTGAACCTGAAGTGAAGCATCGGAATCTATAACTAGTGTCACAGGAATGGTTCAAATCATAGACAGTAAGAAGAGTCAGTTTTCTTGTACTTTAGTCGGCATTGTGCCTTTTGTATTTAATTCCGATGCAATTTCAGTGTTTGATCGTCAATAAGAAGGTCAGAGGGATACAGTGAACCTGAAGTGAAGCATCGGAATCTATAACTAGTGTCACAGGAATGGTTCAAAACATAGACAGTAAGAAGAGTCAGTTTTCTTGTACTTAAGTCGGTATTGTGCATTTTATATTTAATTCCGATGCAATTTCTGTGTTTCATCGTCAACAAGAAGGTCAGAGGGATACAGTCAACCTGAAGTGAAGCATCGGAATCTATAACTAGTGTCACAGGAATGGTTCAAAGCATAGACAGTAAGAAGGGTCAAATTTCTTGTACTTAAGTCGGCGTTGTGCCTTTTGTATTTAATTCCGATGCAATTTCTGTGTTTCATCGTCAATAAGAAGGTCAGAGGGATACAGTAAACCTGAAGTGCAGCATCGGAATCTATGACTAGTGTCGCAGGAATGGTTCAAACCATAGACAGTAAGAAGAGTCAGTTTTCTTGTATTTAAGTCGGCATTGTTCGTTTTGTAATTAATTCCGATGCAATTTCTGTGTTTCATCGTCAATAAGAAGGTCAGAGCGATACAGTAAACCTGAAGTGAAGCATCGGAATCTATAACTAGTGTCACAGGAATGGTTCAAGGCATAGACAGTAAGAAGAGTCAGTATTCTTGTACTTAAGTCGGCATTGTGCCTTTTGTATTTAATTCCGATGCAATTTCTGTGTTTCATCGTCAATAACAAGGTCAGAGGGATACAATAAACCTTAAGTGAAGCATCGGAATCTATAACTAGTGTCACAGGAATGGTTCAAACCTTAGACAGTAAGAAGAGTAAGTTATCTTGTACTTAAGTCGGCATTGTGCCTTTTGTATGTAATTCCAATGCAATTTCTGTGTTCATCGTCAATAAGGAGGTCAGAGGGATACAGTAAACCTGGAGTAAAGCATCGGAATCTATAACTAGTGTCACATGAATGGTTGAAAACATAGACAGTAAGAAGAGTCAGTTTTCTTTTACTTAAGTCGGCATTGTGCCTTTTGTATTAAATTCCGATGCAATTTCTGTGTTTCATCCTGAACAAGAGGGTCAGAGGGATACAGTAAACATGAAGTGAAGCATCGGAATCTATAACTAGTGTCACAGGAATGGTTCAAAACATAGACAGTAAGAAGAGTCAGTTTTCTTGTACTTAAGACGGCATTGTGCATTTTGTATTTAATTCCGATGCAATTTCTGTGTTTCATCGTCAATAAGATGGTCAGAGGGATACAGTAAAAATGATGTGAAGCATCGGAATATTTAACTAGTGTCACAGGAATGGTTCAAAACACAGACAGTAAGAAGAGTCAGTTTTCTTGTACTTAAGTCGGCATTGTGCCATTTGTATTTAATTCCGATGCAATTTCTGTGTTTCATCGTCAAGAAGAAGGTCAGAGGGATACAGTAAAGCTGAAGTAAAGCATCGTAATCTATAACGAGTGTCACATGAATGGTTCAAAATATAGACAGTAAGAAGAGTTAGTTTCCTTGTACTTAAAACGGCATTGTACCTTTTGTATTTAATTCCGATGCAATTCCTTTGTTTCATCGTCAATAAGAAGGTCAGAGGGCTACAGTAAACCTGAAGTGAAGCATCGGAATCTATAATTAGTGTCACAGGAATGGTTCAAAACATAGACAGTATGAAGAGTCAGTTTCCTTGTACTTAAGTCGGCATTGTGCCTTTTGTATTTAATTCCGATGCAATTTCTGTGTCTCATCGTCAATAAGAAGGTCAGAGGCATACAGCAAACCTGAAGTGAAGCATCGGAATCTATAACTAGAGTCACTGGAATGGTTCAGTACATAGACAGTAAGAAGAGTCAGTTTACTTGTACTTAAGTCGGCATTGTGGCTTTTGTATTTAATTCCGATGCAATTTCAGTATTTCATCGTCAATAAGAAGGTAAGGGGGATTTAGTGAACCTGAAGTGAAGCATCGGATTCTATAACTAGTGTCACAGGAATGGTTCAAAACATAGACAGTAAGAGGATCAGTTTTCTTGTAATTAAGTCTGCATTGTGCCTTTTGTATTTAATCCGATGCAATTTCTGTGTTTCATCGTCAATAAGAAGGTCGGAGGGATACGGTAAACCTGAACTGAGCATCGGAATCTATAACTAGTGTCACAGGAATTGTTCAAAAGATACACAGTAACAAGAGTCAGTTTGCTTGTACTTAAGTCGGCATTGTGCCTTTTGTATTTAATTCCGATGCAATTTCTGTGTTTCATCGTCAATAAGAAAGTCAGAGGGATACAGTAAACCTGCAGTGAAGCATCGGAATCTATAACTAGTGTCTCATGAATGGTTCAAAACATAGACAGTAAGAAGAGTCAGCTTTCTTGGGCTAACGTTGACATTGTGCTTTTGTAATTAATTCCGGTGGAATTTCTGTGTTTCATCGGTAATAGGAAGGTCAGAGGTATACAGTAAACCTGAAGTGAAGCATCAGAATCTATAACTAGTGTCACAGGTATGGTTCAAAACATAGACAGTAAGAGGAGTCAGTTTTCTTGTACGTAAGTCGGCATTGTACCTTTTGTATTTAATTCCGATGCAATATCTGTGTTTCATCGTCAATAAGGATGTCAGAGGGATACAGTAAACCTGAAGTGAAGCATCGGAATCTATAGCTAGTGTCACAGGATTGGTTCTAAACATAGACAGTTAAAAGAGTCAGTTTTCTTGTACTTAAGTCGGCATTGTGCCTTTTATATTTAATTCCGATGCAATTGCTGTGTTTCATCGTCAATAAGAAGGTCAGAGGGAAACAGTAAAAATGAAGTGAAGCATCGGAATATTTAACTAGTGTCACAGGAATGGTTCAAAACACAGACAGTAAGAAAAGTCAGTTATCTTGTACTTAAGTCGGCATTGTGCCATTTTTATTTAATTCCAAAGCAATTTCAGTGTTTCATCGTCAAGAAGAAGATCAGAGGGATACAGTAAACCTGAAGTAAAGCATCGGAATCTATAACTAGTGTAACAGGAATGGTTCAAATCATAGACAGCAAGAAGAGTCAGTTTTCTTGTACTTAAGTCGGCATTGTGACTTTTGTATTTAATTCCGATGCAATTTTTGTGTTTCATCGTCAATAAGAAGGGGAGAGGGATACAGTAAACCTGAAGTGAAGCATCGGAATCTATAACTAGTGTCACTGGAATGGTTCAAAATATAGACAGTAAGAAGGGTCAGTTTCATTGTACTTAAGTCGGCGTTGTGCCTTTTGTATTTAATTCCGATGCAATTTCTGTGTTTCATCGTCAATAAGAAGGTCAGAGGGATACAGTAAAGCTGAAGTGAAGCATCGGAAACAATAACTAGTGTCACAGGAATGGTTCAAAACTTAGACAATAGGAAGAGTCAGTTTTCTTGTACGTAAGTCGGCATTGTGCCTTTTGTATTTAATTCCGATGCAATTTCTGTGTTTCATCGTCAATAAGAAGGTCAGAGGGATACAGTATACCTGAAGTGAAGCATCGGAATCTATAACTATTGTCGCAGGAATGGTTCAAACCATAGACAGTAAGAAGAGTCAGTTATCTTGTACTTAAGTCGGCATTGTGCCTTTTGTATTTAATTCCGATGCAATTTCTGTGTTTCATCGTCAATAAGAAGGTCAGAGGGATACGTTAAACCTAAAGTGAAGCATCGGAATCTGTAACTAGTGTCACAGGAGAGGTTCAAAACATTGCAAGTTAGAAGAGTCAGTTTTCTTGTACTTAAGTCGGCATTGTGACTTTTCTATTTAATTCCGATGCAATTTCTCTGTTTCATCGTCAATAAGAAGGTCAGAGGGATACAGTAAAAATGAAGTGAAGCATCGGAATCTGTAACTAGTGTCACAGGAATGGTTCAAAACATAGACTGTAAGAAGAGTCAGTTTTCTTGTACTTAAGTCGGCATTGTGCCTTTTGTATTTAATTCCGATGCAATTTCTATGTTTCATCGTCAATAAGAAGGTCAGAGGGATACAGTAAACCTGAAGTAAAGCATCGGAAACAATAACTAGTGTCACAGGAATGGTTCAATCTTAGACAGTAAGAAGAGTCAGTTTTCTTGTACTTAAGTCGGCATTGTGCATTTTGTATTTAATCCGATGCAATTTCTGTGTTTCATCGTCAATAAGAAGGTCGGAGGGATACGGTAAACCTGAAGTGAGCATGGGAATCTATAACTAGTGTCACAGGAATTGTTCAAAAGATACACAGTAACAAGAGTCAGTTTGCTTGTACTTAAGTCGGCATTGTGCCTTTTGTATTTAATTCCGATGCAATTTCTGTGTTTCATCGTCAATAAGAAAGTCAGAGGGATACAGTAAACCTGCAGTGAAGCATCGGAATGTATAACTAGTGTCACATGAATGGTTCAAAACATAGACAGTAAGAAGAGTCAGCTTTCTTGGACTAAAGTTGACATTGTGCTTTTGTAATTAATTCCGGTGGAATTTCTGTGTTTCATCGGTAATAGGAAGGTCAGAGGTATACAGTAAACCTGAAGTGAAGCATCGGAATCTATAACTAGTGTCACAGGTCTGGTTCAAAACATAGACAGTAAGATGAGTCAGTTTTCTTGTACGTAAGTCGGCATTGTGCCTTTTGTATTTAATTCCGATGCAATATCTGTGTTTCATCGTCAATAAGGATGTCAGAGGGATACAGTAAACCTGAAGGGAAGCATCGGAATCTATAACTAGTGTCACAAGAATGGTTCTAAACATAGACAGTTAAAAGAGTCAGTTTTCTTGTACTTAAGTCGGCATTGTGCCTTTGGTATTTAATTCCGATGCAATTGCTGTGTTTCATCGTCAATAAGAAGGTCAGAGGGAAACAGTAAAAATGAAGTGAAGCATCGGAATATTTAACTAGTGTCACAGGAATGGTTCAAAACACAGACAGTAAGAAAAGTCAGTTATCTTGTACTTAAGTCGGCATTGTGCCATTTTTATTTAATTCCAAAGCAATTTCAGTGTTTCATCGTCAAGAAGAAGATCAGAGGGATACAGTAAACCTGAAGTAAAGCATCGGAATCTATAACTAGTGTAACAGGAATGGTTCAAATCATAGACAGCAAGAAGAGTCAGTTTTCTTGTACTTAAGTCGGCATTGTGACTTTTGTATTTAATTCCGATGCAATTTTTGTGTTTCATCGTCAATAAGAAGGGGAGAGGGATACAGTAAACCTGAAGTGAAGCATCGGAATCTATAACTAGTGTCACTGGAATGGTTCAAAATATAGACAGTAAGAAGGGTCAGTTTCATTGTACTTAAGTCGGCGTTGTGCCTTTTGTATTTAATTCCGATGCAATTTCTGTGTTTCATCGTCAATAAGAAGGTCAGAGGGATACAGTAAAGCTGAAGTGAAGCATCGGAATCTATAACTAGTGTCACAGGAATGGCTCAAAACTTAGACAATAGGAAGAGTCAGTTTTCTTGTACGTAAGTCGGCATTGTGCCTTTTGTATTTAATTCCGATGCAATTTCTGTGTTTCATCGTCAATAAGAAGGTCAGAGGGATACAGTATACCTGAAGTGAAGCATCGGAATCTATAACTATTGTCGCAGGAATGGTTCAAACCATAGACAGTAAGAAGAGTCAGTTATCTTGTACTTAAGTCGGCATTGTGCCTTTTGTATTTAATTCCGATGCAATTTCTGTGTTTCATCGTCAATAAGAAGGTCAGAGGGATACGTTAAACCTAAAGTGAAGCATCGGAATCTGTAACTAGTGTCACAGGAGAGGTTCAAAACATTGCAAGTTAGAAGAGTCAGTTTTCTTGTACTTAAGTCGGCATTGTGACTTTTCTATTTAATTCCGATGCAATTTCTCTGTTTCATCGTCAATAAGAAGGTCAGAGGGATACAGTAAAAATGAAGTGAAGCATCGGAATCTGTAACTAGTGTCACAGGAATGGTTCAATCTTAGACAGTAAGAAGAGTCAGTTTTCTTGTACTTAAGTCGGCATTGTGCATTTTGTATTTAATCCGATGCAATTTCTGTGTTTCATCGTCAATAAGAAGGTCGGAGGGATACGGTAAACCTGAAGTGAGCATGGGAATCTATAACTAGTGTCACAGGAATTGTTCAAAAGATACACAGTAACAAGAGTCAGTTTGCTTGTACTTAGGTCGGCATTGTGCCTTTTGTATTTAATTCCGATGCAATTTCTGTGTTTCATCGTCAATAAGAAAGTCAGAGGGATACAGTAAACCTGCAGTGAAGCATCGGAATGTATAACTAGTGTCACATGAATGGTTCAAAACATAGACAGTAAGAAGAGTCAGCTTTCTTGGACTAAAGTTGACATTGTGCTTTTGTAATTAATTCCGGTGGAATTTCTGTGTTTCATCGGTAATAGGAAGGTCAGAGGTATACAGTAAACCTGAAGTGAAGCATCGGAATCTATAACTAGTGTCACAGGATTGGTTCAAAACATAGACAGTAAGAAGAGTCAGTTTTCTTGCACTTAAGTCGGCATTGTGCCTTTTATATTTAATTCCGATGCAATTGCTGTGTTTCATCGTCAATAAGAAGGTCAGAGGGATACAGTAAAAATGAAGTGAAACATCGGAATATTTAACTAGTGTCACAGGAATGGTTCAAAACACAGACAGTAAGAAAAGTCAGTTATCTTGTACTTAAGTCGGCATTGTGCCATTTGTATTTAATTCCGAAGCAATTTCTGTGTTTCATCGTCAAGAAGAAGGTCGGAGGGATACAGTAAACCTGAAGTAAAGCATCGTAATCCGTAACGAGTGTCACATGAATGGTTCAAATCATAGACAGCAAGAAGAGTCTGTTTTCTTGTACTTAAGTCGGCATTGTGCCTTTTGTATTTAATTCCGATGCAATTTTTGTGTTTCATCGTCAATAAGAAGGGGAGAGGCATACAGTAAACCTGAAGTGAAGCATCGGAATCTATAACTAGTGTCACATGAATGGTTCAAACATTGACAGTAAGAAGAGTCAGTTTTCTTGTACTTAAGTCGGCATTGTGCCTTTTGTATTTAATTCCGATGCAATTTCTGTGTTTCATCGTCAATAAGAAGGTCAGAGGGATACAGTAAACCTGAAGTGAAGCATCGGAATCTATAACTAGTGTCACAGGAATGGTTCAAAGTATAGACAGGAAGAAGGGTCAGTTTCATTGAACTTAAGTCGGCGTTGTGCCTCTTGTATTTAATTCCGATGCAATTTCTGTGTTTCATCGTCAATACGAAGGTCAGAGGGATACAGTAAAGCTGACGTGAAGCATCGGAATCTATAACTAGTGTCATAGGAATGGCTCAAAACTTAGACAATAAGAAGTGTCAGTTTTCTTGTACTTATGTCGGCATTGTGCCTTTTGTATTTAATTCCGATGCAATTTCTGTGTTTCATCGTCAATAAGAAGGTCAGAGGGATACATTAAACCTAAAGTGAAGCATCGAAATCTGTAACTAGTGTCACAGGAGTGGTTCAAAGCATTGCAAGTTAGAAGAGTCAGTTTTCTTGTACTTAAGTCGGCATTGTGCCTTTTGTATTTAATTCCGATGCGATTTCTGCGTTTCATCGGCAATAAGAAGGTCAGAGGGATATAGTAAACCTGAAGTGAAGCATCGGAATCAATATCTAGTGTCACAGGAATGGTTCAAAACATAGACAGTAAGAAGAGTCAGATTTCTAGTACATAAGTCGGCATTGTGCCTATTGTATTTAATTCCGATGCAATTTCTGTGTTTCATCGTCAATAAGAAGGTCAGAGGGATACAGGAAACCTGAAGTGAAGCATCGGAATCTATAACTAGTGTCACAGAAGTGGTTCAAAACATAGACAGTAAGAAGAGTCAGTTTTCTTGTACCTAAGTCGGCATTGTTCCTTTTCTATTTCATTCCGATGCAATATCTATGTTTCATCGTCAATAAGAAGGTCAGAGGTATACAGTATACCTGAAGTGATGCATCGAAATCTATAACTAGTGTCTCAGGAATGGTTCAAATCATAGACAGTAAGAAGAGTCAGTTTTCTTGTACTTAAGTCGGCGTTGTGCCGTTTGTATTTAATTCCAATGCAATTTCTGTGTTTCATCGTCAATAAGAACGTCAGAGGGAATCAGTGTACCTGAAGTGAAGCACCAGAATCTATAACTAGTGTCATAGGAATGGTTCAAATCATAGACAGTAAGAAGAGTCAGTTTTCTTGTACTTAAGTCGGCATTGTGCCTTTTGTATTTAATTCCGATGCAATTTCAGTGTTTGATCGTCAATAAGAAGGTCAGAGGGATACAGTGAACCTGAAGTGAACCATCGGAATCTATAACTAGTGTCACAGGAATGGTTCAAAACATAGACAGTAAGAAGAGTCAGTTTTCTTGTACTTAATTCGGCATTGTGCCTTTCGTATTTAATTCCGATGCAATTTCTGTGTTTCATCGTCAATAAGAAGGTCAGAGTTATACAGTAAACCTGATGTGAAGCATCGGAATCTATGACTAGTGTCGCAGGAATTGTTCAAACCATTGACAGGAAGAAGAGTCAGTTATCTTGTACATAAGTCGGCATTGTGCCTTTTGTATTTAATTCCAATGCAATTTCTGTGTTTCATCGTCAATAAGAAGGTCAGAGGGATACAGTAAACCTGAAGTGAAGCATCGGAATATATAACTAGTGTCACAGGAATGGTTCAATCATAGACAGTAAGAAGAGTCAGTTTTCTTGTACTTAAGTCGGAATTGTGCCTTTTGTATTCAATTCTGATGCAATTTCTGTGTTTCATCGTCAATAAGAAGGTCTGATGGATACAGTAAACCTGAAGTGAAGCATCGGAAGCTACAACTAGTGTCACATGAATGGTTTAAAGCATAGACAGTAGGAGGAGTTTTCTTGTACTTCGGTCTTCATTGTGCCTTTTGTATTTAATTCCGATGCAATTTCTGTGTTTAATCGTCAATAAGAAGGTCAGAGGGATACAGTAACCTGACGTGAAGCATCGGAATCTATAACTAGTGTCACAGGAATGTTTCAAAACATAGACAGCAAGAAGAGTCAGTTTTCTTGTACTTAAATCGGCATTGTGCCTTTTGTATTTAATTCCGATGCAATTTCTGTGTTTCATCGTCAATAAGAAGGTCAGAGGGATACAGTAAACCTGAAGTGAAGCATCGGAATCTATAACTAGTGTCACAGGAATGGTTCAAGACATAGACAGTAAGAAGAGTCAGTTTTCTTGTACTTAAGTCGGCATTGTGCCTTTTGTATTTAATTCCGATGCAATTTCTGTGTTTCATCGTCAGTAAGAAGGTCAGAGGGATACAGTAAACCTGAAGTGAAGCATCGGAATCTATAACTAGTGTCACAGGAATGGTTCAAATCATAGACAGTAAGAAGAGTCAGATTTCTTGTACTTAAGTCGGCGTTGTGCCGTTTGTATTTAATTCCAATGCAATTTCTGTGTTTCATCGTCAATACGAACGTCAGAGGGAATCAGTGAACCTGAAGTGAAGCACCGGAATCTATAACTAGTGTCATAGGAATGGTTAATATCATAGACAGTAAGAAGAGTCAGTTTTCTTGTACTTAAGTTGGCATTGTGCATTTTATATTTAATTCCGATGCAATTTCTGTGTTTCATCGTCAATAAGAAGGTCAGAGGGATACAGTAAACCTGAAGTGAAGCATCGGAATCTATAACTAGTGTCACAGGAATGGTTCAAAACATAGACAGTGAGAAGGGTCAGTATTCTTGTACTTAAGTCGGCGTTGTGCCTTTTGTATTTAATTCCGATGCAATTTCTGTGTTTCATCGTCAATAAGAAAGTCAGAGGGATACAGTAAAGCTGAAGTGAAGCATCGGAATCTATAACTAGTGTCACAGGAATGGTTCAAAACTTAGACAATAAGAAGAGTCAGTTTTCTTGTACTTAATTCGGCATTGTGCCTTTCGTATTTAATTCCGATGCAATTTCTGTGTTTCATCGTCAATAAGAAGGTCAGAGGGATACAGTAACCCTGAAGTGAAGCATCGGAATATATAACTTGTGTCACAGCTATGGTTCAATCATAGACAGTAAGAAGAGTCAGCTTTCTTGTACTTAAGTCGGAATTGTGCCTTTTGTATTTAATTCTGATGCAATTTCTGTGTTTCATCGTCAATAAGAAGGTCAGAGGGATACAGTAACCTGACGTGAAGCATCGGAATCTATAACTAGTGTCACAGGAATGTTTCAAAACATAGACAGCAAGAAGAGTCAGTTTTCTTGTACTTAAATCGGCATTGTGCCTTTTGTATTTAATTCCGATGCAATTTCTGTGTTTCATCGTCAATAAGAAGGTCAGAGGGATACAGTAAACCTGAAGTGAAGCATCGGAATCTATAACTAGGGTCACAGGAATGGTTCAAGACATAGACAGTAAGAAGAGTCAGTTTTCTTGCACTTAAGTCGGCATTGTGCCTTTTGTATTTAATTCCGATGCAATTTCTGTGTTTTATCGTCAGTAAGAAGGTCAGAGGGATACAGTAAACCTGAAGTGAAGCATCGGAATCTATAACTAGTGTCACAGGAATGGTTCAAATCATAGATAGTAAGAAGAGTCAGATTTCTTGTACTTAAGTCGGCGTTGTGCCGTTTGTATTTAATTCCAATGCAATTTCTGTGTTTCATCGTCAATACGAACGTCAGAGGGAATCATCGAACCTGAAGTGAAGCACCGGAATCTATAACTAGTGTCATAGGAATGGTTCAAATCATAGACAGTAAGAAGAGTCAGTTTTCTTGTACTTAAGTTGGCATTGTGCATTTTATATTTAATTCAGATGCAATTTCTGTGTTTCATCGTCAATAAGAAGGTCAGAGGGATACAGTAAACCTGAAGTGAAGCATCGGAATCTATAACTAGTGTCACAGGAATGGTTCAAAACATAGACAGTGAGAAGGGTCAGTTTTCTTGTACTTAAGTCGGCGTTGTGCCTTTTGTATTTAATTCCGATGCAATTTCTGTGTTTCATCGTCAATAAGAAAGTCAGAGGGATACAGTAAAGCTGAAGTGAAGCATCGGAATCTATAACTAGTGTCACAGGAATGGTTCAAAACTTAGACAATAAGAAGAGTCAGTTTTCTTGTACCCTATTCGGCATTGTGCCTTTCGTATTTAATTCCGATGCAATTTCTGTTTTTCATCGTCAAAAAGAAGGTCAGAGGGATACAGTAAACCTGAAGTGAAGCATCGGAATATATAACTAGTGTCACAGGAATGGTTCAATCATAGACAGTAAGAAGAGTCAGTTTTCTTGTACTTAAGTCGGAATTGTGCCTTTTGTATTTAATTCTGATGCAATTTCTGTGTTTCATCGTCAGTAAGAAGGTCTGATGGATACAGTAAACCTGAAGTGAAGCATCGGAAGCTATAACTAGTGTCACATGAATGGTTTAAAGCATAGACAGTAGGAAGAGTTTTCTTGTACTTCGGTCTTCATTGTGCCTTTTGTATTTAATTCCGATGCAATTTCTGTGTTTAATCGTCAATAAGAAGGTCAGAGGGATACAGTAACCTGAAGTGAAGCATCGGAATCTTTAACTAGTGTCACAGGAATGGTTAAAAGCATAGACAGTAAGAAGAGTCCGTTTTCTTGTACTTAAGTCGGCATTGTGCTTTTTGTATTTAATTCCGATGCGATTTCTGCGTTTCATCGTCTATACGAAGGTCAGAGGGATATAGTAAACCTGAAGTGAAGCATCGGCATGTATATCTAGTGTCACAGGAACAATTCAAAACATAGACAGTAAGAAAAGTCAGATTTCCTGTACTTAAGTCGGCATTGTGCCTTTTGTATTTAATTCCGATGCAATTTCTGTGTTTCATCGTCAATAAGAAGGTCAGAGGGATACAGTAGACCTGAAGTGAAGCATCGTAATCTATAAATAGTGTCACAGCAATGGTTCAAAACATAGACAATAAGAAGAGTCTGTTTTCTTGTACCTAAGTCGGCATTGTTCCTTTTCTATTTCATTCCGATGCAATTTCTATGTTTCATCGTCAATAAGAAGGTCAGAGGGACACAGTATACCTGAAGTGAAGCATCGGAATCTATAACTAGTGTCACAGGAATGGTTCAAAACATAGACAGTAAGAAGAGTCAGTTTTCTTTTACTTAAGTCGGCGTTGTGCATTTTGTATTTAATTCCAATGCAATTTCTGTGTTTCGTCGTCAATAATAACGTCAGAGGGAATCAGTGAACCTGAAGTGAAGAATCGGAATCTATAACTAGTGTCACAGGAATGGTTCAAATCATAGACAGTAAGAAGAGTCAGTTCTCTTGTACTTAAGTCGGCATTGTGCCTTTTGTATTTAATTCCGATGCAATTTCTGTGTTTCATCGTCAGTAAGAAGGTCAGAGGGATACAGTAAACCTGAAGTGAAGCATCGGAATCTATAACTAGTGTCACAGGAATGGTTCAAATCATAGACAGTAAGAAGAGTCAGATTTCTTGTACTTAAGTCGGCGTTGTGCCGTTTGTATTTAATTCCAATGCAATTTCTGTGTTTCATCGTCAATAAGAACGTCAGAGGGAATCAGTGAACCTGAAGTGAAGCACCGGAATCTATAACTAGTGTCATAGGAATGGTTCAAATCATAGACAGTAAGAAGAGTCAGTTTTCTTGTACTTAAGTTGGCATTGTGCATTTTATATTTAATTCCGATGCAATTTCTGTGTTTCATCGTCAATAAGAAGGTCAGAGGGATACAGTAAACCTGAAGTGAAGCATCGGAATCTATAACTAGTGTCACAGGAATGGTTCAAAACATAGACAGTGAGAAGGGTCAGTTTTCTTGTACTTAAGTCGGCGTTGTGCCTTTTGTATTTAATTCCGATGCAATTTCTGTGTTTCATCGTCAATAAGAAAATCAGAGGGATACAGTAAAGCTGAAGTGAGGCATCGGAATCTATAACTAGTGTCACAGGAATGGTTCAAAACTTAGACAATAAGAAGAGTCAGTTTTCTTGTACTTAATTCGGCATTGTGCCTTTCGTATTTAATTCCGATGCAATTTCTGTGTTTCATCGTCAATAAGAAGGTCTGATGGATACAGTAAACCTAAAGTGAAGCATCGGAAGCTATAACTAGTGTCACATGAATGGTTCAAAACATAGACAGTAGGAAGAGTTTTCTTGTACTTCGGTCGTCATTGGGCCTTTTGTATTTAATTCCGATGCAATTTCTGTGTTTAATCGTCAATAAGAAGGTCAGAGGGATACAGAAACCTGAAGTGAAGCATCGGAATATATAACTAGTGTCACAGGAATGGTTCAATCATAGACAGTAAGAAGAGTCAGTTTTCTTGTACTTAAGTCGGAATTGTGCCTTTTGTATTTAATTCTGATGCAATTTCTGTGTTTCATCGTCAATAAGAAGTTCTGATGGATACAGTAAACCTGAAATGAAGCATCGGAAGCTATAACTACTGTCACATGAATGGTTCAAAACATAGACAGTAGGAAGAGTTTTCTTGTACTTCGGTCTTCATTGTGCCTTTTGTATTTAATTCCGATGCAATTTCTGTGTTTAATCGTCAATAAGAAGGTCAGAGGTATACAGTAACCTGAAGTGAAGCATCGGAATCTTTAACTAGTGTCACAGGAATGGTTAAAAGCATAGACAGTAAGAAGAGTCCGTTTTCTTGTACATAAGTCGGCATTGTGCTTTTTGTATTTAATTCCGATGCGATTTCTGCGTTTCATCGTCAATACGAAGGTCAGAGGGATATAGTAAACCTGAAGTGAAGCATCGGAATGTATATCTAGTGTCACAGGAACGGTTCAAAACATAGACAGTAAGAAAAGTCAGATTTCCTGTACTTAAGTCGGCATTGTGCCTTTTGTATTTAATTCCGATGCAATTTCTGTGTTTCATCGTCAATAAGATGGTCAGAGGGATACAGTAGACCTGAAGTGAAGCATTGGAATCTATAACTAGTGTCACAGCAATGGTTCAAAACATAGACAGTAAGAAGAGTCAGTTTTCTTGTACCTAAGTCGGCATTGTTCCTTTTCTATTTCATTCCGATGCAATTTCTATGTTTCATCGTCAATAAGAAGGTCTGAGGGACACAGTATACCTGAAGTGAAGCATCGGAATCTATAACTAGTGTCACAGGAATGGTTCAAAACATAGACAGTAAGTAGGGTCAGTTTTCTTTTACTTAAGTCGGCGTTGTGCATTTTGTATTTAATTCCAATGCAATTTCTGTGTTTCATCGTCAATAATAACGTCAGAGGGAATCAGTGAACCTGAAGTGAAGCATCGGAATCTATAACTAGTGTCACAGGAATGGATCAAATCATAGACAGTGAGAAGAGCCAGTTGTCTTGTACTTAAATCGGCATTGTGCCTTTTGTATTTAATTCCGATGCAATTTCTGTGTTTCATTGTCAATAAGAAGGTCAGAGGGATACAGTAAAAATGAAGTGAAGCATGGGAATCTATAACTAGTGTCACAGGAATGGTTCAAGACATAGACAGTAAGAAGAGTCAGTTTTCTTGTACTTAAGTCGGCATTGTGCCTTTTGTATTTAATTCCGATGCAATTTCTGTGTTTCATCGTCAGTAAGAAGGTCAGAGGGATACAGTAAACCTGAAGTGAAGCATCCGAATCTATAACTAGTGTCACAGGAATGGTTCAAATCACAGACAGTAAGAAGAGTCAGTTTTCTTGTACTTAAGTCAGCGTTGTGCCGTTTGTATTTAATTCCAATGCAATTTCTGTGTTTCATCGTCAATAAGAACATCAGAGGGAATCAGTGAACCTGAAGTGAAGCACCGGAATCTATAACTAGTGTCATAGGAATGGTTCAAATCATAGACAGTAAGAAGAGTCAGTTTTCTTGTACTTAAGTCGGCATTGTGCCTTTTGTATTTAATTCCGATTCAATTTCAGTGTTTGATCGTCAATAAGAAGGTCAGAGGGATACAGTGAACCTGAAGTGAAGCATCGGAATCTATAACTAGTGTCACAGGAATGGTTCAAAACATTGACAGTAAGAAGAGTCAGTTTTCTTGTACTTAAGTTTGCATTGTGCATTTTATATTTAATTCCACTGCAATTTCTGTGTTTCATCGTAAATTAGAAGGTCAGAGGGATACAGTAAACCTGAAGTGAAGCATCGGAATCTATAACTAGTGTCAAGGGAATGGTTCAAAACATAGACAGTGAGAAGGGTCAGTTTTCTTGTACATAAGTCGGCGTTGTGCCTTTTGTATTTAATTCCGATGCAATTTCTGTGTTTCATCGTCAATAAGAAAGTCAGAGGGATACAGTAAAGCTGAAGTGAAGCATCGGAATCTATAACTAGTGTCACAGGAATGGTTCAAAACTTAGACAATAAGAAGAGTCAGTTTTCTTGTACTTAATTCGGCATTGTGCCTTTTGTATTTAATTCCGATGCAATTTCTGTGTTTCATCGTCAATAAGAAGGTCAGAGGGATACAGTAAACCTGAAGCGAAGCATCGGAATCTATGTCTAGTGTCGCAGGAATGGTTCAAACCATAGACAGTAAGAAGAGTCAGTTATCTTGTACTTAAGTCGGCATTGTGCCTTTTGTATTTAATTCCGATGCTATTTCTGTGTTTCATCGTCAATAAGAAGGACAGAGGGATACAGTAAACCTGAAGTGAAGCATCGGAATATATAACTAGTGTCACAGGAAAGGTTCAATCATAGACAGTAAGAAGAGTCAGTTTTCTTGTACTTAAGTCGGAATTTGGCCTTTTGTATTTAATTCTGATGCTATTTCTGTGTTTCATCGTCAATAAGAAGGTCTGATGGATACAGTAAACCTGACGTGAAGCATCGGAAGCTATAACTAGTGTCACATGAATGGTTCAAAACATAGACAGTAGGAAGAGTTTTCTTGTACTTCGGTCGTCATTGTGCCTTTTATATTTAATTCCGATGCAATTTCCTGTGTTTAATCGTCAACAAGAGGGTCAGAGGGATACAGTAACCTGAAGTGAAGCATCGGAATCTTTAACTAGTGTCACAGGAATGGTTAAAAACATTGACAGTAAGAAGAGTCAGTTTTCTTGTACTAAAGTCGGCATTGTGCTTTTTGTATTTAATTCCGATGCGATTTCTGCGTTTCATCGTCAATACGAAGGTCAGAGGGATGTAGTAAACCTGAAGTGAAGCATCGGAATCTATATCTAGTGTCACAGGAACGGTTCAAAACATAGACAGTAAGAAGAGTCAGATTTCCTGAACTTAAGTCGGCATTGTGCCTTTTGTATTTAATTCCGATGCAATTTCTGTGTTTCATCGTCAATAAGAAGGTCAGAGGGATGCAGTGAACCTGAAGTGAAGCATCGGAATCTATAACTAGTGTCACAGGAATGGTTCAAAACATAGACAGTAAGAAGAGTCAGGTTTCTTGTAGTTAAGTCGGCATTGTGCCTTTTGTATTTAATTCCGATGCAATTTCTGTGTTTCATCGTCAATATGAAGGTCAGAGGGATGCAGTAAACCTGAAGTGAAGCATCGGAATCTATAACTAGTGTCACAGGAATGGTTCTAAACATAGACAGTTAAAACAGTCAGTTTTCTTGTACTTAAGTCGGCATTGTTCCTTTTGTATTTAATTCCGATGCAATTTCTTTGTTTCATCGTCAATAAGAAGGTCAGAGGGATACAGTAAACCTGAAGTGAAGCATCGGAATCTATAACTAGTGTCACAGGAATGGTTCAAAACATAGACAGTGAGAAGGGTCAGTTTTCTTGTACATAAGTCGGCGTTGTGCCTTTTGTATTTAATTCCAATGCAATTTCTGTGTTTCATCGTCAATAAGAAAGTCAGAGGGATACAGTAAAGCTGAAGTGAAGCATCGGAATCTATAACTAGTGTCACAGGTATGGTTCAAAACTTAGACAATAAGAAGAGTCAGTTTTCTTGTACTTAATTCGGCATTGTGCCTTTTGTATTTAATTCCGATGCAATTTCTGTGTTTCATCGTCAATAAGAAGGTCAGAGGGATACAGTAAACCTGAAGCGAAGCATCGGAATCTATGTCTAGTGTCGCAGGAATGGTTCAAACCATAGACAGTAAGAAGAGTCAGTTATCTTGTACTTAAGTCGGCATTGTGCCTTTTGTATTTAATTCCGATGCTATTTCTGTGTTTCATCGTCAATAAGAAGGTCAGAGGGATACAGTAAACCTGAAGTGAAGCATCGGAATATATAACTAGTGTCACAGGAAAGGTTCAATCATAGACAGTAAGAAGAGTCAGTTTTCTTGTACTTAAGTCGGAATTTTGCCTTTTGTATTTAATTCTGATGCAATTTCTGTGTTTCATCGTCAATAAGAAGGTCTGATGGATACAGTAAACCTGACGTGAAGCATCGGAAGCTATAACTAGTGTCACATGAATGGTTCAAAACATAGACAGTAGGAAGAGTTTTCTTGTACTTCGGTCGTCATTGTGCCTTTTATATTTAATTCCGATGCAATTTCTGTGTTTAATCGTCAACAAGAGGGTCAGAGGGATACAGTAACCTGAAGTGAAGCATCGGAATCTTTAACTAGTGTCACAGGAATGGTTAAAAACATAGACAGTAAGAAGAGTCAGTTTTCTTGTACTAAAGTCGGCATTGTGCTTTTTGTATTTAATTCCGATGCGATTTCTGCGTTTCATCGTCAATACGAAGGTCAGAGGGATGTAGTAAACCTGAAGTGAAGCATCGGAATCTATATCTAGTGTCACAGGAACGGTTCAAAACATAGACAGTAAGAAGAGTCAGATTTCCTGAACTTAAGTCGGCATTGTGCCTTTTGTATTTAATTCCGATGCAATTTCTGTGTTTCATCGTCAATAAGAAGGTCAGAGGGATGCAGTGAACCTGAAGTGAAGCATCGGAATCTATAACTAGTGTCACAGGAATGGTTCAAAACATAGACAGTAAGAAGAGTCAGGTTTCTTGTAGTTAAGTCGGCATTGTGCCTTTTGTATTTAATTCCGATGCAATTTCTGTGTTTCATCGTCAATATGAAGGTCAGAGGGATGCAGTAAACCTGACGTGAAGCATCGGAATCTATAACTAGTGTCACAGGAATGGTTCTAAACATAGACAGTTAAAAGAGTCAGTTTTCTTGTACTTAAGTCGGCATTGTGCCTTTTGTATTTAATTCCGATGCAATTTCTTTGTTTCATCGTCAATAAGAAGGTCAGAGGGATACAGTAAACCTGAGGTGAAGCATCGGAATCTATAACTAGTGTCACAGGATTGGTTCAAATCATAGACAGTAAGAAGAGTCAGTTTTCTTGCACTTAAGTCGGCATTGTGCCTTTTATATTTAATTCCGATGCAATTGCTGTGTTTCATCGTCAATAAGAAGGTCAGAGGGATACAGTAAAAATGAAGTGAAACATCGGAATATTTAACTAGTGTCACAGGAATGGTTCAAAACACAGACAGTAAGAAATGTCAGTTATCTTGTACTTAAGTCGGCATTGTGCCATTTGTATTTAATTCCGAAACAATTTCTGTTTTTCATCGTCAAGAAGAAGGTCAGAGGGATACAGTAAACCTAAAGTAAAGCATCGTAATCTATAACGAGTGTCACATGAATGGTTCAAATCATAGACAGCAAGAAGAGTCTGTTTTCTTGTACTTAAGTCGGCATTGTGCCTTTTGTATTTAATTCCGATGCAATTTTTGTGTTTCATCGTCAATAAGAAGGGGAGAGGGATACAGTAAACCTGAAGTGAAGCATCGGAATCTATAACTAGTGTCACATGAATGGTTCAAACATGGACAGTAAGAAGAGTCAGTTTTCTTTTACTTAAGTCGGCATTGTGCCTTCTGTATTTAATTCCGATGCAATATCTGTGTTTCATCGTCAATAAGAAGGTCAGAGGGATACAGTAAACCTGAATTGAAGCATCGGAATCTATAACTAGTGTCACAGTTATGGTTCAAAATATAGACAGTAAGAAGGGTCAGTTTCATTGTACTTAAGTCGGCGTTGTGCCTCTTGTATTTAATTCCGATGCAACTTCTGTGTTTCATCGTCAATAAGAAGGTCAGAGGGATACAGTAAAGCTGAAGTGAGGCATCGGAATCTATAACTAGTGTCACAGGAATGGCTCAAACTTAGACAATAAGAAGAGTCAGTTTTCTTGTACTTAAGTCGGCATTGTGCCTTTTGTATTTAATTCCGATGCAATTTCTGTGTTTCATCGTCAATAAGAGGGTCAGAGGGATACAGTAAACCTGAAGTGAAGCATCGGAATCTATAACTAGTGTCGCAGGAATGGTTCAAACCATAGACAGTAAGAAGAGTCAGTTATCTTGTACTTAAGTCGGCATTGTGCCTTTTGTATTTAATTCCGATGCAATTTCTGTGTTTCATCGTCAATAAGAAGGTCAGAGGGATACATTAAACCTAAAGTGAAGCATTGGAATCTGTAACTAGTGTCACAGGAGTGGTTCAAGGCATTGCAAGTTAGAAGAGTCAGTTTTCCTGTACTTAAGTCGGCATTGTGACTTTTCTATTTAATTCCGATGCAATTTCTGTGTTTCAACGTCAATAAGAAGGTCAGAGGGATACAGTAAAAATGAAGTGAAGCATCGGAATCTGTAACTAGTGTCACAGGAATGGTTCAAAACATAGACAGTAAGAAGAGTCAGTTTTCTTGTACTTAAGTCGCGCATTGTGCCTTTTGTATTTAATTCCGATGCAATTTCTATGTTTCGTCGTCAATAAGAAGGTCGGAGGGATACAGTAAACTTGAAGTAAAGCATCGGAAACAATAACTAGTGTCACAGGAATGGTTCAATCTTAGACAGTAAGAAGAGTCAGTTTCCTTGTACTTAAGTCGGCATTGTGCCTTTTGTATCTAATTCCGATGCAATTTCTGAGTTTCATCGTCAATAAGAAGGTCAGAGGGATATCGTAAGCCTGAAGTGACGCATTAAGAATCTATAACTAGTGTCACATGAATGGTGCAAACATAGACAGTAAGAAGAGTCAATTTTCTTGTACATAAGTCGGCATTGTGCCTTTTGCATTTAATTCCCATGCAATTTCTGAGATTCATCGTCAATAAGATGGTCTGATGGATACAGTAAACCTGAAGTGAAGCATCGGAATCTATAACTAGTGTCATAGGAATGGTTCAAAACATAGACAGTTAGAAGAGTCGGTTTTCTAGTACTTAAGTCGGCATTGTGCTTTTTGTATTTAATTCCGATGCGATTTCTGCGTTTCATCGTCAATAAGAAGGTCAGAGGGATATAGTAAACCTGAAGTGAAGCATCGGAATCAATATCTAGTGTCACAGGAATGGTTCAAAGCATAGACAGTAAGAAGAGTCAGATTTCTAGTACATAAGTCGGCATTGTGCCTATTGTATTTTATTCCGATGCAATTTCTGTGTTTCATCGTCAATAAGAAGGTCAGAAAGATACAGTAAACCTGAAGTGAAGCATCGGAATCTATAACTAGTGTCACAGCAGTGGTTCAAAACATTGACAGTAAGAAGAGTCAGTTTTCTTGTACTTAAGCTGGCGTTGTGCCGTTTGTATCTAATTCCAATGCAATTTCTGTGTTTCATCGTCAATAAGATCGTCAGAGGGAATCAGTGTACCTGAAGTGAAGCACCAGAATCTATAACTAGTGTCATAGGAATGGTTCAAATCATAGACAGTAAGAAGAGTCAGTTTTCTTCTACTTAAGTCGGCATTGTGCCTTTTGTATTTAATTCCGATGCAATTTCAGTGTTTGATCGTCAATAAGAAGGTCAGAGGGATACAGTGAACCTGAAGTGAAGCATCGGAATCTATAACTAGTGTCACAGGAATGGTTCAAAACATAGACAGTAAGAAGAGTCAGTTTTCTTGTACTTAATTCGGCATTGTGCCTTTTGTATTTAATTCCGATGCAATTTCTGTGTTTCATCGTCAGTAAGAAGGTCAGAGGGATACAGTAAACCTGAAGTGAAGCATCGGAATCTATAACTAGTGTCACAGGAAGGGTTCAAATCATAGACAGTAAGAAGAGTCAGATTTCTTGTACTTAAGTCGGCGTTGTGCCGTTTGTATTTAATTCCAATGCAATTTCTGTGTTTCATCGTCAATAAGAACGTCAGAGGGAATCAGTGAACCTGAAGTGAAGCACCGGAATCTATAACTAGTGTCATAGGAATGGTTCAAATCATAGACAGTAAGAAGAGTCAGTTTTCTTGTACTTAAGTTGGCATTGTGCATTTTATATTTATTTCCGATGCAATTTCTGTGTTTCATCGTCAATAAGAAGGTCAGAGGGATACAGTAAACCTGAAGTGAAGCATCGGAATCTATAACTAGTGTCACAGGATTGGTTCAAAACATAGACAGTGAGAAGGGTCAGTTTTCTTGTACTTAAGTCGGCGTTGTGCCTTTTGTATTTAATTCCGATGCAATTTCTGTGTTTCATCGTCAATAAGAAAATCAGAGGGATACAGTAAAGCTGAAGTGAAGCATCGGAATCTATAACTAGTGTCACAGGAATGGTTCAAAACTTAGACAATAAGAAGAGTCAGTTTTCTTGTACTTAATTCGGCATTGTGCCTTTCGTATTTAATTCCGATGCAATTTCTGTGTTTCATCGTCAATAAGAAGGTCAGAGGGATACAGTAAACCTGAAGTGAAGCATCGGAATCCATGACTAGTGTCGCAGGAATGGTTCAAACCATAGACAGTGAGAAGAGTCAGTTATCTTGTACTTAAGTCGGCATTGTGACTTTTGTATTTAACTCCGATGCAATTTCTGTGTTTCATCGTCAATAAGAAGGTCAGAGGGATACAGTAAACCTGAAGTGAAGCATCGGAATCTATAACTAGTGTCACAGGAATGGTTCAAATCATAGACAGTAAGAAGAGTCAGATTTCTTGTACTTAAGTCGGCGTTGTGCCGTTTGTATTTAATTCCAATGCAATTTCTGTGTTTCATCGTCAATAAGAACGTCAGAGGGAATCAGTGAACCTGAAGTGAAGCACCGGAATCTATAACTAGTGTCATAGGAATGGTTCAAATCATAGACAGTAAGAAGAGTCAGTTTTCTTGTACTTAAGTTGGCATTGTGCATTTTATATTTAATTCCGATGCAATTTCTGTGTTTCATCGTCAATAAGAAGGTCAGAGGGATACAGTAAACCTGAAGTGAAGCATCGGAATCTATAACTAGTGACACAGGAATGGTTCAAAACATAGACAGTGAGAAGGGTCAGTTTTCTTGTACTTAAGTCGGCGTTGTGCCTTTTGTATTTCATTCCGATGCAATTTCTGTGTTTCATCGTCAATAAGAAAATCAGAGGGATACAGTAAAGCTGAAGTGAAGCATCGGAATCTATAACTAGTGTCACAGGAATGGTTCAAAACTTAGACAATAAGAAGAGTCAGTTTTCTTGTACTTAATTCGGCATTGTGCCTTTCGTATTTAATTCCGATGCAATTTCTGTGTTTCATCGTCAATAAGAAGGTCAGAGGGATACAGTAAACCTGAAGTGAAGCATCGGAATCCATGACTAGTGTCGCAGGAATGGTTCAAACCATAGACAGTGAGAAGAGTCAGTTATCTTGTACTTAAGTCGGCATTGTGTCTTTTGTATTTAATTCCGATGCAATTTCTGTGTTTCATCGTCAATAAGAAGGTCAGAGGGATACAGTAAACCTGAAGTGAAGCATCGGAATATATAACTAGTGTCACAGGAATGGTTCAAATCATAGACAGTAAGAAGAGTCAGTTTTCTTGTACTTAAGTCGGAATTGTGCCTTTTGTATTTAATTCTGTTGCAATTTCTGTGTTTCATCGTCAATAAGAAGGTCTGATGGATACAGTAAACCTAAAGTGAAGCATCGGAAGCTATAACTAGTGTCACATGAATGGTTCAAAACATAGACAGTAGGAAGAGTTTTCTTGTACTTCGGTCGTCATTGGGCCTTTTGTATTTAATTCCGATGCAATTTCTGTGTTTAATCGTCAATAAGAAGGTCATAGGGATACAGAAACCTGAAGTGAAGCATCGGAATCTTTAACTAGTGTCACAGGAATGGTTAAAAACATAGACAGTAAGAAGAGTCAGTTGTCTTGTACTTAAGTCGGCATTGTGCTTTTTGCATTTAATTCCGATGCGATTTCTGCGTTTCATCGTCAATAAGAAGGTCAGAGGGATGCAGTGAACCTGAAGTGAAGCATCGGAATCTATAACTAGTGTCACAGGAATGGTTCAAATCATAGACAGTAAGAAGAGTCAGTTTTCTTGTACTTAGGTCGGCGTTGTGCCGTTTGTATTTAATTCCAATGCAATTTCTGTGTTTCATTGTCAATAAGAAGGTCAGAGGGATACAATAAACCTGAAGTGAAGCATCGGAATATATAACTAGTGTCACAGGAATGGTTCAATCATAGACAGTAAGAAGAGTCAGTTTTCTTGTACTTAAGTCGGAATTGTGCCTTTTGTATTTAATTCTGATGCAATTTCTGTGTTTCATCGTCAATAAGAAGTTCTGATGGATACAGTAAACCTGAAATGAAGCATCGGAAGCTATACCTACTGTCACATGAATGGTTCAAAACATAGACAGTAGGAAGAGTTTTCTTGTACTTCGGTCTTCATTGTGCCTTTTGTATTTAATTCCGATGCAATTTCTGTGTTTAATCGTCAATAAGAAGGTCAGAGGGATACAGTAACCTGAAGTGAAGCATCGGAATCTTTAACTAGTGTCACAGGAATGGTTAAAAGCATAGACAGTAAGAAGAGTCCGTTTTCTTGTACATAAGTCGGCATTGTGCTTTTTGTATTTAATTCCGTTGCGATTTCTGCGTTTCATCGTCAATACGAAGGTCAGAGGGATATAGTAAACCAGAAGTGAAGCATCGGAATGTATATCTAGTGTCACAGGAACGGTTCAAAACATAGACAGTAAGAAAAGTCAGATTTCCTGTACTTAAGTCGGCATTGTGCCTTTTGTATTTAATTCCGATGCAATTTCTGTGTTTCATCGTCAATAAGATGGTCAGAGGGATACAGTAGACCTGAAGTGAAGCATTGGAATCTATAACTAGTGTCACAGCAATGGTTCAAAACATAGACAGAAAGAAGAGTCAGTTTTCTTGTACCTAAGTCGGCATTGTTCCTTTTCTATTTCATTCCGATGCAATTTCTATGTTTCATCGTCAATAAGAAGGTCAGAGGGACACAGTATACCTGAAGTGAAGCATCGGAATCTATAACTAGTGTCACAGGAATGGTTCAAAACATAGACAGTAAGTAGGGTCAGTTTTCTTTTACTTAAGTCGGCGTTGTGCATTTTGTATTTAATTCCAATGCAATTTCTGTGTTTCATCGTCAATAATAACGTCAGAGGGAATCAGTGAACCTGAAGTGAAGCATCGGAATCTATAACTAGTGTCACAGGAATGGATCAAATCATAGACAGTGAGAAGAGTCGGTTTTCTTGTACTTAAATCGGCATTGTGCCTTTTGTATTTAATTCCGATGCAATTTCTGTGATTCATTGTCAATAAGAAGGTCAGAGGGATGCAGTAAACCTGAAGTGAAGCATGGGAATCTATAACTAGTGTCACAGGAATGGTTCAAGACATAGACAGTAAGAAGAGTCAGTTTTCTTGTACTTAAGTCGGCATTGTGCCTTTTGTATTTAATTCCGATGCAATTTCTGTGTTTCATCGTCAGTAAGAAGGTCAGAGGGATACAGTAAACCTGAAGTGAAGCATCCGAATCTATAACTAGTGTCACAGGAATGGTTCAAATCACAGACAGTAAGAAGAGTCAGTTTTCTTGTACTTAAGTCAGCGTTGTGCCGTTTGTATTTAATTCCAATGCAATTTCTGTGTTTCATCGTCAATAAGAACATCAGAGGGAATCAGTGAACCGGAAGTGAAGCACCGGAATCTATAACTAGTGTCATAGGAATGGTTCAAATCATAGACAGTAAGAAGAGTCAGTTTTCTTGTACTTAAGTCGGCACTGTGCCTTTTGTATTTAATTCCGATTCAATTTCAGTGTTTGATCGTCAATAAGAAGGTCAGAGGGATACAGTGAACCTGAAGTGAAGCATCGGAATCTATAACTAGTGTCACAGGAATGGTTCAAAACATTGACAGTAAGAAGAGTCAGTTTTCTTGTACTTAAGTTGGCATTGTGCATTTTATATTTAATTCCACTGCAATTTCTGTGTTTCATCGTAAATTAGAAGGTCAGAGGGATACAGTAAACCTGAAGTGAAGCATCGGAATCTATAACTAGTGTCACAGGAATGGTTCAAAACATAGACAGTGAGAAGGGTCAGTTTTCTTGTACATAAGTCGGCGTTGTGCCTTTTGTATTTAATTCCGATGCAATTTCTGTGTTTCATCGTCAATAAGAAAGTCAGAGGGATACAGTAAAGCTGAAGTGAAGCATCGGAATCTATAACTAGTGTCACAGGAATGGTTCAAAACTTAGACAATAAGAAGAGTCAGTTTTCTTGTACTTAATTCGGCATTGTGCCTTTTGTATTTAATTCCGATGCAATTTCTGTGTTTCATCGTCAATAAGAAGGTCAGAGGGATACAGTAAACCTGAAGCGAAGCATCGGAATCTATGTCTAGTGTCGCAGGAATGGTTCAAACCATAGACAGTAAGAAGAGTCAGTTATCTTGTACTTAAGTCGGCATTGTGCCTTTTGTATTTAATTCCGATGCTATTTCTGTGTTTCATCGTCAATAAGAAGGTCAGAGGGATACAGTAAACCTGAAGTGAAGCATCGGAATATATAACTAGTGTCACAGGAAAGGTTCAATCATAGACAGTAAGAAGAGTCAGTTTTCTTGTACTTAAGTCGGAATTTTGCCTTTTGTATTTAATTCTGATGCAATTTCTGTGTTTCATCGTCAATAAGAAGGTCTGATGGATACAGTAAACCTGACGTGAAGCATCGGAAGCTATAACTAGTGTCACATGAATGGTTCAAAACATAGACAGTAGGAAGAGTTTTCTTGTACTTCGGTCGTCATTGTGCCTTTTATATTTAATTCCGATGCAATTTCTGTGTTTAATCGTCAACAAGAGGGTCAGAGGGATACAGTAACCTGAAGTGAAGCATCGGAATCTTTAACTAGTGTCACAGGAATGGTTAAAAACATAGACAGTAAGAAGAGTCAGTTTTCTTGTACTAAAGTCGGCATTGTGCTTTTTGTATTTCTTTCCGATGCGATTTCTGCGTTTCATCGTCAATACGAAGGTCAGAGGGATGTAGTAAACCTGAAGTGAAGCATCGGAATCTATATCTAGTGTCACAGGAACGGTTCAAAACATAGACAGTAAGAAGAGTCAGATTTCCTGAACTTAAGTCGGCATTGTGCCTTTTGTATTTAATTCCGATGCAATTTCTGTGTTTCATCGTCAATAAGAAGGTCAGAGGGATGCAGTGAACCTGAAGTGAAGCATCGGAATCTATAACTAGTGTCACAGGAATGGTTCAAAACATAGACAGTAAGAAGAGTCAGGTTTCTTGTAGTTAAGTCGGCATTGTGCCTTTTGTATTTAATTCCGATGCAATTTCTGTGTTTCATCGTCAATATGAAGGTCAGAGGGATGCAGTAAACCTGAAGTGAAGCATCGGAATCTATAACTAGTGTCACAGGAATGGTTCTAAACATAGACAGTTAAAAGAGTCAGTTTTCTTGTACTTAAGTCGGCATTGTGCCTTTTGTATTTAATTCCGATGCAATTTCTTTGTTTCATCGTCAATAAGAAGGTCAGAGGGATACAGTAAACCTGAAGTGAAGCATCGGAATCTATAACTAGTGTCACAGGAATGGTTCAAAACATAGACAGTGAGAAGGGTCAGTTTTCTTGTACATAAGTCGGCGTTGTGCCTTTTGTATTTAATTCCAATGCAATTTCTGTGTTTCATCGTCAATAAGAAAGTCAGAGGGATACAGTAAAGCTGAAGTGAAGCATCGGAATCTATAACTAGTGTCACAGGAATGGTTCAAAACTTAGACAATAAGAAGAGTCAGTTTTCTTGTACTTAATTCGGCATTGTGCCTTTTGTATTTAATTCCGATGCAATTTCTGTGTTTCATCGTCAATAAGAAGGTCAGAGGGATACAGTAAACCTGAAGCGAAGCATCGGAATCTATGTCTTGTGTCGCAGGAATGGTTCAAACCATAGACAGTAAGAAGAGTCAGTTATCTTGTACTTAAGTCGGCATTGTGCCTTTTGTATTTAATTCCGATGCTATTTCTGTGTTTCATCGTCAATAAGAAGGTCAGAGGGATACAGTAAACCTGAAGTGAAGCATCGGAATATATAACTAGTGTCACAGGAAAGGTTCAATCATAGACAGTAAGAAGAGTCAGTTTTCTTGTACTTAAGTCGGAATTTTGCCTTTTGTATTTAATTCTGATGCAATTTCTGTGTTTCATCGTCAATAAGAAGGTCTGATGGATACAGTAAACCTGACGTGAAGCATCGGAAGCTATAACTAGTGTCACATGAATGGTTCAAAACATAGACAGTAGGAAGAGTTTTCTTGTACTTCGGTCTTCATTGTGCCTTTTATATTTAATTCCGATGCAATTTCTGTGTTTAATCGTCAACAAGAGGGTCAGAGGGATACAGTAACCTGAAGTGAAGCATCGGAATCTTTAACTAGTGTCACAGGAATGGTTAAAAACATAGACAGTAAGAAGAGTCAGTTTTCTTGTACTAAAGTCGGCATTGTGCTTTTTGTATTTAATTCCGATGCGATTTCTGCGTTTCATCGTCAATACGAAGGTCAGAGGGATGTAGTAAACCTGAAGTGAAGCATCGGAATCTATATCTAGTGTCACAGGAACGGTTCAAAACATAGACAGTAAGAAGAGTCAGATTTCCTGAACTTAAGTCGGCATTGTGCCTTTTGTATTTAATTCCGATGCAATTTCTGTGTTTCATCGTCAATAAGAAGGTCAGAGGGATGCAGTGAACCTGAAGTGAAGCATCGGAATCTATAACTAGTGTCACAGGAATGGTTCAAAACATAGACAGTAAGAAGAGTCAGGTTTCTTGTAGTTAAGTCGGCATTGTGCCTTTTGTATTTAATTCCGATGCAATTTCTGTGTTTCATCGTGAATATGAAGGTCAGAGGGATGCAGTAAACCTGAAGTGAAGCATCGGAATCTATAACTAGTGTCACAGGAATGGTTCTAAACATAGACAGTTAAAAGAGTCAGTTTTCTTGTACTTAAGTCGGCATTGTGCCTTTTGTATTTAATTCCGATGCAATTTCTTTGTTTCATCGTCAATAAGAAGGTCAGAGGGATACAGTAAACCTGAGGTGAAGCATCGGAAACTATAACTAGTGTCACAGGATTGGTTCAAATCATAGACAGTAAGAGGAGTCAGTTTTTTTGCACTTAAGTCGGCATTGTGCCTTTTATATTTAACTCCGATGCAATTGCTGTGTTTCATCGTCAATAAGAAGGTCAGAGGGATACAGTAAAAATGAAGTGAAACATCGGAATATTTAACTAGTGTCACAGGAATGGTTCAAAACACAGACAGTAAGAAATGTCAGTTATCTTGTACTTAAGTCGGCATTGTGCCATTTGTATTTAATTCCGAAGCAATTTCTGTTTTTCATCGTCAAGAAGAAGGTCAGAGGGATACAGTAAACCTGAAGTAAAGCATCGTAATCTATAACGAGTGTCACATGAATGGTTCAAATCATAGACAGCAAGAAGAGTCTGTTTTCTTGTACTTAAGTCGGCATTGTGCCTTTTGTATTTAATTCCGATGCAATTTTTGTGTTTCATCGTCAATAAGAAGGGGAGAGGGATACAGTAAACCTGAAGTGAAGCATCGGAATCTATAACTAGTGTCACATGAATGGTTCAAACATGGACAGTAAGAAGAGTCAGTTTTCTTTTACTTAAGTCGGCATTGTGCCTTCTGTATTTAATTCCGATGCAATTTCTGTGTTTCATCGTCAATAAGAAGGTCAGAGGGATACAGTAAACCTGAATTGAAGCATCGGAATCTATAACTAGTGTCACAGGAATGGTTCAAAATATAGACAGTAAGAAGGGTCAGTTTCATTGTACTTAAGTCGGCGTTGTGCCTCTTGTATTTAATTCCGATGCAACTTCTGTGTTTCATCGTCAATAAGAAGGTCAGAGGGATACAGTAAAGCTGAAGTGAGGCATCGGAATCTATAACTAGTGTCACAGGAATGGTTAAAAACATAGACAGTAAGAAGAGTCAGTTTTCTTGTACTAAAGTCGGCATTGTGCTTTTTGTATTTCATTCCGATGCGATTTCTGCGTTTCATCGTCAATACGAAGGTCAGAGGGATGTAGTAAACCTGAAGTGAAGCATCGGAATCTATATCTAGTGTCACAGGAACGGTTCAAAACATAGACAGTAAGAAGAGTCAGATTTCCTGAACTTAAGTCGGCATTGTGCCTTTTGTATTTAATTCCGATGCAATTTCTGTGTTTCATCGTCAATAAGAAGGTCAGAGGGATGCAGTGAACCTGAAGTGAAGCATCGGAATCTATAACTAGTGTCACAGGAATGGTTCAAAACATAGACAGTAAGAAGAGTCAGGTTTCTTGTAGTTAAGTCGGCATTGTGCCTTTTGTATTTAATTCCGATGCAATTTCTGTGTTTCATCGTCAATATGAAGGTCAGAGGGATGCAGTAAACCTGAAGTGAAGCATCGGAATCTATAACTAGTGTCACAGGAATGGTTCTAAACATAGACAGTTAAAAGAGTCAGTTTTCTTGTACTTAAGTCGGCATTGTGCCTTTTGTATTTAATTCCGATGCAATTTCTTTGTTTCATCGTCAATAAGAAGGTCAGAGGGATACAGTAAACCTGAAGTGAAGCATCGGAATCTATAACTAGTGTCACAGGAATGGTTCAAAACATAGACAGTGAGAAGGGTCAGTTTTCTTGTACATAAGTCGGCGTTGTGCCTTTTGTATTTAATTCCAATGCAATTTCTGTGTTTCATCGTCAATAAGAAAGTCAGAGGGATACAGTAAAGCTGAAGTGAAGCATCGGAATCTATAACTAGTGTCACAGGAATGGTTCAAAACTTAGACAATAAGAAGAGTCAGTTTTCTTGTACTTAATTCGGCATTGTGCCTTTTGTATTTAATTCCGATGCAATTTCTGTGTTTCATCGTCAATAAGAAGGTCAGAGGGATACAGTAAACCTGAAGCGAAGCATCGGAATCTATGTCTTGTGTCGCAGGAATGGTTCAAACCATAGACAGTAAGAAGAGTCAGTTATCTTGTACTTAAGTCGGCATTGTGCCTTTTGTATTTAATTCCGATGCTATTTCTGTGTTTCATCGTCAATAAGAAGGTCAGAGGGATACAGTAAACCTGAAGTGAAGCATCGGAATATATAACTAGTGTCACAGGAAAGGTTCAATCATAGACAGTAAGAAGAGTCAGTTTTCTTGTACTTAAGTCGGAATTTTGCCTTTTGTATTTAATTCTGATGCAATTTCTGTGTTTCATCGTCAATAAGAAGGTCTGATGGATACAGTAAACCTGACGTGAAGCATCGGAAGCTATAACTAGTGTCACATGAATGGTTCAAAACATAGACAGTAGGAAGAGTTTTCTTGTACTTCGGTCTTCATTGTGCCTTTTATATTTAATTCCGATGCAATTTCTGTGTTTAATCGTCAACAAGAGGGTCAGAGGGATACAGTAACCTGAAGTGAAGCATCGGAATCTTTAACTAGTGACACAGGAATGGTTAAAAACATAGACAGTAAGAAGAGTCAGTTTTCTTGTACTAAAGTCGGCATTGTGCTTTTTGTATTTAATTCCGATGCGATTTCTGCGTTTCATCGTCAATACGAAGGTCAGAGGGATGTAGTAAACCTGAAGTGAAGCATCGGAATCTATATCTAGTGTCACAGGAACGGTTCAAAACATAGACAGTAAGAAGAGTCAGATTTCCTGAACTTAAGTCGGCATTGTGCCTTTTGTATTTAATTCCGATGCAATTTCTGTGTTTCATCGTCAATAAGAAGGTCAGAGGGATGCAGTGAACCTGAAGTGAAGCATCGGAATCTATAACTAGTGTCACAGGAATGGTTCAAAACATAGACAGTAAGAAGAGTCAGGTTTCTTGTAGTTAAGTCGGCATTGTGCCTTTTGTATTTAATTCCGATGCAATTTCTGTGTTTCATCGTGAATATGAAGGTCAGAGGGATGCAGTAAACCTGAAGTGAAGCATCGGAATCTATAACTAGTGTCACAGGAATGGTTCTAAACATAGACAGTTAAAAGAGTCAGTTTTCTTGTACTTAAGTCGGCATTGTGCCTTTTGTATTTAATTCCGATGCAATTTCTTTGTTTCATCGTCAATAAGAAGGTCAGAGGGATACAGTAAACCTGAGGTGAAGCATCGGAATCTATAACTAGTGTCACAGGATTGGTTCAAATCATAGACAGTAAGAGGAGTCAGTTTTTTTGCACTTAAGTCGGCATTGTGCCTTTTATATTTAACTCCGATGCAATTGCTGTGTTTCATCGTCAATAAGAAGGTCAGAGGGATACAGTAAAAATGAAGTGAAACATCGGAATATTTAACTAGTGTCACAGGAATGGTTCAAAACACAGACAGTAAGAAATGTCAGTTATCTTGTACTTAAGTCGGCATTGTGCCATTTGTATTTAATTCCGAAGCAATTTCTGTTTTTCATCGTCAAGAAGAAGGTCAGAGGGATACAGTAAACCTGAAGTAAAGCATCGTAATCTATAACGAGTGTCACATGAATGGTTCAAATCATAGACAGCAAGAAGAGTCTGTTTTCTTGTACTTAAGTCGGCATTGTGCCTTTTGTATTTAATTCCGATGCAATTTTTGTGTTTCATCGTCAATAAGAAGGGGAGAGGGATACAGTAAACCTGAAGTGAAGCATCGGAATCTATAACTAGTGTCACATGAATGGTTCAAACATGGACAGTAAGAAGAGTCAGTTTTCTTTTACTTAAGTCGGCATTGTGCCTTCTGTATTTAATTCCGATGCAATTTCTGTGTTTCATCGTCAATAAGAAGGTCAGAGGGATACAGTAAACCTGAATTGAAGCATCGGAATCTATAACTAGTGTCACAGGAATGGTTCAAAATATAGACAGTAAGAAGGGTCAGTTTCATTGTACTTAAGTCGGCGTTGTGCCTCTTGTATTTAATTCCGATGCAACTTCTGTGTTTCATCGTCAATAAGAAGGTCAGAGGGATACAGTAAAGCTGAAGTGAGGCATCGGAATCTATAACTAGTGTCACAGGAATGGCTCAAAACTTAGACAATAAGAAGAGTCAGTTTTCTTGTACTTAAGTCGGCATTGTGCCTTTTGTATTTAATTCCGATGCAATTTCTGTGTTTCATCGTCAATAAGAAGGTCAGAGGGATACAGTAAACCTGAAGTGAAGCATCGGAATCTATAACTAGTGTCGCAGGAATGGTTCAAACCATGGACAGTAAGAAGAGTCAGTTATCTTGTACTTAAGTCGGCATTGTGCCTTTTGTATTTAATTCCGATGCAATTTCTGTGTTTCATCGTCAATAAGAAGGTCAGAGGGATACATTAAACCTAAAGTGAAGCATTGGAATCTGTAACTAGTGTCACAGGAGTGGTTCAAGGCATTGCAAGTTAGAAGAGTCAGTTTTCCTGTACTTAAGTCGGCATTGTGACTTTTCTATTTAATTCCGATGCAATTTCTGTGTTTCAACGTCAATAAGAAGGTCAGAGGGATACAGTAAAAATGAAGTGAAGCATCGGAATCTGTAACTAGTGTCACAGGAATGGTTCAAAACATAGACAGTAAGAAGAGTCAGTTTTCTTGTACTTAAGTCGCGCATTGTGCCTTTTGTATTTAATTCCGATGCAATTTCTATGTTTCGTCGTCAATAAGAAGGTCGGAGGGATACAGTAAACTTGAAGTAAAGCATCGGAAACAATAACTAGTGTCACAGGAATGGTTCAATCTTAGACAGTAAGAAGAGTCAGTTTCCTTGTACTTAAGTCGGCATTGTGCCTTTTGTATTTAATTCCGATGCAATTTCTGTGTTTCATCGTCAATAAGAAGGTCAGAGGGATATCGTAAGCCTGAAGTGACGCATTAAGAATCTATAACTAGTGTCACATGAATGGTGCAAACATAGACAGTAAGAAGAGTCAATTTTCTTGTACATAAGTCGGCATTGTGCCTTTTGCATTTAATTCCCATGCAATTTCTGAGATTCATCGTCAATAAGATGGTCTGATGGATACAGTAAACCTGAAGTGAAGCATCGGAATCTATAACTAGTGTCATAGGAATGGTTCAAAACATAGACAGTTAGAAGAGTCGGTTTTCTAGTACTTAAGTCGGCATTGTGCTTTTTGTATTTAATTCCGATGCGATTTCTGCGTTTCATCGTCAATAAGAAGGTCAGAGGGATATAGTAAACCTGAAGTGAAGCATCGGAATCAATATCTAGTGTCACAGGAATGGTTCAAAGCATAGACAGTAAGAAGAGTCAGATTTCTAGTACATAAGTCGGCATTGTGCCTATTGTATTTTATTCCGATGCAATTTCTGTGTTTCATCGTCAATAAGAAGGTCAGAAAGATACAGTAAACCTGAAGTGAAGCATCGGAATCTATAACTAGTGTCACAGCAGTGGTTCAAAACATTGACAGTAAGAAGAGTCAGTTTTCTTGTACCTAAGTCGGCATTGTTCAATTTCTATTTCATTCCGATGCAATATCTATGTTTCATCGTCAATAAGAAGGTCAGAGGTATACAGTATACCTGAAGTGAAGCATCGGAATCTATAACTAGTGTCTCAGGAATGGTTCAAATCATAGACAGTAAGAAGAGTCAGTTTTCTTGTACTTAAGCTGGCGTTGTGCCGTTTGTATTTAATTCCAATGCAATTTCTGTGTTTCATCGTCAATAAGATCGTCAGAGGGAATCAGTGTACCTGAAGTGAAGCACCAGAATCTATAACTAGTGTCATAGGAATGGTTCAAATCATAGACAGTAAGAAGAGTCAGTTTTCTTGTACTTTAGTCGGCATTGTGCCTTTTGTATTTAATTCCGATGCAATTTCAGTGTTTGATCGTCAATAAGAAGGTCAGAGGGATACAGTGAACCTGAAGTGAAGCATCGGAATCTATAACTAGTGTCACAGGAATGGTTCAAAACATAGACAGTAAGAAGAGTCAGTTTTCTTGTACTTAATTCGGCATTGTGCCTTTCGTATTTAATTCCGATGCAATTTCTGTGTTTCATCGTCAATAAGAAGGTCAGAGGTATACAGTAAACCTGATTTGAAGCATCGGAATCTATGACTAGTGTCGCAGGAATTGTTCAAACCATAGACAGTAAGAAGAGTCAGTTATCTTGTACTTAAGTCGGCATTGTGCTTTTTGTATTTAATTCCGATGCGATTTCTGCGTTTCATCGTCTATACGAAGGTCAGAGGAATATAGTAAACCTGAAGTGAAGCATCGGCATGTATATCTAGTGCCACAGGAACAATTCAAAACTTAGACAGTAAGAAAAGTCAGATTTCCTGTACTTAAGTCGGCATTGTGCCTTTTGTATTTAATTCCGATGCAATTTCTGTGTTTCGTCGTCAATAAGAAGGTCAGAGGGATAAAGTAGACCTGATGTGAAGCATCGGAATCTATAACTAGTGTCACAGCAATGGTTCAAAACATAGACAGTAAGAAGAGTCAGTTTTCTTGTACCTAAGTCGGCATTGTTCCTTTTCTATTTCATTCCGATGCAATTTCTGTGTTTAATCGTCAATAAGAAGGTCAGAGGGATACAGTAACCTGAAGTGAAGCATCGGAATCTTTAACTAGTGTCACAGGATGGTTAAAAGCATAGACAGTAAGAAGAGTCCGTTTTCTTGTACTTAAGTCGGCATTGTGCTTTTTGTATTTAATTCCGATGCGATTTCTGCGTTTCATCGTCTATACGAAGGTCAGAGGAATATAGTAAACCTGAAGTGAAGCATCGGCATGTATATCTAGTGCCACAGGAACAATTCAAAACTTAGACAGTAAGAAAAGTCAGATTTCCTGTACTTAAGTCGGCATTGTGCCTTTTGTATTTAATTCCGATGCAATTTCTGTGTTTCGTCGTCAATAAGAAGGTCAGAGGGATAAAGTAGACCTGATGTGAAGCATCGGAATCTATAACTAGTGTCACAGCAATGGTTCAAAACATAGACAGTAAGAAGAGTCAGTTTTCTTGTACCTAAGTCGGCATTGTTCCTTTTCTATTTCATTCCGATGCAATTTCTGTGTTTCATCGTCAGTAAGAAGGTCAGAGGGATACAGTAAACCTGAAGTGAAGTATCGGAATCTATAACTAGTGTCGCAGGAATGGTTCAAATCATAGACAGTAAGAAGAGGCAGTTTTCTTGTACTTAAGTCGGCGTTCTGCCGTTTGTATTTAATTCCAATGCAATTTCTGTGTTTCATCGTCAATAAGAACGTCAGAGGGAATCAGTGAACCTGAAGTGAAGCACCGGAATCTATAACTAGTGTCATAGGAATGGTTCAAATCATAGACAGTAAGAAGAGTCAGTTTTCTTGTACTTAAGTTGGCATTGTGCATTTTATATTTAATTCCGATGCAATTTCTGTGTTTCATCGTCAATAAGAAGGTCAGAGGGATACAGTAAACCTGAAGTGAAGCATCGGAATCTATAGCTAGTGTCACAGGAATGGTTCAAAACATAGGCAGTGAGAAGGGTCAGTTTTCTTGTACTTATGTCGGCGTTGTGCCTTTTGTATTTAATTCCGATGCAATTTCTGTGTTTCATCGTCAATAAGAAAGTCAGAGGGATACAGTAAAGCTGAAGTGAAGCATCGGAATCTATAACTAGTGTCACAGGAATGGTTCAAAACTTAGACAATAAGAAGAGTCAGTTTTGTTGTACTTAATTCGGCATTGTGCCTTTCGTATTTAATTCCGATGCAATTTCTGTGTCTCATCGTCAATAAGAAGGTCAGAGGGATACAGTAAACCTGAAGTGAAGCATCGGAATCTATGACTAGTGTCGCAGGAATGGTTCAAACCATAGACAGTAAGAAGAGTCAGTTATCTTGTACTTAAGTCGGCATTGTGCCTTTTGTATTTAATTCCGATGCAATTTCTGTGTTTCATCGTCAATAAGAAGGTCAGAGGGATACAGTAAACCTGAAGTGAAGCATCGGAATATATAACTGGTGTCACAGGAATGGTTCAAGTCATAGACAGTAAGAAGAGTCAGTTTTCTTGTACTTAAGTCGGAATTGTGCCTTTTGTATTTAATTGTGATGCAATTTTTGTGTTTCATCGTCAATAAGAAGGTCTGATGGATACAGTAAACCTGAAGTGAAGCATCGGAAGCTATGACTAGTGTCACATGAATGGTTCAAAACATAGACAGTAGGAAGAGTTTTCTTGTACTTCGGTCGTCATTGTGCCTTTTGTATTTAATTCCGATGCAATTTCTGCGTTTAATCGTCAATAAGAAGGTCAGAGGGATACAGTAACCTGAAGTGAAGCATCGGAATCTTTAACTAGTGTCACAGGAATGGTTAAAAACATAGACAGTAAGATGAGTCAGTTGTCTTGTACTTAAGTCGGCATTGTGCTTTTTGTATTTAATTCCGATGCGATTTCTGCGTTTCATCGTCAATAAGAAGGTCAGAGGGATGCAGTGAACCTGAAGTGAAGCATCGGAATCTATAACTAGTGTCACAGGAATGATTCAAATCATAGACAGTAAGAAGAGTCAGTTTTCTTGTACTTAGGTCGGCGTTGTGCCGTTTGTATTTAATTCCAATGCAATTTCTGTGTTTCATCGTCAATAAGAAGGTCAGAGGGATGCAGTAAACCTGAAGTGAAGCATCGGAATATAGAACTAGTGTCACAGGAATGGTTCAATCATAGACAGTAAGAGGAGTCAGTTTTCTTGTACTTAAGTCGGAATTGTGGGCATTTGTATTTAATTCTGATGCAATTTCTGTGTTTCATCGTCATTAAGAAGGTCTGATGGATACATTAAACCTGAAGTGAAGCATCGGAAGCTATAACTAGTGTCACATGAATGGTTCAAAACATAGACAGTAGGAAGAGTTTTCTTGTACTTCGGTCTTCATTGTGCGTTTTGTATTTAATTCCGATGCAATTTCTGTGTTTAATCGTCAATAAGAAGGTCAGAGGGATACAGTAACCTGAAGTGAAGCATCGGAATCTTTAACTAGTGTCACAGGAATGGTTAAACGCATAGACAGTAAGAAGAGTCCGTTTTCTTGTACTTAAGTCGGCATTGTGCTTTTTGTATTTAATTCCGATGCGATTTCTGCGTTTCATCGTCAATACGAAGGTCAGAGGGATATAGTAAACCTGAAGTGAAGCATCGGAATGTATATCTAGTGTCACAGGAACGGTTCAAAACATAGACAGTAAGAAAAGTCAGATTTCCTGTACTTAAGTCGGCATTGTGCCTTTTGTATTTAATTCCGATGCAATTTCTGTGTTTCATCGTCAATAAGAAGGTCAGAGGGATACAGTAGACCTGAAGTGAAGCATCGGAATCAATAACTAGTGTCACAGCAATGGTTCAAATCATAGACAGTAAGAAGAGTCAGTTTTCTTGTCCCTAAGTCGGCATTGGTCCTTTTCTATTTCATTCCGATGCAATTTCTATGTTTCATCGTCAGTAAGATGGTCAGAGGAACACAGTATACCTGTAATGAAGCTTCGGAATCTATAACTAGTGTCACAGGAATGGTTCAAAACATAGACAGTAAGAAGAGTCAGTTTTCTTTTACTTAAGTCGGCGTTGTGCATTTTGTATTTAATTCCAATGCAATTTCTGTGTTTCATCGTCAATAATAACGTCAGAGGGAATCAGTGAACCTGAAGTGAAGCATCGGAATCTATAACTAGTGTCACAGGAATGGTTCAAATCATAGACAGTGAGAAGAGTCAGTTTTCTTGTACTTAAGTCGGCATTGTGCCTTTTGTATTTAATTCCGATGCAATTTCAGTGTTTGATCGTCAATAAGAAGGTCAGACGGATACAGTGAACCTGATGTGAAGAATCGGAATCTATAACTAGTGTCACAGGAATGGTTCAAAACATAGACAGCAAGAAGAGTCAGTTTTCTTGTACCTAAATCGGCATTGTGCCTTTTGTATTTAATTCCGATGCTATTTCTGTGTTTCATCGTCAATAAGAAGGTCAGAGGGATACATTAAACCTGAAGTGAAGCATCGGAATCTATAACTAGTGTCACAGGAATGGTTCAAGACATAGACAGTAAGAAGAGTCAGTTTTCTTGTACTTAAGTCGGCATTGTGCCTTTTGTATTTAATTCCGATGCAATTTCTGTGTTTCATCGTCAGTACGAAGGTCAGAGGGATACAGTAAACCTGAAGTGAAGCATCGGAATCTATAACTAGTGTCACAGGAATGGGTCAAATCATAGACAGTAAGAAGAGTCAGTTTTCTTGTACTTAAGTCGGCGTTGTGCCGTTTGTATTTAATTCCAATGCAATTTCTGTGTTTCATCGTCAATAAGAACGTCAGAGGGAATCAGTGAACCTGAAGTGGAGCACCGGAATCTATAACTAGTGTCATAGGAATGGTTCAAATCATAGACAGTAAGAAGAGTCAGTTTTCTTGTACTTAAGTCACTATTGTGCCTTTTGTATTTAATTCCGATGCAATTTCAGTGTTTGATCGTCAATAAGAAGGTCAGAGGGATACAGTGAACCTGAAGTGAAGCATCGGAATCTATAACTAGTGTCACAGGAATGGTTCAAATTATAGACAGTAAAAAGAGTCAGTTTTCTTGTACTTAAGTTGGCATTGTACATTTTATATTTAATTCCGATGCAATATCTGTGTTTCATCGTCAATAAGAAGGTCAGAGGGATACAGTAAACCTGAAGTGAAGCATCGGAATCTATAACTAGTGTCACAGGAATGGTTCAAAACATAGACAGTGAGAAGGGTCAGTTTTCTTGTACTTAAGTCGGCGTTGTGCCTTTTGTATTTAATTCCGATGCAATTTCTGTGTTTCATCGTCAAAAAGAAAGTTTGAGGGATACAGTAAAGCTGAAGTGAAGCATCGGAATCTATAACTAGTGTCACAGGAATGGTTCAAAACTTAGACAATAAGAAGAGTCAGTTTTCTTGTACTTAATTCGGCATTGTGCCTTATGTATTTAATTCCGATGCAATTTCTGTGTTTCATCGTCAATACGAAGGTCAGAGGGATACAGTAATCCTGAAGTGAAGCATCGGAATCTATGACTAGTGTCGCAGGAATGGTTCAAACCATAGACAGTAAGAAGAGTCAGTTATCTTGTACTTAAGTCGGCATTGTGCCTTTTGTATTTAATTCCGATGCAATTTCTGTGTTTCATCGTCAATAAGAAGGTCAGAGAGATACAGTAAACCTGAAGTGAAGCATCGGAATCTATAACTAGTGTCACAGGAATGGTTCAAAACATAGACAGTAAGAAGAGTCAGGTTTCTTGTAGTTAAGTCGGCATTGTGCCTTTTGTATTTAATACCGATGCAATTTCTGTGTTTCATCGTCAATATGAAGGTCAGAGGGATGCAGTATACCTGAAGTGAAGCATCGGAATCTATAACTAGTGTCACAGGGGTTCAAATCATAGACAGTAAGAAGAGTCAGTTTTCTTGTAATTAGGTCGGCGTTGTGCCGTTTGTATTTAATTCCAATGCAATTTCTGTGTTCCATCGTCAATAAGAACGTCAGAGGGAAACAGTGAACCTGAAGTGAAGCACCGGAATCTATAACTAGCGTCATAGGAATGGTTCAAATCATAGACAGTAAGAAGAGTCAGTTTTCTTGTACTTAAGTCTTCATTGTGCCTTTTGTATTTAATTCCGATGCAATTTCAGTATTTGATCGTCAATAAGAAGGTCAGAGGGATACAGTGAACCTGAAGCGAAGCATCGGAATCTATAACTAGTGTCACAGGAATGGTTCAAATCATAGACAGCAAGAAGAGTCAGTTTTCTTGTACTTAAATCGGCATTGTGCCTTTTGTATTTAATTCCGATGCAATTTCTGTGTTTCATCGTCAATAAGAAGGTCAGAGGGATACAGTAAACCTGAAGTGAAGCATCGGAATCTATAACTAGTGTCACAGGAATGGTTCAAGACATAGACAGTAAGAAGAGTCAGTTTTCTTGTACTTAAGTCGGCATTGTGCCTTTTGTATTTAATTCCGATGCAATTTCTGTGTTTCATCGTCAGTAAGAAGGTCAGAGGGATACAGTAAACCTGAAGTGAAGCATCGGAATCTATAACTAGTGTCACAGGAATGGTGCAAATCATAGACAGTAAGAAGAGTCAGTTTTCTTGTACTTAAGTCGGCGTTGTGCCGTTTGTATTTAATTCCAATGCAATTTCTGTGTTTCATCGTCAATAAGAACGTCAGAGGGAATCAGTGAACCTGAAGTGAAGCACCGGAATCTATAACTAGTGTCATAGGAATGGTTCAAATCATAGACAGTAAGAAGAGTCAGTTTTCTTGTACTTAAGTCGGCATTGTGCCTTTTGTATTTAATTCCGATGCAATTTCAGTGTTTGATCGTCAATAAGAAGGTCAGAGGGATACAGTGAACCTGAAGTGAAGCATCGGAATCTATAACTAGTGTCACAGGAATGGTTCAAAACATAGACAGTAAAAAGAGTCAGTTTTCTTGTACTTAAGTTGGCATTGTGCATTTTATATTTAATTCCGATGCAATTTCTGTGTTTCATCGTCAATAAGAAGGTCAGAGGGATACAGTAAAGCTGAAGTGAAGCATCGGAATCTATAACTAGTGTCACAGGAATGGTTCAAAACATAGACAGTGAGAAGGGTCAGTTTTCTTGTACTTAAGTCGGCGTTGTGCATTTTGTATTTAATTCCGATGCAATTTCTGTGTTTCATCGTCAATAAGAGAGTCAGAGGGATACAGCAAAGCTGAAGTGAAGCATCGGAATCTATAACTAGTGTCACAGGAATGGTTCAAAACTTAGACAATAAGAAGAACCAGTTTTCTTGCACTTAATTCGGCATTGTGCCTTATGTATTTAATTCCGATGCAATTTCTGTGTTTCATCGTCAATAAGAAGGTCAGAGGGATACAGTAAACATGAAGTGAAGCATCGGAATCTATGACTAGTGTCGCAGGAATGGTTCAAACCATAGACAGTAAGAAGAGTCAGTTATCTTGTACTTAAGTCGGCATTGTGCCTTTTGTATTTAATTCCGATGCAATTTCTGTGTTTCATCGTCAATAAGAAGGTCAGAGGGATACAGTAAACCTGAAGTGAAGCATCGGAATATATAACTAGTGTCACAGGAATGGTTCAATCATAGACAGTAAGAAGAGTCAGTTTTCTTGTACTTAAGTCGGAATTGTGCCTTTTGTATTTAATTCTGATGCAATTTCTGTGTTTCATCGTCAATAAGAAGGTCTGATGGATACAGTAAACCTGAAGTGAAGCATCGGAAGCTATAACTAGTGTCACATGAATGGTTCAAAACATAGACAGTAGGAAGAGTTTTCTTGTACTTCGGTCGTCATTGTGCCTTTTGTATTTAATTCCGATGCAATTTCTGTGTTTAATCGTCAATAAGAAGGTCAGAGGGATACAGTAACCTGAAGTGAAGCATCGGAATCTTTAACTAGTGTCACAGGACTGGTTAAAAACATAGACAGTAAGAAGAGTCAGTTTTCTTGTACTAAAGTCGGCATTGTGCTTTGTGTATTTAGTTCCGATGCGATTTCTGCGTTTCATCGTCAATACGAAGGTCAGAGGGATATAGTAAACCTGAAGTGAAGCATCGGAATCTATATCTAGTGTCACAGGACGGGTCAAAACATACATGGTAAGAAGAGTCAGATTTCCTGTACTTAAGTCGGCATTGTGCCATTTGTATTTAATTCCGATGCAATTTCTGTGTTTCATCGTCAATAAGAAGGTCAGAGGGATGCAGTGAACCTGAAGTGAAGCATCGGAATCTATAACTAGTGTCACAGGAATGGTTCAAAACATAGACAGTAAGAAGAGTCAGGTTTCTTGTAGTTAAGTCGGCATTGTGCATTTTGTATTTAATTCCGATGCAATTTCTGTGTTTCATCGTCAATATGAAGGTCAGAGGGATGCAGTATACCTGAAGTGAAGCATCGGAATCTATAACTAGTGTCACAGGAATGGTTCAAATCATAGACAGTAAGAAGGGTCAGTTTTCTTGTACTTAGGTAGGCGTTATGCCGTTTGTATTTAATTCCAATGCAAGTTCTGTGTTTCATCGTCAATAAGAACGTCAGAGGGAATCAGTGAACCTGAAGTGAAGCACCGGAATCTATAACTAGCGTCATAGGAATGGTTCAAATCATAGACAGTAAGAAGAGTCAGTTTTCTTGTACTTAAGTCTTCATTGTGCCTTTTGTATTTAATTCCGATGCAATTTCAGTATTTGATCGTCAATAAGAAGGTCAGAGGGATACAGTAAACCTGAAGTGAAGCATCGGAATCTATAACTAGTGTCACAGGAATGGTTCAAAACATAGACAGTAAGAAGGGTCAGTTTTCTTGTACTTAAGTCGGCGTTGTGCCTTTTGTATTTAATTCCGATGCAATTTCTGTGTTTCATCGTCAATACGAAGGTCAGAGGGATACAGTAAAGCTGAAGTGAAGCATCGGAATCTATAACTAGTGTCACAGGAATGGTTCAAAACTTAGACAATAAGATGAGTCAGTTTTCTTGTACTTAATTCGGCATTGTGCCTTTCGTATTTAATTCCGATGCAATTTCTGTGTTTAATCGTCAATAAGAAGGTCAGAGGGATACAGTAAACCTGAAGTGAAGCATCGGAATCTATGACTAGTGTCGCAGGAATGGTTCAAACCATAGACAGTAAGAAGAGTCAGTTATCTTGTACTTAAGTCGGCATTGTGCCCTTTGTATTTAATTCCGATGCAATTTCTGTGTTTCATCGTCAATAAGAAGGTCAAAGGGATACAGTAAACCTGAAGTGAAGCACCGGAATATATAACTAGTGTCACAGGAATGGTTCAATCATAGACAGTAAGAAGAGTCAGTTTTCTTGTACTTAAGTCGGAATTGTGTCTTTTGTATTTAATTCTGATGCAATTTCTGTGTTTCATCGTCAATAAGAAGGTCTGATGGATACAGTAAACCTGAAGTGAAGCACCGGAAGCTATAACTAGTGTCACAAGAATGGTTCAAAACATAGACAGTAAGAAGAGTCAGTTTTCTTGTACCTAAGTCGGCATTGTTCCTTTTCTATTTCATTCCGATGCAATTTCTATGTTTCATCGTCAATAAGAAGGTCAGAGGGATACAGTATACCTGAAGTGAAGCATCGGAATCTAGAACTAGTGTCACAGGAATGGTTCAAAACATAGACAGTAAGAAGAGTCAGTTTTCTTGTACTTAAGTCGGCGTTGTGCCTTTTGTATTTAATTCCAATGCAATTTCTGTGTTTCATCGTCAATAATAACGTCAGAGGGAATCAGTGAACCTGAAGTGAAGCATCGGAATCTATAACTAGTGTCACAGGAATGGCTCAAAACATAGACAGTAAGAAGGGTCAGTTTTCTTGTACTTAAGTCGGCGTTGTGCCTTTTGTATTTAATTCCGATGCAATTTCTGAGTTTCATCGTCAATAAGAAGGTCAGAGGGATACAGTAAACCTGAAGTGAAGCATCGGAATCTATAACTAGTGTCACAGGAATGGTTCGAAACATAGACAGAAGAAGGGTCAGTTTTCTTGTACTTAAGTCTTCGTTGTGCCTTTTGTATTTTATTCCGATGCAATTTCTGTGTTTCATCGTCAATAAGAAGGTCAGAGGGATACAGTAAAGCTGAAGTGAAGCATCGGAATCTATAACTAGTGTCACAGGAATGGTTCAAAACTTAGACAGTAAGAAGAGTCAGTTTTCTTGTACTTAATTCGGCATTGTGAATTTCGTATTTAATTCCGATGCAATTTCTGTGTTTCATCGTCAATAAGAAGGTCTGATGGATACAGTAAACCTCAAGTGAAGCATCGGAATCTATGACTAGTGTCACAGGAATGGTTCAAACCATAGACAGTAAGAAGAGTCAGTTATCTTGTACTTAAGTCAACATTGTGCCTTTTGTATTTTATTCCGATGCAATTTCTGTGTTTCATCGTCAATAATAACGTCAGAGGGAATCAGTGAACCTGAAGTGAAGCATCGGAATCTATAACTAGTGTCACAGGAATGGTTCAAATCATAGACAGTAAGAAGAGTCAGTTTTCTTGTACTTAAGTCGGCATTGTGCCTTTTGTATTTAATTCCGATGCAATTTCAGTCTTTGATCGTCAAAAAGAAGGTCAGAGGGATACAGTGAACCTGAAGTGAAGCATCGGAATCTATAACTAGTGTCACAGGAATGGTTCAAAACATAGACAGCAAGAGGAGTCAGTTTTCTTGTACTTAAGTCGTCATTGTGCCTTTTGTATTTAAATCCGATGCAATTTCAGTGTTTCATCGTCAATAAGAAGGTCAGAGGGATACAGTAAACCTGAAGTGAAGCATCGGAATCTATAACTAGTGTCACAAGAATGGTTCAAGGCATAGACAGTAAGAAGAGTCAGTTTCCTTGTACTTAAGTCGGCGTTGTGCCTTTTGTATTTAATTCTGATGCAATTTCTGTGTTTCATCGTCAATAACAAGGTCAGAGGGATACAGTAAACCTGAAGTGAAACATCGGAATCTATAACTAGTGTCACAGGAATGGTTCAAAACTTAGACAGTAAGAAGAGTCAGTTTTCTTGTACTTAAGTCGGCATTGTGCCTTTTGTATTTAATTCCAATGCAATTTCTGTGTTCATCGTCAATAAGGAGGTCAGAGGGATACAGTAAACCTGGAGTAAAGCATAGGAATCTATAACTAGTGTCACATGAATGGTTGAAAGCATAGACAGTAAGAAGAGTCAGTTTTCTTGTACTTAAGTCGGCATTGTGCCTTTTGTATTTAATTCTAATGCAATTTCTGTGTTTCATCGGCAATAAGAAGGCCTGATGGATACAGTAAACCTCAAGTGAAGCATCGGAAGCTATAACTAGTGTCACATGAATGGTTCAAAGCATAGACAGTAGGAAGAGTTTTCTTGTACTTCAGTCGTCATTGTGCCTTTTGTATTTTATTCCGATGCAATTTCTGTGTTTAATCGTCAATAAGAAGGTCAGAGCGATACAGTAACCTGAAGTGAAGCATCGGAATCTATATCTAGTGTCACAGGAACGGTTCAAAACATAGACAGTAAGAAGAGTCAGATTTCCTGTACATAAGTCGGCATTGTGCCTTTTGTATTTAATTCCGATGCAATTTCTGTGTTTCATCGTCAAGAAGACGGTCAGAGGGATACAGTAGATCTGAAGTGAAGCATCGGAATCTATAACTAGTGTCACAGCAATGGTTCAAAACATAGACAGTAAGAAGAGTCAGTTTTCTTGTACCTAAGTCGGCATTGTTCCTTTTCTATTTCATTCCGATGCAATTTCTATGTTTCATCGTCAGTAAGAAGGTCAGAGGGATACAGTATACCTGAAGTAAAACAACGGAATCTATAACTAGTGTCACAGGAATGGTTCAAAACATAGACAGTAAGAAGAGTCAGTTTTCTTGTACTTAAGTCGGCGTTGTGCCTTTTGTATTTAATTCCAATGCAATTTCTGTGTTTCATCGTCAATAATAACGTCAGAGGGAATCAGTGAACCTGAAGTGAAGCATCGGAATCTATAACTAGTGTCACAGGAATTGTTCAAATCATAGACAGTAAGAAGAGTCAGTTTTCTTGTACTTAAGTCGGCATTGTGCCTTTTGTATTTAATTCCGATGCAATTTCAGTGTTTGATCGTCAATAAGAAGGTCAGAGGGATACAGTGAACCTGAAGTGAAGCATCGGAATCTATAACTAGTGTCTCAGGAATGGTTCAAAACATAGACAGCAAGAAGAGTCAGTTATCTTGTACTTAAGTCGGCATTGTGCCTTTTGTATTTAAATCCGATGCAATTTCTGTGTTTGATCGTCAATGAGAAGGTCAGAGGGATACAGTAAACCGGAAGTGAAGCATCGGAATCTATAACTAGTGTCACAAGAATGGTTCAAGGCATAGACAGTAAGAAGAGTCAGTTTTCTTGTACTTAAGTCGGCGTTGTGCCTTTTGTATTTAATTCCGATGCAATTTCTGTGTTTCATCGTCAATAAGAAGGTAAGAGGGATACAGTAAAGCTGAAGTGAAGCATCGGAATCTATAACTAGTGTCACAGGAATGGTTCAAACATAGACAGTAAGAAGAGTCAGTTTTCTTGTACTTAAGTCGGCATTGTGCCTTTTGTATTTAATTCCGATGCAATTTCTGTGTTTCATCGTCAATAACAAGGTCAGAGGGATACATTAAACCTGAAGTGAAGCATCGGAATCTATAACTAGTGTCACAGGAATGGTTCAAAACTTAGACAGTAAGAAGAGTCAGTTTTCTTGTACTTAAGTCGGCATTGTGCCTTTTGTATTTAATTCCAATGCAATTTCTGTGTTCATCGTCAATAAGGAGGTCAGAGGGATACAGTAAACCTGGAGTAAAGCATCGGAATCTATAACTAGTGTCACATGAATGGTTGAAAACATAGACAGTAAGAAGAGTCAGTTTTCTTGTACTTAAGTCGGCATTGTGCCTTTTGTATTGAATTCCGATGCAATTTCTGTGTTTCATCGTGAATAAGAGGGTCAGAGGGATACAGTAAACATGAAGTGAAGCATCGGAATCTATAACTAGTGTCACAGGAATGGATCAAAACATAGAATGTAAGAAGAGTCAGTTATCTTGTACTTAAGTCGGCGTTGTGCATCTTGTATTTAATTCCGATGCAATTTCTGTGTTTCATCGTTAAAAAGAAGGTCTGAGGCCAACAGTAAACCTGAAGTGAAGCATCGAAATCTATAACTAGTGTCACAGGAATGGTTCAAATTATAGAGAGTAAAAAGAGTCAGTTTTCTTGTACTTAAGACGGCATTGTGCATTTTGTATTTAATTCCGATGCAATTTCAGTGTTTCATCGTCAATAAGAAGGTCAGAGGGAGACAGTGAACCTGAAGTGAAGCATCGGAATCTATAACTAGTGTCACAGGAATGGTTCAAAACGTAGACAGTAAGAAGAGTCAGGTTTCTTGTAGTTAAGTCGGCATTGTGCCTTTTGTATTTAATTCCGATGCAATTTCTGTGTTTCATCGTCAATAAGAAGGTCAGAGGGATACTGTAAACCTGAAGTGAAGCATCGGAATCTATACCTAGTGTCACAGGAATGGTTCAAAGCATAGACAGTAAGAAGAGTCAGTTTCCTTGTACTTTAGTCGGAATTGTGCCTTTTGTATTTAATTCCGATGCAATTTCTGTGTTTCATCGTCAATAAGAAGGTCAGAGTGATACAGTAAACCTGAAGTGAAGCATCGGAATCTATAACTAGTGTCACAGGAAAGTTTCGAAACATAGACAGTAAGAGGAGTCAGTTTTCTTGTACTTAAGTCGACATTGTGCCTTTCGTATTCAATTCCGATGCAATATCTGTGTTTCATCGTCAATAAGAAGGTCAGAGGGATACAGTAAACCCGAAGTGAAGCATCGGAATCTATAACTAGTGTCACAGGAATGGTTCAAAACATAGACAGTTAGAAGAGTCAGTTTCCTTGTGCTTAAGTCGGCATTGTGCCTTTTGTAATTAATTCCGATGCAATTTCTGTGTTTCATCGTCAATAAGAAGGTCAGAGGGATACAGTAAACCTGAAGTGAAGCATCGGAATCTATAACTAGTGTCACAGGATTGGTTCAAACATAGACAGTAAGAAGAGTCAGTTTTCTTGCACTTAAGTCGGCATTGTGCCTTTTATATTTAATTCCGATGCAATTGCTGTGTTTCATCGTCAATAAGATGGTCAGCGGGATACAGTAAAAATGATGTGAAGCATCGGAATATTTAACTAGTGTCACAGGAATGGTTCAAAACGCAGACAGTAAGAAGAGTCAGTTATCTTGTACTTAAGTCGGCATTGTGCCTTTTGTATTTAATTCCGTTGCAATTTCTGTGTTTCATCGTCAAGAAGAAGGTCAGAGGCATACAGTAAACCTGAAGTGAAGCATCGGAATCTATAACTAGTGTCACAAGAATGGTTCACGGCATAGACAGTAAGAAGAGTCAGTTTTCTTGTACTTAAGTCGGCGTTGTGCCTTTTGTATTCAATTCCGATGCAATTTCTGTGATTCATCGTCAATAAGACGGTAAGAGGGATACAGTAAAGCTGAAGTGAAGCATCGGAATCTATAACTAGTGTCACAAGAATGGTTCAAACATAGACAGTAAGAAGAGTCAGTTTTCTTGTACTTAAGTCGGCATTGTGCCTTTTGTATTTAATTCCGATGCAATTTCTGTGTTTCATCGTCAATAACAAGGTCAGAGGGATACAGTAAACCTGAAGTGAAGCATCGGAATCTATAACTAGTGTCACAGGAATGGTTCAAAACTTAGACAGTAAGAAGAGTCAGTTTTCTTGTACTTAAGTCGGCATTGTGCCTTTTGTATTTAATTCCAATGCAATTTCTGTGTTCATCGTCAATAAGGAGGTCAGAGGGATACAGTAAACCTGGAGTAAAGCATCGGAAACTATAACTAGTGTCACATGAATGGTTGAAAACATAGACAGTAAGAAGAGTCAGTTTTCTTGTACTTAAGTCGGCATTGTGCCTTTTGTATTAAATTCCGATGCAATTTCTGTGTTTCATCGTGAATAAGAGGGTCAGAGGGATGCAGTAAACATGAAGTGAAGCATCGGAATCTATAACTAGTGTCACAGGAATGGATCAAAACATAGACAGTAAGAAGAGTAAGTTTTCTTGTACTTAAGTCGGCGTTGTGCTTCTTGTATTTAATTCCGATGCAATTTCAGTGTTTCATCGTCATTAAGAAGGTCAGAGGGAGACAGTGAACCTGAAGTGAAGCATCGGAATCTATAACTAGTGTCACAGGAATGGTTCAAAGCATAGACAGTAAGAAGTGTCAGGTTTCTTGTAGTTAAGTCGGCATTGTGCCTTTTGTATTTAATTCCGATGCAATTTCTGTGTTTCATCGTCAATAAGAAGGTCAGAGGGATACAGTAAACCTGAAGTGAAGCATCGGAATCTATAACTAGTGTCACAGGATTGGTTCAAACATAGACAGTAAGAAGAGTCAGTTTTCTTGCACTTAAGTCGGCATTGTGCCTTTTATATTTAATTCCGATGCAATTGCTGTGTTTCATCGTCAATAAGATGGTCAGCGGGATACAGTAAAAATGCTGTGAAGCATCGGAATATTTAACTAGTGTCACAGGAATGGTTCAAAACACAGACAGTAAGAAGAGTCAGTTATCTTGTACTTAAGTCGGCATTGTGCCTTTTGTATTTAATTCCGTTGCAATTTCTGTGTTTCATCGTCAAGAAGAAGGTCAGAGGCATACAGTAAACCTGAAGTGAAGCATCGGAATCTATAACTAGTGTCACAGGAATGGTTCAATACATAGACAGTAAGAAGAGTGAGTTTACTTGTACTTAAGTCGGCATTGTGGCTTTTGTATTTAATTCCGATGCAATTTCAGTATTTCATCGTCAATAAGAAGGTCAGAGGGATTTAGTGAACCTGAAGTGAAGCATCGGATTCTATAACTAGTGTCACAGGAATGGTTCAAAACATAGACAGTAAGAGGATCAGTTTTCTTGTACTTAAGTCGTCATTGTGCCTTTTGTATTTAATCCGATGCAATTTCTGTGTTTCATCGTCAATAAGAAGGTCGGAGGGATACGGTAAACCTGAAGTGAAGCATCGGAATCTATAACTAGTGTCACAGGAATTGTTCAAAACATAGACAGTAAGAAGAGTCAGTTTTCTTGTACTTAAGTCGGCATTGTGCGTTTTGTATTTAATTCCGATGCAATTTCTGTGTTTCATCGTCAGTAAGAAGGTCAGAGGGATACAGTAAACCTGCAGTGAAGCTTCGGAATCTATAACTAGTGTCACATGAATGGTTCAAAACATAGACAGTAAGAAGAGTCAGGTTTCTTGGACTAAAGTTGACATTGCGCCTTTTGTAATTAATTCCGATGCAATTTCTGTGTTTCATCGGTAATAGGAAGGTCAGAGGTATACAGTAAACCAGAAGTGAAGCATCGGATTCTATAACTAGTGTCACAGGTATGGTTCAAAACATAGACAGTAAGATGAGTCAGTTTTCTTGTACTTATGTCAGCATTGTGCTATTGTATTTAATTCCTATGCAATTTTTATGAGTCATCGACAATAAGAAGGTCACAGGGATATAGTGAACCTGAAGTGAAACATCTGATTCTATAACTAGTGTCACAGGAATGGTTCAAAACATAGACAGTAAGAAGATCAGTTTTCTTGTACCTAAGTCGGCATTGTGCCTTTTGAATTTAATTCCGATGCAATTTCAGTGTTTGATCGTCAATAAGAAGGTCAGAGGGATACAGTGCACCTGAAGTGAAGCATCGGAATCTATAACTAGTGTCACAGGAATGGTTCAAAACATAGACAGCAAGAAGAGTCAGTTTTCTTGTACTTATGTCGGCATTGTGCCTTTTGTATTTAAATCCGATGCAATTTCTGTGTTTCATCGTCAATAAGAAGGTCAGTGGGATACAGTAAACCTGAAGTGAAGCATCGGAATCCATAACTAGTGTCACAAGAATGGTTCACGGCATAGACAGTAAGAAGAGTCAGTTTTCTTGTACTTAAGTCGGCGTTGTGCCTTTTGTATTCAATTCCGATGCAATTTTTGTGATTCATCGTCAATAAGACGGTAAGAGGGATACAGTAAAGCTGAAGTGAAGCATCGGAATCTATAACTAGTGTCACAAGAATGGTTCAAACATAGACAGTAAGAAGTGTCAGTTTTCTTGTACTTAAGTCGGCATTGTGCCTTTTGTATTTAATTCCGATGCAATTTCTGTGTTTCATCGTCAATAACAAGGTCAGAGGGATACAGTAAACCTGAAGTGAAGCATCGGAATCTATAACAAGTGTCACAGGAATGGTTCAAAACTTAGACAGTAAGAAGAGTCAGTTTTCTTGTACTTAAGTCGGCATTGTGCCTTTTGTATTTAATTCCAATGCAATTTCTGTGTTCATCGTCAATAAGACGGTAAGAGGGATACAGTAAAGCTGAAGTGAAGCATCGGAAACTATAACTAGTGTCACAAGAATGGTTCAAACATAGACAGTAAGAAGTGTCAGTTTTCTTGTACTTAAGTCGGCATTGTGCCTTTTGTATTTAATTCCGATGCAATTTCTGTGTTTCATCGTCAATAACAAGGTCAGAGGGATACAGTAAACCTGAAGTGAAGCATCGGAATCTATAACTAGTGTCACAGGAATGGTTCAAAACTTAGACAGTAAGAAGAGTCAGTTTTCTTGTACTTAAGTCGGCATTGTGCCTTTTGTATTTAATTCCAATGCAATTTCTGTGTTCATCGTCAATAAGGAGGTCAGAGGGATACAGTAAACCTGGAGTAAAGCATCGGAAACTATAACTAGTGTCACATGAATGGTTGAAAACATAGACAGTAAGAAGAGTCAGTTTTCTTGTACTTAAGTCGGCATTGTGCCTTTTGTATTAAATTCCGATGCAATTTCTGTGTTTCATCGTGAATAAGAGGGTCAGAGGGACGCAGTAAACATGAAGTGAAGCATCGGAATCTATAACTAGTGTCACAGGAATGGATCAAAACATAGACAGTAAGAAGAGTAAGTTTTCTAGTACTTAAGTCGGCGTTGTGCCTCTTGTATTTAATTCCGATGCAATTTCTGTGTTTCATCGTCAATAAGAAGGTCTGAGGCATACAATAAACCTGAAGTGAAGCATCGAAATCTATAACTAGTGTCACAGGAATGGTTCAAATTATAGAGAGTAAAAAGAGTCAGTTTTCTTGTACTTAAGACGGCATTGTGCATTTTGTATTTAATTCCGATGCAATTTCAGTGTTTCATCGTCATTAAGAAGGTCAGAGGGAGACAGTGAACCTGAAGTGAAGCATCGGAATCTATAACTAGTGTCACAGGAATGGTTCAAAACATAGACAGTAAGAAGAGTCAGGTTTCTTGTAGTTAAGTCGGCATTGTGCCTTTTGTATTCAATTCCGATGCAATTTCTGTGTTTCATCGTCAATAAGAAGGTCAGAGGGATACAGTAAACCTGAAGTGAAGCATCGGAATCTATAACTAGTGTCACAGGATTGGTTCAAACATAGACAGTAAGAAGAGTCAGTTTTCTTGCACTTAAGTCGGCATTGTGCCTTTTATATTTAATTCCGATGCAATTGCTGTGTTTCATCGTCAATAAGATGGTCAGCGGGATACAGTAAAAATGCTGTGAAGCATCGGAATATTTAACTAGTGTCACAGGAATGGTTCAAAACACAGACAGTAAGAAGAGTCAGTTATCTTGTACTTAAGTCGGCATTGTGCCTTTTGTATTTAATTCCGTTGCAATTTCTGTGTTTCATCGTCAAGAAGAAGGTCAGAGGCATACAGTAAACCTGAAGTGAAGCATCGGAATCTATAACTAGAGTCACAGGAATGGTTCAATACATAGACAGTAAGAAGAGTCAGTTTACTTGTACTTAAGTCGGCATTGTGGCTTTTGTATTTAATTCCGATGCAATTTCAGTATTTCATCGTCAATAAGAAGGTCAGAGGGATTTAGTGAACCTGAAGTGAAGCATCGGATTCTATAACTAGTGTCACAGGAATGGTTCAAAACATAGACAGTAAGAGGAACAGTTTTCTTGTACTTAAGTCGTCATTGTGCCTTTTGTATTTAATCCGATGCAATTTCTGTGTTTCATCGTCAATAAGAAGGTCGGAGGGATACGGTAAACCTGAAGTGAAGCATCGGAATCTATAACTAGTGTCACAGGAATTGTTCAAAAGATACACAGTTACAAGAGTCAGTTTTCTTGTACTTAAGTCGGCATTGTGCCTTTTGTATTTAATTCCGATGCAATTTCTGTGTTTCATCGTCAATAAGAAGGTCAGAGGGATACAGTAAACCTGCAGTGAAGCATCGGAATCTATAACTAGTGTCACATGAATGGTTCAAAACATAGACAGTAAGAAGAGTCAGGTTTCTTGGACTAAAGTTGACATTGTGCCTTTTGTAATTGATTCCGATGCAATTATGTGTTTCATCGGTAATAGGAAGGTCAGAGGTATACAGTAAACCAGAAGTGAAGCATCGGATTCTATAACTAGTGTCACAGGTATGGTTCAAAAAATAGACAGTAAGATGAGTCAGTTTTCTTGTACTTATGTCAGCATTGTGCTTTTGTATTTAATTCCGACGCAATTTTTATGAGTCATCGACAATAAGATGGTGAGAGGGATATAGTGAACCTGAAGTGAAACATCTGATTCTATAACTAGTGTCACAGGAATGGTTCAAAACATAGACAGTAAGAAGATCAGTTTTCTTGTACTTAAGTCGGCATTGTGTCTTTTGTATTTAATCCGATGCAATTTCTGTGTTTCATCGTCAATTAGAAGGTCAGAGGGATACAGTAAACTTGAAGTGAAGCATCGGAATCTATAACTAGTGTCACAGGAATGGTTCAAAACATAGGCAGTAAGAGGAGTTAGTTTTCTTGTACTTAAGTCGGCATTGTGCCTTTTGTATTTAATTCCGATGCAATATCTGTGTTTCATCGTCAATAAGGATGTCAGAGGGATACAGTAAACCTGAAGTGAAGCATCGGAATCTATAACTAGTGTCACAGGAATTGTTCAAAAGATACACAGTAACAAGTGTCAGTTTTCTTGTACTTAAGTCGGCATTGTGCATTTTGTATTTAATTCCGATGCAAGTTCTGTGTTTCATCGTCAATAAGAAGGTCAGAGGGATACAGTAAACCTGAAGTGAAGCATCGGAAACTATAACTAGTGTCACAGGATTGGTTGAAAACATAGACAGTAAGAAGAGTCAGTTTTCTTGCACTTAAGTCGGCATTGCGCCTTTTATATTTACTTCCGATGCAATTGCTGTGTTTCATCGTCAATAAGAAGGTCAGAGGGATACAGTAAAAATGAAGTCAAGCATCGGAATATTTAACTAGTGTCACAGGAATGGTTCAAAACACAGACAGTAAGAAAAGTCAGTTATCTTGTACTTAAGTCGGCATTGTGCCATTTGTATTTAATTCCGAAGCAATTTCTGTGTTTCATCGTCAAGAAGAAGGTCAGAGGGATACAGTAAACCTGAAGTAAAGCATCGTAATCTATAACGAGTGGCACATGAATGGTTCAAAATATAGACAGTGAGCAGAGTCAGTTTTCTTGTACTTAAGTCGGCATTGTACCTTTTGTATTTAATTCCGATGTAATTTCTGTGTTTCATCGTCAATAAGAAGGTCAGAGGGATACAATAAACCTGAAGTGAAGCATCGGAATCTATAAATAGTGTCACAGGAATGGTTCAAAACATTGACAGTATGAAGAGTAAGTTTTCTTGTACTTAAGTCGGCATTGTGCCTTTTGTATTTAATTCCGATGCAATTTCTGTGTTTCATCGTCAAGGGGAAGGTCAGAGGCATACAGTAAACCTGAAGTATAGAATCGGAATCTATAACTAGTGTCACAGGCATTGTTCAAAACATAGACAGTAAGAAGAGTCAGTTTTCTTGTACTTAGGTCGGCATTGTGCCTTTTGTATTTAATTCCGATGCAATTTCTGTGTTTCATCGTCAATAAGAAGGTCAGAGGGATACAGTAAACCTGCAGTGAAGCATCGGAATCTATAACTAGTGTCACATGAATGGTTCAAAACATAGACAGTAAGAAGAGTCAGTTTTCTTGTACTAAAATTCACATTGTGGCTTTTGTAACTAATTCCGATGCAATTTCTGTGTTTCATCGGTAATAAGAAGGTCGGAGGTATACAGTAAACCTGAAGTGAAGCATCGGAATCTATAACTAGTGTTACAGGTATGGTTCAAAACATAGACAGTAAGAAGAGTCAGTTTCCTTGTACTTAAGTCGGCATTGTGCCTTTTGTATTTAATTCCGATGCAATTTCTGTGTTTCATCGTCAATAACAAGGTCAGAGGCATACAGTAAACCTGAAGTGAAGCATCGGAATCTATAACTAGTGTCACAGGAGTGGTTTAATACATAGACAGTAAGAAGAGTCAGTTTACTTGTACTTAAGTCGGCATTGTGCCTTTTGTATTTAATTGCGATGCAATATCTGTGTTTCATCGTCAATAATGATGTCAGAGGGATACAGTAAATATGAAGTGAAGCATCGGAAGCTATAACTAGTGTCACATGATTGGTTCAAAACATAGACAGTAAGAAGAGTCAGTTTTCTTGTACTAAAATTCACATTGTGGCTTTTGTAACTAATTCCGATGCAATTTCTGTGTTTCATCGGTAATAAGAAGGTCAGAGGTATACAGTAAACCTGAAGTGAAGCATCGGAATCTATAACTAGTGTCACAGGAATGGTTCAAAACATAGACAGTAAGAAGAGTCAGGTTTCTTGTAGTTAAGTCGGCATTGTGCCTTTTGTATTCAATTCCGATGCAATTTCTGTGTTTCATCGTCAATAAGAAGGTCAGAGGGATACAGTAAACCTGAAGTGAAGCATCGGAATCTATAACTAGTGTCACAGGATTGGTTCAAACATAGACAGTAAGAAGAGTCAGTTTTCTTGCACTTAAGTCGGCATTGTGCCTTTTATATTTAATTCCGATGCAATTGCTGTGTTTCATCGTCAATAAGATGGTCAGCGGGATACAGTAAAAATGCTGTGAAGCATCGGAATATTTAACTAGTGTCACAGGAATGGTTCAAAACACAGACAGTAAGAAGAGTCAGTTATCTTGTACTTAAGTCGGCATTGTGCCTTTTGTATTTAATTCCGTTGCAATTTCTGTGTTTCATCGTCAAGAAGAAGGTCAGAGGCATACAGTAAACCTGAAGTGAAGCATCGGAATCTATAACTAGAGTCACAGGAATGGTTCAATACATAGACAGTAAGAAGAGTCAGTTTACTTGTACTTAAGTCGGCATTGTGGCTTTTGTATTTAATTCCGATGCAATTTCAGTATTTCATCGTCAATAAGAAGGTCAGAGGGATTTAGTGAACCTGAAGTGAAGCATCGGATTCTATAACTAGTGTCACAGGAATGGTTCAAAACATAGACAGTAAGAGGAACAGTTTTCTTGTACTTAAGTCGTCATTGTGCCTTTTGTATTTAATCCGATGCAATTTCTGTGTTTCATCGTCAATAAGAAGGTCGGAGGGATACGGTAAACCTGAAGTGAAGCATCGGAATCTATAACTAGTGTCACAGGAATTGTTCAAAAGATACACAGTTACAAGAGTCAGTTTTCTTGTACTTAAGTCGGCATTGTGCCTTTTGTATTTAATTCCGATGCAATTTCTGTGTTTCATCGTCAATAAGAAGGTCAGAGGGATACAGTAAACCTGCAGTGAAGCATCGGAATCTATAACTAGTGTCACATGAATGGTTCAAAACATAGACAGTAAGAAGAGTCAGGTTTCTTGGACTAAAGTTGACATTGTGCCTTTTGTAATTGATTCCGATGCAATTATGTGTTTCATCGGTAATAGGAAGGTCAGAGGTATACAGTAAACCAGAAGTGAAGCATCGGATTCTATAACTAGTGTCACAGGTATGGTTCAAAAAATAGACAGTAAGATGAGTCAGTTTTCTTGTACTTATGTCAGCATTGTGCTTTTGTATTTAATTCCGACGCAATTTTTATGAGTCATCGACAATAAGATGGTGAGAGGGATATAGTGAACCTGAAGTGAAACATCTGATTCTATAACTAGTGTCACAGGAATGGTTCAAAACATAGACAGTAAGAAGATCAGTTTTCTTGTACTTAAGTCGGCATTGTGTCTTTTGTATTTAATCCGATGCAATTTCTGTGTTTCATCGTCAATTAGAAGGTCAGAGGGATACAGTAAACTTGAAGTGAAGCATCGGAATCTATAACTAGTGTCACAGGAATGGTTCAAAACATAGGCAGTAAGAGGAGTTAGTTTTCTTGTACTTAAGTCGGCATTGTGCCTTTTGTATTTAATTCCGATGCAATATCTGTGTTTCATCGTCAATAAGGATGTCAGAGGGATACAGTAAACCTGAAGTGAAGCATCGGAATCTATAACTAGTGTCACAGGAATTGTTCAAAAGATACACAGTAACAAGTGTCAGTTTTCTTGTACTTAAGTCGGCATTGTGCATTTTGTATTTAATTCCGATGCAAGTTCTGTGTTTCATCGTCAATAAGAAGGTCAGAGGGATACAGTAAACCTGAAGTGAAGCATCGGAAACTATAACTAGTGTCACAGGATTGGTTGAAAACATAGACAGTAAGAAGAGTCAGTTTTCTTGCACTTAAGTCGGCATTGCGCCTTTTATATTTACTTCCGATGCAATTGCTGTGTTTCATCGTCAATAAGAAGGTCAGAGGGATACAGTAAAAATGAAGTCAAGCATCGGAATATTTAACTAGTGTCACAGGAATGGTTCAAAACACAGACAGTAAGAAAAGTCAGTTATCTTGTACTTAAGTCGGCATTGTGCCATTTGTATTTAATTCCGAAGCAATTTCTGTGTTTCATCGTCAAGAAGAAGGTCAGAGGGATACAGTAAACCTGAAGTAAAGCATCGTAATCTATAACGAGTGGCACATGAATGGTTCAAAATATAGACAGTGAGCAGAGTCAGTTTTCTTGTACTTAAGTCGGCATTGTACCTTTTGTATTTAATTCCGATGTAATTTCTGTGTTTCATCGTCAATAAGAAGGTCAGAGGGATACAATAAACCTGAAGTGAAGCATCGGAATCTATAAATAGTGTCACAGGAATGGTTCAAAACATTGACAGTATGAAGAGTAAGTTTTCTTGTACTTAAGTCGGCATTGTGCCTTTTGTATTTAATTCCGATGCAATTTCTGTGTTTCATCGTCAAGGGGAAGGTCAGAGGCATACAGTAAACCTGAAGTATAGAATCGGAATCTATAACTAGTGTCACAGGCATTGTTCAAAACATAGACAGTAAGAAGAGTCAGTTTTCTTGTACTTAGGTCGGCATTGTGCCTTTTGTATTTAATTCCGATGCAATTTCTGTGTTTCATCGTCAATAAGAAGGTCAGAGGGATACAGTAAACCTGCAGTGAAGCATCGGAATCTATAACTAGTGTCACATGAATGGTTCAAAACATAGACAGTAAGAAGAGTCAGTTTTCTTGTACTAAAATTCACATTGTGGCTTTTGTAACTAATTCCGATGCAATTTCTGTGTTTCATCGGTAATAAGAAGGTCGGAGGTATACAGTAAACCTGAAGTGAAGCATCGGAATCTATAACTAGTGTTACAGGTATGGTTCAAAACATAGACAGTAAGAAGAGTCAGTTTCCTTGTACTTAAGTCGGCATTGTGCCTTTTGTATTTAATTCCGATGCAATTTCTGTGTTTCATCGTCAATAACAAGGTCAGAGGCATACAGTAAACCTGAAGTGAAGCATCGGAATCTATAACTAGTGTCACAGGAGTGGTTTAATACATAGACAGTAAGAAGAGTCAGTTTACTTGTACTTAAGTCGGCATTGTGCCTTTTGTATTTAATTGCGATGCAATATCTGTGTTTCATCGTCAATAATGATGTCAGAGGGATACAGTAAATATGAAGTGAAGCATCGGAAGCTATAACTAGTGTCACATGATTGGTTCAAAACATAGACAGTAAGAAGAGTCAGTTTTCTTGTACTAAAATTCACATTGTGGCTTTTGTAACTAATTCCGATGCAATTTCTGTGTTTCATCGGTAATAAGAAGGTCAGAGGTATACAGTAAACCTGAAGTGAAGCATCGGAATCTATAACTAGTGTTACAGGTATGGTTCAAAACATAGACAGTTAGTAGTGTCAGTTATCTTGTACTTAAGTCGGCATTGTGCCTTTTGTATTTAATTCCGATGCAATTTCTGTGTTTCATCGTCACGAAAAAGGTCAGAGGGATACAGTAAACCTGAAGTAAAGCATCGTAATCTATAACGAGTGTCACATGAATGGTTCAAAATATAGACAGTAAGAAGAGTCATTTTCTTGTACTTAAAACGGCATTGTACCTTTTGTATTTAATTCCGATGCAATTTCTGTGTTTCATCGTCAATAAGAAGGTCAGAGGGGTACAGTAAACCTGAAGTGAAGCTTCGGAATCTATAACTAGTGTCACAGGAATGGTTAAAAACATAGAGAGTATGAAGAGTCAGTTTCCTTGTACTTAAGTCGGCATAGTGCATTTTGTATTTAATTGCGATGCAATTTCTGTGTTTCATCGGTAATAAGAAGGTCAGAGGTATACATTAAACCTGAAGTGAAGCATCGGAATCTATAACTAGTGTTACAGGTATGGTTCAAACATAGACAGTAAGAGGAGTCAATTTTCTTGTACTTAAGTCGTCATTGTGCCTTTTGTATTTAATCCGATGCAATTTCTGTGTTTCATCGTCAATAAGAAGGTCGGAGGGATACGGTAAACCTGAAGTGAAGCATCGGAATCTATAACTAGTGTCACAGGAATTGTTCAAAACATAGACAGTAAGAAGAGTCAGTTTTCTTGTACTTAAGTCGGCATTGTGCCTTTTGTATTTAATTCCGATGCAATTTCTGTGTTTCATCGTCAATAAGAAGGTCAGAGGGATACTGTAAACCTGCAGTGAAGCTTCGGAATCTATAACTAGTGTCACATGAATGGTTCAAAACATAGACAGTAAGAAGAGTCAGGTTTCTTGGACTAAAGTTGACATTGTGCCTTTTGTAATTAATTCCGATGCAATTTCTGTGTTTCATCGGTAATAGGAAGGTCAGAGGTATACAGTAAACCAGAAGTGAAGCATCGGATTCTATAACTAGTGTCACAGGTATGGTTCAAAACATAGACAGTAAGATGAGTCAGTTTTCTTGTTCTTATGTCAGCATTGTGCTATTGTATTTAATTCCTATGCAATTTTTATGAGTCATCGACAATAAGAAGGTCAGAGGGATATAGTGAACCTGAAGTGAAACATCTGATTCTATAACTAGTGTCACAGGAATGGTTCAAAACATAGACAGTAAGAAGATCAGTTTTCTTGTACTTAAGTCTTCATTGTGCCTTTTGAATTTAATTCCGATGCAATTTCAGTGTTTGATCGTCAATAAGAAGGTCAGAGGGATACAGTGCACCTGAAGTGAGCATCGGAATCTATAACTTGTGTCACAGGAATGGTTCAAAACATAGACAGCAAGAAGAGTCAGTTTTCTTGTACTTATGTCGGCATTGTGCCTTTTGTATTTAAATCCGATGCAATTTCTGTGTTTCATCGTCAATAAGAAGGTCAGAGGGATACAGTAAACCTGAAGTGAAGCATCGGAATCTATAACTAGTGTCACAAGAATGGTTCACGGCATAGACAGTAAGAAGAGTCAGTTTTCTTGTACTTAAGTCGGCGTTGTGCCTTTTGTATTTAATTCCGATGCAATTTCTGTGATTCATCGTCAATAAGACGGTAAGAGGGATACAGTAAAGCTGAAGTGAAGCATCGGAATCTATAACTAGTGTCACAAGAATGGTTCAAACATAGACAGTAAGAAGAGTCAGTTTTCTTGTACTTAAGTCGGCATTGTGCCTTTTGTATTTAATTCCGATGCAATTTCTGTGTTTCATCGTCAATAACAAGGTCAGAGGGATACAGTAAACCTGAAGTGAAGCATCGGAATCTATAACTAGTGTCACAGGAATGGTTCAAAACTTAAACAGTAAGAAGAGTCAGTTTTCTCGTACTTAAGTCGGCATTGTGCCTTTTGTATTTAATTCCAATGCAATTTCTGTGTTCATCGTCAATAAGGAGGTCAGAGGGATACAGTAAACCTGGAGTAAAGCATCGGAAACTATAACTAGTGTCACATGAATGGTTGAAAACATAGACAGTAAGAAGAGTCAGTTTTCTTGTACTTAAGTCGGCATTGTGCCATTTGTATTTAATTCCGAAGCAATTTCTGTGTTTCATCGTCAAGAAGAAGGTCAGAGGGATACAGTAAACCTGAAGTGAAGCATCGGAATCTATACCTAGTGTCACAGGAATGGTTCAAAGCATAGACAGTAAGAAGAGTCAGTTTCCTTGTACTTTAGTCGGAATTGTGCCTTTTGTATTTAATTCCGATGCAATTTCTGTGTTTCATCGTCAATAACAAGGTCAGAGGGATACAGTAAACCTGAAGTGAAGCATCGGAATCTATAACTAGTGTCACAGGAATGGTTCAAAACTTAGACAGTAAGAGGAGTCAGTTTTCTTGTACTTAAGTCGACATTGTGCCTTTGGTATTCAATTCCGATGCAATATCTGTGTTTCATCGTCAATAAGAAGGTCAGAGGGATACAGTAAACCCGAAGTGAAGCATCGGAATCTATAACTGGTGTCACAGGAATGGTTCAAAACATAGACAGTTAGAAGAGTCAGTTTCCTTGTGCTTAAGTCGGCATTGTGCCTTTTGTAATTAATTCCGATGCAATTTCTGTGTTTCATCGTCAATAAGAAGGTCAGAGGGATACAGTAAACCTGAAGTGAAGCATCGGAATCTATAACTAGTGTCACAGGATTGGTTCAAACATAGACAGTAAGAAGAGTCAGTTTTCTTGCACTTAAGTCGGCATTGTGCCTTTTATATTTAATTCCGATGCAATTGCTGTGTTTCATCGTCAATAAGATGGTCAGCGGGATACAGTAAAAATGATGTGAAGCATCGGAATATTTAACTAGTGTCACAGGAATGGTTCAAAACGCAGACTGTAAGAAGAGTCAGTTATCTTGAACTTAAGTCGGCATTGTGCCTTTTGTATTTAATTCCGTTGCAATTTCTGTGTTTCATCGTCAAGAAGAAGGTCAGAGGCATACAGTAAACCTGAAGTGAAGCATCGGAATCTATAACTAGTGTCACAGGAATGGTTCAATACATAGACAGTAAGAAGAGTCAGTTTACTTGTACTTAAGTCGGCATTGTGGCTTTTGTATTTAATTCCGATGCAATTTCAGTATTTCATCGTCAATAAGAAGGTCAGAGGGATTTAGTGAACCTGAAGTGAAGCATCGGATTCTATAACTAGTGTCACAGGAATGGTTCAAAACATAGACAGTAAGAGGATCAGTTTTCTTGTACTTAAGTCGTCATTGTGCCTTTTGTATTTAATCCGATGCAATTTCTGTGTTTCATCGGTAATAGGAAGGTCAGAGGTATACAGTAAACCAGAAGTGAAGCATCGGATTCTATAACTAGTGTCACAGGTATGGTTCAAAACATAGACAGTAAGATGAGTCAGTTTTCTTGTACTTATGTCAGCATTGTGCTATTGTATTTAATTCCTATGCAATTTTTATGAGTCATCGACAATAAGAAGGTCAGAGGGATATAGTGAACCTGAAGTGAAACATCTGATTCTATAACTAGTGTCACAGGAATGGTTCAAAACATAGACAGTAAGAAGATCAGTTTTCTTGAACTTAAGTCATCATTGTGCCTTTTGAATTTAATTCCGATGCAATTTCAGTGTTTGATCGTCAATAAGAAGGTCAGAGGGATACAGTGCACCTGAAGTGAAGCATCGGAATCTATAACTAGTGTCACAGGAATGGTTCAAAACATAGACAGCAAGAAGAGTCAGTTTTCTTGTACTTATGTCGGCATTGTGCCTTTTGTATTTAAATCCGATGCAATTTCTGTGTTTCATCGTCAATAAGAAGGTCAGAGGGATACAGTAAACCTGAAGTGAAGCATCGGAATCTATAACTAGTGTCACAAGAATGGTTCACGGCATAGACAGTAATAAGTGTCAGTTTTCTTGTACTTAAGTCGGCGTTGTGCCTTTTGTATTCAATTCAATGCAATTTCTGTGATTCATCGTCAATAAGACGGTAAGAGGGATACAGTAAAGCTGAAGTGAAGCATCGGAATCTATAACTAGTGTCACAAGAATGGTTCAATCATAGACAGTAAGAAGAGTCAGTTTTCTTGTACTTAAGTCGGCATTGTGCCTTTTGTATTTAATTCCGATGCAATTTCTGTGTTTCATCGTCAATAACAAGGTCAGAGGGATACAGTAAACCTGAAGTGAAGCATCGGAATCTATAACTAGTGTCACAGGAATGGTTCAAAACTTAGACAGTAAGAAGAGTCAGTTTTCTTGTACTTAAGTCCTCATTGTGCCTTTTGTATTTAATTCCAATGCAATTTCTGTGTTCATCGTCAATAAGGAGGTCAGAGGGATACAGTAAACCTGGAGTAAAGCATCGGAAACTATAACTAGTGTCACATGAATGGTTGAAAACATAGACAGTAAGAAGAGTCAGTTTTCTTGTACTTAAGTCGGCATTGTGCCTTTTGTATTAAATTCCGATGCAATTTCTGTGTTTCATCGTGAATAAGAGGGTCAGAGGGATGCAGTAAACATGAAGTGAAGCATCGGAATCTATAACTAGTGTCACAGGAATGGATCAAAACATAGACAGTAAGAAGAGTAAGTTTTCTTGTACTTAAGTCGGCGTTGTGCCTCTTGTATTTAATTCCGATGCAATTTCTGTGTTTCATCGTCAATAAGAAGGTCTGAGGCATACAATAAACCTGAAGTGAAGCATCGAAATCTATAACTAGTGTCGCAGGAATGGTTCAAATTATAGAGAGTAAAAAGAGTCAGTTTTCTTGTACTTAAGACGGCATTGTGCATTTTGTATTTAATTCCGATGCAATTTCAGTGTTTCATCGTCATTAAGAAGGTCAGAGGGAGACAGTGAACCTGAAGTGAAGCATCGGAATCTATAACTAGTGTCACAGGAATGGTTCAAAACATAGACAGTAAGAAGAGTCAGGTTTCTTGTAGTTAAGTCGGCATTGTGCCTTTTGTATTTAATTCCGATGCAATTTCTGTGTTTCATCGTCAATAAGAAGGTCAGAGGGATACTGTAAACCTGAAGTGAAGCATCGGAATCTATACCTAGTGTCACAGGAATGGTTCAAAGCATAGACAGTAAGAAGAGTCAGTTTCCTTGTACTTTAGTCGGCATTGTGCCTTTTGTATTTAATTCCGATGCAATTTCTGTGTTTCATCGTCAATAAGAAGGTCAGAGGGATACAGTAAACCTGAAGTGAAGCATCGGAATCTATAACTAGTGTCACAGGAATGGTTCAAAACATAGACAGTTAGAAGAGTCAGTTTCCTTGTGCTTAAGTCGGCATTGTGCCTTTTGTAATTAATTCCGATGCAATTTCTGCGTTTCATCGTCAATAAGAAGGTCAGAGGGATACAGTAAACCTGAAGTGAAGCATCGGAATCTATAACTAGTGTCACAGGATTGGTTCAAACATAGACAGTAAGAAGAGTCAGTTTTCTTGCACTTAAGTCGGCATTGTGCCTTTTATATTTAATTCCGATGCAATTGCTGTGTTTCATCGTCAATAAGATGGTCAGCGGGATACAGTAAAAATGCTGTGAAGCATCGGAATATTTAACTAGTGTCACAGGAATGGTTCAAAACACAGACAGTAAGAAGAGTCAGTTATCTTGTACTTAAGTCGGCATTGTGCCTTTTGTATTTAATTCCGTTGCAATTTCTGTGTTTCATCGTCAAGAAGAAGGTCAGAGGCATACAGTAAACCTGAAGTGAAGCATCGGAATCTATAACTAGTGTCACAGGAATGGTTCAATACATAGACAGTAAGAAGAGTCAGTTTACTTGTACTTAAGTCGGCATTGTGGCTTTTGTATTTAATTCCGATGCAATTTCAGTATTTCATCGTCAATAAGAAGGTCAGAGGGATTTAGTGAACCTGAAGTGAAGCATCGGATTCTATAACTAGTGTCACAGGAATGGTTCAAAACATAGACAGTAAGAGGAACAGTTTTCTTGTACTTAAGTCGTCATTGTGCCTTTTGTATTTAATCCGATGCAATTTCTGTGTTTCATCGTCAATAAGAAGGTCGGAGGGATACGGTAAACCTGAAGTGAAGCATCGGAATCTATAACTAGTGTCACAGGAATTGTTCAAAAGATACACAGTAACAAGAGTCAGTTTTCTTGTACTTAAGTCGGCATTGTGCCTTTTGTATTTAATTCCGATGCAATTTCTGTGTTTCATCGTCAATAAGAAGGTCAGAGGGATACAGTAAACCTGCAGTGAAGCATCGGAATCTATAACTAGTGTCACATGAATGGTTCAAAACATAGACAGTAAGAAGAGTCAGGTTTCTTGGACTAAAGTTGACATTGTGCCTTTTGTAATTAATTCCGATGCAATTACGTGTTTCATCGGTAATAGGAAGGTCAGAGGTATACAGTAAACCAGAAGTGAAGCATCGGATTGTATAACTAGTGTCACAGGTATGGTTCAAAAAATAGACAGTAAGATGAGTCAGTTTTCTTGTACCTATGTCAGCATTGTGCTTTTGTATTTAATTCCGACGCAATTTTTATGAGTCATCGACAATAAGATGGTCAGAGGGATATAGTGAACCTGAAGTGAAACATCTGATTCTATAACTAGTGTCACAGGAATGGTTCAAAACATAGACAGTAAGAAGATCAGTTTTCTTGTACTTAAGTCGGCATTGTGTCTTTTGTATTTAATTCGATGCAATTTCTGTGTTTCATCGTCAATTAGAAGGTCAGAGGGATACAGTAAACTTGAAGTGAAGCATCGGAATCTATAACTAGTGTCACAGGAATGGTTCAAAACATAGGCAGTAAGAGGAGTTAGTTTTCTTGTACTTAAGTCGGCATTGTGCGTTTTGTATTTAATTCCGATGCAATATCTGTGTTTCATCGTCAATAAGGATGTCAGAGGGATACAGTAAACCTGAAGTGAAGCATCGGAATCTATAACTAGTGTCACAGGAATTGTTCAAAAGATACACAGTAACAAGAGTCAGTTTTCTTGTACTTAAGTCGGCATTGTGCATTTTGTATTTAATTCCGATGCAATTTCTGTGTTTCATCGTCAATAAGAAGGTCAGAGGGATACAGTAAACCTGAAGTGAAGCATCGGAAACTATAACTAGTGTCACAGGATTGGTTGAAAACATAGACAGTAAGAAGAGTCAGTTTTCTTGCACTTAAGTCGGCATTGTGCCTTTTATATTTACTTCCGATGCAATTGCTGTGTTTCATCGTCAATAAGAAGGTCAGAGGGATACAGTAAAAATGAAGTCAAGCATCGGAATATTTAACTAGTGTCACAGGAATGGTTCAAAACACAGACAGTAAGAAAAGTCAGTTATCTTGTACTTAAGTCGGCATTGTGCCATTTGTATTTAATTCCGAAGCAATTTCTGTGTTTCATCGTCAAGAAGAAGGTCAGAGGGATACAGTAGACCTGAAGTAAAGCATCGTAATCTATAACGAGTGGCACATGAATGGTTCAAAATATAGACAGTGAGCAGAGTCAGTTTTCTTGTACTTAAGTCGGCATTGTACCTTTTGTATTTAATTCCGATGTAATTTCTGTGTTTCATCGTCAATAAGAAGGTCAGAGGGATACAATAAACCTGAAGTGAAGCATCGGAATCTATAAATAGTGTCACAGGAATGGTTCAAAACATTGACAGTATGAAGAGTAAGTTTTCTTGTACATAAGTCGGCATTGTGCCTTTTGTATTTAATTCCGATGCAATTTCTGTGTTTCATCGTCAAGGGGAAGGTCAGAGGCATACAGTAAACCTGAAGTGAAGAATCGGAATCTATAACTAGTGTCACAGGCATTGTTCAAAACATAGACAGTAAGAAGAGTCAGTTTTCTTGTACTTAGGTCGGCATTGTGCCTTTTGTATTTAATTCCGATGCAATTTCTGTGTTTCATCGTCAATAAGAAGGTCAGAGGGATACAGTAAACCTGCAGTGAAGCATCGGAATCTATAACTAGTGTCACATGAATGGTTCAAAACATAGACAGTAAGAAGAGTCAGTTTTCTTGTACTAAAATTCACATTGTGGCTTTTGTAACTAATTCCGATGCAATTTCTGTGTTTCATCGGTAATAAGAAGGTCAGAGGTATACAGTAAACCTGAAGTGAAGCATCGGAATCTATAACTAGTGTTACAGGTATGGTTCAAAACATAGACAGTAAGAAGAGTCAGTTTCCTTGTACTTAAGTCGGCATTGTGCCTTTTGTATTTAATTCCGATGCAATTTCTGTGTTTCATCGTCAATAACAAGGTCAGAGGCATACAGTAAACCTGAAGTGAAGCATCGGAATCTATAACTAGTGTCACAGGAGTGGTTCAATACATAGACAGTAAGAAGAGTCAGTTTACTTGTACTTAAGTCGGCATTGTGCCTTTTGTATTTAATTCCGATGCAATATCTGTGTTTCATCGTCAATAAGGATGTCAGAGGGATACAATAAACCTGAAGTGAAGCATCGGAATCTATAACTAGTGTCACAGGAATGGTTCAAAACATAGACAGTGAAAAGAGTCAGTTTTCTTGTACTTAAGTCGGCATTGTGCCTTTTGTATTTAATTCCGATGCAATTTCTGTGTTTCATCGTCAATAAGAAGGTCAGAGGGATACAGTAAACCTGAAGTGAAGCATCGGAATCTATAACTAGTGTCACAGGATTGGTTCAAAACATAGACAGTAAGAAGAGTCAGTTTTCTTGCACTTAAGTCGGCATTGCGCCTTTTATATTTAATTCCGATTCAATTGCTGTGTTTCATCGTCAATAAGAAGGTCAGAGGAATACAGTAAATATGAAGTGAAGCATCGGAAGCTATAACTAGTGTCACATGATTGGTTCAAAACATAGACAGTAAGAAGAGTCAGTTTTCTTGTACTAAAATTCACATTGTGGCTTTTGTAACTAATTCCGGTGCAATTTCTGTGTTTCATCGGTAATAAGAAGGTCAGAGGTATACAGTAAACCTGAAGTGAAGCATCGGAATCTATAACTAGTGTTACAGGTATGGTTCAAAACATAGACAGTTAGTAGTGTCAGTTATCTTGTACTTAAGTCGGCATTGTGCCTTTTGTATTTAATTCCGATGCAATTTCTGTGTTTCATCGTCACGAAAAAGGTCAGAGGGATACAGTAAACCTGAAGTAAAGCATCGTAATCTATAACGAGTGTCACATGAATGGTTCAAAATATAGACAGTAAGAAGAGTCATTTTCTTGTACTTAAAACGGCATTGTACCTTTTGTATTTAATTCCGATGCAATTTCTGTGTTTCATCGTCAATAAGAAGGTCAGAAGGGTACAGTAAACCTGAAGTGAAGCTTCGGAATCTATAACTAGTGTCACAGGAATGGTTAAAAACATAGAGAGTATGAAGAGTCAGTTTCCTTGTACTTAAGTCGGCATAGTGCATTTTGTATTAAATTCCGATGCAATTTCTGTGTTTCATCGGTAATAAGAAGGTCAGAGGTATACACTAAACCTGAAGTGAAGCATCGGAATCTATAACTAGTGTTACAGGTATGGTTCAAACATAGACAGTAAGAGGAGTCAATTTTCTTGTACTTAAGTCGTCATTGTGCCTTTTGTATTTAATCCGATGCAATTTCTGTGTTTCATCGTCAATAAGAAGGTAGGAGGGATACGGTAAACCTAAAGTGAAGCATCGGAATCTATAACTAGTGTCACAGGAATTGTTCAAAACATAGACAGTAAGATGAGTCAGTTTTCTTGTACTTAAGTCGGCATTGTGCCTTTTGTATTTAATTCCGATGCAATTTCTGTGTTTCATCGTCAATAAGAAGGTCAGAGGGATACAGTAAACCTGCAGTGAAGCTTCGGAATCTATAACTAGTGTCACATGAATGGTTCAAAACATAGACAGTAAGAAGAGTCATGTTTCTTGGACTAAAGTTGACATTGTGCCTTTTGTAATTAATTCCGATGCAATTTCTGTGTTTCATCGGTAATAGGAAGGTCAGAGGTATACAGTAAACCAGAAGTGAAGCATCGGATTCTATAACTAGTGTCACAGGTATGGTTCAAAACATAGACAGTAAGATGAGTCAGTTTTCTTGTACTTATGTCAGCATTGTGCTATTGTATTTAATTCCTATGCAATTTTTATGAGTCATCGACAATAAGAAGGTCAGAGGGATATAGTGAACCTGAAGTGAAACATCTGATTCTATAACTAGTGTCACAGGAATGGTTCAAAACATAGACAGTAAGAAGATCAGTTTTCTTGTACTTAAGTCGGCATTGTGCCTTTTGAATTTAATTCCGATGCAATTTCAGTGTTTGATCGTCAATAAGAAGGTCAGAGGGATACAGTGCACCTGAAGTGAAGCATCGGAATCTATAACTAGTGTCACAGGAATGGTTCAAAACATAGACAGCAAGAAGAGTCAGTTTTCTTGTACTTATGTCGGCATTGTGCCTTTTGTATTTAAATCTGATGCAATTTCTGTGTTTCATCGTCAATAAGAAGGTCAGAGGGATACAGTAAACCTGAAGTGAAGCATCGGAATCTATAACTAGTGTCACAAGAATGGTTCACGGCATAGACAGTAAGAAGAGTCAGTTTTCTTGTACTTAAGTCGGCGTTGTGCCTTTTGTATTTAATTCCGATGCAATTTCTGTGATTCATCGTCAATAAGACGGTAAGAGGGATACAGTAAAGCTGAAGTGAAGCATCGGAATCTATAACTAGTGTCACAAGAATGGTTCAAACATAGACAGTAAGAAGAGTCAGTTTTCTTGTACTTAAGTCGGCATTGTGCCTTTTGTATTTAATTCCGATGCAATTTCTGTGTTTCATCGTCAATAACAAGGTCAGAGGGATACAGTAAACCTGAAGTGAAGCATCGGAATCTATAACTAGTGTCACAGGAATGGTTCAAAACTTAGACAGTAAGAAGAGTCAGTTTTCTCGTACTTAAGTCGGCATTGTGCCTTTTGTATTTAATTCCAATGCAATTTCTGTGTTCATCGTCAATAAGAAGGTCAGAGGGATACCGTAAACCTGGAGTAAAGCATCGGAAACTATAACTAGTGTCACATGAATGGTTGAAAACATAGACAGTAAGAAGAGTCAGTTTTCTTGTACTTAAGTCGGCATTGTGCCATTTGTATTTAATTCCGAAGCAATTTCTGTGTTTCATCGTCAAGAAGAAGGTCAGAGGGATACAGTAAACCTGAAGTGAAGCATCGGAATCTATACCTAGTGTCACAGGAATGGTTCAAAGCATAGACAGTAAGAAGAGTCAGTTTCCTTGTACTTTAGTCTTAATTGTGCCTTTTGTATTTAATTCCGATGCAATTTCTGTGTTTCATCGTCAATAAGAAGGTCAGAGGGATACAGTAAACCTGAAGTGAAGCATCGGAATCTATAACTAGTGTCACAGGAATGGATCAAAACATAGACAGTAAGAAGAGTAAGTTTTCTTGTACTTAAGTCGGCGTTGTGCCTCTTGTATTTAATTCCGATGCAATTTTGTGTTTCATCGTCAATAAGAAGGTCTCAGGCATACAATAAACCTGAAGTGAAGCATCGAAATCTATAACTAGTGTCACAGGAATGGTTCAAATTATAGAGAGTAAAAAGAGTCAGTTTTCTTGTACTTAAGACGGCATTGTGCATTTTGTATTTAATTCCGATGCAATTTCAGTGTTTCATCGTCATTAAGAAGGTCAGAGGGAGACAGTGAACCTGAAGTGAAGCATCGGAATCTATAACTAGTGTCACAGGAATGGTTCAAAACATAGACAGTAAGAAGAGTCAGGTTTCTTGTAGTTAAGTCGGCATTGTGCCTTTTGTATTTAATTCCGATGCAATTTCTGTGTTTCATCGTCAATAAGAAGGTCAGAGGGATACTGTAACCCTGAAGTGAAGCATCGGAATCTATACCTAGTGTCACAGGAATGGTTCAAAGCATAGACAGTAAGAAGAGTCAGTTTCCTTGTACTTTAGTCGGAATTGTGCCTTTTGTATTTAATTCCGATGCAATTTCTGTGTTTCATCGTCAATAAGAAGGTCAGAGGGATACAGTAAACCTGAAGTGAAGCATCGGAATCTATAACTAGTGTCACAGGAAAGGTTCGAAACATAGACAGTAAGAGGAGTCAGTTTTCTTGTACTTAAGTCGACATTGTGCCTTTTGTATTCAATTCCGATGCAATATCTGTGTTTCATCGTCAATACGAAGGTCAGAGGGATACAGTAAACCCGAAGTGAAGCATCGGAATCTATAACTAGTGTCACAGGAATGGTCCAAAACATAGACAGTTAGAAGAATCAGTTTCCTTGTGCTTAAGTCGGCATTGTGCCTTTTGTAATTAATTCCGATGCAATTTCTGTGTTTCATCGTCAATAAGAAGGTCAGAGGGATACAGTAAACCTGAAGTGAAGCATCGGAATCTATAACTAGTGTCACAGGATTGGTTCAAACATAGACAGTAAGAAGAGTCAGTTTTCTTGCACTTAAGTCGGCATTGTGCCTTTTATATTTAATTCCGATGCAATTGCTGTGTTTCATCGTCTATAAGATGGTCAGCGGGATACAGTAAAAATGCTGTGAAGCATCGGAATATTTAACTAGTGTCACAGGAATGGTTCAAAACACAGACAGTAAGAAGAGTCAGTTATCTTGTACTTAAGTCGGCATTGTGGCTTTTGTATTTAATTCCGTTGCAATTTCTGTGTTTCATCGTCAAGAAGAAGGTCAGAGGCATACAGTAAACCTGAAGTGAAGCATCGGAATCTATAACTAGTGTCACAGGAATGGTTCAATACATAGACAGTAAGAAGAGTCAGTTTACTTGTACTTAAGTCGTCATTGTGCCTTTTGTATTTAATCCGATGCAATTTCTGTGTTTCATCGTCAATAAGAAGGTCGGAGGGATACGGTAAACCTGAAGTGAAGCATCGGAATCTATAACTAGTGTCACAGGAATTGTTCAAAAGATACACAGTAACAAGAGTCAGTTTTCTTGTACTTAAGTCGGCATTGTGCCTTTTGTATTTAATTCCGATGCAATTTCTGTGTTTCATCGTCAATAAGAAGGTCAGAGGGATACAGTAAACCTGCAGTGAAGCATCGGAATCTATAACTAGTGTCACATGAATGGTTCAAAACATAGACAGTAAGAAGAGTCAGGTTTCTTGGACTAAAGTTGACATTGTGCCTTTTGTAATTAATTCCGATGCAATTATGTGTTTCATCGGTAATAGGAAGGTCAGAGGTATACAGTAAACCAGAAGTGAAGCATCGGATTCTATAACTAGTGTCATAGGTATGGTTCAAAAAATAGACAGTAAGATGAGTCAGTTTTCTTGTACTTATGCCAGCATTGTGCTTTTGTATATAATTCCGACGCAATTTTTATGAGTCATCGACAATAAGATGGTCAGAGGGATATAGTGAACCTGAAGTGAAACATCTGATTCTATAACTAGTGTCACAGGAATGGTTCAAAACATAGACAGTAAGAAGATCAGTTTTCTTGTACTTAAGTCGGCATTGTGTCTTTTGTATTTAATCCGATGCAATTTCTGTGTTTCATCGTCAATTAGAAGGTCAGAGGGATACAGTAAACTTGAAGTGAAGCATCGGAATCTATAACTAGTGTCACAGGAATGGTTCAAAACATAGGCAGTAAGAGGAGTTAGTTTTCTTGTACTTAAGTCGGCATTGTGCCTTTTGTATTTAATTCCGATGCAATATCTGTGTTTCATCGTCAATAAGGATGTCAGAGGGATACAGTAATCCTGAAGTGAAGCATCGGAATCTATAACTAGTGTCACAGGAATGGTTCAAAACATAGATAGTTAAAAGAGTCAGTTTTCTTGTACTTAAGTCGGCATTGTGCATTTTGTATTTAATTCCGATGCAATTTCTGTGTTTCATCGTCAATAAGAAGGTCAGTGGGATACAGTAAACCTGAAGTGAAGCATCGGAAACTATAACTAGTGTCACAGGATTGGTTCAAAACATAGACAGTAAGAAGAGTCAGTTTTCTTGCACTTAAGTCGGCATTGTGCCTTTTATATTTAATTCCGATGCAATTGCTGTGTTTCATCGTCAATGAGAAGGTCAGAGGGATACAGTAAAAATGAAGTGAAGCATCGGAATATTTAACTAGTGTCACAGGAATGGTTCAAAACACAGACAGTAAGAAAAGTCAGTTATCTTGTACTTAAGTCGGCATTGTGCCATTTGTATTTAATTCCGAAGCAATTTCTTTGTTTCATCGTCAAGAAGAAGGTCAGAGGGATACAGTAAACCTGAAGTAAAGCATCGTAATCTATAACGAGTGGCACATGAATGGTTCAAAATATAGACAGTGAGCAGAGTCAGTTTTCTTGTACTTAGGTCGGCATTGTATCTTTTGTATTTAATTCCGATGTAATTTCTGTGTTTCATCGTCAATGAGAAGGTCAGAGGGATACAATAAACCTGAAGTGTAGCATCGGAATCTATAAATAGTGTCACAGGAATGGTTCAAAACATTGACAGTATGAAGAGTAAGTTTTCTTGTACTTAAGTCGGCATTGTGCCTTTTGTATTTAATTCCGATGCAATTTCTGTGTTTCATCGTCAAGGGGAAGGTCAGAGGCATACAGTAAACCTGAAGTGAAGAATCGGAATCTATAACTAGTGTCACAGGCATTGTTCAAAACATAGACAGTAAGAAGAGTCAGTTTTCTTGTACTTAGGTCGGCATTGTGCCTTTTGTATTTAATTCCGATGCAATTTCTGTGTTTCATCGTCAATAAGAAGGTCAGAGGGATACAGTAAACCTGCAGTGAAGCATCGGAATCTATAACTAGTGTCACATGAATGGTTCAAAACATAGACAGTAAGAAGAGTCAGTTTTCTTGTACTAAAATTCACATTGTGGCTTTTGTAACTAATTCCGATGCAATTTCTGTGTTTCATCGGTAATAAGAAGGTCAGAGGTATACGGTAAACCTGAAGTGAAGCATCGGAATCTATAACTAGTGTTACAGGTATGGTTCAAAACATAGACAGTAAGAAGAGTCAGTTTCCTTGTACTTAAGTCGGCATTGTGCCTTTTGTATTTAATTCCGATGCAATTTCAGTATTTCATCGTCAATAAGAAGTTCAGAGGGATGTAGTAAACCTGAAGTGAAGCATCGGAATCTATAACTAGTGTCACAGGATTGGTTCAAAACATAGACAGTAAGAAGAGTCAGTTTTCTTGCACTTAAGTCGGCATTGTGCCTTTTATATTTAATTCCGATGCAATTGCTGTGTTTCATCGTCAATAAGAAGGTCAGAGGGATACAGTAAAAATGAAGTGAAGCATCGGAAGCTATAACTAGTGTCACATGATTGGTTCAAAACATAGACAGTAAGAAGAGTCAGTTTTCTTGTACTAAAATTCACATTGTGGCTTTTGTAACTAATTCCGATGCAATTTCTGTGTTTCATCGGTAATAAGAAGGTCAGAGGTATACAGTAAACCTGAAGTGAAGCATCGGAATCTATAACTAGTGTTACAGGTATGGTTCAAAACATAGACAGTAAGTAGAGTCAGTTATCTTGTACTTAAGTCGGCATTGTGCCTTTTGTATTTAATTCCGATGCAATTTCTGTGTTTCATCGTCAAGAAAAAGGTCAGAGGGATACAGTAAACCTGAAGTAAAGCATCGTAATCTATAACGAGTGTCACATGAATGGTTCAAAATATAGACAGTAAGAAGAGTCATTTTCTTGTACTTAAAACGGCATTGTACCTTTTGTATATAATTCCGATGCAATTTCTGTGTTTCATCGCCAATAAGAAGGTCAGAGGGGTACAGTAAACCTGAAGTGAAGCTTTGGAATCTATAACTAGTGTCACAGGAATGGTTAAAAACATAGAGAGTATGAAGAGTCAGTTTCCTTGTACTTAAGTCGGCGTAGTGCATTTTGTATTTAATTCCGATGCAATTTCTGTGTTGCATCGTCAATAAGAAGGTCAGAGGCATACAGTAAACCTGAAGTGAAGCATCGGAATCTATAACTAGTGTCACAGGAATGGTTCAATACATAGACAGTAAGAAGAGTCAGTTTACTTGTACTTAAGTCGGCATTGTGGCTTTTTTATTTAATTCCGATGCAAGTTCAGTATTTCATCGTCAATAAGAAGTTCAGAGGGATGTAGATAACCTGAAGTGAAGCATCGGATTCTATAACTAGTGTCACGTGAATGTTTCAAAACATAGACAGTAAGAGGATCAGTTTTCTTGTACTTAAGTCGGCATTGTGCCTTTTGTATTTAATCCGATGCTATTTCTGTGTTTCATCGTCAATAAGAAGGTCGGAGGGATACGGTAAACCTGAAGTGAAGCATCGGAATCTATAACTAGTGTCACAGGAATTGTTTAAAATATACACAGTAACAAGAGTCAGTTTTCTTGTACTTAAGTCGGCATTGTGCCTTTTGTATTTAATTCCGATGCAATTTCTGTGTTTCATCGTCAATAAGAAGGTCAGAGGGATACAGTAAACCTGCAGTGAAGCATCGGAATCTATTATTAGTGTCACATGAGTGGTTCAAAACATAGACAGTAAGAAGAGTCAGTTTTCTTGGACTACAGTTGACATTGTGCCTTTTGTAATTAATTCCGATCCAATTTCTGTGTTTCATCGGTAATAGGAAGGTCAGAGGTATACAGTAAACCTGAAGTGAAGCACCTGAATTTATAACTAGTGTCACAGGTATGGTTCAAAACATAGACAGTAAGAAGAGTCGGTTTTCTTGTACTTATGTCAGCATTGTGCTTTTGTATTTAATTCCGATGCAATTTCTGTGAGTCATCGACAATAAGAAGGTCAGAGGGATATAGTGAACCTGAAGTGAAACATCTGATTCTATAACTAGTGTCACAGGAATGGTTCAAAACATAGACAGTAAGATGATCAGTTTTCTTGTACTTAAGTCGGCATTGTGTCTTTTGTATTTAATCCGATGCAATTTCTGTGTTTCATCGTCAATTAGAAGGTGAGAGGGATACAGTAAACTTGAAGTGAAGCATCGGAATCTATAACTAGTGTCACAGGAATGGTCCAAATTATAGACAGTAAGAGGAGTCAGTTTTCTTCTACCTAAGTCGGCATTGTGCCTTTTGTATTTAATTCCGATGCAATATCTGTGTTTCATCGTCAATAAGGATGTCAGAGGGATACAGTAAACCTGAAGTGAAGCATCGGAATCTATAACCAGTGTCACAGGAATGGTTCAAAACATAGACAGTTAAAAGAGTCAGTTTTCTTGTACTTAAGTCGGCATTGTGCCTTTTGTATTTAATTCCGATGCAATTTCTGTGTTTCATCGTCAATAAGAAGGTCAGAGGGATACAGTAAACCTGCAGTGAAGCATCGGAATCTATTACTAGTGTCACATGAATGGCTCAAAACATAGACAGTAAGAAGAGTCAGTTTTCTTGGACTGATGTTGACATTGTGCCTTTTGTAAATAATTCAGATCCAATTTCTGTGTTTCATCGGTAACAGGAAGGTCAGAGGTATACAGTAAACCTGAAGTGAAGCATCTAAATTTATAACTAGTGTCACAGGTATGGTTCAAAACATAGACAGTAAGAAGAGTCAGTTTTCTTGTACTTATGTCAGCATTGTGCTTTTGTATTTAATTCCGATGCAATTTCTGTGAGTCATCGACAATAAGAAGGTCAGAGGGATATAGTGAACCTGAAGTGAAACATCTGATTCTATAACTAGTGTTACAGGAGTGGTTCAAAACATAGACAGTAAGATGATCAGTTTTCTTGTACTTAAGTCGGCATTGTGTCTTTTGTATTTAATCCGATGCAATTTCTGTGTTTCATCGTCAATTAGAAGGTGAGAGGGATACAGTAAACTTGAAGTGAAGCATCGGAATCTATAACTAGTGTCACAGGAATGGTTCAAATTATAGACAGTAAGAGGAGTCAGTTTTCTTGTACTTAAGTCGGCATTGTGTCTTTTGTATTTAATTCCGATGCAATATCTGTGTTTCATCGTCAATAAGGATGTCAGAGGGATACAGTAAACCTGAAGTGAAGCATCGGAATCTATAACCAGTGTCACAGGAATGGTTCAAAACATAGACAGTTAAAAGAGTCAGTTTTCTTGTACTTAAGTCGGCATTGTGCCTTTTGTATTTAATTCCGATGCAATTTCTGTGTTTCATCGTCAATAAGAAGGTCAGAGGGATACAGTAAACCTGCAGTGAAGCATCGGAATCTATTACTAGTGTCACATGAATGGTTCAAAACATAGACAGTAAGAAGAGTCAGTTTTCTTGGACTGATGTTGACATTGTGCCTTTTGTAAATAATTCAGATCCAATTTCTGTGTTTCATCGGTAACAGGAAGGTCAGAGGTATACAGTAAACCTGAAGTGAAGCATCTAAATTTATAACTAGTGTCACAGGTATGGTTCAAAACATAGACAGTAAGAGGAGTCAGTTTTCTTGTACTTATGTCAGCATTGTGCTTTTGTATTTAATTCCGATGCAATTTCTGTGAGTCATCGACAATAAGAAGGTCAGAGGGATATAGTGAACCAGAAGTGAAACATCTGATTCTATAACTAGTGTCACAGGAATGGTTCAAAACATAGACAGTAAGAAGATCAGTTTTCTTGTACTTAAGTCGGCATTGTGTCTTTTGTATTTAATCCGATGCAATTTCTGTGTTTCATCGTCAATTAGAAGGTCAGAGGGATACAGTAAACTTGAAGTGTAGCATCGGAATCTATAACTAGTGTCACAGGAATGGTTCAAACATAGACAGTAAGAGGAGTCAGTTTTCTTGTACTTAAGTCGGCATTGTGCCTTTTGTATTTAATTCCGATGCAATATCTGTGTTTCATCGTCAATAAGGATGTCAGAGGGATACAGTAAACCTGAAGTGAAGCATCGGAATCTATAACTAGTGTCACAGGAATGGTTCAAAACATAGACAGTTAAAAGAGTCAGTTTTCTTGTACTTAAGTCGGCATTGTGCCTTTTGTATTTAATTCCGATGCAATATCTGTGTTTCATCGTCAATAAGAGGGTCAGAGGGATACAGTAAACCTGAAGTGAAGCATCGGAATCTATAACTAGTGTCACAGGATTGGTTCAAAACATAGACAGTAAGAAGAGTCAGTTTTCTTGCACTTAAGTCGGCATTGTGCCTTTTATATTTAATTCCGATGCGATTGCTGTGTTTCGTCGTCAATATGAAGGTCAGAGGGATACAGTAAAAATGAAGTGAAGCATCGGAAGCTATAACTAGTGTCACATGATTGGTTCAAAACATAGACAGTAAGAAGAGTCAGTTTTCTTGTACTAAAATTCACATTGTGGCTTTTGTAACTAATTCCGATGCAATTTCTGTGTTTCATCGGTAATACGAAGGTCAGAGGTGTACAGTAAACCTGAAGTGAAGCATCGGAATCTATAACTAGTGTTACAGGTATGGTTCAAAACATAGACAGTAAGTAGTGTCAGTTATCTTGTACTTAAGTCGGCATTGTGCCTTTTGTATTTAATTCCGATGCAATATCTGTGTTTCATCGTCAATAAGAAGGTCAGAGGGGTACAGTAAACCTGAAGTGAAGCTTCTGAATCTATAACTAGTGTCACAGGAATGGTTAAAAACATAGAGAGTATGAAGAGTCAGTTTCCTTGTACTTAAGTCGGCATAGTGCATTTCGTATTTAATTCCGATGCAATTTCTGTGTTGCATCGTCAATAGGAAGGTCAGAGGCATACAGTAAACCTGAAGTGAAGCATCGGAATCTATAACTAGTGTCACAGGAATGGTTCAATACATAGACAGTAAGAAGAGTCAGTTTACTTGTACTTAAGTCGGCATTGTGGCTTTTGTATTTAATTCCGATGCAAGTTCAGTATTTCATCGTCAATAAGAAGGTCAGAGGGATGTAGATAACCTGAAGTGAAGCATCGGATTCTATAACTAGTGTCACGTGAATGTTTCAAAACATAGACAGTAAGAGGATCAGTTTTCTTGTACTTAAGTCGGCATTGTGCCTTTTGTATTTAATCCGATGCTATTTCTGTGTTTCATCGTCAATAAGAAGGTCGGAGGGATACGGTAAACCTGAAGTGAAGCATCGGAATCTATAACTAGTGTCACAGGAATTGTTCAAAATATACACAGTAACAAGAGTCAGTTTTCTTGTACTTAAGTCGGCATTGTGCCTTTTGTATTTAATTCCGATGCAATTTCTGTGTTTCATCGTCAATAAGAAGGTCAGAGGGATACAGTAAACCTGGAGTGAAGCATCGGAATCTATTACTAGTGTCATATGAGTGGTTCAAAACATAGACAGTAAGAAGAGTCAGTTTTCTTGGACTACAGTTGACATTGTGCCTTTTGTAATTAATTCCGATCCAATTTCTGTGTTTCATCGGTAATAGGAAGGTCAGAGGTATACAGTAAACCTGAAGTGAAGCACCTGAATTTATAACTAGTGTCACAGGTATGGTTCAAAACATAGACAGTAAGAAGAGTCAGTTTTCTTGTACTTATGTCAGCATTGTGCTTTTGTATTTAATTCCGATGCAATTTCTGTGAGTCATCGACAATAAGAAGGTCAGTGGGATATAGTGAACCTGAAGTGAAACATCTGATTCTATAACTAGTGTCACAGGAATGGTTCAAAACATAGGCAGTAAGAAGATCAGTTTTCTTGTACTTAAGTCGGCATTGTGTCTTTTGTATTTAATCCGATGCAATTTCTGTGTTTCATCGTCAATTAGAAGGTCAGAAGGGTAACAGTAAACTTGTAGTGTAGCATCGGAATCTATAACTAGTGTCACAGGAATGGTTCAAACATAGACAGTAAGAGGAGTCAGTTTTCTTGTACTTAAGTCGGCATTGTGCCTTTTGTATTTCATTCCGATGCAATATCTGTGTTTCATCGTCAATAAGGATGTCAGAGGGATACAGTAAACCTGAAGTGAAGCATCGGAATCTATAACTAGTGTCACAGGAATGGTTCAAAACATAGACAGTTAAAAGAGTCAGTTTTCTTGTACTTAAGTCGGCATTGTGCCTTTTGTATTTAATTCCGATGCAATTTCTGTGTTTCATCGTCAATAAGAGGGTCAGAGGGATACAGTAAACCTGAAGTGAAGCATCGGAATCTATAACTAGTGTCACAGGATTGGTTCAAAACATAGACAGTAAGAAGAGTCAGTTTTCTTGCACTTAAGTCGGCATTGTGCCTTTTATATTTAATTCCAATGCAATTGCTGTGTTTCATCGTCAATAAGAAGGTCAGAGGGATACAGTAAAAATGAAGTGAAGCATCGGAAGCTACAACTAGTGTCACATGATTGGTTCAAAACATAGACAGTAAGAAGAGTCAGTTTTCTTGTACTAAAATTCACATTGTGGCTTTTGTAACTAATTCCGATGCAATTTCTGTGTTTCATCGGTAATAAGAAGGTCAGAGGTATACAGTAAACCTGAAGTGAAGCATCGGAATCTATAACTAGTGTTACAGGTATGGTTCAAAACATAGACAGTAAGTAGTGTCAGTTATCTTGTACTTAAGTCGGCATTGTGCCTTTTGTATTTAATTCCGATGCAATATCTGTGTTTCATCGTCAAGAAAAAGGTCAGAGGGATACAGTAAACCTGAAGTAAAGCATCGTAATCTATAACGAGTGTCACATGAATGGTTCAAAATATAGACAGTAAGAAGAGTCATTTTCTTGTACTTAAAACGGCATTGCACCTTTTGTATTTAATTCCGATGCAATTTCTGTGTTTCATCGTCAATAAGAAGGTCAGAGGGGTACAGTAAACCTGAAGTGAAGCTTCGGAATCTATAACTAGTGTCACAGGAATGGTTAAAAACATAGAGAGTATGAAGAGTCAGTTTCCTTGTACTTATGTCGGCATAGTGCATTTTGTATTTAATTCCGATGCAATTTCTGTGTTGCATCGTCAATAAGAAGGTCAGAGGCATACAGTAAACCTGAAGTGAAGCGTCGGAATCTATAACTAGTGTCACAGGAATGGTTCAATACATAGACAGTAAGAGGAGTCAGTTTACTTGTACTTAAGTCGGCATTGTGGCCTTTTTATTTAATTCCGATGCAAGTTCAGTATTTCATCGTCAATAAGAAGTTCAGAGGGATGTAGATAACCTGAAGTGAAGCATCGGATTCTATAACTAGTGTCACGTGAATGTTTCAAAACATAGACAGTAAGAGGATCAGTTTTCTTGTACTTAAGTCGGCATTGTGCCTATTGTTTTTAATCCGATGCTATTTCTGTGTTTCATCGTCAATAAGAAGGTCGGAGGGATACGGTAAACCTGAAGTGAAGCATCGGAATCTATAACTAGTGTCACAGGAATTGTTCAAAATATACACAGTAACAAGAGTCAGTTTTCTTGTACTTAAGTCGGCATTGTGCCTTTTGTATTTAATTCCGATGCAATTTCTGTGTTTCATCGTCAATAGGAAGGTCAGAGGGATACAGTAAACCTGGAGTGAAGCATCGGAATCTATTACTACTGTCACATCAGTGGTTCAAAACATAGACAGTAAGAAGAGTCAGTTTTCTTGGACTACAGTTGACATTGTGCCTTTTGTAATTAATTCCGATCCAATTTCTGTGTTTCATCGGTAATAGGAAGGTCAGAGGTATACAGTAAACCTGAAGTGAAGCACCTGAATTTATAACTAGTGTCACAGGTATGGTTCAAAACATAGACAGTAAGAAGAGTCAGTTTTCTTGTACTTATGTCAGCATTGTGCTTTTGTATTTAATTCCGATGCAATTTCTATGAGTCATCGACAATAAGAAGGTCAGTGGGATATAGTGAACCTGAAGTGAAACATCTGATTCCATAACTAGTGTCACAGGAATGGTTCAAAACATAGACAGTAAGAAGATCAGTTTTCTTGTACTTAAGTCGGCATTGTGTCTTTTGTATTTAATCCGATGCAATTTCTGTGTTTCATCGTCAATTAGAAGGTCAGAAGGGTAACAGTAAACTTGAAGTGTAGCATCGGAATCTACAACTAGTGTCACAGGAATGGTTCAAACATAGACAGTAAGAGGAGTCAGTTTTCTTGTACTTAAGTCGGCATTGTGCCTTTTGTATTTCATTCCGATGCAATATCTGTGTTTCATCGTCAATAAGGATGTCAGAGGGATACAGTAAACCTGAAGTGAAGCATCGGAATCTATAACTAGTGTCACAGGAATGGTTCAAAACATAGACAGTTAAAAGAGTCAGTTTTCTTGTACTTAAGTCGGCATTGTGCCTTTTGTATTTAATTCCGATGCAATTTCTGTGTTTCATCGTCAATAAGAGGGTCAGAGGGATACAGTAAACCTGAAGTGAAGCATCGGAATCTATAACTAGTGTCACAGGATTGGTTCAAAACATAGACAGTAAGAAGAGTCAGTTTTCTTGCACTTAAGTCGGCATTGTGCCTTTTATATTTAATTCCAATGCAATTGCTGTGTTTCATCGTCAATAAGAAGGTCAGAGGGATACAGTAAAAATGAAGTGAAGCATCGGAAGCTACAACTAGTGTCACATGATTGGTTCAAAACATAGACAGTAAGAAGAGTCAGTTTTCTTGTACTAAAATTCACATTGTGGCTTTTGTAACTAATTCCGATGCAATTTCTGTGTTTCATCGGTAATAAGAAGGTCAGAGGTATACAGTAAACCTGAAGTGAAGCATCGGAATCTATAACTAGTGTTACAGGTATGGTTCAAAACATAGACAGTAAGTAGTGTCAGTTATCTTGTACTTAAGTCGGCATTGTGCCTTTTGTATTTAATTCCGATGCAATATCTGTGTTTCATCGTCAAGAAAAAGGTCAGAGGGATACAGTAAACCTGAAGTAAAGCATCGTAATCTATAACGAGTGTCACATGAATGGTTCAAAATATAGACAGTAAGAAGAGTCATTTTCTTGTACTTAAAACGGCATTGCACCTTTTGTATTTAATTCCGATGCAATTTCTGTGTTTCATCGTCAATAAGAAGGTCAGAGGGGTACAGTAAACCTGAAGTGAAGCTTCGGAATCTATAACTAGTGTCACAGGAATGGTTAAAAACATAGAGAGTATGAAGAGTCAGTTTCCTTGTACTTAAGTCGGCATAGTGCATTTTGTATTTAATTCCGATGCAATTTCTGTGTTGCATCGTCAATAAGAAGGTCAGAGGCATACAGTAAACCTGAAGTGAAGCATCGGAATCTATAACTAGTGTCACAGGAATGGTTCAATACATAGACAGTAAGAAGAGTCAGTTTACTTGTACTTAAGTCGGCATTGTGGCTTTTTTATTTAATTCCGATGCAAGTTCAGTATTTCATCGTCAATAAGAAGTTCAGAGGGATGTAGATAACCTGAAGTGAAGCATCGGATTCTATAACTAGTGTCACGTGAATGTTTCAAAACATAGACAGTAAGAGGATCAGTTTTCTTGTACTTAAGTCGGCATTGTGCCTATTGTTTTTAATCCGACGCTATTTCTGTGTTTCATCGTCAATAAGAAGGTCGGAGGGATACGGTAAACCTGAAGTGAAGCATCGGAATCTATAACTAGTGTCACAGGAATTGTTCAAAATATACACAGTAACAAGAGTCAGTTTTCTTGTACTTAAGTCGGCATTGTGCCTTTTGTATTTAATTCCGATGCAATTTCTGTGTTTCATCGTCAATAGGAAGGTCAGAGGGATACAGTAAACCTGGAGTGAAGCATCGGAATCTATTACTACTGTCACATGAGTGGTTCAAAACATAGACAGTAAGAAGAGTCAGTTTTCTTGGACTGCAGTTGACATTGTGCCTTTTGTAATTAATTCCGATCCAATTTCTGTGTTTCATCGGTAATAGGAAGGTCAGAGGTATACAGTAAACCTGAAGTGAAGCACCTGAATTTATAACTAGTGTCACAGGTATGGTTCAAAACATAGACAGTAAGAAGAGTCAGTTTTCTTGTACTTATGTCAGCATTGTGCTTTTGTATTTAATTCCGATGCAATTTCTGTGAGTCATCGACAATAAGAAGGTCAGAGGGATATAGTGAACCTGAAGTGAAACATCTGATTCTATAACTAGTGTCACAGGAATGGTTTAAAACATAGACAGTAAGATGATCAGTTTTCTTGTACTTAAGTCGGCATTGTGTCTTTTGTATTTAATCCGATGCAATTTCTGTGTTTCATCGTCAATTAGAAGGTCAGAGGGATACAGTAAACTTGAAGTGAAGCATCGGAATCTATAACTAGTGTCACAGGAATGGTTCAAATTATAGACAGTAAGAGGAGGCAGTTTTCTTGTACTTAAGTCGGCATTGTGCCTTTTGTATTTAATTCCGATGCAATATCTGTGTTTCATCGTCAATAAGGATGTCCGAGGGATACAGTAAACCTGAAGTGAAGCATCGGAATCTATAACCAGTGTCACAGGAATGGTTCAAAACATAGACAGTTAAAAGAGTCAGTTTTCTTGTACTTAAGTCGGCATTGTTCCTTTTGTATTTAATTCCGATGCAATTTCTGTGTTTCATCGTCAATAAGAAGGTCAGAGGGATACAGTAAACCTGAAGTGAAGCATCGGAATCTATAACTAGTGTCACAGGATTGGTTCAAAACATAGACAGTAAGAAGAGTCAGTTTTCTTGCACTTAAGTCGGCATTGTGCCTTTTATATTTATTTCCGATGCAATTGCTGTTTTTCATCGTCAATAAGAAGGTCAGAGGGATACAGTAAAAATGAAGTGAAGCATCGGAATATTTAACTAGTGTCTCAGGAATGGTTCAAAACACAGACAGTAAGAAAAGTCAGTTATACTGTACTTAAGTCGGCATTGTGCCATTTGTATTTAATTCCGAAGCAATTTCTGTGTGTCATCGCCAAGAAGAAGGTCAGAGGTATACAGTAAACCTGAAGTAAGGCATCGTAATCTATAACGAGTGTCACATGAATGGTTCAAAATATAGACAGTAAGAAGAGTCAGTTTTCTTGTACTTAAATCGGCATTGTACCTTTTGTATTTAATTCCGATGTAATTTCTGTGTTTCATCGTCAATAAGAAGGTCAGAGGAATACAATAAACCTGTAGTGAAGCATCGTAATCTATAACTAGTGTCACAGGAATGGTTCAAAACATTGACAGTATGAAGAGTCAGTTTTCTTGTACTTAGGTCGGCATTGTGCCTTTTGTATTTAATTCCGAAGCAATTTCTGTGTTTCATCGTCAATAAGAAGGTCAGAGGCATACAGTAAACCTGAAGCGAAGAATCGGAATCTATAACTAGTGTCACAGGAATGGTTCAATACATAGACAGTAAGAAGAGTCAGTTTACTTGTACTTAAGTCGGCATTGTGCCTATTGTTTTTAATTCCGATGCAATTTCAGTATTTCATCGTCAATAAGAAGGTCAGAGGGATTTAGTGAACCTGAAGTGAAGCATCCGATTGTATAACTAGTGTCACAGGAATGGTTCAAAACATAGACAGTAAGAAGAGTCAGTTTTCTTGTACTTAAGTCGGCATTGTGTCTTTTGTATTTAATCCGATGCAATTTCTGTGTTTCATCGTCAATAAGAAGGTCTCAGGGATACGGTAAACCTGAAGTGAAGCATCGGAATCTATAACTAGTGTCACAGGCATTGTTCAAAACATAGACAGTAAGAAGAGTCAGTTTTCTTGTACTTAGGTCGGCATTGTGCCTTTTGTATATAATTCCCATGCAATTTCTGTGTTTCATCGTCAATAAGATGGTCAGAGGGATACAGTAAACCTGCAGTAAAGCATCGAAATCTATAACTAGTGTCACATGAATGGTTCAAAACATAGACAGTAAGAAGAGTCAGTTTTCTTGTACTAAAATTCACATTGTGGCTTTTGTAATTAGTTCCGATGCAATTTCTGTGTTTCATCGGTAATAAGAAGGTCAGAGGTATACAGTAAACCTGAAGTGAAGCATCGGAATCTATAACTAGAGTTACAGGTATGGTTCAAAACATAGACAGTAAGAAGAGTTAGTTTTCTTGTACTTATGTGGTCATTGTGCTTTTGTATTTAATTCCGATGCAATTTCTGTGTTTCATCGTCAATAAGAAGGTCAGAGGGATACAGTAAACCTGAAGTGAAACATCGGAATCTATAACTAGTGTCACAGGAATGGTTCAAATCATAGACAGTAAGAAGAGTCGGTTTTCTTGTACTTAAGTCGGCATTGTGCCTTTTGTATTTAATCCCGATGCAATTTCAGTGTTTCGTCGGCAATAAGAATGTCAGACGGATATAGTGAACCTGAAGTGAAACATCGGATTCTATAACTAGTGTCACAGGAACGATTCAAAACATAGACAGTAAGAAGATTAGTTTTCTTGTACTTAAGTCGGCATTGTGCCTTTTGTATTTAATCCGATGCAATTTCTGTGTTTCATCGTCAATTAGATGGTCAGAGGGATACAGTAAACCTGCAGTGAAGCATCGGAAACTATAACTAGTGTCACATGAATGGTTCAAAACATAGACAGTAAGAAGAGTCAGTTTTCTTGTACTTATGTCGGCATCGTGCCTTTTATATTTAATTCCGATGCAATTTCTGTGTTTCATCGTCAATAAGAAGGTCAGAGGGATACAGTAAACCTGAAGTGAAGCATCGGAATCTATAACTAGTGTCACAGGAATGGTTAAAAACATAGACAGTAAGAAGAGTTATTTTTCTTGTACTTAAGTCGGCATTGTGCCTTTTGTATATAATTCCGATGCAATTTCTGTGTTTCATCGTCAATAAGAAGGTCAGAGGGTTACAGTAAAGCTGAAGTAAAGCATCGGAATCTATAACTAGTGACACAGGAATGGTTCAAAGCATAGAAAGTAAGAAGAGTCAGTTTTCTTGTACTTAAGTCGGCATTGTGCCTTTTGTAATTAATCCGATGCAATTTCTGTGTTTCATCGTCAATAAGAAGGTCGGAGGGATACGGTAAACCTGAAGTGAAGCATCGGAATCTATAACTAGTGTCACAGGCATTGTTCAAAACATAGACAGTACGAAGAGTCAGTTTTCTTGTACTTAGGTCGGCATTGTGCCTTTGGTATTTAATTCCGATGCAATTTCTGTGTTTCATCGTCAATAAGAAGGTCAGAGGGATACGGTAAACCTGCAGTGAAGCATCGGAATCTATAACTAGTGTTACAGGTATGGTTAAAAGCATAGACAGTAAGAAGAGTCAGTTTTCTTGTACTTATGTCGGCATTGTGCTTTTGTATTTAATTCCGATGCTATTTCTGTGTTTCATCGTCAATAAGAAGGTCAGAGGGATACAGTAAACCTGAAGGAAACATCGTAACCTATAACTAGTATCACAGGAATGGTTCAAAACATAGACAGTAAGAAGAGTCAGTTTTCTTGTACTTATGTCGGCATTGTGCCATTTGTATTTCATTCCGATGCAATTTCAGTGTTTCGTCGACAATAAGAAGGTTAGAGGGATATAGTGAACCTGAAGTGAAACATCGGATTCTGTAACTAGTGTCACAGGAATGATTCAAAACATAGACAGTAAGAAGATCAGTTTTCTTGTACTTAAGTCGGCATTGTGCCTTTTGTATTTAATCCGATGCAATTTCTGTGTTTCATCGTCAATTAAATGGTCAGAGGGATACAGTAAACCTGCAGTGAAGCATCGGAATCTATAACTAGTGTCACATGAATGGTTCAAAATATAGACTGTAAAATGAGTCAGTTTTCTTGTACTTAAGTCGGCATGTGCCTTTTGTATTTAATTCCGATGCAATTTCTGTGTTTCATCGTCAATAAGAAGGTCAGAATGATACAGTAAACCTGAAGTGAAGCATCGGAATCTATAACTAGTGTCACAGGAATGGTTCATAGCATAGAAAGTAAGAAGAGTCAGTTTTCTTGGACTTAAGCCGGCATCGTGCCTTTTATATTTAATTCCGATGCAATTTCTGTGTTTCATCGTCAATACGAAGGTCAGAGGGATACAGTAAACCTGAAGAGAAGCATCGGAATCTATAACTAGTGTCACAGGAATGGTTCAAAACATAGCCAGGAAGAAGAGTCAGTTAACTTGTACTTAAGTCGGTATTGTGCTTTTTGTATTTAATTCCGAAGCAATTTCTGTGTCTCATCGTCATCAAGAAGGTCAGAAGGATACAGTAAACCTGAAGTAAAGCTTCGGAAACTATAACGAATGTCACATGAATGGGTCAAAACATAGACAGTAAGAAGAGTCTGTTTCCTTGTATTTAAGTCGGCATTGTGCCTTTTGTATTTAATTCCGATGCAATTTCTGTGTTTCATCGTCAATAAGAAGGTCAGAGGGATACAGTAAACCTGAAGTGAAGCATCGGAATCCATAACTAGTGTCACAGGAATGGTTCAAAACATAGACAGTAATAAGAGTCTGTTTTCTTGTACTTAAGTCGGCATTGTGCCTTTTGTTTTTAATTCCGATGCAATTTCTGTGTTTCATCGTCAATAAGAAGGTCAGAGGCATACAGTAAACCTGAAGTGAAGCATCGGAATCTATAACTAGTGTCACAGGAATAAATCAAAACATAGACAGTAAGAAGAGTCAGTTTTCTTATACTTAAGTCGGCTTTGTGCCTTTTGTATTTAATTCCGATGTAATTTCAGTGCTTCATCGTCAATAAGAAGGTCAGAGGGATACAGTGAACCTGAAGTGAAGCATCGGAATCTATAACTAGTGTCACAGGAATGGTTCAAATCACAGACAGTAAGAAGAGTCAGTTTTCTTGTACTTAAGTCGGCGTTGTGCCTTTCGTATTTAATTCCGATGCAATTTCTGTGTTTTATCGTCAATAAGAAGGTCAAAGGGATACAGTAAACCTGAAGTGAAGCATCGGAATCTATAACTCGTGTCTCAGGAATGGTTTAAACATAGACAGTAAGAGGATCAGTTTTCTTGTACTTACCTCGGCATTGTGCCTTTTGTATTTAATTCCGATGCAATTTCTGTGTTTCATCGTCAATAAGAAGGTCAGAGGGATAATGTAAACCTGCAGTGAAGCATCGGAATCTATAACTAGTGTCACATGAATGGTTCAAAACATAGACAGTAAGAAGAGTCAGTTTTCTTGTACTTAAATCGGCATTGTGCCTTTTGTATTTAATTCCGATGCCATTTCTGTGTTTCATCGTCAATAAGAAGGTCAGAGGTATACAGCAAAACCTGAAGTGTAGCATCGGAATCTATACCTCGTGTCACAGGAATGGTTCAAAACATAGACAGTAAGAAGAGTCAGTTTTCTTCCACTTAAGTCGGCATTGTGCCTTTTCAATTTAATTCCCATGCAATTTCTGTGTTTCATCGTCAATAAGAAGGTCAGAAGGATACAGTAAACCTGAAGTGAAGCATCGGAATCTATAACTAGTGTCACAGGAATGGTTCAAAACATAGACAGTGAGAAGAGTCAGTCTTCTTGTACTTATGTCGACATTGTGCCTTTTGTATTTAATTCCGATGCAATTTCTGTGTTTCATCGTCAATAAGAAGGTCAGAGGGATACAGTAAAGCTGAAGTGAAGCATCGGAATCTATAACTAGTGTCACAGGAATGGTTCAAATCATAGGCAGTAAGAACGTTCAATTTTCTTGTACTTAAGTCGGCATCGTGCCTTTTATATTTAATTCCGATGCAATTTCTGTGTTTCATCGTCAATACAAATGTCAGAGGGATACAGTAAACCTGAAGCGAAGCATCGGAATCTATAACTAGTGTCACAGGAATGGTTCAAAACATAGACAGTAAGTAGAGTCAGTTTTCTTGTACTTAAGTCGGCATTTTGCCTTTTGTATTTAATTCCGATGCAATTTCTGTTTGTCATCCTCAATAAGAAGGTGAGATGCATACAGTAAACCTGAAGTGAAGCATCGGAATCTATAACTAGTGTCACAGGTATGGTTCAAAACATAGACAGTAAGAAGAGTCAGTTTTCTTATACTTAAGTCGGCTTTGTGCCTTTTGTATTTAATTCCGATGTAATTTCAGTGCTTCATCGTCAATAAGAAGGTCAGAGGGATACAGTGAACCTGAAGTGAAGCATCGGAATCTATAACTAGTGTCACAGGAATGGTTCAAATCACAGACAGTAAGAAGAGTCAGTTTTCTTGTACTTAAGTCGGCGTTGTGCCTTTCGTATTTAATTCCGATGCAATTTCTGTGTTTTATCGTCAATAAGAAGGTCAAAGGGATACAGTAAACCTGAAGTGAAGCATCGGAATCTATAACTCGTGTCTCAGGAATGGTTTAAACATAGACAGTAAGAGGATCAGTTTTCTTGTACTTACCTCGGCATTGTGCCTTTTGTATTTAATTCCGATGCAATTTCTGTGTTTCATCGTCAATAAGAAGGTCAGAGGGATAATGTAAACCTGCAGTGAAGCATCGGAATCTATAACTAGTGTCACATGAATGGTTCAAAACATAGACAGTAAGAAGAGTCAGTTTTCTTGTACTTAAATCGGCATTGTGCCTTTTGTATTTAATTCCGATGCCATTTCTGTGTTTCATCGTCAATAAGAAGGTCAGAGGTATACAGCAAAACCTGAAGTGTAGCATCGGAATCTATACCTCGTGTCACAGGAATGGTTCAAAACATAGACAGTAAGAAGAGTCAGTTTTCTTCCACTTAAGTCGGCATTGTGCCTTTTCAATTTAATTCCCATGCAATTTCTGTGTTTCATCGTCAATAAGAAGGTCAGAAGGATACAGTAAACCTGAAGTGAAGCATCGGAATCTATAACTAGTGTCACAGGAATGGTTCAAAACATAGACAGTGAGAAGAGTCAGTCTTCTTGTACTTATGTCGACATTGTGCCTTTTGTATTTAATTCCGATGCAATTTCTGTGTTTCATCGTCAATAAGAAGGTCAGAGGGATACAGTAAAGCTGAAGTGAAGCATCGGAATCTATAACTAGTGTCACAGGAATGGTTCAAATCATAGGCAGTAAGAAGGTTCAATTTTCTTGTACTTAAGTCGGCATCGTGCCTTTTATATTTAATTCCGATGCAATTTCTGTGTTTCATCGTCAATACAAATGTCAGAGGGATACAGTAAACCTGAAGCGAAACATCGGAATCTATAACTAGTGTCACAGGAATGGTTCAAAACATAGACAGTAAGTAGAGTCAGTTTTCTTGTACTTAAGTCGGCATTTTGCCTTTTGTATTTAATTCCGATGCAATTTCTGTTTGTCATCCTCAATAAGAAGGTGAGATGCATACAGTAAACCTGAAGTGAAGCATCGGAATCTATAACTAGTGTCACAGGTATGGTTCAAAACATAGACAGTAAGAAGAGTCAGTTTTCTTATACTTAAGTCGGCTTTGTGCCTTTTGTATTTAATTCCGATGTAATTTCAGTGCTTCATCGTCAATAAGAAGGTCAGAGGGATACAGTGAACCTGAAGTGAAGCATCGGAATCTATAACTAGTGTCACAGGAATGGTTCAAATCACAGACAGTAAGAAGAGTCAGTTTTCTTGTACTTAAGTCGGCGTTGTGCCTTTCGTATTTAATTCCGATGCAATTTCTGTGTTTTATCGTCAATAAGAAGGTCAAAGGGATACAGTAAACCTGAAGTGAAGCATCGGAATCTATAACTCGTGTCTCAGGAATGGTTTAAACATAGACAGTAAGAGAATCAGTTTTCTTGTACTTACCTCGGCATTGTGCCTTTTGTATTTAATTCCGATGCAATTTCTGTGTTTCATCGTCAATAAGAAGGTCAGAGGGATAATGTAAACCTGCAGTGAAGCATCGGAATCTATAACTAGTGTCACATGAATGGTTCAAAACATAGACAGTAAGAAGAGTCAGTTTTCTTGTACTTAAATCGGCATTGTGCCTTTTGTATTTAATTCCGATGCCATTTCTGTGTTTCATCGTCAATAAGAAGGTCAGAGGTATATAGCAAAACCTGAAGTGTAGCATCGGAATCTATACCTCGTGTCACAGGAATGGTTCAAAACATAGACAGTAAGAAGAGTCAGTTTTCTTCCACTTAAGTCGGCATTGTGCCTTTTCAATTTAATTCCCATGCAATTTCTGTGTTTCATCGTCAATAAGAAGGTCAGAAGGATACAGTAAACCTGAAGTGAAGCATCGGAATCTATAACTAGTGTCACAGGAATGGTTCAAAGCATAGAAAGTAAGAAGAGTCAGTTTTCTTGTACTTAAGTCGGCATTGTGCCTTTTGTAATTAATCCGATGCAATTTCTGTGTTTCATCGTCAATAAGAAGGTCGGAGGGATACGGTAAACCTGAAGTGAAGCATCGGAATCTATAACTAGTGTCACAGGCATTGTTCAAAACATAGACAGTACGAAGAGTCAGTTTTCTTGTACTTAGGTCGGCATTGTGCCTTTGGTATTTAATTCCGATGCAATTTCTGTGTTTCATCGTCAATAAGAAGGTCAGAGGGATACAGTAAACCTGCAGTGAAGCATCGGAATCTATAACTAGTGTTACAGGTATGGTTAAAAGCATAGACAGTAAGAAGAGTCAGTTTTCTTGTACTTATGTCGGCATTGTGCTTTTGTATTTAATTCCGATGCTATTTCTGTGTTTCATCGTCAATAAGAAGGTCAGAGGGATACAGTAAACCTGAAGGAAACATCGTAACCTATAACTAGTATCACAGGAATGGTTCAAAACATAGACAGTAAGAAGAGTCAGTTTTCTTGTACTTATGTCGGCATTGTGCCATTTGTATTTCATTCCGATGCAATTTCAGTGTTTCGTCGACAATAAGAAGGTTAGAGGGATATAGTGAACCTGAAGTGAAACATCGGATTCTGTAACTAGTGTCACAGGAATGATTCAAAACATAGACAGTAAGAAGATCAGTTTTCTTGTACTTAAGTCGGCATTGTGCCTTTTGTATTTAATCCGATGCAATTTCTGTGTTTCATCGTCAATTAAATGGTCAGAGGGATACAGTAAACCTGCAGTGAAGCATCGGAATCTATAACTAGTGTCACATGAATGGTTCAAAATATAGACTGTAAAATGAGTCAGTTTTCTTGTACTTAAGTCGGCATGTGCCTTTTGTATTTAATTCCGATGCAATTTCTGTGTTTCATCGTCAATAAGAAGGTCAGAATGATACAGTAAACCTGAAGTGAAGCATCGGAATCTATAACTAGTGTCACAGGAATGGTTCATAGCATAGAAAGTAAGAAGAGTCAGTTTTCTTGGACTTAAGCCGGCATCGTGCCTTTTATATTTAATTCCGATGCAATTTCTGTGTTTCATCGTCAATACGAAGGTCAGAGGGATACAGTAAACCTGAAGAGAAGCATCGGAATCTATAACTAGTGTCACAGGAATGGTTCAAAACATAGCCAGGAAGAAGAGTCAGTTAACTTGTACTTAAGTCGGTATTGTGCTTTTTGTATTTAATTCCGAAGCAATTTCTGTGTCTCATCGTCATCAAGAAGGTCAGAAGGATACAGTAAACCTGAAGTAAAGCTTCGGAAACTATAACGAATGTCACATGAATGGGTCAAAACATAGACAGTAAGAAGAGTCTGTTTCCTTGTATTTAAGTCGGCATTGTGCCTTTTGTATTTAATTCCGATGCAATTTCTGTGTTTCATCGTCAATAAGAAGGTCAGAGGGATACAGTAAACCTGAAGTGAAGCATCGGAATCCATAACTAGTGTCACAGGAATGGTTCAAAACATAGACAGTAATAAGAGTCTGTTTTCTTGTACTTAAGTCGGCATTGTGCCTTTTGTTTTTAATTCCGATGCAATTTCTGTGTTTCATCGTCAATAAGAAGGTCAGAGGCATACAGTAAACCTGAAGTGAAGCATCGGAATCTATAACTAGTGTCACAGGAATAAATCAAAACATAGACAGTAAGAAGAGTCAGTTTTCTTATACTTAAGTCGGCTTTGTGCCTTTTGTATTTAATTCCGATGTAATTTCAGTGCTTCATCGTCAATAAGAAGGTCAGAGGGATACAGTGAACCTGAAGTGAAGCATCGGAATCTATAACTAGTGTCACAGGAATGGTTCAAATCACAGACAGTAAGAAGAGTCAGTTTTCTTGTACTTAAGTCGGCGTTGTGCCTTTCGTATTTAATTCCGATGCAATTTCTGTGTTTTATCGTCAATAAGAAGGTCAAAGGGATACAGTAAACCTGAAGTGAAGCATCGGAATCTATAACTCGTGTCTCAGGAATGGTTTAAACATAGACAGTAAGAGGATCAGTTTTCTTGTACTTACCTCGGCATTGTGCCTTTTGTATTTAATTCCGATGCAATTTCTGTGTTTCATCGTCAATAAGAAGGTCAGAGGGATAATGTAAACCTGCAGTGAAGCATCGGAATCTATAACTAGTGTCACATGAATGGTTCAAAACATAGACAGTAAGAAGAGTCAGTTTTCTTGTACTTAAATCGGCATTGTGCCTTTTGTATTTAATTCCGATGCCATTTCTGTGTTTCATCGTCAATAAGAAGGTCAGAGGTATACAGCAAAACCTGAAGTGTAGCATCGGAATCTATACCTCGTGTCACAGGAATGGTTCAAAACATAGACAGTAAGAAGAGTCAGTTTTCTTCCACTTAAGTCGGCATTGTGCCTTTTCAATTTAATTCCCATGCAATTTCTGTGTTTCATCGTCAATAAGAAGGTCAGAAGGATACAGTAAACCTGAAGTGAAGCATCGGAATCTATAACTAGTGTCACAGGAATGGTTCAAAACATAGACAGTGAGAAGAGTCAGTCTTCTTGTACTTATGTCGACATTGTGCCTTTTGTATTTAATTCCGATGCAATTTCTGTGTTTCATCGTCAATAAGAAGGTCAGAGGGATACAGTAAAGCTGAAGTGAAGCATCGGAATCTATAACTAGTGTCACAGGAATGGTTCAAATCATAGGCAGTAAGAAGGTTCAATTTTCTTGTACTTAAGTCGGCATCGTGCCTTTTATATTTAATTCCGATGCAATTTCTGTGTTTCATCGTCAATACAAATGTCAGAGGGATACAGTAAACCTGAAGCGAAGCATCGGAATCTATAACTAGTGTCACAGGAATGGTTCAAAACATAGACAGTAAGTAGAGTCAGTTTTCTTGTACTTAAGTCGGCATTTTGCCTTTTGTATTTAATTCCGATGCAATTTCTGTTTGTCATCCTCAATAAGAAGGTGAGATGCATACAGTAAACCTGAAGTGAAGCATCGGAATCTATAACTAGTGTCACAGGTATGGTTCAAAACATAGACAGTAAGAAGAGTCAGTTTTCTTATACTTAAGTCGGCTTTGTGCCTTTTGTATTTAATTCCGATGTAATTTCAGTGCTTCATCGTCAATAAGAAGGTCAGGGGGATACAGTGAACCTGAAGTGAAGCATCGGAATCTATAACTAGTGTCACAGGAATGGTTCAAATCACAGACAGTAAGAAGAGTCAGTTTTCTTGTACTTAAGTCGGCGTTGTGCCTTTCGTATTTAATTCCGATGCAATTTCTGTGTTTTATCGTCAATAAGAAGGTCAAAGGGATACAGTAAACCTGAAGTGAAGCATCGGAATCTATAACTCGTGTCTCAGGAATGGTTTAAACATAGACAGTAAGAGGATCAGTTTTCTTGTACTTACCTCGGCATTGTGCCTTTTGTATTTAATTCCGATGCAATTTCTGTGTTTCATCGTCAATAAGAAGGTCAGAGGGATAATGTAAACCTGCAGTGAAGCATCGGAATCTATAACTAGTGTCACATGAATGGTTCAAAACATAGACAGTAAGAAGAGTCAGTTTTCTTGTACTTAAATCGGCATTGTGCCTTTTGTATTTAATTCCGATGCCATTTCTGTGTTTCATCGTCAATAAGAAGGTCAGAGGTATACAGCAAAACCTGAAGTGTAGCATCGGAATCTATACCTCGTGTCACAGGAATGGTTCAAAACATAGACAGTAAGAAGAGTCAGTTTTCTTCCACTTAAGTCGGCATTGTGCCTTTTCAATTTAATTCCCATGCAATTTCTGTGTTTCATCGTCAATAAGAAGGTCAGAAGGATACAGTAAACCTGAAGTGAAGCATCGGAATCTATAACTAGTGTCACAGGAATGGTTCAAAACATAGACAGTGAGAAGAGTCAGTCTTCTTGTACTTATGTCGACATTGTGCCTTTTGTATTTAATTCCGATGCAATTTCTGTGTTTCATCGTCAATAAGAAGGTCAGAGGGATACAGTAAAGCTGAAGTGAAGCATCGGAATCTATAACTAGTGTCACAGGAATGGTTCAAATCATAGGCAGTAAGAAGGTTCAATTTTCTTGTACTTAAGTCGGCATCGTGCCTTTTATATTTAATTCCGATGCAATTTCTGTGTTTCATCGTCAATACAAATGTCAGAGGGATACAGTAAACCTGAAGCGAAGCATCGGAATCTATAACTAGTGTCACAGGAATGGTTCAAAACATAGACAGTAAGTAGAGTCAGTTTTCTTGTACTTAAGTCGGCATTTTGCCTTTTGTATTTAATTCCGATGCAATTTCTGTTTGTCATCCTCAATAAGAAGGTGAGATGCATACAGTAAACCTGAAGTGAAGCATCGGAATCTATAACTAGTGTCACAGGTATGGTTCAAAACATAGACAGTAAGAAGAGTCAGTTTTCTTATACTTAAGTCGGCTTTGTGCCTTTTGTATTTAATTCCGATGTAATTTCAGTGCTTCATCGTCAATAAGAAGGTCAGAGGGATACAGTGAACCTGAAGTGAAGCATCGGAATCTATAACTAGTGTCACAGGAATGGTTCAAATCACAGACAGTAAGAAGAGTCAGTTTTCTTGTACTTAAGTCGGCGTTGTGCCTTTCGTATTTAATTCCGATGCAATTTCTGTGTTTTATCGTCAATAAGAAGGTCAAAGGGATACAGTAAACCTGAAGTGAAGCATCGGAATCTATAACTCGTGTCTCAGGAATGGTTTAAACGTAGACAGTAAGAGGATCAGTTTTCTTGTACCTACCTCGGCATTGTGCCTTTTGTATTTAATTCCGATGCAATTTCTGTGTTTCATCGTCAATAAGAAGGTCAGAGGGATAATGTAAACCTGCAGTGAAGCATCGGAATCTATAACTAGTGTCACATGAATGGTTCAAAACATAGACAGTAAGAAGTGTCAGTTTTCTTGTACTTAAATCGGCATTGTGCCTTTTGTATTTAATTCCGATGCCATTTCTGTGTTTCATCGTCAATAAGAAGGTCAGAGGTATACAGCAAAACCTGAAGTGTAGCATCGGAATCTATACCTCGTGTCACAGGAATGGTTCAAAACATAGACAGTAAGAAGAGTCAGTTTTCTTATACTTAAGTCGGCTTTGTGCCATTTGTATTTAATTCCGATGCAATTTCAGTGCTTCATCGTCAATAAGAAGGTCAGAGGGATACAGTGAACCTGAAGTGAAGCACCGTAATCTATAACTAGTGTCACAGGAATGGTTGAAAGCATAGACCGTAAGAAGAGTCAGTTTTCTTGTAGTTAAGTCGGCATTGTGCCTTTTGTATTTAATTCCGATGCAATTTCTGTGTTTCATCGTCAATAAGAAGGTCAGAGGGATACAGTAAACCTGCAGTGAAGTATCGGAATCTATTACTAGTGTCATATGAATGGTTCAAAACATAGACAGTAAGAAGAGTCAGTTTTCTTGTACTTAGGTCAGCATTGTGCCTTTTGTATTTAATTCCGATGCAATTTCTGTGTATCATCGTCAATAAGAAGGTCAGAGGTATACAGTAAACCTGAAGTGAAGCATCGGAATCTATAACTAGTGTCACAGGTATGGTTCAAAACATAGACAGTAAGAAGAGTCAGTTTTCTTGTACTTAAGTCGACATTGTGCCTTTTGTATTTATTTCCGATGAATTTTCTGTGATTCATCGTCAATAAGAAGGTCAGAGTTATACACTAAACCTGAAGTGAAGCATCGGAATCTATAACTGGTGCCACAGGAATGGTCCAAATCATAGACAGTAAGAAGTGTCAGTTTTCTTCTACTTAAGGCGGCATTGTGCCTTTTCTATTTAATTCCCATGCAATTTCTGTGTTTCATCGTCAATAAGAAGGTCAGAGGGATACAGTAAATCTGAAGTGAAGCATCGGAATCTATAAGTAGTGTCACAGGAATGGTTCAAAACATAGGCAGGAAGAAGAGACAGTTAACTTGTTCTTAAGTCGGCATTGTGCATTTTGTATCTAATTTCGAAGAAGTTTCTGTGTGTCATCGTCAATAAGAAGGTCAGAGGGATACAGTAAACCTGCAGTGTAGCATCGGAATCTATAACTAGTGTCACATGAATGGTTCAAAACATAGACAGTAAGAAGAGTCAGTTTTCTTGTACTTCAGTCGGCATTGTGCCTTTTGTATTTAATTCCGATGCAATTTCTGTGTTTCATCGTCAATAAGAAGGTCAGAGGTATACAGTAAACCTGAATTGAAGCATCGGAATCTATAACTAGTGTCACAGGTATGGTTCAAAACATAGACAGTAAGAAGAGTCAGTTTTCTTGTACTTAAGTCGACATTGTGCCTTTTGTATTTAATTCCGATGCGATTTCTGTGTTTCATCGTCAATAAGAAGGTCAGAGGGATACAGTAAACCTGAAGTGATGCAACGGAACCTATAACTGGTGTCACAGGAATGGTCCAAATCATAGACAGTAAGAGGAGTCAGTTTTCTTGTACTTAAGTCGGCATTGTGCCTTTAGTTTTAATTTCCGATGCAATTTCTGTGTTTCATCGTCAATAAGAAGGTCAGAGGGATACAGTAAAGCTGAAGTGAAGCATCGGAATCTGTAAATAGTGTCACAGAAATGGTTGAAAACATAGACAGTAAGAAGAGTCAGTTTTTCTTGTACTTAAGTCGGCATTGTGCTTTTATATTTAATTCCGATGCAATTTCTGTGTTTCTTCGTCAATAAGAAAGTCAGAGGGATACAGTAAACCCTAAGTGAAACATCGGAATCTATAACTAGTGTCACAGGAATGATTCAAAACATAGACAGTAAGAAGATCAGTTTTCTTGTACTTAAGTCGGCATTTTGCCTTTTGTATTTATTCCGATGCAATTTCTGTGTTTCATCGGCAATTAGATGGTCAGATGGATACAGTAAACCTGCAGTGAAGCATCGGAATCTATAACTAGTGTCACATGAATGGTTCAAAACATAGACAGTAAGAAGAGTCAGTTTTCGTGTACTTAAGTCGGCATTGTGCCTTTTGTATTTAATTCCGATCCAATTTCTGTGTTTCATCGTCAATAAGAACGTCAGAGGGATACAGTAAACCTGAAGTGAAGCACCGGAATCTATAACTCGTGTCACAGGAATGGTACAAAACATAGACAGTTAGAACAGTCAGTTTTCTTGTACTTAAGTCGGCATTGTGCCTTTTCTATTTAATTCCCATGCAATTTCTGTGTTTCATCGTCAATAAGAAGGTCAGAGGGATACAGTAAACCAGAAGTGAAGCATCGGAAACTACAACTAGTGTCACAGAAATGGTTCAAAACATAGACAGTAAGAAGAGTCAGTTTTCTTGTACTTAAGTCGGCATTGTGCCTTTTGTATTTAATTCCGATGCAATTTCTAGGTTTCATCGTCAATAAGAAGGTCAGAGGGATACAGTAAAGCTGAAGTGAAGCATCAGAATCTATAACTAGTGTCGCAAGAATGGTTCAAAACATAGACAGTAAGAAGAGTCAGTTTTCTTGTACTTAAGTCGGCATCGTGCCTTTTATATTTAATTCCGATGCAATTTCTGTGTTTCATCGTCAATACGAAGGTCAGAGGGATACAGTGAACCTGAAGTGAAGCATCGGAATATATAACTAGTGTCACAGGAATGGTTCAAAACATAGACAGGAAGAAGAGTCAGTTATCTTGTACTTACGTCGGTATTGTGCATTTTGTATTTAATTCCGAAGCAATTTCTGTGTCTCATCGTCAATAAGAAGGTCAGAGGGATACAGTAACCTGAAGTAAAGCTTCGGAATCTATAACGAGTGTCACATGAATGGGTCAAATCATAGACAGTAAGAAGAGTCTGTTTTCTTGTATTTAATTCGGCATTGTGCGTTTTGTATTTAACCGATGCAATTTCTGTGTTTCATCGTCAATAAGAGGGTCAGAGGGATACAGTAAACCTGAAGAAAAGCATCGGAATCTATAACGAGTGTCACATGAATGGTTCAAAACATAGACAGTAAGAAGAGTCTGTTATCTTGTACTTAAGTTGGCATTGTGCCTTTTGTATTTAATTCCGATGCAATTTCTGTGTTTCATCGTCAATAAGAAGGTCGGAGGGATACGGTAAACCTGAAGTGAAGCATCGGAATCTATAACTAGTGTCACAGGCATTGTTCAAAACATAGACAGTAAGAAGAGTCAGTTTTCTTGTAGTTAAGTCGGCATTGTGCCTTTTGTATTTAATTCCGATGCAATTTCTGTGTTTCATCGTCAATAAGAAGGTCAGAGGGATACAGTAAACCTGCAGTGAAGTATCGGAATCTATAACTAGTGTCATATGAATGGTTCAAAACATAGACAGTAAGAAGAGTCAGTTTTCTTGTACTTAGGTCAGCATTGTGCCTTTTGTATTTAATTCCGATGCAATTTCTGTGTTTCATCGTCAATAAGAAGGTCAGAGGTATACAGTAAACCTGAAGTGAAGCATCGGAATCTATAACTAGTGTCACAGGTATGGTTCAAAACATAGACAGTAAGAAGAGTCAGTTTTCTTGTACTTAAGTCGACATTGTGCCTTTTGTATTTATTTCCGATGAATTTTCTGTGATTCATCGTCAATAAGAAGGTCAGAGTTATACACTAAACCTGAAGTGAAGCATCGGAATCTATAACTGGTGCCACAGGAATGGTCCAAATCATAGACAGTAAGAAGTGTCAGTTTTCTTCTACTTAAGGCGGCATTGTGCCTTTTCTATTTAATTCCCGTGCAATTTCTGTGTTTCATCGTCAATAAGAAGGTCAGAGGGATACAGTAAATCTGAAGTGAAGCATCGGAATCTATAAGTAGTGTCACAGGAATGGTTCAAAACATAGGCAGGAAGAAGAGACAGTTAACTTGTTCTTAAGTCGGCATTGTGCATTTTGTATCTAATTTCGAAGAAGTTTCTGTGTGTCATCGTCAATAAGAAGGTCAGAGGGATACAGTAAACCTGCAGTGTAGCATCGGAATCTATAACTAGTGTCACATGAATGGTTCAAAACATAGACAGTAAGAAGAGTCAGTTTTCTTGTACTTCAGTCGGCATTGTGCCTTTTGTATTTAATTCCGATGCAATTTCTGTGTTTCATCGTCAATAAGAAGGTCAGAGGTATACAGTAAACCTGAATTGAAGCATCGGAATCTATAACTAGTGTCACAGGTATGGTTCAAAACATAGACAGTAAGAAGAGTCAGTTTTCTTGTACTTAAGTCGACATTGTGCCTTTTGTATTTAATTCCGATGCAATTGCTGTGTTTCATCGTCAATAAGAAGGTCAGAGGGATACAGTAAACCTGAAGTGATGCAACGGAACCTATAACTGGTGTCACAGGAATGGTCCAAATCATAGACAGTAAGAGGAGTCAGTTTTCTTGTACTTATGTCGGCATTGTGCCTTTAGTTTTAATTTCCGATGCAATTTCTGTGTTTCATCGTCAATAAGAAGGTCAGAGGGATACAGTAAAGCTGAAGTGAAGCATCGGAATCTGTAAATAGTGTCACAGAAATGGTTGAAAACATAGACAGTAAGAAGAGTCAGTTTTTCTTGTACTTAAGTCGGCATTGTGCTTTTATATTTAATTCCGATGCAATTTCTGTGTTTCTTCGTCAATAAGAAAGTCAGAGGGATACAGTAAACCCTAAGTGAAACATCGGAATCTATAACTAGTGTCACAGGAATGATTCAAAACATAGACAGTAAGAAGATCAGTTTTCTTGTACTTAAGTCGGCATTTTGCCTTTTGTATTTATTCCGATGCAATTTCTGTGTTTCATCGGCAATTAGATGGTCAGATGGATACAGTAAACCTGCAGTGAAGCATCGGAATCTATAACTAGTGTCACATGAATGGTTCAAAACATAGACAGTAAGAAGAATCAGTTTTCGTGTACTTAAGTCGGCATTGTGCCTTTTGTATTTAATTCCGATCCAATTTCTGTGTTTCATCGTCAATAAGAACGTCAGAGGGATACAGTAAACCTGAAGTGAAGCACCGGAATCTATAACTCGTGTCACAGGAATGGTACAAAACATAGACAGTTAGAACAGTCAGTTTTCTTGTACTTAAGTCGGCATTGTGCCTTTTCTATTTAATTCCCATGCAATTTCTGTGTTTCATCGTCAATAAGAAGGTCAGAGGGATACAGTAAACCAGAAGTGAAGCATCGGAAACTACAACTAGTGTCACAGAAATGGTTCAAAACATAGACAGTAAGAAGAGTCAGTTTTCTTGTACTTAAGTCGGCATTGTGCCTTTTGTATTTAATTCCGATGCAATTTCTAGGTTTCATCGTCAATAAGAAGGTCAGAGGGATACAGTAAAGCTGAAGTGAAGCATCAGAATCTATAACTAGTGTCGCAAGAATGGTTCAAAACATAGACAGTAAGAAGAGCCAGTTTTCTTGTACTTAAGTCGGCATCGTGCCTTTTATATTTAATTCCGATGCAATTTCTGTGTTTCATCGTCAATACGAAGGTCAGAGGGATACAGTGAACCTGAAGTGAAGCATCGGAATATATAACTAGTGTCACAGGAATGGTTCAAAACATAGACAGGAAGAAGAGTCAGTTATCTTGTACTTACGTCGGTATTGTGCATTTTGTATTTAATTCCGAAGCAATTTCTGTGTCTCATCGTCAATAAGAAGGTCAGAGGGATACAGTAACCTGAAGTAAAGCTTCGGAATCTATAACGAGTGTCACATGAATGGGTCAAATCATAGACAGTAAGAAGAGTCTGTTTTCTTGTATTTAATTCGGCATTGTGCGTTTTGTATTTAACCGATGCAATTTCTGTGTTTCATCGTCAATAAGAGGGTCAGAGGGATACAGTAAACCTGAAGAAAAGCATCGGAATCTATAACGAGTGTCACATGAATGGTTCAAAACATAGACAGTAAGAAGAGTCTGTTATCTTGTACTTAAGTTGGCATTGTGCCTTTTGTATTTAATTCCGATGCAATTTCTGTGTTTCATCGTCAATAAGAAGGTCGGAGGGATACGGTAAACCTGAAGTGAAGCATCGGAATCTATAACTAGTGTCACAGGCATTGTTCAAAACATAGACAGTAAGTAGAGTCAGTTTTCTTGTACTTAAGTCGGCATTGTGCCTTTTGTATTTAATTCCGATGCAATTTCTGTGATTCATCGTCAATAAGAAGGTCAGAGGGATACAGTAAACCTGAAGTGAAGCATCGGAATCTATAACTAGTGTCACATTAATGGTTCAAAACATAGACAGTAAGAAGAGTCGGTTTTCTTGTACTAAATTTCGCATTGTGCCTTTTGTAATTAATTCCGTTGCAATTTCTGTGTTTCATCGGTAATAGAAAGGTCAGAGGTATACAGTAAACCTGAAGTGAAGCATCGGAATCTATAACTAGTGTCACAGGTATGGTTCAAAACATAGACAGTAAGAAGAGTCAGTTTTATTGTACTTATGTCGGCATTGTGCTTTTGTATTTAATTCCGATGCAATTTCTGTGTTTCATCGTCAATAAGAAGGACAGAGGGATACAGTAAAGCTGAAGTGAAGCATCGGAATCTATAACTAGTGTCGCAGGAATGGTTCAAAACATAGACAGTAAGAAGAGTCAGTTTTCTTATACTTAAGTCGGCTTTGTGCCTTTTGTATTTAATTCCGATGCAATTTCAGTGTTTCATCGTCAATAAGAAGGTCACAGGGATACAGTGAACCCGAAGTGAAGCATCGGAATCTATACTAGTGTCACATGAATGGTTCAATGCATAGACAGTAAGAAGAGTCAGTTTTCTTGTACTTAAGTCGGCATCGTATTTATTTCCGATGCAATTTCTGTGTTTCATCGTCAATAAGAAGGTCAGAGGGATACAGTAAACCTGAAGTGAAGCATCGGAATCTATAACTAGTGTCACAGAAATGGTTCAAACATAGACAGTAAGAGGATCAGTTTTCTTGTACTTAAGTCGGCATTGTGCCTTTTGTATTTAATTCCGATGCAATTTCTGTATTTCATCGTCAATAAGAAGGTCAGAGGGATACAGTAAACCTGCAGAGAAGCATCGGAATCTATAACTGGTGTCACATGAATGGTTCAAAACGTAGACAGTTAGAAGAGTCAGTTTTCTTTTACTTAAGTCGGCATTGTGCCTTTTGTATTTAATTCCGATGCAATGTCTGTGTTTCATCGTCAATAAGAAGGTCAGAGGTATACAGTAAACCTGAAGTGAAGCATAGGAATCTATAACTAGTGTCACAGGAATTGTTCAAAACATAGACAGTAAGAAGAGTCAGTTTTCTTGTACTTATGTCGGCATTGTGCCTTTTGTATTTATTTCCGATGCAATTTCTGTGTTTCATCGTCAATAAGAAGGTCAGAGGGATATAGTAAACCTGAAGTGAAGCATCGGAATCTATAACTAGTGTCACATGAATGGTTCAAAACATAGACAGTAAGAAGAGTCAGTTTTCTTGTACTTAAGTCGGCATTGTGCCTTTTGTATTTAATTCCGATGCAATTTCTGTATTTCATCGTCAATAAGAAGGTCAGAGGGATACAGTAAACCTGCAGTGAAGCAACGGAATCTATAACTAGTGTCACATGAATGGTTCAAAACATAGACAGTAAGAAGAGTCAGTTTTCTTCTACTTAAGTCGGCATTGTGCCTTTTCTATTTAATTCCCATGCAATTTCTGTATTTCATCGTCAATAAGAAGGTCAGGGGGATACAGTAAAGCTGAAGTGAAGCATCGGAATCTATAACTAGTGTCACAGGTATGGTTCAAAACATAGACCGTAGGAAGAGTCAGTCTTCTTGTACTTAAGTCAACATTGTGCCTTTTGTATTTAATTCCGATGCAATTTCTGTGTTTCATCGTCAATAAGAAGGTCAGAGGGATAAGGTAAAGCTGAAGTGAAGCATCGGAATCTATAACTAGTGTCACAGGAATGGTTCAAAACATAGTCAGTAAGAAGAGTCAGTTTTCTCGTACTTAAGTCGGCATCGTGCCCTTTATATTTAATTCCGATGCAATTTCTGTGTTTCATCGTCAATACGAAGGTCAGAGGGATACGGTAAACCTGAAGCGAAGCATCGGAATATATAACTAGTGTCACAGGAATGGTTCAAAACATAGACAGTAAGAAGAGTCAGTTTTCTTGTACTTAAGTCGGCATTGTACCTTTTGTATTTAATTCCGATGCAATTTCTGTGTTTCATCGTCAATAAGAAGGTCAGAGGCATACAGTAAACCTGAAGTGAGGCATCGGAATCTATAACTAGTGTCACAGGAATGGTTCAAAGCATAGACAGTAAGAAGAGTCAGTTTTCTTATACTTGAGTCGGCTTTGTGCCGTTTGTATTTAATTCCGATGCAATTTCAGTGTTTCATCGTTAATAAGAAGGTCAGAGGGATACAGTGAACCTGAAGTGAAGCATCGGAATCTATAACTAGTGTCACAGGAATGGTCCAAAGCATAGACAGTAAGAAGAGTCAGTTTTCTTGTACTTAAGTCGGCATTGTGCTTTTCGTATTTAATTCCGATGCAATATCTGTGTTTCATCGTCAATAAGAAGGTCAGAGGGATACAGTAAACCTAAAGTGAAGCATCGGAATCTATAACTAGTGTCACAGGAATTGTTCAAAACATAGAAAGTAAGAAGAGTCAGTTTTCTGGTACTTAAGTCGGCATTGTGCCTTTTGTATTTAATTCCGATGCAATTTCTGTGTTTCATCGTCAATAAGAAGGACAGAGGGATACAGTAAAGCTGAAGTGAAGCATCGGAATCTATAACTAGTGTCGCAGGAATGGTTCAAAACATAGACAGTAAGAAGAGTCAATTTTCTTATACTTAAGTCGGCTTTGTGCCTTTTGTATTTAATTCCGATGCAATTTCAGTGTTTCATCGTCAATACGAAGGTCACAGGGATACAGTGAACCTGAAGTGTAGCATCGGAATCTATAACTAGTGTCACAGAAATGGTTCAAACATAGACAGTAAGAGGATCAGTTTTCTTGTACTTAAGTCGGCATTGTACCTTTTGTATTTAATTCCGCTGCAATTTCTGTATTTCATCGTCAATAAGAAGGTCAGAGGGATACAGTAAACCTGCAGAGAAGCATCGGAATCTATAACTAGTGTCACATGAATGGTTCAAAACGTAGACAGTTAGAAGAGTCAGTTTTCTTGTACTTAAGTCGGCATTGTGCCTTTTGTATTTAATTCCGATGCAATTTCTGTCTTTCATCGTCAATAAGAAGGTCACAGGTATACAGTAACCCTGAAGTGTAGCATCGGAATCTATAACTAGTGTCACAGGTATGGTTCAAAACATAGACAGTAAGAAGAGTCAGTTTTCTTGTACTTAAGTCGACATTGTGCCTTTTGTATTTAATTCCGATGCAATTTCTGTGTTTCATTGTCAACAAGAAGGTCAGAGTTATACAGTAAACCTGCAGAGAAGCATCGGAATCTATAACTAGTGTCACATGAATGGTTCAAAACGTAGAAAGTTAGAAGAGTCAGTTTTCTTGTACTTAAGTCAGCATTGTGCCTTTTGTATTTAATTCCGATGCAATTTCTGTCTTTCATCGTCAATAAGAAGGTCACAGGTATACAGTAACCCTGAAGTGTAGCATCGGAATCTATAACTAGTGTCACAGGTATGGTTCAAAACATAGACAGTAAGAAGAGTCAGTTTTCTTGTACTTAAGTCGGCATCGTGCCTTTTATATTCAATTCCGATGCAATTTCTGCGTTTCATCGTCAATACGAAGGTCAGAGGGATATAGTAAACCTGAAGTGAAGCATCGATATCTATAACTAGTGTCACAGGAATGGTTCAAAACATAGACAGGAAGAAGAGTCACTTATCTTGTACTTAAGTCGGTATTGTGCATTTTGTATTTAATTCCGAAGCAATTTCTGTGTTTCATCGTCAATAGGAATGTCAGAGGGATACAGTAAACCTGAAGTGAAGCTTCGGAATCTATAACGAGTGTCACATGAATGGTTCAAAACATAGACAGTAAGAAGAGTCTGTTTTCTTGTACTTAAGTCGGCATTGTGCCTTTTGTATTTAATTCCGATGCAATTTCTGTGTTTCATCGTCAATAAGAAGGTCAGAGGGATACAGTGAACCTGAAGTGAAGCATCGGAATCTATAACTAGTGTCACAGGAATGTTTCAAAGCATAGACAGTAAGAAGAGTCAATTTTCTTGTACTTAAGTCGGCATTGTGTATTTCGTATTTAATTCCGATGCAATTTCTGTGTTTCATCGTCAATACGAAGGTCAGAGGGATACAGTAAACATGAAGTGAAGCATCGGAATCTATAACTAGTGTCACAGGAATTGTTCAAAACATAGACAGTAAGAAGAGTGAGTTCTCTTGTACTTAAGACGGCATTGTGCCTTTTGTATTTAATTCTGATGCAATTTCAGTGTTTCATCGTCAATAAGAAGGTCAGAGGGATACAGTAAACCTGCAGTGAAGCATCGGACTCTATAACTAGTGTCACATGAATGGTTCAAAACATAGCTAGTAAGAAGAGTCAGTTTTCTTGTACTTAAGTCGGCATTGTGCCTTTTGTATTTAATTCCGATGCAATTTCTGTGTTTCATCGTCAATAAGAAGGTCTGAGGTATACTGTAAACCTGAAGTGAAGCATCGGAATCTATAACTAGTGTCACAGGAATTGTTCAAAGCATAGACAGTAAGAAGAGTCAGTTTTCTTGTTTTTAAGTTGGCATTGTGCCTTTTGTATTTAATTCCGATGCAATTTCTGTGTTTCATCGTCAATAAAAAGGTCAGAGGGATACAGTTAACCTGCAGTGAAGCATCGGAATCTATAACTAGTGTCACATGAATGGTTCAAAACATAGACATTAAGAAGAGTCAGTCTTCTTGTACTTAAGTCGACATTGTGCTTTTGTATTTAATTCCGAAGCAATTTCTGTGTTTCATCGTCAATAGGAATGTCAGAGCGATGCAGTAAACCTGAAGTGAAGCTTCGTAATCTATAACGAGTGTCACATGAATGGTTCAAAACATAGACAGTAAGAAGAGTCTGTTTTCTTGTACTTAAGTCGGCATTGTGCCTTTTGTATTTAATTCCGATGCAATTTCTGTGTTTCATCGTCAATAAGAGCGTCAGAGGGATACAGTGAACCTGAAGTAAAGCATCGGAATCTATAACTAGTGTCACAGGAATGGTTCAAAGCATAGACAGTAAGAAGAGTCAATTTTCTTGTACTTAAGTCGGCATTGTGTATTTCGTATTTAATTCCGATGCAATTTCTGTGTTTCATCGTCAATAAGAAGGTCAGAGGGATACAGTAAACATGAAGTGAAGCATCGGAATCTATAACTAGTGTCACAGGAATTGTTCAAAACATAGACAGTAAGAAGAGTGAGTTCTCTTGTACTTAAGACGGCATTGTGCCTTTTGTATTTATTTCTGATGCAATTTCAGTGTTTCATCGTCAATAAGAAGGTCAGAGGGATACAGTAAACCTGCAGTGAAGCATCGGACTCTATAACTAGTGTCACATGAATGGTTCAAAACATAGCTAGTAAGAAGAGTCAGTTTTCTTGTACTTAAGTCGGCATTGTGCCTTTTGTATTTAATTCCGATGCAATTTCGGTGTTTCATCGTCAATAAGAAGGTCTGAGGTATACTGCAAACCTGAAGTGAAGCATCGGAATCTATAACTAGTGTCACAGGTATGGTTCAAAACATAGACAGTAAGAAGAGTCAGTTTTCTTGTACTTAAGTCGACATTGTGCCTTTTGTATTTATTTCCGATGCAATATCTGTGTTTCATCGTCAATAAGAAGGTCAGAGGGATACAGTATACCTGAAGTGAAGCATCGGAATCTATAACTGGTGTCACAGGAATGGTCCAAAGCATAAACAGTAAGAAGAGTCAGTTTTCTTCTACTTAAGGCGGCATTGTGCCTTTTGTATTTAATTCCGATGCAATTTCTGTGTTTCATCGTCAATAAGAAGGTCAGAGGGATACAGTAAATCTGCAGTGAAGCATCGGAATCTATAACTAGTGTCACATGAATGGTTCAAAACATAGACAGTTAGAAGAGTCAGTTTTCTTTTACTTAAGTGGCCATGGTGCCTTTTGTATTTAATTCCGATGCAATTTCTGTGTTTCATCGCCAATAAGAAGGTCAGAGGTATACAGTAAACCTGAAGTGAAGCATCGGAATCTATAACTAGTGTCACAGGAATTGTTCAAAACATAGACAGTAAGAAGAGTCAGTTTTCTTGTTTTTAAGTCGGCATTGTGCCTTTTGTATTTAATTCCGATGCAATTTCTGTGTTTCATCGTCAATAAGAAGGTCAGAAAGATACAGTAAACCTGCAGTGAAGCATCGGAATCTATAACTAGTGTCACATGAATGGTTCAAAACATAGACAGTAAGAAGAGTCAGTCTTCTTGTACTTAAGTCGACATTGTGCTTTTGGATTTAATTCCGATGCAATTTCAGTGTTTCATCGTTAATAAGAATGTCAGAGGGATACAGTAAAGCTGAAGTGAAGCATCGGAATCTATAACTAGTGTCACAGGAATGGTTCAAAACATAGACAGTAAGAAGAGTCAGTTTTCTTGTACTTAAGTCGGCATCGTGCCCTTTATATTTAATTCCGATGCAATTTCTGTGTTTCAGCGTCAATACGAAGGTCAGAGGGATACGGTAAACCTGAAGCAAAGCATCGGAATATATAACTAGTGTCACAGGAATGGTTAAAAACATAGACAGTAAGAAGAGTCAGTTTTCTTGTACTTAAGTCGGCATTGTACCTTTTGTATTTAATTCCGATGCAATTTCTGTGTTTCATCGTCAATAAGAAGGTCAGATGCATACAGTAAACCTGAAGTGAAGCATCGGAATCTATAACTAGTGTCACAGGAATGGTTCAAAACATAGACAGTAAGAAGAGTCAGTTTCCTTATATATGAGTCGGCTTTGTGCCGTTTGTATTTAATTCCGATGCAATTTCAGTGTTTCATCGTCAATAAGAAGGTCAGAGGGATAATGTGAACCCGAAGTGAAGCATCGGAATCTATAACTAGTGTCACAGGAATGGTTCAAAGCATAGACAGTAAGAAGAGTCAGTTTTCTTGTACTTAAGTCGGCATTGTGCCTTTCGTATTTAATTCCGATGCAATTTCTGTCTTTCATCGTCAATAAGAAGGTCAGAGGGATACAGTAAACCTGAAGTGAAGCATCGGAATCTATAACTAGTGTCACAGGAATGGTTCAAAACATAGCCAGGAAGAAGAGTCAGTTATCTTGTACTTAAGTCGGTATTGTGCATTTTGTATTTAATTCCGAAGCAATTTCTGTGTTTCATCGTCAATAGGAATGTCAGAGGGATACAGTAAACCTGAATTGTAGCTTCGGAATCTATAACGAGTGTCACATGAATGGTTCAAAACATAGACAGTAAGAAGAGTCTGTTTTCTTGTACTTAAGTCGGCATTGTGCCTTTTGTATTTAATTCCGATGCAATTTCTGTGTTTCATCGTCAATAAGAAGGTCAGAGGGATACAGTGAACCTGAAGTGAAGCATCGGAATCTATAACTAGTGTCACAGGAATGGTTCAAAGCATAGACAGTAAGAAGAGTCAATTTTCTTGTACTTAAGTCGGCATTGTGTCTTTCGTATATAATTCCTATGCAATTTCTGTGTTTCATCGTCAATAAGAAGGTCAGAGGGATATAGCAAACATGAAGTGAAGCATCGGAATCTATAACTAGTGTCACAGGAATTGTTCAAAACATAGACAGTAAGAAGAGTGAGTTCTCTTGTACTTAAGACGGCATTGTGCCTTTTGTATTTAATTCTGATGCAATTTCAGTGTTTCATCGTCAATAAGAAGGTCAGAGGGATACAGTAAACCTGCAGTGAAGCATCGGACTCTATAACTAGTGTCACATGAATGGTTCAAAACATAGCTAGTAAGAAGAGTCAGTTTTCTTGTACTTAAGTCGGCATTGTGCCTTTTGTATTTAATTCCGATGGAATTTCTGTGTTTCATCGTCAATAAGAAGGTCTGAGGTATACTGTAAACCTGAAGTGAAGCATCGGAATCTATAACTAGTGTCACTGGTATGGTTCAAAACACAGACAGTAAGAAGAGTCAGTTTTCTTGTACTTAAGTCGACATTGTGCCTTTTGTATTTAATTCCGATGCAATATCTGCGTTTCATCGTCAATAAGAAGGTCAGAGGGATACAGTAAACCTGAAGTGAAGCATCGGAATCTATAACTGGTGTCACAGGAATGGTCCAAAACATAGACAATAAGAAGAGTCAGTTTTCTTCTACTTAAGGCAGCATTGTGCCTTTTGTATCTAATTCCGATGCAATTTCTGTGTTTCACCGTCAATAAGAAGGTCAGAGGGATACAGCAAATCTGCAGTGAAGCATCGGAATCCATAACTAGTGTCACATGAATGGTTCAAAACATAGACAGTAAGAAGAGTCAGTTTTCTTTTACTTAAGTCGGCATTTTGCCTTTTGTATTTAATTCCGATGCAATTTCAGTGTTTTATCGTCAATAAGAAGGTCAGAGGGATACAGTAAACCTGCAGTGAAGCATCGGACTCTATAACTAGTGTCACATGAATGGTTCAAAACATAGCTAGTAAGAAGAGTCAGTTTTCTTGTACTTAATTCGGCATTGTGCCTTTTGTATTTAATTCCGATGCAATTTATGTCTTTCATCGCCAATAAGAAGGTCAGAGGTATACAGTAAACCTGAAGTGAAGCATCGGAATCTATAACTAGTGTCACAGGAATTGTTCAAAACATAGACAGTAAGAAGAGTGAGTTCTCTTGTACTTAAGACGGCATTGTGCCTTTTGTATTTAATTCTGATGCAATTTCAGTGTTTTATCGTCAATAAGAAGGTCAGAGGGATACAGTAAATCTGCAGTGAAGCATCGGAATCCATAACTAGTGTCACATGAATGGTTCAAAACATAGACAGTAAGAAGAGTCAGTTTTCTTTTACTTAAGTCGGCATTTTGCCTTTTGTATTTAATTCCGATGCAATTTATGTCTTTCATCGCCAATAAGAAGGTCAGAGGTATACAGTAAACCTGAAGTGAAGCATCGGAATCTATAACTAGTGTCACAGGAATTGTTCAAACATAGACAGTAAGCAGAGTCAGTTTTCTTGTTTTAAAGACGGCATTGTGCCTTTTGTATTTAATTCCGATGCAATTTCTGTGTTTCATCGTCAATAAGAAGGTCAAAGGGATACAGTAAACCAGCAGTGAAGCATCGGAATCTATAACTAGTGTCACAGGAATTGTTCAAAACATAGAAAGTAAGAAGAGTCAGTTTTCTTGTACTTAAGTCGGCATTGTGCCTTTTGTATTTAATTCCGATGCAATTTCTGTGTTTCATCGTCAATTAGAAGGTCAGAGGGATACAGTAAACCTGCAGTGAAGCATCGAAATCTGTAGCTAGTGTCATATGAATGGTTCAAAACATAGACAGTAAGAAGAGTCAGTTTTCTTGTACTTAAGTCGGCATTGTGCCTTTTGTATTTAATTCCGATGCAATTTCTGTCTTTCATCGTCAATAAGAAGGTCACAGGTATACAGTAAACCTGAAGTGAAGCATCGGAATCTATAACTAGTGTCACAGGAATGGTTCAAAACATAGACAGTAAGAAGAGTCAGTTTTCTTATACTTGAGTCGGCTTTGTGCCGTTTGTATTTAATTCCGATGCAATTTCAGTGTTTCATCGTCAATAAGAAGGTCAGAGGGATACAGTGAACCTGAAGTGAAGCATCGGAATCTATAACTAGTGTCACATGAATGGTTCAAAACATAGACAGTAAGAAGAGTCAGTCTTCTTGTACTTAAGTCGACTTTGTGCTTTTGGATTTAATTCCGATGCAATTTCTGTGTTTCATCGTCAATAAGAAGGTCAGAGGGATACAGTAAAGCTGATATGAAGCATCGGAATCTATAACTAGTGTCACAGGAATTGTTCAAAACATAGACAGTAAGAAGAGTCAGTTTTCTTGTACTTCAGTCGGCATCGTGCCCTTTATATTTAATTCCGATGCAATTTCTGTGTTTCATCGTCAATACGAAGGTCAGAGGGATACGGTAAACCTGAAGCGAAGCATCGGAATATATAACTAGTGTCACAGGAATGGTTCAAAACATAGACAGTAAGAAGAGTCAGTTTTCTTGTACTTAAGTCGGCATTGTACCTTTTGTATTTAATTCCGATGCAATTTCTGTGTTTCATCGTCAATAAGAAGGTCAGAGGCATACAGTAAACCTGAAATGAAGCATCGGAATCTATAACTAGTGTCACAGGAATGGTTCAAAACATAGACAGTAAGAAGAGTCAGTTTTCTTATACTTGAGTCGGCTTTGTGCCGTTTGTATTTAATTCCGATGCAATTTCAGTGTTTCATCGTCAATAAGAAGGTCAGAGGGATACAGTGAACCTGAAGTGAAGCATCGGAATCTATAACTAGTGTCACAGGAATGGTTCAAAGCATAGACAGGCAGAAGAGTCAGTTTCCTTGTACTTAAGTCGGCATTGTGCCTTTCGTATTTAATTCCGATGCAATTTCTGTGTTTCATCGTCAATAAGAAGGTCAGAGGGATACAGTAAACCTGAAGTGAAGCATCGGAATCTATAACTAGTGTCACAGGAATTGTTCAAAACATAGAAAGTAAGAAGAGTCAGTTTTCTTGTACTTAAGTCGGCATTGTGCCTTTTGTATTTAATTCCGATGCAATTTCTGTGTTTCATCGTCAATTAGAAGGTCAGAGGGATACAGTAAACCTGCAGTGAAGCATCGAAATCTATAGCTAGTGTCATATGAATGGTTCAAAATATAGACAGTAAGAAGAGTCAGTTTTCTTGTACTTAAGTCGGCATTGTGCCTTTTGTATTTAATTCCGATGCAATTTCTGTCTTTCATCGTCAATAAGAAGGTCACAGGTATACAGTAAACCTGAAGTGAAGCATCGGAATCTATAACTAGTGTCACAGGTATGGTTCAAAACATAGACAGTAAGAAGAGTCAGTTTTCTTGTATTTAAGTCGACATTGTGCCTTTTGTATTTAATTCCGATGCAATTTCTGTGTTTCATCGTCAATAAGAAGGTCAGAGTTATACAGTAAACATGAAGTGAAGCATCGGAATCTATAACTAGTGTCACAGGAATTGTTCAAAACATAGACAGTAAGAAGAGTGAGTTCTCTTGTACTTAAGACGGCATTGTGCCTTTTGTATTTAATTCTGATGCAATTTCAGTGTTTTATCGTCAATAAGAAGGTCAGAGGGATACAGTAAACCTGCAGTGAAGCATCGGACTCTATAACTAGTGTCACATGAATGGTTCAAAACATAGCTAGTAAGAAGAGTCAGTTTTCTTGTACTTAATTCGGCATTGTGCCTTTTGTAATTAATTCCGATGCCATTTCTGTGCTTCATCGTCAATAAGAAGGTCTGAGGTATACTGTAAACCTGAAGTGAAGCATCGGAATCTATAACTAGTGTCACAGGAATTGTTGAAAACATAGACAGTAAGAAGAGTGAGTTCTCTTGTACTTAAGACGGCATTGTGCCTTTTGTATTTAATTCTGATGCAATTTCAGTGTTTTATCGTCAATAAGAAGGTCAGAGGGATACAGTAAACCTGCAGTGAAGCATCGGACTCTATAACTAGTGTCACATGAATGGTTCAAAACATAGCTAGTAAGAAGAGTCAGTTGTCTTGTACTTAATTCGGCATTGTGCCTTTTGTAATAATTCCGATGCAATTTCTGTGCTTCATCGTCAATAAGAAGGTCTGAGGTATACAGTAAACATGAAGTGAAGCATCGGAATCTATAACTAGTGTCACAGGAATTGTTCAAAACATAGAAAGTAAGAAGAGTCAGTTTTCTTGTACTTAAGTCGGCATTGTGCCTTTTGTATTTAATTCCGATGCAATTTCTGTGTTTCATCGTCAATAAGAAGGTCAGAGGGATACAGTAAACCTGAAGTGAAGCATCGGAATCTATAACTAGTGTCACAGGAATTGTTCAAAACATAGAAAGTAAGAAGAGTCAGTTTTCTTGTACTTAAGTCGGCATTGTGCCTTTTGTATTTAATTCCGATGCAATTTCTGTGTTTCATCGTCAATAAGAAGGACAGAGGGATACAGTAAAGCTGAAGTGAAGCATCGGAATCTATAACTAGTGTCGCAGGAATGGTTCAAAACATAGACAGTAAGAAGAGTCAATTTTCTTATACTTAAGTCGGCTTTGTGCCTTTTGTATTTAATTCCGATGCAATTTCAGTGTTTCATCGTCAATACGAAGGTCACAGGGATACAGTGAACCTGAAGTGTAGCATCGGAATCTATAACTAGTGTCACAGAAATGGTTCAAACATAGACAGTAAGAGGATCAGTTTTCTTGTACTTAAGTCGGCATTGTACCTTTTGTATTTAATTCCGCTGCAATTTCTGTATTTCATCGTCAATAAGAAGGTCAGAGGGATACAGTAAACCTGCAGAGAAGCATCGGAATCTATAACTAGTGTCACATGAATGGTTCAAAACGTAGACAGTTAGAAGAGTCAGTTTTCTTGTACTTAAGTCGGCATTGTGCCTTTTGTATTTAATTCCGATGCAATTTCTGTCTTTCATCGTCAATAAGAAGGTCACAGGTATACAGTAACCCTGAAGTGTAGCATCGGAATCTATAACTAGTGTCACAGGTATGGTTCAAAACATAGACAGTAAGAAGAGTCAGTTTTCTTGTACTTAAGTCGACATTGTGCCTTTTGTATTTAATTCCGATGCAATTTCTGTGTTTCATTGTCAACAAGAAGGTCAGAGTTATACAGTAAACCTGCAGAGAAGCATCGGAATCTATAACTAGTGTCACATGAATGGTTCAAAACGTAGAAAGTTAGAAGAGTCAGTTTTCTTGTACTTAAGTCAGCATTGTGCCTTTTGTATTTAATTCCGATGCAATTTCTGTCTTTCATCGTCAATAAGAAGGTCACAGGTATACAGTAACCCTGAAGTGTAGCATCGGAATCTATAACTAGTGTCACAGGTATGGTTCAAAACATAGACAGTAAGAAGAGTCAGTTTTCTTGTACTTAAGTCGGCATCGTGCCTTTTATATTCAATTCCGATGCAATTTCTGCGTTTCATCGTCAATACGAAGGTCAGAGGGATATAGTAAACCTGAAGTGAAGCATCGATATCTATAACTAGTGTCACAGGAATGGTTCAAAACATAGACAGGAAGAAGAGTCACTTATCTTGTACTTAAGTCGGTATTGTGCATTTTGTATTTAATTCCGAAGCAATTTCTGTGTTTCATCGTCAATAGGAATGTCAGAGGGATACAGTAAACCTGAAGTGAAGCTTCGGAATCTATAACGAGTGTCACATGAATGGTTCAAAACATAGACAGTAAGAAGAGTCTGTTTTCTTGTACTTAAGTCGGCATTGTGCCTTTTGTATTTAATTCCGATGCAATTTCTGTGTTTCATCGTCAATAAGAAGGTCAGAGGGATACAGTGAACCTGAAGTGAAGCATCGGAATCTATAACTAGTGTCACAGGAATGTTTCAAAGCATAGACAGTAAGAAGAGTCAATTTTCTTGTACTTAAGTCGGCATTGTGTATTTCGTATTTAATTCCGATGCAATTTCTGTGTTTCATCGTCAATACGAAGGTCAGAGGGATACAGTAAACATGAAGTGAAGCATCGGAATCTATAACTAGTGTCACAGGAATTGTTCAAAACATAGACAGTAAGAAGAGTGAGTTCTCTTGTACTTAAGACGGCATTGTGCCTTTTGTATTTAATTCTGATGCAATTTCAGTGTTTCATCGTCAATAAGAAGGTCAGAGGGATACAGTAAACCTGCAGTGAAGCATCGGACTCTATAACTAGTGTCACATGAATGGTTCAAAACATAGCTAGTAAGAAGAGTCAGTTTTCTTGTACTTAAGTCGGCATTGTGCCTTTTGTATTTAATTCCGATGCAATTTCTGTGTTTCATCGTCAATAAGAAGGTCTGAGGTATACTGTAAACCTGAAGTGAAGCATCGGAATCTATAACTAGTGTCACAGGAATTGTTCAAAGCATAGACAGTAAGAAGAGTCTGTTTTCTTGTACTTAAGTCGGCATTGTGCCTTTTGTATTTAATTCCGATGCAATTTCTGTGTTTCATCGTCAATAAGAAGGTCAGAGGGATACAGTGAACCTGAAGTGAAGCATCGGAATCTATAACTAGTGTCACAGGAATGTTTCAAAGCATAGACAGTAAGAAGAGTCAATTTTCTTGTACTTAAGTCGGCATTGTGTATTTCGTATTTAATTCCGATGCAATTTCTGTGTTTCATCGTCAATACGAAGGTCAGAGGGATACAGTAAACATGAAGTGAAGCATCGGAATCTATAACTAGTGTCACAGGAATTGTTCAAAACATAGACAGTAAGAAGAGTGAGTTCTCTTGTACTTAAGACGGCATTGTGCCTTTTGTATTTATTTCCGATGCAATATCTGTGTTTCATCGTCAATAAGAAGGTCAGAGGGATACAGTATACCTGAAGTGAAGCATCGGAATCTATAACTGGTGTCACAGGAATGGTCCAAAGCATAAACAGTAAGAAGAGTCAGTTTTCTTCTACTTAAGGCGGCATTGTGCCTTTTGTATTTAATTCCGATGCAATTTCTGTGTTTCATCGTCAATAAGAAGGTCAGAGGGATACAGTAAATCTGCAGTGAAGCATCGGAATCTATAACTAGTGTCACATGAATGGTTCAAAACATAGACAGTTAGAAGAGTCAGTTTTCTTTTACTTAAGTGGCCATGGTGCCTTTTGTATTTAATTCCGATGCAATTTCTGTGTTTCATCGCCAATAAGAAGGTCAGAGGTATACAGTAAACCTGAAGTGAAGCATCGGAATCTATAACTAGTGTCACAGGAATTGTTCAAAACATAGACAGTAAGAAGAGTCAGTTTTCTTGTTTTTAAGTCGGCATTGTGCCTTTTGTATTTAATTCCGATGCAATTTCTGTGTTTCATCGTCAATAAGAAGGTCAGAAAGATACAGTAAACCTGCAGTGAAGCATCGGAATCTATAACTAGTGTCACATGAATGGTTCAAAACATAGACAGTAAGAAGAGTCAGTCTTCTTGTACTTAAGTCGACATTGTGCTTTTGGATTTAATTCCGATGCAATTTCAGTGTTTCATCGTTAATAAGAATGTCAGAGGGATACAGTAAAGCTGAAGTGAAGCATCGGAATCTATAACTAGTGTCACAGGAATGGTTCAAAACATAGACAGTAAGAAGAGTCAGTTTTCTTGTACTTAAGTCGGCATCGTGCCCTTTATATTTAATTCCGATGCAATTTCTGTGTTTCAGCGTCAATACGAAGGTCAGAGGGATACGGTAAACCTGAAGCAAAGCATCGGAATATATAACTAGTGTCACAGGAATGGTTAAAAACATAGACAGTAAGAAGAGTCAGTTTTCTTGTACTTAAGTCGGCATTGTACCTTTTGTATTTAATTCCGATGCAATTTCTGTGTTTCATCGTCAATAAGAAGGTCAGATGCATACAGTAAACCTGAAGTGAAGCATCGGAATCTATAACTAGTGTCACAGGAATGGTTCAAAACATAGACAGTAAGAAGAGTCAGTTTCCTTATATATGAGTCGGCTTTGTGCCGTTTGTATTTAATTCCGATGCAATTTCAGTGTTTCATCGTCAATAAGAAGGTCAGAGGGATAATGTGAACCCGAAGTGAAGCATCGGAATCTATAACTAGTGTCACAGGAATGGTTCAAAGCATAGACAGTAAGAAGAGTCAGTTTTCTTGTACTTAAGTCGGCATTGTGCCTTTCGTATTTAATTCCGATGCAATTTCTGTCTTTCATCGTCAATAAGAAGGTCAGAGGGATACAGTAAACCTGAAGTGAAGCATCGGAATCTATAACTAGTGTCACAGGAATGGTTCAAAACATAGCCAGGAAGAAGAGTCAGTTATCTTGTACTTAAGTCGGTATTGTGCATTTTGTATTTAATTCCGAAGCAATTTCTGTGTTTCATCGTCAATAGGAATGTCAGAGGGATACAGTAAACCTGAATTGTAGCTTCGGAATCTATAACGAGTGTCACATGAATGGTTCAAAACATAGACAGTAAGAAGAGTCTGTTTTCTTGTACTTAAGTCGGCATTGTGCCTTTTGTATTTAATTCCGATGCAATTTCTGTGTTTCATCGTCAATAAGAAGGTCAGAGGGATACAGTGAACCTGAAGTGAAGCATCGGAATCTATAACTAGTGTCACAGGAATGGTTCAAAGCATAGACAGTAAGAAGAGTCAATTTTCTTGTACTTAAGTCGGCATTGTGTCTTTCGTATATAATTCCTATGCAATTTCTGTGTTTCATCGTCAATAAGAAGGTCAGAGGGATATAGCAAACATGAAGTGAAGCATCGGAATCTATAACTAGTGTCACAGGAATTGTTCAAAACATAGACAGTAAGAAGAGTGAGTTCTCTTGTACTTAAGACGGCATTGTGCCTTTTGTATTTAATTCTGATGCAATTTCAGTGTTTCATCGTCAATAAGAAGGTCAGAGGGATACAGTAAACCTGCAGTGAAGCATCGGACTCTATAACTAGTGTCACATGAATGGTTCAAAACATAGCTAGTAAGAAGAGTCAGTTTTCTTGTACTTAAGTCGGCATTGTGCCTTTTGTATTTAATTCCGATGGAATTTCTGTGTTTCATCGTCAATAAGAAGGTCTGAGGTATACTGTAAACCTGAAGTGAAGCATCGGAATCTATAACTAGTGTCACTGGTATGGTTCAAAACACAGACAGTAAGAAGAGTCAGTTTTCTTGTACTTAAGTCGACATTGTGCCTTTTGTATTTAATTCCGATGCAATATCTGCGTTTCATCGTCAATAAGAAGGTCAGAGGGATACAGTAAACCTGAAGTGAAGCATCGGAATCTATAACTGGTGTCACAGGAATGGTCCAAAACATAGACAATAAGAAGAGTCAGTTTTCTTCTACTTAAGGCGGCATTGTGCCTTTTGTATCTAATTCCGATGCAATTTCTGTGTTTCACCGTCAATAAGAAGGTCAGAGGGATACAGCAAATCTGCAGTGAAGCATCGGAATCCATAACTAGTGTCACATGAATGGTTCAAAACATAGACAGTAAGAAGAGTCAGTTTTCTTTTACTTAAGTCGGCATTTTGCCTTTTGTATTTAATTCCGATGCAATTTCAGTGTTTTATCGTCAATAAGAAGGTCAGAGGGATACAGTAAACCTGCAGTGAAGCATCGGACTCTATAACTAGTGTCACATGAATGGTTCAAAACATAGCTAGTAAGAAGAGTCAGTTTTCTTGTACTTAATTCGGCATTGTGCCTTTTGTATTTAATTCCGATGCAATTTATGTCTTTCATCGCCAATAAGAAGGTCAGAGGTATACAGTAAACCTGAAGTGAAGCATCGGAATCTATAACTAGTGTCACAGGAATTGTTCAAAACATAGACAGTAAGAAGAGTGAGTTCTCTTGTACTTAAGACGGCATTGTGCCTTTTGTATTTAATTCTGATGCAATTTCAGTGTTTTATCGTCAATAAGAAGGTCAGAGGGATACAGTAAATCTGCAGTGAAGCATCGGAATCCATAACTAGTGTCACATGAATGGTTCAAAACATAGACAGTAAGAAGAGTCAGTTTTCTTTTACTTAAGTCGGCATTTTGCCTTTTGTATTTAATTCCGATGCAATTTATGTCTTTCATCGCCAATAAGAAGGTCAGAGGTATACAGTAAACCTGAAGTGAAGCATCGGAATCTATAACTAGTGTCACAGGAATTGTTCAAACATAGACAGTAAGCAGAGTCAGTTTTCTTGTTTTAAAGACGGCATTGTGCCTTTTGTATTTAATTCCGATGCAATTTCTGTGTTTCATCGTCAATAAGAAGGTCAAAGGGATACAGTAAACCAGCAGTGAAGCATCGGAATCTATAACTAGTGTCACAGGAATTGTTCAAAACATAGAAAGTAAGAAGAGTCAGTTTTCTTGTACTTAAGTCGGCATTGTGCCTTTTGTATTTAATTCCGATGCAATTTCTGTGTTTCATCGTCAATTAGAAGGTCAGAGGGATACAGTAAACCTGCAGTGAAGCATCGAAATCTGTAGCTAGTGTCATATGAATGGTTCAAAACATAGACAGTAAGAAGAGTCAGTTTTCTTGTACTTAAGTCGGCATTGTGCCTTTTGTATTTAATTCCGATGCAATTTCTGTCTTTCATCGTCAATAAGAAGGTCACAGGTATACAGTAAACCTGAAGTGAAGCATCGGAATCTATAACTAGTGTCACAGGAATGGTTCAAAACATAGACAGTAAGAAGAGTCAGTTTTCTTATACTTGAGTCGGCTTTGTGCCGTTTGTATTTAATTCCGATGCAATTTCAGTGTTTCATCGTCAATAAGAAGGTCAGAGGGATACAGTGAACCTGAAGTGAAGCATCGGAATCTATAACTAGTGTCACATGAATGGTTCAAAACATAGACAGTAAGAAGAGTCAGTCTTCTTGTACTTAAGTCGACTTTGTGCTTTTGGATTTAATTCCGATGCAATTTCTGTGTTTCATCGTCAATAAGAAGGTCAGAGGGATACAGTAAAGCTGATATGAAGCATCGGAATCTATAACTAGTGTCACAGGAATTGTTCAAAACATAGACAGTAAGAAGAGTCAGTTTTCTTGTACTTCAGTCGGCATCGTGCCCTTTATATTTAATTCCGATGCAATTTCTGTGTTTCATCGTCAATACGAAGGTCAGAGGGATACGGTAAACCTGAAGCGAAGCATCGGAATATATAACTAGTGTCACAGGAATGGTTCAAAACATAGACAGTAAGAAGAGTCAGTTTTCTTGTACTTAAGTCGGCATTGTACCTTTTGTATTTAATTCCGATGCAATTTCTGTGTTTCATCGTCAATAAGAAGGTCAGAGGCATACAGTAAACCTGAAATGAAGCATCGGAATCTATAACTAGTGTCACAGGAATGGTTCAAAACATAGACAGTAAGAAGAGTCAGTTTTCTTATACTTGAGTCGGCTTTGTGCCGTTTGTATTTAATTCCGATGCAATTTCAGTGTTTCATCGTCAATAAGAAGGTCAGAGGGATACAGTGAACCTGAAGTGAAGCATCGGAATCTATAACTAGTGTCACAGGAATGGTTCAAAGCATAGACAGGCAGAAGAGTCAGTTTCCTTGTACTTAAGTCGGCATTGTGCCTTTCGTATTTAATTCCGATGCAATTTCTGTGTTTCATCGTCAATAAGAAGGTCAGAGGGATACAGTAAACCTGAAGTGAAGCATCGGAATCTATAACTAGTGTCACAGGAATTGTTCAAAACATAGAAAGTAAGAAGAGTCAGTTTTCTTGTACTTAAGTCGGCATTGTGCCTTTTGTATTTAATTCCGATGCAATTTCTGTGTTTCATCGTCAATTAGAAGGTCAGAGGGATACAGTAAACCTGCAGTGAAGCATCGAAATCTATAGCTAGTGTCATATGAATGGTTCAAAATATAGACAGTAAGAAGAGTCAGTTTTCTTGTACTTAAGTCGGCATTGTGCCTTTTGTATTTAATTCCGATGCAATTTCTGTCTTTCATCGTCAATAAGAAGGTCACAGGTATACAGTAAACCTGAAGTGAAGCATCGGAATCTATAACTAGTGTCACAGGTATGGTTCAAAACATAGACAGTAAGAAGAGTCAGTTTTCTTGTATTTAAGTCGACATTGTGCCTTTTGTATTTAATTCCGATGCAATTTCTGTGTTTCATCGTCAATAAGAAGGTCAGAGTTATACAGTAAACATGAAGTGAAGCATCGGAATCTATAACTAGTGTCACAGGAATTGTTCAAAACATAGACAGTAAGAAGAGTGAGTTCTCTTGTACTTAAGACGGCATTGTGCCTTTTGTATTTAATTCTGATGCAATTTCAGTGTTTTATCGTCAATAAGAAGGTCAGAGGGATACAGTAAACCTGCAGTGAAGCATCGGACTCTATAACTAGTGTCACATGAATGGTTCAAAACATAGCTAGTAAGAAGAGTCAGTTTTCTTGTACTTAATTCGGCATTGTGACTTTTGTAATTAATTCCGATGCAATTTCTGTGCTTCATCGTCAATAAGAAGGTCTGAGGTATACTGTAAACCTGAAGTGAAGCATCGGAATCTATAACTAGTGTCACAGGAATTGTTGAAAACATAGACAGTAAGAAGAGTGAGTTCTCTTGTACTTAAGACGGCATTGTGCCTTTTGTATTTAATTCTGATGCAATTTCAGTGTTTTATCGTCAATAAGAAGGTCAGAGGGATACAGTAAACCTGCAGTGAAGCATCGGACTCTATAACTAGTGTCACATGAATGGTTCAAAACATAGCTAGTAAGAAGAGTCAGTTGTCTTGTACTTAATTCGGCATTGTGCCTTTTGTAATAATTCCGATGCAATTTCTGTGCTTCATCGTCAATAAGAAGGTCTGAGGTATACTGTAAACCTGAAGTGAAGCATCGGAATCTATAACTAGTGTCACAGGTATGGTTCAAAACACAGACAGTAAGAAGAGTCAGTTTTCTTGTACTTAAGTCGACATTGTGCCTTTTGTATTTAATTCCGATGCAATATCTGTGTTTCATCGTCAATAAGAATGTCAGAGGGATACAGTAAACCTGAAGTGAAGCATCGGAATCTATAACTAGTGTCACAGGAATGGTTCAAAACATAGACAGGAAGAAGAGTCAGTTAACTTGTACTTAAGTCCGTATTGTGCATTTTGTATTTAATTCCGAAGCAATTTCTGTGTTTCATCGTCAATAGGAATGTCACAGGTATACAGTAAACCTGAAGTGAAGCTTCGGAATCTATAACGAGTGTCACATGAATGGTTCAAAACATAGACAGTAAGAAGAGTATGTTTTCTTGTACTTAAGTCGGCATTGTGCCTTTTGTATTTGATTCCGATGCAATTTCAGTGTTTCATCGTCAATAAGAAGGTCAGAGAGATACAGGGAACCTGAAGTGAAGCATCGGAATCTATAACCAGTGTCACAGGAATGGTTCAAAGCATAGACAGTAAGAAGAGTCAATTTTCTTGTACTTAAGTCGGCATTGTGTCTTTCGTATTTAATTCCGATGCAATTTCTGTGTTTCATCGTCAATAAGAAGGTCAGAGGGATACAATAAACATGAAGTGAAGCATCGGAATCTATAACTAGTGTCACAGAAATTGTTCAAAACATAGACAGTAAGAAGAGTGAGTTCTCTTGTACTTAAGACGGCATTGTGCCTTTTGTATTTAATTCTGATGCAATTTCAGTGTTTCATCGTCAATAAGAAGGTCAGAGGGATACAGTAAACCTGCAGTGATGCATCGGACTCTATAACTAGTGTCACATGAATGGTTCAAAACATAGCTAGTAAGAAGAGTCAGTTTTCTTGTACTTAAGTCGGCATTGTGCCTTTTGTATTTAATTCCGATGCAATTTCTGTGTTTCATCGTCAATAAGAAGGTCTGAGGTATACTGTAAACCTGAAGTGAAGCATCGGAATCTATAATAGACAGTAAGAAGAGTCAGTTTTCTTGTACTTAAGTCGACATTGTGCCTTTTGTATTTAATTCCGATGCAATATCTGTGTTTCATCGTCAATAAGAAGGTCAGAGGGATACAGTAAACCTGAAGTGAAGCATTGGAATCTATAACTGCTGTCACAGGAATGGTCCAAAACATAGACAGTAAGAAGAGTCAGTTTCCTTCTACTTAAGGCGGCATTGTGCCTTTTGTATTTAATTCCGATGCAATTTCTGTGTTTCATCGTCAATAAGAAGGTCAGAGGGATACAGTAAATCTGCAGTGAAGCATCGGAATTTATAACTAGTGTCACATGAATGGTTCAAAACATAGACAGTAAGAAGAGTCAGTTTTCTTTTACTTAAGTCGGCATTGTGCCTTTTTTATTTAATTCCGATGCAATTTCTGTGTTTCATCGCCAATAAGAAGGTCAGAGGTATACAGTAAACCTGAAGTGAAGCATCGGAATCTATAACTAGTGTCACAGGAATTGTTCAAAACATAGACAGTAAGAAGAGTCAGTTTTCTTGTTTTTAAGTCGGCATTGTGCCTTTTGTATTTAATTCCGATGCAATTTCTGTGTTTCATCGTCAATAAGAAGGTCAGAGGGATACAGTAAACCTGCAGTGAAGCATCGGAATCTATAACTAGTGTCACTGGAATGGTTCAAAACATAGACAGTAAGAAGAGTCAGTTTTCTTGTACTTAAATCGGCATCGTGCCTTTTATATTTAATTCCGATGCAATTTCTGTGTTTCATCGTCAATAAGAAGGTCTGAGGTATACTGCAAACCTGAAGTGAAGCATCGGAATCTATAACTAGTGTCACAGGTATGGTTCAAAACATAGACAGTAAGAAGAGTCAGTTTTCTTGTACTTAAGTCGACATTGTGCCTTTTGTATTTATTTCCGATGCAATATCTGTGTTTCATCGTCAATAAGAAGGTCAGAGGGATACAGTATACCTGAAGTGAAGCATCGGAATCTATAACTGGTGTCACAGGAATGGTCCAAAGCATAAACAGTAAGAAGAGTCAGTTTTCTTCTACTTAAGGCGGCATTGTTCCTTTTGTATTTAATTCCGATGCAATTTCTGTGTTTCATCGTCAATAAGAAGGTCAGAGGGATACAGTAAATCCGCAGTGAAGCATCGGAATCTATAACTAGTGTCACATGAATGGTTCAAAACATAGACAGTTAGAAGAGTCAGTTTTCTTTTACTTAAGTCGGCATTGTGCCTTTTGTATTTAATTCCGATGCAATTTCTGTGTTTCATCGCCAATAAGAAGGTCAGAGGTATACAGTAAACCTGAAGTGAAGCATCGGAATCTATAACTAGTGTCACAGGAATTGTTCAAAACATAGACAGTAAGAAGAGTCAGTTTTCTTGTTTTTAAGTCGGCATTGTGCCTTTTGTATTTAATTCCGATGCAATTTCTGTGTTTCATCGTCAATAAGAAGGTCAGAAAGATACAGTAAACCTGCAGTGAAGCATCGGAATCTATAACTAGTGTCACATGAATGGTTCAAAACATAGACAGTAAGAAGAGTCAGTCTTCTTGTACTTAAGTCGACATTGTGCTTTTGGATTTAATTCCGATGCAATTTCAGTGTTTCATTGTTAATAAGAAGGTCAGAGGGATACAGTAAAGCTGAAGTGAAGCATCGGAATCTATAACTACTGTCACAGGAATGGTTCAAAACATAGACAGTAAGAAGAGTCAGTTTTCTTGTACTTAAGTCGGCATCGTGCCCTTTATATTTAATTCCGATGCAATTTCTGTGTTTCATCGTCAATACGAAGGTCAGAGGGATACGGTAAACCTGAAGCGAAGCATCGGAATATATAACTAGTGTCACAGGAATGGTTAAAAACATAGACAGTAAGAAGAGTCAGTTTTCTTGTACTTAAGTCGGCATTGTACCTTTTGTATTTAATTCCGATGCAATTTCTGTGTTTCATCGTCAATAAGAAGGTCAGATGCATACAGTAAACCTGAAGTGAAGCATCGGAATCTATAACTAGTGTCACAGGAATGGTTCAAAACATAGACAGTAAGAAGAGTCAGTTTCCTTATATATGAGTCGGCTTTGTGCCGTTTGTATTTAATTCCGATGCAATTTCAGTGTTTCATCGTCAATAAGAAGGTCAGAGGGATAATGTGAACCCGAAGTGAAGCATCGGAATCTATAACTAGTGTCACAGGAATGGTTCAAAGCATAGACAGTAAGAAGAGTCAGTTTTCTTGTACTTAAGTCGGCATTGTGCCTTTCGTATTTAATTCCGATGCAATTTCTGTCTTTCATCGTCAATAAGAAGGTCAGAGGGATACAGTAAACCTGAAGTGAAGCATCGGAATCTATAACTAGTGTCACAGGAATGGTTCAAAACATAGCCAGGAAGAAGAGTCAGTTATCTTGTACTTAAGTCGGTATTGTGCATTTTGTATTTAATTCCGAAGCAATTTCTGTGTTTCATCGTCAATAGGAATGTCAGAGGGATACAGTAAACCTGAATTGTAGCTTCGGAATCTATAACGAGTGTCACATGAATGGTTCAAAACATAGACAGTAAGAAGAGTCTGTTTTCTTGTACTTAAGTCGGCATTGTGCCTTTTGTATTTAATTCCGATGCAATTTCTGTGTTTCATCGTCAATAAGAAGGTCAGAGGGATACAGTGAACCTGAAGTGAAGCATCGGAATCTATAACTAGTGTCACAGGAATGGTTCAAAGCATAGACAGTAAGAAGAGTCAATTTTCGTGTACTTAAGTCGGCATTGTGTCTTTCGTATATAATTCCTATGCAATTTCTGTGTTTCATCGTCAATAAGAAGGTCAGAGGGATACAGCAAACATGAAGTGAAGCATCGGAATCTATAACTAGTGTCACAGGAATTGTTCAAAACATAGACAGTAAGAAGAGTGAGTTCTCTTGTACTTAAGACGGCATTGTGCCTTTTGTATTTAATTCTGATGCAATTTCAGTGTTTCATCGTCAATAAGAAGGTCAGAGGGATACAGTAAACCTGCAGTGAAGCATCGGACTCTATAACTAGTCTCACATGAATGGTTCAAAACATAGCTAGTAAGAAGAGTCAGTTTTCTTGTACTTAAGTCGGCATTGTGCCTTTTGTATTTAATTCCGATGGAATTTCTGTGTTTCATCGTCAATAAGAAGGTCTGAGGTATACTGTAAACCTGAAGTGAAGCATCGGAATCTATAACTAGTGTCACTGGTATGGTTCAAAACACAGACAGTAAGAAGAGTCAGTTTTCTTGTACTTAAGTCGACATTGTGCCTTTTGTATTTAATTCCGATGCAATATCTGCGTTTCATCGTCAATAAGAAGGTCAGAGGGATACAGTAAACCTGAAGTGAAGCATCGGAATCTATAACTGGTGTCACAGGAATGGTCCAAAACATAGACAATAAGAAGAGTCAGTTTTCTTCTACTTAAGGCGGCATTGTGCCTTTTGTATCTAATTCCGATGCAATTTCTGTGTTTCACCGTCAACAAGAAGGTCAGAGGGATACAGTAAATCTGCAGTGAAGCATCGGAATCCATAACTAGTGTCACATGAATGGTTCAAAACATAGACAGTAAGAAGAGTCAGTTTTCTTTTACTTAAGTCGGCATTTTGCCTTTTGTATTTAATTCCGATGCAATTTATGTCTTTCATCGCCAATAAGAAGGTCAGAGGTATACAGTAAACCTGAAGTGAAGCATCGGAATCTATAACTAGTGTCACAGGAATTGTTCAAAACATAGACAGTAAGCAGAGTCAGTTTTCTTGTTTTAAAGACGGCATTGTGCCTTTTGTATTTAATTCCGATGCAATTTCTGTGTTTCATCGTCAATAAGAAGGTCAAAGGGATACAGTAAACCAGCAGTGAAGCATCGGAATCTATAACTAGTGTCACATGAATGGTTCAAAACATAGACAGTAAGAAGAGTCAGTCTTCTTGTACTTAATTCGACTTTGTGCTTTTGGATTTAATTCCGATGCAATTTCTGTGTTTCATCGTCAATAAGAAGGTCAGAGGGATACAGTAAAGCTGATATGAAGCATCGGAATCTATAACTAGTGTCACAGGAATGGTTCAAAACATAGACAGTAAGAAGAGTCAGTTTTCTTGTACTTAAGTCGCCATCGTGCCCTTTATATTTAATTCCGATGCAATTTCTGTGTTTCATCGTCAATAAGAAGGTCAGAGGGATACAGTGAACCTGAAGTGAAGCATCGGAATCTATAACTAGTGTCACAGGAATGGTTCAAAGCATAGACAGGCAGAAGAGTCAGTTTCCTTGTACTTAAGTCGGCATTGTGCCTTTCGTATTTAATTCCGATGCAATTTCTGTGTTTCATCGTCAATAAGAAGGTCAGAGGGATACAGTAAACCTGAAGTGAAGCATCGGAATCTATAACTAGTGTCACAGGAATTGTTCAAAACATAGAAAGTAAGAAGAGTCAGTTTTCTTGTACTTAAGTCGGCATTGTGCCTTTTGTATTTAATTCCGATGCAATTTCTGTGTTTCATCGTCAATTAGAAGGTCAGAGGGATACAGTAAACCTGCAGTGAAGCATCGAAATCTATAGCTAGTGTCATATGAATGGTTCAAAACATAGACAGTAAGAAGAGTCAGTTTTCTTGTACTTAAGTCGGCATTGTGCCTTTTGTATTTAATTCCGATGCAATTTCTGTCTTTCATCGTCAATAAGAAGGTCACAGGTATACAGTAAACCTGAAGTGAAGCATCGGAATCTATAACTAGTGTCACAGGTATGGTTCAAAACATAGACAGTAAGAAGAGTCAGTTTTCTTGTATTTAAGTCGACATTGTGCCTTTTGTATTTAATTCCGATGCAATTTCTGTGTTTCATCGACAATAAGAAGGTCAGAGTTATACAGTAAACATGAAGTGAAGCATCGGAATCTATAACTAGTGTCACAGGAATTGTTCAAAACATAGACAGTAAGAAGAGTGAGTTCTCTTGTACTTAAGACGGCATTGTGCCTTTTGTATTTAATTCTGATGCAATTTCAGTGTTTTATCGTCAATAAGAAGGTCAGAGGGATACAGTAAACCTGCAGTGAAGCATCGGACTCTATAACTAGTGTCACATGAATGGTTCAAAACATAGCTAGTAAGAAGAGTCAGTTTTCTTGTACTTAATTCGGCATTGTGCCTTTTGTAATTAATTCCGATGCAATTTCTGTGCTTCATCGTCAATAAGAAGGTCTGAGGTATACTGTAAACCTGAAGTGAAGCATCGGAATCTATAACTAGTGTCACAGGAATTGTTCAAAGCATAGACAGTAAGAAGAGTGAGTTCTCTTGTACTTAAGACGGCATTGTGCCTTTTGTATTTAATTCTGATGCAATTTCAGTGTTTTATCGTCAATAAGAAGGTCAGAGGGATACAGTAAACCTGCAGTGAAGCATCGGACTCTATAACTAGTGTCACATGAATGGTTCAAAACATAGCTAGTAAGAAGAGTCAGTTGTCTTGTACTTAATTCGGCATTGTGCCTTTTGTAATAATTCCGATGCAATTTCTGTGCTTCATCGTCAATAAGAATGTCTGAGGTATACTGTAAACCTGAAGTGAAGCATCGGAATCTATAACTAGTGTCACAGGTATGGTTCAAAACACAGACAGTAAGAAGAGTCAGTTTTCTTGTACTTAAGTCGACATTGTGCCTTTTGTATTTAATTCCGATGCAATATCTGTGTTTCATCGTCAATAAGAATGTCAGAGGGATACAGTAAACCTGAAGTGAAGCATCGGAATCTATAACTAGTGTCACAGGAATGGTTCAAAACATAGACAGGAAGAAGAGTCAGTTAACTTGTACTTAAGTCGGTATTGTGCATTTTGTATTTAATTCCGAAGCAATTTCTGTGTTTCATCGCCAATAAGAAGGTCAGAGGGATACAGTAAACCTGCAGTGAAGCATCGGAACCTATAACTAGCGTCACATGAATGGTTCAAAACATAGACAGTAAGAAGAGTCAGTCTTCTTGTACGTAAGTCGACATTGTGCTTTTGGATTTAAATCCGATGCAATTTCTGTGTTTCATCGTCAATAAGAAGGTCAGAGGGATACAGTAAAGCTGAAGTGAAGCATCGGAATCTATAACTAGTGTCACAGGAATGGTTCAAAGCATAGACAGGAAGAAGAGTCAGTTATCTTGTACTTAAGTCGGTATTGTGCATTTTGTATTTAATTCCGAAGCAATTTCTGTGTTTCATCGTCAATAGGAATGTCACAGGTATACAGTAAACCTGAAGTGAAGCTTCGGAATCTATAACGAGTGTCACATGAATGGTTCAAAACATAGACAGTAAGAAGAGTATGTTTTCTTGTACTTAAGTCGGCATTGTGCTTTTTGTATTTGATTCCGATGCAATTTCAGTGTTTCATCCTCAATAAGAAGGTCAGAGAGATACAGGGAACCTGAAGTGAAGCATCGGAATCTATAACCAGTGTCACAGGAATGGTTCAAAGCATAGACAGTAAGAAGAGTCAATTTTCTTGTACTTAAGTCGGCATTGTGTCTTTCGTATTTAATTCCGATGCAATTTCTGTGTTTCATCGTCAATAAGAAGGTCAGAGGGATACAATAAACATGAAGTGAAGCATCGGAATCTATAACTAGTGTCACAGAAATTGTTCAAAACATAGACAGTAAGAAGAGTGAGTTCTCTTGTACTTAAGACGGCATTGTGCCTTTTGTATTTAATTCTGATGCAATTTCAGTGTTTCATCGTCAATAAGAAGGTCAGAGGGATACAGTAAACCTGCAGTGATGCATCGGACTCTATAACTAGTGTCACATGAATGGTTCAAAACATAGCTAGTAAGAAGAGTCAGTTTTCTTGTACTTAAGTCGGCATTGTGCCTTTTGTATTTAATTCCGATGCAATTTCTGTGTTTCATCGTCAATAAGAAGGTCTGAGGTATACTGTAAACCTGAAGTGAAGCATCGGAATCTATAATAGACAGTAAGAAGAGTCAGTTTTCTTGTACTTAAGTCGACATTGTGCCTTTTGTATTTAATTCCGATGCAATATCTGTGTTTCATCGTCAATAAGAAGGTCAGAGGGATACAGTAAACCTGAAGTGAAGCATTGGAATCTATAACTGCTGTCACAGGAATGGTCCAAAACATAGACAGTAAGAAGAGTCAGTTTCCTTCTACTTAAGGCGGCATTGTGCCTCTTGTATTTAATTCCGATGCAATTTCTGTGTTTCATCGTCAATAAGAAGGTCAGAGGGATACAGTAAATCTGCAGTGAAGCATCGGAATTTATAACTAGTGTCACATGAATGGTTCAAAACATAGACAGTAAGAAGAGTCAGTTTTCTTTTACTTAAGTCGGCATTGTGCCTTTTTTATTTAATTCCGATGCAATTTCTGTGTTTCATCGCCAATAAGAAGGTCAGAGGTATACAGTAAACCTGAAGTGAAGCATCGGAATCTATAACTAGTGTCACAGGAATTGTTCAAAACATAGACAGTAAGAAGAGTCAGTTTTCTTGTTTTTAAGTCGGCATTGTGCCTTTTGTATTTAATTCCGATGCAATTTCTGTGTTTCATCGTCAATAAGAAGGTCAGAGGGATACAGTAAACCTGCAGTGAAGCATCGGAATCTATAACTAGTGTCACTGGAATGGTTCGAAACATAGACAGTAAGAAGAGTCAGTTTTCTTGTACTTAAGTCGGCATCGTGCCTTTTATATTTAATTCCGATGCAATTTCTGTGTTTCATCGTCAGTACGAAGGTCAGAGGGATACTGTAAACCTGAAGCGAAGCATCGGAATCTATAACTAGTGTCACAGGAATGGTTCAAAACATAGACAGTATGAAGAGTAAGTTTTCTTGTACTTAAGTCGGCATTGTACATTTTGTATTTAATTGCGATGCAATTTCTGTGTTTCATCGTCAATAAGAAGGTCAGAGGCATAAAGTAAACCTGAAGAGAAGCATCGGAATCTATAACTAGTGTCACAGGAATGGTTCAAAACATAGACAGTAAGAAGAGTCAGTTTTCTTGTACTTAAGTCGGCATTGTGCCTTTTGTATTTAATTCCGATGCAGTTTCTGTGTTTCATCGTCAATAAGAAGGTCAGAGGGATACAGTGAACCTGAAGTGAAGCATCGGAATCTATAACTAGTGTCACAGGAATGGTTCAAAGCATAGACAGTAAGAAGAGTCAATTTTCTTGTACTTAAGTCGGCATTGTGTCTTTCGTATTTAATTCCGATGCAATTTCTGTGTTTCATCGTCAATAAGAAAGTCAGAGGGATACAGTAAACATGAAGTGAAGCATCGGAATCTATAACTAGTGTCACAGGAATTGTTCAAAACATAGACAGTACGAAGGGTGAGTTCTCTTGTACTTAAGACGGCATTGTGCCTTTTGTATTTAATTCTGATGCAATTTCAGTGTTTCATCGTCAATAAGAAGGTCAGAGGAATACAGTAAACCTGCAGTGAAGCATCGGACTCTATAACTAGTGTCACATGAATGGTTCAAAACATAGCTAGTAAGAAGAGTCAGTTTTCTTGTACTTAAGTCGGCATTGTGCCTTTTGTATTTAATTCCGATGCAATTTCTGTGTTTCATCGTCAATAAGAAGGTCTGAGGTATACTGTAAACCTGAAGTGAAGCATCGGACTCTATAACTAGTGTCACATGAATGGTTCAAAACATAGAAAGTAAGAAGAGTCAGTTTTCTTGTACTTAAGTCGGCATTGTGCCTTTTGTATTTAATTCCGAAGCAATTTCTGTGTTTCATCGTCAATTAGAAGGTCAAAGGGATACAGTAAACCTGCAGTGAAGCATCGGAATCTATAACTAGTGTCATATGAATGGTTCAAAACATAGACAGTAAGAAGAGTCAGTTTTCTTGTACTTAAGTCGGCATTGTGCCTTTTGTATTTAATTCCGATGCAATTTCTGTCTTTCATCGTCAATAAGAAGGTCACAGGTATACAGTAAACCTGAAGTGAAGCATCGGAATCTATAACTGGTGTCACAGGAATGGTCCACAACATAGACAGTAAGAAGAGTCAGTTTTCTTCTACTTAAGGCGGCATTGTGCCTTTTCTATTTAATTCCCATGCAATTTCTGTGTTTCATCGTCAATAAGAAGGTCAGAGGGATACAGTAAACCTGAAGTGAAGCATCGGAATCTATAACTAGTGTCACAGGAATGGTTCAAAACATAGACAGGAAGAAGAGACAGTTAACTTGTTCTTAAGTCGGCATTGTGCATTTTGCATCTAATTTCGAAGCAATTTCTGTGTTTCATCGTCAATAAGAATGTCAGAGGGATACAGTAAACCTGAAGAAAAGTATCGGAATCTATAACGAGTGTCACATGAATGGTTCAAAACATAGCTAGTAAGAAGAGTCAGTTTTCTTGTACTTAAGTCGGCATTGTGCCTTTTGTATTTAATTCCGATGCAATTTCTGTGTTTCATCGTCAATAAGAAGGTCTGAGGTATACTGTAAACCTGAAGTGAAGCATCGGAATCTATAACTAGTGTCACAGGTATGGTTCAAAACATAGACAGTAAGAAGAGTCAGTTTTCTTGTACTTAAGTCGACATTGTGCCTTTTGTATTTAATTCCGATGCAATATCTGTGTTTCATCGTCAATAAGAAGGTCAGAGGGATACAGTAAACCTGAAGTGAAGCATCGGAATCTATAACTGGTGTCACAGGAATAGTCCAAAACATAGACAGTAAGAAGAGTCAGTTTTCTTCTACTTAAGGCGGCATTGTGCCTTTTGTATTTAATTCCGATGCAATTTCTGTGTTTCATCGTCAATAAGAAGGTCAGAGGGATACAGTAAATCTGCAGTGAAGCATCGGAATCTATAACTAGTGTCACATGAATGGTTCAAAACATAGACAGTAAGAAAAGTCAGTTTTCTTTTACTTAAGTCGGCATTGTGCCTTTTGTATTTAATTCCGATGCAATTTCTGTGTTTCATCGCCAATAAGAAGGTCAGAGGTATACAGTAAACCTGAAGTGAAGCATCGGAATCTATAACTAGTGTCACACGAATTGTTCAAAACATAGACAGTAAGAAGAGTCAGTTTTCTTGTTTTTAAGTCGGCATTGTGCCTTTTGTATTTAATTCCGATGCAATTTCTGTGTTTCATCGTCAATAAGAAGGTCAGAGGGATACAGTAAACCCGCAGTGAAGCATCGGAATCTATAACTAGTGTCACATGATTGGTTCAAAACATAGACAGTAAGAAGATTCAGTCTTCTTGTACTTAAGTCGACATTGTGCTTTTGGATTTAATTCGGACGCAATTTCTGTGTTTCATCGTCAATAACAAGGTCAGAGGGATACAGTAAACCTGAAGTGAAGCATCGGAATCTATAACTAGTGTCACAGGAATGGTTCAAAACATAGACAGTAAGAAGAGTCAGTTTTCTTGTACTTACGTCGGCATCGTGCCTTTTATATTTAATTCCGATGCAATTTCTGTGTTTCATCGTCAATACGAAGGTCAGAGGGATACAGTAAGCCTGAAGCGAAGCATCGGAATCTATAACTAGTGTCACAGGAATGGTTCAAAACATAGACAGTAAAAAGAGTCAGTTTTCTTGTACTTTAGTCGGCATTGTACATTTTGTATTTAATTCCGATGCAATTTCTGTGTTTCATCGTCAATAAGAAGGTCAGAGGCATACAGTAAACCTGAAGTGAAGCATCGGAATCTATAACTAGTGTCACAGGAATGGTTCAAAACATAGACAGTAAGAAGAGTCAGTTTTCTTGTACTTAAGTCGGCATTGTGCGTTTTGTATTTAATTCCGATGCAATTTCTGTGTTTCATCGTCAATAAGAAGGTCAGAGGGATACAGTAAACCTGCAGTGAAGCATTGGAATCTATAACTAGTGTCATAGGAATGGTTCAAAACATAGACAGGAAGAAGAGTCAGTTTTCTTGCACTTAAGTCGGCATTGTGCCTTTTGTAATTAATTCCCATGCAATTACTGTGTTTCATCGTCAATAAGAAGGTCAGAGGTATACAGTAAACCTGAAGTGAAGCATCGGAATCTATAACTAGTGTCACAGGTATGGTTCAAAACATAGACTGTAAGAAGAGTCAGTTTTCTTGTACTTAAGTCGACATTGTGCCTTTTGTATATAATTCCGATGCAATTACTGTGTTTCATCGTCAATAAGAAGGTCACAGTTATACAGTAAACCTGAAGTGAAGCATCGGAATCTATAACTGGTGTCACAGGAATGGACCAAATCATAACAGTAAGAAGAGTCAGTTTTCTTCTACTTAAGGCGGCATTGTGCCTTTTGTATTTAATTCCGAAGCAATTTCTGTGATTCATCGTCTATAAGAAGGTCAGAGGGATACAGTGAACCTGAAGTGAAGCATCGGAATCTATAACTAGTGTCACAGGAATGGTTCAAAGCATAGACAGTAAGAAGAGTCAGTTTTCTTGTACTTAAGTCGGCATTGTGTCTTTCGTATTTAATTCCGATGCAATTTCTGTGTTTCATCGTCAATAAGAAGGACAGAGGGATACAGTAAACATGAAGCGAAGCATCGGAATCTATGACTAGTGTCACAGGAATGATTCGAAACATAGACTGTAAGAAGAGTCAGTTTTCTTGTACTTAAGTCGGCATTGTACCTTTTGTATTTAATTCTGATGCAATTTCTGAGTTTCATCGTCAATGAGAAGGTCAGAGGCATACAGTAAACCTGAAGTGAAGCATCGGAATCTATAACTGGTGTCACAGGAATGGTTCAAAACATAGACAGTAAGAAGGGTCAGTTTTCTTATACTTGAGTCGGCTTTGTGCCTTTTGTATTTAATTCCGATGCAATTTCAGTGTTTCATCGTCAATAAGAAGGTCAGAGGGATACAGTGAACCTGAAGTGAAGCATCGGAATCTATAACTAGTGTCACAGGAATGGTTCAAAGCATAGACAGTAAGAAGAGTCAGTTTTCATGTACTTAAGTCGGCATTGTGCCTTTCGTATTTAATTCCGATGCAATTTCTGTGTTTCATCGTCAATAAGAAGGTCAGAGGGATACAGTAAACCTGCAGTGAAGCATCGGAATCTATAACTAGTGTCATATGAATGGTTCAAAACATAGACAGTAAGAAGAGTCAGTTTTCTTGTACTTAAGTCGGCATTGTGCCTTTTGTACTTAATTCCGATGCAATTTCTGTGTTTCATCGTCAATAAGAAGGTCAGAGGTGTACAGTAAACCTGAAGTGAAGCATCGGAATCTATAACTAGTGTCACAGGTATGGTTCAAAACATAGACAGTAAGAAGAGTCAGTTCTCTTGTACCTAAGTCGACATTGTGACTTTTGCATTTAATTCCGATGCAATTTCTGTGTTTCATCGTCAATAAGAAGGTCAGAGTTATACAGTAAACCTGAAGTGAAGCATCGGAATCTATAACTGGTGTCACAGGAATGGTCCAAAACATAGAAAGTAAGAAGAGTCAGTTTTCTTCTACCTAAGGCGGCATTGTGCCTTTTCTATTTAATTCCCATGCAATTTCTGTCTTTCATCGTCAATAAGAAGGTCAGAGGGATACAGTAAACCTGAAGCGAAGCATCGGAATCTATAACTAGTGTCACAGGAATGGTTCAAACTTAGACAGTAAGAAGAGTCAATTTTTTTTGTACATAAGTCATCATTGAGGCATTTGTTTTTAACTCCGATGCAATTTCTATGTTTCATCGTCAATAAGAAGGTCAGAGGGATACAGTAAAGCTGAAGAAAGGCATCGGAATCTATAACTAGTGTCACAGGAATGGTTCAAAACATAGGCAGTAAGAAGAGTCAGTTTTCTTGTACTTAAGTCGGCATCGTGCCTTTTGTATTTAATTCCGATGCAATTTCTGTGTTTCATCGTCAATACGAAGGTCAGAGGGATACAGTAAACCTGAAGTGAAGCATCGGAATCTATAACTAATGTCACAGGAATGGTTCAAAACATAGATAGGAAGAAGAGGCAGTTAACTTGTTCTTAAGTCGGCATTGTGCATTTTGTTTCTAATTTCGAAGTAATTTCTGTGTGTCATCGTCAATAAGAAGGTCAGAGGGATACAGTAAACCTGAAGAAAGGCATCGGAATGTATAACTAGTGTAGCAGGAATGGTTCAAAGCATAGACAGTAAGAAGAGTCAGTTTTCTCGTACTTAAGTCGGCATTGTGTCTTTCGTATTTAATTCCGATGCAATTTCTGCGTTTCATCGTCAATGAGAAGGTCAGAGGCATACAGTAAACCAGAAGTGAAGCATCGGAATCTGTAACTAGTGTCACAGGCATGGTTCAAAACATAGACAGTAAGAAGAGTCAGTTTTCTTATACTTGAGTCGGCTTTGTGACTTTTGTATTTAATTCCGATGCAATTTCAGTGTTTCATCGTCAATAAGAAGGTCAGAGGGATACAGTGAACCTGAAGTGAAGCATCGGAATCTATAACTAGTGTCACAGGAATGGTTCAAGGCATAGACAGTAAGAAGAGTCAGTTTTCTTGTACTTAAGTCGGCATTGTGCCTTTCGTATTTAATTCCGATGCAATTTCTGTGTTCCATCGTCAATAAGAAGGTCAGACTTATACAGTAAACCTGAAGTGAAGCATCGGAATCTATAACTGGTGTCACAGGAATGGTCCAAAACATAGACAGTAAGAAGAGTCAGTTTTCTTCTACTTAAGGCGGCATTGTGCCTTTTCTATTTAATTCCCATGCAATTTCTGTCTTTCATCGTCAATAAGAAGGTCAGAGGGAAACAGTAAACCTGAAGTGAAGCATCGGAATCTATGACTAGTGTCACAGGAATGGTTCAAAGCATAGTCAGTAAGAAGGGTCAAATTTTTTTGTACGTAAGTCGGCAATGAGCCATTTGTTTTTAAATCCGATGCAATTTCTGTGTTTCATCGTCAATAAGAAGGTCAGAGGGATACAGTAAAGCTGAAGTGAAGCATCGGAATCTATAACTAGTGTCACAGGAATGGTTCTTAACATAGACAGTAGGAAGAGACAGTTAAATCGTTCTTAAGTCGGCATTGTGCATTTTGTATCTAATTTCGAAGTAATTTCTGTGTGTCATCGTCAATAAGAAGGTAAGAGGGATACAGTAAACCTGAAGAAAAGCATCGGAATCTATAACTAATGTCACAGGAATGGTTCAAAACATAGACAGGAAGAAGAGTCATTTATCTTGTACTTAAGTCGGTATTGTGCATTTTGTATTTAATTCAGAAGCAATTTCTGTGTTTCATCGTCAATAAGAAGGTCAGAGGGATACAGTAAACCTGAAGTGAAGCATCGGAATCTATAACTAGTGTCACAGGAATGGTTCAAAGCATAGACAGTAAGAAGAGTCAGTTTTCTTGTACTTAAGTCGGCATTGTGTCTTTCGTATTTATTTCCGATGCAATTTCTGTGTTCCATCAGCAATAAGAAGGTCAGAGGGATACAGCAAACATGAAGTGAAGCATCGGAATCTATAACTAGTGTCACAGGAATTGTTCAAAACATAGAAAGTAAGAAGAGTGAGTTTTCTTGTACTTAAGTCGGCACTGTGCGTTTTGTATTTAATTCTGATGCAATTTCTGTGTTTCATCGTCAATAACAAGGTCAGAGGGATACAGTAAACCTGCAGAGAAGCATCGGAATCTATAACTAGTGTCACATGAATGGTTCAAAACATAGACAGTAAGAAGAGTCAGTTTTATTGTACTTATGTCGGCATTGTGCCTTTTGTATTTAATCCCGATGCAATTTCTGTGTTTCATCGTCAATAAGAAGGTCAGAGGTATACAGTAAACCTGAAGTGAAGCATCGGAATCTATAACTAGTGTCACAGGTGTGGTTCAAAACATAGACAGTAAGAAGAGTCAGTTTTCTTGTACTAGAGTCGACATTGTGCCTTTTGTATTTAATTCCGATGCAATTTCTGTGTTTCATCGTCAATAAGAAGGTCAGAGGGATACAGTAAACCTGCAGTGAAGCATCGGAATCTATAACTAGTGTCACATGAATTGTTCAAAACATAGACAGTAAGAAGAGTCAGTTTTCTTGTACTTAAGTCGGCATTGTGCCTTATGTATTTAATTCCGATGCAATTTCTGTGTTTCATCGTCAATAAGAAGGTCAGAGGTATACAGAAAACCTGAAGTGAAGCATCGGAATCTATAACTCGTGTCACAGGAATGGTTCAAATCATAGACAGTAAAAAGAGTCAGTTTTTTTCTACTTAAGTCGGCATTGTGCCTTTTCTATTTAATTCCCATGCAATTTCTGTCTTTCATCGTCAATAAGAAGGTCAGAGGGATACAGTTAACCTGAAGTGAAGCATCGGAATCTATAACTAGTGTCACAGGAATGGTTCAAATCATAGACAGTAAGAAGAGTCAGTCTTCTTGTACTTAAGTCGACATTATGCCTTTTGTATTTAATTCCGATGCAATTTCTGTGTTTCATCGTCAATAAGAAGGTCAGAGGGATACAGTAAAGCTGACGTGAAGCATCGGAATCTATAACTAGTGTCACAGGAATGGTTCAAAACATAGACAGTAAGAAGAGTCAGTTTTCTTGTACTTAAGTCGGCATCGTGCCTTTTATATTTAATTCCGATGCAATTTCTGTGTTTCATCGTCAATACGAAGGTCAGAGGGATACAGTAAACCTGAAGCGAAGCATCGGAATCTATAACTAGTGTCACAGGAACGGTTCAAAACATACACAGTAAGAGGAGTCAGTTTTCTTGTACTTAAGTCGGCATTGTACATTTTGTATTTAATTCCGATGCAATTTCTGTGTTTCATCGTCAATAAGAAGGTCAGAGGCATACAGTAAACCTGAAGTGAAACATCGGAATCTATAACTAGTGTCACAGGAATGGTTCAAAACAGAGACAGTAAGAAGAGTCAGTTTTCTTATACTTAAGTCGGCATCGTGCCTTTTATATTTTATTCCGATGCAATTTCTGTGTTTCATCGTCAATACGAAGGTCAGAGGGATACAGTAAACCTGAAATGAAGCATCGGAATCTATAACTAGTGTCACAGGAATGGTTCAAAACATAGACAGGAAGAAGAATCAGTTATCTTGTACTTAAGTCGGTATTGTGCATTTTGTATTTAATTCCGAAGCAATTTCTGTGTTTCATCGTCAATAAGAATGTCAGAGGGATACAGTAAACCTGAAGTAAAGCTTCGGAATCTATAACGAGTGTCACATGAATGGTTCAAAACATAGACAGTAAGAAGAGTCTGTTTTCTTGTACTTAAGTCGGCATTGTGCTTTTGTATTTAATTCCGATGCAATTTCTGTGATTCATCGTCAATAAGAAGGTCAGAGGGATACAGTGATAGTGAAGTGAAGCATCGGAATCTATAACTAGTTTCACAGGAATGGTTCAAAGCATAGACAGTAAGAAGAGTCAGTTTTCTTGTACTTAAGTCGGCATTGTGTCTTTCGTATTTAATTCCGATGCAATTTCTGTGTTTCATCGTCAATAAGAAGGTCAGAGGGATACAGTAAACCTGAAGTGAAGCATCGGAAGCTATAACTAGTGTCACAGGAATGATTCAAAACATAGACAGTAAGAAGAGTCTGTTTTCTTGTACTTAAGTCGGCATTGTGCTTTTGTATTTAATTCCGAAGCAATTTCTGTGATTCTTCGTCAATACGAAGGTCAGAGGGATACAGTGAACCTGAAGTGAAGCATCGGAATCTATAACTAGTGTCACAGGAATGGTTCAAAGCATAGACAGTAAGATGAGTCACATTTCTTGTACTTAAGTCGGCATTGTGTTTTTCGTATTTAATTCCGTTGCAATTTCTGTGTTTCATCGTCAATATGAAGGTCAGAGGAATACAGTAAACATGAAAGCGAAGCATCGGAATCTATAACTAGTGTCACAGGAATGGTTCAAAACATAGACAGTAAGAAGAGTCAGTTTTCTTGTACTTAAGTCGGCATTGTACCTTTTGTATTTAATTCCGATGCAATTTCAGTGTTTCATCGTCAATAAGGAGGTCAGAGGGATACAGTGAACCTGAAGTGAAGCATCGGAATCTATAACTAGTGTCACAGGAATGGTTCAAAGCATAGACAGTAAGAAGAGTCAGTTTACTTGTACTTAAGTCGGCAGTGTGCCTTTCGTATTTAATTCCGATGCAATTTCTGTGTTTCATCGTCAATAAGAAGGTCAGAGGGATACAGTAAACCTGCAGTGAAGCATCGGAATCTATAACTAGTGTCATATGAATGGTTCAAAACATAGACAGTAAGAAGAGTCAGTTTTCTTGTACTTAAGTCGGCATTGTGCCTTTTGTATTTAATTCCGATGCAATTTCTGTGTTTCATCGTCAATAAGAAGGTCAGAGGTATACAGTAAACCTGAAGTGAAGCATCGGAATCTATAACTAGTGTCACAGGTATGGTTCAAAACATAGACAGTAAGATGAGTCAGTTTTCTTGTACCTAAGCCGACATTGTGCCTTTTGTATTTAATTCCGATGCAATTTCTGTGTTTCATCGTCAATAAGAAGGTCAGAGTTATACAGTAAAACTGAAGTGAAGCATCGGAATCTATAACTGGTGTCACAGGAATGGTCCAAAACATAGACAGTAAGAAGAGTCAGTTTTCCTCTACTTAAGGCGGCATTGTGCCTTTTCTATTTAATTCCCATGCAATTTCAGTCTTTCATCGTCAATAAGAAGGTCAGAGGGATACAGTAAACCTGAAGTAAAGCATCGGAATCTATAACTAGTGTCACAGGAATGGTTCAAAACATAGACAATAAGAAGAGTAAATTTTTTTTGTACATAAGTCGGCATTGAACCATTTGTTTTTAATTCCGATGCAATTTTCTGTGTTTCATCGTCAATAAGATTGTCAGAGGGATACAGTAAACCTGAAGAATCGCATCGGAATCTGTAACTAATGTCACAGGAATGGTTCAAAGCATAGACAGTAAGAAGAGTCAGTTTTCTTGTACTTAAGTCGGCATCGTGCCTTTTATATTTAATTCCGATGCAATTTCTGTGTTACATCGTCAATACGAAGGTCAGAGGGACACAGTAAACCTGAAGTGAAGCATCGGAATCTATAACTAGTGTCACAGGAATGGTTTAAAACATCGACAGTAAGAAGAGGCAGTTTTCTTGTACTTAAGTCGGCATTGTGTCTTTCGTATTTAATTCCGATGCAATTTCTGTGCTTCATCGTCAATAAGAAGGTCAGAGGGATACAGTAAACATGAAGTGAAGCATCGGAATCTATAACTAGTGTCACAGGAATTGTTCAAAACATAGACAGTAAGAAGAGTGAGTTTTCTTGTACTTAAGTCGGCATTGTGCCTTTTGTATTTAATTCTGATGCAATTTCTGTGTTTCATTGTCAATGAGAAGGTCAAAGGGATACAGTAAACCTGCAGTGAAGCATCGGAATCTATAACTAGTGTCACATGAATGGTTCAAAACATAGACAGTAAGAAGAGTCAGTTTTCTTGAACTTACGTCGGCATTGTGCCTTTTGTATTTAATTCCAAAGCAATTTCTGTGTTTCATCGTCAATAAGAAGGTCAGAGGTATACAGTAAACCTGAAGTGAAGGATCGGAATCTATAACTAGTGTCACAGGTATGGTTCAAAACATAGACAGTAAGAAGAGTCAGTTTTCTTGTACTTAAGTCGACATTGTGCCTTTTGTATTTAATTCCGATGCAATATCTGTGTTTCATCGTCAATAAGAAGGTCAGAGGGATACAGTAAACCTGAAGTTAAGCATCGGAATCTGTAACTGGTGTCACAGGAATGGTCCAAAACATAGACAGAAGAAGAGTCAGTTCTCTTCTACTTAAGGCGGCATTGTGCCTTATGTATTTAATTCCGATTCAATTTCCGTGTTTCATCGTCAATAAGAAGGTCAGAGGGATACAGTAAACCTGCAGTGAAGCATCGGAATCTATAACTAGTGTCACATGAATGGTTCAAAACATAGACAGTAAGAAGAGTCAGTTTTCTTTTACTTAAGTCGGCATTGTGCCTTTTGCATTTAATTCCGATGCAATTTCTGTTTTTCATCGTCAATAAGAAGGTCAGAGGTATACAGTAAACCTGAAGTGAGGCATCGGAATCTATAACTAGTGTCACAGGAATTGTTAAAACATAGACAGTAAGAAGAGTCAGTTTTCCTGTACTTAAGTCGGCATTGTGCCTTTGGTATTTAATTCCGATGCAATTTCTGTGTTTCATCGTCAATAAGAAGGTCAGAGGGATACAGTAAACCTGAAGTGAAGCATCGGAATCTATAACTAGTGTCACATGAATGGTTCAAAACATAGACAGTAAGAAGAGTCAGTTTTCTTGTACTTAAGTCGGCATTGTGCCTTTTGTATTTAATTCCGATGCAATTTCTGTGTTTCATCGACAATAAGAAAGTCAGAGGTATACAGTATACCTGAAGTGAAGCATCGGAATCTATAACTCGTGTCACAGGAATGGTTCAAAACATAGACAGTAAGAAGAGTCAGTTTTCTTGTTCTTAAGTCGGCATTGTGCCTTTTCTATTTAATTCCCATGCAATATCTGTCTTTCATAGTCAATAAGAAGGTCAGAGGGATACAGTAAACCTGAAGTGAAGCATCGGAATCTATAACTAGTGTCACAGGAATGGTTCAAAACATAGACAGTAAGAAGAGTCAGTCTTCTTGTACTTAAGTCGACATTGTGCCTTTTGTATTTAATTCCGATGCAATTTCTGTGTTTCATCGTCAATAAGAAGGTCAGAGGGATAAGGTAAAGCTGAAGTGAAGCATCGGAATCCATAACTAGTGTCACAGGAATGGTTCAAAACATAGACAGTAAGAAGAGTCAGTTTTCTTGTACTTGAGTCGGCATCGTGCCTTTCATATTTAATTCCGATGCAATTTCTGTGTTTCATCGTCAATACGAAGGTCAGAGGGATACAGTAAACCTGAAGCGAAGCATCGGAATCTCTAACTAGTGTCACAGGAATGGTTCAAAACATAGACAGTAAGAAGAGTCAGTTTTCTTGTACTTAAGTCAGCATTGTACATTTTGTATTTAATTCCGATGCAATTTCTGTGTTTCGTCGTCAATAAGAAGGTCAGAGGCAAACTGTAAACCTGAAGCGAAGCATCGGAATCTCTAACTAGTGTCACAGGAATGGTTCAAAACATAGACAGTAAGAAGAGTCAGTTTTCTTGTACTTAAGTCAGCATTGTACATTTTGTATTTAATTCCGATGCAATTTCAGTGTTTCATCGTCAATAATTAGGACAGAGGGATACAGTGAACCTGAAGTGAAGCATCGGAATCTATAACTAGTGTCACAGGAATGTTTCAAAGCATAGACAGTAAGAAGAGTCAGTTTTCTTGTACTTAAGTCGGCATTGTGCCTTTCGTATTTAATTCCGATGCAATTTCCGTGTTTCATCGTCAATAAGAAGGTCAGAGGGATACAGTAAACCTGAAGTGAAGCATCGGAACCTATAACTAGTGACACAGGAATTGTTCAAAACAAAGACAGTAAGAAGAGTCAGTTTTCTTGTACTTAAGTCGGCATTGTGCATTTTGTATTTAATTCCGATGCAATTTCTGTGTTTCATCGTCAATAAGAAGGCCAGACTGATACAGTAAACCTGAAGTGAAGCATCGGAATCTATAACTAGTGTCACAGGAATGGTTCAAAACATAGACAGTAAGAAGAGTCAATTTTTTTTGTACATAAGTCGGCATTGAGCCATTTGTTTTTAATTCCGATGCAATTTCTGTGTTTTATCGTCAATAAGAAGGTCAGAGGGATACAGTAAAGCTGAAGTGAAGCATCGGAATCTATAACTAGTGTCACAGGAATCGTTCAAATCATAGACAGGAAGAAGAGACAGTTAACTTGTTCTTCAGTCGGCAATGTGCATTTTGTATCTAATTTCGAAGCAATTTCTGTGTGTCATCGTCAATAAGAAGGTCAGAGGGATACAGTAAACCTGAAGAAAAGCATCGGAATCTATAACTAGTGTCACAGGAATGGTTCAAAACATAGACAGGAAGAAGAGTCAGTTATCATGTACTTAAGTCGGTATTGTGCATTTTGTATTTAATTCCGAAGCAATTTCTGTGTTTCATCGTCAATAAGAATGTCAGAGGGATACAGTAAACCTGAAGTAAAGCTTCGGAATCTATAACGAGTGTCACATGAATGGTTCAAAACATAGACAGTAAGAAGAGTCTGTTTTCTTGTACTTTAGTCGGCATTGTGCCTTTTGTATTTAATTCCGATGCAATATCTGTGTTTCATCGTCAATAAGAAGGTCAGAGGTATACAGTGAACCTGATGTGAAGCATCGGAATCTATAACTAGTGTCACAGGAATGGTTCAAAGCATAGACAGTAAGAAGAGTCAGTTTTCTTGTACTTAAGTCGGCATTGTGCCTTTTGTATTTAATTCCGATGCAATTTCTGTGTTTCATCGTCAATAAGAGGGTCAGAGGTATACAGTAAACCTGAAGTGAAGCATCGGAATCTATAACTAGTATCACAGGTATGGTTCAAAACATAGACAGTAAGAAGAGTCAGTTTTCTTGTACTTAAGTCGACATTGTGCCTTTTGTATTTAATTCCGATGCAATATCTGTGTTTCATCGTCAATAAGAAGGTCAGAGGGATACAGTAAACCTGAAGTTAAGCATCGGAATCTGTAACTGGTGTCACAGGAATGGTCCAAAACATAGACAGTAAGAAGAGTCAGTTCTCTTCTACTTAAGGCGGCATTGTGCCTTTTGTATTTAATTCCGATGCAATTTCTGTGTTTCATCGTCAATAAGAAGGTCAGAGGGATACAGTAAACCTGAAGTGAAGCATCGGAATCTATAACTGGTGTCACAGGAATGGTCCAAAACATAGACAGTAAGAAGAATCAGTTCTCTTCTACTTAAGGCGGCATTGTGCCTTTTGTATTTAATTCCGATGCAATTTCTGTGTTTCATCGTCAATAAGAAGGTCAGAGGGATACAGTAAACCTGCAGTGAAGCATCGGAATCTATAACTAGTGTCACATGAATGGTTCAAAACATAGACAGTAAGAAGAGTCAGTTTTCTTTAACTTGAGTCGGCTTTGTGCCTTTTGTATTTAATTCCGATGCAATTTCAGTGTTTCATCGTCAATAAGAAGGACAGAGGGATACAGTGAACCTGAAGTGAAGCATCGGAATCTATAACTAGTGTCACAGGAATGTTTCAAAGCATAGACAGTAAGAAGAGTCAGTTTTCTTGTACTTAAGTCGGCATTGTGCCTTTCGTATTTAATTCCGATGCAATTTCCGTGTTTCATCGTCAATAAGAAGGTCAGAGGGATACAGTAAACCTGAAGTGAAGCATCGGAACCTATAACTAGTGACACAGGAATTGTTCAAAACAAAGACAGTAAGAAGAGTCAGTTTTCTTGTACTTAAGTCGGCATTGTGCCTTTTGTATTTAATTCCGATGCAATTTCTGTGTTTCATCGTCAATAAGAAGGCCAGACTGATACAGTAAACCTGAAGTGAAGCATCGGAATCTATAACTAGTGTCACAGGAATGGTTCAAAACATAGACAGTAAGAAGAGTCAATTTTTTTTGTACATAAGTCGGCATTGAGCCATTTGTTTTTAATTCCGATGCAATTTCTGTGTTTTATCGTCAATAAGAAGGTCAGAGGGATACAGTATAGCTGAAGTGAAGCATCGGAATCTATACCTAGTGTCACAGGAATCGTTCAAATCATAGACAGGAAGAAGAGACAGTTAACTTGTTCTTCAGTCGGCAATGTGCATTTTGTATCTAATTTCGAAGCAATTTCTGTGTGTCATCGTCAATAAGAAGGTCAGAGGGATACAGTAAACCTGAAGAAAAGCATCGGAATCTATAACTAGTGTCACAGGAATGGTTCAAAACATAGACAGGAAGAAGAGTCAGTTATCATGTACTTAAGTCGGTATTGTGCATTTTGTATTTAATTCCGAAGCAATTTCTGTGTTTCATCGTCAATAAGAATGTCAGAGGGATACAGTAAACCTGAAGTAAAGCTTCGGAATCTATAACGAGTGTCACATGAATGGTTCAAAACATAGACAGTAAGAAGAGTCTGTTTTCTTGTACTTTAGTCGGCATTGTGCCTTTTGTATTTAATTCCGATGCAATTTCTGTGTTTCATCGTCAATAAGAAGGTCAGAGGTATACAGTGAACCTGATGTGAAGCATCGGAATCTATAACTAGTGTCACAGGAATGGTTCAAAGCATAGACAGTAAGAAGAGTCAGTTTTCTTGTACTTAAGTCGGCATTGTGCCTTTTGTATTTAATTCCGATGCAATTTCTGTGTTTCATCGTCAATAAGAAGGTCAGAGGTATACAGTAAACCTGAAGTGAAGCATCGGAATCTATAACTAGTATCACAGCTATGGTTCAAAACATAGACAGTAAGAAGAGTCAGTTTTCTTGTACTTAAGTCGACATTGTGCCTTTTGTATTTAATTCCGATGCAATATCTGTGTTTCATCGTCAATAAGAAGGTCAGAGGGATACAGTAAACCTGAAGTTAAGCATCGGAATCTGTAACTGGTGTCACAGGAATGGTCCAAAACATAGACAGTAAGAAGAGTCAGTTCTCTTCTACTTAAGGCGGCATTGTGCCTTTTGTATTTAATTCCGATGCAATTTCTGTGTTTCATCGTCAATAAGAAGGTCAGAGGGATACAGTAAACCTGAAGTGAAGCATCGGAATCTATAACTGGTGTCACAGGAATGGTCCAAAACATAGACAGTAAGAAGAGTCAGTTCTCTTCTACTTAAGGCGGCATTGTGCCTTTTGTATTTAATTCCGATGCAATTTCTGTGTTTCATCGTCAATAAGAAGGTCAGAGGGATACAGTAAACCTGCAGTGAAGCATCGGAATCTATAACTAGTGTCACATGAATGGTTCAAAACATAGACAATAAGAAGAGTCAGTTTTCTTTAACTTAAGTCGGCATTGTGCCTTTTGTATTTAATTCCGATGCAATTTCTGTGTTTCATCGTCAATAAGAAGGTCAGAGGTATACAGTAAACCTGAAGTGAAGCATCGGAATCTATAACTAGTGTCACAGGAATTGTTAAAACATAGACAGTAAGAAGAGTCTGTTTTCTTGTACTTAAGTCGGCATTGTACATTTTGTATTTAACTTCGATGCAATTTCTGTGTTTCATCGTCAATAAGAAGGTCAGAGGCATACAGTAAACCTGAAGTGAAGCATCGGAATCTATAACTAGTGTCACAGGAATGGTTCAAAACATAGACAGTAAGATTAGTCAGTTTTCTTATACTTGAGTCGGCTTTGTGCCTTTTGTATTTAATTCCGATGCAATTTCTGTGTTTCATCGTCAATAAAAAGGTCAGAGGGATACAGTGAACCTGAAGTGAAGCATCGGAATCTATAACTAGTGTCACAGGAATGGTTCAAAACATAGACAGGAAGAAGAGACAGTTAACTTGTTCTTCAGTCGGCATTGTGCGATTTTGTATCTAATTTCGAAGCTATTTATGTGTGTCATCGTCAATAAGATGGTCAGAGGGATACAGTAAACCTGAAGAAAAGGATCGGAATCTATAACTAGTGTCACAGGAATGGTTCAAAACATAGACAGTAAGAAGAGTCAGTTTTCTTGTACTTAAGTCGGCATCGTGCCTTTTATATTTAATTCCGATGCAATTTCTGTGGTTCATCGTCAATAAGAAGGCCAGACTGATACAGTAAACCTGAAGTGAAGCATCGGAATCTATAACTAGTGTCACAGGAATGGTTCAAAACATAGACAGTAGGAAGAGTCAATTTTTTTTGTACATAAGTCGGCATTGAGCCATTTGTTTTTAATTCCGATGCAATTTCTGTGTTTTATCGTCAATACGAAGGTCAGAGGGATACAGTAAAGCTGAAGTGAAGCATCGGAATCTATAACTAGTGTCACAGGAATCGTTCAAATCATAGACAGGAAGAAGAGACAGTTAACTTGTTCTTCAGTCGGCAATGTGCATTTTGTATCTAATTTCGAAGCAATTTCTGTGTGTCATCGTCAATAAGAAGGTCAGAGGGATACAGTAAACCTGAAGAAAAGCATCGGAATCTATAACTAGTGTCACAGGAATGGTTCAAAACATAGACAGGAAGAAGAGTCAGTTATCATGTACTTAAGTCGGTATTGTGCATTTTGTATTTAATTCCGAAGCAATTTCTGTGTTTCATCGTCAATAAGAATGTCAGAGGGATACAGTAAACCTGAAGTAAAGCTTCGGAATCTATAACGAGTGTCACATGAATGGTTCAAAACATAGACAGTAAGAAGAGTCTGTTTTCTTGTACTTTAGTCGGCATTGTGCCTTTTGTATTTAATCCCGATGCAATATCTGTGTTTCATCGTCAATAAGAAGGTCAGAGGTATACAGTGAACCTGATGTGAAGCATCGGAATCTATAACTAGTGTCACAGGAATGGTTCAAAGCATAGACAGTAAGAAGAGTCAGTTTTCTTGTACTTAAGTCGGCATTGTGCCTTTTGTATTTAATTCCGATGCAATTTCTGTGTTTCATCGTCAATAAGAGGGTCAGAGGTATACAGTAAACCTGAAGTGAAGCATCGGAATCTATAACTGGTGTCACAGGAATGGTCCAAAACATAGACAGTAAGAAGAGTCAGTTCTCTTCTACTTAAGGCGGCATTGTGCCTTTTGTATTTAATTCCGATGCAATTTCTGTGTTTCATCGTCAATAAGAAGGTCAGAGGGATACAGTAAACCTGCAGTGAAGCATCGGAATCTATAACTAGTGTCACATGAATGGTTCAAAACATAGACAGTAAGAAGAGTCAGTTTTCTTTAACTTGAGTCGGCTTTGTGCCTTTTGTATTTAATTCCGATGCAATTTCAGTGTTTCATCGTCAATAAGAAGGACAGAGGGATACAGTGAACCTGAAGTGAAGCATCGGAATCTATAACTAGTGTCACAGGAATGTTTCAAAGCATAGACAGTAAGAAGAGTCAGTTTTCTTGTACTTAAGTCGGCATTGTGCCTTTCGTATTTAATTCCTATGCAATTTCCGTGTTTCATCGTCAATAAGAAGGTCAGAGGGATACAGTAAACCTGAAGTGAAGCATCGGAACCTATAACTAGTGACACAGGAATTGTTCAAAACAAAGACAGTAAGAAGAGTCAGTTTTCTTGTACTTAAGTCGGCATTGTGCCTTTTGTATTTAATTCCGATGCAATTTCTGTGTTTCATCGTCAATAAGAAGGCCAGACTGATACAGTAAACCTGAAGTGAAGCATCGGAATCTATAACTAGTGTCACAGGAATGGTTCAAAACATAGACAGTAAGAAGAGTCAATTTGTTTTGTACATAAGTCGGCATTGAGCCATTTGTTTTTAATTCCGATGCAACTTCTGTGTTTTATCGTCAATAAGAAGGTCAGAGGGATACAGTAAAGCTGAAGTGAAGCATCGGAATCTATACCTAGTGTCACAGGAATCGTTCAAATCATAGACAGGAAGAAGAGACAGTTAACTTGTTCTTCAGTCGGCAATGTGCATTTTGTATCTAATTTCGAAGCAATTTCTGTGTGTCATCGTCAATAAGAAGGTCAGAGGGATACAGTAAACCTGAAGAAAAGCATCGGAATCTATAACTAGTGTCACAGGAATGGTTCAAAACATAGACAGGAAGAAGAGTCAGTTATCATGTACTTAAGTCGGTATTGTGCATTTTGTATTTAATTCCGAAGCAATTTCTGTGTTTCATCGTCAATAAGAATGTCAGAGGGATACAGTAAACCTGAAGTAAAGCTTCGGAATCTATAACGAGTGTCACATGAATGGTTCAAAACATAGACAGTAAGAAGAGTCTGTTTTCTTGTACTTTAGTCGGCATTGTGCCTTTTGTATTTAATTCCGATGCAATTTCTGTGTTTCATCGTCAATAAGAAGGTCAGAGGTATACAGTGAACCTGATGTGAAGCATCGGAATCTATAACTAGTGTCACAGGAATGGTTCAAAGCATAGACAGTAAGAAGAGTCAGTTTTCTTGTACTTAAGTCGGCATTGTGCCTTTTGTATTTAATTCCGATGCAATTTCTGTGTTTCATCGTCAATAAGAAGGTCAGAGGTATACAGTAAACCTGAAGTGAAGCATCGGAATCTATAACTAGTATCACAGGTATGGTTCAAAACATAGACAGTAAGAAGAGTCAGTTTTCTTGTACTTAAGTCGACATTGTGCCTTTTGTATTTAATTCCGATGCAATATCTGTGTTTCATCGTCAATAAGAAGGTCAGAGGGATACAGTAAACCTGAAGTTAAGCATCGGAATCTGTAACTGGTGTCACAGGAATGGTCCAAAACATAGACAGTAAGAAGAGTCAGTTCTCTTCTACTTAAGGCGGCATTGTGCCTTTTGTATTTAATTCCGATGCAATTTCTGTGTTTCATCGTCAATAAGAAGGTCAGAGGGATACAGTAAACCTGAAGTGAAGCATCGGAATCTATAACTGGTGTCACAGGAATGGTCCAAAACATAGACAGTAAGAAGAGTCAGTTCTCTTCTACTTAAGGCGGCATTGTGCCTTTTGTATTTAATTCCGATGCAATTTCTGTGTTTCATCGTCAATAAGAAGGTCAGAGGGATACAGTAAACCTGCAGTGAAGCATCGGAATCTATAACTAGTGTCACATGAATGGTTCAAAACATAGACAGTAAGAAGAGTCAGTTTTCTTTAACTTAAGTCGGCATTGTGCCTTTTGTATTTAATTCCGATGCAATTTCTGTGTTTCATCGTCAATAAGAAGGTCAGAGGTATACAGTAAACCTGAAGTGAAGCATCGGAATCTATAACTAGTGTCACAGGAATTGTTAAAACATAGACAGTAAGAAGAGTCTGTTTTCTTGTACTTAAGTCGGCATTGTACATTTTATATTTAACTTCGATGCAATTTCTGTGTTTCATCGTCAATAAGAAGGTCAGAGGCATACAGTAAACCTGAAGTGAAGCATCGGAATCTATAACTAGTGTCACAGGAATGGTTCAAAACATAGACAGTAAGATTAGTCAGTTTTCTTATACTTGAGTCGGCTTTGTGCCTTTTGTATTTAATTCCGATGCAATTTCTGTGTTTCATCGTCAATAAAAAGGTCAGAGGGATACAGTGAACCTGAAGTGAAGCATCGGAATCTATAACTAGTGTCACAGGAATGGTTCAAAACATAGACAGGAAGAAGAGACAGTTAACTTGTTCTTCAGTCGGCATTGTGCGATTTTGTATCTAATTTCGAAGCTATTTATGTGTGTCATCGTCAATAAGATGGTCAGAGGGATACAGTAAACCTGAAGAAAAGGATCGGAATCTATAACTAGTGTCACAGGAATGGTTCAAAACATAGACAGTAAGAAGAGTCAGTTTTCTTGTACTTAAGTCGGCATCGTGCCTTTTATATTTAATTCCAATGCAATTTCTGTGGTTCATCGTCAATACGAAGGTCTGAGGGATACAGTAAACCTGAAGTGAAGCACCGGAATCTATAACTAGTGTCATAGGAATGGTTCAAAACATAGACAGGAAGAAGAGTCAGCTATCTTGTACTTAAGCCGGTATTGTGCATTTTGTATTTAATTCCGAAGCAATTTCTGTGTTTCATCGTCAATAAGAATGTCAGAGGGATACAGTAAACCTGAAGTAAAGCTTCGGAATCTATAAGGAGTGTCACATGAATGGTTCAAAACATAGACAGTAAGAAGAGTCTGTTTTCTTGTACTTTAGTCGGCATTGTGCCTTTTGTATTTAATTTTGATGCAATTTCTGTGTTTCATCGTCAATAAGAAGGTCAGAGGTATACAGTGAACCTGAAGTGAAGCATCGGAATCTATAACTAGTGTCACAGGAATGGTTCAAAGCATAGACAGTAAGAAGAGTCAGTTTTCTTGTACTTAAGTCGGCATCGTGCCTTTTATATTTAATTCCGATGCAATTTCTGTGTTTCATCGTCAATAAGAAGGTCAAAGGCATACAGTAAACCTGAAGTGAAGCATCGGAATCTAGAACTTGTGTCACAGGACTGGTTCAAAACGTAGACAGGAAGAAGAGTCAATTTTTTTTGTACATAAGTCTGCATTGAGCCATTTGTTTTTAATTCCGATGCAACTTCTGTGTTTTATCGTCAATAAGAAGGTCAGAGGGATACAGTAAAGCTGAAGTGATGCATCGGAATCTGTAACTAGTGTCACAGGAATGGTTCAAAACATAGACAGGAAGAAGAGAAAGTTAACTTGTTCTTCAGTCGGCATTGTGCATTTAGTATCTAATTTCGAAGCAATTTCTGTGTTTCATCGTCAATACGAAGGTCAGAGGGATACAGTAAACCTGAAGTGAAGCATCGGAATCTATAACTAGTGTCACAGGAATGGTTCAAAACATAGACAGGAAGAAGAGACAGTTATCTTGTACTTAACTCGGTATTGTGCATTTTCTATTTAAGTCCGAAGCAATTTCTGTGTTTCATCGTCAATAAGAATGTCAGAGGGTTACAGTAAACCTGAAGTAAAGCTTCGGAATCTATAACGAGTGTCACATGAATGGTTCAAAACATAGACAGTAAGAAGAGTCTGTTTTCTTGTACTTTAGTCGGCATTGTGCCTTTTGTATTTAATTCCGATGCAATTTCTGTGTTTCATCGTCAATAAGAAGGTCACAGGGATACAGTGAACCTGAAGTGAAGCATCGGAATCTATAACTAGTGTCACAGGAATGGTTCAAAGCATAGACAGTACGAAGAGTCCGTTTTCTTGTACTTAAGTCGGCATTGTGTCTTTCGTATTTAATTCCGATGCAATTTCTGTGTTTCATCGTCAATAAGAAGGTCAGTGGGATACAGTAAACATGAAGTGAAGCATCGGAATCTATAACTAGTGTCACAGGAATGGTTCAAAACATAGACAGGAAGAAGAGACAGTTAACTTGTTCTTCAGTCGGCATTGTGCATTTTGTATCTAATTTCGAAGCAATTTCTGCGTTTCATCGTCAATACGAAGGTCAGAGGGATACAGTAAACCTGAAGTGAAGCATCGGAATCTATAACTAGTGTCACAGGAATGGTTCAAAACATAGACAGGAAGAAGAGACAGTTATCTTGTACTTAGGTCGGTATTGTGCATTTTGTAATTAATTCCGAAGCAATTTCTGTGTTTCATCGTCAATAAGAATGTCAGAGGGATACAGTAAACCTGAAGTAAAGCTTCGGAATCTATAACGAGTGTCACATGAATGGTTCAAAACATAGACAGTAAGAAGAGTCTGTTTTCTTGTACTTTAGTCGGCATTGTGCCTTTTGTATTTAATTCCGATGCAATTTCTGTGTTTCATCGTCAATAAGAAGGTCAGAGGGATACAGTGAACCTGAAGTGAAGCATCGGAATCTATAACTAGTGTCACAGGAATTGTTCAAAACATAGACAGTAAGAAGAGTGAGTTTTCTTGTACTTAAGTCGGCATTGTGCTTTTTGTATTTAATTCCGATGCAATTTCTGTGTTTCATCGTCAATAATAAGGTCAGAGGGATACAGTAAAACTGAAGTGAAGCAACGGAATCTATAACTAGAGCCACAGGAATGGTTCAAAACATAGGCAGGAAGAAGAGTCAGTTTTCTTGTACTTATGTCGGCATTGTGCCTTTTGTTTTTAATTCCGATGCAATATCTGTGATTCATCGTCAATAAGAAGGTCAGAGGGATACAGTAAACCTGAAGTGAAGCATCGGAATCTATAACTAGTGTCACAGGAATGGTTCAAATCATAGACAGTAAGAAGAGTCAGTTTTCGTGTCCTTAAGTCGGTATTGTGCCTTTTGTATTTAATTCCGATGCAAATTCTGTGTTTCATCGTCAATATGATGGTCAGAGGGATACAGTAAACATGAAGTGAAGCATCGGAATCTATAATTAGTGTCACATGACTGGTTCAAAACATAGACAAAAAGAAGAGTCAGTTTTTTTGTACTTAAGTCGGCATTGTGCCTTTTGTATGTAATTCCGAAGCAATTTCTGTGTTTCATCGTCAATAAGAAGGTCACAGGGATACAGTAAGCCTGAGGTGAAGCATCGGAATCAATAACTAGTGTCACAGGAATGGATCAGAACATAGACAGTAGGAAGGGTCAGCTTTCTTGTACTTAAGTCGGCATTGTGCCTTTTGTATTTAATTCCGATGCAAATTCTGTGTTTCATCGTCAATACGAAGGTCGGAGGCATACAGTAAACCTGAAGTGAAGCATCGGAATCTATAACTAGTGACACATGAATGGTTCAAAACATAGACAGTAAGAAGAGTCAGTTTTCTTGTACTTAAGTCAGCATTGTTTCTTTTGTATTTCATTCCGATGCAATTTCTGTGTTTCATCGCCAATAAGAAGGTCAGAGGGATACAGTAAACCTGAAGTGAAGCATCGGAATCTATAACTAGTGTCACAGGTATGGTTCAAAACATAGACGGTAAGAAGATCAGTTTTCTTGTACTTAAGTCGGCATTGTGCCTTTGTATTTAATTCCGATGCAATTTCTGTGTTTCATCGTCAATAAGAAGGTCAGTGGGATACAGTAAACCTAAAGTGAAGCATCGGAATCTATAACAAGTGTCACAGGAATGGTTCAAAACATAGACAGTAAGAAGAGTCAGTTTTCTTGTACTTAAGTTGGCATTGTGCCTTTTCTGTTTAATTCCGAAGTAATTTCTGTGTTTCATCGTGAATAAGAAAGTGAGAGGGATACAGTAAACCTGAAGTGAAGCATCGGAATCCATAACTAGTGTCACATGAATGTTTCAAAACACAGGCAGTAAGAAGAGTCAGTTTTCTTGTATTTAAGTCGGCATTGTACCTTTTGTATTTAATTCCGTTGCAATTTCTGTGTTTCATCGTCAATAACAAGGTCAGAGGGATACAGTATGCCTGAAGTGAAGCATCGGAATCTATAACTAGTGTCACAGGAATGGTTCAAAAGATAGACAGTAAGAACAGTCAGTTTTCTAGTACTTAAGTCGACGTTGTGCCCTTTGTATTTTATTCCGATGCAGTTTCTGTGTTTCATCGTCAATTATATGGTCAGAGGGATACAGTAAACCGGAAGTGAAGCATCGGAATCTATAACTAGTGTCACATGAATGGTTCAAACATAGACAGTAAGAAGAGCCAGTTTTCTTGAACTTAAGTCGGCATTGTGCCTTTTGTAATTAATTCCGATACAATTTCTGTGTTTCATCGTCAATAAGAAGGTCAGAGGGATACAGTAACCTGAAGTGAAGCATCGGTATCTATAACTAGTGTCACAGGAATGGGTCAAAACATAGACAGTGAGGAGAGTCAGTTTTCTTGTACTTAAGTCGGCATTGTGCCTTTTGTATATTATTCCGATGCAATTTCTTTTTTTCATCGTCAATAATAAGGTCAGAGGGATACAGTAAACCGGAAGTGAAGCATCGGAATCTATAACTAGTGTCACAGGAATGGTTCAAACATAGAGAGTAAGGAGAGTCAGTTTTCTTGTACTTAATTCGGCAGTGTGCCTTTTGTATTTTATTCCGATGCAATTTCTGTGTTTCATCGTCAATAATAAGGTCAGAAGGATACAGTAAACCGGAAGTGAAGCATCGGAATCTAAAACCAGTCTCACAGGAAAGTTCAATGCATAGGCAGTAAGAAGAGCCAGTCTTCTTGTACTTGAGTAGGCATTGTGACTTTTGTATCTAATTCCGATGCAATTTCTGTCTTACATCGTAAATAGGAAGGTCAGAGGGATACAGTAAACCAGTAGTGAAGCATCGGAATCCATAACTAGAGGCATGGGGGTGCGTCAAAACATAGACAGTAAGAAGAGTCAGTTTTCTTGTATTTAAGTCGGCATTGTGACTTTTTCATATAATTCTGATGCAATTTCTGTGTTTCATCGTCAATAAGAAGGTCAGAGGGATATAGTTAACCTGAAGTGATGCATCGGAATCTATAACTAGTGTCACAGGAATGGTTCAAAACATAGAGGGTAAGAAGAGCCAGTCTTCTTGAACTTGAGTCGGCATTGTGCCCATGTATTTAATTCCGATGCAATTTCTGTGTTTCATCGTCAATAAGAAGGTCAGAGGGATACAGTAAAGCTGAAGTGAAGCATCGGAAACTATAACTAGTGTCACAGGAATAGTTCAAAACAAAGACTGTAAGAACAGTCAGTCTTCTTGTACTTAAGTCGGCATTGTGCCTTTTCTATTTAATTCTGATGCAATTTCTGTGTTTCATCGTCAATAAGAAGGTCAGAGGGATACAGTAAACCTTACGTGAAGCATCGGAATCTATAACTGGTGTCACAGGAATGGTCCAAAACATAGACAGTAAGAAGAGTCAGTTCTCTTCTACTTAAGGCGGCATTGTGCCTTTTGTATTTAATTCCGATGCAATTTCTTTGTTTCATTGTCAATAAGAAGGTCAGAGGGATACAGTAAACCTGCAGTGAAGCATCGGAATCTATAACTAGTGTCACATGAATGGTTCAAAACATAGACAGTAAGAAGAGTAAGTTTTCTTTTACTTAAGTCGGCATTGTGCCTTTTGTATTTATTTCCGATGCAATTTCTGTGTTTCATCGTCAATAAGAAGGTCAGAAAGATGCAGTGAACCTGAAGTGAAGCATCGGAATCGATAACTAGTGTCACAGGAATGGTTCAAAACATAGACAGTAAGAAGAGTCAATTTTTTTTGTACATAAGTCTCCATTGAGCCATTTGTTTTTAATTCCGATGCAACTTCTGGGTTTTATCGTCAATAAGAAGGTCAGAGGGATACAGTAAAGCTGAAGTGAAGCATCGGAATCTGTAACTAGTGTCACAGGAATGGTTCAAAACATAGACAGGAGGAAGAGACAGTTAACTTGTCCTTCAGTCGGCATTGTGCATTTTGTATTTATTTTCGAAGCAATTTCTGTGTTACATCGTCAATACGAAGGTCAGAGGGATACAGTAAACCTGAAGTGAAGCATCGGAATCTATAACTAGTGTCACAGGAATGGTTCAAAACATAGACAGGAAGAAGAGACAGTTATCTTGTACTTAAGTCGGTATTGTGCATTTTGTATTTAAGTCCGAAGCAATTTATGTGTTTCATGGTCAATAAGAATGTCAGAGGGATACAGTAAACCTGAAGTAAAGCTTCGGAATCTATAACGAGTGTCACATGAATGGTTCAAAACATAGACAGTAAGAAGAGTCTGTTTTCTTGTACTTTAGTCGGCATTGTGCCTTTTGTATTTAATTCCGATGCAATTTCTGTGTTTCATCGTCAATAAGAAGGTCAGAGGGATACAGTGAACCTGAAGTGAAGCATCGGAATCAATAACTAGTGTCACAGGAATGGTTCAAAGCAAAGACAGTACGAAGAGTCCGTTTTCTTGTACTTAAGTCGACATTGTGCCTTTCGTATTTAATTCCGATGCAATTTCTGTGTTTCATCGTCAATAAGAAGGTCAGTGGGATACAGTAAACATGAAGTGAAGCATCGGAATCTATAACTAGTGTCACAGGAATGGTTCAAAACATAGACAGGAAGAAGAGACAGTTAACTTGTTCTTCAGTCGGCATTGTGCATTTTGTATCTAATTTCGAAGCAATTTCTGTGTTTCATCGTCAATACGAAGGTCAGAGGGATACAGTAAACCTGAAGTGAAGCATCGGAATCTATAACTAGTGTCACAGGAATGGTTCAAAACATAGACAGGAAGAAGAGACAGTTATCTTGTACTTAAGTCGGTATTGTGCATTTTGTATTTAATTCCGAAGCAATTTCTGTGTTTCATCGTCAATAAGAATGTCAGAGGGATACAGTAAACCTGAAGCAAAGCTTCGGAATCTATAACGAGTGTCACATGAATGGTTCAAAACATAGACAGTAAGAAGAGTCTGTTTTCTTGAACTTTAGTCGGCATTGTGCCTTTTGTACTTAATTCCGATGCAATTTCTGTGTTTCATCGTCAATAAGAAGGTCAGAGGGATACAGTGAACCTGAAGTGAAGCATCGGAATCTATAACTAGTGTCACAGGAATTGTTCAAAACATAGACAGTAAGAAGAGTGAGTTTTCTTGTACTTAAGTCGGCATTGTGCTTTTTGTATTTAATTCCGATGCAATTTCTGTGTTTCATCGTCAATAAGAAGGTCAGAGGTATACAGTAAACCTGAAGTAAAGCATCGGAATCTATAACTAGTGTCACAGGTATGGTTCAAAACATAGACAGAAAGAAAGTCAGTTTTCTTGTACTTAAGTCGACATTGTGCCTTTTGTATTTAATGCCGATGCAATATCTGTGTTTCATCGTCAATAAGAAGGTCAGAGGGATACAGTAAACCTGAAGTGAAGCATCGGAATCTATAACTGGTGTCACAGGAATGGTCCAAAACATAGACAGTAAGAAGAGTCAGTTTTCTTCTACTTAAGGCGGCATTGTGCCTTTTCTATTTAATTCCCATGCAATTTCTGTGTTTCATCGTCAATAATAAGGTCAGAGGGATACAGTAAAACTGAAGTGAAGCAACGGAATCTATAACTAGTGCCACAGGAATGGTTCTAAACATAGGCAGGAAGAAGAGTCAGTTTTCTTGTACTTATGTCGGCATTGTGCCTTTTGTTTTTAATTCCGATGCAATATCTGTGTTTCATCGTCAATAAGAAGGTCAGAGGGATACAGTAAAGCTGAAATGAAGCATCGGAATCTATAACTAGTGTCACAGAAATGGTTGAAAACATAGACAGTAAGAAGAGTCAGTTTTTCTTGTACTTAAGTCGGCATTGTTCCTTTTATATTTAATTCCAATGCAATTTCTGTGTTTCATCGTCAATAAGATGGTCAGAGGGATACAGTAAACCTAAAGTGAAGCATCGGAATCTATAACTAGTGTCACAGGAATGGTTCAAACCATAGACAGGAAGAAGAGACAGTTAACTTGTTCTTAAGTCGGCATTGTGCATTTTGTATCTAATTTCGAAGCAATTTCTGTGTTTCATCGTCAATAAGAGGGTCAGAGGGATACAGCAAACCTGAAGAAAAGCATCGGAATCTATAACGAGTGTAACATGAATGGTTCAAAACATACACAGTAAGAAGAGTCTGTTATCTTGTACTTAAGTTGGCATTGTGCCTTTTATATTTAATTCCGATACAATTTCTGTATTTCATCGTCCTTAAGAAAGTCAAAGGGATACAGTGAACCTGAAGTGAGCAACGGAATCTATATCTAGTGTCACAGAAATGGTTCTAAACATAGACAGTAAGAAGAGTCAGTTTCCTTGTACTTAAGTCGGCAATGTGCCATTTGTATTTAATTCCGATGCAATTCCTCTGTTTCATCGACAATAAGAAGGTCAGAGGGATACAGTAAACCTGAAGTGAAGCATCGGAATCTATAACTAGTGTCACAGGAATGGTTCAAATCATAGACAGTAAGAAGAGTGAGTTTTCGTGTCCTTAAGTCGGTATTGTGCCTTTTGTATTTAATTTCGATGCAAATTCTGTGTTTCATCGTGAATATGATGGTCAGAGGGATACAGTAAACCTGAAGTGAAGCATCGGAATGTATAATTAGTGTCACATGACTGGTTCAAAACATAGACAAAAAGAAGAGTCAGTTTTCTTGTACTTAAGCCGGCATTGTGCCTTTTGTATGTAATTCCGAAGCAATTTCTGTGTTTCATCGTCAATAAGAAGGTCACAGGGATACAGTAAACCTGAGGTGAAGCATCGGAATCAATAGCTAGTGTCACAGGAATGGTTCAGAACATAGACAGTAAGAAGGGTCAGCTTTCTTGTACTTAAGTCGGCATTGTGCCTCTTGTATTTAATTCCGATGCAAATACTGTGTTTCATCGTCAATACGAAGGTCGGAGGCATACAGTAAAATTGAAGTGAAGCATCGGAATCTATAACTAGTGTCACATGAATGGTTCAAAACATAGACAGTAAGAAGAGTCAGTTTTCTTGTACTTAAGTCAGCATTGTTTCTTTTGTATTTCATTCCGATGCAATTTCTGTGTTTCATCGTCAATAAGAAGGTCAGAGGGATACAGTAAACCTGAAGTGAAGCATCGGAATCTATAACTAGTGTCACAGGTATGGTTCAAAACATAGACGGTAAGAAGATCAGTTTTCTTGTGCCTTTTGTATTTAATTCCGATGCAATTTCTGTGTTTCATCGTCAATAAGAAGGTCAGTGGGATACAGTAAACCTAAAGTGAAGCATCGGAATCTATAACAAGTGTCACAGGAATGGTTCAAAACATAGACAGTAAGAAGAGTCAGTTTTCTTGTACTTAAGTTGGCATTGTGCCTTTTCTGTTTAATTCCGAAGTAATTTCTGTGTTTCATCGTGAATAAGAAGGTGAGAGGGATACAGTAAACCTGAAGTGAAGCATCGGAATCCATAACTAGTGTCACATGAATGGTTCAAAACACAGACAGTAAGAAGAGTCAGTTTTCTTGTATTTAAGTCGGCATTGTACCCTTTGTATTTAATTCCGTTGCAATTTCTGTGTTTCATCGTCAATAACAAGGTCAGAGGGATACAGTATACCTGAAGTGAAGCATCGGAATCTATAACTAGTGTCACAGGAATGGTTCAAAAGATAGACAGTAAGAACAGTCAGTTTTCTAGTACTTAAGTCGGCGTTGTGCCCTTTGTATTTTATTCCGATGCAATTTCTGTGTTTCATCGTCAATTATATGGTCAGAGGGATACAGTAAAAAGGAAGTGAAGCATCGGAATCTATAACTAGTGTCACATGAATGGTTCAAACATAGACAGTAAGAAGAGCCAGTATTCTTGAACTTAAGTCGGCATTGTGCCTTTTGTAATTAATTCCGATACAATTTCTGTGTTTCTTCGTCAATAAGAAGGTCAGAGGGATACAGTAAACCTGAAGTGAAGCATCGGTATCTATAACTAGTGTCACAGGAATGAGTCAAAACATAGACAGTAAGGAGAGTCAGTTTTCTTGTACTTAAGTCGGCATTGTGCCTTTTGTATTTTATTCCGATGCAATTTCTTTTTTTCATCGTCAATAATAAGGTCAGAGGGATACAGTAAACCGGAAGTGAAGCATCGGAATCTATAACTAGTGTCACAGGAATGGTTCAAACATAGAGAGTAAGGAGAGTCAGTTTTCTTGTACTTAATTCGGCAGTGTGCCTTTTGTATTTTATTCCGATGCAATTTCTGTGTTTCATCGTCAATAATAAGGTCAGAAGGATACAGTAAACCGGAAGTGAAGCATCGGAATCCATAACTAGAGGCATGGGGGTCCGTCAAAACATAGACAGTAAGAAGAGTCAGTTTTCTTGTATTTAAGTCGGCATTGTGCCTTTTTCATATAATTCTGATGCAATTTCTGTGTTTCATCGTCAATAAGAAGGTCAGAGGGATATAGTAAACCTGTAGTGATGCATCGGAATCTATAACTAGTGTCACAGGAATGGTTCAAAACATAGAGAGTAAGAAGGGCCAGTCTTCTTGAACTTGAGTCGGCATTGTGCCCATGTATTTAATTCCGATGCAATTTCTGTGTTTCATCGTCAATAAGAAGGTCAGAGGGATACAGTAAAGCTGAAGTGAAGCATCGGAATCTATAACTAGTGTCACAGGAATAGTTCAAAACAAAGACTGTAAGAACAGTCAGTCTTCTTGTACTTAAGTCGGCATTGTGCCTTTTGTATTTAATTCTGATGCAATTTCTGTGTTTCATCGTCAATAAGAAGGTCAGAGGGATACAGTAAACCTTATGTGAAGCATCGGAATCTATAACTGGTGTCACAGGAATGGTCCAAAACATAGACAGTAAGAAGAGTCAGTTCTCTTCTACTTAAGGCGGCATTGTGCCTTTTGTATATAATTCCGATGCAATTTCTGTGTTTCATCGTCCATAAGAAGGTCAGTGGGATACAGTAAACCTGCAGTGAAGCATCGGAATCTATAACTAGTGTCACATGAAAGGTTCAAAACATAGACAGTAAGAAGAGTCAGTTTTCTTTTACTTAAGTCGGCATTGTGCCTTTTGTATTTATTTCCGATGCAATTTCTGTGTTTCATCGTCAATAAGAAGGTCAGAGGTATACAGTAAACCTGAAGTGAAGCATCGGAATCTATAACTAGTGTCACTGGAATTGTTAAAACATAGACAGTAAGAAGAGTCAGTTTTCTTGTACTTAAGTCGGCATTGTGCCTTTTGTATTTAATTCCGATGCAATTTCTGTCTTTCATCGTCAATAAGATGGTCAGAGGTATATAGTAAACCTGAAGTGAAGCATCGGAATCCATAACTCGTGTCACAGGAATGGTTCAAAACATAGACAGTAAGAAGAGTCAGTTTTCTTCTACCTAATTCGGCATTGTGCCTTTTCTATTTAATTCCCATGCAATTTCTGTCTTTCATCGTCAATAAGAAGGTCAGAGGGATACAGTAAACCTGAAGTGAAGCATCGGAATCCATAACTAGTGTCACAGGATTGGTTCAAAACATAGACAGTAAGAAGAGTCAGTCTTCTTGCACTTAAGTCGACATTGTGCCTTTTGTATTTAATTCCGATGCAATTTCTGTGTTTCATCGTCAATAAGAAGGTCAGAGGGATACAGTAAACCTGCAGTGAAGCATCGGAATCTACAACTAGTGTCACATGAATGGTTCAAAACATAGACAGTAAGAAGAGTCAGTTTTCTTGTACTTAAGTCGGCAGTGTGCCTTTTGTATTTAATTCCGATGCAATTTCCGTGTCTCATCGTCAATAAGAAGGTCAGAGGTATACAGTAAACCTGAAGTGAAGCATCGGAATCTATAACTCGTGTCACAGGAATGGTTTAAAACATAGACAGTAAGAAGAGTCAGTTTTCTTCTACTTAAGTCGGCATTGTGCCTTTTGTATTTAATTCCGAATCAATTTCTTTGTTTCATCGTCAATAAGAAGGTCAGAGGGATACAGTAAAGCTGAAGTGAAGCATCGGAATCTATAACTAGTGTCACAGGAATGGTTCAAAACATAGACAGTAAGGAGAGTCAGTTTTCTTGTACTTAAGTCGGCATTGTGGCTTTTATATTTAATTCCGATGCAATTTCTGTGTTTCATCGTCAATACGAAGGTCAGAGGGATACAGTAAACCTGAAGCGAAGCATCGGAATCTATAACTAGTGTCACAGGAATGGTTCAAAACATGGACAGGAAGAAAGGACAGTTAACTTGTTCTTAAGTCGGCATTGTGCATTTTGTATCTAATTTCGAAGCAATTTCTGTGTTTCATCGTCAATAAGAGGGTCAGAGGGATACAGCAAACCTGAAGAAAAGCATCGGAATCTATAACGAGTGTCACATGAATGGTTCAAAACATAGACAGCAAGAAGAGTCTGTTATCTTGTACTTAAGTTGGCATTGTGCCTTTTGTATTTAATTCCGATACAATTTCTGTATTTCATCGTCAATAAGAAGGTCAAAGGGATACAGTGAACCTGAAGTGAAGCATCGGAATCTATATCTAGTGTCACAGGAATGGTTCAAAACATAGACAGTAAGAAGAGTCAGTTTTCTTGTCCTTAAGTCGGCATTGTGCCTTTTGTATTTAATTCCGATGCAAATTCTGTGTTTCATCGTCAATAAGACGGTCGGAGGCATACAGTTAACCTGAAGTGAAGCATCGGAATCTATAACTAGTGTCACATGAATGGTTCAAAACATAGACAGTAAGAAGAGTCAGTTTTCTTGTACTTAAATCAGCATTGTTTCTTTTGTATTTCATTCTGATGCAATTTCTGTGTTTCATCGTCAATAAGAAGGTCAGAGGGATACAGTAAACGTGAAGTGAAGCATCGGAATGTATAACTAGTGTCACAGGTATGGTTCAAAACATAGACAGTAAGAAGATCAGTTTTCTTGTACTTAAGTCGGCATTGTACCTTTTGTATTTAATTCCGTTGCAATTTCTGTGTTTCATCGTCAATAACAAGGTCAGAGGGATACAGTATACCTGAAGTGAAGCATCGGAATCTAAAACTAGTGGCACAGGAATGGTTCAAAAGATAGACAGTAAGAAGAGTCAGTTTTCTAGTACTTAAGTCGGCATTTTGCCCTTTGTATTTTATTACGATGCAATTTCTGTGTTTCATCGTCAATTATATGGTCAGAGGGATACAGTAAACCGGAAGTGAAGCATCGGAATCTATAACTAGTGTCACATGAATGGTTCAAACGTAGACAGTAAGAAGAGCCAGTTTTCTTGAACTTATGTCGGCATTGTGCCTTTTGTATTTAAATCTGATACAATTTCTGTGTTTCATCGTCAATAAGAAGGTCAGAGGGATACAGTAAACCTGAAGTGAAGCATCGGTATCTATAACTAGCGTCACAGGAATGGGTCAAAACATAGACAGTAAGAAGAGTCAGTTTTCTTGTACTTAAGTCGGCCTTGTGACTGTTGTATTTTATTCCGATGCAATTTCTTTTTTTCATCGTCAATAATAAGGTCAGAGGGATACAGTAAACCGGAAGTGAAGCATCGGAATCTATAACTAGTGTCACAGGAATGGTTCAAACATAGAGAGTAAGGAGAGTCAGTTTTCTTGTACTTAATTCGGCAGTGTGCCTTTTGTATTTTATTCCGATGCAATTTCTGTGTTTCATCGTCAATAATAAGGTCAGAAAGATACAGTAAACCGGCAGTGAAGCATCGGAATCTAAAACCAGTCTCACAGGAAAGTTTCAAAGCATAGGCAGTAAGAAGAGCCAGTCTTCTTGTACTTGAGTCGGCATTGTGACTTTTGTATCTAATTCCGATGCAATTTCTGTCTTACATCAACAATAAGAAGGTCAGAGGGATACAGTAAACCAGAAGTGAAGCATCGGAATCCATAACTAGAGGCATGGGAGTGCGTCAAAACATAGACAGTAAGAAGAGTCAGTTTTCTTTTACTTAAGTTGGCATTGAGCCTTTTGTATTTAATTCCGATGCAATTTCTGTGTTTTATCGCCAATAAGAAGGTCAGAGGTATATAGTAAACCTGAAGTGAAGCATCGGAATCTATAACTAGTGTCACATGAATGGTTCAAAACATAGACAGTAAGAAGAGTCAGTTTTCTTGTACTTGAGTCGGCATTGTGCCTTTTGTATTTAATTCCGATGCAATTTCTGTCTTTCATCGTCATTAAGAAGGTCACAGGGATACAGTAAACCTGAAGTGAAGCATCGGAATCTATAACTAGTGTCGCAGGAATGGTTCAAAACATAAACAGTAAGAAGAGTCAGTCTTCTTGCACTTAAGTCGACATTGTGCCTTTTGTATTTAATTCCGATGCAATTTCTGTGTTTCATCGTCAATAAGAAGGTCAGAGGGATACAGTAAACCTGCAGTGAAGCATCGGAATCTATAACTAGTGTCACATGAATGGTTCAAAACATAGACAGTAAGAAGAGTCAGTTTTCTTGTACTTAAGTCGGCATTGTGCCTTTTGTATTTAATTCCGATGCAATTTCTGTGTTTCATCGTCAATAAGAAGGTCAGAGGTAAACAGTAAACCTGAAGTGAAGCATCGGAATCCATAACTCGTGACACAGGAATGGTTCAAAACATAGACAGTAAGATGAGTCAGTTTTCTTCTACTTAAGTCGGCATTGTGCCTTTTCTAATTAATTCCCATGCAATTTCTGTCTTTCATCGTCAATAAGAAGGTCAGAGGGATACAGTAAACCTGAAGTGAAGCATCGGAATCTATAACTAGTGTCACAGGAATGGTTCAAAACATAGACAGTAAGAAGAGTCAGTCTTCTTGTACTTAAGTCGACATTGTGCCTTTTGTATTTAATTCCGATGCTATTTCTGTGTTTCATCTTCAATAAGAAGGTCAGAGGGATACAGTAAAGCTGAAGTGAAGCATCGGAATCTATAACTAGTGTCACAGGAATGGTTCAAAACAAAGACAAAAGAAGAGTCAGTTTTCTTGTACTTAAGTCGGCATCGTGCCTTTTATATTTAATTCCGATGCAATGTCTGTGTTTCATCGTCAATAAAAAGGTCAGAGGGATACAGTGAACCTGAAGTGAAGCATCGGAATCTATAACTAGTATCACAGGAATGGTTCAAAGCATAGACAGTAAGAAGAGTCAGTTTTCTTGTACTTAAGTCGGCATTGTGCCTTTCGTATTTAATTCCGATGGAATTTCTGTGTTTCATCGTCAATAAGAAGGTTAGAGGGATACAGTAAACCTGCAGTGAAGCATCGGAATCTATAACTAGTGTCATATGAATGGTTCAAATCATAGACAGTAGGAAGAGTCAGTCTTCTTGCACTTAAGTCGGCATTGTGGCTTTTGTATTTGATTCCGATGCAATTTCTGTGTATCATCGTCAATAACAAGGTCACAAAACTACAGTAAACCTGAAGTGAAACATCGGAATCTACAATTTGTGTCACATGAATGGTTCAAAACATAGAGAGTAAGAAGAGTCAGTTTGCTTGTACTAAAGTCGGCATTGTGCCTTTTGTATTTAATTCCAATGCAATTTTCTGTGTTTCATCGTCAATAAGAAGGTCAGAGGGATACTGTAAACCTGAAGTGAAGCATCGGAATCTATAACTAGTGTTACATGAATGGTTCAAACATAGACAGTAAGAAGAGTCTGTTTTCTTGTACATAAGTCGGCATTGTGCCTTTTGTATTTAATTCCGATGCACGTTCTGTGTATCATCGTCAATAAGAAGGTCAGAGGGATACAGTAAACGTGAAGTGAAGCATCGGAATCTATAACTAATGTCACAGGAATGGTTCAAAACATAGACTGTAAGAAGAGTCAGTTTTTTGTACTTAAGTCGGCTTTGTGCCTTTTGTATATAACTCCGATACAATATCTGTGTTTCTTCGTCAATACGAATGTCAGAGGGTTACAGTAACCTGAAGTGAAGCATCGGAATCAATAACTAGTGTCACAGGAATGGTTCAAACATTGACAGTAAGAATAGTCAGTTTTTCTGTACTTATGTCGGCATTGTGCCTTTAGTATTTAATTCCGATGCAATTTCTGTGTTTCATCGTCAATAAGAAGGTCAGAGGGATACAGTAAAACTGAAGTGAACCATCGGAATCTATAACTAGTGTCACATGATTGGTTCAAACATAGACAGCAAGAAGAGTCAGTTTTCTTGTAAATAAGTCGGCATTGTGCCTTTTGTACTTCATTCCGATGCAACTTCTGTGTTTCATCGCCAATAAGAAGATCTGAGGGATACAGTTAACCTGAAGTGAAGCATCGGAATCTATAATTGGTGTCACATGAATGGTTCAAATCATAGAGAGTAAGTAGAGTCGGTTTTCTTGTACTTAAGTCGGCGTTGTGCCTTTTGTTTGTAATTCCGATTCAATTTCTGTGTTTCATCGTCAATAAGAGGGTCAGAGGGATACAGTAAAACTGAAGTGAACCATCGGAACCTATAACTAGTGTCACAGGAATGGTTCAAACCGTAGACAGTAAGAAGAGTCAGATTTCTTGAACTTAAGTCGGCATTGTGCCTTTTCTACTTAATTCCGATGCGAGTTCTGTGCTTCATCGTCAATAAAAAGGTCCAAGGGATCCAGCAAACCTGAAGTGAAGCATCAGAATCTATAACTAGTGTCACATGAATGGTTCAAAACATAGACAGTAAGAAGAGTCTGTTTTCTTGTACTTAAGTCGGCATTGTGCCTTTTGTATTTAATTCCGATGCAAGTTCTGTGTATCATCGTCAATAAGAAGGTCACAAAAATACAGTAAACCTGAAGTGAAGCATCGGAATTTTTTAATTTGTGTCACATGAATGGTTCAAAACATAGAGAGTAAGAAGAGCCAGTTTTCTTGTACTAAAGTCGGCATTGTGCCTTTTGTATTTACATCCAAAGCAATTTCTGTGTTTCATCGTCAAAAAGAAGGTCAGAGGGATCCAGTAAACCTGAAGTGAAGCATCGGAATCTATAACTAGTGTCACATGAATGGTTTAAAACATAGACAATAAGAAGAGTCAGTTTTCTTGTACTTAAGTCGGCATTGTGCCTCTTGTATTTAATTCCGATGCAATTTCTGTGTTTCATAGCCAATAAGAATGTCAGAGGGATACAGTAAACCTGAAGAGAAGCATCGGATTCTATAACTAGTGGCACATGAATGGTTCAAAACATAGACAGTTAGAAGAGTCAGCTTTCTTGTACTTAAGTCGGCAATGTGCTTTTTGTATTTAATTCCGATGCAATTTCTGTGTTTCATCGTCAATAAGAGGGTCAGGGGGATAAGGTTAACCTGAAGTGAAGCATCGGATCTGTATTTAGTGTCACAGGAATTGTTCAAAACATACACAGTAAGAAGAGTCAGTTTTCTTGTACATAAGTCGGCATTGTGCTTTTGTATTTAATTCCGGTGCAAGTTCTGTGTATCATCGTCTATAAGAAGGTCAGAGGGATACTGTAAACCTGAAGTGAAGCATCGGAATCTATAACTAGTGTTACATGAATGGTTCAAACATAGACAGTAAGAAGAGTCAGTTTTCTTGTACATAAGTCTGCATTGTGCTTTTGTATTTAATTCCGATGCAAGTTCTGTGTATCATCGTCAATAAGAAGGTCACAAAAATACAGTAAACCTGAAGTGAAGCATCGGAATCTATAAATTGTGTCACATTAATGGATCAAAACATAGAGAGTAAGAAGAGTCAGTTTTCTTGTACTTAAGTCGTCATTGTGCCATTTGTATTTAATTCCGATGCAATTTCTGTGTTTCATCGTCAATAAGAAGGTCAGAGGGATACGGTAAACCTGAAGTGAAGCATCGGAATCTATAACTAGTGTCACAGGAACCTTTCAAAACACAGATAGTAAGAAGAGTCGGTTTTCTTGTACTTAAGTCGGCGTTGTGCCTTTTGTATGTAATTCCGTTTCAATTTCTGTGTTTCATCGTCAATAAGAAGGTCAGAGGGATACAGTTAACCTGAAGTGAAGCATCGGAATCTATAGCTAGTGTCACAGGAATGGTTCAAAACAAAGACAGTAAGAGGAGTCAGTTTTCTTGTACTTAAGTCGGCATTGTGCCTTTTTTTATTTAATTCCGATGCAATGTCAGTGTTGCATCGTCAATACGACGGTCAGAGGGATACAGTAAACCTGAAGTGAGGCATCGGTATCTATAACTAGTGTCACAGGAATGGTTCAAATCATAGACAGTAGGAAGAGTCAGTCTTCTTGTACTTAAGTCGGCATTGTGCCTTTTGTATTTGATTCCGAAGCAATTTCTGTGTTTCATCGTCAATCAGAGAGTCAGCTGAATACAGTAAACCTGAAGTGAAGCATCGGAATCTATAACTAGTGTCACAGGAATGGTTCAAAACATAGACAGTAAGAAGAGTCAGTTTTCATGTACTTAAGTCGGCATTGTGCCTTTTGTATTTAAATCCGAAGCAATTTCTGTGTTTCATCGTCAATAAGAAGGTCAGAGGGATACAGTAAACCTGAAGTGAAGCATCGGAATCTATAACTAGTGTTACATGAATGGTTCAAACATAGGCAGTAAGAAGATTCAGTTTTCTTGTACATAAGTCGGCATTGTGCCTTTTGCATTTAATTCCGATCAAGTTCTGTGTATCATCGTCAAAAACAAGGTCACAAAATTACAGTAAACCTGAAGTGAAACATCGGAATCTACAATTTGTGTCACATGAATGGTTCAAAACATAGAGAGTAAGAAGAGTCAGTTTTCTTGTACTAAAGTCGGCATTGTGCCTTTTGTATTTAATTCCGATGCAATTTCTGTGTTTCATCGTCAACAAGAAGGTCAGAATGATACAGTAAACCTGAAGTGAAGCATCGGAATCCATAACTAGTGTCACAGGAATGGTTCAAAACATAGACATTAAGAAGAGTCAGTTTTCTTGTACTTAAGTCGTCATTGTGCCATTTGTATTTAATTCCGATGCAATATCTGTGTTTCATCGTCAATAAGAAGGTCAGAGGGATACAGTAAACGTGAAGTGAAGCATCGGAATCTATAACTAATGTCACAGGAATGGTTCAAAACATAGACTGTAAGAAGAGTCAGTTTTCTTGTACTTAAGTCGGCATTGTGGCTTTTGTATATAACTCTGATACAATTTCTGTGTTTCTTCGTCAATAAGAAGGTCAGAGGGATACAGTAAACCTGAAGTGAAGCATCGGAATCAATAACTAGTGTCACAGGAATGGTTCAAACATTGACAGTAAGAAGAGTCAGTTTTTCTGTACTTATGTCGGCATTGTGCCTTTAGTATTTAATTCCGATGCAATTTCTGTGTTTCATCGTCAATAAGAAGGTCAGAGGGATACAGTAACCCTGAAGTGAAGCATCGGAATCTATAACTAGTGTTACATGAATGGTTCAAACATAGGCAGTAAGAAGATTCAGTATCCTTGTACATAATTCGGCATTGTGCCTTTTGTATTTAATTCCGATGCAAGTTCTGTGTATCATCGTCAATAACAAGGTCACAAAATTACAGTAAACCTGAAGTGAAACATCGGAATCTACAATTTGTGTCACATGAATGGTTCAAAACATAGAGAGTAAGAAGAGTCAGTTTTCTTATACTAAAGTCGGCATTGTGCCTTTTGTATTTGATTCCGATGCAATTTCTGTGTTTCATCGTCAACAAGAAGGTCAGAGGGATACAGTAAACCTGAAGTGAAGCATCGGAATCTATAACTAGTGTCACAGGAATGGTTCAAAACGTAGACATTAGGAAGAGTCAGTTTTCTTGTACTAAAGTGGCATTGTGCCTTTTGTATTTGATTCCGATGCAATTTCTGTGTTTCATCGTCAATCAGAGAGTCAGCTGGATACAGTAAACCTGAAGTGAAGCATCGGAATCTGTAACTAGTGTCACAGGAAAGGTTCAAAACATAGACAGTAAGAAGAGTCAGTTTTCAAGTACTTAAGTCGGCATTGTGCCTTTTGTATTTAAATCCGAAGCAATTTCTGTGTTTCATCGTCAATAAGAAGGTCAGAGGGATACAGTAAACCTGAAGTGAAGCATCGGAATCCATAACTAGTGTTACATGAATGGTTCAAACATAGGCAGTAAGAAGATTCAGTTTTCTAGTACATAAGTCGGCATTGTGCCTTTTGTATTTAATTCCGATGCAAGTTCTGTGTATCATCGTCAATAACAAGTTCACAAAATTACAGTAAACCTGAAGTGAAACATCGGAATCTACAATTTGTGTCACATGAATGGTTCAAAACATAGAGAGTAAGAAGAGTCAGTTTACTTGTACTAAAGTCGGCATTAAGCCTTTTGTATTTAATTCCAATGCAATTTCTGTATTTCATCGTCAATAAGAAGGTCAGAGGGATACTGTAAACCTGAAATGAAGCATCGGAATCTATAACTAGTGTTACATGAATGGTTCAAACATAGACAGTAAGAAGAGTCAGTTTTCATGTACATAAGTCGCCATTGTGCCTTTTGTATTTAATTCCGATGCAAGTTCTGTGTATCATCGTCAATAAGAAGGTCACAAAAATACAGTAAATCTGAAGTGAAGCATCGGAATCTACATTTTGTGTCACATGAATGGATCAAAACATAGAGAGTAAGAAGAGCCAGTTTTCTTGTACTTAAGTCGACATTGTGCCATTTGTATTTAATTCCGATGCAATATCTGTGTTTCATCGTCAATAAGAAGGTCAGAGGGATACAGTAAACGTGAAGTGAAGCATCGGAATCTATAACTAATGTCACGGGAATGGTTCAAAACATAGACTGTAAGAAGAGTCAGTTTTCTTGTACTTAAGTCAGCTTTGTGGCTTTTGTATATAACTCCGATACAATTTATGTGTTTCTTCGTCAATAAGAAGGTCAGAGGAATACAGTAAACCTGAAGTGAAGCATCGGAATCAATAACTAGTGTCACAGGAATGGTTCAAACGTTGACAGTAAGAAGAGTCAGTTTTTCTGTACTTATGTCGGCATTGTGCCTTTAGTATTTAATTCCGATGCAATTTCTGTGTTTTATCGTCAATAAGAAGGTCAGAGGGATACAGTAAAACTGAAGTGAACCATCGGAATCTATAACTAGTGTCACATGATTGGTTCAAACATAGACAGCAAGAAGAGTCAGTTTTCTTGTAAATAAGTCGGCATTGTGCCTTTTGTATTTAATTCCGATGCAACTTCTGTGTTTCATCGCCAATAAGAAGATCTGAGGGATACAGTAAACCTGAAGTGAACCGTCGGAATCTATAACTAGTGTCACATGATTGGTTCAAACATAAACAGCAAGAAGAGTCAGTTTTCTTGTAAATAAGTCGGCATTGTGCCTTTTGTATTTAATTCCGATGCAACTTCTGTGTTTCATCGCCAATAAGAAGATCTGAGGGATACAGTTAACCTGAAGTGAAGCATCGGAATCTATAATTGGTGTCACATGAATGGTTCAAATCATGGAGAGTAAGAAGAGTCGGTTTTTTTGTACTTAAGTCGGCGTTGTGCCTTTTGTATGTAATTCCGATTCCATTTCTGTGTTTCATCGTCAATAAGAGGGTCAGAGGGATACAGTAAAACTGAAGTGAACCATCGGAATCTATAACTAGTGTCACAGGAATGGTTCAAACCGTAGACAGTAAGAAGAGTCAGATTTCTTGAACTTAAGTCGGCATTGTGCCTTTTCTACTTAATTCCGATGCGATTTCTGTGCTTCATCGTCAATAAAAAGGTCCAAGGGATCCAGCAAACCTGAAGTGAAGCATCAGAATCTATAACTAGTGTCACATGAATGGTTCAAAACATAGACCTATAAGAAGAGTCTGTTTTCTTGTGCTTAAGTCGGCATTGTGCCTTTTGTATTTAATTCCGATGCAAGTTCTGTGTATCATCGTCAATAAGAAGGTCACAAAAATACAGTAAACCTGAAGTGAAGCATCGGAATTTTTTAATTTGTGTCACATGAATGGTTCAAAACATAGAGAGTACGAAGAGCCAGTTTTCTTGTACTAAAGTCGGCATTGTGCCTTTTGTATTTAAATCCAAAGCAATTTCTGTGTTTCATCGTCAAAAAGAAGGTCAGAGGGATCCAGTAAACCTGAAGTGAAGCATCGGAATCTATAACTAGTGTCACATGAATGGTTTAAAACATAGACAATAAGAAGAGTCAGTTTTCTTGTACTTAAGTCGGCATTGTGCTTCTTGTATTTAATTCCGATGCAATTTCTGTGTTTCATAGCCAATAAGAAGGTCAGAGGGATACAGTAAACCTGAAGAGAAGCATCGGATTCTATAACTAGTGTAGCATGAATGGTTCAAAACATAGACAGTTAGAAGAGTCAGCTTTCTTGTACTTAAGTCGGCAATGTGCTTTTTGTATTTAATTCCGAAGGAATTTCTGTGTTTCATCGTCAATAAGAAGGTCACAAAAATACAGTAAACCTGAAGTGAAGCATCGGAATCTATAAATTGTGTCACATTAATGGATCAAAACATAGAGAGTAAGAAAAGTCAGTTTTTTTGTACTTAAGTCGTCATTGTGACAATTGTATTTAATTCCGATGCAATTTCTGTGTTTCATCGTCAATAAGAAGGTCAGAGGGATACGGTAAACCTGAAGTGAAGCATCGGAATCTATAACTAGTGTCACAGGAACCTTTCAAAACACAGACAGTAAGAAGAGTCGGTTTTCTTGTACTTAAGTCGGCGTTGTGCCTTTTGTATGTAATTCCGTTTCAATTTCTGTGTTTCATCGTCAATAAGAAGGTCAGAGGGATACAGTTAACCTGAAGTGAAGCATCGGAATCTATAGCTAGTGTCACAGGAATGGTTCAAAACAAAGACAGTAAGAGGAGTCAGTTTTCTTGTACTTAAGTCGGCATTGTGCCTTTTTTTATTTAATTCCGATGCAATGTCAGTGTTGCATCGTCAATACGACGGTCAGAGGGATACAGTAAACCTGAAGTGAGGCATCGGTATCTATAACTAGTGTCACAGGAATGGTTCAAATCATAGACAGTAGGAAGAGTCAGTCTTCTTGTACTTAAGTCGGCATTGTGCCTTTTGTATTTGATTCCGATGCAATTTCTATGTTTCATCGTCAATCAGAGAGTCAGCTGAATACAGTAAACCTGAAGTGAAGCATCGGAATCTATAACTAGTGTCACAGGAATGGTTCAAAACATAGACAGTAAGAAGAGTCAGTTTTCATGTACTTAAGTCGGCATTGTGCCTTTTGTATTTAAATCCGAAGCAATTTCTGTGTTTCATCGTCAATAAGAAGGTCAGAGGGATACAGTAAACCTGAAGTGAAGCATCGGAATCTATAACTAGTGTTACATGAATGGTTCAAACATAGGCAGTAAGAAGATTCAGTTTCTTTGTACATAATTGGGCATTGTGCCTTTTGTATTTAATTCCGACGCAAGTTCTGTGTATCATCGTCAATAACAAGGTCACAAAATTACAGTAAACCTGAAGTGAATCATCGGAATCTACAATTTGTGTCACATGAATGGTTCAAAACATAGAGAGTAAGAAGAGTCAGTTTTCTTATACTAAAGTCGGCATTGTGCCTTTTGTATTTAATTCCATTGCAATTTCTGTGTTTCATCGTCAATAAGAAGGTCAGAGGGATACTGTAAACCTGAAGTGAAGCCTCGGAATCTATAACTGGTGTTACATGAATGGTTCAAACATAGACAGTAAGAAGAGTCAGTTTTCTTGTACATAAGTCGGCATTGTGCCTTTTGTATTTAATTCCGATGCAAGTTCTATGTATCATCGTCAATAAGAAGGTCACAAAAATACAGGAAACCTGAAGTAAAGCATCGCAATCTATAATTTGTGTCACTTGAATTGATCAAAACATAGACAGTAAGAAGAGTCAGTTTTCTTGTACTAAAGTCGGCATTGTTCCTTTTGTATTTAATTCCGATGCAATTTCTGTGTTTCATTGTCAACAAGAAGGTCAGAGGGATACAGTAAACGTGAAGTGAAGCATCGGAATCTATAACTAGTGTCACAGGAATGGTTCAAAACATAGGCATTAAGAAGAGTCAGTTTTCTTGTACTAAAGTCGTCATTGTGCCATTTGTATTTAATTCCGATACAATTTCTGTGTTTCTTCGTCAATAAGAAGGTCAGAGGGATACAGTAAACCTGAAGTGAAGCATCGGAATCAATAACTAGTGTCACAGGAATGGTTCAAACATTGACAGTAAGAAGAGTCAGTTTTTCTGTACCTATGTCGGCATTGTGCCTTTAGTATTTAATTCCGATGCAATTTCTGTGTTTCATCGTCAATAAGAAGGTCAGAGGGATACAGTAAAACTGAAGTGAAGCATCGGAATCTATAATTGGTGTCACATGAATGGTTCAAATCATAGAGAGTAAGAAGAGTCAGTTTTCTTGTACTTAAGTCGGCATTGTGCCGTTTGTATTTAATTTCGATGCAATTTCTGTGTTTCATCGTCAATAAGAAGGTCAGAGGGATACAGTAATCCTAAAGTGAAGCATCGGAATCTATAACTAGTGTCACAGGAATGGTTCAAACCGTGGACAGTAAGAAGATTCAGATTTCTTGAACTTAAGTCGGCATTGTGCCTTTTCTACTTAATTCCGATGCAATTTCTGTGTTTCATCGTCAATAAAAAGGTCCAAGGGATCCAGTAAACCTGAAGTGAAGCATCAGAATCTATAACTAGTGTCACATGAATGGTTCAAAACATAGACAGTAAGAAGAGTCTGTTTTCTTGTACTTAAGTCGGCATTGTGCCTTTTGTATTTAATTCCGATGCAAGTTCTGTGTATCATCGTCAATAAGAAGGTCACAAAAATACAGTAAACCTGAAGTGAAGCATCGGAATCTATAACTAGTGTTACATGAATGTTTCAAACATAGACAGTAAGGAGAGTCAGTTTTCATGTACATAAGGCGGCATTGTGCCTTTTGTATTTAATTCCGATGCAAGTTCTGTGTATCATCGTCAATAAGAAGGTCACAAAAATACAGTAAACCTGAAGTGAAGCATCGGAATCTATAAATTGTGTCACATTAATGGATCAAAACATAGAGAGTAAGAAGAGTCAGTTTTCTTGTACTTAAGTCGTCTTTGTGCCATTTGTATTTAATTCCGATGCAATTTCTGTGTTTCATCGTCAATAAGAAGGTCAGAGGGATACGGTAAAAATGAAGTGAAGCATCGGAATCCATAACTAGTGTCACAGGAACCTTTCAAAACACAGACAGTAAGAAGAGTCGGTTTTCTTGTACTTAAGTCGGCGTTGTGCCTGTTGTATGTAATTCCGTTTCAATTTCTGTGTTTCATCGTCAATAAGAAGGTCTGAGGGATACAGTTAACCTGAAGTGAAGCATCGAAATCTATAGCTAGTGTCACAGGAATGGTTCAAAGCAAAGACAGTAAGAGGAGTCAGTTTTCTTGTACTTAAGTCGGCATTGTGCCTATTTTTATTTAATTCCGATGCAATGTCAGTGTTGCATCGTCAATACGACGGTCAGAGGGATACAGTAAACCTGAAGTGAGGCATCGGTATCTATAACTAGTGTCACAGGAATGGTTCAAATCATAGACAGTAGGAAGAGTCAGTCTTCTTGTACTTAAGTCGGCATTGTGCCATATGTATTTGATTCCGATGCAATTTCTGTGTTTCATCGTCAATCAGAGAGTCAGCTGGATACAGTAAACCTGAAGTGAAACATCGGAATCTATAACTAGTGTCACAGGATTGGTTCAAAACATAGACAGTACGAAGAGTCAGTTTTCATGTACTTAAGTCGGCATTGTGCCTTTTGTATTTAAATCCGAAGCAATTTCTTTGTTTCATCGTCAATAAGAAGGTCAGAGGGATACAGTAAACCTGAAGTGAAGCATCGGAATCTATAACAAGTGTTACATGAATGGTTCAAACATAGGCAGTAAGAAGATTCAGTTTTCTTGTACATAAGTCGGCATTGTGCCTTTTGCATTTAATTCCGATGCAAGTTCTGTGTATCATCGTCAATAACAAGGTCACAAAATTACAGTAAACCTGAAGTGAAACATCGGAATCTACAATTTGTGTCACATGAATGGTTCAAAACATAGAGAGTAAGAAGAGTCAGTTTTCTTGTACTAAAGTCGGCATTGTGCCTTTTGTATTTAATTCCAATGCAATTTCTGTGTTTCATCGTTAATAAGAACGTCAGAGGGATACTGTAAATCTGAAGTGAAGCATCGGAATCTATATCTAGTTTTACATGAATGGTTCAAACATAGACAGTAAATAGAGTCAGTTTTCTTGTACATAAGTCGGCATTGTGCCTTTTGTATTTAATTCCCATGCAAGTTCTGTGTATCATCGTCAATAAGAACGTCACAAAAATACAGTAAATCTGTAGTGAAGCATCGGAATCTATAATTTGTGTCACATGAATGGATCAAAACATAGAGAGTAAGAAGAGTCAGTTTTCTTGTACTAAAGTGAGCATTGTGCCTTTTGTATTTAATTCCGATGCAATTTCTGTGTTTCATCGTCAACAAGAAGGTCAGAGGGATACAGTAAACCTGAAGTGAAGCATCGGAATCTATAACTAGTGTCACAGGAATGGTTCAAAACATAGACATTAAGAAGAGTCAGTTTTCTTGTACTTAGGTCGACATTGTGCCATTTGTATTTAATTCCGATGCAATATCTGTGTTTCATCGTCAATAAGAAGGTCAGAGGGATGCAGTAAACGTGAAGTGAAGCATCGGAATCTATAACTAATGTCACAGGAATGGTTCAAAACATAGACTGTAAGAAGAGTCAGTTTTCTTGTACTTAAGTCGGCTTTGTGGCTTTTGTATATAACTCCGATACAATAACTGTGTTTCTTCGTCAATAAGAATGTCAGAGGAATACAGTAGACTTCAAGTGAAGCATCGGAATCAATAACTAGTGTCACAGGAATGGTTCGAACATTGACAGTAAGAAGAGTCAGTTTTTCTGTGCTTATGTCGGCATTGTGCCTTTAGTATTTAATTCCGATGCAATTTCTGTGTTTCATCGTCAATAAGAAGGTCAGAGGGATACAGTAAAACTGAAGTGAAGCATCGGAATCTATAACTAGTGTCACATGATTGGTTCAAACATAGACAGTAAGAAGAGTCAGTTTTCTTATACATAAGTCGGCATTGTGCCTTTTGTATTTAATTCCGAAGCAACTTCTGTGTTTCTTCGCCAACAAGAAGATCAGAGGGATACAGTAAACCTGAAGTGAAGCAACGGAATCTATAATTGGTGTCACATGAATGGTTCAAATCATAGAGAGTAAGAAGAGTCAGTTTTCTTGTACTTAAGTCGGCATTGTGCCGTTTGTATTTAATTTCGATGCAATTTCTGTGTTTCATCGTCAATAAGAAGGTCAGAGGGATACAGTAATCCTAAAGTGAAGCATCGGAATCTATAACTAGTGTCACAGGAATGGTTCAAACCGTGGACAGTAAGAAGATTCAGATTTCTTGAACTTAAGTCGGCATTGTGCCTTTTCTACTTAATTCCGATGCAATTTCTGTGTTTCATCGTCAATAAAAAGGTCCAAGGGATCCAGTAAACCTGAAGTGAAGCATCAGAATCTATAACTAGTGTCACATGAATGGTTCAAAACATAGACAGTAAGAAGAGTCTGTTTTCTTGTACTTAAGTCGGCATTGTGCCTTTTGTATTTAATTCCGATGCAAGTTCTGTGTATCATCGTCAATAAGAAGGTCACAAAAATACAGTAAACCTGAAGTGAAGCATCGGAATCTATAACTAGTGTTACATGAATGTTTCAAACATAGACAGTAAGGAGAGTCAGTTTTCATGTACATAAGGCGGCATTGTGCCTTTTGTATTTAATTCCGATGCAAGTTCTGTGTATCATCGTCAATAAGAAGGTCACAAAAATACAGTAAACCTGAAGTGAAGCATCGGAATCTATAAATTGTGTCACATTAATGGATCAAAACATAGAGAGTAAGAAGAGTCAGTTTTCTTGTACTTAAGTCGTCTTTGTGCCATTTGTATTTAATTCCGATGCAATTTCTGTGTTTCATCGTCAATAAGAAGGTCAGAGGGATACGGTAAAAATGAAGTGAAGCATCGGAATCCATAACTAGTGTCACAGGAACCTTTCAAAACACAGACAGTAAGAAGAGTCGGTTTTCTTGTACTTAAGTCGGCGTTGTGCCTTTTGTATGTAATTCCGTTTCAATTTCTGTGTTTCATCGTCAATAAGAAGGTCTGAGGGATACAGTTAACCTGAAGTGAAGCATCGAAATCTATAGCTAGTGTCACAGGAATGGTTCAAAGCAAAGACAGTAAGAGGAGTCAGTTTTCTTGTACTTAAGTCGGCATTGTGCCTATTTTTATTTAATTCCGATGCAATGTCAGTGTTGCATCGTCAATACGACGGTCAGAGGGATACAGTAAACCTGAAGTGAGGCATCGGTATCTATAACCAGTGTCACAGGAATGGTTCAAATCATAGACAGTAGGAAGAGTCAGTCTTCTTGTACTTAAGTCGGCATTGTGCCATTTGTATTTGATTCCGATGCAATTTCTGTGTTTCATCGTCAATCAGAGAGTCAGCTGGATACAGTAAACCTGAAGTGAAACATCGGAATCTATAACTAGTGTCACAGGAATGGTTCAAAACATAGACAGTACGAAGAGTCAGTTTTCATGTACTTAAGTCGGCATTGTGCCTTTTGTATTTAAATCCGAAGCAATTTCTTTGTTTCATCGTCAATAAGAAGGTCAGAGGGATACAGTAAACCTGAAGTGAAGCATCGGAATCTATAACAAGTGTTACATGAATGGTTCAAACATAGGCAGTAAGAAGATTCAGTTTTCTTGTACATAAGTCGGCATTGTGCCTTTTGCATTTAATTCCGATGCAAGTTCTGTGTATCATCGTCGATAACAAGGTCACAAAATTACAGTAAACCTGAAGTGAAACATCGGAATCTACAATTTGTGTCACATGAATGGTTCAAAACATAGAGAGTAAGAAGAGTCAGTTTTCTTGTACTAAAGTCGGCATTGTGCCATTTGTATTTAATTCCAATGCAATTTCTGTGTTTCATCGTTAATAAGAAGGTCAGAGGGATACTGTAAATCTGAAGTGAAGCATCGGAATCTATATCTAGTTTTACATGAATGGTTCAAACATAGACAGTAAGAAGAGTCAGTTTTCTTGTACATAAGTCGGCATTGTGCCTTTTGTATTTAATTCCCATGCAAGTTCTGTGTATCATCGTCAATAAGAACGTCACAAAAATACAGTAAATCTGTAGTGAAGCATCGGAATCTATAATTTGTGTCACATGAATGGATCAAAACATAGAGAGTAAGAAGAGTCAGTTTTCTTGTACTAAAGTGAGCATTGTGCCTTTTGTATTTAATTCCGATGCAATTTCTGTGTTTCATCGTCAACAAGAAGGTCAGAGGGATACAGTAAACCTGAAGTGAAGCATCGGAATCTATAACTAGTGTCACAGGAATGGTTCAAAACATAGACATTAAGAAGAGTCAGTTTTCTTGTACTTAGGTCGACATTGTGCCATTTGTATTTAATTCCGATGCAATATCTGTGTTTCATCGTCAATAAGAAGGTCAGAGGGATGCAGTAAACGTGAAGTGAAGCATCGGAATCTATAACTAATGTCACAGGAATGGTTCAAAACATAGACTGTAAGAAGAGTCAGTTTTCTTGTACTTAAGTCGGCTTTGTGGCTTTTGTATATAACTCCGATACAATTACTGTGTTTCTTCGTCAATAAGAATGTCAGAGGAATACAGTAGACTTCAAGTGAAGCATCGGAATCAATAACTAGTGTCACAGGAATGGTTCGAACATTGACAGTAAGAAGAGTCAGTTTTTCTGTGCTTATGTCGGCATTGTGCCTTTAGTATTTAATTCCCATGCAATTTCTGTGTTTCATCGTCAATAAGAAGGTCAGAGGGATACAGTAAAACTGAAGTGAAGCATCGGAATCTATAACTAGTGTCACATGATTGGTTCAAACATAGACAGTAAGAAGAGTCAGTTTTCTTATACATAAGTCGGCATTGTGCCTTTTGTATTTAATTCCGAAGCAACTTCTGTGTTTCTTCGCCAACAAGAAGATCAGAGGGATACAGTAAACCTGAAGTGAAGCAACGGAATCTATAATTGGTGTCACATGAATGGTTCAAATCATAGAGAGTAAGAAGAGTCGGTTTTCTTGTACTTAAGTCAGCGTTGTGCCTTTTGTATGTAATTCCGATTCAATTTCTGAGTTTCATCGTCAATAAGAAGGTCAGAGAGATACAGTTAACCTGAAGTGAAGCATCGGAATCTATAGCTAGTGTCACAGGAATGGTTCAAAACAAAGACAGTAAGAGGAGTCAGTTTTCTTGTACTTAAGTCGGCATTGTGCCTTTTTTTTATTTAATTCCGATGCAATTTCAGTGTTGCGTCGTCAATACGACGGTCAGAGGGATACAGTAAACCTGAAGTGAAGCATCGGTATCTATAACTAGTGTCACAGGAATGGTTCAAATCATAGACAGTAGGAAGAGTCAGACTTCTTGTACTTAAGTCGGCATTGTGCCTTTTGTATTTGATTCCGATGCAAGTTCTGTGTTTCATCGTCTATCAGAGAGTCAGCTGGATACAGTAAACCTGAAGTGAAGCATCGGAATCTGTAACTAGTGTCACTGGAATGGTTCAAAACATAGACAGTTAGAGGAGTCAGTTTTCATGTACTTCAGTCGGCTTTGTGCCTTTTGTATTAAAATGCGAAGCAATTTCTGTGTTTCATCGTCAATAAGAAGGTCAGAGGGATACAGTAAACCTGAAGTGAAGCATCGGAATCTATAACTAGTGTTACATGAATGGTTCAAACATAGACAGTAGGAAGACTCAGTTTTCTTGTACATAAGTCGGCATTGTGGCTTTTGTATTTAATTCCGATGCAAGTTCTGTGTATCATCGTCAATAACAAGGTCACGAAATTACAGTAAACCTGAAGTGAAACATCGGAATCTACAATTTGTGACACATGAATGGTTCAAAACATAGAGAGTAAGAAGAGTCAGTTTTCTTATACTAAAGTCAGCATTGTGCCTTTTGTATTTAATTCCCATGCAATTTCTGTGTTTCATCGTCAATAAGAAGGTCAGAGGGATACTGTAAACCTGAAGTGAAGCATCTTAATCTATAACTAGTGTTACATGAATGGTTCAAACATAGACAGTAAGAAGAGTCAGTTTTCTTGTACATAAGTCGGCATTGTGCCTTTTGTATTTAATTCCGATGCAAGTTCTGTGTGTCATCGTCAATAAGAAGGTCAGAGGGATACAGTAATCCTGAAGAGAAGCATCGGAATCTATAACTAGTGTTACATGAGTGGTTCAGACATAGACAGTAAGAAGAGTCAGTTTTCTTGTACATAAGTCGGCATTGTGGCTTTTGTATTTAATTCCGATGCAAGTTCTGTGTATCATCGTCAATAAGAAGGTCACAAAAATACAGTAAACCTGAAGCGAAGCATCGGAATCTATAAATTGTGTCACATGAATGGATCAAAACATAGAGAGTAAGAAGAGTCAGTTTTCTTGTACATAAGTCGGCATTGTGCCTTTTGTATTTAATTTCGACGCAATTTCTGTGTATCATCGTCAAGAAGAAGGTCAGAGGGATACAGTAAACCTAAAGTGAAGCATCGGAATCTATAACTTGTGTCACAGGAATGGTTCAATCCATAGACAGTAAGAAGAGTCAGTTTTCTTGTACTTAAGTCGGCATTGTGCCTTTTGTATTTAATTCCGATACAATTTCTGTGTTTCATCGTCAATAAGAAGGTCAGAGGGATGCAGTAAACCTGAAGAGAAGCATCGGAATCTATAACTAGTGTCACATGAATGGTTCAAAACATAGAGAGTTAGAAGAGTCAGCTTTCTTGTACTTAAGTCGGCAATGTGCGTTTTGTATTTAATTCCGATGCAATTTCTGTGTTTCATCGTCAATAAGAAGGTCAGGGGTATACAGTAAACCTGAAGTGAAGCATCGGAATCTATATTTAGTGTCACAGGAATTGTTCAAAACATAGACAGGAAGAAGAGTCAGTTTTCTTCTACTTAAGTCGGCATTGTGTCTTTTGTATTTAATTCCGATGCAATTTCTGTGTTTCATCGTCAATAAGAGGGTCAGAGCGATACAGAAAACCTGAGGTGAAGCATCGGAATCTATAACTAGTTTCACAGGAATGGATCAAAACATAGACAGTAAGAAGAGTCAGTTTTCTTGTACTTAAGTCGGCATTGTGCCTTTTGTATTTAATTCCGATACAATTTCTGTGTTTCATCGTCAATAAGAAGGTCAGAGGGATGCAGTAAACCTGAAGAGAAGCATCGGAATCTATAACTAGTGTCACATGAATGGTTCAAAACATAGAGAGTTAGAAGAGTCAGCTTTCTTGTACATAAGTCGGCAATGTGCGTTTTGTATTTAATTCCGATGCAATTTCTGTGTTTCATCGTCAATAAGAAGGTCAGGGGTATACAGTAAACCTGAAGTGAAGCATCGGAATCTATATTTAGTGTCACAGGAATTGTTCAAAACATAGACAGGAAGAAGAGTCAGTTTTCTTCTACTTAAGTCGGCATTGTGTCTTTTGTATTTAATTCCGATGCAATTTCTGTGTTTCATCGTCAATAAGAGGGTCAGAGCGATACAGAAAACCTGAGGTGAAGCATCGGAATCTATAACTAGTTTCACCGGAATGGATCAAAACATAGACAGTAAGAAGAGTCAGTTTGGTTGTACTTAAGTCGGCATTGTGCCTTTTGTATTTAATTCCGATGCAATTTCTGTGTTTCATCGTCAATAAGAAGGTCAGAGGAATACAGTAAACCTGAAGTGAATCATCGGAATCTATAACTAGTGTCACAGGAATGGTTCAATCACAGACAGAAAGAAGAGTCAGTTTTCTTGTGACTTAAGTCGGCATTGTGCCTTTTGTATTTAATTCCGATCTAATGTCTGTGTTTCATCGTCAATAAGAAGGTCAGAGGGATGCTGTAAACCTGAAGTGAAGCATCGGATTCTATATCTAGTGTCACAGGAATGGTTCATAACATGGACAGTAAGAAGAGTCAGTTTTTCTTGTACTTAAGTCGGCATTGTGCCATTTGTATTTAATTCCGATGCAATTTCTGTGTTTCATCGTCAATAAGTAGGTCTGATGGATACAGTAAACCTGAAGTGAAGCATCGGAAGCTATAACTAGTGTCACATGAATGGGTCAAAATATAGAATGTAAGAAGTGTCAGCTTTCTTGTACTTAAGTCGGCATTGTGCTTTTTGTATTTAATTCCGATGCGATTTCTACGTTTCATTGTCAATAAGAACGTCAGAGGGACTGTAAACCTGAAGTGAAGCATCGGATTCTATATCTAGTGTCACAGTAATGGTTCAAAACATAGACAGTAAGAAGAGTCAGTTTTCTTGTACTTAAGTAGGCATTGTGCCTTTTGTATTTAATTCCCTTGCAATTTCTGTGTTTCATCGTCAACAAGAAAGTCAGAGAGAAACAGTAAACCTGAAGTAAAGCATCGGAATCTATAACTAGTGTTACAGGAATGGTTCAAAACATAGACAGTAAGAACAGTCAGTTTTCTTGTACTTTAGTCGGCTTTGTGCCTTTTGTATTTAATTCCGATGCAATACCTGTGTTTCATCTTCAATAAGAAGGTCAGAGGGATTCAGCAAACCTGAAGTGAAGCATCGGAATCTATAACTAGTATCACAGGAATGGTTTAAAACATAGACAGTATGAAGTGTCAGTTTTCTTATACTTAAGTCGGCATTGTTCCTTTTCTATCTAATTCCGATGCAATTTCTATGTTTCACCGTCAATAAGAAGGTCAGAGCGATACAGTAAACCTGAAGTGAAGCATCGGAATGTATATCTAGTGTCACAGGAATGGATCCAAACATAGACAGTAAGAAGATTCAGTTTTTTTGTACTTAAGTCGGCATTGTGCCTTTTGCATTTTATTCCGATGCAGTTTCTGTGTTTCATCGTCAATAAGAAGGTCAGAGGAATACAGTAAACCTGAAGTGAAGCATCGGAATCTATAACTAGTGTCACAGGAATGGTTCAAAACATAGACAGTAAGGAGAGTCAGTTTTCTTGTACTTAAGTCGTCATTGTGCCATTTGTATTTAATTCCGATGCAATATATGTGTTTCATCGTCAATAAGAAGGTCAGAGGGATACAGTAAACCTGAAGCGAAGCATCGGAATCTATAACTAGTGTCACAGGAATGGTTCAAACCATAGACAGTAAGAAGAGTCAGTTTTCTTGTACTTTAGTCGGCATTGTGCGTTTTGTATTTAATTCCGATGCAATTTCTGTGTTTCATCGTCAATAAGAAGGTCAGAGGAATACAGTAAACCTGAAGAGAAGCATCGGAATCTATAAGTAGTGCCACATGAATGGTTCAATACATAGACAGTAAGAAGAGACAGATTTCTTGAACTTATGTCGGCATTGTGCCTTTTCTACTTAATTCCGATGCAATTTCTGTGTTTCATCGTCAATAAAAAGGTCCAAGGGATCCAGTAAACCTGAATTGATGCATCAGAATCTATAACTAGTGTCACATGAATGGTTCAAAACATAGACAGTAAGAAGAGTCAGTTTTCCTGTACTTAAGTCGGCATTGTGCGTTTTGTATTTAATTCCGATGCAATTTCTGTGTTTCATCGTCAATAAGAAGGTCAGAGGGATACAGTAATCCTGAAGAGAAGCATCGTAATCTATAACTAGTGTTACATGAATGGTTCAGACATAGACAGTAAGAAGAGTCAGTTTTCTTGTACATAAGTCGGCATTGTGGCTTTTGTATTTAATTCCGATGCAAGTTCTGTGTATCATCGTCAATAAGAAGGTCACAAAAATACAGTAAACCTGAAGTGAAGCATCGGAATCTATAAATTGTGTCACATGAATGGATCAAAACATAGAGAGTAAGAAGAGTCAGTTTTCTTGTACTAAAGTCGGCATTGTGCCTTTTGTATTTAATTTCGACGCAATTTCTGTGTTTCATCGTCAAGAAGAAGGTCAGAGGGATACAGTAAACCTAAAGTGAAGCATCGGAATCTATAACTAGTGTCACAGGAATGGTTCAAACCGTAGTCAGTAAGAAGAGTCAGATTTCCAGTACTTAGGTCGGCATTGTGCCTTTTCTATTTAAATCCGATGCAATTTCTGCGTTTCATCGTCAATAAAAATGTCCAAGGGATCCAGTAAACCTGAAGTGAAGCATCAGAATCTATAACTAGTGTCACATGAATGGTTCAAAACATAGACAGTAAGAAGAGTCTGTTTTCTTGTACTTAAGTCGGCAGTGTGCCTTTTGTATTTAATTCCGATGCAAGTTCTGTGTATCATCGTCAGTAAGAAGGTCACAAAAGTACAGTAAATCTGAAGTGAAGAATCGGAATTCTTTAATTTGTGTCACATGAATGGTTCAAAACATAAAGAGTAAGAAGAGTCAGTTTTCTTGTACTAAAGTCGGCATTGTGACTTTTGTATTTAATTCCGATGCAATATCTGTGTTTCATCGTCAATAAGAAGGCCAGAGGGATACAGTAAACCTGAAGTGAAGCATCGGAATCTATAACTAGTGTCACATGAATGATTTAAATGATAGACAGTAAGAAGAGTCAGTTTTCTTGTACTTAAGTCGGCATTGTGCCTCTTGTATTTAATTCCGGCGCAATTTCTGTGTTTCATCGTCAATAACAAAATCAGAGGGATACAGTAAACCTGAAGTGAAGCATCGGAATCTATAACTTGTGTCACAGAAATGGTTCAAACCATAGACAGTAAGAAGAGTCAGTTTTCTTGTACTTAAGTCGGCATTGTGCCTTTTGTATTTAATTCCGATACAATTTCTGTGTTTCATCGTCAATAAGAAGGTCAGAGGGATACAGTAAACCTGAAGAGAAGCATCGGAATCTATAACTAGTGTCACATGAATGGTTCAGAACGTAGACAGTTAGAAGAGTCAGCTTTCTTGTACTTAAGTCGGCAATGTGCTTTTTGTATTTAATTCCGATGCAATTTCTGTGTTTCATCGTCAACAAGAAGGTCAGGGGTATACAGTAAACCTGAAGTGAAGCATCGGAATCTATAATTAGTGTCACAGGAATTGTTCAAAACATAGACAGTAAGAAGAGTCAGTTTTCTTCTACTTAAGTCTGCATTGTGTCTTTTGTATTTAATTCCGATGCAATTTCTGTGTTTCATCTTCAATAAGAGGGTCAGAGGGATACAGAAAACCTGAGGTAAAGCATCGGAATCTATAACTAGTTTCACAGGAATGGATCAAAACATAGGCAGTAAGAAGTGTCAGTTTGGCTGTACTTAAGTCGGCATTGTGCCTTCTGTATTTAATTCCGATGCAATTTCTGTGTTTCATCGTCAATAAGAAGGTCAGAGGAATACAGAAAACCTGAAGTGAAGCATCGGAATCGATAACTAGTGTCACAGGAATGGTTCAGTCACAGACAGAAAGAAGAGTCAGTTTTCTTGTGACTTAAGTCGGCATTGTGCCTTTTGTATTTAATTCCGATCTAATTTCTGTGTTTCATCGTCAATAAGAAGGTCAGAGGGATGCAGTAAACCTGAAGTGAAGCATCGGATTCTATATCTAGTGTCACAGGAATGGTTCAAAACATAGACAGTAAGAAGAGTCAGTTTTCTTGTACTTAAGTCGGCATTGTGCCATTTGTATTTAATTCCGATGCAATTTCTGTGTTTCATCGTCAATAAGTAGGTCTGATGGATACAGTAAACCTGAAGTGAAGCATCGGAAGCTATAACTAGTGTCACATGAATGGGTCAAAATATAGAATGTAAGAAGAGTCAGTTTTCTTGTACTTAAGTCGGCATTGTGCTTTTTGTATTTAATTCCGATGCGATTTCTACGTTTCATCGTCAATAAGAACGTCAGAGGGATACTGTAAACCTGAAGTGAAGCATCGGATTCTATATCTAGTGTCACAGGAATGGTTCAAAACATAGACAGTAAGAAGAGTCAGTTTTCTTGTACTTAAGTCGGCATTGTGCCTTTTGTATTTAATTCCGTTGCAATTTCTGTGTTTCATCGTCAATAAGAAGGTCAGAGAGATACAGTAAACCTGAAGTAAAGCATCGGAATCTATAACTAGTGTTACAGGAGTGGTTCAAAACATAGACAGTAAGAAGAGTCAGTTTTCTTGTACTTAAGTCGGCATTGTGCCTTTTGTATTTATTTCCGATGCAATTTCTGTGTTTCATCGTCAATAAGAAGGTCAGAGGAATACAGTAAACCTGAAGTGAAGCATCGGAGTCTATAACTAGTGTCACAGGAATGGTTCAAAACATAGACAGTAAGAAGAGTCAGTTTTCTTGTACTTAAGTGGGCATTGTGTCTTTTGTATTTAACTCCGATGCAATTTCTGTGTTTCACCGTCAATAAGAAGGTCAGAGGGATACTGTAAACCTGAAGTGAAGCATCGGAATCTATAACTAGCGTCACAGGAATGGTTCAAATCATAGACAGTAAGACGAGTCAGTTTTCTGGTACTTAAGTCGTCATTGTGCCTTTTGCATTTAATTCCGATGCAATTTCTGTGTTTCATCGTCAATAAGAGGGTAAGAGGGAGACAGTGAAGCTGAAGTGAAGCATCGGAATGTATAACTAGTGTCACAGGAATGGTTCAAAACTTAGACAATAAGAAGAGTCAGTTTTCTTGTACTTAAGTCGGCATTGTGCCTTTTGTATTTAATTCCAGTGCAATTTCTGTGTTTCATCGTCAATAAGAAGGTCAGAGGGATACAGTAAACCTGAAGTGTAGCATCGGAATCTATAACTAGTGTCACAGGAATGGTTCAAACCATAGACAGTAAGAATAGTCAGTATTCTTGTACTTAAGTCGGCATTGTGCCTTTTGTATTTAATTCCGTTGCAATTTCTGTGTTTTATCGTCAATAAGAAGGTCAGAGGATACAGTAAATCTGAGGTGAAGCATCGGAATCTATAACTAGTGTCACAGGAATGGTTCAAATCATAGATAGTATGAAGAGTCAGTTTTCTTGTACTTAAGTCGGCATTGTGCCTTTTCTATTTAATTCCGATGTAATTTCTGTGTTTCATCGTCAATTTGAAGGTCAGAGGGATACAGTAAACCTGAAGTGAAGCATCGGAATCTATAACTAGTGTCGAAGGAACGGTTCAAAACATAGACAGTAAGAAGAGTCAGTTTTCCTGTACTTAAGTCGGCATTGTTCCTATAGTATTTAATTCCGAAGAAATTTCTGTCTTTCTTCGTCAATAAGAAGGTCAGAGGGATACAGTAAACCTGAAGTGAAGCATCGGAAACTATAACTAGTGTCACAAAAACGGTTCAAAGCATTGACAGTAAGAAGAGTCAGTTTTCTTGTACTTAAGTCGGCATTGTGACTTTTCTTTTTAATTCCGATGCAATTTCTGTGTTTCATCGTCAATAAGAAGGTCAGAGGGATACAGTAAACCTGAAGTGAAGCATTGGAATCAACAACTAGTGTCACAGCAATGGTTCAAACATAGACAGTATGAAGAGTCAATTTTCTTGTACTTAAGTCGGCATTTGCCTTTTGTATTTAATTCCGATGCAATATCTGTGTTTCATCTTCAATAAGAAGGTCAGAGGGATACAGTAAACCTGAAGTGAAGCATCGGAATCTATAACTAGTGTCACAGGAATGGTTCAAAACATAGACAGTAGGAAGAGTCAGTTTTCTTGTACTTAAGTCGGCTTTGTTCCTTTTCTATTTCATTCCGATGCAATTTCTATGTTCCATCGTCAATAAGAAGGTCAGAGGGATACAGTATACCTGAAGTGAAGCATCGGAATCTATAACTAGTGTCGCAGGAATGGATCAAAACATAGACAGTAAGAAGAGTCAGTTTTCTTGTACTGAAGTCGGCATTGTTCCTTTTCTATTTAATTCCGATGTAATTTCTGTGTTTCATCGTCAATTTGAAGGTTAGAGGGATACAGTAAACCTGAAGTGAAGCATCGGAATCTGTAAGTAGTGTCACAGGAATGGTTCAAAACATAGACAGTAAGAAGAGACAGTTTTCTTGTACTTAAGTCGGCATTGTGCTTTTTGTATTTAATTGCGAAGCTATTTCTGTGTTTCATCGTCAATAAGATGGTCAGAGGGATACAGAAACCTGCAGTAAAGCATCGGAATCTATAACTAGTGTCACATGAATAGTTCAAAACATAGTCAGTAAGAAGAGTCATTTTTCTTGTACTTTAGTCGGCATTGTGCTTTTTGTATTTAAGTCCGATGCGATTTCTGCGTTTCATCGTCAATAAGAAGGTCCGAGGGTAATAGTAAACCTGAAGTGAAGCTCTCGTGGTTCTAGGCGCGCAGTCCGGAACCGTGCGACCGCTACGGTCGCAGGTACGAATCCTGCCTCGGGCATGGATGTGTGTGATGTCCTTAGGTTAGTTAGGTTTAAGTAGTTCTAAGTTCTAGGGGACTGATGACCACAGCAGTTGAGTCCCATAGTTCTCAGAGCCATTTGAACCTGAAATGAAGCATCGGAATCTATATCTAGTGTCACAGGAATGGTTCAAAACATAGACAGTAAGAAGAGTCAGTTTCCTTGTACTTAAGTCATCATTGTGCCTTTTGCATTTAAATCCGATGCAATTTCTGTGTTTCATCTTCAATAAGAAGGTCAGAGGGAGACAGTATACCTTAAGTGAAGCATCGGAATCTATAACTAGTGTCACAGGAATGGATGAAAACATAGACAGTAAGAAGAGTCAGTTTTCTTGTACTTAAGTCGGCATTGTGCCTTTTTTATTTAATTCCGAAGCAATATCTGTGTATCATCGTCAATAAGAAAGTCTGAGGGATACAGTAAACCTGAGGTGAAGCATCGGAATCTATAACTAGGGTCACAGGAATGGTTCAAAACGTAGACAGTAAGAAGAGTCAGTTTTCTTGTACTGAAGTCGGCATTGTGCTTTTCCTATTTAATTCCGATGTAATATCTGTGTTTCATCGTCTATTAGAAGGTCAGACTGATACAGTAAACCTGAAGTGAAGCATCGGAATCTATAACTAGTGTCGAAGGAATGGATCAAATCATAGACAGTAAGAAGAGTCAGTTTTCTTGTACTTAAGTCGGCATTGTGCCTTTTGTATTTATTTCCGAAGCAATTTCTGTGTTTCATCGTCAATAAGAAGGTCAGAGGGATACAGTAAACCTGAGGTGAAGCATCGGAATCTATAACTAGGGTCACAGGAATGGTTCAAAACATAGACAGTAAGATGAGTCAGTTTTCTTGTACTGAAGTCGGCATTGTGCCTTTTCAATTTAATTCCGATGTAATATCTGTGTTTCATCGTCAATTAGAAGGTCAGAGGGATACAGTAAACCTGAAGTGAAGCATCGCAATCAATAACTAGTGTCACAGCAATGGTTTAAACATAGACAGTAAGAAGAGTCAGTTTTCTTGTACCTAAGTCGGCATTGTGCCTTTTCTATTTAATTCCGATGCAATTTCTGTGTTTCATCGTCAATAAGAAGGTCAGAGAGATATAGTAAACTTGAGGTGAAGCTCTCGCGGTTCTAGGCGCGCAGTCCGGAAGCGTGCGACCGCTACGGTCGCAGGTTCGAATCCTGCCTCGGGCATGGATGTGTGTGATGTCCTTAGGTTAGTTAGGTTTAAGTAGTTCTAAGTTCTAGGGGACTGATGACCACAGCAGTTGAGTCCCATAGTTCTCAGAGCCATTTGAACCTGATGTGAAGCATCGGAATCTATATCTAGTGTCACGGGAATGGTTCAAAACATAGACAGTAAGAAGAGTCAGTTTTCTTGTACCTAAGTCGGCTTTGTTCCTTTTCCATTTCATTCCGATGCAATTTCTATGTTCCATCGTCAATAAGAAGGTCAGAGGGATACAGTATACCTGAAGTGAAGCATCGGAATCTATAACTAGTGTCGCAGGAATGGATCAAAACATAGACAGTATGAAGAGTCAGTTTTCTTGTACTTCAATCGGCATTGTGCCTTTTGTATTTAATTCCGAAGCAATTTCTGTGTTTCATCGTCAATAAGAAGGTCAGAGGGATACAGTAAACCTGAGGTGAAGCATCAGAATCTATAACTAGGGTAACAGGAATGGTTCAAAACATAGACAGTAAGAAGAGTCAGTTTTCTTGTACTGAAGTCGGCATTGTGCCTTTTCGATTTAATTCCGATGTAATTTCTGTGTTTCATCGTCAATTAGAAGGTTAGAGGGATACAGTAAACCTGAAGTGAAGCATCGGAATCTGTAAGTAGTGTCACAGGAATGGTTCAAAACATAGACAGTAAGAAGAGACAGTTTTCTTGTACTTAAGTCGGCATTGTGCTTTTTGTATTTAATTGCGCAGCTATTTCTGTGTTTCATCGTCAATAAGATGGTCAGAGGGATACAGAAACCTGGAGTAAAGCATCGGAATCTATAACTAGTGTCACATGAATGGTTCAAAACATAGTCAGTAAGAAGAGTCATTTTTCTTGTACTTAAGTCGGCATTGTGCTTTTTGTATTTAAGTCCGATGCGATTTCTGCGTTTCATCGTCAATAAGAAGGTCAGAGGGTTATAGTAAACCTGAAGTGAAGCTCTCGCGGTTCTAGGCGCGCAGTCCGGAACCGTGCGACCGCTACGGTCGCAGGTACGAATTCTGCCTCGGGCATGGATGTGTGTGATGTCCTTAGGTTAGTTAGGTTTAGGTAGTTCTGAGTTCTAGGGGACTGATGACCACAGCAGTTGAGTCCCATAGTTCTCAGAGCCATTTGAACCTGAAGTGAAGCATCGGAATCTATATCTAGTGTCACAGGAATGGTTGAAAACATAGACAGTAAGAAGAGTCAGTTTCCTTGTACTTAAGTCGGCATTGTGCCTTTTGCATTTAAATCCGATGCAATTTCTGTGTTTCATCGTCAATAAGAAGGTCAGAGGGATACAGTAAACCTGAAGTGAAGCATCGGAATCAATAACTAGTGTCACAGCAATGGTTCAAAGCATAGACAGTAAGAAGAGTCAGTTTTCTTGTACTTAAGTCAGCATTGTGCCTTTTGTATTTAATTCCGATGCAATATCTGTGTTTCATCTTCAATAAGAAGGTCAGAGGGAGACAGTATACCTTAAGTGAATCATCGGAATCTATAACTAGTGTCACAGGAATGGATGAAAACATAGACAGTAAGAAGAGTCAGTTTTCTTGTACTTAAGTCGGCATTGTGCCTTTTGTATTTAATTCCGAAGCAATTTCTGTGTTTCATCGTCAATAAGAAGGTCTGAGGGATACAGTAAACCTGAGGTGAAACATCGGATTCTATAACTAGGGACACAGGAATGGTTCAAAATATAGACAGTAAGAAGAGTCAGTTTTGCTGTACTGAGGTCGGCATTGTGTCTTTTCTACTTAATTCCGATGTAATTTCTGTGTTTCATCGTCAATTAGAAGGTCATAGGGATACAGTAAACCTGAAGTGAAGCATCGGAATCTATAACTAGTGTCGAAGGAATGGTTCGAAACATAGACAGTAAGAAGAGTCAGTGTTCTTGCACTTAAGTCGGCATTGTGCCTTTAGTATTTAATTCCGATGTAATTTCTGTGTTTCATCGTCAATAAGAAGGTTAGAGGGATACAGTACACCTGAAGCGAAGCAACGGAATCTATAAGTAGTGTCACTGGGATGGTTCAAAGCATTGACAGTAAGAAGAGAAAGTTTTCTTGTACCTAAGTCGGCATTGTTCCTTTTCTATTTCATTCAGATGCAATTTCTATGTTTCATCGTCAATAAGAAGGTCAGAGGAATACTGAAAACCCAAGTGAAGCATCGGAATCTATTAATAGTGTCACAGGAATGGTTCAAGACATAGACAGTAAGAAGAGTCAGTTTTCTTGTACTTAAGTGGGCATTGTGCCTTTTGTATTTAATTCCGAAGCAATTTCTGTGTTTCATCGTCAATAAGAAGGTCAGAGGGATACAGTAAACCTGAAGGGAAACATCGGGATCTATAACTAGTGTCACATGAATGGTTCAAAACATAGTCAGTAAGAAGAGTCAGTTTTCTTGTACTTAAATCGGCATTGTGCCTTTTGTAATTAATTCCGATGCAATTTCTGTGTTTCATCGTCAATAAGGAGGTCAGAGGGATACAGTAAAGCTGAAAAGAAGCATCGGAATGTATAACTAGTGTCGCAGGATTGGTTCAAATCATAGGCAGTAAGAAGAGTCAGTTATATTGTACTTAAGTCGGCATTGAGCCTTTCGTATTTAATTCCGATGCAATTTCTGTGTTTCATCAACAATAAGATGGTCAGGGGGATACAGTAAACCTGAAGTGAAGCATCGGAATCTAAAACCGGTCTCACAGGAAAGGCTCAAAACATAGACAGTAAGAAGAGCCAGTCCTCTTGTACTTAAGTCGGCATTGTGCCTTTTCTATTTAATTCCGATGCAATTTCTGTGTTTCATCGTCAATAAGAAGGTCAGAGGGATATAGTGAACCTGAGGTGAAGCTCTCGCGTTTCTAGGCGCGCAGTCCGGAACCGTGCGACCGCTACGGTCGCAGGTTCGCATCCTGCCTCGGGCATGGATGTGTGTGATGTCCTTAGGTTAGTTAGGTTTAAGTAGTTCTAAGTTCTAGGGGACTGATGACCACAGCAGTTGAGTCCCATAGTTCTCAGAGCCATTTGAACCTGAAGTGAAGCATCGGAATCTATATCTAGTGCCACAGGAATGGTTCAAAACATAGACAGTGAGAAGAGTCAGTTTTCTTGTACTTAAGTCGGCATTGTGCTTTTGTATTTAATTCCGATGCAATTTCTGTGTTTCATCGTCAATAAGAAGGTCAGAGGGATACAGTAAACCTGAAGTGAAGCATTGGAATCAACAACTAGTGTCACAGCAATGGTTCAAAACATAGGCAGTAAGAAGAGTCAATTTTCTTGTACTTAAGTCGGCATTGTGCCTTTTGTATTTAATTCCGATGCAATATCTGTGTTTCATCTTCAATAAGAAGGTCAGAGGGATACAGTAAACCTGAAGTGAAGCATCGGAATCTATAACTGGTGTCACAGGAATGGTTCAAAACATAGTCAGTAAGAAGAGTCAGTTTTCTTGTAGTTAAGTCGGCTTTTTTCCTTTCCTATTTCATTCCGATGCAATTTCTATGTTCCATCGTCAATAATAAGGTCAGAGGGATACAGTATACCTGAAGTGAAGCATCGGAATCTATAACTAGTGTTGCAGGAATCGATCAAAACATAGACAGTAAGAAGAGTCAGTTTTCTTGTACTTCAATCGGCATTGTGCCTTTTGTATTTAATTCCGAAGCAATTTCTGTGTTTCATCGTCAATAAGAAGGTCAGAGGGATACAGTAAACCTGAGGTGAAGCATCAGAATCTAAAAGTAGTGTCACAGGAATGGTTCAAAACATAGACAGTAAGAAGAGTCAGTTTTCTTGTACTGAAGTCGGCATTGTGCCTTTTCTATTTACTTCCGATGTAATTTCTGTGTTTCATCGTCAATTAGAAGGTTAGAGGGATACAGTAAACCTGAAGTGAAGCATCGGAATCTATAACTAGTGTCGAAGGAATGGTTCAAAACATAGAAAGCAAGAAGAGTCAGTTTTCTTGTACTTAAGTCGGCATTGTGCCTTTTGTATTTAATTCCTATGAAATTTCTGTGTTTCATCGTCAATAAGAAGATCAGAGGGATACAGTAATCCTGAAGTGAAGCAACGGAATCTATAACTAGTGTCACAGGAATGGTTCAAAGCATTGACAGTAAGAAGAGACAGTATTCTTGTACCTAAGTCGGCATTGTTCCATTTCTATTTCATTCCGATGTAATTTCTATGTTTCATCGTCAATAAGAAGGTCAGAGGGATACAGTATACCTCAAGTGGAGCATCGGAATCTGTAAGTAGTGTCACAGGAATGGTTCAAAACATAGACAGTAAGAAGAGTCAGTTTTCTTGTACTTAAGTCGGCATTGTGCCTTTTGTATATAATTGCGAAGCAATTTCTGTGTTTCATCGTCAATAAGAAGGTCAGAGGGTTACAGAAACCTGGAGTAAAGCATCGGAAACTATAACTAGTGTCACATGAATGGTTCAAAACATAGTCAGTAAGAAGAGTCATTTTTCTTGTACTTAAGTCGGCATTGTGCTTTTTGTATTTAAGTCCGATGCGATTTCTGCTTTTCATCGTCAATAAGAATGTCAGAGGGTTACAGTAAACCTGAAGTGAAGCTCTCGCGGTTCTAGGCGCGCAGTCGGGAACCGTGCGACCGCTACGGTGGCAGGTACGAATCCTGCCTCGGGCATGGATGTGTGTGATGTCCTTAGGTTAGTTAGGTTTAAGTAGTTCTAAGTTCTAGGAGACTGATGACCACAGCAGTTGAGTCCCATAGTTCTCAGAGCCATTTGAACCTGATGTGAAGCATCGGAATCTATATCTAGTGTCACAGGAATGGTTCAAAACATAGACAGTAAGAAGAGTCAGTTTTTTTGTACCTAAGTCGGCTTTGTTCCTATTCTATTTCATTCCGATGCAATTTCTATGTTTCATCGTCAATAAGAAGGTCAGAGGGATTCAGTATACCTGAAGTGAAGCATCGGAATCAATAACTAGTGTCACAGGAATGGATCATATCATAGACAGTAAGAAGAGTCATTTTTGCTTGTACTTAAGTCGGCATTGTGCCTTTTGTATTTAATTCCGAAGCAATTTATGTGTTTCATCGTCAATAAGAAGGTCAGAGGGATACAGTAAACCTGAGGTGAAGCATCGGAATCTATAACTAGGGTCACAGGAATGGTTCAAAACATAGACAGTAAGAAGAGTCAATTTTCTTGTACTGAAGTCGGCATTGTGCCTTATCTATTTAATTCCGATGTAATATCTGTGTTTCATCGTCAATTAGAAGGTCAGAGGGATACAGTAAACCTGAAGTGAAGCATCGGAATGTATAACTAGTGTCGAAGGAATGGTTCAAAACATAGACAGTAAGAAGAGTCAGTTTTCTTGTACTTAAGTCGGCATTGTGCCTTTAGTATTTAATTCCCTTGTAATTTCTGTGTTTCATCAGCAATAAGAAGATCACAGGGATACAGTAATCCTGAAGTGAAGCAACGGAATCTATAACTAGTGTCACAGGAATGGTTCAAAGCATTGACAGTAAGAAGAGTCAGTTTTCTTGTACCTAAGTCGGCATTGCTCCATTTCTATTCCATTCCGATGCAATTTCTATGTATCATCGTCAATACGAAGGTCAGAGGGCTACAGTATACCTCAAGTGAAGCATCGGAATCTAAAAGTAGTGACACAGGAATGGTTCAAAACATAGACAGTAAGAAGAGTCAGTTTTCTTGTACTTATGTCGGCATTGTGCCTTTTGTATTTCATTCCGAAGCAATTTCTGTGTTTCATCGTCAATAAGAATGTCAGAGGGATACAGTAAACCTGGAGTAAAGCATCGGAATCTATAACTAGTGTCACATAATTGGTTCAAAACGTAGTCAGTAAGAAGAGTCATTTTTCTTGTACTTAAGTCGGCATTGTGCTTTTTGTATTTAATTCCGATGCGATTTCTGCGTTTCATCGTCAATAAGAAGGTCAAATTGTTATAGTAAACCTGAAGTGAAGCTCTCGTGGGTCTAGGCGCGCAGTACGGAACCGTGCGACCGCTACGGTCGCAGGTACGAATCCTGCCTCGGGCATGGATGTGTGTGATGTCCTTAGGTTAGTTAGGTTTAAGTAGTTCTAAGTTCTAGGGTACTGATGACCACAGCAGTTGAGTCCCATAGTTCTCAGAGCCATTTGAACCTGAAGTGAAGCATCGGAATCTATATCTAGTGTCACAGGAATGGTTCAAAACATAGACAGTAAGAAGAGTCAGTTTCCTTGTACTTAAGTCGGCATTGTGCCTTTTGTATTTACTTCCGATGCAATTTCTGTGTTTCATCGTCAATAAGAAGGTCGGAGGGATACAGTAAACCTGAAGTGAAGCATCGGAATCAATAACTAGTGTCACAGCAATGGTTCAAAACATAGACAGTAAGAAGAGTCGGTTTTCTTGTACTTAATTCGGCATTGTGCCTTTTATATTTAATTCCGATGCAATATCTGTGTTTCATCTTCAATAAGAAGGTCAGAGGGATACAGTATACCTTAAGTGAAGCATCGGAATCTATAACTAGTGTCACAGGAATGGATGAAAACATAGACAGTAAGAAGAGTCAGTTTTCTTGTACTTAAGTCGGCATTGTGCCTTTTGTATTTAATTCCGAAGCAATTTCGGTGTTTCATCGTCAATAAGAAGGTCTGAGGGATACAGTAAACGTGAAGTGAAGCATCCGAATCTATAACTAGGGTCACAGGAATGGTTCAAAACATAGACAGTAAGAAGAGACAGTTTTCTTGTACCTAAGCCGGCATTGTGCCTTTTCTATTTAATTCCGAAGCAATTTCTGTGTTTCATCGTCAATAAGAAGGTCAGAGGGATATAGTAAACCTGAGGTGAAGCTCTCGCGGTTCTAGGCGCGCAGTCGGGAACCGTGCGACCGCTACGGTGGCAGGTACGAATCCTGCCTCGGGCATGGATGTGTGTGATGTCCTTAGGTTAGTTAGGTTTAAGTAGTTCTAAGTTCTAGGGGACTGATGACCACAGCAGTTGAGTCCCATAGTTCTCAGAGCCATTTGAACCTGATGTGAAGCATCGGAATCTATATCTAGTGTCACAGGAATGGTTCAAAACATAGACAGTAAGAAGAGTCAGTTTTCTTGTACCTAAGTCGGCTTTGTTCCTCTTCTATTTCATTCCGATGCAATTTCTATGTTTCATCGTCAATAAGAAGGTCAGAGGGATACAGTATACCTGAAGTGAAGCATCGGAATCAATAACTAGTGTCACAGGAATGGATCATATCATAGACAGTAAGAAGAGTCAGTTTTCTTGTACTTAAGTCGGCATTGTGCCTTTTGTATTTAATTCCCAAGCAATTTCTGTGTTTCATCGTCAATAAGAAGGTCAGAGGGATACAGTAAACCTGAGGTGAAGCATCGGAATCTATAACTAGGGTCACAGGAATGGTTCAAAACATAGACAGTAAGAAGAGTCAGTTTTCTTGTACTGAAGTCGGCATTGTGCCTTATCTATTTAATTCCGATGTAATATCTGTGTTTCATCGTCAATTAGAAGGTCAGAGGAATACAGTAAACCTGAAGTGAAGCATCGGAATCTATAACTAGTGTCGAAGGAATGGTTCAAAACATAGACAGTAAGAAGAGTCAGTTTTCTTGTACTTAGGTCGGCATTGTGCCTTTTTTATTTAATTCCTTTGAAATTTCTGTGTTTCATCAGCAATAAGAAGATCACAGGGATACAGTAATCCTGAAGTGAAGCAACGGAATCTATAACTAGTGTCACAGGAATGGTTCAAAGCATTGACAGTAAGAAGAATCAGTTTTCTTCTACCTAAGTCGGCATTGTTCCATTTCTATTTCATTCTGATGCAATTTCTATGTTTCATCGTCAATACGAAGGTCAGAGGGCTACAGTATACCTCAAGTGAAGCATCGGAATCTAAAAGTAGTGTCACAGGAATGGTTCAAAACATAGACAGTAAGAAGAGTCAGTTTTCTTGTACTTATGTCGGCATTGTGCCTTTTGTATTTCATTCCGAAGCAATTTCTGTGTTTCATCGTCAATAAGAATGTCAGAGGGATACAGTAAACCTGGAGTAAAGCATCGGAATCTATAACTAGTGTCACATGAATGGTTCAAAACGTAGTCAGTAAGAAGAGTTATTTTTCTTGTACTTAAGTCGGCATTGTGCTTTTTGTATTTAATTCCGATGCGATTTCTGCGTTTCATCGTCAATAAGAAGGTCAAATTGTTATAGTAAACCTGAGGTGAAGCTCTCGTGGTTCTAGGCGCGCAGTACGGAACCGTGCGACCGCTACGGTCGCAGGTACGAATCCTGCCTCGGGCATGGATGTGTGTGATGTCCTTAGGTTAGTTACGTTTAAGTAGTTCTAAGTTCTAGGGTACTGATGACCACAGCAGTTGAGTCCCATAGTTCTCAGAGCCATTTGAACCTGAAGTGAAGCATCGGAATCTATATCTAGTGTCACAGGAAAGGTTCAAAACATAGACAGTAAGAAGAGTCAGTTTCCTTGTACTGAAGTCGGCATTGTGAATTTTGTATTTACTTCCGATGCAATTTCTGTGTTTCATCGTCAATAAGAAGGTCGGAGAGATACAGTAAACCTGAAGTGAAGCATCGGAATCAATAACTAGTGTCACAGCAATGGTTCAAAACATAGACAGTAAGAAGAGTCAGTTTTCTTGTACTTAATTCGGCATTGTGCCTTTTGTATTTAATTCCGATGCAATATCTGTGTTTCATCTTTAATAAGAAGGTCAGAGGGATACAGTATACCTTAAGTGAAGCATCGGAATCTATAACTAGTGTCACAGGAATGGATGAAAACATAGACAGTAAGAAGAGTCAGTTTTCTTGTACTTAAGTCGGCATTGTGCCTTTTGTATTTAATTCCGAAGCAATTTCTGTGTTTCATCGTCAATTAGAAGGTCAGACAGATACAGTAAACCTGAAGTGAAGCATCGGAATCTATAACTAGTGTCGAAGGAGTGGTTCAAAACATAGACAGTAAGAAGAGTCAGTTTTCTTGTACTTAGGTCGGCATTGTGCATTTTGTATTTAATTCCGATGCGATTTCTGCGTTTCATCGTCAATAAGAAGGTCGGAGGGATATAGTAAACCTGAAGTGAAGCTCTCGCGGTTCTAGGCGAGCAGTACGGAACCGTGCGACCGCTACGGTCGCAGGTTCGAATCCTACCTCGGGCATGGATTTGTGTGATGTCCTTGGGTTAGTTTGGTTTAAGTAGTTCTAAGTTCCAGGGGACTGATGTAGACAGCAGTTGAGTCCCATAGTCCTCAGAGCCATTTGAACCTGAAGGGAAGCATCGGAATCTATAACTAGTGTCACAGCAATGGATCAAAACATAGACAGTAAGAAGAGTCAGTCTTCTTGTGCCTAAGTCGGCATTGTTCCTTTTCTATTTCATTCCGATGCAATTTCTATGTTTCATCGTCAATAAGAAGGTCAGAGGGATACAGTATACCTGAAGTGAAGCATCGGAATCTATAACTAGTGTCACAGGAATGGATGAAAGCATAGACAGTAAGAAGAGTCAGTTCTCTTGAACTTAAGTCGGCATTGTGCCTTTTGTATTTAATTCCGAAGCAATTTCTGTGTTTCATCGTCAATAAGAAGGTCAGAGGGATACAGTAAACCTGATGTGAAGCATCGGAATCTATAACTAGGGTCACAGGAATTGTTCAAAATATAGACTGTAAGAAGAGTCAGTTTTCCTGTACTGAAGTCGGCACTGTGCCTTTTCTACGTAATTCCGATGTAATTTCTGTGTTTCATCGTCAATTAGAAGGTCATAGGGATACAGTAAACCTGAAGTGAAGCATCGGAACCTACAACTAGTGTCGAAGGAATGGTTCGATACATAGACAGTAAGAAGAGTCAGTGTTCTTGCACTTAAGTCGGCATTGTGCCTTTAGTATTTAATTCCGATGAAATTTCTGTTTCATCGTCAATAAGAAGGTTAGAGGGATACAGTACACCTGAAGCGAAGCAACGGAATCTATAACTAGTGTCACAGGAATGGTTCAAAGCATTGACAGTAAGAAGAGTCAGTTTTCTTGTACCTCAGTCGGCATTGTTCCTTTTCTATTTCATTCAGTAGCAATTTCTATGTTTCATCGTCAATAAGAAGGTCTGAGGGATACTGTATACCTCAAGTGAAGCATCGGAATCTATTAACAGTGTCACAGGAATGGTTCAAGACATAGACAGTAAGAATAGTCAGTTTTCTTGTACTTAAGTGGGCATTGTGCCTTTTGTATTTAATTCCGATGCAATTTCTGTGTTTCATCGTCAATAAGAAGGTCAGAGGGATACACTATACCTGAAGTGAAGCATCGGAATCTATAACAAGTGTCGCAGGAATGGATCGAAACATAGACAGTAAGAAGAGTCAGTTTTCTTGTACTTCAATCGGCATTGTGCCTTTTGTATTTAATTCCGAAGCAATTTCTGTGTTTCATCGTCAATAAGAAGGTCAGAGGGATACAGTAAACCTGAGGTGAAGCATCAGAATCTATAACTAGGGTCACAGGAATGGTTCAAAACATAGACAGTAAGAAGAGTCAGTTTTCTTGTACTGAAGTCGGCATTGTGCCTTTTCTATTTAATTCCGATGTAATTTCTGTGTTTCATCGTCAATTAGAAGGTCAGAGGGATACAGTAAAGCTGAAGTGAAGCAACGGAATGTATAACTAGTGTCGCAGGATTGGTTCAAAACATAGGCAGTAAGAAGAGTCAGTTATCTTGTACTTAAGTCGGCATTGTGCCTTTTGTATTTAATTCCGATGCAATTTCTGTGTTTCATCAACAATAAGATGGTCAGGGGGATACAGTAAACCTGAAGTGAAGCATCGGAATCTAAAACCGGTCTCACAGGAAAGGCTCAAAACATAGACAGTAAGAAGAGCCAGTCGTCTTGTACTTAAGTCGGCATTGTGCCTTTTCTGTTTAATTCCGATGCAATTTCTGTGTTTCATCGTCAATAAGAAGGTCAGAGGGATATAGTAAACCTGAGGTGAAGCTCTCGCGGTTCTAGGCGCGCAGTCCGGAACCGTGTGACCGCTACGGTCGTAGGTTCGCATCCTGCCTCGGGCATGGTGTGTCTGATGTCCTTAGGTTAGTTAGGTTTAAGTAGTTCTAAGTTCTAGGCGACTGATGACCACAGCAGTTGAGTCCCATAGTTCTCAGAGCCATTTGAACCTGAAGTGATACATCGGAATCTATATCTAGTGTCACAGGAATGGTTCAAAACATAGACAGTGAGAAGAGTCAGTCTTCTAGTACTTAAGTCGGCATTGTGCCTTCTGTATTTAATTCCGATGCAATTTCTTTGTTTCATCATCAATAAGAAGGTCAGAGGGATACAGTAAACCTGAAGTGAAGCATTGGAATCAACAAATAGTGTCACAGCAATGGTTCAAAACATAGACAGTAAGAAGAGTCAATTTTCTTGTACTTAAGTCGGCATTGTGCCTTTTGTATTTAATTCCGATGCAATATCTGTGTTTCATCTTCAATAAGAAGGTCAGAGGGATACAGTAAACCTGAAGTGAAGCATCGGAATCTATAACTAGTGTCACAGGAGTGGTTCAAAACATAGTCAGTAAGAAGAGTCAGTATTCTTGTACTTAAGTCGGCTTTGTTCCTTTTCTATTTCATTCCGATGCAATTTCTATGTTCCATCGTCAATGAGTAGGTCAGAGGGATACACTATACCTGAAGTGAAGCATCGGAATCTATAACTAGTGTCGCAGGAATGGATCGAAACATAGACAGTAAGAAGAGTCAGTTTTCTTGTACTTCAATCGGCATTGTGCCTTTTGTATTTAATTCCGAAGCAATTTCTGTGTTTCATCGTCAATAAGAAGGTCAGAGGGATACAGTAAACCTGAGGTGAAGCATCAGAATCTATAACTAGGGTCACAGGAATGGTTCAAAACATAGACAGTAAGAAGAGTCAGTTTTCTTGTACTGAAGTCGGCATTGTGCCTTTTCTATTTAATTCCGATGTAATTTCTGTGTTTCATCGTCAATTAGAAGGTTAGAGGGATACAGTAAACCTGAAGTGAAGCATCGGAATCTATAACTAGTGTCGAAGGAATGGTTCAAAACATAGAAAGTAAGAAGAGTCAGTTTTCTTGTACTTAAGTCGGCATTGTGCCTTTTGTATTTAATTCCGAAGCAATTTCTGTGTATCATCGTCAATAAGAAAGTCTGAGGGATACAGTAAACCTGAAGTGAAGCATCGGAATCTATAACTAGGGTCACAGGAATGGTTCAAAACGTACACAGTAAGAAGAGTCAGTTTTCTTGTACTGAAGTCGGTATTGTGCTTTTCTTATTTAATTCCGATATAATATCTGTGTTTCATCGTCAATTAGAAGGTCAGACTGATACAGTAAACCTGAAGTGAAGCATCGGAATCTATAACTAGTGTCGAAGGAATGGTTCAAAACATAGGCCGTAAGAAGAGTCAGTTTACTTGTACCTAAGTCGGCATTGTGCCTTTTCTATTTAATTCCGATGCAATTTCTGTGTTTCATCGTCAATAAGAAGGTCAGAGGGATATAGTAAACCTGAGGTGAAGCTCTTGGGGTTCTAGGCGCGCAGTCCGGAACCGTGCGACCGCTACGGTCGCAGGTTCGAATCCTGCCTCGGGCATGGATGTGTGTGATGTCCTTAGGTTAGTTAGGTTTAAGTAGTTCTAAGTTCTAGGGGACTGATGACCACAGCAGTTGAGTCCCATAGTTCTCAGAGCCATTTGAACCTGATGTGAAGCATCGGAATCTATATCTAGTGTCACAGGAATGGTTCAAAACATAGACAGTAAGAAGAAACAGTTTTCTTGTACCTAAGTCGGCTTTGTTCCTTTTCCATTTCATTCCGATGCAATTTCTATGTTTCATCGTCAATAAGATGGGCAGAGGGATACAGTATATCTGAAGTGAAGCATCGGAATCAATAACTAGTGTCACAGGAATGGATCAAATCATAGACAGTAAGAAGAGTCAATTTTCTTGTACTTAAGTCGGCATTGTGCCTTTTGTTTTTAATTCCGAAGCAATTTCTGTGTTTCATCGTCAATAAGAAGGTCAGAGGGATACAGTAAACCTGAGATGAAGCATCGGAATCTATAACTAGGGTCACAGGAATGGTTCAAAACATAGACAGTAAGAAGAGTCAGTTTTCTTGTACTGAAGTCGGCATTGTGCCTTATGTATTTAATTCCGATGTAATATCTGTGTTTCATCGTCATTTAGAAGGTCAGTGGGATACAGTAAACCTGAAGTGAAGCATCGGAATCTATAACTAGTGTCGAAGGAATGGTTCAAAACATAGACAGTAAGAAGAGTCAGTTTTCTTGTACTTAAGTCGGCATTGTGCCTTTTGTATTTAATTCCTTTGAAATTTCTGTGTTTCATCGTCAATAAGAAGATCACAGGGATACAGTAATCATGAAGTGAAGCAACGGAATCTATAACTAGTGTCACAGGAATGGTTCAAAGCATTGACAGTAAGAAGAGTCAGTTTTCTTGTACCTAAGTCGGCATTGTTCCATTTTTATTTCATTCCGATGCAATTTCTATGTTTCATCGTCAATACGAAGGTCAGAGGGCTACAGTATACCTCAAGTGAAGCATCGGAATCTAAAAGTAGTGTCACAGGAATGGTTCAAAACATAGACAGTAAGAAGAGTCAGTTTTCTTGTACTTATGTCGGCATCGTGCCTTGTGTATTTAATTCCGAAGCAATTTCTGTGTTTCATCGTCAATAAGAAGGTCAGAGGGATACAGTAAACCTGGAGTAAAGCATCGGAATCTATAACCAGTGTCACATGAATGGTTTAAAACATAGTCAGAAAGAAGAGTCATTTTTCTTGTACTTAAGTCGGCATTGTGCTTTTTGTATTTAATTCCGATGCGATTTCTGCATTTCATTGTCAATAAGAAGGTCAGAGGGTTATAGTAAACCTGAAGTGAAGCTCTCGCGGTTCTAGGCGCGCAGTACGGAACCGTGCGACCGCTACGGTCGCAGGTACGAATCCTGCCTTGGGCATGGATGTGTGTGATGTCCTTAGGTTAGTTAGGTTTAAGTAGTTCTAAGTTCTAATGGACTGATGACCACAGCAGTTGAGTCGCATAGTTCTCAGAGCCATTTGAACCTGAAGTGAAGCATCGGAAACTATTTCTAGTGTCACAGGAATGGTTCAAAACATAGACAGTAAGAAGAGTCAGTATTCTTGTACTGAAGTCGGCATTGTGCCTTTTGTATTTAATTCCGAAGCAATTTCTGTGTTTCATCGTCAATAAGAAGGTCTGAGGGATACAGTAAACGTGAAGTGAAGCATCGGAATCTATAACTAGTGTCGAAGGAATGGTTCAAAACATAGACAGTAAGAAGAGTCAGTTTTCTTGTACTTATGTCGGCATTGTGCCTTTTGTAATTAATCCCGATGAAATTTCAGAGTTTCATCGTCAATAAGAAGGTCAGAGGGATACAGTAAATCTGAAGTGAAGCAACGGAATCCATAACTAGTGTTACAGGAATGGTTCAAAGCATTGAAAGTAAGAAGAGTCAGTTTTCTTGTACCTAAGTCGGCATTGTTCCATTTCTATTTCATTCCGATGCAATTTCTATGTTTCATCGTCAATACGAAGGTCAGAGGGCTACAGTATACCTCAAGTGAAGCATCGGAATCTAAAAGTAGTGACACATTAATGGTTCAAAACATAGACAGTAAGAAGAGTCAGTTTTCTTGTACTTATGTCGGCATTGTGCCTTTTGTATTCAATTCCGATGCAATATCTGTGTTTCATCTTCAATACGAAGGTCAGAGGGATACAGTATAAATTAAGTGAAGCATCGGAATCTATAACTAGTGTCACAGGAATGGATGAAAACATAGACAGTAAGAAGAGTCAGTATTCTTGTGTTGAAGTCGGCATTGTGCCTTTTGTATTTCATTCCGAAGCAATTTCTGTGTTTCATCGTCAATAAGAAGGTCTGAGGGATACAGTAAACCTGAAGTGAAGCATCCGAATCTATAACTAGGGTCACAGGAATGGTTCAAAACATAGACAGTACGAAGAGTCAGTTTTCTTGTACTGAAGTCGGCATTGTGCTTTTTCTATTTAATTCCGATGTAATTTCTGTGTTTCATCGTCAATTAGAAGGTCAGACTGATACAGTAAACCTGAAGTGAAGCATCGGAATCTATAACTAGTGTCGAAGGAATGGTTCAAAACATAGACAGTAAGAAGAGTCAGTTTTCTTGTACTTATGTCGGCATTGTTCCTTTTGTATTTAATCCCGATGAAATTTCTGAGTTTCATCGTCAATAAGAAGGTCAGAGGGATACAGTAAACCTGGAGCGAAGCAACGGAATCTATAACTAGTGTCACAATAATGGTTCAAAGCATTGACAGTAAGATGAGTCAGTTTTCTTGTACCTAAGTCGGCATTGTTCCATTTCTATTTCATTCCGATGCAATTTCTATGTTTCATCGACAATACGAAGGTCAGAGGGATACAGTATACCTCAAGTGAAGCATCGGAATCTATAAGTAGTGTCACAGGAATGGTTCAAAACATAGACAGTAAGAAGAGTCAGTTTTCTTGTACTTATGTCGGCATTGTGCCTTTTGTATTTCATTCCGAAGCAATTTCTGTGTTTCATCGTCAATAAGAATGTCAGAGAGATACAGTAAACCTGGAGTAAAGCATCGGAATCTATAACTAGTGTCAAATGAATGGTTCAAAACGTAGTCAGTAAGAAGAGTCATTTTTCTTGTACTTAAGTCGACATTGTGCTTTTTTATTTAATTCCGATGCGATTTCTGCGTTTCATCGTCAATAAGAAGGCAAATTGTTATAGTAAACCTGAAGTGAAGCTCTCGTGGTTCTAGGCGCGCAGTACGGAACCGTGCGACCGCTACGGTCGCAGGTACGAATCCTGCCTCGGGCATGGATGTGTGTGATGTCCTTAGGTTAGTTAGGTTTAGGTAGTTCTAAGTTCTAGGGGACTGATGACCACAGCAGTTGAGTCCCATAGTTCTCAGAGCCATTTGAACCTGAAGTGAAGCATCGGAATCTATTTCTAGTGTCACAGGAATGGTTCAAAACATAGACAGTAAGAAGAGTCAGTATTCTTGTACTGAAGTCGGCATTGTGCCTTTTGTATTTAATTCCGAAGCAATTTATGTGTTTCATCGTCAATAAGAAGGTCTGAGGGATACAGTAAACGTGAAGTGAAGCATCGGAATCTATAACTAGTGTCGAAGGAATGGTTCAAAATATAGACTGTAAGAAGAGTCAGTTTTCTTGTACTTATGTCGGCATTGTGCCTTTTGTAATTAATCCCGATGAAATTTCAGTGTTTCATCGTCAATAAGAAGGTCAGAGGGATACAGTAAACCTGAAGTGAAGCAACGGAATCCATAACTAGTGTTACAGGAATGGTTCAAAGCATTGAAAGTAAGAAGAGTCAGTTTTATTGTACCTAAGTCGGCATTGTTCCATTTCTATTTCATTCCGATGCAATTTCTATGTTTCATCGTCAATACGAAGGTCAGAGGGCTACAGTATACCTCAAGTGAAGCATCGGAATCTAAAAGTAGTGTCACAGGAATGGTTCAAAACATAGACAGTAAGAAGAGTCAGTTTTCTTGTACTTATGTCGGCATTGTGGCTTTTGTATTTCATTCCGAAGCAATTTCTGTGTTTCATCGTCAATAAGAATGTCAGAGGGATACAGTAAACCTGGAGTAAAGCATCGGAATCTATAACTAGTGTCACATGAATGGTTCAAAACGTAGTCAGTAAGAAGGGTCATTTTTCTTGTACTTAATTCGGCATTGTGCTTTTTGTATTTAATTCCGATGCGATTTCTGCGTTTCATCGTCAATAAGAAGGTCAAATTGTTATAGTAAACCTGAAGTGAAGCTCTCGTGGTTCTAGGCGCGCAGTACGGAACCGTGCGACCGCTACGTCGCAGGTACGAATCCTGCCTCGGGCATGGATGTGTGTGATGTCCTTAGGTTAGTTAGGTTTAAGAAGTTCTAAGTTCTAGGGTACTGATGACCACAGCAGTTGAGTCCCATAGTTCTCAGAGCCATTTGAACCTGAAGTGAAGCATCGGAATCTATATCTAGTGTCACAGGAATGGTTCAAAACATAGACAGTAAGAAGAGTCAGTTTCCTTGTACTTAAGTCGGCATTGTGCCTTTTGTATTTACTTCCGATGCAATTTCCGTGTTTCATCGTCAATAAGAAGGTCGGAGGGATACAGTAAACCTGAAGTGAAGCATCGGAATCAATAACTTGTGTCACAGCAATGGTTCAAAACATAGACAGTAAGAAGAGTCGTTTTTCTTGTACTTAATTCGGCATTGTGCCTTTTGTATTTAATTCCGATGCAATATCTGTGTTTCATCTTCAATAAGAAGGTCAGAGGGATACAGTATACCTTAAGTGAAGCATCGGAATCTATAACTAGTGTGACAGGAATGGATGAAAACATAGACAGTAAGAAGAGTCAGTTTTCTTGTACTTAATTCGGCATTGTGCCTTTTGTATTTAATTCCGAAGCAATTTCTGTGTTTCATCGTCAATAAGAAGGTCTGTGGGATACAGTAAACGTGAAGTGAAGCATCCGAATCTATAACTAGGGTCACAGGAATGGTTCAAAACATAGACAGTAAGAAGAGTCAGTTTTCTTGTACCTAAGTCGGCATTGTGCCTTTTCTATTTAATTCCGATGCGATTTCTGCGTTTCATCGTCAATAAGAAGGTCAAATTGTTATAGTAAACCTGAAGTGAAGCTCTCGTGGTTCTAGGCGCGCAGTACGGAACCGTGCGACCGCTACGTCGCAGGTACGAATCCTGCCTCGGGCATGGATGTGTGTGATGTCCTTAGGTTAGTTAGGTTTAAGTAGTTCTAAGTTCTAGGGGACTGATGACCACAGCAGTTGAGTCCCATAATTCTCAGAGCCATTTGAACCTGATGTGAAGCATCGGAATCTATATCTAGTGTCACAGGAATGGTTCAAAACAGAGACAGTAAGAAGAGTCAGTTTTCTTGTACCTAAGTCGGCTTTGTTCCTTTTCTATTTCATTCCGATGCAATTTCTATGTTTCATCGTCAATAAGAAGGTCAGAGGGATATAGTATACCTGAAGTGAAGCATCGGAATCAATAACTAGTGTCACAGGAATGGATCATATCATAGACAGTAAGAAGAGTCAGTTTTCTTGTACTTAAGTCGGCATTGTGCCTTTTGTATTTAATTCCGAAGCAATTTCTGTGTTTCATCAGCAATAAGAAGATCACAGGGATACAGTAATCCTGAAGTGAAGCAACGGAATCTATAACTAGTGTCACAGGAATGGTTCAAAGCATTGACAGTAAGAAGAGTCAGTTTTCTTGTACCTAAGTCGGCATTGTTCCATTTTTATTTCATTCCGATGCAATTTCTATGTTTCATCGTCAATACGAAGGTCAGAGGGCTACAGTATACCTCAAGTGAAGCATCGGAATCTAAAAGTAGTGTCACAGCAATGGTTCAAAACATAGACAGTAAGAAGAGTCAGTTTTCTTGTACTTATGTCGGCATTGTGCCTTTTGTATTTCATTCCGAAGCAATTTCTGTGTTTCATCGTCAATAAGAATGTCAGAGGGATACAGTAAACCTGGAGTAAAGCATCGGAATCTATAATTAGTGTCACATGAATGGTTCAAAACGTAGTCAGTAAGAAGAGTCATTTTTCTTGTACTTAAGTCGGCATTGTGCTTTTTGTATTTAATTCCGATGCGATTTCTGCGTATCATCGTCAATAAGAAGGTTAAATTGTTATAGTAAACCTGAAGTGAAGCTCTCGTGGTTCTAGGCGCGCAGTACGGAACCGTGCGACCGCTACCGTCGCAGGTACGAATCCTGCCTCGGGCATGGATGTGTGTGATGTCCTTAGGTTAGTTAGGTTTAAGTAGTTCTAAGTTCTAGGGTACTGATGACCACAGCAGTTGAGTCCCATAGTTCTCAGAGCCATTTGAACCTGAAGTGAAGCATCGGAATCAATATCTAGTGTCACAGGAATGGTTCAAAACATAGACAGTAAGAAGAGTCAGTTTCCTTGTACTTAAGTCGGCATTGTGCCTTTTGTATTTACTTCCGATGCAATTTCTATGTTTCATCGTCAATAAGAAGGTCGGAGGGATACAGTAAACCTGAATTGAAGCATCGGAATCAATAACTAGTGTCACAGCAATGGTTCAAAACATAGACAGTAAGAAGAGTCAGTTTTCTTGTACTTAATTCGGCATTGTGCCTTTTGTATTTAATTCCGATGCAATATCTGTGTTTTATCTTCAATAAGAAGGTCAGAGGGATACAGTATACCTTAAGTGAAGCATCGGAATCTATAACTAGTGTCACAGGAATGGATGAAAACATAGACATTAAGAAGAGCCAGTTTTCTTGTACTTAAGTCCGGCATTGTGCCTTTTGTATTTAATTCCGAAGCAATTTCTGTGTTTCATCGTCAATAAGAAGGTCTGAGGGATACAGTAAACGTGAAGTGAAGCATCCGAATCTATAACTAGGGTCACAGGAATGGTTCAAAACATAGACAGTTAGAAGAGACAGTATTATTGTACTGAAGTCGGCATTCTGCTTTTTCTATTTAATTCCGATGTAATTTCTGTGTTTCATCGTCAATTAGAAGGTCAGACTGATACAGTAAACCTGAAGTGAAGCATCGGAAACTATAACTAGTGTCTAAGGAGTGGTTCAAAACATAGACAGTAAGAAGAGTCAGTTTTCTTGTACTTATGTCTGCATTGTGCCTTTTGTAGTTAATCCCGATGAAATTTCTGAGTTTCGTCGTCAATAAGAAGGTCAGAGGGATACAGTAAACCTGAAGTGAAGCAACGGAATCCATAACTAGTGTTACAGGAATGGTTCAAAGCATTGAAAGTAAGAAGAGTCAGTTTTCTTGTACCTAAGTCGGCATTGTTCCTTTTCTATTTCATTCCGATGCAATTTCTATGTTTCATCGTCAATAAGAAGGTCAGAGGGATACTGTATACCTCAAGTGAAGCATCGGAATCTATAAGTAGTGTCACAGGAATGGTTCAAAACATAGACAGTAAGAAGAGTCAGTTTTCTTGTACTTAAGTCGGCATTGTGCCTTTTGTATTTAATTCCGAAGCAATTTCTGTGTTTCATCGTCAATAAGAAGGTCAGAGGGATACAGTAAACCTGGAGTAAAGCATCGGAATCTGTAACTAGTGTCACATGAATGGTTCAAAAATAGTTAGTTACAAGATTCATTTTTCTTGTACTTAGGTCGGCATTGTGCATTTTGTATTTAATTCCGATGCGATTTCTGCGTTTCATCGTCAATAAGAAGGTCAGAGGGATATAGTAAACCTGAAGTGAAGCTCTCGCGGTTCTAGGCGAGCAGTCCGGAACCGTGCGACCGCTACGGTCGCAGGTTCGAATCCTACCTCGGGCATGGATGTGTGTGATGTCCTTAGGTTAGTTTGGTTTAAGTAGTTCTAAGTTCCAGGGGACTGATGTCCACAGCAGTTGACTCCCATAGTTCTCAGAGCCATTTGAACCTGAAGGGAAGCATCGGAATCTATATCCAGTGTCACAGCAATGGATCAAAACATAGACAGTAAGAAGAGTCAGTTTTCTTGTACCTAAGTCGGCATTGTTCCTTTTCTATTTCATTCCGATGCAATTTCTTTGTTTCATCGTCAATCAGAAGGTCAGAGGGATACAGTATACCTGAAGTGAAGCATAGGAATCTATAACTAGTGTCACAGGAATGGATGAAAACATAGACAGTAAGAAGAGTCAGTTTTCTTGTACTTAAGTCGGCATTGTGCCTTTTGTATTTAATTCCGAAGCAATTTCTGTGTTTCATCGTCAATAAGAAGGTCTGAGGGATACAGTAAACCTGAGGTGAAGCATCGGATTCTATAACTAGGGTCACAGGAATTGTTCAAAATATAGACAGAGAGAAGAGTCAGTTTTCCTGTACTGAAGTCGGCATTGTGCCTTTTCTACTTAATTCCGATGTAATTTCTGTGTTTCATCGTCAATTAGAAGGTCATAGGGATACAGTAAACCTGAAGTGAAGCATCGGAATCTATAACTAGTGTCGAAGGAATGGTTCGATACATAGACAGTAAGAAGAGTCAGTGTTCTTGCACTTAAGTCGGCATTGTGCCTTTAGTATTTAATTCCGATGAAATTTCTGTGTTTCATCGTCAATAAGAAGGTCAGAGGGATACAGTACACCTGAAGCGAAGCAACGGAATCTATAACTAGTGTCACAGGAGTGGTTCAAAGCATTGACAGTAAGAAGAGTCAGTTTTCTTGTACCTAAGTCGGCATTGTTCCTTTTCTATTTCATTCAGATGCAATTTCTATGTTTCATCGTCAATAAGAAGGTCTGAGGGATACTGTATACCTCAAGTGAAGCATCGGAATCTATTAACAGTGTCACAGGAATGGTTCAAGACATAGACAGTAAGAAGAGTCAGGTTTCTTGTACTTATGTGGGCATTGTGCCTTTTGTATTTAATTCCGATGCAATTTCTGTGTTTCATCGTCAATAAGAAGGTCAGAGGGATACAGTAAACCGGAAGTGAAGCATCGGGATCTATAACTAGTTTCACATGAATGGTTCAAAACATAGTCAGTAAGAAGAGTCAGTTTTCTTGTACTTAAATCGGCATTGTGCCTTTTGTAATTAATTCCGATGCAATTTCTGTGTTTCATCGTCAATAAGGAGGTCAGAGGGATACAGTAAAGCTGAAGTGAAGCAACGGAATGTATAACTAGCGTCGCAGGATTGGTTCAAAACATAGGCAGTAAGAAGAGTCAGTTCTCTTGTACTTAAGTCGGCATTGTGCCTTTTGTATTTAATTCCGATGCAATTTCTGTGTTTCATCGTCAATAAGAAGGTCAGAGGGATACAGTAAACCTGAAGTGAAGCATTGGAATCAACAACTAGTGCCACAGCAATGGTTCAAAACATAGACAGTAAGAAGAGTCAATTTTCTTGTACTTAAGTCGGCATTGTGCCTTTTGTATTTAATTCCGATGCAATATCTGTGTTTCATCTTCAATAAGAAGGTCAGAGGGATACAGTAAACCTGAAGTGAAGCATCGGAATCTATAACTAGTGTCACAGGAGTGGTTCAAAACATAGTCAGTAAGAAGAGTCAGTTTTCTTGTACTTAAGTCGGCTTTGTTCCTTTTCTATTTCATTCCGATGCAATTTCTATGTTCCATCGTCAATAAGAAGGTCAGAGGGATACAGTACACCTGAAGTGAAGCATCGGAATCTATAACTAGTGTCGCAGGAATGGATCAAAACATAAACAGTAAGTAGAGTCAGTTTTCTTGTACTGAAGTCGGCATTGTGCCTTATCTATTTAATTCCGATGTAATATCTGTGTTTCATCGTCAATACGAAGATCACAGGGATACAGTAATCCTGAAGTGAAGCATCGGAATCTATAACTAGTGTCACAGGAATGGTTCAAATCATAGACAGTAAGAAGAGTCAGTTTTCTTGTACTTAAGTCGGCATTGTGCCTTTTGTATTTAATTCCGATGCAATTTCTGTGTTTCATCGTCAATAAGAAGGTCAGAGGGATACAGTAAACCTGAAGCGAAGCATCGGAATCAATAACTAGTATCACAGCAATGATTCAAAACATAGACAGTAAGAAGAGTCAGTTTTCTTGTACTTATGTCGGCATTGTGCCTTTTGTATTTAATTCCGATGCAATATCTGTGTTTCATCTTCAATACGAAGGTCAGAGGGATACAGTATAAATTAAGTGAAGCATCGGAATCTATAACTAGTGTCACAGGAATGGATGAAAACATAGACAGTAAGAAGAGTCAGTTTTCTTGTGTTTAAGTCGGTATTGTGCCCTTTGTATTTAATTCCGAAGCAATTTCTGTGTTTCATCGTCAATAAGAAGGTCTGAGGGATACAGTAAACCTGAAGTGAAGCATCCGAATCTATAACTAGGGTCACAGGAATGGTTCAAAACATAGACAGTAAGAAGAGTCAGTTTTCTTGTACTGAAGTCGGCATTGTGCTTTTTCTATTTAATTCCGATGTAATTTCTGTGTTTCATCGTCAATTAGAAGGTCAGACTGATACAGTAAACCTGAAGTGAAGCATCGGAATCTATAACTAGTGTCGAAGGAATGGTTCAAAACATAGACAGTAAGAAGAGTCAGTTTTCTTGTACTTATGTCGGCATTGTTCCTTTTGTATTTAATCCCGATGAAATTTCTGAGTTTCATCGTCAATAAGAAGGTCAGAGGGATACAGTAAACCTGAAGCGAAGCAACGGAATCTTTAACTAGTGTCACAATAATGGTTCAAAGCATTGACAGTAAGAAGAGTCAGTTTTCTTGTACCTAAGTCGGCATTGTTCCATTTCTATTTTATTCCGATGCAATTTCTATGTTTCATCGTCAATACGAGGGTCAGAGGGATACAGTATACCTCAAGTGAAGTATCGGAATCTATAAGTAGTGTCACAGGAATGGTTCAAAACATAGACAGTAAGAAGAGTAAGTTTTCTTGTACTTATGTCGGCATTGTGCCTTTTGTATTTCATTCCGAAGCAATTTCTGTGTTTCATCGTCAATAAGAATGTCAGAGAGATACAGTAAACCTGGAGTAAAGCATCGGAATCTATAACTAGTGTCACATGAATGGTTCAAAACGTAGTCAGTAAGAAGGGTCATTTTTCTTGTATTTAAGTCGGCATTGTGCTTTTTGTATTTAATTCCGATGCGATTTCTGCCTTTCATCGTCAATAAGGTCAAATTGTTATAGTAAACCTGAAGTGAAGCTCTCGTGGTTCTAGGCGCGCAGTTCGGAACCGTGCGACCGCTACGGTCGCAGGTACGAATCCTGCCTCGGGCATGGATGTGTGTGATGTCCCTAGGTTAGTTAGGTTTAAGTAGTTCTAAGTTCTAGGGGACTGATGACCACAGCAGTTGAGTCCCATAGTTCTCAGAGCCATTTGAAACTGAAGTGAAGCATCGGAATCTATTTCTAGTGTCACAGGAATGGTTCAAAACATAGACAGTAAGAAGAGTCAGTTTTCTTGTACCTAAGTCGGCATTGTTCCTTTTCTATTTCATTCCGATGCAATTTCTATGTTTCATCGTCAATAAGAAGGTCAGAGGGATACTGTATATCTCAAGTGAAGCATCGGAATCTATAAGTAGTGTCACAGGAATGGTTCAAAACATAGACAGTAAGAAGAGTCAGTTTTCTTGTACTTAAGTTGGCATTGTGCCTTTTGTATTTAATTCCGAAGCAATTTCTGTGTTTCATCGTCAATAAGAAGGTCAGAGGGATACAGTAAACCTGGAGTAAAGCATCGGAATCAATAACAAGTGTCACATGAATGGTTCAAAAATAGTCAGTAACAAGAGTCAGTTTTCTTGTACTTAAGTCGGCATTGTGCCTTTTGTATTTAATTCCGAAGCAATTTCTGTGTTTCATCGTCAATAAGAAGGTCAGAGAGATACAGTTAACCTGGAGTAAAGCATCGGAATCTATAACTAGTGTCACATGAATGGTTTAAAAATAGTCAGTAACAAGAGTGAGTTTTCTTGTACTTAAGTCGGCATTCTGCCTTTTGTATTTAACTCCGATGAAATTTCTGTGATTCATCGTCAATAAGAAGGTCAGAGGGATACAGTAAACCTGGAGTAAAGCATCGAATCTATAACTAGTGTCAAATGAATGGTTCAAAACATAGTCAGTAGGAAGAGTCATTTTTCTTGTACTTAGGTCGGCATTGTGCTTTTTGTATTTAATTCCGATGCGATTTCTGCGTTTCATCGTCAATAAGAAGGTCAGAGGGATATAGTAAACCTGAAGTGAAGCTCTCGCGGTTCTAGGCGAGCAGTCCGGAACCGTGCGACCGCTACGGTCGCAGGTTCGAGTCCTACCTCGGGCATGGATGTGTGTGATGTCCTTAGGTTAGTTTGGTTTAAGTAGTTCTAAGTTCTAGGGGACTGATGTCCACAGCAGTTGAGTCCCATAGTTCTCAGAGCCATTTGAACCTGAAGGGAAGCATCGGAATCTATATCAAGTGTCACAGCAATGGTTCAAAACATAGACAGTAGGAAGTGTTAATTTTCTTGTACATAAGTCGGCATTGTGTCTTTTGTATTTAATTCTGATGCAATATCTGTGTTTCATCTTCAATAACAAGGTCAGAGGGATACAGTAAACCTGTAGTGAAGCATCGGAATCTGTAACTAGTGTCACAGGAATGGTTCAAAACATAGACAGTAAGAAGAGTCAGTTTTCTTGTACCTAAGTCGGCATTGTTCCTTTTCTATTTCATTCCGTTGCAATTTCTATGTTTCATCGTCAATAAGAAGGTCAGAGGGATACAGTATACCTGAAGTGAAGCATCGGAATCTATAACTAGTGTCACAGGACTGGATGAAAACATAGACAGTAAGAAGAGTCAGTTTTCTTGTACTTAAGTCGGCATTGTGCCTTTTGTATTTAATTCCGAAGCAATTTCTGTGTTTCATCGTCAATAAGAAGGTCTGAGGGATTCAGTAAACCTCAGGTGAAGCATCGGAATCTATAACTAGGGTCACAGGAATGGTTCAAAATATAGACAGTAAGAAGAGTCAGTGTTCCTGTACTGAAGTCGGCATTGTGCCTTTTCTACTTAATTCCGATGTAATTTCTGTGTTTCATCGTCAATTAGAAGGTCATAGGGATACAGTAAACCTGAAGTGAAGCATCGAAATCTATAACTAGTGTCGAAGGAACGGTTCGAAACATAGACAGTAAGAAGAGTCAGTGTTCTTGCACTTAAGTCGGCATTGTGCCTTTAGTATATAATTCCGATGAAATTTCTGTGTTTCATCGTCAATAAGAAGGTTAGAGGGATACAGTTCACCTGAAGCGGAGCAACGGAATCTATAACTAGTGTCACAGGAATGGTTCAAAGCATTGACAGTAAGAAGAGTCAGTTTTCTTGTACCTAAGTCGGCATTGTTCCTTTTCTATTTCATTCAGATGCAATTTCTATGTTTCATCGTCAATAAGAAGGTCAGAGGGATACTGTATAACTCAAGTGAAGCATCGTAATCTATTAATAGTGTCACAGGAATGGTTCAAGACATAGACAGTAAGAAGAGTCAGTTTTCTTGTACTTAAGTGGGCATTGTGCATTTTGTATTTAATTCCGAAGCAATTTCTGTGTTTCATCGTCAATAAGAGGGTCAGAGGGATACAGTATACCTGAAGTGAAGCATCGGGATCTATAACTAGTGTCACATGAATGGTTCAAAACATAGTCAGTAAGAAGAGTCAGTTTTCTTGTACTTAAATCGGCATTGTGCCTTTTGTAATTAATTCCGATGCAATTTCTGTGTTTCATCGTCAATAAGGAGGTCAGAGGGATACAGTAAAGCTGAAGTGATGCATCGGAATGTATAACTAGTGTCGCAGGATTGGTTCAAAACATAGACAGTAAGAAGAGTCAGTTTTCTTATACTTAAGTGGGCATTGTGCCTTTTGTATTTAATTCCGAAGCAATTTCTGTGTTTCATCGTCAATAAGAGGGTCACAGGGATACAGTATACCTGAAGTGAAGCATCGGGATCTATAACTAGTGTCACATGAATGGTTCAAAACATAGTCAGTAAGAAGAGTCAGTTTTCTTGTACTTAAATCGGCATTGTGCCTTTTGTAATTAATTCCGATGCAATTTCTGTGTTTCATCGTCAATAAGGAGGTCAGAGGGATACAGTAAAGCTGAAGTGAAGCATCGGAATGTATAACTAGTGTCGCAGGATTGGTTCAAAACATAGGCAGTAAGAAGAGTCAGATATCTTGTACTTAAGTCGGCATTGTGCCTTTTGTATTTAATTCCGATGCAATATCTGTGTTTCATCGTCAATAAGAAGGTCAGAGGGATACAGTAAACCTGAAGTGAAGCATCGGAATCTATAACCAGTGTCACTGGAATGGTTCAAAACATAGACTGTAAGAAGTGTCAGTTATCTTGAACTTAAGTCGGCATTGTGCCTTTTGTATTTAACTCCGATGCAATTTCTGTGTTTCATCGTCAATAAGAAGGTCAGAGGGATACTGTAAACCTGAAGTGAAGCATCGGAATCTATAACTAGTGTCATAGGAATGGTTCAAAACATTGACAGGAAGAATAGTCAGTTTTCTTGTACTTAAGTCGGCATTGTGCCTTTTGTATTTAATTCCGGTGCAAATTTTGTGTTTCACCGTCAACAAGAAGTTCAGAGGGATACAGTAAACCTGAAGTGAAGCATCCGAATCTATAACTAGGGTCACAGGAATGGTTCAAAACATAGACAGTAAGAAGAGTCAGTTTTCTTGTACTGAAGTCGGCATTGTGCTTTTTCTATTTAATTCCGATGTAATTTCTGTGTTTCATCGTCAATTAGAAGGTCAGACTGATACAGTAAACCTGAAGTGAAGCATCGGAATCTATAACTAGTGTCGAAGGAATGGTTCAAAACATAGACAGTAAGAAGAGTCAGTTTTCTTGTACTTATGTCGGCATTGTTCCTTTTGTATTTAATCCCGATGAAATTTCTGAGTTTCATCGTCAATAAGAAGGTCAGAGGGATACAGTAAACCTGAAGCGAAGCAACGGAATCTTTAACTAGTGTCCCAATAATGGTTCAAAGCATTGACAGTAAGAAGAGTCAGTTTTCTTGTACCTAAGTCGGCATTGTTCCATTTCTATTTCATTCCGATGCAATTTCTATGTTTCATCGTCAATACGAGGGTCAGAGGGATACAGTATACCTCAAGTGAAGCATCGGAATCTATAAGTAGTGTCACAGGAATGGTTCAAAACATAGACAGTAAGAAGAGTAAGTTTTCTTGTACTTATGTCGGCATTGTGCCTTTTGTATTTCATTCCGAAGCAATTTCTGTGTTTCATCGTCAACAAGAATGTCAGAGAGATACAGTAAACCTGGAGTAAAGCATCGGAATCTATAACTAGTGTCACATGAATGGTTCAAAACGTAGTCAGTAAGAAGAGTCATTTTTCTTGTACTTAAGTCGGCATTGTGCTTTTTGTATTTAATTCCGATGCGATTTCTGCCTTTCATCGTCAATAAGAAGGTCAAATTGTTATAGTAAACCTGAAGTGAAGCTCTCGTGGTTCTAGGCGCGCAGTACGGAAACGTGCGACCGCTACGGTCGCAGGTACGAATCCTGCCTCGGGCATGGATGTGTGTGATGTCCTTAGGTTAGTTAGGTTTAAGTAGTTCTAAGTTCTAGGGGACTGATGACCACAGCAGTTGAGTCCCATAGTTCTCAGAGCCATTTGAAACTGAAGTGAAGCATCGGAATCTATTTCTAGTGTCACAGGAATGGTTCAAAACATAGACATTAAGAAGAGTCAGTATTCTTGTACTGAAGTCGGCATTGTGCCTTTTGTATTTAATTCCGAAGCAATTTCTGTGTTTCATCGTCAATAAGAAGGTCTGAGGGATACAGTAAACGTGAAGTGAAGCATCCGAATCTATAACTAGGGTCACAGGAATGGTTCAAAACATAGACAGTAAGAAGAGTCAGTTTTCTTGTACTGAAGTCGGCATTGTGCTTTTTCTATTTAATTCCGATGTAATTTCTGTGTTTCATCGTCAATTAGAAGGTCAGACTGATACAGTAAACCTGAAGTGAAGCATCGGAATCTATAACTAGTGTCGAAGGAATGGTTCAAAACATAGACAGTAAGAAGAGTCAGTTTTCTTGTACTTATGTCGGCATTGTGCCTTTTGTAATTAATCCCGATGAAATTTCTGAGTTTCATCGTCAATAAGAAGGTCAGAGAGATACAGTAAACCTGAAGTGAAGCAACGGAATCCATAACTAGTGTTACAGGAATGGTTCAAAGCATTGAAAGTAAGAAGAGTCAGTTTTCTTGTACCTAAGTCGGCATTGTTCCTTTTATATTTCATTCCGATGCAATTTCTATGTTTCATCGTCAATAAGAAGGTCAGAGGGATACTGTATACCTAAAGTGAAGCATCGGAATCTATAAGTAGTGTCACAGGAATGGTTCAAAACATAGACAGTAAGAAGAGTCAGATTTCTTGTACTTAAGTCGCCATTGTGCCTTTTGTATTTAATTCCGAAGCAATTTCTGTGTTTCATCGTCAATAAGAAGGTCAGAGGGATACAGTAAACCTGGAGTAAAGCATCGGAATCTATAACTAGTGTCACATGAATGGTTCAAAAATAGTCAGTAACAAGAGTCAGTTTTCTTGTACTTAAGTCGGCATTGTGCCTTTGGTATTTAATTCCGAAGCAATTTCTGTGTTTCATCGTCAATAAGAAGGTCAGAGGGATACAGTAAACCTGGAGTAAAGCATCGGAATCTATAACTAGTGTCACATGAATGGTTCAAAAATAGTCAGTAACAAGAGTGAGTTTTCTTGTACTTAAGTCGGCATTCTGCCTTTTGTATTTAACTCCGATGAAATTTCTGTGATTCATCGTCAATAAGAAGGTCAGAGGGATACAGTAAACCTGGAGTAAAGCATCGAATCTATAACTAGTGTCAAATGAATGGTTCAAAACATAGTCAGTAGGAAGAGTCATTTTTCTTGTACTTAGGTCGGCATTGTGCTTTTTGTATTTAATTCCGATGCGATTTCTGCGTTTCATCGTCAATAAGAAGGTCAGAGGGATATAGTAAACCTGAAGTGAAGCTCTCGCGGGCGAGCAGTCCGGAACCGTGCGACCGCTACGGTCGCAGGTTCGAATCCTACCTCGGGCATGGATGTGTGTGATGTCCTTAGGTTAGTTTGGTTTAAGTAGTTCTAAGTTCTAGGGGACTGATGTCCACAGCAGTTGAGTCCCATAGTTCTCAGAGCCATTTGAACCTGAAGGGAAGCATCGGAATCTATATCTAGTGTCACAGCAATGGTTCAAAACATAGACAGTAGGAAGTGTTAATTTTCTTGTACATAAGTCGGCATTGTGTCTTTTGTATTTAATTCTGATGCAATATCTGTGTTTCATCTTCAATAACAAGGTCAGAGGGATACAGTAAACCTGTAGTACAGCATCGGAATCTGTAACTAGTGTCACAGGAATGGTTCAAAACATAGACAGTAAGAAGAGTCAGTTTTCTTGTACCTAAGTCGGCATTGTTCCTTTTCTATTTCATTCCGTTGCAATTTCTATGTTTCATCGTCAATAAGAAGGTCAGAGGGATACAGTATACCTGAAGTGAAGCATCGGAATCTATAACTAGTGTCACAGGAAAGGATGAAAGCATAGACAGTAAGAAGAGTCAGTGTTCTTGCACTTAAGTCGGCATTGTGCCTTTAGTATATAATTCCGATGAAATTTCTGTGTTTCATCGTCAATAAGAAGGTTAGAGGGATACAGTACACCTGATGCGAAGCAACGGAATCTATAACTAGTGTCACAGGAATGGTTCAAAGCATTGACAGTAAGAAGAGTCAGTTTTCTTGTACCTAAGTCGGCATTGTTCCTTTTCTATTTCATTCAGATGCAATTTCTATGTTTCATCGTCAATAAGAAGGTCAGAGGGATACTGTATACCTCAAGTGAAGCATCGTAATCTATTAATAGTGTCACAGGAATGGTTCAAGACATAGACAGTAAGAAGAGTCAGTTTTCCTGTACTTAAGTGGGCATTGTGCCTTTTGTATTTAATTCCGAAGCAATTTCTGTTTTTCATCGTCAATAAGAGGGTCAGAGGGATACAGTACACCTGAAGTGAAGCATCGGGATCTATAACTAGTGTCACATGAATGGTTCAAAACATAGTCAGTAAGAAGAGTCAGTTTTCTTGTACTTAAATCGGCATTGTGCCTTTTGTAATTAATTTCGATGCAATTTCTGTGTTTCATCGTCAATAAGGAGGTCAGAGGGATACAGTAAAGCTGAAGTGAAGCATCGGAATATATAACTAGTGTCGCAGGATTGGTTCAAAACATAGACAGTAAGAAGAGTCAGTTTTCTTGTACTTAAGTGGGCATTGTGCCTTTTGTATTTAATTCCGAAGCAATTTCTGTGTTTCAATGTCAATAAGAGGGTCAGAGGGATACAGTATACCTGAAGTGAAGCATCGGGATCTATAACTAGTGTCACATGAATGGTTCAAAACATAGTCAGTAAGAAGAGTCAGTTTTCCTGTACTTAAATCGGCATTGTGCCTTTTGTAATTAATTCCGATGCAATTTCTGTGTTTCATCGTCAATAAGGAGGTCAGAGGGATACAGTAAAGCTGAAGTGCAGCATCGGAATGTATAACTAGTGTCGCAGGATTGGTTTAAAACATAGGCAGTAAGAAGAGTCAGATATCTTGTAATTAAGTCGGCATTGTGCCTTTTGTATTTAATTCCGATGCAATATCTGTGTTTCATCGTCAATAAGAAGGTCAGAGGGATACAGTAAACCTGAAGTGAAGCATCGGAATCTATAACCAGTGTCACTGGAATGGTTCAAAACATAGACTGTAAGAAGTGTCAGTTTTCTTGAACATAAGTCGGCATTGTGCCTTTTGTATTTAACTCCGATGCAATTTCTGTGTTTCATCGTCAATAAGAAGGTCAGAGGGATACTGTAAACCTGAAGTGAAGCATTGGAATCAATAACTAGTGTCACAGGAATATTTCAAAACATAGACAGTAAAAAGAGTCAGTTATCTAGTACTTAAGTCGTCATTGTGCCATTTGTATTTAATTCCGATGCAATATCTGTGTTTCATAGTCAATAAGAAGGTCAGAAGGATAAAGTAAACCTGAAGTGAAGCATCGGAATCTATAACTAGTGTCATAAGAATGGTTCAAAACATTGACCGGAAGAATAGTCAGTTTTCTTGTACTTAAGTCGGCATTGTGCCTTTTGTATTTAACTCCGGTGCAAATTTTGTGTTTCACCGTCAACAAGAAGATCAGAGGGATACAGTAAACCTGAAGTGAAGCATCGGAATCAATAACTAGTGTCACAGGAATGGTTCAAACATAGACAGTAGGAAGTGTCAGTTTTCTTGTACTTAAGTCGGCATTGTGCCTTTTGTGTGTATTTCCGATGCAATTTCTGTGTTTCACCGTCAATAAGAAGGTCCGAGGGATACAGCAAACCTGAAGTGAATCATCGGAATCTATAACTAGTGTCACAGGAATGGTTCAAAACATAGACAGTAAGAAGAGTCAGTTTTCTTGTACTTAAGTCGGCATTGTGCATTTTGTATTTAATTCCAATGCAATTTCTGTGTTTCATCGTCAATAAAGGGGTCAGAGGGATACAGTAAACCTGAAGTGAAGCATCGGAACCTATAACTAGTGTCACATGAATGGTTCAAAACATAGACAGCAAGAAGAGTCAGTTTTCTTGTACTTAAGTCGTCATTGTGCCTTTTGTATTTAATTGCGATGCAATTTCTGTGTTTCATCGTCAATAAGAAGGTCAGAGGGATACAGTAAACCTGAAGTGAAGCATCGGAATCTATAACTAGTGTCACAGAAATGGTTCAAAACATAGACAGTAAGAAGAGTCAGTTTTCTTGTACTTAAGTCGGCATTGTGCCTTTTGTATTTAATTCCGTTGCAATTTCTGTGTTTCATCGTCAATAAAAGGGTCAGAGGGATACAGTAAACATATTGTGAAGCATCGGAATCTAAAACTAGTGTCACAGGAATGGTTCAAAACATAGACAGTAAGAAGAGTCAGTTTTCTTGTACTTAAGTCGGCGTTGTGCCTTTGTATTTAATTTCGATGCAATTTCTGTGTTTCGTCGTCAATAAGAAGGTCAGAGGGATTAGGTAAACCTGAAGTGAAGCATCGGAATCTATAACTAGTGTCACTGGAATGGTTCAAAACATAGACTGTAAGAAGAGTCAGTTTTCTTGTACTTAAGTCGGCATTGTGCCTTTTGTATTTAACACCGATGCAATTGCTGTGTTTCATCGTCAATAAGAAGGTCAGAGGGATACAGTAAACATATTGTGAAGCATCGGAATCTAAAACTAGTGTCACAGGAATGGTTCAAAACATAGACAGTAAGAAGAGTCAGTTTTCTTGTACTTAAGTCGGCGTTGTGCCTTTTGTATTTAATTCCGATGCAATTTCTGTGTTTCGTCGTCAATAAGAAGGTCGGAGGGATTAGGTAAACCTGAAGTGAAGCATCGGAATCTATAACTAGTGTCACAGGAATGGTTCAATCATAGACGGTAAGAAGAGTCAGTTTTCATTAACCTAAGTCGGCATTGTTCCTTTTCTATTTAACTCCGATGCAATTTCTGTGTTTCATCGTCAATAAGAAGGTCAGAGGGATACTGTAAACCTGGAGTAAAGCATCGGAATCTATAACTAGTGTCACATGAATGGTTCAAATCATAGTCAGTAAGAAGAGTCAGTTTTCTTGTACTTAAATCGGCATTGTGCCTTTTGTAATTAATTCCGATGCAATTTCTAAGTTTCATCGTCAATAAGAAGGTCAGAGGGATACTGTATACCTCAAGTGAAACATCGGAATCTATAACTAGTGACACAGGAATGGTGCAAAACATAGACAGTAAGAAGGGTCAGTTTTCTAGTACTGAAGTCGGCGTTGTGCCTTTTGTATTTAATCCCGATGCATTTTCAGTGTTTCATCGTCAATAAGAAGGTCTGAGGGATACAGTAAAGCTGAAGTGAAGCATCGGAATCTATAACTAGTGTCGCAGAAATGGTTCAAAACATAGGCAGTAAGAAGAGTCAGTTATCTTGTTCTTATGTCGGCATTGTGCCTTTTGTATTTAATTCCGATGCAATATCTGTGTTTCATCGTCAATAAGAAGGTCAAAGGGATACAGTAAACCTGAAGTGAAGCATCGGAATCTATAACTAGTGTCACTGGAATGGTTCAAAACATAGACTGTAAGAAGAGTCAGTTTTCTTGTACTTAAGTCGGCATTGTGCCTTTTGTATTTATCTCCGACGCAATTTCTGTGTTTCATCGTCAATAAGAGGGTCAGAGGGTAACTGTGAACCTGAAGTGAAGCATTGGAATCTATAACTAGTGTCACAGGAATGGTTCAAAACATAGACAGTAAGAAGAGTCAGTTTTCTTGTACTTAAGTCGTCATTGTGCCATTTGTATTTAATTCCGATGCAATATCTGTGTTTCATACTCAATAAGAAGGTCAGAAGGATAAGGTAAACATGAAGTGAAGCATCGGATTCTATAACTAGTGTCACAGGAATGGCACAAAACATAGACAGGAAGAATAGTCAGTTTTCTTGTACTTAAGTCGGAACTGTGCCTTTTGTATTTAATTCCGGCGCAATTTCTGTGTTTCATCGTCAACAGGAAGGTCAGAGGGATACAGTAAACCTGAAGTGAAGCATCGGAATCAATAACTAGTGTAACAGGAATGGTTCAAACATAGACAGTAGGAAGAGTCAGTTTTCTTGTACTTAAGTCGGCATTGTGCCTTTTGTATTTATTTCCGATGCAATTTCTGTGTTTCATCGTCAATAAGAAGGTCCGAGGGATACAGTAAACCTGAAGTGAATCATCGGAATCTATAACTAGTGTCACAGGAATGGTTCAAAACATAGACAGTAAGAAGAGTCAGTTTTCTTGTACTTAAGTCGGCATTGTGCCATTTGTATTTAATTCCGATGCAATTTCTGTGTTTCATCGTCAATAAGAATGTCAGAGGGATACAGTATACCAGAAGTGAATCATCGGAATCTGTAACTAGTGTCACAGGAATGGTTCAAAACATAGACAGTTAGAAGAGTCAGTTTTCTTGTACTTAAGACGGCATTGTGCCTTTTGTATTTAATTCCGATGTAATTTCTGTGTTTAATCATCAATAAGAAGGTCAGAGGGATACAGTAAACCTGAAGTGAAGCATCCGAATCAATAACTAGTGTCACAGCAATGGTTCAGAACATAGACAGTAAGAAGAGTCAGTTTTCTTGTACTTAAGTCGGCATTGGGCCTTTTGTATTGAATTCCGATGCAATATCTCTGTTTCATCGCCAATAAGAAGGTCAGAGGGATACAGTAAACCTGAAGTGAAGCATCGGAGTCTATAACTAGTGTCACTGGAATGGTTCAAAACATAGACAGTTTTCTTGTACTTATGTCGGCATTGTGCCTTTTGTATTTAACTCCGATGCAAATTCTGTGTTTCATCGTCAATAAGAAGGTCAGAGGGATACTGTAAACCTGAAGTGAAGCATCGGAATCTATAACTAGAGTCACAGGAATGGTTCAAAACATAGACAGTAAGAAGAGGCAGTTTTCTTGTACTTAAGTCGTAATTGTGCCTTTTGTGTATATTTCCGATGCAATTTCTGTGTTTCACCGTCAATAAGAAGGTCCGAGGGATACAGCAAACCTGAAGTGAATCATCGGAATCTATAACTAGTGTCACAGGAATGGTTCAAAACATAGACAGTAAGAAGAGTCAGTTTTCTTGTACTTAAGTCGGCATTGTGCATTTTGTATTTAATTCCAATGCAATTTCTGTGTTTCATCGTCAATGAAAGGGTCAGAGGGATACAGTAAACCTGAAGTGAAGCATCGGAACCTATAACTAGTGTCACATGAATGGTTCAAAACATAGACAGCAAGAAGAGTCAGTTTTCTTGTACTTAAGTCGGCATTGTGCCTTTTGTATTTAATTGCGATGCAATTTCTGTGTTTCATCGTCAATAAGAAGGTCAGAGGGATACAGTAAACCTGAAGTGAAGCATCGGAATCTATAACTAGTGTCACAGAAATAGTTCAAAACATAGACAGTAAGAAGAGTCAGTTTTCTTGTACTTAAGTCGGCATTGTGCCTTTTGTATTTAATTCCGTTGCAATATCTGTGTTTCATCGTCAATAAAAGGGTCAGAGGGATACAGTAAACATATTGTGAAGCATCGGAATCTAAAACTAGTGTCACAGGAATGGTTCAAAACATAGACAGTAAGAAGAGTCAGTTTTCTTGTACTTAAGTTGGCGTTGTGCCTTTGTATTTAATTTCGATGCAATTTCTGTGTTTCGTCGTCAATAAGAAGGTCAGAGGGATTAGGTAAACCTGAAGTGATGCATCGGAATCTATAACTAGTGTCACTGGAATGGTTCAAAACATAGACTGTAAGAAGAGTCAGTTCTCTTGTACTTAAGTCGGCATTGTGCCTTTTGTATTTAGCTCCGATGCAATTGCTGTGTTTCATCGTCAATAAGAAGGTCAGAGGGATACAGTAAACATATTGTGAAGCATCGGAATCTAAAACTAGTGTCACAGGAATGGTTCAAAACATAGACAGTAAGAAGAGTCAGTTTTCTTGTACTTAAGTTGGCGTTGTGCCTTTGTATTTAATTTCGATGCAATTTCTGTGTTTCGTCGTCAATAAGAAGGTCAGAGGGATTAGGTAAACCTGAAGTGAAGCATCGGAATCTATAACTAGTGTCACAGGAATGGTTCAATCATAGACGGTAAGAAGAGTCAGTTTTCATTAACCTAAGTCGGCATTGTTCCTTTTCTATTTAACTCCGATGCAATTTCTGTGTTTCATCGTCAATAAGAAGGTCAGAGGGATACTGTAAACCTGGAGTAAAGCATCGGAATCTATAACTAGTGTCACATGAATGGTTCAAATCATAGTCAGTAAGAAGAGTCAGTTTTCTTGTACTTAAATCGGCATTGTGCCTTTTGTAATTAATTCCGATGCAATTTCTAAGTTTCATCGTCAATAAGAAGGTCAGAGGGATACTGCATACCTCAAGTGAAACATCGGAATCTATAACTAGTGACACAGGAATGGTTCAAAACATAGACAGTAAGAAGGGTCAGTTTTCTAGTACTGAAGTCGGCGTTGTGCCTTTTGTATTTAATTCCGATGCTTTTTCAGTGTTTCATCGTCAATAAGAAGGTCTGAGGGATACAGTAAAGCTGAAGTGAAGCATCGGAATCTATAACTAGTGTCGCAGGAATGGTTCAAAACATAGGCAGTAAGAAGAGTCAGTTAGCTTGTACTTATGTCGGCATTGTGCCTTTTGTATTTAATTCCGATGCAATATCTGTGTTTCATCGTCAATAAGAAGGTCAAAGGGATACAGTAAACCTGAAGTGAAGCATCGGAGTCTATAACTAGTGTCACTGGAATGGTTCAAAACATAGACTGTAAGAAGAGTCAGTTTTCTTGTACTTAAGTCGGCATTGTGCCTTTTGTATTTAACTCCGATGCAATTTCTGTGTTTCATCGTCAATAAGAAGGTCAGAGGGATACTGTGAACCTGAAGTGAAGCATTGGAATCCATAACTAGTGTCACAGAAATGGTTCAAAACATAGACAGTAAGAAGAGTCAGTTTTCTTGTACTTAAGTCGTCATTGTGCCATTTGTATTTAATTCCGATGCAATATCTGTGTTTCATAGTCAATAAGAAGGTCAGAAGGATAAAGTAAACGTGAAGTGAAGCATCAGATTCTATAACTAGTGTCACAGGAATGGCTCAAAACATAGACAGGAAGAATAGTCAGTTTTCTTGTACTTAAGTCGGAACTGTGCCTTTTGTATTTAATTCCGGCGCAATTTCTGTGTTTCATCGTCAACAGGAAGGTCAGAAGGATACAGTAAACCTGAAGTGAAGCATCGGAATCAATAACTAGTGTAACAGGAATGGTTCAAACATAGACAGTAGGAAGAGTCAGTTTTCTTGTACTTAAGTCGGCATTGTGCCTTTTGTATTTATTTCCGATGCAATTTCTGTGTTTCATCGTCATTAAGAAGGTCCGAGGGATACAGTAAACCTGAACTGAATCATCGGAATCTATAACTAGTGTCACAGGAATGGTTCAAAACATAGACAGTAAGAAGAGTCAGTTTTCTTGTACTTAAGTCGGCATTGTGCCATTTGTATTTAATTCCGATGCAATTTCTGTGTTTCATCGTCAATAAGAAGGTCAGAGGGATACAGTAAACCAGAAGTGAATCATCGGAATCTATAACTAGTGTCACAGGAATGGTTCAAAACATAGACAGTTAGAAGAGTCAGTTTTCTTGTACTTAAGACGGCATTGTGCCTTTTGCATTTAATTCCGATGTAATTTCGGTGTTTAATCATCAATAAGAAGGTCAGAGGGATACAGTAAACCTGAAGTGAAGCATCCGAATCAATAACTAGTGTCACAGCAATGGTTCAGAACATAGACAGTAAGAAGAGTCAGTTTTCTTGTACTTAAGTCGGCATTGTGCCTTTTGTATTGAATTCCGATGCAATATCTGTGTTTCATCGCCAATAAGAAGGTCAGAGGGATACAGTAAACCTGAAGTGAAGCATCGGAATCTATAACTAGTGTCACTGGAATGGTTCAAAACATAGACAGTTTTCTTGTACTTATGTCGGCATTGTGCCTTTTGTATTTAACTCCGATGCAAACTCTGTGTTTCATCGTCAATAAGAAGGTCAGAGGGATACTGTAAACCTGAAGTGAAGCATCGGAATCTATAACTAGAGTCACAGGAATGGTTCAAAACATAGACAGTAAGAAGAGTCAGTTTTCTTGTACTTAAGTCGGCATTGTGCCTTTTGTGTACATTTCCGATGCAATTTCTGTGTTTCACCGTCAATAAGAAGGTCCGAGGGATACAGCAAACCTGAAGTGAATCATCGGAATCTATAACTAGTGTCACAGGAATGGTTCAAAACATAGACAGTAAGAAGAGTCAGTTTTCTTGTACTTAAGTCGGCATTGTGCATTTTGTATTTAATTCCAATGCAATTTCTGTGTTTCATCGTCAATAAAAGGGTCAGAGGGATACAGTAAACCTGAAGTGAAGCATCGGAACCTATAACTAGTGTCACATGAATGGTTCAAAACATAGACAGCAAGAAGAGTCAGTTTTCTTGTACTTAAGTCGGCATTGTGCCTTTTGTATTTAATTGCGATGCAATTTCTGTGTTTCATCGTCAATAAGAAGGTCAGAGGGATACAGTAAACCTGAAGTGAAGCATCGGAATCTATAACTAGTGTCACAGAAATGGTTCAAAACATAGACAGTAAGAAGAGTCAGTTTTCTTGTACTTAAGTCGGCATTGTGCCTTTTGTATTTAATTCCGTTGCAATTTCTGTGTTTCATCGTCAATAAAAGGGTCAGAGGGATACAGTAAACATATTGTGAAGCATCGGAATCTAAAACTAGTGTCACAGGAATGGTTCAAAACATAGACAGTAAGAAGAGTCAGTTTTCTTGTACTTAAGTTGGCGTTGTGCCTTTGTATTTAATTTCGATGCAATTTCTGTGTTTCGTCGTCAATAAGAAGGTCAGAGGGATTAGGTAAACCTGAAGTGAAGCATCGGAATCTATAACTAGTGTCACAGGAATGGTTCAATCATAGACGGTAAGAAGAGTCAGTTTTCATTAACCTAAGTCGGCATTGTTCCTTTTCTATTTAACTCCGATGCAATTTCTGTGTTTCATCGTCAATAAGAAGGTCAGAGGGATACTGTAAACCTGGAGTAAAGCATCGGAATCTATAACTAGTGTCACATGAATGGTTCAAATCATAGTCAGTAAGAAGAGTCAGTTTTCTTGTACTTAAATCGGCATTGTGCCTTTCGTAATTAATTCCGATGCAATTTCTAAGTTTCATCGTCAATAAGAAGGTCAGAGGGATACTGCATACCTCAAGTGAAACATCGGAATCTATAACTAGTGACACAGGAATGGTTCAAAACATAGACAGTAAGAAGGGTCAGTTTTCTAGTACTGAAGTCGGCGTTGTGCCTTTTGTATTTAATTCCGATGCATTTTCAGTGTTTCATCGTCAATAAGAAGGTCTGAGGGATACAGTAAAGCTGAAGTGAAGCATCGGAATCTATAACTAGTGTCGCAGGAATGGTTCAAAACATAGGCAGTAAGAAGAGTCAGTTAGCTTGTACTTATGTCGGCATTGTGCCTTTTGTATTTAATTCCGATGCAATATCTGTGTTTCATCGTCAATAAGAAGGTCAAAGGGATACAGTAAACCTGAAGTGAAGCATCGGAGTCTATAACTAGTGTCACTGGAATGGTTCAAAACATAGACTGTAAGAAGAGTCAGTTTTCTTGTACTTAAGTCGGCATTGTGCCTTTTGTATTTAACTCCGATGCAATTTCTGTGTTTCATCGTCACTAAGAAGGTCAGAGGGATACTGTGAACCTGAAGTGAAGCATTGGAATCCATAACTAGTGTCACAGAAATGGTTCAAAACATAGACAGTAAGAAGAGTCAGTTTTCTTGTACTTAAGTCGTCATTGTGCCATTTGTATTTAATTCCGATGCAATATCTGTGTTTCATAGTCAATAAGAAGGTCAGAAGGATAAAGTAAACGTGAAGTGAAGCATCGGATTCTATAACTAGTGTCACAGGAATGGCTCAAAACATAGACAGGAAGAATAGTCAGTTTTCTTGTACTTAAGTCGGAACTGTGCCTTTTGTATTTAATTCCGGCGCAATTTCTGTGTTTCATCGTCAACAGGAAGGTCAGAAGGATACAGTAAACCTGAAGTGAAGCATCGGAATCAATAACTAGTGTAACAGGAATGGTTCAAACATAGACAGTAGGAAGAGTCAGTTTTCTTGTACTTAAGTCGGCATTGTGCCTTTTGTATTTATTTCCGATGCAATTTCTGTGTTTCATCGTCATTAAGAAGGTCCGAGGGATACAGTAAACCTGAACAGAATCATCGGAATCTATAACTAGTGTCACAGGAATGGTTCAAAACATAGACAGTAAGAAGAGTCACTTTTCTTGTACTTAAGTCGGCATTGTGCCATTTGTATTTAATTCCGATGCAATTTCTGTGTTTCATCGTCAATAAGAAGGTCAGAGGGATACAGTAAACCAGAAGTGAATCATCGGAATCTATAACTAGTGTCACAGGAATGGTTCAAAACATAGACAGTTAGAAGAGTCAGTTTTCTTGTACTTAAGACGGCATTGTGCCTTTTGCATTTAATTCCGATGTAATTTCTGTGTTTAATCATCAATAAGAAGGTCAGAGGGATACAGTAAACCTGAAGTGAAGCATCCGAATCAATAACTAGTGTCACAGCAATGGTTCAGAACATAGACAGTAAGATGAGTCAGTTTTCTTGTACTTAAGTCGGCATTGTGCCTTTTGTATTGAATTCCGATGCAATATCTGTGTTTCATCGCCAATAAGAAGGTCAGAGGGATACAGTAAACCTGAAGTGAAGCATCGGAATCTATAACTAGTGTCACTGGAATGGTTCAAAACATAGACAGTTTTCTTGAACTTATGTCGGCATTGTGCCTTTTGTATTTAACTCCGATGCAAACTCTGTGTTTCATCGTCAATAAGAAGGTCAGAGGGATACTGTAAACATGAAGTGAAGCATCGGAAACTATAACTAGAGTCACAGGAATGGTTCAAAACATAGACAGTAAGAAGAGTCAGTTTTCTTGTACTTAAGTCGGCATTGTGCCTTTTGTGTACATTTCCGATGCAATTTCTGTGTTTCACCGTCAATAAGAAGGTCCGAGGGATACAGCAAACCTGAAGTGAATCATCGGAATCTATAACTAGTGTCACAGGAATGGTTCAAAACATAGACAGTAAGAAGAGTCAGTTTTCTTGTACTTAAGTCGGCATTGTGCATTTTGTATTTAATTCCAATGCAATTTCTGTGTTTCATCGTCAATAAAAGGGTCAGAGGGATACAGTAAACCTGAAGTGAAGCATCGGAACCTATAACTAGTGTCACATGAATGGTTCAAAACATAGACAGCAAGAAGAGTCAGTTTTCTTGTACTTAAGTCGGCATTGTGCCTTTTGTATTTAATTGCGATGCAATTTCTGTGTTTCATCGTCAATAAGAAGGTCAGAGGGATACAGTAAACCTGAAGTGAAGCATCGGAATCTATAACTAGTGTCACAGAAATGGTTCAAAACATAGACAGTAAGAAGAGTCAGTTTTCTTGTACTTAAGTCGGCATTGTGCCTTTTGTATTTTATTCCGTTGCAATTTCTGTGTTTCATCGTCAATAAAAGGGTCAGAGGGATACAGTAAACATATTGTGAAGCATCGGAATCTAAAACTAGTGTCACAGGAATGGTTCAAAACATAGACAGTAAGAAGAGTCAGTTTTCTTGTACTTAAGTCGGCGTTGTGCCTTTGTATTTAATTTCGATGCAATTTCTGTGTTTCGTCGTCAATAAGAAGGTCAGAGGGATTAGGTAAAACTGAAGTGAAGCATCGGAATCTATAACTAGTGTCACTGGAATGGTTCAAAACATAGACTGTAAGAAGAGTCAGTTTTCTTGTACTTAAGTCGGCATTGTGCCTTTTGTATTTAACTCCGATGCAATTGCTGTGTTTCATCGTCAATAAGAAGGTCAGAGGGATACAGTAAACATATTGTGAAGCATCGGAATCTAAAACTAGTGTCACAGGAATGGTTCAAAACATAGACAGTAAGAAGAGTCAGTTTTCTTGTACTTAAGTCGGTGTTTTGCCTTTTGTATTTAATTCCGATGCAATTTCTGTGTTTCGTCGTCAATAAAAAGGTCGGAGGGATTTGGTAAACCTGAAGTGAAGCATCGGAATCTATAACTAGTGTCACAGGAATGGTTCAATCATAGACGGTAAGAAGAGTCAGTTTTCATTAACCTAAGTCGGCATTGTTCCTTTTCTATTTAACTCCGATGCAATTTCTGTGTTTCATCGTCAATAAGAAGGTCAGAGGGATACTGTAAACCTGGAGTAAAGCATCGGAATCTATAACTAGTGTCACATGAATGGTTCAAATCATAGTCAGTAAGAAGAGTCAGTTTTCTTGTACTTAAATCGGCATTGTGCCTTTTGTAATTAATTCCGATGCAATTTCTAAGTTTCATCGTCAATAAGAAGGTCAGAGGGATACTGCATACCTCAAGTGAAACATCGGAATCTATAACTAGTGACACAGGAATGGTTCAAAACATAGACAGTAAGAAGGGTCAGATTTCTAGTACTGAGGTCGGCGTTGTGCCTTTTGTATTTAATTCCGATGCATTTTCAGTGTTTCATCGTCAATAAGAAGGTCTGAGGGATACAGTAAAGCTGAAGTGAAGCATCGGAATCTATAACTAGTGTCGCAGGAATGGTTCAAAACATAGGCAGTAAGAAGAGTCAGTTATCTTGTACTTATGTCGGCATTGTGCCTTTTGTATTTAATTCCGATGCAATATCTGTGTTTCATCGTCAATAAGAAGGTCAAAGGGATACAGTAAACCTGAAGTGAAGCATCGGAATCTATAACTAGTGTCACTGGAATGCTTCAAAACATAGACTGTAAGAAGAGTCAGTTTTCTTGTACTTAAGTCGGCATTGTGCCTTTTGTATTTAACAGCGATGCAATTTCTGTGTTTCATCGTCAATAAGAAGGTCAGAGGGATACTGTGAACCTGAAGTGAAGCATTGGAATCTATAACTAGTGTCACAGAAATGGTTCAAAACATAGACAGTAAGAAGAGTCAGTTTTCTTGTACTTAAGTCGTCATTGTGCCATTTGTATTTAATTCCGATGCAATATCTGTGTTTCATAGTCAATAAGAAGGTCAGAAGGATAAAGTAAACGTGAAGTGAAGCATCGGATTCTATAACTAGTGTCACAGGAATGGCTCAAAACATAGACAGGAAGAATAGTCAGTTTTCTTGTACTTAAGTCGGAACTGTGCCTTTTGTATTTAATTCCGGCGCAATTTCTGTGTTTCATCGTCAACAGGAAGGTCAGAAGGATACAGTAAACCTGAAGTGAAGCATCGGAATCAATAACTAGTGTAACAGGAATGGTTCAAACATAGACAGTAGGAAGAGTCAGTTTTCTTGTACTTAAGTCGGCATTGTGCCTTTTGTATTTATTTCCGATGCAATTTCTGTGTTTCATCGTCAATAAGAAGGTCCGAGGGATACAGTAAACCTGAACTGAATCATCGGAATCTATAACTAGTGTCACAGGAATGGTTCAAAACATAGACAGTAAGAAGAGTCAGTTTTCTTGTACTTAAGTCGGCATTGTGCCATTTGTATTTAATTCCGATGCAATTTCTGTGTTTCATCGTCAATAAGAAGGTCAGAGGGATACAGTAAACCAGAAGTGAATCATCGGAATCTATAACTAGTGTCACAGGAATGGTTCAAAACATAGACAGTTAGAAGAGTCAGTTTTCTTGTACTTAAGACGGCATTGTGCCTTTTGTATTTAATTACGATGTAATTTCTGTGTTTAATCATCAATAAGAAGGTCAGAGGGATACAGTAAACCTGAAGTGAAGCATCCGAATCAATAACTAGTGTCACAGCAATGGTTCAGAACATAGACAGTAAGAAGAGTCAGTTTTCTTGTACTTAAGTCGGCATTGTCCCTTTTGTATTGAATTCCGATGCAATATCTGTGTTTCATCGCCAATAAGAAGGTCAGAGGGCTACAGTAAACCTAAAGTGAAGCATCGGAATCTATAACTAGTGTCACTGGAATGGTTCAAAACATAGACAGTTTTCTTGTACTTATGTCGGCATTGTGCCTTTTGTATTTAACTCCGATGCAAATTCTGTGTTTCATCGTCAATAAGAAGGTCAGAGGGATACTGTAAACCTGAAGTGAAGCATCGGAATCTATAACTAGAGTCACAGGAATGGTTCAAAACATAGACAGTAAGAAGAGGCAGTTTTCTTGTACTTAAGTCGTCATTGTGCCATTTGTATTTAATTCCGATGCAATATCTGTGTTTCATAGTCTATACGAAGGTCAGAAGGATACAGTAAACCTGAAGTGAAGCATCGGAATCTATAACTAGTGTCACAGGAATGGTTCAAAACATAGACAGGAAGAATAGTCAGTTTTCTTGTACATAAGTCGGCATTGTGCCTTTTGTATTTAATTTCGGTGCAATTTCTTTGTTTCATCGTCAACAAGAAGGTCAGAGGGATACAGTAAACCTGAAGTGTAGCATCGGAATCAATAACTAGTGCCACAGGAATGGTTCAAACATAGACAGTAGGAAGAGTCAGTTTTCTTGTACTTAAGTCGGCATTGTGCCTTTTGTATTTAATTCCGATGCAAATTTTGTGTTTCACCGTCAACAAGAAGAACAGAGGGATACAGTAAACCTGAAGTGAAGCATCGGAATCAATAACTAGTGTCACAGGAATGGTTCAAACATAGACAGTAGGAAGAGTCAGTTTTCTTGTACTTAAGTCGGCATTGTGCCTTTTGTGTATATTTCCGATGCAATTTCTGTGTTTCACCGTCAATAAGAAGGTCCGAGGGATACAGCACACCTGAAGTGAATCATCGGAATCTATAACTAGTGTCACAGGAATGGTTCAAAACATAGACAGTAAGAAGAGTCAGTTTTCTTGTACTTATGTCGGCATTGTGCATTTTGTATTTAATTCCGCAGCAATTTCTGTGTTTAATCATCAATAAGAAGGTCAGAGGGATACAGTAAACCTGAAGTGAAGCATCCGAATCAATAACCAATGTCACAGCAATGGTTCAGAACATAGACAGTAAGAAGAGTCAGTTTTCTTGTACTTAAGTCGGCATTGTGCCTTTTGTATTGAATTCCGATGCAATATCTGTGTTTCATCGCCAATAAGAAGGTCAGAGGGATACAGTAAACCTGAAGTGAAGCATCGGAATCTATAACTAGTGTCACTGGAATGGTTCAAAACATAGACAGTTTTCTTGTACTTATGTCGGCATTGTGCCTTTTGTATTTAATTCCGATGCAATTTCTGTGTTTAATCATCAATAAGAAGGTCAGAGGGATACAGTAAACCTGAAGTGAAGCATCCGAATCAATAACTAGTGTCACAGCAATGGTTCAGAACATAGACAGTAAGAAGAGTCAGTTTTCTTGTACTTAAGTCGGCATTGTACCTTTTGTATTGAATTCCGATGCAATATCTGTGTTTCATCGCCAATAAGAAGGTCAGAGGGATACTGTAAACCTGAAGTGAAGCATCGGAATCTATAACTAGAGTCACAGGAATGGTTCAAAACATAGACAGTAAGAAGAGGCAGTTTTCTTGTACTTAAGTCGTCATTGTGCCATTTGTATTTAATTCCGATGCAATATCTGTGTTTCATAGTCAATAAGAAGGTCGGAAGGATAAAGTAAACCTGAAGTGAAGCATCGGAATCTATAACTATTGTCACAGGAATGGTTCAAAACATAGACAGGAAGAATAGTCAGTTTTCTTGTACATAAGTCGGCATTGTGCCTTTTGTATTTAATTCGAGTGCAATTTCTTTGTTTCATCGTCAACAAGAAGGTCAGAGGGATACAGTAAACCCGAAGTGTAGCATCGGAATCAATTACTAGTGCCACAGGAATGGTTCAAACATAGACAGTATTAAGAGTCAGTTTTCTTGCACTTAAGTCGGCATTGTGCCTTTTGTATTTAATTCCGATGCAATTTCTGTGTTTCATGGTCAATAAGAAAGTCAGAGAGATACAGTAAAAGTGAAGTGAAGCATCGGAATCTATAACTAGTGTCACAGGAATGGTTCAATACATTGACAGTAAGAAGAGTCAATTTTCTTGTACCTAAGTCGGCATTGTTCCTTTTCTATTTCATTCCGATGCTATTTCTGTGTTTCATCGTCCATAAGAAGGTCAGAGGGATACAGTAAACCTGAAGAGAATCATCGGAATCTATTATTAGTGTCACATGAATAGTTCAAAACATAGACAGTAAGAAGAGTCACTTTTCTTGTACTTAAGTCGGCATTGTGCCTTTTGTATTTATTTCCGATGTAATTTCTGTGTTTCATCGTCAATACGAGGGTCCGAGGGATACAGTAAACCTGAAGTGAATCATCGGAATCTATAACTAGTGTCACAGGAATGGTTCAAAACATAGACAGTAAGAAGAGTCAGTTTTCTTGTACTTAAGTCGGCATTGTGCCTTTTGTATTTAATTCCGATGCAATTTCTGTGTTTCATCGTCAATAAAAACGTCAGAGGGATACAATAAACCTGAAGTGAAGCATCGGAATATATAACTAGTGTCACATGAATGGTTCAAAACATAGACAGCAAGAAGAGTCAGTTTTCTTATACTTAAGTCGGCATTGTGCCTTTTGTATTTAATTCCGATGCAATCTCTGTGTTTCATCGTCAATAAGAAGGTCACAGGGATATAGTAAACCTGAAGTGAAGCATCGGAATCTATAACTAGTGTCACATGAATGGTTCAAGCGTAGACAGTAAGAAGAGTCAGTTATCTTGTACTTAAGTCGGCATTGTGCCATTTGTATTTAGTTCCGATGCAATTTCTGTGTTTCATCGTCAATAAGAAGGTCAGAGGGATACAGTACACCTGACGTGAAGCATCGGAATCTAAAACTAGTGTCACAGGATTGGTTCAAAACATAGACAGTAAGATGGGTCAGTTTTTTTGTACTTAAGTCGGCGTTGTGCCTTTTGTATTTAATTCCGATGCAATTTCTGTGTTTCATCGTCAATAAGAAGGTAAAAGGGATACAGTAAAGCTGAAGTGAAGCATCGGAATCTATAGCTAGTGTCACTGGAATGGTTCAAAACATAGACAGGAAGAATAGTCAGTTTTCTTGTACATCAGTCGGCATTGTGCCTTTTGTATTTAACTCCGATTCAAATTCTGTGTTTCATCGTCAATAAGAAGGTCAGAGGGATACTGTAAACCTGAAGTGAAGCATCGGAATCTGTAACTGGAGTCACAGGAATGGTTCAAAACATAGACAGTAAGAAGAGGCAGTTTTCTTGTACTTAAGTCGTCATTGTGCCATTTGTATTTAATTCCGATGCAATATCTGTGTTTCATAGTCAATAAGAAGGTCGGAAGGATAAAGTACACCTGAAGTGAAGCATCGGAATCTATAAGTATTGTCACAGGAATGGTTCAAAACATAGACAGGAAGAATAGTCAGTTTTCTTGTACATAAGTCGGCATTGTGCCTTTTGTATTTAATTCCAGTGCAATTTCTTTGTTTCATCGTCAACAAGAAGGTCAGAGGGATACAGTAAACCCGAAGTGTAGCATCGGAATCAATTACTAGTGCCACAGGAATGGTTCAAACATAGACAGTAGGAAGAGTCAGTTTTCTTGTACTTAAGTCGGCATTGTGCCTTTTGTATTTAATTCCGATGCAATTTCTGTGTTTCATGGTCAATAAGAAGGTCAGAGAGATACAGTAAAAATGAAGTGAAGCATCGGAATCTATAACTAGTGTCACAGGAATGGTTCAATACATTGACAGTAAGAAGAGTCAATTTTCTTGTACCTAAGTCGGCATTGTTCCTTTTCTATTTCATTCCGATGCTATTTCTGTGTTTCATCGTCGATAAGAAGGTCAGAGGGATACAGTAAACCTGAAGAGAATCATAGGAATCTATTATTAGTGTCACATGAATGGTTCAAAACATAGACAGTAAGAAGAGTCACTTTTCTTGTACTTAAGTCGGCATTGTGCCTTTTGTATTTATTTCCGATGCAATTTCTGTGTTTCATCGTCAATACGAGGGTCCGAGGGATACAGTAAACCTGAAGTGAGTCATCGGAATCTATAACTAGTGTCACAGGAATGGTTCAAAACATAGACAGTAAGAAGAGTCAGTTTTCTTGTACTTAAGTCGGTATTGTGCCTTTTGTATTTAATTCCGATGCAATTTCTGTGTTTCATCGTCAATAAAAACGTCAGAGGGATACAGTAAACCTGAAGTGAAGCATCGGAATATATAACTAGTGTCACATGAATGGTTCAAAACATAGACAGCAAGAAGAGTCAGTTTTCTTGTACTTAAGTCGGCATTGTGCCTTTTGTATTTAATTCCGATGCAATCTCTGTGTTTCATCGTCAATAAGAAGGTCACAGGGATACAGTAAACCTGTAGTGAAGCATCGGAATCTATAACTAGTGTCACATGAATGGTTCAAGCGTAGACAGTAAGAAGAGTCAGTTATCTTGTACTTAAGTCGGCATTGTGCCATTTGTATTTAGTTCCGATGCAATTTCTGTGTTTCATCGTCAATAAGAAGGTCAGAGGGATACAGTACACCTGACGTGAAGCATCGGAATCTAAAACTAGTGTCACAGGATTGGTTCAAAACATAGACAGTAAGATGGGTCAGTTTTTTTGTACTTAAGTCGGCGTTGTGCCTTTTGTATTTAATTCCGATGCAATTTCTGTGTTTCATCGTCAATAAGAAGGTAAAAGGGATACAGTAAAGCTGAAGTGAAGCATCGGAATCTATAGCTAGTGTCACTGGAATGGTTCAAAACATAGACAGGAAGAATAATCAGTTTTCTTGTGCATCAGTCGGCATTGTGCCTTTTGTATTTAATTCCCGTGCAATATCTGTGTTTCATCGTCAACAAGAAGGTCAGAGGGATACAGTAAACCCGAAGTGACGCATCGGAATCTATAACTAGTGTCACAGGAATGGTTCAATACATTGACAGTAAGAAGAGTCAGTTTTCTTGTACCTAAGTCGGCATTGTTCCTTTTCTATTTAATTCCGATGCAATTTCTGTGTTTCATCGTCAATAAGTAGGTCAGAGGGATACAGTAAAAATGAAGTGAAGCATCGGAATCTATAACTAGCGTCACAGGAATGGTTCAAAGCATAGACAGTAAGAGGAGTCAGTTTTCTTGTACTTAAAACGGCATTGTGCCTTTTGTATTTAACTCCGATGCAATTGCTGTGTTTCATCGTCAATAAGAAGGTCCGAGGGATACAGCAAACCTGAAGTGAAGCATCGGAATCTATAACTAGTGTCACAGGAATAATTCAAACATAGACGGTAAGAAGAGTCAGTTTTCTTGTACTTAAGTCGGAATTGTGCCTTTTGTATTTACTTCCGATGCAATTTCTGTGTTTCATCGTCAATAAGAAGGTCTGATGGATACAGTAAGCCTGAAGGGATGCATCGGAAGATATAACTAGTGTCACATGAATGGTTCAAAGCATAGACAGTAGGAAGAGTTCTCTTGTAGTTAGGTCGTCATTGTGCCTTTTGTAATTAATTCCGATGCAATTTCTGTGTTTCATCGTCAATAAGAAGGTCAGAGGGATACAGTAACCTGAAGTGAAGCATCGGAATCTATAACTAGTGTCACAGGAATGGTTCAAAACATAGACAGTTAGAAGAGTCAGTTTTCTTGTACTTAAGTCGGCATTGTGCCTTTTGTATTGAATTCCGATGCAATATCTGTGTTTCATCGCCAATAAGAAGTTCAGAGGGATACAGTAAACCTGAAGTGAAGCATCAGAATCTATAACTAGTGTCACTGGAATGGTTCAAAGCATAGACAGTAAGAAGAGTTAGTTTTCTTGTACTTAAGTCGGCATTGTGCCTTTTGTATTTAACTCCGATGCAATTTCTGTGTTTCATCGTCAATAAGAAGGTCAGAGGGATACTGTAAACCTGAAGTGAAGCATCGGAATCTATAACTAGAGTCACAGGAATGGTTCAAAACATAGACAGTAAGAAGAGTCAGTTTTCTTGTACTTAAGTCGACATTGTGCCATTTGTATTTAATTCCGATGCAATATCTGTGTTTCATAGTCAATAAGAACGTCAGAAGGATAAAGTAAACCTGAAGTGAAGCATCGGAATCTATAACTAGTGTCACAGGAATGGTTCAAAACATAGACTGGAAGTATAGTTAGTTTTCTTGTACATAAGTCGGCATTGTGCCTTTTGTATTTAATTCCGGCGCAATTTCTTTGTTTCATCGTCAACAAGAAGGTCAGAGGGATACAGTAAACCTGAAGTGTAGCATCGGAATCAATAACTAGTGCCACAGGAATGGTTCAAACATAGACAGTAGGAAGAGTCAGTTTTCGTGTACTTAAGTCGGCATTGTGCCTTTTGTATTTAATTCCGATGCAATTTCTGTGTTTCATCGTCAATAAGAAGGTCAGAGAGATACAGTAAAAGTGAAGTGAAGCATCGGAATCTATAACTAGTGTCACAGGAATGGTTCAATACATTGACAGTAAGAAGAGTCAATTTTCTTGTACCTAAGTCGGCATTGTTCCTTTTCTATTTCATTACGATGCTATTTCTGTGTTTCATCGTCCATAAGAAGGTCAGAGAGATACAGTAAACCTGAAGAGAATCATCGGAATCTATTATTAGTGTCACATGAATGGTTCAAAACATAGACAGTAAGAAGAGTCACTTTTCTTGTACTTAAGTCGGCATTGTGCCTTTTGTATTTATTTCCGATGCAATTTCTGTGTTTCATCGTCAATACGAGGGTCCGAGGGATACAGTAAACCTGAAGTGAGTCATCGGAATCTATAACTAGTGTCACAGGAATGGTTCAAAACATAGACAGTAAGAAGAGTCAGTTTTCTTGTACTTAAGTCGGTATTGTGCCTTTTGTATTTAATTCCGATGCAATTTCTGTGTTTCATCGTCAATAAAAACGTCAGAGGGATACAGTAAACCTGAAGTGAAGCATCGGAATATATAACTAGTGTCACATGAATGGTTCAAAACATAGACAGCAAGAAGAGTCAGTTTTCTTGTACTTAAGTCGGCATTGTGCCTTTTGTATTTAATTCCGATGCAATCTCTGTGTTTCATCGTCAATAAGAAGGTCACAGGGATACAGTAAACCTGTAGTGAAGCATCGGAATCTATAACTAGTGTCACATGAATGGTTCAAGCGTAGACAGTAAGAAGAGTCAGTTATCTTGTACTTAAGTCGGCATTGTGCCATTTGTATTTAGTTCCGATGCAATTTCTGTGTTTCATCGTCAATAAGAAGGTCAGAGGGATACAGTACACCTGACGTGAAGCATCGGAATCTAAAACTAGTGTCACAGGATTGGTTCAAAACATAGACAGTAAGATGGGTCAGTTTTTTTGTACTTAAGTCGGCGTTGTGCCTTTTGTATTTAATTCCGATGCAATTTCTGTGTTTCATCGTCAATAAGAAGGTAAAAGGGATACAGTAAAGCTGAAGTGAAGCATCGGAATCTATAGCTAGTGTCACTGGAATGGTTCAAAACATAGACAGGAAGAATAGTCAGTTTTCTTGTACATCAGTCGGCATTGTGCCTTTTGTATTTAATTCCCGTGCAATATCTGTGTTTCATCGTCAACAAGAAGGTCAGAGGGATACAGTAAACCTGAAGTGACGCATCGGAATCTATAACTAGTGTCACAGGAATGGTTCAATACATTGACAGTAAGAAGAGTCAGTTTTCTTGTACCTAAGTCGGCATTGTTCCTTTTCTATTTAATTCCGATGCAATTTCTGTGTTTCATCGTCAATAAGTAGGTCAGAGGGATACAGTAAAAATGAAGTGAAGCATCGGAATCTATAACTAGCGTCACAGGAATGGTTCAAAGCATAGACAGTAAGAGGAGTCAGTTTTCTTGTACTTAAAACGGCATTGTGCCTTTTGTATTTAACTCCGATGCAATTGCTGTGTTTCATCGTCAATAAGAAGGTCCGAGGGATACAGCAAACCTGAAGTGAAGCATCGGAATCTATAACTAGTGTCACAGGAATAATTCAAACATAGACGGTAAGAAGAGTCAGTTTTCTTGTACTTAAGTCGGAATTGTGCCTTTTGTATTTACTTCCGATGCAATTTCTGTGTTTCATCGTCAATAAGAAGGTCTGATGGATACAGTAAACCTGAAGGAATGCATCGGAAGATATAACTAGTGTCACATGAATGGTTCAAAACATAGACAGTAGGAAGAGTTCTCTTGTAGTTAGGTCGTCATTGTGCCTTTTGTATTTAATTCCGATGCAATTTCTGTGTTTCATCGTCAATAAGAAGGTCAGAGGGATACAGTAACCTGAAGTGAAGCATCGGAATCTATAACTAGTGTCACAGGAATGGTTCAAAACATAGACAGTTAGAAGAGTCAGTTTTCTTGTACTTAAGTCGGCATTGTGCCTTTTGTATTGAATTCCGATGCAATATCTGTGTTTCATCGCCAATAAGAAGTTCAGAGGGATACAGTAAACCTGAAGTGAAGCATCAGAATCTATAACTAGTGTCACTGGAATGGTTCAAAGCATAGACAGTAAGAAGAGTTAGTTTTCTTGTACTTAAGTCGGCATTGTGCCTTTTGTATTTAACTCCGATGCAATTTCTGTGTTTCATCGTCAATAAGAAGGTCAGAGGGATACTGAAAACCTGAAGTGAAGCATCGGAATCTATAACTAGAGTCACAGGAATGGTTCAAAACATAGACAGTAAGAAGAGTCAGTTCTCTTGTACTTAAGTCGACATTGTGCCATTTGTATTTAATTCCGATGCAATATCTGTGTTTCATAGTCAATAAGAACGTCAGAAGGATAAAGTAAACCTGAAGTGAAGCATCGGAATCTATAACTAGTGTCACAGGAATGGTTCAAAACATAGACTGGAAGTATAGTTAGTTTTCTTGTACATAAGTCGGCATTGTGCCTTTTGTATTTAATTCCGGCGCAATTTCTTTGTTTCATCGTCAACAAGAAGGTCAGAGGGATACAGTAAACCTGAAGTGTAGCATCGGAATCAATAACTAGTGCCACAGGAATGGTTCAAACATAGACAGTAGGAAGAGTCAGTTTTCGTGTACTTAAGTCGGCATTGTGCCTTTTGTATTTAATTCCGATGCAATTTCTGTGTTTCATCGTCAATAAGAAGGTCAGAGAGATACAGTAAAAGTGAAGTGAAGCATCGGAATCTATAACTAGTGTCACAGGAATGGTTCAATACATTGACAGTAAGAAGAGTCAATTTTCTTGTACCTAAGTCGGCATTGTTCCTTTTCTATTTCATTACGATGCTATTTCTGTGTTTCATCGTCAATAAGAAGGTCAGAGGGATACAGTAAACCTGAAGAGAATCATCGGAATCTATTATTAGTGTCACATGAATGGTTCAAAACATAGACAGTAAGAAGAGTCAGTTATCTTGTACTTAAGTCGGCATTGTGCCATTTGTATTTAATTCCGATGCAATTTCTGTGTTTCATCGTCAATAAGAAGGTCAGAGACATACAGTAAAAATGAAGTGAAGCATCGGAATCTATAACTAGTGTCACAGGAATGGTTCAATACATTGACAGTAAGAAGAGTCAGTTTTCTTGTACCTAAGTCGGCATTGTTCCTTTTCTATTTAATTCCGATGCAATTTCTGTGTTTCATCGTCAATAAGAAGGTCAGAGGTATACAGTAAAAATGAAGTGAAGCATCGGAATCTATAACTAGTGTCACAGGAATGGTTCAAAGCATAGACAGTAAGAGGAGTCAGTTTTCTTGTACTTAAGTCGGCATAGTGCCTTTTGTATTTAACTCCGATGCAATTGCTGTGTTTCATCGTCAATAAGAAGGTCAGAGGGATACAGTAAACCTGAAGTGAAGAATCGGAATCTATAACTAGTGTCACAGGAATGGTTCAAAACATAGACAGTAAGAGAAGTCAGTTTTCTTGTACTTAAGTCGGCATTGTGCCTTTTGTATTTAATTCCGATGCATTTTCTGTGTTTCATCGTCAATAAGAAGGTAAAAGGGATACAGTAAAGCTGAAGTGAAGCATCGGAATCTATAGCTAGTGTCACTGGAATGGTTCAAAACATAGACAGGAAGAATAGTCAGTTTTCTTGTGCATCAGTCGGCATTGTGCCTTTTGTATTTAATTCCCGTGCAGTATCTGTGTTTCATCGTCAACAAGAAGGTCAGAGGGATACAGTAAACCCGAAGTGACGCATCGGAATCTATAACTAGTGTCACAGGAATGGTTCAATACATTGACAGTAAGAAGAGTCAGTTTTCTTGTACCTAAGTCGGCATTGTTCCTTTTCTATTTAATTCCGATGCAATTTCTGTGTTTCATCGTCAATAAGTAGGTCAGAGGGATACAGTAAAAATGAAGTGAAGCATCGGAATCTATAACTAGCGTCACAGGAATGGTTCAAAGCATAGACAGTAAGAGGAGTCAGTTTTCTTGTACTTAAAACGGCATTGTGCCTTTTGTATTTAACTCCGATGCAATTGCTGTGTTTCATCGTCAATAAGAAGGTCCGAGGGATACAGCAAACCTGAAGTGAAGCATCGGAATCTATAACTAGTGTCACAGGAATAATTCAAACATAGACGGTAAGAAGAGTCAGTTTTCTTGTACTTAAGTCGGAATTGTGCCTTTTGTATTTACTTCCGATGCAATTTCTGTGTTTCATCGTCAATAAGAAGGTCTGATGGATACAGTAAGCCTGAAGGGATGCATCGGAAGATATAACTAGTGTCACATGAATGGTTCAAAGCATAGACAGTAGGAAGAGTTCTCTTGTAGTTAGGTCGTCATTGTGCCTTTTGTAATTAATTCCGATGCAATTTCTGTGTTTCATCGTCAATAAGAAGGTCAGAGGGATACAGTAACCTGAAGTGAAGCATCGGAATCTATAACTAGTGTCACAGGAATGGTTCAAAACATAGACAGTTAGAAGAGTCAGTTTTCTTGTACTTAAGTCGGCATTGTGCCTTTTGTATTGAATTCCGATGCAATATCTGTGTTTCATCGCCAATAAGAAGTTCAGAGGGATACAGTAAACCTGAAGTGAAGCATCAGAATCTATAACTAGTGTCACTGGAATGGTTCAAAGCATAGACAGTAAGAAGAGTTAGTTTTCTTGTACTTAAGTCGGCATTGTGCCTTTTGTATTTAACTCCGATGCAATTTCTGTGTTTCATCGTCAATAAGAAGGTCAGAGGGATACTGTAAACCTGAAGTGAAGCATCGGAATCTATAACTAGAGTCACAGGAATGGTTCAAAACATAGACAGTAAGAAGAGTCAGTTTTCTTGTACTTAAGTCGGTATTGTGCCTTTTGTATTTAATTCCGATGCAATTTCTGTGTTTCATCGTCAATAAAAACGTCAGAGGGATACAGTAAACCTGAAGTGAAGCATCGGAATATATAACTAGTGTCACATGAATGGTTCAAAACATAGACAGCAAGAAGAGTCAGTTTTCTTGTACTTAAGTCGGCATTGTGCCTTTTGTATTTAATTCCGATGCAATCTCTGTGTTTCATCGTCAATAAGAAGGTCACAGGGATACAGTAAACCTGTAGTGAAGCATCGGAATCTATAACTAGTGTCACATGAATGGTTCAAGCGTAGACAGTAAGAAGAGTCAGTTATCTTGTACTTAAGTCGGCATTGTGCCATTTGTATTTAGTTCCGATGCAATTTCTGTGTTTCATCGTCAATAAGAAGGTCAGAGGGATACAGTACACCTGACGTGAAGCATCGGAATCTAAAACTAGTGTCACAGGATTGGTTCAAAACATAGACAGTAAGATGGGTCAGTTTTTTTGTACTTAAGTCGGCGTTGTGCCTTTTGTATTTAATTCCGATGCAATTTCTGTGTTTCATCGTCAATAAGAAGGTAAAAGGGATACAGTAAAGCTGAAGTGAAGCATCGGAATCTATAGCTAGTGTCACTGGAATGGTTCAAAACATAGACAGGAAGAATAGTCAGTTTTCTTGTACATCAGTCGGCATTGTGCCTTTTGTATTTAATTCCCGTGCAATATCTGTGTTTCATCGTCAACAAGAAGGTCAGAGGGATACAGTAAACCTGAAGTGACGCATCGGAATCTATAACTAGTGTCACAGGAATGGTTCAATACATTGACAGTAAGAAGAGTCAGTTTTCTTGTACTTAAGTCGGCATTGTTCCTTTTCTATTTAATTCCGATGCAATTTCTGTGTTTCATCGTCAATAAGTAGGTCAGAGGGATACAGTAAAAATGAAGTGAAGCATCGGAATCTATAACTAGCGTCACAGGAATGGTTCAAAGCATAGACAGTAAGAGGAGTCAGTTTTCTTGTACTTAAAACGGCATTGTGCCTTTTGTATTTAACTCCGATGCAATTGCTGTGTTTCATCGTCAATAAGAAGGTCCGAGGGATACAGCAAACCTGAAGTGAAGCATCGGAATCTATAACTAGTGTCACAGGAATAATTCAAACATAGACGGTAAGAAGAGTCAGTTTTCTTGTACTTAAGTCGGAATTGTGCCTTTTGTATTTACTTCCGATGCAATTTCTGTGTTTCATCGTCAATAAGAAGGTCTGATGGATACAGTAAACCTGAAGGGATGCATCGGAAGATATAACTAGTGTCACATGAATGGTTCAAAACATAGACAGTAGGAAGAGTTCTCTTGTAGTTAGGTCGTCATTGTGCCTTTTGTATTTAATTCCGATGCAATTTCTGTGTTTCATCGTCAATAAGAAGGTCAGAGGGATACAGTAACCTGAAGTGAAGCATCGGAATCTATAACTAGTGTCACAGGAATGGTTCAAAACATAGACAGTTAGAAGAGTCAGTTTTCTTGTACTTAAGTCGGCATTGTGCCTTTTGTATTGAATTCCGATGCAATATCTGTGTTTCATCGCCAATAAGAAGTTCAGAGGGATACAGTAAACCTGAAGTGAAGCATCAGAATCTATAACTAGTGTCACTGGAATGGTTCAAAGCATAGACAGTAAGAAGAGTTAGTTTTCTTGTACTTAAGTCGGCATTGTGCCTTTTGTATTTAACTCCGATGCAATTTCTGTGTTTCGTCGTCAATAAGAAGGTCAGAGGGATACTGAAAACCTGAAGTGAAGCATCGGAATCTATAACTAGAGTCACAGGAATGGTTCAAAACATAGACAGTAAGAAGAGTCAGTTTTCTTGTACTTAAGTCGACATTGTGCCATTTGTATTTAATTCCGATGCAATATCTGTGTTTCATAGTCAATAAGAACGTCAGAAGGATAAAGTAAACCTGAAGTGAAGCATCGGAATCTATAACTAGTGTCACAAAAATGGTTCAAAACATAGACTGGAAGTATAGTTAGTTTTCTTGTACATAAGTCGGCATTGTGCCTTTTGTATTTAATTCCGGCGCAATTTCTTTGTTTCATCGTCAACAAGAAGGTCAGAGGGATACAGTAAACCTGAAGTGTAGCATCGGAATCAATAACTAGTGCCACAGGAATGGTTCAAACATAGACAGTAGGAAGAGTCAGTTTTCGTGTACTTAAGTCGGCATTGTGCCTTTTGTATTTAATTCCGATGCAATTTCTGTGTTTCATCGTCAATAAGAAGGTCAGAGAGATACAGTAAAAGTGAAGTGAAGCATCGGAATCTATAACTAGTGTCACAGGAATGGTTCAATACATTGACAGTAAGAAGAGTCAATTTTCTTGTACCTAAGTCGGCATTGTTCCTTTTCTATTTCATTACGATGCTATTTCTGTGTTTCATCGTCAATAAGAAGGTCAGAGGGATACAGTAAACCTGAAGAGAATCATCGGAATCTATTATTAGTGTCACATGAATGGTTCAAAACATAGACAGTAAGAAGAGTCAGTTATCTTGTACTTAAGTCGGCATTGTGCCATTTGTATTTAATTCCGATGCAATTTCTGTGTTTCATCGTCAATAAGAAGGTCAGAGACATACAGTAAAAATGAAGTGAAGCATCGGAATCTATAACTAGTGTCACAGGAATGGTTCAATACATTGACAGTAAGAAGAGTCAGTTTTCTTGTACCTAAGTCGGCATTGTTCCTTTTCTATTTAATTCCGATGCAATTTCTGTGTTTCATCGTCAATAAGAAGGTCAGAGGTATACAGTAAAAATGAAGTGAAGCATCGGAATCTATAACTAGTGTCACAGGAATGGTTCAAAGGATAGACAGTAAGAGGAGTCAGTTTTCTTGTACTTAAGTCGGCATAGTGCCTTTTGTATTTAACTCCGATGCAATTGCTGTGTTTCATCGTCAATAAGAAGGTCAGAGGGATACAGTAAACCTGAAGTGAAGAATCGGAATCTATAACTAGTGTCACAGGAATGGTTCAAAACATAGACAGTAAGAGAAGTCAGTTTTCTTGTACTTAAGTCGGCATTGTGCCTTTTGTATTTAATTCCGATGCATTTTCTGTGTTTCATCGTCAATAAGAAGGTCAGAGGGATACAGTAAACCTGAAGTGAAGCATCGGAATCTATAACTAGTGTCACAGGAATGGTTCACTCATAGACGGTAAGAAGAGTCAGTTTTCTTGTACTTAAGTCGGAATTGTGCCTTTTGTAATTACTTCCGATGCAATTTCTGTGTTTCATCGTCAATAAGAAGGTCTGATGGATAAAGTAAACCTGAAGGGATGCATCGGAAGCTATAACTAGTGTCACATGAATGGTTCAAAACATAGAGAGTAGGAAGAGTTTTCTTGTACTTAGGTCGTCATTGTGCCTTTTGTATTTATTTCCGATGCAATTTCTGTGTTTCATCGTCAATAAGAAGGTCAGAGGGATACAGTAACCTGAAGTGAAGCATCGGAATCTATAACTAGTGTCACAGGAATGGTTCAAAACATAGACAGTTAGAAGAGTCAGTTTTCTTGTACTTAAGTCGGCATTGTGCCTTTTGTATTTAATTCCGATGCATTTTCTGTGTTTCATCGTCAATAAGAATGTCAGAGGGATACAGTAAACCTGAAGTGAAGCATCGGAATCTATAACTAGTGTCACAGGAATGCTTCAATCATAGACGGTAAGAAGAGTCAGTTTTTTTGTACTTAAGTCGGAATTGTGCCTTTTGTATTTACTTCCGTTGCAATTTCTGTGTTTCATCGTCAATAAGAGGGTCTGATGGATACAGTAAACCTGAAGGGATGCATCGGAAGCTATAACTAGTGTCACATGAATGGTTCAAAACATAGACAGTAGGAAGAGTTCTCTTGTACTTAGGTCGTCATTGTGCCATTTGTATTTAATTCCGATGCAATATCTGTGTTTCATCGTCAACAAGAAGGTCAGAGGGATACAGTAACCTGAAGTGAAGCATCGGAATCTATAACTAGTGTCACAGGAACGGTTCAAAGCTTAGACAATAAGAAGAGTCAGTTTTCTTGTACTTAAGTCGGCATTGTGCCTTTTGTATTTAATTCCGATGCAATTTCTGTGTTTCATCGTCAATAGGAAGGTCAGAGGGATACAGTAAACCTGAAGTGAAGCATCGGAATCTTTAACTAGTGTCACAGGAATGGTTCAAAACATAGACAGTAAGTAGAGTCAGTTTTCTCGTACTTAAGTCGGCATTGTGCCTTTTGTATTTAATTCCGTTGCAATTTCTGTGTTTCATCGTCAATAACAAGGTCAGACTGATACAGTAAACCTGAGGTGACGCATCGGAATTTATAACTAGTGTCACAGGAATGGTTCAAAACATAGACAGTAAGAAGAGTCAGTTTTCTTGTACTTAAGTCGGCATTGTGCCTTTTGTATTTAATTCCCATGAAATTTCTGTGTTTCATCGTCAATAAGAAGGTCAGAGGGATACAGTAAACCAGAAGTGAAGCATCGGAATATATAACTAGTGTCACAGGAATGGTTCAAAGCAATGACAGTAAGAAGAGTCAGTTTTCTTGTACTTAAGTCGGCATTGTGCCTTTTCTATAAAATTCCGATAAAATTTCTGTGTATCATCGTCAATTAGAAGGTCAGTGGGATACAGTAAACCTGAGGTGAAGCATCGGAATCTATAACTAGTGTCGAAGGAATGCTTCAAAACATAGACAGTAAAAGAGTCAGTTTTCTTGTACTTAAGTCGGCATTGTGCCTTTTGTATTTAATTCCCATGAAATTTCTGTGTTTCATCGTCAATAAGAAGGTCAGAGGGATACAGTAAACCAGAAGTGAAGCATCGGAATATATAACTAGTGTCACAGGAATGGTTCAAAGCAATGACAGTAAGAAGAGTCAGTTTTCTTGTACTTAAGTCGGCATTGTGACTTTTCTATTTAATTCCGATGCAATTTCTGTGTTTCATCGACATAAAGATGGTCAGAGGGATACAGTGATAATGAAGTGAAGCATTGGAATCTATAACTAGTGTCACAGGAATGGTTCTAAGCATAGACAGTAAGAGGAGTCAGTTTTCTTGTACTTAAATCGGCATTGTGCCTTTTGTATTTAACTCCGATGCAATTTCTGTGTTTCATCGTCAATGAGAAGGTCAGAGGCATACAGTAAACCTGAAGTGAAGCATCGGAATCTATAACTAGTGTCACAGGAATGGTTCAAAACATTGACAGTAAGAAGAGTGAATTTTCTTGTACTTCAGTCGGAATTGTGCCTTTTGTATTTAATTCCGATGCAATTTCTGTGAAACATCGTCAATAAGAAGGTCTGATGGATACAGTAAACCTGTAGTGATGCATCGGAAGCTATAACTAGTGTCACATGAATGGTTCAATACATAGACAGTAGGAAGAGTTTTCTTGTACTTAGGTCGTCATTGTGCCTTTTGTATTTAATTCCGATGCAATTTCTGTGTTTCATCGTCAATAAGAAGGTCAGAGGGATACAGTAACCTGATGTGAAGCATGGGAATCTATAACTAGTGTCTCAGGAATGGTTCAAAACATAGACAGTAAGAAGAGTCAGTTTTCTTGTACTTAAGTCGGCATTGTGCCTTTTGTATTTAATTCCGATGCAATTTCTGCGTTTCATCAACAATAAGAAGGTCAGAGGGATACAGTAAACCTGAAGTGTAGCATCGGAAACTATAACTAGTGTCACATGAATGGTTCAATCGTAGACAGTAAGAAGAGTCAGTTTTCTTGTACTTATGTCGGCATTGTTCCTTTTGTATTTAATTCCGATGCAATTTCTGTGTTTCATCGTCAATAAGAAGGTCAGAGGGATACAGTAAACCTGAAGTGAAACATCGGAATCTATAACTAGTGTCACAGGAATGGTTGAAAACATAGACAGTAAGAAGAGTCATTTTTCTTGCACTTAAGTCGGCATTGTGCTTTTTGTATGTAATTCCGATGCGATTTCTGCGTTTCGTCGTCAATAAGAAGGTCAGAGGGATATAGTAAACCTGAAGTGAAGGTCTCGCGGGCCTAGGCGCGCAGTCCGGAACCGTGCGGCCGCTACGGTCGCAGGTTCGAATCCTGCCTCGGGCATGGATGTGTGTGATGTCCTTAGGTTAGTTAGGTTTAAGTAGTTCTACGTTCTAGGGGACTGATGACCACAGCAGTTGAGTCCCATAGTTCTCAGAGCCATTAGAACCTGAAGTGAAGCATCGGAATCTATATCTAGTGTCACAGGAATGGTTCAAAACATTGACAGTAAGAAGAGTCAGTTTTCTTGTACGTAAGTCGGCATTGTGCCTTTTGTATTTAATTCCGATGCAATATCTGTGTTTCATCTTCAATAAGAACGTCAGAGGGATACAGTAAACCTGAAGTGAAGCATCGGAATCTATAACTAGTGTCACAGGAATGGTTCAAACATATCCAGTAAGAAGAGTCAGTTTTCTTGTACCTAAGTCGGCATTGTTCCTTTTCTATTTCATTCCGATGCAATTTCTATGTTTCATCGTCAATAAGAAGGTCAGAGGGATAAGGCGAGTACACCGTGCGCTTGTAGGGTAAACATAGTCATGTGTAGGGACTGTGGTTGTTGTGAGCGGACGCAAGGAGAATTGGCCACTCTTCGGGGGCAGGTGGAGGCTTTGTCTGTTAGGCTCATCGAGCTCGAGGCGCAGGCGTCGGCTCGTAGTGGCGTTGGGGCAACTGTGGTGAGACCTATGCCTACTTCGGTGGCCTTGGAATCGCATGGAACCCCTGATGTCGCTGCGTCTTCCGGCAGTGAGCATCTTACCGGTCAGCCATCACTCCAGGGTGAATGGCGGACAGTGGTGGGCTCGCGCGTGCCTGGCCGAAAGGCGAAGGTGGGATCTGGCCGTGTGGCAGCTGCCTTACCCCTTTCCAACAGGTACGGGGTGCTTCCTAGTGGTGATGACATCGTTTCCGAGCCACCACAGGATGCTTCGCCTGTTGGGCCAGTGGCCGATTCTCCGGGAAGGTCCCGACAGTCACAGAGGGCGGGCCTATTAGTTATAGGGAGCTCCAACGTTAGGCGGGTTATGGAGCCCCTTAGGAAAATAGCGGGTAGGTCGGGGAAGAATGCCAGTGTGCACTCGGTGTGCTTGCCGGAGGGTCTCGTCCGTAATGTGGAGGAGGCCCTTCCGGCAGCTATTGAACGCACTGGGTGTGACCGGCTGCAGATAGTAGCATATGTCGGAACGAATGACGCCTGCCGCTTGGGTTCTGAGGCCATCCTTGGTTCCTTCCGGCGGCTGGCTGATTTGGTGAAGACAACCAGCATCGCACGCGGATTGCAAGCTGAGCTTAATATCTGCAGCATAGTGCCCAGAGTCGATCGCGGTCCTCTGGTTTGGAGCCGTGTGGAGGGTCTAAACCAGAGGCTCAGACGACTCTGCGACTATAATGGTTGCAAATTCATCGACCTCCGTTATTGGGTGGAGAACTGTAGGGCCCCCCTAGACAGGTCAGGCGTGCACTACACACCGGAAGCAACTACTAGGGTAGCAGAGTACGTGTGGCGTGCACACGGGGGTTTTTTAGGTTAGAGGGACCCCCCCTTGGGCGAAACGATAAAATACCTGACGGCTTACCAGAGAGGACATTATCATCGTTGATAAAGAACGTCCGTCCTCAGAGACCAAAAACAGGAAAAGTTAACGTAATATTGGTAAACTGCAGGAGTATCCAGGGCAAGGTTCCTGAATTAGTATCTCTTATTGAAGGAAATAGTGCGCATATAGTATTAGGAACGGAAAGTTGGTTAAAACCGGAAGTGAACAGTAACGAAATCCTAGACACAGAATGGAATATATACCGCAAGGATAGGATAAACGCCAATGGTGGAGGAGTATTTATAGCAGTAAAGAATTCAATAATATCCAGTGAAGTTATTAGCGAATGCGAATGTGAAATAATCTGGGTTAAGTTAAGTATCAAAGGTGGGTCAGATATGATAGTCGGATGCTTCTATAGACCACCTGCATCAGCAACCGTAGTAGTTGAGCGCCTCAGAGAGAACCTGCAGAACGTCGTGAAGAAGTTTCGTCATCATACTATTGTAATAGGGGGAGACTTCAATCTACCAGGTATAGAATGGGATAGTCACACAATCAGAACTGGAGCCAGGGACAGAGGACTCTTGTGACATTATCCTGACTGCCTTGTCCGAGAACTACTTCGAGCAGATAGTTAGAGAACCAACTCGTGAAGCTAACGTTTTAGACCTCATAGCAACAAATAGACCGGAACTTTTCGACTCCGTGAATGTAGAAGAGGGTATCAGTGATCATAAGTCAGTGGTTGCATCAATGACTACAAGTGTAATAAGAAATGCCAAGAAAGGAAGGAAAATATATTTGCTTAACAAGAGTGATAGGGCACAAATCGCAGAATATCTGAGTGACCACCATCAAACGTTCATTTCTGAGGAAGAGGATGTGGAACAAAAATGGAAAAAATTCAGAAACATCGTCCAGTACGCCTTAGATAAGTTCGTACCGACTAAGGTCCAAAGCGAGGGGAAAGATCCACCGTGGTATAACAATCATGTACGAAAGGCACTACGGAAACAAAGAAAGCTTCATCATAGGTTTAAGCGTAGTCGAATCATAGCTGATAAGGAAAAGCTGAACGAAGCGAAAAAGAGCGTAAAGAGAGCAATGAGAGAAGCATTCAACGAATTCGAACATAAAACATTGGCAAACAATCTAAACAAGAACCCTAAAAAGTTTTGGTCATATGTAAAATCGGTAAGCGGATCTAAATCCCCTATTCAGTCACTCGTGGACCACGATGGCACCGAAACAGAGGACGACCGAAGAAAGGCAGAAATACTGAATTCAGTGTTTCGAAACTGTTTCACTGCGGAAAATCGTAACACGGTCCCTGACTTCAGCCGTCGCACGGACGCCAAAATGGAAAATATTGAAATAAACGATATCGGAATTGAAAAACAACTGTTATCACTTAGTAGCGGAAAAGCATCCGGACCAGACGAGATACCCTTAAGATTCTACAGTGATTATGCTAAAGAACTTGCCCCCTTTCTATCAGCAATTTATCGTAGATCGCTGGAAGAATGTAAAGTACCTAGCGACTGGAAGAAAGCGCAGGTCGTTCCCATTTCCAAGAAGGGTCATAAATCAGATGCGAATAATTATAGGCCTATTTCGCTTACGTCAATCTGTTGTAGAATAATGGAACATGTTTTGTGTTCTCGTATTATGACGTTCTTAGATAATACAAATCTCCTTCATCATAACCAACATGGATTCCGCAAACAGAGATCATGTGAAACTCAGCTCGCCCTATTTGCCCAAGAAATTCACAGTGCCGTAGACACTGGCGAGCAGATTGATGCCGTATTCCTGGACTTCAGGAAGGCATTTGATACGGTTCCGCACTTACGTTTAGTGAAAAAATTACGAGCTTACGGAATATCGGACCAGGTTTGTGATTGGATTCAGGATTTCCTAGAAGAAAGAACACAACATGTCATTCTTAACGGTTCAAAATCTGCAGATGTAGAGGTAATTTCGGGAGTACCGCAGGGAAGCGTGATAGGACCTTTATTGTTTACAATATACATAAATGACTTAGTTGACAACATCGGTAGCTCCGTGAGGCTATTGGCAGATGACACGGTTGTCTACAAGAAAGTAGCAACATCAGAAGACTCGTACGTACTCCAGGAGGACCTGCAGAGGATTAATGCATGGTGCGACAGCTGGCAGCTTTCCCTAAACGTAGATAAATGTAATATAATGCGCATACATAGGGGCAGAAATCCATTCCAGTACGATTATGCCATGGGTGATAAATCATTGGAAGCGGTAACGACCGTAAAATACTTAGGAGTTACTATCCGGAGCGATCTGAAGTGGAATGATCACATAAAACAAATAGTAGGAAAAGCAGGCGCCAGGTTGAGATTCATAGGAAGAATTCTAAGAAAATGTGACTCATCGACGAAAGAAGTAGCTTACAAAACGCTTGTTCGTCCGATTCTTGAGTATTGCTCATCAGTATGGGACCCTTACCAGGTTGGATTAATAGAAGAGATAGACATGATCCAGCGAAAAGCAGCGCGATTCGTCATGGGGACATTTAGTCAGCGCGAGAGCGTTACGGAGATGCTGAACAAGCTCCAGTGGCGGACACTTCAAGAAAGGCGTTACGCAATACGGAGAGGTTTATTATCGAAATTACGAGAGAGCACACTCCGGGAAGAGATGGGCAACATATTACTACCGCTCACATATATCTCGCGTAATGATCACAACGAAAAGATCCGAGAAATTAGAGCAAATACGGAGACTTACAATCAGTCGTTCTTCCCACGCACAGTTCGTGAATGGAACAGGGGAGGGGGGATCAGATAGTGGTACAATAAGTACCCTCCGCCACACACCGTAAGGTGGCTCGCGGAGTATACATGTAGATGTAGATGTATACCTGAAGTGAAGCATCGGAATCTATAACTAGTGTCACAGGAATGGATCAAAACATAGATAGTAAGAAAAGTCAGTTTTCTTGTACTTAAGTCGGCATTCTGCCTTTTGTATTTAATTCCGAACCAATTTCTGTGTTTCGTCGTCAATAAGAAAGTCAGAGGGATACAGTAAACCTGAGATGAAGCATCGGAATCTTTAACTAGGGTCACAGTAATGGTTCAAAACGTAGACAGTAAGAAGAGTCAGTTTTCTTGTACTTAAGTCGGCATTGTGCCTTTTCTGTTTAATTCCGATGTAATTTCTGTGTTTCATCGTCAATTAGAAGGTCAGAGGGTAACAGTAAACCTGAAGTGAAGCATCGGAATCTATAACTAATGTCGAAGGCATGGTTCAAATCATAGACAGTAAGAAGAGTCAGTTTTCTTGTACTTAAGTCGGCATTGTGCCTTTTGTATTTAATTCCGATGAAATATCTGTGTTTCATCGTCAATAAGAAGGACAGAGGGACACAGTAAACCTGAAGTGAAGCAACGGAAACTATAACTAGTGTCACAGGAATGGTTCAAAGCATTGACAGTAAGAAGAGTCAGTTATCTTGTACCTAAGTCGGCATTGTTCCTTTTCTATTTCATTCCGATGCAATTTCTTTGTTTCATCGTCAATAAGAAGGTCAGAGGGATACAGTATACCTCAAGTGAAGCATCGGAATCATTTACTAGTGTCACAGGAATGGTTCAAAACATAGACAGTAAGAAGAGTCAGTTTTCTTGTACTTATGTCGGCATTGTGCCTTTTATGTTTAATTCCGAACCAATTTCTGTGATTCATCGTCAATAAGAGGGTCAGAGGGATACAGTAAACCTGGAGTAAAGCATCGGAATCTATAACTCATGTCACATGAATCGTTCAAAACATAGTCAGTAAGATGAGTCAGTTGTCTTGTACTTAAGTCGGCATTGTGCCTTTTGTAAATAATTCCGATGCAATTTCTGTGTTTCATCGTCAATAAGGAGGTCAGAGGGATACAGTAAACCAGAAGTGAAGCATCGGAATCAATAACTAGTGTCACAGGAATGGTTCAAACATAGACAGTAGGAAGAGTCAGTTTTCTTGTACTTAAGTCGGCATTGTGCCTTTTGTATTTAATTCCGATGCAATTTCTGTGTTTCATCGTCAATAAGAAGGTCAGAGAGATACAGTAAACCTGGAGTGAAGCATCGGAATCTATAACTAGTGTCACAGGAATGGTTCAAAACATAGACAGTAAGAAGAGTCAGTTTTCTTGTACCTAAGTCGGCATTGTTCATTTTCTATTTCATTCCGATGCAATTTCTGTGTATCATCGTCAACAAGAAGGTCAGAGGAATACAGTCAACCTGAAGTGAAGCATCAGAATCTATTATTAGTGTCACATGAATGGTTCAAAACATAGACGGTAAGAAGAGTCAGTTTTCTTGTACTTAAGTCGGCATTGTGCCTTTTGTACTTATTTCCGATGCAATTTCTGTGTTTCATCGTCAATAAGAAGGTCCGAGGGATACAGTAAACCTGAAGTGAATCATCGGAATCTATAACTAGTGTCACAGGAATGGTTCAAAACATAGACAGTAAGAAGAGTCAGTTTTCTTGTACTTAAGTCGGCATTGTGCCTTTTGTATTTAATTCCGAAGCAATTTCTGTGTTTCATCGTCAATAAAAAGGTCAGAGGGATACAGTAAACCTGAAGTGAAGCATCGGAATCTATAACTAGTGTCACATGAATTGTTCAAAACATAGACAGCAAGAAGAGTCAGTTTTCTTGTACTTAAGTCGGCATTGTGCCTTTTGTATTTAATTCCGATGCAATCTCTGTGTTCCATCGTTAATAAGAAGGTCACAGGGATATAGTAAACCTGAAGTGAAGCATCGGAATTTATAACTAGTGTCACATAAATGGTTCAAACATAGACAGTAAGAAGAGTCAGTTATCTTGTACTTAAGTCGGCATTGTGCCATTTGTATTTAATTCCGATGCAATTTCTGTGTTTCATCGTCAATAAGAAGGGGAGAGGGATACAGTAAACCTGAAGTGAAGCATCGGAATCTAAAACTAGTGTCACAGGAATGGTTCAAAACGTAGACAGTAAGAAGGGTCAGTTTTCTTGTACTTAAGTCGACGTTGTGCCTTTTGTATTTAATTCCGATGCAATTTCTGAGTTTTATCGTCAATAAGAAGGTAAGAGGGATACACTAAAGCTGAAGTGAATCATCGGAATCTATAACTAGTGTCACAGGAATGGTTCAAAACTTAGACAATAAGAAGAGACAGTTTTCTTGTACTTAAGTCGGCATTGTGCCTTTTGTATTTAATTCCAATGCAAATTTTTGTGTTTCATCGTCAATAAGAAGGGCAGAGGGATACAGTAAACCTGAAGTGAAGCATCGGAATCTTTAACTAGTGTCACAGGAATGGTTCAAAACATAGACAGTAAGAAGAGTCAGTTTTCTTGTACTTAAGTCGGCATTGTGCCTTTTCTATATAATTCCGATGTAATTTCTGTGTTTCATCGTCAATTAGAAGGTCAGAGGGATACAGTAAACCTGAGGTAAAGCATCGGAATCTATAACTAGTGTCACAGGAATGGTTCACAGCATTGACAGTAAGAAGAGTCAGTTTTCTTGTACTTAAGTCGGCAATGTGACTTTTCTATTTAATTCCGATGCATTTTCTGTGTTTCATCGTCAATAAGAAGGTCAGAGGGATACAGTAAACTTGAAGGGAAGCATCGGAATCTATAACTAGTGTCACAGGAATGGTTCAATCATGGACAGTATGAAGAGTCAGTTTTCTTGTACTTAAGACGGAATTGTGCGTTTTGTATATAATTCCGATGCAATTTCTGTGTTTCATCGTCAATAAGAAGGTCTGATGGATACAGTAAACCTGAAGTGATGCATCGGAAGCTATAACTAGTGTCACATGAATGGTTCGCAACATAGACAGTAGGAAGAGTTTTCTTGTAATTAGGTCGTCATTGTGCCTTTTGTATTTAATTCCGATGCAATTTCTGTGTTTCGTCGTCAATAAGAAGGTCAGAATGATACAGTAAACCCGAAGTGAAGCATCGGAATCTATAACTAGTGTCACAGGAATGGTTGAAAACATAGACAGTAAGAAGAGTCATTTTTCTTGTACTTAAGTCGGCATTGTGCTTTTTGTATTTAATTCCGATGCGATTTCTGCGTTTCATCGTCAATAAGAAGGTCAGAGGGATATAGTAAACCTGAAGTGAAGCTCTCGCGGTCCTAGGCGCGCAGTCCGGAACCGTGCGACCGCTACGGTCGCAGGTTCAAATCCTGCCTCGTTCATGGATGTGTGTGATGTCCTTAGGTTAGTTAGGTTTAGGTAGTTCTAAGTTCTAGGGGACTGATGACCACAGCAGATGATTCCCATAGTTCTCAGAGCCATTAGAACCTGAAGTGAAGCATCGGAATCTATATCTAGTGTCACAGGAATGGTTCAAAACATAGACAGTAAGAAGAGTCAGTTTTCTTGTACTTAAGTAGGCATTGTGCCTTTTGTATTTAATTCCGATGCAATTTCTGTGTTTCATCGTAAATAAGAAGGTCAGAGGGATACAGTAAACCTGAAGTGAAGCATCGGAATCAATAACTAGTGTCACAGCAATGGTTCAAAACATAGACAGTAAGAAGAGTCAGTTTTCTTGTACTTAAGTAGGCATTGTGCCTTTTGTATTTAATTCCGATGCAATTTCTGTGTTTCATCGTAAATAAGAAGGTCAGAGGGATACAGTAAACCTGAAGTGAAGCATCGGAATCAATAACTAGTGTCACAGCAATGGTTCAAAACATAGAAAGTAAGAAGAGTCAGTTTTCTTGTACTTAAGTCGGCATTGTGCCTTTTGTATTTAATTCCGATGCAATTTCTGTGTTTCATCGTCAATAAGAAGGTCAGAGGGATACAGTAAAGCTGAAGTGAAGCATCGGAATCTATAAAAAGTGTCACAGGAATGGTTCAAACCATAGACAGCAAGAAAAGTCAGTTTTCTTGTACTTAAGTCGGCATTGTGCCTTTTGTATTTAATTCTGATGCAATTTCTGTTTTTCATCGTCAATAACAGGGTCAGAGGGATAAAGTAAACCTGAAGTGAAGCATCGGAATCTATAACTAGTGTCGCAGGAATGGTTCAAACCATAGACAGTAAGAAGAGTCAGTTTTCTTGTACGTCAGTCGGCATTGTTCCCTTTCTATTTCATTTCGATGCAATTTCTATGTTTCATCGACAATAAGAAGGTCAGAGGGATACAGTATACCTCAAGTGAAGCATCGGAATGTATAACTAGTTTCACAGGAATGGTTCAAAACATAGACAGTAAGAAGAGTCAGTTTTCTTGTACTTAAGTCGGCATTGTGCCTTTTGTATTTAAATCCGAAGCAATTTCTGTGTTTCATCGTCAATAAGAGGGTCAGAGGGATACAGTAAAGCTGAAGTGAAGCATCGGAATCTATAACTAGTGTCACAGGAATGGTTCAAAACTTAGACAATAAGAAGAGACAGTTTTCTTGTACTTAAGTCGGCATTGTGCCTTTTGTATTTAATTCCAATGCAAATTTTTGTGTTTCATCGTCAATAAGAAGGTCAGAGGGATACAGTAAACCTGAAGTGAAGCATCGGAATCTTTAACTAGTGTCACAGGAATGGTTCAAAACATAGACAGTAAAAAGAGTCAGTTTTCTTTTACTTAAGTCGGCATTGTGCTTTTTGTATTTAATTCCGTTTGCAATTTCTGTGTTTCATTGTCAATAACGAGGTCAGAGGGATACAGTAAACCTGAGGTGACGCATCGGAATCCATAACTAGTGTCACAGGAATGGTTCAAAACATAGACAGTAAGAAGAGTAAGTTTTCTAGTACTTAAGTCGGCATTGTGCCTTTTCTATATAATTCCGATGTAATTTCTGTGTTTCATCGTCAATTAGAAGGTCAGAGGGATACAGTAAACCTGAGGTGAAGCATCGGAATCTATAACTAGTGTCGAAGGAATGGTTCAAAACATAGACGGTAAGAAGAGTCAGTTTTCTTGTACTTAAGTCGGCATTGTGCCTTTTGTATTTAATTCCCATGAAATTTCTGTGTTTCATCGTCAATAAGAAGGTCAGAGGGATACAGTAAACCAGAAGTGAAGCATCGGAATCTATAACTAGTGTCACAGGAATGGTTCACAGCATTGACAGTAAGTAGAGTCAGTTTTCTTGTACTTAAGTCGGCATTGTGACTTTTCTATTTAACCCTCTAACCGGAACATCTTTTACTCGGCGGTAAGATGGAACATCGGTCTGCTAGACCGCTAGGACATTTAAAGTGTATTTTTCTCTATTTTTATGACTTTTCCGCACTTCTACGTTGCTTCTCTCTCTCTTTAAGGTGTAATTAAACATAATAATAGGTTTTTGAACCATAATATTTGTTAAAATACCAGTAAATTCAAGTTTATTACTAGGAAAAACTTTAATTTGCAGTGTTTTGTTGTTTACACATTACTCCTTTAGAAATACTTTTTTTTTACATTATTATAGTTACAACACAAAGAAAATGAATACTAAAATGTAATGCAAAGAAAAAATTTAACTTTTATTTTTAATTGCACAAGTCTTGCACACTTTTCGTGAACACTCCAAGCACGTTGGTTCTTCGCAAGAAATACACTTGTAGGCAGTTTTCCTCTTTTTTTGATATGGACAAAATCGACAGGTTTTTCTTTTACCAAGTGTGTCCGTCGGACACTCATCAACTCGAACAACAAATTTATTCCGTTGGCTAACGATTTGCTTTTCTTTTGCTGCCTCTTCTTCTAAAGATGAAATAATACTTTGTAGCTCTTGAGGCAGATTGGAGATTGCCAGTCGGGATTTTACGAAATCGTAGACCAAATATAGAGAAACTCTTTTCAGGAAATCAAAACGTGATACGGTTTTCTTCTCTCCAAAAAGTCCATAAAGTATACTTGCGTTTGATCCAGCCATGGCCACCATGTGGTAAAAAATAGCCAACGGCCACCTTCTTGTTTTGCGATTAGTAGAATAAACACTGCACTTCATATCTAGCGTGTCTATTCCACTTTTTGTGGCGTTATAAAAAGATATGATTTCAGGTTTATCATTTGAAACGTCAGTGTAATTGGAATGATGCATTGACGAAAGAAGTAGGACTGCCTTATTCCTTTTTGGGACATAAGAAAGCAGAGTCATTTCTTTCGTAAAGCCATAAAGGCTGGACCCAATTTCACGATCGCTTCTTGCTTGAAATTCTGCTGGTATCTGGGGTCTGTTTCTTTTTAGTGTCCCAACTAATGTCAAATTGTGAGCTAGTAGCTCCTGGGCAAGTTCCACAGAACAAAACCAATTGTCGCAACTAATATTTCTGTTTGTGCCATACAGCCCTTTAGATAGGCGGATTACAGACTGCGTGGGAATGCTCTTTTTCTTTTCTGCTGTAGAAAGTGTGGCTCCATCACAGCCTTTGCCGGAGTAGATGTAGGCATTGTAAATATATGCATTGTGTGCATCTGCCAGACCCATGACCTTAATGCCATATTTAGCCGGTTTATTCGGCATATATATACGAAATTTAATACTCCCTCTGAAAGGCACCAAAGTTTCATCAACTGTCAAATGCGCTCCAGGGCTATAAATTTGTTGGCAGTTCCAAATAAACTTATTAAATATGTCTGTAATGGCAGCAGCTGGGTCATATTTTTCCCTCTGTTCCCTCGTGCTCGAGTCATCGAATCTAAATGCCCTAAGCAATATTCCTAATCGCTTTTCTGTTATTATTGATCGAAAAATTGGCCTCCCCAAGACCGAAGTGGAAAACAGCGAGGTCATAGGCTCCCTCGCAGATTTGAATATGCTGCAAAGAACTGTGACTCCAATCACAGCGTTCACTTCCTGCACAGTAGTGTCTCTGTAAGCTACACTTTCTTTTAGTTCAATAACAGAACGAATTTTGGCCAACTTTTCATTAGTATGCTTTACAATCGTCTCAATCATGTCGTCAGTAAACAAAAGGCGCCACACTTCACCTGGGAGTGGGTTTTTCCCCACGGTAAGAGCAGGCCCTTGTATCTTTGATAGCCGTACCTTTATTATATTGGATGCTGCTGTTCGCGTCTTAGAGCGAACAGGAGTTGATGACCATGTGAAACACTTGTTTCTTCCGTAGTAAGAAACTGGAAGACGACTCTCATCTAGAGTGTCATCAGAACGCGTAGATGAGCTAGCAACATCAGCAGGCTTCTGTGGAGTGATTAGTCTGCTTCCACCAGAAGTTATGTCAGACTGTGGTTGCTCTCCAGTTTCTTCGCGAACTGCGGTATTTTCGACTTCAAATATTTCTCGAATAGTTTCATCATCGCGATCATCATCATTGGGAGAGTCATCGTCATTATCTGTTTCATTGCGAGGATCTTGGATAGTAAGGTCCTCATCTGGAATGCATGATTCATCTGAATCCACTTCCGAGTCTGATTCTTCAAGGTAATTTTGAGAGCGTGCAAGGGCTACAATTCTTTTCGACCGATTTGAAACATATTTCGGACCTTCCATTGTAAACCTGCAAGGAAAAAGGGAAAAATGAGTTTTAACGAAATTTAATGGGGATAATTCTATCGCTGTAATAAGTTTGCGCGGTAAATTGGAGAATGTGTGTGAAAAACGGAAAGAGGAAAAATTAAAACGTTAAATACGAGTTGTTACACTTTTTTCTCGTTCTTCTATGAACACAAAAGTATTAAGCATCGTGTGGTGGCAAAAATTTCAATCAAATAGATGAAATGTTGCTACACAGAAAACAGAAGAGTTCAAAGAGTGGAACATCGGTCATACAGACCGACAAATGCGTGATACTTTTAGGAACACCGGTCTGGGAGACCGGCAAAAATTTGACACTTTTAGGAACACCCGGTCTGTCAGACCGGGAGGGGAATGCATTTTTTCGGAACACGGTCTCACAGACCGACAATACGTAACAAAAATTCTACTTACTTGAAAACAATGCATGCGCCGACAATACGTTGTTGGCCAGCTGCGGTTCGGGACCCGACTGAAGATTACTGGGCTTCTCCCCACCCTCACGAACAATGCAGCGCCGTTAGCATTGTTAATGTCAACTATGGCGGTATCTCAGACCGATGTTCCGTTCAAAGGGTTAATTCCGATGCAATTTCTGTGTTTCATCGTCAATAAGATGGTCAGAGGGATACAGTAATAATGAAGTGAAGCATCGGAATCTATAACTAGTGTCACAGGAATGGTTCAAAGCGTAGACAGTAAGAGGACTCAGTTTTCTTGTACTTAAATGGGCATTGTGCATTTTGTATTTAACTCCGATGCAATATCTGTGTTTCATCGTCAATAAGAAGGTCAGAGACATACAGTAAACCTGAAGTGAAGCATCGGAATCTATAACTAGTGTCACAGGAATGGTTCAAAACATAGACAGTAAGAAGAGTCAGTTTTCTTGTACATCAGCCGGCATTGTGCTTTTTGTATTTAATTCTGATGCATTTTCTGTGTTTCATCGTCAATAAGAAGGTCAGAGGGATACAGTAAACTTGAAGTGAAGCATCGGAATCTATAACTAGTGCCACAGGAATGGTTCAATCATAGACAGTATGAAGAGTCAGTTTTCTTGTACTTAAGTCGGAATTGTGCGTTTTGTATTTAATTGCGATGCAATTTCTGTGTTTCATCGTCTATAAGAAGGTCAGAGGAATACAGTAAACCTGAAGTTAAGCATCGGAATCTATAACTAGTGTCACAGGAATGGTTGAAAACATAGACAGTAAGAAGAGTCATTTTTCTTGTACTTATGTCGGCATTGTGCTTTTTGTATTTAATTCCGATGCGATTTCATCGTTTCATCGTCAATAAGAAGGTCAGAGGGATATAGTAAACCTGAAGTTAAGCTCTCGCGAACCTAGGCGCGCATCCCGGAACCGTGCGACCGCTACGGTCGCAGGTTCAAATCCTGCCTCGTTCATGGATGTGTGTGATGTCCTTAGGTTTGTTAGGTTTAAGTAGTTCTAGGGGACTGATGACCACAGCAGTTGATTCCCATAGTTCTCAGAGCCATTAGAACCTGAAGTGAAGCATCGGAATCTAAATCTAGTGTCACAGGAATGGTTCAAAACATAGACAGTAAGAAGAGTCAGTTTTCTTGTACTTAAGTAGGCATTGTGCCTTTTGAATTTAATTCCGATGCAATTACTGTGTTTCATCGTAAATAACAAGGTCGGAGGGATACAGTAAACCTGAAGTGAAGCATCGGAATCAATAACTAGTGTCACAGCAATGGTTCAAAACGTAGACAGTAAGAAGAGTCAGTTTTCTTTACTTAAGTAGGCATTGTGCCTTTTGTATTTAATTCCGATGCAATTTCTGTGATTCATCGTATATCCGAAGGTCAGAGGGATACAGTAAACATGAAGTGAAGCATCGGAATCAATAACTAGTGTCACAGCAGTGGTTCAAAACATAGACAGTAAGAAGAGTCAGTTTTCTTGTACTTAAGTCGGCATTGTGCCTTTTGTATTTAATTCCGATGCAATTTCTGTGTTTCATCGTCAATAAGAAGGTCAGAGGGATACAGTAAAGCTGAAGTGAAGCATCGGAATCTATAAAAAGTGTCACAGGAATGGTTCAAAACATAGACAGCAAGAAAAGTCAGTTTTCTTGTACTTAAGTCGGCATTGTGCCTTTTGTATTTAATTCTGATGCAATTTCTGTGTTTCATCGTCAATAAGAGGGTCAGAGCGATACAGTAAACCTGAAGTGAAGCATCGGAATCTATAACTAGTGTCGCAGGAATGGTTCAAACCATAGACAGTAAGAAGAGTCAGTTTTCTTGTACCTAAGTCGGCATTGTTACTTTTCTATTTCATTTCGATGCAATGTCTATGTTTCATCGACAATAAGATGGTCAGAGGGATACAGTATACCTCAAGTGAAGCATCGGAATGTATAACTAGTTTCACAGGAATGGTTCAAAACATAGACAGTAGGAAGAGTCATTTTCTTGTACTTAAGTCGGCATTGTGCCTTTTGTATTTAATTCCGAAGCAATTTCTGTGTTTCATCGTCAATAAGAGGGTCAGAGGGATACAGTAAACCAGGAGTAAAGCATCGGAATCTATAACTCTTGTCACATGAATGGTTCAAACATAGTCAGTAAGAAGAGTCAGTTTTCTTGTACTTAAGTCGGCATTGTGCCTTTCGTAGTTAATTCCGATGCAATTTCTGTGTTTCATTGTCAATAAGGAGGTCAGAGGGATACAGTAAACTGGAAGTGAAGCATCGGAATCTATAAACAGTGTCACAGGAATGGTTCAAAACATAGACAGCAAGAAAAGTCAGTTTTCTTGTACTTAAGTCGGCATTGTGCCTTTTGTATTTAATTCCGATGCAATTTCTCTGTTTCATCGTCAATACGAAGGTCAGAGGGATACAGTAAAACTGAAGTGAAGCATCGGAATCTATAACTAGTGTCGAAGGAATGGTTCAAAACATAGACAGTAAGAAGAGTCATTTTTCTTGTACTTAAGTCGGCATTGTGCCTTTTGTATTTCATTCCGATGAAATTTCTGTGTTTCATCGCCAATAAGAAGGTCAGAGGGATACAGTAAACCTGAAGTGAAGCAACGGAAACTATAACTAGTGTCACAGGAATGGTGCAAAGCATTGACAGTAAGAGGAGTCAGTTTTCTTGTACCTAAGTCGGCATTGTTCCTTTTCTATTTCATTTCGATGCAATTTCTATGTTTCATCGACAATAAGAAGGTCAGAGGGATACAGTATACCTCAAGTGAAGCATCGGAATCTATAACTAGTTTCACAGGAATGGTTCAAAACATAGACAGTAAGAAGAGTCAGTTTTCTTGTACTTAAGGCGGCATTGTGCCTTTTGCATTTCATACCGATGAAATTTCTGTGTTTCATCGTCAATAAGAAGGTCAGAGGGATACAGTAAACCTGAAGTGAAGCAACGGAAACTATAACTAGTGTCACAGGAATGGTGCAAAGCATTGACAGTAAAAAGAGTCAGTTTTCTCGTACCTAAGTCGGCATTGTTCCTTTTCTATTTCATTTCGATGCCATTTCAGTGTTTGATCGTCAATAAGAAGGTCAGAGGGATACAGTGAACCTGAAGTGAGGCATCGGAATCTATAACTAGTGTCACAGGAATGGTTCAAAACATAGACAGTAAGAAGAGTCAGTTTTCTTGTACTTAAGTCGGCATTGTGCCTTTTGCATTTAATTCCTATGCAATTTCCATGTTTCATCATCATTAAGAAGGTCAGAAAGAGACAGTAAACCTGAAGTGAAGCATCGGAATCTATAACTAGTGTCACAGGAATGGTTCAAAACATAGACAGTAAGGAGAGTCAGTTTTCTTGTACTTAAGTCGGCATTGTGCCTTTTGTATTTAATTCCGATGCAATATCTGTATTTCATCGTGAAAAAGAAGGTCAGAGGGATACAGTAAACCTAAAGTGAAGCATCGGAATCCATAACTAGTGTCACAGGAATGGTTCATGACATAGACAGCAAGAAGAGTCAGTTTTCTTGTTCTTAAGTCGGCATTGTGACTTTTGTATTTCATTCCGAAGCAATTTCTGTGTTTCATCGTCAATAAGAAGGTCAGAGGGATACAGTAAACCTGGAGTGACGCATCGGTATCTATAACTAGTGTCACATGAATGGTGCAAACATAGACAGTAAGAAGAGTCAGTTTTCTTGTACATATGTCAGCATTGTGCCTTTTGCATTTAATTCCGATGCAATTTCTATGTTTCATCGTCAATAAGAAGGTCAGAGGGATACAGTATACCTGAAGTGAAGCATCGGAATCTATAACTAGTGTCACAGGAATGGTTCAAAACACAGACAGTAAGAAGAGTCAGTTTTCTTGTACTTAAGTCTGCGTTATGCCTCTTGAATTTAATTCCAATGCAATTTCTGTGTTTCATCGTCAATAAGAACGTCAGAGGGAATCAGTGAACCTGAAGTGAAGCATCGGAATCTATAACTAGTGTCACAGGAATGGTTCAAATCATAGACAGTAAGAAGAGTCAGTTTTCTTGTACTTAAGTCGGCATTGTGCCTTTTGTATTTAATTCCGATGCCATTTCAGTGTCTGATCGTCAATAAAAAGGTCAGAGGGATACAGTGAACCTGAAGTGAAGCATCGGAATCTATAACTAGTGTCACAGGAATGGTTCAAAACATAGACAGTAAGAAGAGTCAGTTTTCTTGTACTTAAGTCGGCATTGTGCCATTTGTATTTAATTCCGATGCAATTTCTGTGTTTCATCGTCAAGAAGAAGGTCAGAGGGATACAGTAAACCTGAAGTGAAGCATCGGAATCTATAACTAGTGTCACAGGAATGGTTCAAATCATAGACAGTAAGAAGAGTCAGTTTTCTTGTACTTAAGTCGGCATTGTGCCATTTGTATTTAATTCCGATGCAATATCTGTGTTTCATCGTCAATACGAAGGTCAGAGTTATACAGTAAAAATGAAGTGAAGCATCGGAATCTATAACTAGTGTTACACGAATGGTTCAAATTTAGACTGTAAGAAGAGTCCGTTTTCTTGTACTTAAGTCGGCATTGTGCCATTTATATTTTACTCCAATGGAATCTCTGTGTTTCATCGTCAATAAGAAGGTGAGAGGGATACAGTAAACCTGAAGTGAAGCATCGGAATCTATAACTAGTGTCACAGGAATGGTTCAAAACATAAACAGTAAGAAGAGTCAGTTATCTTGTACTTAAGTCGGCATTGTGCCTTTTGTATTTAATTCCGATGCAATTTCTGTGTTTCATCGTCAATAAGAAGGTCAGAGGTATACAGTAAACCTGAAGTGAAGCATCGGAATCTATAACTAGTGTCACAAGAATGGTTCAAACATAGACAGTAAGAAGAGTCAGTTTTCTTGTACTTAGGTCGGCATTGTGCCTTTTGTATTTAATTCCGATGCAATTTCTGTGTTTCATCGTCAATAAGAAGGTCACAGGGATACTGTAAACCTGAAGTGAAGCATAGGAATCTATTCCTGGTGTCACAGGAATGGTTCAAAGCATTGACAGTAAGAAGAGTCAGTTTTCTTGTACTTAAGTCGGCATTGTGCCTTTTGTATTTAATTCCGATGCAATTTCTGTGTTTCATCGTCAATAACAAGGTCAGAGGGATACAGTAAACCTGAAGTGAAGCATCGGAATCTATAACTAGTGTCACAGGAATGGTTCAGCTTTAGACAGTAATAGGAGTCAGTTTTCTTGTACTTAAGTCGGCATTGTGCCTTTTGTACTTAATTCCGATGCAATTTCTGTGTTCATCGTCAATAAGAAGGTCAGAGGGATACAGTAAACCTAAAGTGAAGCATCGGAATCTATAACTAATGTCACAGGAATGGTTCAAAACATAGACAGTAAGAGGAGTCAGGTTTCTTGTACTGAAGTCTGCATTGTGCTTTTTGTATTTAATTCCGATGCATTATCTGTGTTTCATCGTCAGTAAGAAGGTCAGAGGGATACAGTAAACTTAAAGTGATACATCGGAATCTATATCTAGTGTCACAGGAATGGTTCAAAACACAGACAGTAAGAAGAGAAAGTTTTCCTGTACTTAAGTCGGCAATGTGCCTTTTGTATTTAATTCCGAAGCAATTTCCTTGTATCATCGTCAATAAGGAGGTCAGAGAGATACAGTAAACCTAAAGTAAAGCATCGGAATCTACAACTAGTGTCACAGGAATGGTTGAAAACATAGACAGTAAGAAGAGTCAGTTTTCTTGTACTTAAGTCGGCATTGTGCCTTTTGTATTAAATTCCGATGCAATTTCTGTGTTTCATCGTGAATAAGAGGGTGAGAGGGATACAGTAAACATGAAGTGCAGCATCGGAATCTATAACTAGTGTCACAGGAATGGTTCAAAACATAGACAGTAAGAAGAGTCAGTTTTCTTGTACTTAAGTCTTCGATGTGCCTTTTGTATTTAATTCCGATGCAATTTCTGTGTTTCATCGTCAATAAGAAGGTCTGAGGCATACAGTAAACCTGAAGTGAAGCATCGGAATCTATAACTAGTGTCACAGGGATGGTTCAAAACATAGACAGTAAGAAGAGTTAGTTTTCTTGTACTTAAGACGGCATTGTGTCTTTTGTATTTAATTCCGATGCAATTTCCGTGTTTCATCGTCAATAAGAAGGTCAGAGGGATACAGTAAACCTGAAGTGAAGCATCGGAATCTATAACTAGTGTCACAGGAATGGTTCAAAACATAGACAGTAAGAAGAGTCAGTTTTCTTGTACTTATGTCGGCATTGTGCCTTTTGTATTTAATTCCGATGCTATATCTGTGTTTCATCGTCAATACGAAGGTCAGAGGGATACAGTAAACCTGAAGTGAAGCATCGGAATCTATAACTAGTGTCATAGGAATGGTTCAAAACATAGACAGTTAGAAGAGTCAGTTTCTTGAACTTAAGTCGACATTGTGAATTTTTAATTTAATTCCGATGCAATTTCTGAGTTTCATCGTCAATAAGAAGGTCAGAGGGATACAGTAAACCTGAAGTGAAGCATCGGAATCTATATGTAGTGTCACAGGATTGGTTCAAAACATAGACAGTAAGAAGAGTCTGTTTTCTTGCACTTAAATCGGCATTGTGAATTTTATATTTAATTCCGATTCAATTGCTTTGTTTCATCGTCAATAAGAAGGTCAGAGGGATTCAGTAAAAATGAAGTGAAGCATCGGAATATTTAACTAGTGTCACAGGAATGGTTCAAAACACAGGCAGTAAGAAGAGTCAGTTATCTTGTACTTAAGTCGGCATTGTGCCTCTTGTATTTAATTCCGAAGCAATTTCTGTGTTTCATCGTCAAGAAGAAGGTCAGAGCAATACAGTAAACCTGAAGTAAAGCATCGTAATCTATAACGAGTGTCACAGGAATGGTTCAAAACTTAGACAGTATGAAGAGTCAATTTTCTTGTACTTAAGTCGGCTTTGTGCCTTTTGTATTTAATTCCGATGCAATTTCTGTGTTTCATCGTCAATAAGAAGGTCAGAGGCATACAGTACACCTGTAGTGAAGCATCGGAATCTATAGCTAGTGTCACAGGAATGGTTCAATACATAGACAGTAAGAAGAGTCAGTTTACTTGTACTTAAGTCGGCATTGTGCCTTTTGTATTTAATTCCGATGCAATTTCAGTATTTCATCGTCAATAAGAAGGTCAGAGGGATTTAGTGAACCTGAAGTGAAGCATCGGATTCTATAACTAGTGTCCCGGGAATGGTTCAAAACATAGACAGTATGAGGATCAGTTTTCTTGTACTTAAGTCGGCATTGTGCCTTTTGTATTAAATTCCGATGCAATTTCTGTGTTTCATCGTCAATAAGAAGGTCAGAGGGATACAGTAAACCTGAAGTGAAGCATCGGAATCTATAACTAGTGTCACAGGTATGGTTCAAAACATAGACCGTAAGAAGAGTCAGTTTTCTTGAACTTATGTAGGCATTGTGCTTTTGTATTTAATTCCGATGCAATTTCTGTGTTTCATCGTCAATAAGGAGGTCAGAGGGATACAGTAAACCTGAAGTGAAACATCGGAATCTATAACTAGTGTCACAGGAATGGTTCAAAACATAGACAGTAAGAAGAGTCAGTTTTCTTGTACTTAAGTCGGCATTGTGCCTTTTGTATGTAATTCCGATGCAATTTCTGTGTTTCATCGTCAATAAGAATGTCAGGGGGATACAGTAAAGCTGAAGTGAAGCATCGGGATCCATAACTAGTGTCACAGGAATGGTTCAAAACATAGAAAGTAAGAAGAGTCAGTTTTCTTGTACTTAAGTCGGCATTGTGCATTTTGTATTTAATTCCGATGCAATTTCTGTGTTTCATCGTCAATAAGAAGGTCAGAGGGATACAGTAAAGCCGAAGTGAAGCATCGGAATGTATAACTAGTGTCACAGGAATGGTTCGAAACATAGACAGTAAGAAGAGTCAGTTTTCTTGTACTTAAGTCGGCATCGTGCCTTTTATATTTAATTCCGTTGCAATTTCTATGTTTCATCGTCAATACGAAGGCCAGAGGGATACAGTAAACCTGAAGTGAAGCATCGGAATCTATTACTAGTGTCGCAGGAATGGTTCAATGCATATACAGGAAGAAGAGTCAGTTACCTTGTACTTAAGTCGGTATTGTGCATTTTGTATTTAATTCCGAAGCAATTTCTATGTTTCATCGACAATAAGAAGGTCGAAGGGATACAGTAAACCTGAAGTAAAGCATCGGAATCTATAACGAGTGTCACATGAATGGTTCAAAACATAGACAGTAAGAAGAGTCTGTTTTCTTGTACTTAAGTCGGCATTGTGCCTTTTGTATTGAATTCCGATTGAATTTCTGTGTTTCATCGTCAATAAGAAGGTCAGAGGGATACAGTATACCTGAAGTGAAGCATCATAATCTATAACTAGTGACAAAGGAATGGTTCAAAACATAGACAGTAAGAAGAGTCAGTTTTCTTATACTTAAGTCGGCTTTGTGCCTTTTGTATTTAATTCCGATGCAATTTCAGTGTTTCATCGTTAATAAGAAGGTCAGAGGGATACAGTGAACCTGAAGTCAAGCATCGGAATCTATAACTAGTGTCACAGGAATGGTTCAGAGCATAGACAGTAAGAAGAGTCAGTTTTCTTGTACTTAAGTCGGCATTGTGCCTTTCGTATTTAATTCCGATGCAATTTCTGTGTTTCATCGTCAATACGAAGGTCAGAGGTATACTGTAAAACTGAAGTGAAGCATCGGAATCTATAACTAGTGTCACAGGTATGGTTCAAAACATAGACAGTAAGAAGAGTTAGTTTTCTTGTACTTAAGTCGGCATTGTGCCTTTTGTATTAAATTCCGATGCAATTCCTGTGTTTCATCGTGAATAAGAGGGTCAGAGCGAGACAGTAAACATGAAGTGAAGCATCGGAATTTATAACTAGTGTCACAGGAATGGTTCAAAACATAGACAGTAAGAAGAGTCAGTTTTCTTATACATAAGTCGGCGTTGTGCCTTTTGTATTTAATTCCGATGCAATTTCTGTGTTTCATCGTCAATAAGAAGGTCTGAGGCATACAGTAAACCTAAAGTGAAGCATCGGAATCTATAACTAGTGTCACAGGAATGGTTCAAAGCATAGACAGTAAGAAGAGTCAGTTTTCTTGTACTTCAGACGGCATTGTGCCTTTTGTATTTTATTCCGATGCAATTTCAGTGTTTCATTGTCAATAAGAAGGTCAGAGGGATACAGTGAACCTGAAGTGAAGCATCGGAATCTATAACTAGTGTCACAGGAATGGTTCAAAAGACAGTAAGAAGTGTCAGGTTTCTTGTACTTAAGTCGGCATTGAACCTTTTGAATTTAATTCCGATGCAATTTCTGTGTTTAATCGTCAATAAGAAGGTCAGAGGGATACTGTAAACCTGAAGTGAAGCATCGGAATCTATACCTAGTGTCACAGGAATGGTTCAAAGCATAGACAGTAAGAAGAGTCAGTTTTCTTGTACATTAGTCGGAATTGTGCTATTTGTATTTAATTCCGATGCAATTTCCGTGTTTCATCGTCAATAAGAAGGTCAGAGGGATACAGTAAACCTGAAGTGAAGCATCGGAATCTATAACTAATGTCACAGGAATGGTTGAAATCATAGACAGTAAGAAGAGTCAGTTTCTTGTACTTAAGTCGGCATTGTGCCTTTTGTATATAATTCCGATGCAATTTCTGTGTTTCATCGTCAATAAGAAGGTCAGAGGCATACAGTAAACCTGAAGTGAAGCATCGGAATCTATAACTAGTGTCACAGAAATGGTTCAATACATAGACAGTAAGAAGAGGCAGTTTACTTGTACTTAAGTCGGCATTGTGCCTTTTGTATTTAATTCCGATGCAATTTCAGTATTTCATCGTGAATAAGAAGGTCAGAGGGATTTAGTGAACCTAAAGTGAAGCATTGGATTCTATAACTAGTGTCACAGGAATGGTTCAAAACATAGACAGTAAGAGGATCAGTTTTCTTGTACTTAAGTCGGCATTGTGCCTTTTGTATTTAATCCGATGCAATTTCTGTGTTTCATCGACAATAAGAAGGTCGGAGGGATACGGTAAACCTGAAGTGAAGCATCGGAATCTATAACTAGTGTCACAGGAATTGTTCAAAACATAGACAGTAAGAAGAGTCAGTTTTCTTGTACTTAAGTCGGCATTGTGCCTTTTCTATTTAATTCCGATGCAATTTCTGTGTTTCATCGACAATAAGAAGGTCAGAGGGATACAGTAAACCTGAAGTGAAACATCGGAATCTATAACTAGTGTCACAGGAATGGATCAAAACATAGACAGTAAGAAGAGTCAGTTTTCTTGTACTTAAGTCGGCATTGTGCCTTTTGTATTTAATTCCGATGCAATTTCAGCGTTTCGTCGACAATAAGAAGGTCAGAGGGGTATTGTGAACCTGAAGTGAAACATCGGATTCTATAACTAGTGTCACAGGAATGGTTCAAAACATAGACAGTAAGGAGATCAGTTTGGTTGTACTTAAGTCGGCATTGTGCCTTTTGTATTTAATCTGATGCAATTTCTGTGTTTCATCGTCAATTAGAAGGTCAGAGGGATACAGTAAACCTGCAGTGATGCGTCGGAATCTATAACTAGTGTCACAGGTATGGTTCAAAACATAGACAGTAAGAAGAGTCAGTTTTCTTGTACTAAAGTTGACATTGTGAATTTTGTATTTAATTCCGATGCAATTTCTGTGTTTCATCGTCAATAAGGAGGTCAGAGGGATACAGTAAACCTGAAGTGAAGCATCGGAATCTTTAACTCGTGTCACAGGAATGGTTCAAAACATAGACAGTAAGAAGAGTCAGTTTTCTTCTACTTAAGTCGGCATTGTGCCTTTTCTATTTAATTCCTATGCAATTTCTGTGTTTCATCGTCAATAAGAAGGTCAGAGGGATACAGTAAACCTGAAGTGTAGCATCGGAATCTATAACTAGGGTCGCAAGAATGGTTCAAAATATAGACAGTAAGAAGAGTCTGTTTTCTTCTACTTATGTCGGCATTGTGCCTTTTGTATTTAATTCCGATGCAATTTCTGTGTTTCATCGTCAATAAGAAGGTCAGAGGCATACAATAAACTTGAAGTGAACCATCGGAATCCATAACTAGTGTCACAGGAATGGTTCAAAACGTAGACAGTAAGAAGAGTCAGTTTTCTTATACTTATGTCGGCTTTGTGCCTTTTGTATTTAATTCCGATGCAATATCAGTGTTTCATCGTAAATAAGAAGGTCAGAGGGATACAGTGAACCTGAAGTGAAGCATCGGAATCTATAACTAGTGTCACAGGAGTGGTTCAAAGCATAGACAGTAAGAAGAGTCAGTTTTCTTGTACTTAAGTCGGCATTGTGCCTTTCGTATTTCATTCCGATGCAACTTCTGTGTTTCATCGTCAATAAGAAGGTCAGAGGGATACAGTAAACCTGCAGTGAATCATCGGAAAATATAACTAGTGCCACATGAATGGTTCAAAACATAGACAGTCAGGAGAGTCAGTTTTCTTGTACTTAAGTCGACATTGTGCCTTTTGTTTTTAATTCCGATGCAATTTCTTTGTTTCATCGTCAATACGAAGGTCAGAGGGATACAGTAAAGCTGAAGTGAAACATCGGAATTTATAACTAGTGTCACAGGAATAGTTGAAAACATAGACAGTAAGAAGAATCAGTTTTTCTTGTACTTACGTCGGCATTGTGCCTTTTATATATAATTCCGATGCAATTTCTGTGTTACATCGTCAATAAGATGCTCAGAGGGATACAGTAAACCTGAAGTGAAGCATCGGAATCTATAATTAGTGTCACATGAATGGTTCAAAACAAAGACAGTGAGAAGAGTCAGTTTTCTTGTACTTAAGTCGGCATTGTGCCTTTTGTATTTAATTCCGAGCAATTTCTGCGTTTCATCGTTAATAAGAAGGTCACAGGGATACAGTAAACCTGAGGTGAAGCATCGGAATCAATAACTAGTGTCACAGGAATGGATCAAAACATAGACAGTAAGAAGGGTTAGCTTTCTTGTACTTAACTCGGCATTGTGCCTTTTGTATTTAATTCCGATGCAAATTCTGTGCTTCATCGTCAATAAGAAGGTCAGAGGCATACAGTAAACCTGAAGTTAAGCATCGGAATTTATAACTAGTGTCACAGGAATGGTTCAAAACATAGACAGTAAGAAGAGTTAGTTTTATTGTACTTAAGTCGGCATTGTGCCTTTTGTATTTACTTTCGATGGAATTTCAGTGTTTAATCGTCAAAAAGAAGGTCAGAGGGATACAGTGAACCTGAAGTGAAGCATCGGAATCTATAACTAGTGTCACAGGAATGGTTCAAATCATAGAAATTAAGAAGAGTCAGTTTTCTCGTACTTAAGTCGGCATTGTGCAATTTGTATTTAATTGCGATGCAATTTCTGTGTTTCTTCGTCATTACGAAGGTCAGAGGGATACAGTAAACCTGAAGTGAAGCATCGGAACCTATAACTAGTGTCACAGGAATGGTTCAAAACATAGACAGAAAGAGGAGTCAGTTTTCTTGTACTTAAGTCGGCATTGTGCCTTTTGTATTTGATTCCGATGCAATTTCTGTGTTTCAGTCGTCAATAAGAAGGTCAGAGGGATACAGTAAACCTGAAGTGAAGAATCGGAATCTATAACTAGTGTCACATAAATGGTTCAAAACATAGACAGTAAGAAGAGTCACTTTTCTTGTACTTAAGTCAGCATTGTGCCTTTTGTATTTCATTCCGTTGCAATTTCAGTGTTTCGTCGTCAATAAGAAGGTCAGAGGGATACAGTAAACCTGAAGTGAAGCATCGGAATCTATAACTAGTGTCACAGGTATGGTTCAAAACATAGACAGTAAGAAGAATCAGTATTCTTGTACTTAAGTCGGCATTGTGCCTTTTCTATTTAATTCCGATGCAATTTCTGTGTTTCATCGTCAATAAGAAGGTCAGAGGGATACAGTAAACCTGAAGTGTAGCATCGGGATATACAACTAGGGCCACTGGAATGGTTCAAAACATAGACAATAAGAAGGGTCAGTTTTCTTGTTCTTAAGACGGCATTGTGCCTCTTGTATTTAATTCCGATGCAATTTCTGTGTTTCATCGTGAATATGAAGGTCAGAGGGATACAGTAAACCTGAAGTGAAGCATCGGAATCTATAACTAGTGTCACATGAATGGTTCAAAACACAGACAGTAGGAAGAGTCAGTTTTCTTGTACTTAAGTCGGCATTGTACCTTTTGTGTTTAATTCCGTTGCAATTTCTGTCTTTCATCGTCAATAACAAGGTCAGAGGGATACAGTATACCTGAAGTGTAGCAACGGAATCTATAACTAGTGTCACAGGAATGATTCAAAACATAGACAGTAAGAAGAGTCAGTTTTCTTGTACTTAAGTCGGCATTGTGCCTTTTGTACTTTATTCCGATGCAATTTCTGTGTTTCATCGTCAATAATAAGGTCAGAGGGATACAGTAACCCGGAGGTGAAGCATTGGAATCTATAACTAGTGTCACAGGAATGGTTCAAACATAGACAGTAAGAAGAGCCAGTTTTCTAGTACTTAAGTCGGCATTGTGCCTTTTGTATTTAATTCCGATAGAATTTCTGTGTTTCATCGTCAATAAGAAGGTCAGAGGGATACAGTAAACCTGAAGTGAAGCATCGGGATCTATAACTAGTGTCACAGGAATGGTTCAAAACATAGACAGTAAGAAGAGTCAGTTTTCTTGTACTTAAGTCGGCATTGTGCCTTTTGTATTTAATTCCGTTGAATTTCTGTGTTTCATCGTCAATAACAAGGTCAGAGGGATACAGTATACCTGAAGTGAAGCATCGGAATCTATAACTAGTGTCACAGGAATGGTTCAAAACATAGACAGTAAGAAGAGTCATTTTTCTTGTACTTAAGTCGGCATTGTGCCTTTTGTATTTTATTCCGATGCAATTTCTGTGTTTCATCGTCAATAATAAGGTCAGAGGGATACAGTAAACCGGAGGTGAAGCATCAGAATCTATGACTGGTGTCACAGGAATGGTTCAAACATAGACAGTAAGAAGAGCCAGTTTTCGTGTACTTAAGTCGGCATTGTGCCTTTTGTATTTTATTCCGATGCAATTTCTGTGTTTCATCGTCAATAATAAGGTCAGAGGGAAACAGTAACCCGGAGGTGAAGCATTGGAATCTATAACTAGTGTCACAGGAATGGTTCAAACATAGACAGTAAGAAGAGCCAGTTTTCTTGTACTTAAGTCGGCATTGTGCCTTTTGTACTTTATTCCGATGCAATTTCTGTGTTTCATCGTCAATAATAAGGTCAGAGGGATACAGTAACCCGGAGGTGAAGCATTGGAATCTATAACTAGTGTCACAGGAATGGTTCAAACATAGACAGTAAGAAGAGCCAGTTTTCTAGTACTTAAGTCGGCATTGTGCCTTTTGTATTTAATTCCGATAGAATTTCTGTGTTTCATCGTCAATAAGAAGGTCAGAGGGATACAGTAAACCTGAAGTGAAGCATCAGAATCTATGACTGGTGTCACAGGAATGGTTCAAAACATAGACAGTAAAAAGAGTCAGTTTTCTTGTACTTAAGTCGGCATTGTGCCTTTTGTATTTAATTCCGTTGCAATTTCTGTGTTTCATCGTCAATAACAAGGTCACAGGGATACAGTATACCTGAAGTGAAGCATCGGAATCTATAACTAGTGTCACAGGAATGGTTCAAAACATAGACAGCAAGAAGAGTCAGTTTTCTTCTACTTAAGTCGGCATTGTGCCTTTTGTATCTTATTCCGATGCAATTTCTGCGTTTCATCGTCAATAATAAGGTCAGAGGGATACAGTAAACCGGAGATGAAGCATCGGAATCTATGACTAGTGTCACAGGAATGGTTCAAACATAGACAGTAAGAAGAGCCAGTTTTCTTGTACTTAAGTCGGCATTGTGCCTTTTGTATATAATTCCGATACAATTTCTGTGTTTCATCGTCAATAAGAATGTCAGAGGGATACAGTAAACCTGAAGTGAAACATCGGGATCTATAATTAGTGTCACAGGATTGGTTCAAAACATAGACAGTAAGAAGAGTCAGTTTTCTTGTACTTAAGTCGGCATTGTGCCTTTTGTATTTAATTCCGATGCAATTTCTGTGTTTCATCGTCAATAAGAAGGTCAGAGGTATACAGTAAACCTGAAGTGAAGCATCGGAATCTATAAGTAGTGTCACAGGTATGGTTCAAAACATAGACAGTAAGAAGAGTCAGTTTTCTTGTACTTAAGTCGGCATTGTGCCTTTTGTATTTTATTACGATGCAATTTCTGTGTTTCATCGTCAATAATAAGGTCAGAGGGATACAGTAAACCTGAAGTGAAGCATCGGAATCTATACCTAGTGTCACAGAAATGGTTCAAAACATAGATAGTAAGAAAAATCAGTTTTCATGTACTTAATCGGCATTGTGCCTTTTCTATTTAATTCCGATGCAATTTCTGTGTTTCATCGTCAATAAGAAGGTCGGAGGGAAACAGTAAACCTGAAGTGAAGCATCGGAATCTAAAACCGGTCTCACAGGAAAGTTTCAAAGCATAGACAGTAAGAAGAGCCAGTCTTCTTGTACTTGAGTCGGCATTGTGAATTTTGATTTTAATTCCGATGCAATTTCTGTCTTTCATCGCCAATAAGAAGGTCAGAGGGATACAGTAAACCAGAAGTGAAGCATCGGCATCTATAACTAGTGTCACGGGAATGCTTCAAAACATAGACAGTAAGAAGAGTCAGTTTTCTTGTATTTAAGTCGGCATTGTGCCTTTTCAATTTAATTCTGATGCAATTTCTGTGTTTCATCGTCAATAAGAAGGTCAGAGGGATACAGTAAACCTGAAGTGAAGCATCAGAATCTATAACTAGTGTCACAGGAATGGTTCAAAACATAGACAGTAAGAAGAGCAAGTCGTCTTGTACTTGAGTCGGCATTGTGCCTATGTATTTAATTCCGATGCAATTTCTGTGTTTCATCGTCAATAAGACGGTCAGAGGGATACAGTAAACCTGAAGTGAAGCATCGGGATCTATAACTAGTGTCACAGGAATGGTTCAAAACATAGGCAGTAGGAAGAGCCAGTCTTCTTGTCCTTGATTCGACATTGTGCCTTTTGTATTTAATTCCGATGCAATTTCTGTGTTTCATCGTCAATAAGAAGGTCAGAGGGATACAGTAAAGCTGAAGTGAAGCATCGGAATCTATAACTAGTGTCACAGGAATAGTTCAAAACATAGACAGTAGGAAGAGTCAGTCTTCTTGTACTTAAGTCGGCATTCTGCTTTTTGTATTTAACTCCGATGGAATTTTTGTGTTTCATCGTCAATGAGAAGGTCAGAGGGATACAGTAAACCTGAAGTGAAGCATCGGAATCTATAACTAGTGTCACGGGAATGCTTCAAAACATAGACAGTAAGAAGAGTCAGTTCTCTTGTACTTAAGTCGGCACTGTGCCTTTTGTATTTAATTCCGTTGCAAATTCTTTGTTTCATCGTCAACAAGAAGGTCAGAGGCATTCAGTAAACCTGAAGTGAAGCATCGAAATCTATAACTAGTGTCACAGGAATGGTTCAAAACATAGACAGTAAGAAGAATCAGATTTCTTAAACTTAAGTCGGCATTGTGCCTTTTGTATTTAATTCCGAAGGAATATCAGTGTTTCATCGACAATAAGAAGGACTGAGGGATACAGTGATCATGAAGTGAAACATCGGAATCTATAACTAGTGTCACAGGAATGGTTCAAAACTTGGACAGTGAGAAGAGTCAGTTTTCTTGTACTTAAGTTGGCATTGTGCCTTTTGTATTTCACTCCAATGATATTTCTGTGTTTAATCGTCAATAAGAAGGTCAGAGGGATACAGTAAACCTGAAGTGAAGCATCGGAATCTATAACTAGTGTCACATAATGGTTCAAAACATAGACAGTCAGAAGGGTCAGTCTTCTTGTACTTAAGTCGGCATTGTGCCTTTTCTATTTGATTCCGATGCAATTTCTGTGTTTCATCGTCAATAAGAAGGTCAGAGGGATACAGTAAACCTGAAGAGTAGCATCGGGATATACAACTAGTGCCACAGGAATGGTTCAAAACATAGAAAGTTAGAAGAGTCAGTTTTCTTGTACTTAAGTCGGCATTGTGCCACTTGTATTTAATTCCGATCCAATTTCTGTGTTTCATCGTCAATACGAAGGTCAGAGGGATACGGTAAAGCTGAAGTGAAACATCGGAATTTATAACTAGTGTCACAGGAATGGTTGAAAACATAGACAGTAAGAAGAATCAGTTTTTCTTGTACTTACGTCGGCATTGTGCCTTTTATATATAATTCCGATGCAATTTCTGTGTTACATCGTCAATAAGATGCTCAGAGGGATACAGTAAACCTGAAGTGAACCGTCGGAATCTATAATTAGTGTCACATGAATGGTTCAAAACATAGACAGTGAGAAGAGTCAGTTTTCTTGTACTTAAGTCGGAATTGTGCCTTTTGTATTTAATTCCGATGCAATTTCTGCGTTTCATCGTCAATAAGAAGGTCACAGGGATACAGTAAACCTGAGGTGAAGCATCGGAATCAATAACTAGTGTCACAGGAAAGGATCAAAACATAGACAGTAAGAAGGGTTAGCTTTCTTGTACTTATCTCGGCATTGTGCCTTTTGTATTTATTTCCGATAGATTTTCTGTGTTTCATCGTCAATAAGAATGTCAGATAGATACAGTAAACCTGAAGTGACGCATCGGGATCTATAACTAGTGTCACAGGAATGGTTCAAAACATAGACAGTAAGAAGAGTCAGTTTTCTTGTACTTTAGTCGGCATTGTGCCTTTTGTATTTAATTCCGATGCAATTTCTGTGTTTCATCGTCAATAAGAAGGTCAGAGGTATAAAGTAAACCTGAAGTGAAGCATTGGAATCCATAACTAGTGTCACAGGTATGGTTCAAAACATAGACAGTAAGAAGATTCAGTTTTCTTGTACTTAAGTCAACATTGTGCCTTTTGTATTTAATTCCGATGCAATTTCTGTCTTTCATCGTCAATAAAAACGTCAGAGGGATACAGTAAACCTGAAGTGAAGCATCGGAATCTATAACTAGTGTCACAGGAATGGTTCAAAACATAGACAGTAAGAAGAGTCAGTTTTCTTCTACTTAAGGCGGCATTGTACCTTTTATATTTAATTCCCATGCAATTTCTGTGTTTCATCGTCAATAAGAAGGTCAGAGGGATACAGTAAACCTGAAGTGAAGCATCGAAATCTATAACTAGTGTCACAGGAATGGTTCAAAACATAGACAGTAAGAAGAGCAAGTCGTCTTGTACTTGAGTCGGCATTGTGCCTATGTATTTAATTCCGATGCAATTTCTGTGTTTCATCGTCAATAAGACGGTCAGAGGGATACAGTAAACCTGAAGTGAAGCATCGGGATCTATAACTAGTGTCACAGGAATGGTTCAAAACACAGGCAGTAGGAAGAGCCAGTCTTCTTGTCCTTGATTCGACATTGTGCCTTTTGTATTTAATTCCGATGCAATTTCTGTGTTTCATCGTCAATAAGAAGGTCAGAGGGATACAGTAAAGCTGAAGTGAAGCATCGGAATCTATAACTAGTGTCACAGGAATAGTTCAAAACATAGACAGTAGGAAGAGTCAGTCTTCTTGTACTTAAGTCGGCATTCTGCTTTTTGTATTTAACTCCGATGAAATTTTTGTGTTTCATCGTCAATGAGAAGGTCAGAGGGATACAGTAAACCTGAAGTGAAGCATCGGAATCTATAACTAGTGTCACGGGAATGCTTCAAAACATAGACAGTAAGAAGAGTCAGTTCTCTTGTACTTAAGTCGGCACTGTGCCTTTTGTATTTAATTCCGTTGCAAATTCTTTGTTTCATCGTCAACAAGAAGGTCAGAGGCATTCAGTAAACCTGAAGTGAAGCATCGAAATCTATAACTAGTGTCACAGGAATGGTTCAAAACATAGACAGTAAGAAGAATCAGATTTCTTAAACTTAAGTCGGCATTGTGCCTTTTGTATTTAATTCCGAAGGAATATCAGTGTTTCATCGACAATAAGAAGGACTGAGGGATACAGTGATCATGAAGTGAAACATCGGAATCTATAACTAGTGTCACAGGAATGGTTCAAAACTTGGACAGTGAGAAGAGTCAGTTTTCTTGTACTTAAGTTGGCATTGTGCCTTTTGTATTTCACTCCAATGATATTTCTGTGTTTAATCGTCAATAAGAAGGTCAGAGGGATACAGTAAACCTGAAGTGAAGCATCGGAATCTATAACTAGTGTCACATAATGGTTCAAAACATAGACAGTCAGAAGGGTCAGTCTTCTTGTACTTAAGTCGGCATTGTGCCTTTTCTATTTGATTCCGATGCAATTTCTGTGTTTCATCGTCAATAAGAAGGTCAGAGGGATACAGTAAACCTGAAGAGTAGCATCGGGATATACAACTAGTGCCACAGGAATGGTTCAAAACATAGAAAGTTAGAAGAGTCAGTTTTCTTGTACTTAAGTCGGCATTGTGCCACTTGTATTTAATTCCGATCCAATTTCTGTGTTTCATCGTCAATACGAAGGTCAGAGGGATACGGTAAAGCTGAAGTGAAACATCGGAATTTATAACTAGTGTCACAGGAATGGTTGAAAACATAGACAGTAAGAAGAATCAGTTTTTCTTGTACTTACGTCGGCATTGTGCCTTTTATATATAATTCCGATGCAATTTCTGTGTTACATCGTCAATAAGATGCTCAGAGGGATACAGTAAACCTGAAGTGAACCGTCGGAATCTATAATTAGTGTCACATGAATGGTTCAAAACATAGACAGTGAGAAGAGTCAGTTTTCTTGTACTTAATTCGGAATTGTGCCTTTTGTATTTAATTCCGATGCAATTTCTGCGTTTCATCGTCAATAAGAAGGTCACAGGGATACAGTAAACCTGAGGTGAAGCATCGGAATCAATAACTAGTGTCACAGGAAAGGATCAAAACATAGACAGTAAGAAGGGTTAGCTTTCTTGTACTTATCTCGGCATTGTGCCTTTTGTATTTATTTCCGATAGATTTTCTGTGTTTCATCGTCAATAAGAAGGTCAGATAGATACAGTAAACCTGAAGTGACGCATCGGGATCTATAACTAGTGTCACAGGAATGGTTCAAAACATAGACAGTAAGAAGAGTCAGTTTTCTTGTACTTAAGTCGGCATTGTGCCTTTTGTATTTAATTCCGATGCAATTCCTGTGTTTCATCGTCAATAAGAAGGTCAGAGGTATAAAGTAAACCTGAAGTGAAGCATTGGAATCCATAACTAGTGTCACAGGTATGGTTCAAAACATAGACAGTAAGAAGATTCAGTTTTCTTGTACTTAAGTCAACATTGTGCCTTTTGTATTTAATTCCGATGCAATTTCTGTCTTTCATCGTCAATAAAAACGTCAGAGGGATACAGTAAACCTGAAGTGAAGCATCGGAATCTATAACTAGTGTCACAGGAATGGTTCAAAACATAGACAGTAAGAAGAGTCAGTTTTCTTCTACTTAAGGCGGCATTGTACCTTTTATATTTAATTCCCATGCAATTTCTGTGTTTCATCGTCAATAAGAAGGTCAGAGGGATACAGTAAACCTGAAGTGAAGCATCGAAATCTATAACTAGTGTCACAGGAATGGTTCAAAACATAGACAGTAAGAAGAGTCAGTTTCATTGCACTTCAGTCGGCATTGTGCTTTTTGTTTTTAATTCCGATGCAATTTCTGTGTTTCATCGTCAATAAGAAGGTCAGAGGGATACAGTAAAGCTGAAGTGAAGCATCGGAATCTATAACTAGTGTCACAGGAATGGTTGAAAACATAGACAGTAAGAAGAGTCAGCTTTTCTCGTACTTAAGTCGGCATTGTGCCTTTTATTTATAATTCCGATGCAATTTCTGTGTTTCATCGTCAATAAGATGGTCAGAGGGATACAGTAAACCTGAAGTGAAGCATCGTAATCTATAATTAGTGTCACATGAATGGTTCAAAACGTAGACAGTAAGATGAGTCAGTTTTCTTGTACTTAAGTCGGCATTATGCCTTTTATATTTAATTCCGATGCAATTTCTGTGTTTCATCGTCAATAAGAAGGTCACATAGATACAGTAAACCTGAGGTGAAGCATCGGAATAAATAACTAGTGTCACAGGAATGGATCAAAATATAGACAGTAAGAAGGGTCAGCTTTCTTGTACTTAAGTCGGCATTGTGCCTTTTGTATTTAATTCCGATGCAATTTCTGTGTTTCAGTCGTCAATACGAAGGTCAGAGGGATACAGTAAACCTGAAGTGAAGCATCGGAATCAATAACTAGTGTCAAATAAATGGTTCAAAGCATAGACAGTAAGAAGAGTCAGTTTTCTTGTACTTAAGTCAGCATTGTGCCTTTTGTATTTCATTCCGATGCAATTTCTGCGTTTCATCGTCAATAAGAAGGTCAGAGGGATACAGTAAACCTGAAGTGAAGCATCGGAATCTATAACTAGTGTCACAGGTATGGTTCAAAACATAGACAGTAAGAAGAGTCAGTTTTCTTGTACTTAAGTCGGCATTGTGAATTTTCTATTTAATTCCGATGCAATTTCTCTGTTTTATCGTCAATAAGAAGGTCAGAGGGAAACAGTAAACCTGAAGTGAAGCATCGGAATCTATAACTAGTGTCACAGGATTGGTTCTCAAAACATAGACAGTAAGAAGAGTCAGCTTTCTTGCACTTAATTCGGCATTGTGCCTTTTGCATTTAATTCCGATGCAATTTCTGTGTTTCATCGTCAAGAAGAAGGTCAGAGCGATACAGTAAACCCGAAGTGAAGCATCGGAAACGATAACTAGTGTCACAGGAATGGTTAGAAACATAGACAGTAAGAAGTGTCAGATTTCTTGTACATAAGTCGGCATTGTGCCTTTCGTATTTAATTCCGATGCAATATCTGTGATTCATCGTCAATAAGAAGGTCAGAGGGATACAGTAAACCTGAGTGAAGCATCGAAATCTATAACTAGTGCACAGGAATGGTTCAAAACAAAGACAGTAAGAAGAGTCGGATTTCCTGTACTTAAGTCGGCATTTTCCCTTTTGCATTTTATTCTGCTGCAATTTCTGCGCTTCATCGTCAATAAGAAGGTCAGAGGGATACAGTAAACCTGAAGTGAAGCATTGGAATGTGTAACTAGTGTCACAGGAATGGTTCAAATCATAGACAGTAAGAAGAGTCAGTTTTCTTGTACTTAAGTCGGCATTGTGCCTATTCTATTTAATTCCGATGCAATTTCTGTGTTTCGTCGTCAATAAGAAGATCCAAGGGATACAGTAAACCTGAAGTGACGCATCGGAATCTAAAACCGGTCTCACAGGAAAGTTTCAAAACATAGACTGTAAGAAGAATCAGTCTTCTTGTACTTGAGTCGGCATTGTGCCTTTTGTATTTAATTCCTATGCAATTTCTGTGTTTCATCGTCAATAAGAAGGTCAGAGAGATATAGTATACCTGAAGTGAAGCTTCGGAATTTCAAAACATAGACAGTAAGAAGAATCAGTCTTCTTGTACTTGAGTCGGCATTGTGCCTTTTGTATTTAATTCCTATGCAATTTCTGTGTTTCATCGCCAATAAGAAGGTCAGAGAGATATAGTATACCTGAAGTGAAGCATCGGAATCCATAACTAGTGTCACAGGAATGGTTCAAAACATACGCAGTAGAGTCAGTTTTCTTCTTACTTAAGTCCGCATTGTGCTTTTTCTATTTATTTCCGATGCAATTTCTGTGTTCCATCGTCAATAAGAAGGTCCGAGGGATACAGTAAACATATAGTGAAGCATCGGATTATAAAACTGGTCTCACAGCAAATGTTGAAATCATAGTCAGTAGGAATAGTCAGTCTTCTTATACTTAAGTCGGCATTGTGCCTTTTGTATTTAATTCTGATGCAATTTCTGTGTTTCATCGTCAATAAGAAGGTCCCAGGGATACAGTAAACATATAGTGAAGCATCGGAATCTAAAACTGGTCTCACAGGAAATGTTCAAAGGATAGTCAGTAAGAAGAGTCAGTCTTCTTGTAGTTAAGTAGGCATTGTGGCTTTTGTATATAATTCCGATGCAATTTCTGTGTTTAATCGTCAGTAAGAAGGTCCAAGGGATACAGTAAACATATAGTGAGGCATTGGAATCTAAAACTGGTACAACAGGAAATGTTCAAAAGATAGTCAGTAAGAAGAGTCAGTCTTCTTGTACTAAAGTCGGCGTTGTGCCTTTTGTATTTAATTCCGTTGCAATTTCTGTGTTTCATCGTCAATAAGAAGGTCCAAGGGATACAGTAAACATATGGTGAAGCATCAGAATCTAAAACTGGTCTCACAGGAAATGTTCAAACATAGTCAGTAAGGAGAGTCAGTATTATTGTACTTAAGTCGGCATTGTGCCTTTGGTATTTTATTCCGATGCAATTTCTGTATTTCATCGTCAAAAAGAAGGTCCAAGGGATACAGTAAACCCGAAGTGAAGCATCGGACCCTAAAACTGGTCTCACAGGAAAATTTCAAAACATAGACAGTAAGAAGAGTTAGTTTTCTTGTACTTAAGTCAGCATTGTGCCTTTTCTATTTCATTCTGATTCAATTTCTGCGTTTCATCGTCAATAAGAAGGTCAGAGCGATACAGTAAACCTGAAGTGAGGAATCGGAATCGATAACTAGTGTCACAGGAATGGTTCAAATCATAGACAGTAAGAAGAGTCAGTTTCCTTGTACTTAAGTCGGCATTGTGCCTTTGTATTTAATTCCGATGGAATTTCAGTGTGTCATCGTCAATAAGAACGTCAAAGGGATACAGTGAACCTGAAGTGAAGCATCGGAATCTATAACTAGTGTCACAGGAATGGTTCAAAGCATAGACAGTAATAAGAGTCAGTCTTCTTGTACTTAAGTCGGCACTGTGACTTTTGTATTTAACTCCGATGATATTTCTGTGTTTAATCGTCAATAAGAAGGTCAGAGGGATACAGTAAACCTGAAGTGAAGCATCGGAATCTATAACTTGTGTCACATAATAGTTCAAAACATAGACAGTCAGAAGATTCAATTTTCTTGTACTTAAGTCAGCATTGTGCCTTTTCTATTTAATTCTGATTCAATTTCTGTGTTTCATCGTCAATAAGAAGGTCAGAGGGATACAGTAAACCTGAAGTGAAGCATCGGATTCTATAACTAGTGTCACAGGAATGGTTCAAATCATAGACAGTAAGAAGAGTCAGTTTCCTTGTACTTAAGTCGGCATTGTGCCTTTGTATTTAATTCCGATGGAATTTCAGTGTGTCATCGTCATTAAGAAGGTCAGAGGGATACAGTGATTCTGAAGTGAAGCATCGGAATCTATAACTAGTGTCACAGGAATGGTTCAAAACATAGACAGTAATAAGAGTGAATGTTCTTGTACTTAAGTCGGCACTGTGCCTTTTGTATTTAATTCCGATGCAAATTCTTTGTTTCATCGTCAATAAGATGGTCAGAGGCACTCAGTAAACCTGAAGTGAAGCATCGAAATCTTTAACTAGTGTCACAGGAATGGTTCAAAACATAGACAGTAAGAAGAGTCATTTTTCTTGTACTTAAGTTGGCATTGTGCCTTTTGTATTTAACTCAGATGCAATTTCTGTGTTTCATCGTCAATAAGAAGGTCCAAGGGATACAGTAAACCTGAAGTAAAGCATCGGAATCTATAACTTGTGTCACATAATGGTTCAAAACATAGACAGTAAGAAGAGTCAGTTTTCTTGTACTTAAGTTGGCATTGTGCCTTTTGTATTTAACTCCGATGCAATTTCTGCGTTTCATCGTTAATAAGAAGGTCAGAGGGATACAGTAAACCTGAAGTGTAGCATCGGAATCTATAACTAGTGTCACATAATGGTTCAAAAACATAGACCGTCAGAAGAGTCAGTTTTCCTGTACTTAAGTCGGCATTGTGCCTTTTGTATTTAATTCCGATGCAATATCTGTGTTTCATCGTCAATAAGAAGGTCCAAGGGATACAGTAAACCTAAAGTGAAGCATCGGACCCTGAAACTGGTCTCACAGGAAAGTTTCAAAGCATAGACGGTAAGAACAGTTAGTTTTCTTGTACTTAAGTCAGCATTGTGCCTTTTCTATTTAATTCTGATTCAATTTCTGTGTTTCATCGTCAATAAGAAGGTCAGAGGGATACAGTAAACCTGAAGTGAAGCATCGGATCCTATAACTAGTGTCACAGGAATAGTTCAAATCATAGAAAGTAAGAAAAGTCAGTTTCCTTGTACTTAAGTCGGCATTGTGCCTTTGTATTTATTTCCGATGGAATTTCATTGTGTCATCGTCAATAAGAAGGTCAGAGGGATACAGTGAACCTGAAGTGAAGCATCGGAATCTATAACTAGTGTCACAGGAATGGTTCAAAACATAGACAGTAATAAGAGTCAGTCTTCTTGTACTTAAGTCGGCACTGTGCCTTTTGTATTTAATTCCGATGCAAATTCTTTGTTTCATCGTCAATAAGAAGGTCAGAGGCATCCAGTAAACCTGAAGTGAAGCATCGAAATCTATAACTAGTGTCACAGGTATGGTTCAAAACATAGACAGTAAGAAGAGTTAGTTTTCTTGAACTTAAGTCGGCATTGTGTCTTTTGTATTTAATTCCGAAGGAATATCAGTGTTTCATCGTCAATAAGAAGGTCAGAGGGATACAGTGATCCTGAAGTGAAGCATCGGAATCTATAACTAGTGTCACAGGAATGGTTCAAATCTTAGACAGTAAGAAGAGTCAGTTTACTTGTACTTATGTTGGCATTGTGCATTTTGTATATAACTCCGATGCAATTTCTGTGTTTCATCGTCAATACGAAGGTCAGAGGTATACAGTAAACCTGAAGTGAGGCATCGGAATCTATAACTAGTGTCACATAATGGTTCAAAACATAGACAGTCAGAAGAGTCAGTTTTCTTGTGCTTATGTCAGCATTGTGCCTTTTGTTTTTAATTCCGATGCAATTTCTGTGTTTCATCGTCAATAAGAACGTCAGAGGGATACAGTATACCTAAAGTGAAGCATCGGAATGTATAACTAGTGCCACATGAATGGTTCAAAACATAGACAGTAGGAAGAGTCAGTCTTCTTGTACTTAAGTCGGCATTGTGCCTTTTGTATTTAATTCCGATGCAATTTCTGTGTTTCAACGTCAATAAGAAGGTCAGAGGGATGCAGTAAACCTAAAGTGAAGCATCGGAATCTATAACTAGTGTCACAGGATTGGTTCAAAACATAGACAGTAAGCACAGTCAGTTTTCTTGTACTTAATTCGGCATTCTGCCTTTTGTATTTAATTCCGATGCAATTTCTATGTTTCATCGTCAACAAGAAGGTCAGAGCGATACAGTAAACCTGAAGTGAGGCATCGGAATCGATAACTAGTGTCACAGGAATGGTTCAAAACGTAGAGAGTAGTAAGAGTCAGATTTCTTGTACTTAAGTCGGCATTGTGCTTTTTGTACTTAATTCCGATGCAATTTCTGTGTTTCATCGTCAATAAGAAGGTCAGAGGGATACAGTAAACCTGAAGTGCAGCATCGAAATCTATAACTAGTGTCACAGGAATGGTTCAAAACAAAGACAGTAAGAGTAGTCGGACTTCTTGTACTTAAGTCCGCATTGTGCCTTTTCTATTTATTTCCGATGCAATTTCTGTGTTCCATCGTCAATAAGAAGGTCCAAGGGATACAGTAAACATATAGTGAAGCATCGGAATATAAAACTGGTCTCACAGGAAATGTTGAAATCATAGTCAGTAGGAATAGTCAGTCTTTTTGTACTTAAGTCAGCATTGTGGCTTTTGTATTTAATTCTGATGCAATTTCTGTGTTTCATCGTCAATAAGAAGGTCCAAGAGATACAGTAAACATATAGTGAAGCATCGGAATCTAAAACTGGTCTCACAGGAAAGGTTCAAAACATAGACAGTGAGATAAGTTAGTTTTCTTATACTTAAGTCAGCATTGTGCCTTTTCTATTTAATTCTGATTCAATTTCTGTGTTTCATCGTCAATAAGAAGGTCAGAGGGATACAGTGAGTCTGAAGTGAAGCATCGGAATCTATAACTAGTGTCACAGGAAAGGTTCAAAACATAGACAGTAATAAGAGTCAGTCTTCTTGTACTTAAGTCGGCATTGTGCCTTTTGTATTTAATTCCGATGCAAATTCTTTGTTTCATCGTCAATAAGAAGGTCAGAGGCATTCAGTAAACCTGAAGTGAAGCATCGGAATCAATAACTAGTGTCACAGCAATGGTTCAAAACATAGACAGTAAGAAGAGTCAGTTTTCTTGTACTTAAGTAGGCATTGTGCCTTTTGTATTTAATTCCGAAGGAATTTCAGTGTTTCATCGTCAATAAGAAGGTCAGAGCGATACAGTGATCCTGCAGTAAAGCATCGGAATCTATAACTAGTGTCACAGGAATGGTTCAAAACATAGACAGTAAGAAGAGTCAGTTTTTTTGTACTTAAGTCGGGATTGTGCCTTTTCTATTTAATTCCGATGCAATTTCTGTGTTTCGTCGTCAATAAGGAGATCCAAGGGATACAGTAAACCTGAATTGAAGCATCGGAATCAAAAACCGGTCTCACAGGAAAGTTGCAAAACATAGACAGTAAGAAGAACCAGTCTTCTTGTACTTGAGTCGGCATTGTGCCTTATGTATTTAATTCCGATGCAATTGCTGTATTTCATCGTCAATAAGGAGGTCAGAGAGATATAGTATACCTGAAGTGAAGCGTCGTAATCTATAACTTGTGTCACAGGAATGGTTCAAAACATACGTAGTTAGAAGGGCCAGTTATCTTTTACTTAAGTCCGCATTATGCCTTTTGTATTTAATTCCGATGCAGTTTCTGTGTTTCATCTTCAATAAGAAGGTCAGAGGGATACAGTAAACCAGAAGTGAAGCATCGGGATCTGTAACTAGTGTCACAGGTATGGTTCAAAACATAAACAGTAAGAAGAGTCAGTCTTCTTGTACTTAAGTCGGCATTGTGCCTTTTGTATTTAATTCCGATGCAATTTCTGTGTTTCATCGTCAATAAGAAGGTCAGAGAGATATAGTATACCTGAAGTAAAGCATCGGAATCTATAACTAGTGTCACAGGAATGGTTCAAATCATACGCAGTACGAAGAGTCAGTTTTCTTGTACTTATGTCCGCATTGTGGATTATCTTTTTATTTCCGATGTAATTTTTGTGTTCCATCGTCTATAAGATGGTCCAAGGGATACAGTAAACATATAGTGAAGCATCAAAATATAAAACTGGACTCACAGGAAATGTTGAAATCATAGTCAGTAGGAACAATCAGTCTTCTTGTACTTAACTCAGCATTGTGCCTTTTGTATATAATTCTGATGCAATTTCTGTGTTTCATGGTCAATAAGAAGGTTCAAGGGATACAGTAAACATAGAGTGAAGCATCGGAATCTAAAACTGGTCTCACAGGAAATGTTCAAAAAATAGTCAGTAAGATGAGTCAGTCTTCTTGTACTTGAGTAGGCATTGTGCCCTTTGTATATAATTCCGATGCAATTTCTGTGTTTAATCGTCAGTAAGAAGGTCCAAGGGATACAGTAAACATATAGTGAGGCATCGGAAATTAAAACTGGTACAACAGGAAATGTTCAAAAGATAGTCAGTAAGAAGAGCCAGTCTTCTTGTACTTAAGTCGGCATTGTGCCTTTTGTATTTAATTCCGATGCAATTTCTGTGTTTCATCGTCAGCAAGAAGGTCCAAGGGATACAGTAAACCTGAAGTGAAGCATCGGACCCTAAAACTGGTGTCACAGGAAAGGTTCAAAACATAGACAGTAAGAAGAGTTAGATTACTTGTACTTAAGTCAGCATTGTGCCTTTTCTATTTAATTCTGATTCAATTTCTGTGTTTCATCGTCAATAAGAAGGTCAGAGGGATACAGGAACCCTGAAGTGAAGCATCGGAATCTATAACTAGTGTCACAGGAATGGTTCAAATCATAGACAGTAAGAAGAGTCACTTTCCTTGTACTTAAGTCGGCATTGTGCCTTTGTATTTAATTCCAATGGAATTTCAGTGTTTCATCGTCAATAAGAAGGTCAGAGGGATACAGTGAACCTGAAGTGAAGCATCGGAATCTATAACTAGTGGCACAGGAATGGTTCAAATCATAGACAGTAATAAGAGTCAGTCTTCTTGTACTTAAGTCGGCATTGTGCCTTTTGTATTTAATTCCGATGCAATTTCTGTGTTTCATCGTCAATAAGAAGGTGAGAGGGATACAGTAAACCTGAAGTGAAGCATCGGAATCTATAGCTAGTGTCACAGGAATGGTTCAAAACATAGACAGTAAGAAGAGTCAGTCTTCTAGTACTTAATTCGGCATTGTGCTTTTTGTATTTAATTCCGAAGGAATTTCAGTGTTTCATCGTCAATAAGAAGGTCAGAGAGATACAGTTAACCTGAAGTGAAGATCGGAATCTATAACTAGTGTCACATAATGGTTCAAAACATAGACAGTCAGAAGAGTCAGTTTTCTTGTACTTAAGTTGGCATTGTGCCTTTTGTATTTAACTCAGATGCAATTTCTGTGTTTCATCGTCAATAAGAAGGTCCAAGGGATACAGTAAACCTGAAGTAAAGCATCGGAATCTATAACTTGTGTCACATAATGGTTCAAAACATAGACAGTAAGAAGAGTCAGTTTTATTGTACTTAAGTTGGCATTGTGCCTTTTGTATTTAACTCCGATGCAATTTCTGCGTTTCATCGTTAATAAGAAGGTCAGAGGGATACAGTAAACCTGAAGTGTAGCATCGGAATCTATAACTAGTGTCACATAATGGTTCAAAAACATAGACCGTCAGAAGAGTCAGTTTTCTTGTACTTAAGTCGGCATTGTGCCTTTTGTATTTAATTCCGATGCAATATCTGTGTTTCATCGTCAATAAGAAGGTCCAAGGGATACAGTAAACCTAAAGTGAAGCATCGGACCCTGAAACTGGTCTCACAGGAAAGTTTCAAAGCATAGACAGTAAGAACAGTTAGTTTTCTTGTACTTAAGTCAGCATTGTGCCTTTTCTATTTAATTCTGATTCAATTTCTGTGTTTCATCGTCAATAAGAAGGTCAGAGGGATACAGTAAACCTGAAGTGAAGCATCGGATCCTATAACTAGTGTCACATGAATGGTTCAAATCATAGAAAGTAAGAAAAGTCAGTTTCCTTGTACTTAAGTCGGCATTGTGCCTTTGTATTTATTTCCGATGGAATTTCATTGTGTCATCGTCAATAAGAAGGTCAGAGGGATACAGTGAACCTGAAGTGAAGCATCGGAATCTATAACTAGTGTCACAGGAATGGTTCAAAACGTAGACAGTAATAAGAGTCAGTCTTCTTGTACTTAAGTCGGCACTGTGCCTTTTGTATTTAATTCCGATGCAAATTCTTTGTTTCATCGTCAATAAGAAGGTCAGAGGCATCCAGTAAACCTGAAGTGAAGCATCGAAATCTATAACTAGTGCCACAGGTATTTTTCAAAACATAGACAGTAAGAAGAGTTAGTTTTCTTGAACTTAAGTCGGCATTGTGCCTTTTGTATTTAATTCCGAAGGAATATCAGTGTTTTATCGTCAATAAGAAGGTCAGAGGGATACAGTGATCCTGAAGTGAAGCATCGGAATCTATAACTAGTGTCACAGGAATGGTTCAAATCTTAGACAGTAAGAAGAGTCAGTTTACTTGTACTTATGTTGGCATTGTGCATTTTGTATTTAACTCCGATGCAATTTCTGTGTTTCATCGTCAATACGAAGGTCAGAGGTATACAGTAAACCTGAAGTGAGGCATCGGAATCTATGACTAGTGTCACATAATGGTTCAAAACATAGACAGTAAGCACAGTCAGTTTTCTTGTACTTAATTCGGCATTCTGCCTTTTGTATTTAATTCCGATGCAATGTCTATGTTTCATCGTCAAGAAGAAGGTCAGAGCGATACAGTAAACCTGAAGTGAGGCATCGGAATCTATAACTAGTGTCACAGGAATGGTTCAAAACATAGAGAGTAGAAAGAGTCAGATTTCTTGTACTTAAGTCGGCATTGTGCTTTTTGTACTTAATTCCGATGCAATTTCTGTGTTTCATCGTCAATAAGAAGGTCAGAGGGATACAGTAAACCTGAAGTGAAGCATCGAAATCTATAACTAGTGTCACAGGAATGGTTCAAAACAAAGACAATAAGAGTAGTCGGACTTCTTGTACTTAAGTCCGCATTGTGCCTTTTCTATTTATTTCCGATGCAATTTCTGTGTTCCATCGTCAATAAGAAGGTCCAAGGGATACAGTAAACATATAGTGAAGCATCGGAATATAAAACTGGTCTCACAGGAAATGTTGAAATCATAGTCAGTAGGAATAGTCAGTCTTTTTGTACTTAAGTCAGCATTGTGCCTTTTGTATTTAATTCTGATGCAATTTCTGTGTTTCATCGTCAATAAGAAAGTCCAAGGGATACAGTAAACATATAGTGAAGCATCGGAATCTAAAACTGGTCTCACAGGACATGTTCAAAACAGAGACAGCAAGAAGAGTCAGTCTTCTTGTACTTAAGTAAGCATTGTGCCTTTTGTATTTAATTCCGATGCAATTTCTGTGTTTCATCGTCAATAAGAAGGTCCAAGGGATACAGTAAATATATAGTGAAGCATTAGAATCTAAAACTCGTCTCACAGGAAATGTTCAAAACATAGTAGGTAAGGAGAGTCAGTCTTCTTGTACTTAAGTCGGCATTGTGCCTTTTGTATTTAATTCCGATGCAATTTCTGTGTTTCATCGTCAATAAGAAGGTCCAAGGGATACAGTAAACATATAGTGAAGCATCGGAATCTAAAACTGGTCTCACAGGAAAGGTTCAAAACATAGACAGTGAAATAAGTTAGTTTTCTTATACTTAAGTCAGCATTGTGCCTTTTCTATTTAATTCTGATTCAATTTCTGTGTTTCATCGTCAATAAGAAGGTCAGAGGGATACAGTGAGTCTGAAGTGAAGCATCGGAATCTATAACTAGTGTCACAGGAAAGGTTCAGAACATAGACAGTAAGGAGAGTCAGTTTTCTTGTACTTAAGTAGGCATTGTGCCTTTTGTATTTAATTCCGAAGGAATTTCAGTGTTTCATCGTCAATAAGAAGGTCAGAGCGATACAGTGATCCTGAAGTAAAGCATCGGAATCTATAACTAGTGTCACAGGAATGGTTCAAAACTTAGACAGTAAGAAGAGTCAGTTTTCTTGTACTTAAGTTGGCATTGTGCCTTTTGTATATAACTCCGATGCAATTTCTGTGTTTCATCGTCAATAAGAAGGTCAAAGGGATACTGTAAACCTGAACTGAAGCATCGGAATGTATAACTAGTGTCACATAATGGTTCAAAACATAGACAGTCAGAAGAGTTAGTTTTCTTGTATTTAAGTCGGCATTGTGCCTTTTGTATTTAATTCCGAAGGAATTTCAGTGTTTCATCGTCAATAAGAAGGTCCGAGGGATACAGTGATCCTGAAGTAAAGCATCGGAATCTATAACTAGTGTCACAGGAATGGTTCAAAACTTAGACAGTAAGAAGAGTCAGTTTTTTTGTACTTAAGTCGGGATTGTGCCTTTTCTATTTAATTCCGATGCAATTTCTGTGTTTCGTCGTCAATAAGGAGATCCAAGGGATACAGTAAACCTGAATTGAAGCATCGGAATCTAAAACCGGTCTCACAGGAAAGTTGCAAATCATAGACAGTAAGAAGAACCAGTCTTCTTGTACTTGAGTCGGCATTGTGCCTTATGTATTTAATTCCGATGCAATTGCTGTATTTCATCTTCAATAAGGAGGTCAGAGAGATATAGTGTACCTGAAGTGAAGCGTCGTAATCTATAACTTGTGTCACAGGAATGGTTCAAAACATACGCAGTTAGAAGGGCCAGTTATCTTTTACTTAAGTCCGCATTATGCCTTTTGTATTTAATTCCGATGCAGTTTCTGTGTTTCATCTTCAATAAGAAGGTCACAGGTATACAGTAAACCTGAATTGAAGCATCGGGATCTATAACTAGTGTCACAGGAATGGTTCAAAACTTAAACAGTAAGAAGAGTCAGTTTTCTTGTACTTAAGTTGACATTGTGCCTTTTGTATTTATGTCCGATGCAATTTCTGTATTTCATCTTCAATAAGAAGGTCAGAGGGATACAGTAAACCTGAAGTGAAGCATCGGGATCTGTAACTAGTGTCACAGGTATGGTTCAAAACATAAACAGTAAGAAGAGTCAGTCTTCTTGTACTTAAGTCGGCATTGTGCCTTTTGTATTTAATTCCGAAGGAATTTCAGTGTTTCATCGTCAATAAGAAGGTCAGAGGGATACAGTGATCCTGAAGTGAAGCATCGGAATCTATAACTAGTGTCACAGGAATGGTTCAAAACTTAGACAGTAAGAAGAGTCAGTTTTCCTGTACTTAAGTTGGCATTGTGCCTTTTGTATTTAACTCCGATCCAATTCCTGTGTTTCGTCGTCAATAAGAAGATCCAAGGGATACAGTAAACCTGAAGTGAAGCATCGGAATGTAAAGCCGGTCTCACGTTAAAGTTTAAAAACATAGACAGTAAGAAGAGCCAGTCTTCTTGTACTTGACTCGGCATTGTGCCTTTTGTATTTATTTCCGATGCAATTTCTGTGTTTCATCGTCAATAAGAAGGTCAGAGAGATATAGTATACCTGAAGTAAAGCATCGGAATCTATAACTAGTGTCACAGGAATGGTTCAAATCATACGCAGTACTAAGAGTCAGTTTTCTTGTACTTATGTCCGCATTGTGGATTATCTATTTATTTCCGATGTAATTTTTGTGTTCCATCGTCTATAAGATGGTCCAAGGGATACAGTAAACATATAGTGAAGCATCAAAATATAAAACTGGACTCACAGGAAATGTTGAAATCATAGTCAGTAGGAACAATCAGTCTTCTTGTACTTAAGTCAGCATTGTGCCTTTTGTATATAATTCTGATGCAATTTCTGTGTTTCATCGTCAATAAGAAGGTTCAAGGGTTACAGTAAACATAGAGTGAAGCATCGGAATCTAAAACTCGTCTCACAGGAAATGTTCAAAAAATAGTCAGTAAGATGAGTCAGTCTTCTTGTACTTGAGTAGGCATTGTGCCCTTTGTATATAATTCCGATGCAATTTCTGTGTTTAATCGTCAGTAAGAAGGTCCAAGGGATACAGTAAACATATAGTGAGGCATCGGAATCTAAAACTGGTACAACAGGAAATGTTCAAAAGATAGTCAGTAAGAAGAGTCAGTCTTCTTGTACATATGTCGGCATTGTGCCTTTTGTATTTAATTCCGATGCAATTTCTGTGTTTCATCGTCAATAAGAAGGTCAGAGGGATACAGGAACCCTGAAGTGAAGCATCGGAATCTATAACTAGTGTCACAGGAATGGTTCAAATCATAGACAGTAAGAAGAGTCACTTTCCTTGTACTTATGTCGGCATTGTGCCTTTGTATTTAATTCCAATGGAATTTCAGTGTTTCATCGTCAATAAGAAGGTCAGAGGGATACAGTGAACCTGAAGTGAAGCATCGGAATCTATAACTAGTGGCACAGGAATGGTTCAAATCATAGACAGTAATAAGAGTCAGTCTTCTTGTACTTAAGTCGGCATTGTGCCTTTTGTATTTAATTCCGATGCTATTTCTGTGTTTCATCGTCAATAAGAAGGTGAGAGGGATACAGTAAACCTGAAGTGAAGCATCGGAATCTATAACTAGTGTCACAGGAATGGTTCAAAGCATAGACAGTAAGAAGAGTCAGTCTTCTAGTACTTAAGTCGGCATTGTGCTTTTTGTATTTAATTCCGAAGGAATTTCAGTGTTTCATCGTCAATAAGAAGGTCAGAGGGATACAGTAAACCTGAAGTGAAGATCGGAATCTATAACTAGTGTCACATAATGGTTCAAAACATAGACAGTCAGAAGAGTCAGTTTTCTTGTACTTAAGTCGGCATTGTGCCTTTTCTATTTAATTACGATGCAATTTCTGTGTTTCGTCGACAATAAGTAGATCCAATTGATACAGTAAACCTGAAGTGAAGCATCGGAATCTAAAACCGGTCTCACAGGAAAGTTGCAAAACTTAGACAGTAAGAAGAACCAGTCTTCTTGTACTTGAGTCAGCATTGTGCTTTTGTATTTAATTCCGATGCAATTTCTGTGTTTCATCGTCAATAAGAAGGTCAGAGAAATATAGTATACCTGAAGTGAAGCATCGGAATCTATAACTAGTGTCACAGGAATGGTTCAAAACATTCGCAGTAATAAGAGTCAGTTTTCTTGTACTTAAGTCCGCATTGTGCCTTTTCTATTTCATTCCGATGCAATTTCTGTGTTCCATCGTCAAAAAGAAAGTCCAAGGGATACAGTAAACATATAGTGAAGCATCGGAATCTAAAACTCGTCTCACAGGAAATGTTGAAATCATAGTCAGTAGGAATGGTCAGTCATCTTGTACTTAAGTCAGCATTGTGCCTTTTGTATGTAATTCCGATGCAATTTCTGTGTTTCATCGTTTATAAGAAGGTCAGAGGGATACAGTAAACCAGAAGTGAAGCATCGGAATCTATAACTAGTGTCTCAGGAATGGTTCAAAACATAGACATTAGGAAGAGTCAGTCTTCTTTTACTTAAGTCGGCATTGTGCCATTTCTATTTAATTCCGTTATAATTTCTATGTTTCATCGTCAATAAGAAGGTCAGAGGTATACAGTAAACCTTAAATGAAGCATCGGAATCTATAATTAGTGTCACATAAATGGTTCATAACATACACAGTAAGAAGAGTCAGTTTTCTTGTACTTAAGTCGGCATTGTGCCTTTTGTATTTAATTCCGATGTAATATCTGTGTTTCATCGTCGATAAGAAGGTCCAAGGGATACAGTAAACATATAGTGAAGCATCGGAATCTAAAACTGGTCTCACAGGAATTGTTCCAAAGATAGTCAGTAAGAAGAGTCAGTCTTCTAGTACATAAGTCGGCGTTGTGCCTTTTGTATTTAATTCCGATTCCATTTCTGTGTTTCATCGTCAATAAGAAGGTCCAAGGGATTCAGTAAACATATAGTGAAGCATCAGAATCTGAAACTGGTCTCACAGGAAATGTTCAAAACATAGTCAGTAAGAAGAGTCAGTCTTCTTGTACTTAAGTCGGCATTATGACTTTTGTATTTAATTCCGATGCAATTTTTGTGTTTCATCGTCAATAAGAAGGTCCAAAGGGATACAGTAAGCCTGAAGTGAAGCATCGGAATCTAAAACTGGCCTCACAGGAGTGGTTCAAAACATAGGCAGTAAGAAGAGCTAGTTTTCTTGTACGTAAGTCAGCATTGTGCCTTTTCTATTTAATTCTGATTCAATTTCTGTGTTTCGTCGTCAATAAGGAGGTAGAAGTGTTACAGTAAACCTGAAGTGAAGCATCGGAATCTAAAACCAATCTCACAGGAAAGCTTCAGAGCATAAACAGTAAGAAGAGCCAGTCATCTTGTACTTGAGTCGGCAATGTGCCTTTTGTATTTAATTCCGATGCAATTTCTGTGTTTCATTGTCAATAAGAAGGTCAGAGGGATACAGTAAACCTGAAGTGAAGCATCTTAATCTATAACTAGTGACACAGAAATGGTTCAAAACATAGACAGTAAGAAGAGTCAGTTTTCTAGTACTTAAGTCGACATTGTACCTTTTCTCTTTAATTCCGATGCAATTTCTGTGTTTCGACGACAATAAGAAATTCCATGGGATACAGTAAACCTCAAGTGAAGCATCGGAATCTAAAACCGTTATCACAGGAAAGGTTCAAAACACAGGCAGTAAGAAGAGCCAGTCTTCTTACACTTGAGTCGGCATTGTGCCTTTTGTATTTAATTCCGCTGCAATTTCTGTGTTTATTCGTCAATAAGAAGGTCAGAGGGATACGGTAATACATATAGTCAAGCACCGGATTCAAAAACTGGTCTCACAGATAATGTTCAAAACATAGTCAGTAAGAAGAGTCAGTCTTCTTGTACTTAAGTCGGCATTGTGCCTTTTCTATTTAATTCCGATGCAATTTCTGTGTTTCATCGTCAATAAGAAGGTCAGAGGGATACAGTAAACCTGAAGTGAAGCATCGGAATGTGTAACTAGTGACACAGGAATGGTTCAAAGCATAGACAGTAAGAAGAGTCAGTTTTCTTGTACTTAAGTCGGGATTGTGCCTTTTCTATTTAATTCCGATGCAATTTCTGTGTTTCGTCGTCAATAAGGAGATCCAAGGGATACAGTAAACCTGAATTGAAGCATCGGAAACTAAAATCGGTCTCACAGGAAAGTTGCAAAACATAGACAGTAAGAAGAACCAGTCTTCTTGTACTTGAGTCGGCATTGTGCCTTATGTATTTAATTCCGATGCAATTGCTGTATTTCATCGTCAATAAGAAGGTCAGAGAGATATAGTATACCTGAAGTGAAGCGTCGTAATCTATAACTTGTGTCACAGGAATGGTTCAAAACATACGCAGTTAGAAGGGCCAGTTATCTTTTACGTAAGTCCGCATTGTGCCTTATGTATTTAATTCCGATGCAATTGCTGTATTTCATCTTCAATAAGAAGTTCAGAGGGATACAGTAAACCTGAAGTGAAGCATCGGGATCTGTAACTAGTGTTACAGGTATGGTTCAAAACATACACAGTAAGAAGAGTCAGTCTTCTTGTACTTAAGTCGGCATTGTGCCTTTTGTATTTAATTCCGATGCAATTTCTGTGTTTCATCGTCAATAAGAAGGTCAGAGAGATACAGTAAACCTGAAGTGAAGCATCGGAATCTATAACTAGTGTCACAGGAATGGTTCAAAACATAGACGGTAAGAAGAGTCAGTTTTCTAGTACTTATGTCGGCATTGTGCCTTTTGTATTTAATTCCGAAGGAATTTCAGTGTTTCATCGTCAATAAGAAGGTCAGAGGGATACAGTGATCCTGAAGTGAAGCATCGGAATCTATAACTAGTGTCACAGGAATGGTTCAAAACTTAGACAGTAAGAAGCGTCAGTTTTCCTGTACTTAAGTTGGCATTGTGCCTTTTGTATTTAACTCCGATCCAATTCCTGTGTTTCGTCGTCAATAAGAAGATCCAAGGGATACAGTAAACCTGAAGTGAAGCATCGGAATGTAAAGCCGGTCTCACGTTAAAGTTTAAAAACATAGACAGTAAGAAGAGCCAGTCTTCTTGTACTTGAGTCGGCATTGTGCCTTTTGTATTTAATTCCGATGCAATTTCTGTGTTTCATCGTCAATAAGAAGGTCAGAGAGATATAGTATACCTGAAGTGAAACATCGGAATCTATAACTAGTGACACAGGAATGGTTCAAAACATTCGCAGTACGAAGAGTCAGTTTTCTTGTACTTATGTCCGCATTGTGGATTATCTATTTATTTCCGATGTAATTTCTGTGTTCCATCGTCTATAAGATGGTCCAAGGGATACAGTAAACATATAGTGAAGCATCAAAATATAAAACTGGACTCACAGGAAATGTTGAAATCATAGTCAGTAGGAATAATTAGTCTTCTTGTACTTAAGTCAGCATTGTGCCTTTTGTATATAATACTGATGCAATTTCTGTGTTTCATCGTCAATAAGAAGGTTCAAGGGATACAGTAAACATAGAGTGAAGCATCGGAATCTAAAACTGGTCTCAATGGAAATGTTCAAAAAATAGTCAGTAAGATGAGTCAGTCTTCTTGTACTTAAGTAGGCATTGTGCCCTTTGTATATAATTCCGATGCAATTTCTGTGTTTAATCGTCAGTAAGAAGGTCCAAGGGATACAGTAAACATATAGTGAGGCATCGGAAACTAAAACTGGTACAACAGGAAATGTTCAAAAGATAGTCAGTAAGAAGAGTCAGTCTTCTTGTACTTAAGTCGGCGTTGTGCCTTTTGTATTTAATTCCGATGCAATTTCTGTGTTTCATCGTCAACAAGAAGGTCCAAGGGCTACAGTAAACCTGAAGTGAAGCATCGGACCCTAAAACTGGTGTCACAGGAAAGGTTCAAAACATAGACAGTAAGAAGAGTTAGATTACTTGTACTTAAGTCAGCAATGTGCCTTTTCTATTTAATTCTGATTCAATTTCTGTGTTTCATCGTCAATAAGAAGGTCAGAGGGATACAGGAACCCTGAAGTGAAGCATCGGAATCTATAACTAGTGTCACAGGAATGGTTCAAATCATAGACAGTAAGAAGAGTCACTTTCCTTGTACTTAAGTCGGCATTGTGCCTTTGTATTTAATTCCAATGGAATTTCAGTGTTTCATCGTCAATAAGAAGGTCAGAGGGGTACAGTGAACCTGAAGTGAAGCATCGGAATCTATAACTAGTGGCACAGGAATGGTTCAAATCATAGACAGTAATAAGAGTCAGTCTTCTTGTACTTAAGTCGGCATTGTGCCTTTTGTATTTAATTCCGATGCAATTTCCGTGTTTCATCGTCAATAAGAAGGTGAGAGGGATACAGTAAACCTGAAGTGAAGCATCGGAATCTATAACTAGTGTCACAGGAATGGTTCAAAACATAGACATTAGGAAGAGTCAGTCTTCTTGTACTTAAGTCGGCATTGTGCCATTTCTATTTAATTCCGTTATAATTTCTATGTTTCATCGTCAATAAGAATGTCAGAGGTATACAGTAAACCTTAAGTGAAGCATCGGAATCTATAATTAGTGTCACATAAATGGTTCATAACATACACAGTAAGAAGAGTCAGTTTTCTTGTACTTAAGTCGGCATTGTGCCTTTTGTATTTAATTCCGATGTAATATCTGTGTTTCATCGTCGATAAGAAGGTCCAAGGGATACAGTAAACATATAGTGAAGCATCGGAATCTAAAACTGGTCTCACAGGAAATGTTCAAAAGATAGTCAGTAAGAAGAGTCAGTCTTCTAGTACATAAGTCGGCGTTGTGCCTTTTGTATTTAATTCCGATGCCATTTCTGTGTTTCATCGTCAATAAGAAGGTCCAAGGGATACAGTAAACATATAGTGAAGCATCAGAATCTAAAACTGGTCTCACAGGAAATGTTCAAAACATAGTCAGTAAGAAGAGTCAGTCTTCTTGTACTTAAGTCGGCATTGTGACTTTTGTATTTAATTCCGATGCAATTTCTGTGTTTCATCGTCAATAAGAAGGTCCAAAGGGATACAGTAAACCTGAAGTGAAGCATCGGAATCTAAAACTGGCCTCACAGGAGAGGTTCAAAACATAGGCAGTAAGAAGAGTTAGTTTTCTTGTACGTAAGTCAGCATTGTGCCTTTTCTATTTAATTCTGATTCAATTTCTGTGTTTCGTCGTCAATAAGAAGGTCCAAGTGTTACAGTAATCCTGAAGTGAAGCATCGGAATCTAAAACCAATCTCACAGGAAAGCTTCAGAGCATAAACAGTAAGAAGAGCCAGTCATCTTGTACTTGAGTCGGTAATGTGCCTTTTGTATTCAATTCCGATGCAATTTCTGTGTTTCATTGTCAATAAGAAGGTCAGAAAGATACAGTAAACCTGAAGTGAAGCATCTTAATCTATAACTAGTGACACAGAAATGGTTCAAAACATAGACAGTAAGAAGAGTCAGTTTTCTTGTACTTAAGTCGACATTCTACCTTTTCTCGTTAATTCCGATGCAATTTCTGTGTTTCGACGACAATAAGAAGGTCCATGGGATACAGTAAACCTGAAGTGAAGCATCGGAATCTAAAACCGGTGTCACAGAAGAGGTTCAAAACACAGGCAGTAAGAAGAGCCAGTCTTCTTACACTTGAGTCGGCATTGTGCCTTTTGTATTTAATTCCGCTGCCATTTCTGTGTTTATTCGTCAATAAGAAGGTCAGAGGTATACGGTAATACATATGGTCAAGCACCGGAATCAAAAACTGGTCTCACAGATAATGTTCAAAACATAGTCAGTAAGAAGAGTCAGTCTTCTTGTACTTAAGTCAGTATTGTGCCTTTTCTATTTAATTCCGATGCAATTTCTGTGTTTTGTCGTCAATAGGAAGGTCCAAGGGATACATTAAACCTGAAGTGAAGCATCGGAATCTAAAGCCGGTCTCACAGGAAAGGTTCAAAGCATAGACAGTAAGAAGAGCCAGTCTTCTTGAACTTGATTCGCCATTGTGCCTTTTGTAATTAATTCCGATGCCATTTCTGTGTTTCATCGTCGATAAGAAGGTCAGAGGGATACAGTAAACCAGTGGTGAAACATCACAATCAATAACTAGTGTCACAGGAATGGTTCGAAGCATAGACTGTAAGAAGTGTCAGCCTTCTTGTACTTACGTCGGCAATGTGACTTTTATATTTAATACCGATGCAATTTCCGTGTTTCATCGTCACTTAGAAGGTCCAATGGATACAGTAAACCCGAAATGAAGCATCGGAAACTACAACTAGTGTCACAGGAATGGTGCAAAACATAGACAGTAGAAAGAGTCAGTCTTCTTGTACTTGAGTCGGCATTGTGCCTTTTGTATTTAATTCCGATGCAATTTCTGTGTTTCATCGGCAATAAGAAGGTCGGAGGGATACGGTAAACCTGAAGTGAAGCATCGGAATCTATAACTAGTGTCACAGGAATCTTTCAAAACATAGACAGTAAGAAGAGCCATTCTTCTTGTAACTGAGTCGGCATTGTGCCTATGTCTTTAATACCTATGCAATTTCTGTGTTTCATCGTCAATAAGAAGGTCAGAGGGATACAGGAACCCTGAAGTGAAGCATCGGAATCTAAAACCGGTATCACAGGAAAGGTTCAAAACACAGGCAGTAAGAAGAGCCAGTCTTCTTACACTTGAGTTGGCATTGTGCCTTTTGTATTTAATTCCGCTGCAATTTCTGTGTTTATTCGTCAATAAGAAGGTCAGAGGGATACGGTAATACATATAGTCAAGCACCGGAATCAAAAACTGGTCTCACAGATAATGTTCAAAACATAGTCAGTAAGAAGTGTCAGTCTTCTTGTACTTTGTGCCTTTTCTATTGAATTCCGATGCAATTTCTGTGTTTTGTCGTCAATAGGAATGTCCAAGGGATACATTAAACCTGAAGTGAAGCATCGGAATCTAAAGCCGGTCTCACAGGAAAGGTTCAAAGCATAGACAGTAAGAAGAGCCAGTCTTCTTGAACTTGATACGGCATTGTGCCTTTAGTAATTAATTCCGATGCCATTTCTGTGTTTCATCGTCAATAAGAAGGTCAGAGGGATACAGTAAACCTGTGGTGAAGCATCGCAATCAGTAACTAGTGTCACAGGAATGGTTCGAAGCATAGACTGTAAGAAGTGTCAGTCTTCTTGTACTTACGTCGGCAATGTGACTTTTATATTTAATACCGATGCAATTTCCGTGTTTCATCGTCAATTAGAAGGTCCAAGGGATACATAAACCCGAAATGAAGCTTCGGAATCTATAACTAGTGTCACAGGAATGGTGCAAAACATAGACAGTAGAAAGTGTCAGTCCTCTTGTACTTGAGTCGGCATTGTGCCTTTTGTATTTAATTCCGATGCAATTTCTGTGTTTCATCGGCAATAAGAAGGTCAGAGGGATACGGTAAACCCGAAGTGAAGCATCGGAATCTATAACTAGTGTCACAGGAATCTTTCAAAACATAGACAGTAAGAAGAGCCAGTCTTCTTGTAACTGAGTCGGCATTGTGCCTATGTCTTTAATACCTATGCAATTTCTGTGTTTCATCGTCAATAAGAAGGTCAGAGGGATACAGTAAACCTGAAGTGAAGCATCGGAATCTAAAGCCGGTCTCACGGGAAAGTTTAAAAACATAGACAGTAAGAAGAGCCAGTCTTCTTGTACTTGAGTCGGCATTGTGCCTTTTGTATTTAATTCCGATGCAATTTCTGTGTTTCATCGTCAATAAGAAGGTCAGAGAGATATAGTATACCTGAAGTGAAGCATGGGAATCTATAACTAGTGTCACAGGAATGGTTCAAATCATAGACAGTAAGAAGAGTCACTTTCCTTGTACTTATGTCGGCATTGTGCCTTTGTGTTTAATTCCAATGGAATTTCAGTGTTTCATCGTCAATAAGAAGGTCAGAGGGATACAGTGCACCTGAAGTGAAGCATCGGAATCTATAACTAGTGGCACAGGAATGGTTCAAATCATAGACAGTAATAAGAGTCAGTCTTCTTGTGCTTAAGTCGGCATTGTGCCTTTTGTATTTAATTCCGATGCAATTTCTGTGTTTCATCGTCAATAAGAAGGTCAGAGGGATACAGTAAACCTGAAGTGATGCATCGGAATCTATAACTAGTGTCACAGGAATGGTTCAAAACATAGACAGTAAGAAGAGTCAGTTTTCTAGTACTTAAGTCGGCATTGTGCCTTTTGTATTTAATTCCGAAGGAATTTCAGTGTTTCAACGTCAATAAGAAGGTCAGAGGGATACAGAAAACCTGAAGTGAAGATCGGAATCTATAACTAGTGTCACATAATGGTTCAAAACATAGACAGTTAGAAGAGTCAGTTTTCTTGTACTTAAGTCGGCATTGTGCCTTTTGTATTTAATTCCACTGCAATTTCTGTGTTTCATCGTCAATAAGAAGGTCAGAGGGATACAGTAAACATGAAGTGAAGCATCGGAATGTGTAACTAGTGACACAGGAATGGTTCAGAGCATAGACAGTAAGAAGAGTGAGTTTTCTTGTACTTAAGTCGGCATTGTGCCTTTTCTATTTAATTCCGATGCAATTTCTGTGTTTCGTCGACAATAAGAAGATCCAAGGGATACAGTAAACCTGAAGTGAAGCATCGGAATCTAAAACCGGTCTCACAGGAAAGTTGCAAAACGTAGACAGTAAGAACAACCAGTCTTCTTGTACTTGAGTCGGCATTGTGCTTTTGTATTTAATTCCGATGCAATTTCTGTGTTTCATCGTCAATAGGAAGGTCAGAGAGATATAGTATACCTGAAGTGAAGCATCGGAATCTATAACTAGTGTCACAGGAATGGTTCAAAACATTCGCAGTAAGAAGAGTCAGTTTTCTTGTACTTAAGTCCGCATTGTGCCTTTTCTATTTAATTCCGATGCAATTTCTGTGTTCCATCGTCAATAAGAAGGTCCAAGGGATACAGTAAACATATAGTGAAGCATCGGAATCTAAAACTCGTCTCACAGGAAATGTTGAAATCATAGTCAGTAGGAATGGTCAGTCTTCTTGTACTTAAGTCAGCATTGTGCCTTTTGTATTTAATTCCGATTCAATTTCTGTGTTTCATCGTCAATAAGAAGGTCAGAGGGATACAGTAAACCAGAAGTGAAGCATCGGAATCTATAACTAGTGTCACAGGAATGGTTCAAAGCATAGACATTAGGAAGAGTCAGTCTTCTTGTACTTAAGTCGGCATTGTGCCATTTCTATTTAATTCCGTCATAATTTCTATGTTTCATCGTCAATACGAAGGTCAGAGGTATACAGTAAACCTTAAGTGAAGCATCGGAATCTATAATTAGTGTCACATAAATGGTTCATAACATACACAGTAAGAAGAGTCAGTTTTCTTGTACTTAAGTCGGCATTGTGCCTTTTGTATTTAATTCTAATGCAATTTCTGGGTTTCACCGTCAATAAGAAGGTCCAAGGGATACAGTAAACATATAGTGAAGCATCGGAATCTAAAATTAGTGTCACAGGAAATGTTCAAAACATAGTCAGTAAGAAGAGTCAGTCTTCTTGTACTTAAGTCGGCAGTGTGACTTTTGTATTTAATTCCGATGCAATTTCTGTGTTTCATCGTCAATAAGAAGGTCCAAAGGGATACAGTGAACCTGAAGTGAAGCATCGGAATCTAAAACTGGCCTCACAGGAGGAATTCAAAACATAGGCAGTAAGAAGAGTTAGTTTTCTTGTACGTAAGTCAGCATTGTTCCTTTTCTATTTAATTCTGATTCAATTTCTGTGTTTCGTCGTCAATAACAAGGTCCAAGTGTTACAGTGAACCTGAAGTGAAGCTTCGGAATCTAAAAACCAATCTCACAGGAAAGCTTCAGAGCATAAACAGTAAGAAGAGCCAGTCATCTTGTACTTGAGTCGGCAATGTGCCTTTTGTATTTAATTCCGCTGCAATTTCTGTGTTTAATCGTCAATAAGAAGGTCAGAGGGATACGGTAATACATATAGTCAAGCACCGGAATCAAAAACTGGTCTCACAGATAATGTTCAAAACATAGTCAGTAAGAAGAGTCAGTCTTCTTGTACTTAAGTCGGCATTGTGCCTTTTCTATTTAATTCCGATGCAATTTCTGTGTTTTGTCGCCAATAGGCAGGTCCAAGGGATACATTAAACCTGAAGTGAAGCATCGAAATCTAAAGCTGGTCTCACAGGAAAGGTTCAAAGCATAGACAGTAAGAAGAGCCAGTCTTCTTGAACTTGAATCGGCATTGTGCCTTTTGTAATTAATTCCGATGCAATTTCTGTGTTTCATCGTCAATAAGAAGGTCAGAGGGATACAGTAAACCTGTGGTGAAGCATCGCAATCTATAACTAGTGTCACAGGAATGGTTCGAAGCATAGACTGTAAGAAGTGTTAGTCTTCCTGTACTTACGTCGGCAATGTGACTTTTATATTTAATACCGACGCAATTTCCGTGTTTCATCGTCAATTAGAAGGTCCAAGGGATACAGTAAACCCGAAATGAAGCATCGGAATCTATAACTAGTGTCACAGGAATGGTTCAAAACATAGACAGTAGGAAGAGTCAGTCTTCTTGTACTTGAGTCGGCATTGTGCCTTTTGTATTTAATTCCGATGCAATTTCTGTGTTACATCGGCAATAAGAAGGTCAGAGGGATACAGTAAACCTGAAGTGAAGCATCGGAATCTATAACTAGTGTCACAGGAATCTTTCAAAACATAGACAGTAAGAAGAGTTAGTCTTCTTGTAACTGAGTCGGCATTGTGCCTATGTATTTAATACCTATGCAATTTCTGTGTTTCATCGTCAATAAGAAGGTCAGAGGGATACAGTAAACCTGTGGTGAAGCATCGCAATCAGTAACTAGTGTCACAGGAATGGTTCGAAGCATAGACTGTAAGAAGTGTCAGTCTTCTTGTACTTACGTCGGCAATGTGACTTTTATATTTAATACCGATGCAATTTCCGTGTTTCATCGTCAATTAGAAGGTCCAAGGGATACATAAACCCGAAATGAAGCTTCGGAATCTATAACTAGTGTCACAGGAATGGTGCAAAACATAGACAGTAGAAAGAGTCAGTCCTCTTGTACTTGAGTCGGCATTGTGCCTTTTGTATTTAATTCCGATGCAATTTCTGTGTTTCATCGGCAATAAGAAGGTCAGAGGGATACGGTAAACCCGAAGTGAAGCATCGGAATCTATAACTAGTGTCACAGGAATCTTTCAAAACATAGACAGTAAGAAGAGCCAGTCTTCTTGTAACTGAGTCGGCATTGTGCCTATGTCTTTAATACCTATGCAATTTCTGTGTTTCATCGTCAATAAGAAGGTCAGAGGGATACAGTAAACCTGAAGTGAAGCATCGGAATCTAAAGCCGGTCTCACGGGAAAGTTTAAAAACATAGACAGTAAGAAGAGCCAGTCTTCTTGTACTTGAGTCGGCATTGTGCCTTTTGTATTTAATTCCGATGCAATTTCTGTGTTTCATCGTCAATAAGAAGGTCAGAGAGATATAGTATACCTGAAGTGAAGCATGGGAATCTATAACTAGTGTCACAGGAATGGTTCAAATCATAGACAGTAAGAAGAGTCACTTTCCTTGTACTTATGTCGGCATTGTGCCTTTGTGTTTAATTCCAATGGAATTTCAGTGTTTCATCGTCAATAAGAAGGTCAGAGGGATACAGTGCACCTGAAGTGAAGCATCGGAATCTATAACTAGTGGCACAGGAATGGTTCAAATCATAGACAGTAATAAGAGTCAGTCTTCTTGTGCTTAAGTCGGCATTGTGCCTTTAGTATTTAATTCCGATGCAATTTCTGTGTTTCATCGTCAATAAGAAGGTCAGAGGGATACATTAAACGTGAAGTGATGCATCGGAATCTATAACTAGTGTCACAGGAATGGTTCAAAACATAGACAGTAAGAAGAGTCAGTTTTCTAGTACTTAAGTCGGCATTGTGCCTTTTGTATTTAATTCCGAAGGAATTTCAGTGTTTCAACGTCAATAAGAAGGTCAGAGGGATACAGAAAACCTGAAGTGAAGATCGGAATCTATAACTAGTGTCACATAATGGTTCAAAACATAGACAGTTAGAAGAGTCAGTTTTCTTGTACTTAAGTCGGCATTGTGCCTTTTGTATTTAATTCCACTGCAATTTCTGTGTTTCATCGTCAATAAGAAGGTCAGAGGGATACAGTAAACATGAAGTGAAGCATCGGAATGTGTAACTAGTGACACAGGAATGGTTCAGAGCATAGACAGTAAGAAGAGTGAGTTTTCTTGTACTTAAGTCGGCATTGTGCCTTTTCTATTTAATTCCGATGCTATTTCTGTGTTTCGTCGACAATAAGAAGATCCAAGGGATACAGTAAACCTGAAGTGAAGCATCGGAATCTAAAACCGGTCTCACAGGAAAGTTGCAAAACGTAGACAGTAAGAACAACCAGTCTTCTTGTACTTGAGTCGGCATTGTGCTTTTGTATTTAATTCCGATGCAATTTCTGTGTTTCATCGTCAATAGGAAGGTCAGAGAGATATAGTATACCTGAAGTGAAGCATCGGAATCTATAACTAGTGTCACAGGAATGGTTCAAAACATTCGCAGTAAGAAGAGTCAGTTTTCTTGTACTTAAGTCCGCATTGTGCCTTTTCTATTTAATTCCGATGCAATTTCTGTGTTCCATCGTCAATAAGAAGGTCCAAGGGATACAGTAAACATATAGTGAAGCATCGGAATCTAAAACTCGTCTCACAGGAAATGTTGAAATCATAGTCAGTAGGAATGGTCAGTCTTCTTGTACTTAAGTCAGCATTGTGCCTTTTGTATTTAATTCCGATTCAATTTCTGTGTTTCATCGTCAATAAGAAGGTCAGAGGGATACAGTAAACCAGAAGTGAAGCATCGGAATCTATAACTAGTGTCACAGGAATGGTTCAAAGCATAGACATTAGGAAGAGTCAGTCTTCTTGTACTTAAGTCGGCATTGTGCCATTTCTATTTAATTCCGTTATAATTTCTATGTTTCATCGTCAATACGAAGGTCAGAGGTATACAGTAAACCTTAAGTGAAGCATCGGAATCTATAATTAGTGTCACATAAATGGTTCATAACATACACAGTAAGAAGAGTCAGTTTTCTTGTACTTAAGTCGGCATTGTGCCTTTTGTATTTAATTCTAATGCAATTTCTGGGTTTCACCGTCAATAAGAAGGTCCAAGGGATACAGTAAACATATAGTGAAGCATCGGAATCTAAAATTAGTGTCACAGGAAATGTTCAAAACATAGTCAGTAAGAAGAGTCAGTCTTCTTGTACTTAAGTCGGCAGTGTGACTTTTGTATTTAATTCCGATGCAATTTCTGTGTTTCATCGTCTATAAGAAGGTCCAAAGGGATACAGTGAACCTGAAGTGAAGCATCGGAATCTAAAACTGGCCTCACAGGAGGAATTCAAAACATAGGCAGTAAGAAGAGTTAGTTTTCTTGTACGTAAGTCAGCATTGTTCCTTTTCTATTTAATTCTGATTCAATTTCTGTGTTTCGTCGTCAATAAGAAGGTCCAAGTGTTACAGTGAACCTGAAGTGAAGCTTCGGAATCTAAAAACCAATCTCACAGGAAAGCTTCAGAGCATAAACAGTAAGAAGAGCCAGTCATCTTGTACTTGAGTCGGCAATGTGCCTTTTGTATTTAATTCCGCTGCAATTTCTGTGTTTAATCGTCAATAAGAAGGTCAGAGGGATACGGTAATACATATAGTCAAGCACCGGAATCAAAAACTGGTCTCACAGATAATGTTCAAAACATAGTCAGTAAGAAGAGTCAGTCTTCTTGTACTTAAGTCGGCATTGTGCCTTTTCTATTTAATTCCGATGCAATTTCTGTGTTTTGTCGCCAATAGGCAGGTCCAAGGGATACATTAAACCTGAAGTGAAGCATCGAAATCTAAAGCTGGTCTCACAGGAAAGGTTCAAAGCATAGACAGTAAGAAGAGCCAGTCTTCTTGAACTTGAATCGGCATTGTGCCTTTTGTATTTAATTCCGATGCCATTTCTGTGTTTCATCGTCAATAAGAAGGTCCAAGGGATACAGTAAACATATAGTGAAGCATCAGAATCTAAAACTGGTCTCACAGGAAATGTTCAAAACATAGTCAGTAAGAAGAGTCAGTCTTCTTGTACTTAAGTCGGCATTGTGACTTTTGTATTTAATTCCGATGCAATTTCTGTGTTTCATCGTCAATAAGAAGGTCCAAAGGGATACAGTAAACCTGAAGTGAAGCATCGGAATCTAAAACTGGCCTCACAGGAGAGGTTCAAAACATAGGCAGTAAGAAGAGTTAGTTTTCTTGTACGTAAGTCAGCATTGTGCCTTTTCTATTTAATTCTGATTCAATTTCTGTGTTTCGTCGTCAATAAGAAGGTCCAAGTGTTACAGTAATCCTGAAGTGAAGCATCGGAATCTAAAACCAATCTCACAGGAAAGCTTCAGAGCATAAACAGTAAGAAGAGCCAGTCATCTTGTACTTGAGTCGGCAATGTGCCTTTTGTATACAATTCCGATGCAATTTCTGTGTTTCATTGTCAATAAGAAGGTCAGAGGGATACAGTAAACCTGAAGTGAAGCATCTTAATCTATAACTAGTGACACAGAAATGGTTCAAAACATAGACAGTAAGAAGAGTCAGTTTTCTTGTACTTAAGTCGACATTGTACCTTTTCTCTTTAATTCCGATGCAATTTCTGTGTTTCGACGACAATAAGAAGGTCCATGGGATACAGTAAACCTGAAGTGAAGCATCGGAATCTAAAACCGGTGTCACAGAAGAGGTTCAAAACACAGGCAGTAAGAAGAGCCAGTCTTCTTACACTTGAGTCGGCATTGTGCCTTTTGTATTTAATTCCGCTGCAATTTCTGTGTTTATTCGTCAATAAGAAGGTCAGAGGTATACGGTAATACATATGGTCAAGCACCGGAATCAAAAACTGGTCTCACAGATAATGTTCAAAACATAGTCAGTAAGAAGAGTCAGTCTTCTTGTACTTAAGTCAGTATTGTGCCTTTTCTATTTAATTCCGATGCAATTTCTGTGTTTTGTCGTCAATAGGAAGGTCCAAGGGATACATTAAACCTGAAGTGAAGCATCGGAATCTAAAGCCGGTCTCACAGGAAAGGTTCAAAGCATAGACAGTAAGAAGAGCCAGTCTTCTTGAACTTGATTCGCCATTGTGCCTTTTGTAATTAATTCCGATGCCATTTCTGTGTTTCATCGTCGATAAGAAGGTCAGAGGGATACAGTAAACCTGTGGTGAAACATCGCAATCAATAACTAGTGTCACAGGAATGGTTCGAAGCATAGACTGTAAGAAGTGTCAGCCTTCTTGTACTTACGTCGGCAATGTGACTTTTATATTTAATACCGATGCAATTTCCGTGTTTCATCGTCACTTAGAAGGTCCAATGGATACAGTAAACCCGAAATGAAGCATCGGAAACTACAACTAGTGTCACAGGAATGGTGCAAAACATAGACAGTAGAAAGAGTCAGTCTTCTTGTACTTGAGTCGGCATTGTGCCTTTTGTATTTAATTCCGATGCAATTTCTGTGTTTCATCGGCAATAAGAAGGTCGGAGGGATACGGTAAACCTGAAGTGAAGCATCGGAATCTATAACTAGTGTCACAGGAATCTTTCAAAACATAGACAGTAAGAAGAGCCATTCTTCTTGTAACTGAGTCGGCATTGTGCCTATGTCTTTAATACCTATGCAATTTCTGTGTTTCATCGTCAATAAGAAGGTCAGAGGGATACAGGAACCCTGAAGTGAAGCATCGGAATCTAAAACCGGTATCACAGGAAAGGTTCAAAACACAGGCAGTAAGAAGAGCCAGTCTTCTTACACTTGAGTTGGCATTGTGCCTTTTGTATTTAATTCCGCTGCAATTTCTGTGTTTATTCGTCAATAAGAAGGTCAGAGGGATACGGTAATACATATAGTCAAGCACCGGAATCAAAAACTGGTCTCACAGATAATGTTCAAAACATAGTCAGTAAGAAGTGTCAGTCTTCTTGTACTTTGTGCCTTTTCTATTGAATTAAGATGCAATTTCTGTGTTTTGTCGTCAATAGGAATGTCCAAGGGATACATTAAACCTGAAGTGAAGCATCGGAATCTAAAGCCGGTCTCACAGGAAAGGTTCAAAGCATAGACAGTAAGAAGAGCCAGTCTTCTTGAACATGATACGGCATTGTGCCTTTAGTAATTAATTCCGATGCCATTTCTGTGTTTCATCGTCAATAAGAAGGTCAGAGGGATACAGTAAACCTGTGGTGAAGCATCGCAATCAGTAACTAGTGTCACAGGAATGGTTCGAAGCATAGACTGTAAGAAGTGTCAGTCTTCTTGTACTTACGTCGGCAATGTGACTTTTATATTTAATACCGATGCAATTTCCGTGTTTCATCGTCAATTAGAAGGTCCAAGGGATACATAAACCCGAAATGAAGCTTCGGAATCTATAACTAGTGTCACAGGAATGGTGCAAAACATAGACAGTAGAAAGAGTCAGTCCTCTTGTACTTGAGTCGGCATTGTGCCTTTTGTATTTAATTCCGATGCAATTTCTGTGTTTCATCGGCAATAAGAAGGTCAGAGGGATACGGTAAACCCGAAGTGAAGCATCGGAATCTATAACTAGTGTCACAGGAATCTTTCAAAACATAGACAGTAAGAAGAGCCAGTCTTCTTGTAACTGAGTCGGCATTGTGCCTATGTCTTTAATACCTATGCAATTTCTGTGTTTCATCGTCAATAAGAAGGTCAGAGGGATACAGTAAACCTGAAGTGAAGCATCGGAATCTAAAGCCGGTCTCACGGGAAAGTTTAAAAACATAGACAGTAAGAAGAGCCAGTCTTCTTGTACTTGAGTCGGCATTGTGCCTTTTGTATTTAATTCCGATGCAATTTCTGTGTTTCATCGTCAATAAGAAGGTCAGAGAGATATAGTATACCTGAAGTGAAGCATGGGAATCTATAACTAGTGTCACAGGAATGGTTCAAATCATAGACAGTAAGAAGAGTCACTTTCCTTGTACTTATGTCGGCATTGTGCCTTTGTGTTTAATTCCAATGGAATTTCAGTGTTTCATCGTCAATAAGAAGGTCAGAGGGATACAGTGCACCTGAAGTGAAGCATCGGAATCTATAACTAGTGGCACAGGAATGGTTCAAATCATAGACAGTAATAAGAGTCAGTCTTCTTGTGCTTAAGTCGGCATTGTGCCTTTTGTATTTAATTCCGATGCAATTTCTGTGTTTCATCGTCAATAAGAAGGTCAGAGGGATACAGTAAACCTGAAGTGATGCATCGGAATCTATAACTAGTGTCACAGGAATGGTTCAAAACATAGACAGTAAGAAGAGTCAGTTTTCTAGTACTTAAGTCGGCATTGTGCCTTTTGTATTTAATTCCGAAGGAATTTCAGTGTTTCAACGTCAATAAGAAGGTCAGAGGGATACAGAAAACCTGAAGTGAAGATCGGAATCTATAACTAGTGTCACATAATGGTTCAAAACATAGACAGTTAGAAGAGTCAGTTTTCTTGTACTTAAGTCGGCATTGTGCCTTTTGTATTTAATTCCACTGCAATTTCTGTGTTTCATCGTCAATAAGAAGGTCAGAGGGATACAGTAAACATGAAGTGAAGCATCGGAATGTGTAACTAGTGACACAGGAATGGTTCAGAGCATAGACAGTAAGAAGAGTGAGTTTTCTTGTACTTAAGTCGGCATTGTGCCTTTTCTATTTAATTCCGATGCAATTTCTGTGTTTCGTCGACAATAAGAAGATCCAAGGGATACAGTAAACCTGAAGTGAAGCATCGGAATCTAAAACCGGTCTCACAGGAAAGTTGCAAAACGTAGACAGTAAGAACAACCAGTCTTCTTGTACTTGAGTCGGCATTGTGCTTTTGTATTTAATTCCGATGCAATTTCTGTGTTTCATCGTCAATAGGAAGGTCAGAGAGATATAGTATACCTGAAGTGAAGCATCGGAATCTATAACTAGTGTCACAGGAATGGTTCAAAACATTCGCAGTAAGAAGAGTCAGTTTTCTTGTACTTAAGTCCGCATTGTGCCTTTTCTATTTAATTCCGATGCAATTTCTGTGCTCCATCGTCAATAAGAAGGTCCAAGGGATACAGTAAACATATAGTGAAGCATCGGAATCTAAAACTCGTCTCACAGGAAATGTTGAAATCATAGTCAGTAGGAATGGTCAGTCTTCTTGTACTTAAGTCAGCATTGTGCCTTTTGTATTTAATTCCGATTCAATTTCTGTGTTTCATCGTCAATAAGAAGGTCAGAGGGATACAGTAAACCAGAAGTGAAGCATCGGAATCTATAACTAGTGTCACAGGAATGGTTCAAAGCATAGACATTAGGAAGAGTCAGTCTTCTTGTACTTAAGTCGGCATTGTGCCATTTCTATTTAATTCCGTTATAATTTCTATGTTTCATCGTCAATACGAAGGTCAGAGGTATACAGTAAACCTTAAGTGAAGCATCGGAATCTATAATTAGTGTCACATAAATGGTTCATAACATACACAGTAAGAAGAGTCAGTTTTCTTGTACTTAAGTCGGCATTGTGCCTTTTGTATTTAATTCTAATGCAATTTCTGGGTTTCACCGTCAATAAGAAGGTCCAAGGGATACAGTAAACATATAGTGAAGCATCGGAATCTAAAATTAGTGTCACAGGAAATGTTCAAAACATAGTCAGTAAGAAGAGTCAGTCTTCTTGTACTTAAGTCGGCAGTGTGACTTTTGTATTTAATTCCGATGCAATTTCTGTGTTTCATCGTCAATAAGAAGGTCCAAAGGGATACAGTGAACCTGAAGTGAAGCATCGGAATCTAAAACTGGCCTCACAGGAGGAATTCAAAACATAGGCAGTAAGAAGAGTTAGTTTTCTTGTACGTAAGTCAGCATTGTTCCTTTTCTATTTAATTCTGATTCAATTTCTGTGTTTCGTCGTCAATAAGAAGGTCCAAGTGTTACAGTGAACCTGAAGTGAAGCTTCGGAATCTAAAAACCAATCTCACAGGAAAGCTTCAGAGCATAAACAGTAAGAAGAGCCAGTCATCTTGTACTTGAGTCGGCAATGTGCCTTTTGTATTTAATTCCGCTGCAATTTCTGTGTTTAATCGTCAATAAGAAGGTCAGAGGGATACGGTAATACATATAGTCAAGCACCGGAATCAAAAACTGGTCTCACAGATAATGTTCAAAACATAGTCAGTAAGAAGAGTCAGTCTTCTTGTACTTAAGTCGGCTTTGTGCCTTTTCTATTTAATTCCGATGCAATTTCTGTGTTTTGTCGCCAATAGGCAGGTCCAAGGGATACATTAAACCTGAAGTGAAGCATCGAAATCTAAAGCTGGTCTCACAGGAAAGGTTCAAAGCATAGACAGTAAGAAGAGCCAGTCTTCTTGAACTTGAATCGGCATTGTGCCTTTTGTAATTAATTCCGATGCAATTTCTGTGTTTCATCGTCAATAAGAAGGTCAGAGGGATACAGTAAACCTGTGGTGAAGCATCGCAATCTATAACTAGTGTCACAGGAATGGTTCGAAGCATAGACTGTAAGAAGTGTTAGTCTTCCTGTACTTACGTCGGCAATGTGACTTTTATATTTAATACCGATGCAATTTCCGTGTTTCATCGTCAATTAGAAGGTCCAAGGGATACAGTAAACCCGAAATGAAGCATCGGAATCTATAACTAGTGTCACAGGAATGGTTCAAAACATAGACAGTAGGAAGAGTCAGTCTTCTTGTACTTGAGTCGGCATTGTGCCTTTTGTATTTAATTCCGATGCAATTTCTGTGTTACATCGGCAATAAGAAGGTCAGAGGGATACAGTAAACCTGAAGTGAAGCATCGGAATCTATAACTAGTGTCACAGGAATCTTTCAAAACATAGACAGTAAGAAGAGTTAGTCTTCTTGTAACTGAGTCGGCATTGTGCCTATGTATTTAATACCTATGCAATTTCTGTGTTTCATCGTCAATAAGAAGGTCAGAGGGATACAGTAAACCCGAAATGAAGCATCGGAATCTATAACTAGTGTCACAGGAATGGTTCAAAACATAGACAGTAGGAAGAGTCAGTCTTCTTGTACTTGAGTCGGCATTGTGCATTTTGTATTTAATTCCGATGCAATTTCTGTGTTTCATCGGCAATAAGAAGGTCAGAGGGATACAGTAAACCTGAAGTGAAGCATCGGAATCTATAACTAGTGTCACAGGAATCTTTCAAAACATAGACAGTAGGAAGAGTCAGTCTTCTTGTACTTGAGTCGGCGTTGTGCCTTTTGTATTTAATTCCGATGCCATTTCTGTGTTTCATCGTCAATAAGAAGGTCAGAGCGATACAGTAAACCTGAAGTGAAGCATCGGAATCGATAACTAATGTCACAGGAATGGTTCAAAACACAGACAGCATGAAGAGTTCGATTTCTTGTACTTAAGTCGGCATTGTGCTTTTTGTATTTAATTACGATGCAATATCTGTGTTTCATCGTCAATAAGAAGGTCAGAAGGAGACAGTAAACCTGAAGTGAAGCATCGAAATCCATACCTAGTGTCACAGGAATGGTTCAAAAGAAAGACAGTGAGAAGAGTTAGTTTTCTCGTACTTAAGTCGGCATTTTGCCTTTTGTATTTAATTCCGATGCCATTTCTGTGTTTCATCGTCAATAAGAAGGTCAGAGAGATACAAAAAACCTGAAGGGGACCATCGGAATCCATAACTAGTGTCCCAGGAATGGTTCAAAACATAGACAGTAAGAAGAATCAGTTTTCTTGTACTTAATTCGGCATTGTGCACTTTGTATTTAATTGCGATGCAATTTCTGTGTTTCATCGACAATAAGAAGGTCAGAGCGATACAGTAAACCTGAAGTGAAGCATCGGAGTCGATAACTAATGTCACAGGAATGGTTCAAGACACAGACAGTATGAAGAGTTAGATTTTTTGTACTTAAGTCGGCATTGTGCTTTTTGTATTTAATTCCGATGCAATTTCTGTGTTTCATCGTCAATAAGAAGGTCAGAGGGATACAGTAAACCTGAAGTGAAGCATCGAAAACCATAACTAGTGTCACAGGAATGGTTCAAAACAAAGTCAGTGAGAAGAGTCAGTTTTCTCGTACTTAAATCGGCATTTTGCCTTTTGTATTTAATTCCGATGCAATTTCTGTGTTTCATCGTCAATAAGAAGGTCCATGGGATACAGTAAACATATAGTGAAGCATCGGAATCTAAAATTAGTCTCACAGGAAATGTTCAAAACATAGTCAGTAAGGAGAGACAGTCTTCTTGTACTTAAGTCGGCATTGTGCGTTTTGTGTTTAATTCCGGTGCAATTTCTGTGTTTCATCGTCAATAAGAAGGTCCAAGGGATACAGTAGACATATAGTGAAGAATCGGAATATTAAACCGGTCTCAAAGGAAAGTTTCTAAACATAGACAGTAAGAAGAGCCAGTCTTCTTCTACTTAAGTCGGCATTGTGCATTTTGTATATAATTCCGATGCCATTTCCGTGTTTCATCGTCAATAAGAAGGTCAGAGAGATACAGTAAACATGAAATAAAGCATCGGAACCTATAACTAGTGTCACAGGATTGGTTTTAAACATAGACAGTAGGAAGTGTCAGTTTTCTTGTACTTAAGTCGGCATTGTGCCTTTTGTAATTAATTCCGATGCAATTTCTGTGTTTCATCGTCAATAAGAAGGTCCAAGGGATACGGTATACCTGAAGTGAAGCATCGGAATCTATAACTAGTTTCACAGGAATGGTTTAAAACATACACAGTAAGAAGAGCCAGTCTTCTTGTACTTGAGTCACAATTGTGATTATGTATTTAATTCCGATGCAATTTCTGTGTTTCATCGTCAATAAGAAGGTCAGAGGGATTCAGTAAACCTGAATTGAAGCATCGGAATCTATAACTAGTGTCACAGGAATGGTTCAAAACATAGACAGTCGGAAGAGTAGTTCTCTTGTACTTAATTCGGCATTGTGCTTTTGTATTTGATTCCGATGCAATTTCTGTGTTTCATCGTCGATAAGAAGGTCAGAGGGATGCAGTAAACCTGAAGTGAATCATCGGAATCTATAACTAGTGTCATGGGAATGCTTCAAAACATAGACAGTAAGAAGAGTCAGTTTTCTTGTACTTAACACGGCATTGTGCCTTTTCTATTTAATTCCGATGCAATATCTGTGTTTCATCGTCAATAGGAAGGTCAGAGAGATACAGTAAACCTGAAGTGAAGCATCGGACTCTATAACTAGTGTCACAGGAATCTTTCAAAACATAGACAGTAAGAAGAGCCAGTCTTCTTGTACTTGAGTCGGCATTGTGCCTATGTATTTAATACGTATGCAATTTCTGTGTTTCATCGTCAATAAGAAGGTCAGAGGGATACAGTAAACCTGAAGTGAAGCATCGGAATCTATAACTAGTGTCAAAGGAATGGTTCAAAACCTAGACAGTAGGAAGAGCCAGTCTTCTTGTAGTTGAGTCAGCATTGTGCCTTTTGTATTTAATTCCGATGCAACTTCTGTGTTTCATCGTCAATAAGAAGGTCAGAGGGATACAGTAAACCTGAAGTGAAGCATCGTAATGTGTAACTAGTGTCACAGGAATGGTTCAAATCATAGACAGTAGGAAGAGTCAGTTTTCTTGTACTTAGGTCGGCATTGTGGCTTTTCTATTTAATTCCAATGCAATTTCTGTGTTTCGTCGTCAATAAGAAGGTCCAAGGGATACAGTAAACCTGAAGTGAAGCATCGGAATCTAAAACCGGTCTCACAGGAAAGTTTCAAATCATAGACAGTAAGAAGAACCAGACTTCTTCTACTTGAGTCGGCATTGTGCCTTTTGTATTTAATTCCGATGCAATTTCTGTATTTCATCGTTAATACGAAGGTCAGAGAGATACAGTATACCTGAAGTGAAGCATCGGAATCTATAACTATTGTCACAGGAATGGTTAAAAACGTAAACAGTAAGAAGAGTCAGTTTTCTTGTACTTAAGTCGCCATTGTGCCTTTTCTATTTAATTCCGATGCAATTTCTGTGTTTCATCGTCGATAAGAAGGTCGAAGGCATACAGTAAACATATAGTGAAGCATCGGAATCTAAAACTGGTCTCACAGGAAATGTTGAAATCATAGTCAGTAAGAAGAGTCAGTCCTCATGTACTTAAGTCGGCTTTGTGCCTTTTGTATTTAATTCTAATGCAATTTCTGGGTTTCACCGTCAATAAGAAGATCCAAGGGATACAGTAAACATATAGGGAAGCATCGGAATCTAAAATTAGTCTCACAGGAAATGTTCAAAACATAGTCAGTAAGATGAGTCAGTCTTCTTGTACTTAAGTCGGCATTGTGCGTTTTGTATTTAATTCCTATGCAATTTCTATGTTTCATCGTCAATAAGAAGGTCAGAGGGATACAGTAAACATATAGTGAAGCATCCGAATCTAAAATTAGTCTCATAGGAAATGTGCAAATATAGTCAGTAAGAAGAGTCAGTCTTCTTGTACTTAAGTCGGCAATGTGCCTTTTGTATTTAATTCCGATGCAATTTCTGTGTTACTTCGTCAATAAGAATGTCAGAGTTATACAGTAAACCTGAAGTGAAGCATCGGAATCAATAACTAGTGTCAACGGAGTCTTTCACAACATAGACAGTAAGAAGAGTCAGTTCTCTTGTACTTAAGTCGGCATTGTGCCTTTTGTATTTAATTCCGATGCAATATCTGTGTTTCATCGTCAATAAGAAGGTCAGAGGGATACAGTATATCTGAAGTGAAGCATCGGAATCTATAACTAGTGTCACGGGAGTCTTTCAAAACATAGACAGTAAGAAGAGTCAGTTATCTTGTACTTAAGTCGGGATTGTGCCTTTTCTATTTAATTCCGATGCAATTTCTGTGTTTCATCGTCAATAAGAGGGTCAGAGGGATACAGTTAACCAGAAGTGAAGCATCGGAATCTATAACTAGTGTCACAGGAATGGTTCAAAACATAGACAGAAATAAGAGCCAGTCTTCTTGTACTTGAGTCACAATTGTGATTATGTATTTAATTCCGATGCAATTTCTGTGTTTCATCGTCAATAAGAAGGTCAGAGGGATTCAGTAAACCTGAAGTGAAGCATCGGAATCTATAACTAGTGTCACAGGAATGGTTCAAAACATAGACAGTAGGAAGAGTAGTTCTCTTGTACTTAATTCGGCATTGTGCTTTTGTATTTGATTTCGATGCAATTTCTGTGTTTCATCGTCAATAAGAAGGTCAGAGGAATGCAGTAAACCTGAAGTGAATCATCGGAATCTATAACTAGTGTCATGGGAATGCTTCAAAACATAGACAGTAATAAGAGTCAGTTTTCTTGTACTTAACCCGGCATTGTGCCTTTTCTATTTAATTCCGATGCAATATCTGTGTTTCATCGTCAATAAGAAGGTCAGAGAGATACAGTAAACCTGAAGTGAAGCATCGGAATCTATAACTAGTGTCACAGGAATCTTTCAAAACATAGACAGTAAGAAGAGCCAGTCTTCTTGTACTTGAGTCGGCATTGTGCCTTTTCTATTTAATTCCGATGCAATATCTGTGTTTCATCGTCGATACGAAGGTCCAAGGGATACAGTAAACATATAGTGCAGCATCGGAATCTAAAACTGGTCTCACAGGAAATGTTGAAATCATAGTCAGTAGGAAGAGTCAGTCTTCATGTACTTAATTCGGCATTGTGCCTTTTGTATTTAATTCTGATGCAATTTCTGTGTTTCATCGTCAATAAGAAGGTCCAAGGGATACAGTAAACATATAGTGAAGCATCGGAATCTAAAATTGGTCCCACAGGAAACGTTCAAAACATAGTCAGTAAGAAGACTCAGTCTTCATGTACTTAAGTCAGCATTGTGCGTTTTGAATTCAATTCCGATGCAATTTCTGTGTTTCATCGTAAATAAGAAGCTCCAAGGGATACAGTAAACATATAGTGAAGCATCGGAATCTAAAACTGGTCTCACATGAAGTGTTCAAAGGATAGTCAGTAAGAAGAATCAGTCTTCTTGTACTTAAGTCGGCATTGTGCCTTTTGTATTTAATTCCGATGCAATTTCTGTGTTTCATCGTCAATTTGGAAGGTCCAAGGTATACAGTAAAACTGAAGTGAAGCATCGGAATCTAAAACTGGTCTCACAGGAAAGTTTCAAAACATAGACAGTAAGAAGAGTTAGTTATCTTGTACTTAAGTCAGCATTGTGCCTTTACTATTTAATTCTGATTCTATTTCTTTGTTTCGTCGTCTGTAAGCTGGTCCAAGTTATACAGTAAACCTAAAGTGAAGAATCGGAAACTGCAACCGGTCTCACAGGAAAACTTCATAACATAGACAGTAAGAAGAGCCAGTCTACTTGTACTTGAGTCGGCATTGTGCATTTTCAATTTAATTCCGATGCAATTTCTGTCTGTAATCGTCAATACGAAGGTCAGAGGGATACAGAAAACCTTAGGTGAAGCATCGGAATCTATAACTAGTGTCACAGGAATGGTTCAAAACGTAGACAGTAGGATGAGTCAGTTTTCTTGTACTTAAGTCGGCATTGTGCCTTTTCTATTTAATTCCGATACAATTTCTTTGTTTCGACGTCAATAAGAAGGTCCATGGAATACAGTAAACCTGAAGTGAAGCATCGGAATCTAAAACCGGTCTCACAGGAAAGGTTCTAAACATAGTAAGTAAGAAGAGTCAGTCTTCTTGTACTTAAGTCGGCATTGTGCCTTTTCCATTTAATTCCGATGCAATTTCTGTGTTTCCTCGTCAATAAGAAGGTCCAGGGGATACGGTAAACCTGAAGTCAAGTATAGAAATCGATAACTAGTGTCACAGGAAGGGTTCAAAATATAGACAGTAAGAAGAGTCAGTCTTTTTGTACTTATGTCGGCATTGTGCCATTTCTATTTAATTCCGATGCAATTCTGTGTTTCATTGTGAATAAGTATGTCAGCGGGATACAGTAAACCTGAAGTGAAGCATCGAAATCTATAACTAGTGTCACAGGAATGGTTCAAACCATAGACAGTAGGAAGAGTCAGTCTTGTTGTACTTAAGTCGGCATTGTGCCTTTTCTATTTAATTCCGATGCAATTTCTCTGTTTCGTCGTCAATAAGAAGGTCCAAGGGATACAGTAAACCTGAAGTGAAGCATCGGAATCTATAACTAGTATCAAAGGAATGGTTCAAAACATAGACAGAAGGAAGAGTCAATCTTCTTGAACTTAAGCCGGCATTGTGCCTCTTCTATTTAAATCCGATGCAATTTCTGTGTTTCGTCGTCAATAAGAAGGTCCAAGCGATACAGTAAACATACAGAGAAGCATCGGAATCTAAAACTGGTCTCACAGGAAATGTTCAAAGCATAGTCAGTAAGAAGAGTAAGTCTTCTTGTACTTATGTTGGCATTCTGCTATTTCTATTTAATTCCGATGCAATTTTTGTGTTTCGTCGTCAATAAAAAGGTCCAAGGGATACAGCAAACCTGAAGTGAAACATAGGAAAATATAACTAGTGTCAAAGGAAAGGTTCAAAACATAGACAGTAAGAAGAGTCAGTCTTCTTGTACTTAAGTCGCCATTGTGCCTATTGTATTTAATTCCGTTTCAATTTCTGTGTTACATCGTCAATATGAAGGTCAGAGGGATACATTAAACCTAAAGTGAAGCATCGGAATCTAAAACTGGTCTCACAGGAAATGTTCAAAACATAGTCAGTAAGAAGTGTAAATCTTCTTGTACTTAAGTAGGCATTGTGCCTTTTCTATTTAATTCCGATGCAATTTCGGTGTTTCGTCGTCAATAAGAAGGTCCAAGGGATACAGCAAACCGGAAGTGAAACATAGGAATATATAACCAGTGTCACAGGAAAGGTTCAAAACGTAGACAGTAAGAAGAGTCAGTCTTTTTGTACTTAAGTCGCCATTGTGCCTATTGTATTTAATCCCGATGCAATTTCAGTATTACATCGTCAATAAAAAGTCAGAGGCATACAGTAAACCTAAAGTGAAGCATCGGAATCTATAACTAGTGGCACAGGAATGGTTCAATACACAGTCTGTAAGATGAGTCACTCTTCTTGTACTTAAGTCGGCATTGTGCTTTTTCTATTTAATTCCGATGCAATTTCTGTGTTTCGTCGTCAATAACAAGGTCCAAGGGATACAGTAAACCCGAAGTGAAGCATCGGAATCTATAACTAGTGTCACAGGAATGGTTCAAAACATAGAGAGTAGGAAGAGTTAGTCTTCTTGTACTTAAGTCTGCATTGTGCCTTTTCTATTTAATTCCGATGCAATTTCTGTGCTTCGACGTCAATAAGAAGGTCCAGGGGATACAGTAAACCTGAAGTGGAGCATCGGAATCTCTAATTGGTGTCACAGGAATCTTTCAAAATATACACAGTACTTAAGTCGGCATTGTGCCTTTTCTATTTAATTCCGATTCAATTTCTGTGTTTCATCGTCAATAAGAATGTCAGAGGGATACAGTAAACCTGAAGTGGAGCATCGGAATCTATAACTAGTGTCTCAGGAATGGTTCAAAACATATACAGTAGGAAGAGTCAGTCTTCTTTACTTAAGTCGGCATTGTGCCTTTTCTATTTAATTCAAATGCAATTTCTGTGTTTCGTCGTCAATAAGAAGGCCTAAGGGATGCAGTAAAACTGATTTGAAGCATCGGAATCTACAACTAGTGTCACAGGAAAAGTTCAAATCATAGACAGTAAGAAGAGTCAGTCTTCTTGTACTTAAGTCGGCATTGTGCCTTTTGTATTTAATTTCGATGCAATTTCTGTGTTTCATCTTCAATAAGAAGATCAGAGGGATACAGTAAACCTGAAGTGTAGCATCGGAATTTATTACTAGTGTCACAGGAATGGTTCAAAACGTAGACCGTAGGAAGAGTCAGTCTTATTGTACTTATTTCGGCATTGTGCCTTTTCTATTTAATTCCGATGCAATTTCTATGTTTCGTCGTAAATAACAAGGCCAGAGGGATACAGTAAACCTGAAGTGAAGCATCGAAATCTATAACTAGTGTCACTGGAATGGTTCAAACATAGGCAGTAGGAAGAGTCAGTCTTCTTGTACTTAAGTCGGCATTGTGCCTTTTGTATTTAATTTCGAGGCAATTTCATTGTTTCATCGTTAATAAGAAGGTCCAAACAATACTGTGAACATATAGTGAAGCTTCGGAATCAAAAACTGGTCTCACAGGAAATGTTCGAAAGATAGTCAATAAGAAGAGTCAGTCTTCTTGGACATGAATCGGCATTGTGCCCTTTCTATTTATTTCCGATACAATTTCTGTGTTTCGTCTTCAATAAGAAGGTCCTGGGGATACAGTAAACATGAAGTGAAGCATCGGAATCGATAAGTAGTGTCACAGGAATGGTTCAAAATATAGACAGTAAGAAGAGTCAGTCTTCTTGTACTTAAGTCGGCATTGTGCCTTTTCTATTTTATTCCGATTCAATTTCTGTGTTTCATCGTCAATAAGAATGTCAGAGGGATTCAGTAAACCTGAAGTGAAGCATCAAAATCTATAACTAGTGTCACAGGTATGGTTCAAAACATAGGCAGTAGGAAGAGTCAGTCCTCTTGTACTTAAGTCTGCATTGTGCCCTTTCTATTTAATTCCGATGCAATTTCTGTGTTTTGACGTCAATAAGAAGGTCCAGGGGATACAGTAAACCTGAAGTGAATCATCGGAATCTCTAACTGGTGTCTCAGGAAAGGTTCAAAGTATAGACAGTAAGAAGAGTCAGTCTTCTAGTACTTAAGTCGGCATTGTGCCTTTTCTATTTAATTCCGATTCAATTTCTGTGTTTCATCGTCAATACGAATGTCGGAGGGATACATTAAACCTGAAGTGAAGCATCGGAATCTATAACTAGTGTCAAAGGAAAGGTTCAAAACATAGACAGAAGCAAGAGTCAGTCTTCTTGAACTTAAGTCGGCAATGTGCCTCTTCTATTTAAATCCGATGCAAGTTCTGTGTTTCGTCGTCAATAAGAAGGTCCAAGGGATGCAGTAAATCTGAATTGAAGCATCGGAATCTATAGCTAGTGTCACTGGAAATTTTCAAAACATAGTCAGGAAGAAAAACAAGTCTTCTTGTACTTAAGTTGGCATTGTGCCTTTTCTATTTAATTCCGATGCAATTTCTGTGTTTCGTCGTCAATAAGAAGGTCCAAGGGATACAGCAAACCCGAAGTGAAACATAGGAATATATAACTAGTGTCACAGGAAAGGTTCAAAACATAGACAGTAACAAGAGTCGGTCTTCTTGTACTTAAGTCCCCATTGTGCCTTTTGTATTTAATTCCGATGCAATTTCTGCGTTACATCGTCAATAAGAAGGTCAGAGGGATACAGTAAACCTAAAGTGAAGCATCGGAATCTATAACTAGTGTCACAGGAATGGTTCAAAACACAGTCTGTAAGATGAGTCAGTATTCGGTACTTAAGTCGGCATTGTGCTTTTTCTATTTAATTCCGATGCAATTTCTGTGTTTCGACGTCAAGAAGAAGGTCCAAGGGATATAGTAAACCTGAAGTGTAGCATCGGAATTTATAACTAGTGTCACAGGAATGATTCAAAACATAGACAGTAGGAAGAGTCAGTCTTATTGTACTTCATTTGCATTGTGCCTTTTCTATTTAATTCCGATGCTATTTCTGTGTTTCGTCGTCAATAAGAGGGTCAGAGGGATACAGTAAACCTGAAGTGAAGCATCGAAATCTATAACTAGTGTCACAGGAATGGTTAAAACATAGACAGTTGGAAGAGTCAGTCTTCTTGTACTTAAGTCGGCATTGTTCCTTTTGTATTTAATACCGATGCAATTTTTGTGTTTCATCGTCAATAAGAAGGTCCAAGGGATACAGTAAACATATAGTGAAGCATCGGAATCTAAAACTGGTCTCACAGGAAATGTTCAAAACATAGTCAGTAAGAAGAGTCAGTCTTCTTGTACTTAAGTCTGCATTGTGTCTTTTGTAATTAATTCCGATGCAATTTCTGTGTTTCATCGTCAATAAGAAGGTCCAAGGGATACAGTAAACATATAGTGAAACATCGGAATCTAAAACTGGTTTAACAGGAAATGTTCAAAACATAGTCAGTAAGAAGAGTCAGTCTTTATGTACTTAAGTCTGCATTGTGCTTTTGTAATTAATTCCGATGCAATTTCTGTGTTTCATCGACAATAAGAAGGTCCAAGGGATACAGTAAACATATAGTGAAGCATCGGAATCTAAAACTGGTCTCACAGGAAATGTTCAAAACATAGTCAGCAAGAAGAGTCAGTCTTTTTGTACTTAAGTCTGCATTGTGCATTTTGTAATTAATTCCGATGCAATTTCTGTGTTTCATCGTCAATAGGAAGGTCCAAGGGATACAGTAAACATATAGTGAAGCATCGGAATCTAAAACTGGTCTCACAGGATATGTTCAGAACACAGTCAGTAAGAAGAGTCAGTCTTCTTGTACTTAATTCGGCAATGTGCCTTTTCTATTTAATTCCGATGCAATTTCTGTGTTTCGTCGTCAACAAGAAGTTCCAAGGGATACAGTAAACCTGAAGTGAAGCAGCGGAACCTAAAACCGGTCTCACAGGAAAGGCTCATAACATAGAGAGTAAGAAGAGAGAGTCATCTTGTATTTGAGTCGGCATTGTGCCTATCGTATTTAATTCCGATGCAATTTCTGTGTTTCGTCGTCAATAAGAAGGTCACAGGGATGCAGTAAACCTGAAGTGAAGCATCGGAGTCTATAACTAGTGTCACAGGAATGGTTAAAACATAGACAGTTAGAAGAGTCAGTCTTCTTGTACTTAAGTCGGCATTGTGCCTTTTGTATTTATTACCGATGCAATTTCTGTGTTTCATCGTCAATAAGAAGGTCCAAGGGATACAGTAAACATATAGTGAAGCATCGGAATCTAGAACTGGTCTCACAGGAAATGTTCACCACATAGTCAGTAAGAAGAGTCTGTCTTCTTGTACTTAAGTCGGCATTGTGCCGTTTGTATTTAGTTCAGATGCAATTTCTGTGTTTCATCGTCAATAAGAAAGTCAGAGGGATACAGAAAACCTGTAGTGAAGCATCGGAATCTATAACTAGTGTCACAGGAATGGTTCAAAACATAGACAGTAGGAAGATGCAGTCTTCTTGTACTTAAGTCGGCATTGTGCCTTTTCTATTTAATTCAAATGCAATTTCTGTGTTCGTCGTCAATAAGAAGGTCACAGGGATACAGTAAACCTGAAGTGAAGCATCGGAATCTATATCTAGTGTCACATGAAAGGTTCAAAACATAGACAGTAAGAAGAGTCAGTCTGCTTGGACATGAGTCGGCATTGAGCCATTTGTATTTAATTCCGATGCAATTACTGTGCTTCATCGTCAATACGAAGGTCAGAGGGATACAGTAAACCTGAAGTGAAGCATCGGAATCTATAACTAGTGTCACAGGATTGGTTCAAAACATACACAGCAAGAAGAGTCAGTCTTCTTGTACTTAAGTCGGCATTGTGCCTTTTGTATTTATTTCCAATGCAATTTCTGTGTTTCGTCGTCAATAAGAAGGTCCAAGGGATAGCGTAAACCTGAAGTGAAGCATCGGAATGTAAAACCGTCCTCACAGGAAAGGTTCAAAACATAGAGAGTAAGAAGAGTCAGTCATCTTGTATTTGAGTCGGCATTGTGCCCTTTGTATTTAATTCCGATGTAATTTCTGTGTTTCATCGTCATTAAGAAGGTCAGAGGGATACAGTAAACCTGAAGTGAAGCATCGGAATCTATAACTAGTGTCACAGGAATGGTTAAAACATAGACAGTAGGAAGAGTCAGTCGTTTTGTACTTAAGTCGGCATTGTGTTTTTTGTATTTAATTCCGATGCAATATCTGTGTTTCGTCGTCAATAAGAAGTTCCAAGGGATACAGTGAACCTGAAGTGAAGCATCGGAATCTATGACTAGTGTCACAGGAATATTTCAAACAAAGACAGTAAGAAGAGTCAGTTTTCTTTTACTTAAGTCGGCATTGTGCCATTTCTATTTATTTCCGATGCAATTTCTGTGTTTCATCGTCAATAAGAATGTCAGAGGGATACAGTAAACCTGAAGTGAAGCATCGAAATCTATAAGTAGTGTCACAGGAATGGTTCAAAACATAGGCAGTAGGAAGAGTCAGTCTTCTTGAACTTAAGTCGGCTTTGTGCCTCTTCTATTTTAATCCGATGCAATTTCTGTGTTTCGTCGTCAATAAGAAGGTCCAAGCGATACAGTAAACATACAAAGACGCATCGGAATCTAAAACTGGTCTCACAGGAAATGTTCAAAACATAGTCAGTAAGAAGAGTAAGTCTTCTTGTACTTAAGTTGGCATTCTGCCTTTTCTATTTAATTCCGTTGCAATTTATGTGTTTCGTCGTCAATAAAAAGGTCCAAGGGATACAGCAAACCTGAAGTGAAACATAGGAAAATATAACTAGTGTCAAAGGAAAGGTTCAAAACATAGACAGTAAGAAGAGTCAGTCTTCTTGTACTTAAGTCGCCATTGTGCCTATTGTATTTAATTCCGTTTCAATTTCTGTGTTACATCGTCAATATGAAGGTCAGAGGGATACATTAAACCTAAAGTGAAGCATCGGAATCTAAAACTGGTCTCACAGGAAATGTTCAAAACATAGTCAGTAAGAAGAGTAAGTCTTCTTGTACTTAAGTAGGCATTGTGCCTTTTCTATTTAATTCCGATGCAATATCGGTGTTTCGTCGTCAGTAAGAAGGTCCAAGGGATACAGCAAACCGGAAGTGAAACATAGGAATATATAACCAGTGTCACAGGAAAGGTTCAAAACATAGACAGTAAGAAGAGTCAGTCTTTTTGTACTTAAGTCGCCATTGTGCCTATTGCATTTAATTCTGATGCAATTTCAGTATTACATCGTCAATAAAAAGTCAGAGGGATACAGTAAACCTAAAGTGAAGCATCGGAATCTATAACTAGTGGCACAGGAATGGTTCAATACACAGTCTGTAAGATGAGTCAGTCTTCTTGTACTTAAGTCGGCATTGTGCTTTTTCTATTTAATTCCGATGCAATTTCTGTGTTTCGTCGTCAATAACAAGGTCCAAGGGATACAGTAAACCCGAAGTGAAGCATCGGAATCTATAACTAGTGTCACAGGAATGGTTCAAAACATAGAGAGTAGGAAGAGTTAGTCTTCTTGTACTTAAGTCTGCATTGTGCCTTTTCTATTTAATTCCGATGCAATTTCTGTGCTTCGACGTCAATAAGAAGGTCCAGGGGATACAGTAAACCGGAAGTGAAGCATCGGAATCTCTAACTGGTGTCATAGGAATCTTTCAAAATATAGACAGTAAGAAGAGTCAGTCTTCTAGTACTTAAGTCGGCATTGTGCCTTTTCTATTTAATTCCGATTCAATTTCTGTGTTTCATCGTCAATAAGAATGTCAGTGGGATACAGTAAACCTGAAGTTAAGCATCGGAATCTATAACTAGTGTCTCAGGAATGGTTCAAAATATAGACAGTAAGAAGAGTCAGTCTTCTTGTACTTAAGTCGGCCTTGTGCCTTTTCTATTTAATTCCGATTTAATTTCTGTGTTTCATCGTCAATAAGAATGTCAGAGGGATACAGTAAACCGGAAGTGAAGCATCGAAAACTATAACTAGTGTCACAGGAATGGTTCAAAACATAGAAAGTAGGAAGAGTTAGTCTTCTTGTACTTAAGTCTGCATTGTGCCCTTTCTATTTAATTCCGATGCAATTTCTGTGTTTTGACGTCAATAAGAAGGTCCAGGGGATACAGTAAACCTGAAGTGAATCATCGGTATCTCTAACTGGTGTCACAGGAAAGGTTCAAAATATAGACAGTAAGAAGAGTCAGTCTTCTAGTACTTAAGTCGGCATTGTGCCTTTTCTATTTAATTCCGATTCAATTTCTGTGTTTCATCGTCAATAAGAATGTCGGAGGGATACAGTAAACCTGACGTGAAGCATCGGAATCTATAACTAGTGTCTCAGGAATGGATCAAGACATATACAGTAGGAAGAGTCAGTCTTCTTTACTTTAGTCGGCATTGTGCCTTTTCCATTTAATTCCGATGCAATTTCTGTGTTTCGTCGTCAATACGAAGGTCTAAGGGATGCAGTAAAACTGAATTGAAGCATCGGAATCTATAACTAGTGTCACAGGAAAAGTTCAAATCATAGACAGTAAGAAGAGTCAGTCTTCTTGTACTTAAGTCGGCATTGTGAATTTTGTATTTTATTTCAATGCCATTTCTGTGTTTCATCGTCAATAAGAAGGTCAGAGGGATACAGTAAACCTGAAGTGTAGCATCGGAATGTATTACTAGTGTCACAGGAATGGTTCAAAACATAGACCGTAGGAAGAGTCAGTCTATTGTACTTATTTCGGCATTGTGCCTTTTCTATTTAATTCCGATGCAATTTCTGTGTTTCGTCGTCATAAAGAAGGTCAGAGGGATACAGTAAACCTGAAGTGAAGCATCGAAATCTATAACTAGTGTCACAGGAATGGTTCAAAACATAGGCAGTAGGAAGAGTCAGTCTTCTTGTCCTTAAGTCGGCATTGTGCCTTTTCTATTTAATTCCGATGCAATTTCTGTGCTTCGTCGTCAATAAGAAAGTCCAAGGGATACAGTAAACCTGAAGTGAAGCATCGGAATCTATAACTAGTGTCACAGGAAAGGTTCAAAACATAGACAGTAAGAAGAGGCTGTCTTCTTGTACTTAAGTCGGCATTATGCCTTTTCTACTTAATTCCGATGCAGTTTCTGTGTTTCATCGTCAATAAGAAGGTCCAAGGGATCCAGTAAACCTGAAGTGAAGCATCGGAATCTATAACTAGTGTCAAAGGAAAGGTTCAAAACATAGACAGAAGGAAGAGTCAGTCTTCTTGAACTTAAGTTGGCAATGTGCCTCTTCTATTTAATTCCGATGCTACTTCTGTGTTTCGTCGTCAATAAGAGGGTCAGAGGGATACAGTAAACCTGAAGTGAAGCATCGAAATCTATAACTAGTGTCACAGGAATGGTTAAAACATAGACAGTTGGAAGAGTCAGTCTTCTTATACTTAAGTCGGCATTGTGCCGTTTGTATTTAATTCAGATGCAATTTCTTTGTTTCATCGTCAATAGGAAAGTCAGAGGGATACAGAAAACCTGTAGTGAAGCATCGGAATCTATAACTAGTATCACAGGAATGGTTAAAATATAGACAGTTGGAAGAGTCAGTCTTCTTGTACTTAAGTCGGCATTGTGCCTTTTGTATTTAATACCGATGCAATTTTTGTGTTTCATCGTCAATAAGAAGGTCCAAGGGATACAGTAAACATATAGTGAAGCATCGGAATCTAGAACTGATCTCACAGGAAATGTTCACAACATACTCAGTAAGAAGAGTCTGTCTTCTTGTACTTAAGTCGGCATTGTGCCGTTTGTATTTAATTCAGATGCAATTTCTGTGTTTCATCGCCAATAAGAAAGTCAGAGGGATACAGAAAACCTGTAGTGAAGCATCGGAATCTATAACTAGTGTCACAGGAATGGTTCAAAACATAGACAGTAGGAAGATGCAGTCTTCTTCTACTTAAGTTGGCATTGTGCCTTTTCTATTTAATTCAAATGCAATTTCTGTGTTCGTCGTCAATAAGACGGTCAGAGGGATACAGTAAACCTGAAGTGAAGCATCGGAATCTATATCTAGTGTCACATGAAAGGTTCAAAACATAGACAGTAAGAAGAGTCAGTCTGCTTGGACATGAGTCGGCATTGTGCCATTTGTATTTAATTCCGATGCAATTACTGTGCTTCATCGTCAATACGAAGGTCAGAGGGATACAGTAAACCTGAAGTGAAGCATCGGAATCTATAACTAGTGTCACAGGAATGGTTCAAACATACACAGCAAGAAGAGTCATTCTTCTTGTACTTAAGTCCCCATTGTGCCTTTTGTATTTTTTTCCAATGCAATTTCTGTGTTTCGTCGTCAATAAGAAGGTCCAAGGGATAGCGTAAACCTGAAGTGAAGCATCGGAATCTAAAACCGTACTCACAGGAAAGGTTCAAAACATAGAGAGTAAGAAGAGTCAGTCATCTTGTATTTGAGTCGGCATTGTGTCTTTTCTATTTAATTCAAATGCAATTTCTGTGCTTGTCGTCAATAAGAAGGTCAGAGTAATACAGTAAACCTGAAGTGAAGCATCGGAATATATATCTAGTGTCACATGAAAGGTTCAAAACATAGACACTAAGAAGAGTCAGTCTGCTTGGACATGAGTCGGGATTGTGCCATTTGTATTTAATTCCGATGCAATTACTGTGCTTCATCGTCAATACGAAGGTCTGAGGGATACAGTAAACCTGAAGTGAAGCATCGGAATCTATAACTAGTGTCACAGGAATGGTTCAAACATACACAGCAAGAAGAGTCAGTCTTCATGTACTTAAGTCGGCATTGTGCCTTTTGTATTTATTTCCGATGCAATTTCTGTGTTTCATCGTCAAAAAGAATGTCAGAGGGATACAGTAAACCTGAAGTGAAGCATCGGAATCTATAACTAGCGTCTCAGGAATGGTTCAAAGCATATACAGTTGTAAGAGTCAGTCTTCTTTACTTAAGTCGGCATTGTGCCTTTTCTGTTTAATTCCGATGCAATTTCTGTGTTTCGTCGTCAATAAGAAGGTCCAAGGGATGCAGTAAATCTGTATTGAAGGATCGGAATCTATAGCTAGTGTCACAGGAAAAGTTCAAAACATAGACAGTAAGAAGAGTCAGTCATCTTGTACTTAAGTCGGCATTGTGCCTTATGTATTTCATTCCGATGCAATATCTGTGTTTCATCGTCAATAAGAAGGTCAGAGGGATACAGTAAACCTGAAGTGTAGCATCGGAGTTTATAACTAGTGCCGCAGGAATGGTTCAAAACATAGATAGTAGGATGAGTCAGTCTTATTGTACTTAATTCGGCATTGTGCCTTTTCTATTTAATTCCGATGCAATTTCTGTGTTTCGTCGTCAATAAGAGGGTCAGAGGGAAACAGTACACCTGAAGTGAAGCATCGAAATGAATAACTAGTGTCACAGGAATGGTTCAAAACATAGGCAGTAAGAAGTGTCAGTCTTCTTGTACTTAAGTCGGCAATGTGCTTTTTCTATTTAATTCCGATGCGATTTCGGTGTTTCGTCGTCAATAAGAAGGTCCAAGGGATACAGTAAACCTGAAGTGAAGCAACGGAATCTAAAACCGGTCTCACAGGAAAGGCTCAAAATATAGAGAGTAAGAAGATAGAGTCATCTTGTATTAGAGTCGGCATTGTGCCTTTTGTATTTAATTCCGATGCAATTTCTGTGTTTCATCGTCAATAAGAAGGTTACAGGGATACAGTAAACCTGAAGTGAATCATCTAAGTCTATAACTAGTGTCACAGGAATGGTTAAAACATAGTCAGTCTTCTTGTCCTTAAGTCGGCATTGTGCCTTTTGTATTTAATTCCGATGCAGTTTCTGTGTTTCATCGTCAATAAGAAGGTCCAAGGGATACAGTAAACATATAGTGAAGCATCGGAAACCAAAACAGATCTCACAGGAAATGTTCACAACATAGTCAGTAAGAAGAGTCAGCCTTCTTGTACTTAAGTCAGCATTGTGCCGTTTGTATTTAATTACGATGCAATTTCTGTGTTTCATCGTCAATAAGAATGTCAGAGGGATACAGTAAACCTGAAGTGAAGCATCGGAATCTATAACTAGTGTCACAGGAATGGTTCAAAGCATAGACAGTAGGAAGATTCAGTCTTCTTGTACTTAAGTCGGCATTGTGCCTTTTCTATTTAATTCAAATGCAATTTCTGTGTTTCGTCGTCAATAACAAGGTCAGAGGGATACAGTAAACCTGAAGTGAAGCATCGGAAGCGATATCTAGTGTCACGGAAGGGTTTAAAACATAGACAGCAAGAAGAGTCAGTCTTCTTGGACATGAGTCAGCATTGTGCCATTTGTATTTAATTCCGATGCAATTACTGTGCTTCATCGTCAATAAGAAGATCAGAGGGATACAGTAAACCTGAAGTGAAGCATCGGAATCTATAACTAGTGTCACAGGAATGGTTGAAAATCATACACAGCAAGAAGAGTCAGTCTTCTTGTACTTAAGTCGGCATTGTGCCTTTTGTATTTTATTCCGATGCAATTTCTGTGTTTCGTCGTCAACAAGAAGGTCCAAGGGATACCGTAAACCTGAAGTGAATCATCGGAATCTAAAACCGTACTTACAGGAAAGGTTCAAAGCATAGAGAGTAAGAAGAGTCAGTCATCTTGTATTTGAGTCGGCATTGTGCCTTTTGTATTTAATTCCGATGCAATTTCTGTGTTTCATCGTCATTAAGAAGGTCAGAGGGATACAGTAAACCTGAAGTGAAGCATCGGAATCTATAACTAGTGTCACAGGAATGGTTAAAACATAGACAGTAGGAAGAGTCAGTCGTTTTGTACTTAAGTCGGCATTGTGTCTTTTTTATTTAATACCGATGCAATTTCTGTGTTTCGTCGTCAATAAGAAGGTCCAAGGGATACAGTAAACCTGAAGTGAAGCATCGGAATCTGTATCTAGTGTCACAGGAATGGTTAAAACATAGACACGGAAGAGTCAGTCTTCTTGTACTTAAGTCGGCATTTTGCCTTTGCTATTTAATTCCGATGCTATTTCTGTGTTTCGTCGTCAGCAAGAAGGTACAAGGGATACATTAAACCTGAAGTGAAGCATCGGAATCTATAACTAGTGTCAAAGGAGAGGTTCAAAACATAGACAGAAGGAGGGGTCAGTCTTCTTGAAATTAAGTCGGCATTGTGCCTCTTCTATTTAAATCCGATGCAATTTCTGTGTTTCGTCGTCAATAAGAAGGTCCAAGGGATACAGTAAACATACAGTGAAGCACCGGAATCTAAAACTGGTGTCACAGGAGATGTTCAAAACATAGTCAGTAAGAAGAGTATGTCTTCTTGTACTTAAGTTGGCATTGTGCCTTCTCTATTTCATTCCGATGCAATTTCTGTGTTTCGTCGCCAATAAGAAGGCCCAAGGAATACAGCAAACCTGAAGTGGAACATAGGAATATATAACTAGTGTCACAGGAAAGGTTCAAAACATCGACAGTAAGAAGAGTCAGTCTTCTTGTACTTAAGTCGCCATTGTGCCTTTTGTATTTAATTCCGATGCATTTTCTGTGTTTCATCGTCAATAAGAAGGACCAAGGGATACAGTAAACATATAATGAAGCGTCGGAATCTAAAACTGGTCTCACAGGAAATGTTCAAACATAGTCAGTAAGAAGAGTCAGTCATCTTGTACTTAAGTCGGCAATGTGCTTTTTCTATTTAATTCCGATGCAATTTCGGTGTTTCGTCGTCAATAAGAAGGTCCAAGGGATACAGTAAACCTGAAGTGAAGCAACGGAATCTAAAACCGGTCTCACAGGAAAGGCTCAAAACATAGAGAGTAAGAAGATAGAGTCATCTTGTATTAGAGTCGGCATTGTGCCTTTTGTATTTAATTCCGATGCAATTTCTGTGTTTCATCGTCAATAAGAAGGTTACAGGGATACAGTAAACCTGAAGTGAATCATCGGAGTCTATAACTAGTGTCACAGGAATGGTTAAAACATAGTCAGTAGGAAGAGTCAGTCTTCTTGTACTTAAGTCGGCATTGTGCCTTTTGAATTTAATTCCGATGCAGTTTCTGTGTTTCATCGTCAATAAGAAGGTCCAAGGGATACAGTAAACATATAGTGAAGCATCGGAATCCAAAACTGGTCTCACAGGAAATGTTCACAACATAGTCAGTAAGAAGAGTCAGTCTTCTTGTACTTAAGTCGGCATTGTGCTTTTTCTATTTAATTCCGATGCAATTTCGGTGTTTCGTCGTCAATAAGAAGGTCCAAGGGATACAGTAAACCTGAAGTGAAGCAACGGAATCTAAAACCGGTCTCACAGGAAAGGCTCAAAACATAGAGAGTAAGAAGATAGAGTCATCTTGTATTAGAGTCGGCATTGTGCCTTTTGTATTTAATTCCGATGCAATTTCTGTGTTTCATCGTCAATAAGAAGGTTACAGGGATACAGTAAACCTGAAGTGAAGCATCGGAATCGATAACTAGTGTCATTGGAATGGTTCAAAACATAGACAGTAGGAAGATTCAGTCTTCTTGTACTTAAGTCGGCATTGTGCCTTTTCTATTTAATTCAAATGCAATTTCTGTGTTTCGTCGTCAATAAGGTCAGTGGGATACAGTAAACAAGAAGTGAAGCATCGGAAGCCATATCTAGTGTCACTGGAAAGGTTCAAAACATACACAGCAATAAGAGTCAGTCTTCTTGGACATGAGTCAGCATTGTGCCATTTGTATTTAATCCCGATGCAATTACTGTGCTTCATCGTCAATAAGAAGGTCAGAGGGATACAGTAAACCTGAAGTGAAGCATCGGAATCTAAAACCGCGTTCACAGGAAAGGTTCAAAACATAGAGAGTAAGAAGAGTCAGTCATCTTGTATTTGAGTCGGCATTGTGCCTTTTCTATTTAATTCCGATGCAATTTCTGTGTTTCATCGTCATTAAGAAGGTCAGAGGGATGCAGTAAACCTGAAGTGAAGCATCGGAATCTATAACTAGTGTCACAGGAATGGTTAAAACATAGACAGTAGGAAGATTCAGTCGTTTTGTACTTAAGTCGGCATTGTGTCTTTTGTATTTAATACCGATGCAATTTCTGTGTTTCGTCGTCAATAAGAAGGTCCAAGGGATACAGTAAACCTGAAGTGAAGCATCGGAATCTATATCTAGTGTCACAGGAATGGTTTAAAACATAGACACGGAAGAGTCAGTCATCTTGTACTTAAGTCGGCATTTTGCCTTTGCTATTTAATTCCGATGCTATTTCTGTGTTTCGTCGTCAACAAGAAGGTCCAAGGGATACATTAAACCTGAAGTGAAGCATCGGAATCTATAAGTAGTGTCACTGAAAAGGTTCAAAACATAGACAGTAAGTAGAGTCAGACTTATTGTACTTAAGTCGGCATTGTGCCTTTTGTATTTAATTCCGATGCAATTTCTGTGTTTCATCGTCAATAAGAAGGTCCAAGGGATACAGTAAACCTGAAGTGAAGCATCGGAATCTATAACTAGAGTCACAGGAATGTTTCAAAACATAGACAGTAGGAAGAGTCAGTCTTCTTGTACTAAAGTCGGCATTGTGCATTTTTTATTTAATTCCTATGCAATTTCTGTGTTTCATCGTCAATAAGAAGGTCAGAGGGATACATTAAACCTGAAGTGAAGCATCGGAATCTATAACTAGTGTCACAGGAATGGTTCAAAACACAATTCAGTAGGAAGTGTCAGTCTTCTTGTACTCAAGTCGGCATTGTGCCTTTTCTATTTAATTTCGATGCAATTTCTGTGTTTCGTCGTCAATAAGAAGGTCCAAGGGATACAGTAAACCTGAAGTGAAGCATCGGAATCTATAACTAGTGTCACAGATAAGGTTCAAAACATAGACAGTAGAAAGAGGCAGTCTTCTTGTACTTAAGTCGGCATTGTGCCTTTTCTACTTAATTCCGATCCAATTTCTGCTTTCATCGTCAATAAGAAGGTCCAAGGGATACAGTAAATCTGAAGTGAAGCATCGGAATCTATAACTAGTGTCAAAGAAAAGGTTCAAAACATAGACAGAAGGAAGGGTCAGTCTTCTTGAACTTAAGTCGGCATTGTGTCTCTTCTATTTAAATCCGATGCAATTTCTGTGTTTCGTCGTCAATAAGAAGGTCCAAGGGATACAGTAAACAGACAGTGAAGCATCGGAATCTAAAACTGGTGTCACAGGAGATGTTCAAAACATAGTCAGTAAGATGAGTATGTCTTCTTGTACTTAAGTTGGCATTGTGCCTTCTCTATTTAATTCCGATGCAATTTCTGTGTTTCGTCGCCAATAAGAAGGTCCAAGGAATACAGCAAACCTGAAGTGGAACATAGGAATATATAACTAGTGTCACAGGAAAGGTTCAAAACATATCCAGTAAGAAGAGTCAGTCTTCTTGTACTTAAGTCGCCATTGTGCCTTTTGTATTTAATTCCGATGCAATTTCTGCGTTACATCGTCAACAAGAAGGTCAGAGGGATACTGTAAAGCTAAAGTGAAGCATCGGAATCTATAACTAGTGTCACAGTAATGGTTCAAAGCACAGTCTGTAAGATGAGTCAGTCTTCATGTACTTAAGTCGGCATTGTGCTTTTTCTATTTAATTCCGATGCAATTTCTGTGTTTCGTCGTCAATAAGGATGTCCAAGTCATACAGTAAACCTGAAGTGAAGCATGGGAATCTATAACTAGTGTCACAGGAATGGTTCAAAACATAGAGAGTAGGAAGAGTTTGCCTTCTTGATCTTAAGTCGGCATTGTGCCTTTTCTATTTAATTCCGATGCATCTCCTGTGTTTCATCGTCAATAAGAATGTCAGAGGGATACAGTGAACCTGAAGTGAAGCATCGGAATCTATAACTAGTGTCTCAGGAATGGTTCAAAACATATACAGTAGGAAGAGTCAGACTTCTTTACTTAAGTCGGCATTGTGCCTTTTCTATTTAATTCCGATGCAATTTCTGTGTTTTGTCGTCATTAAGAAGGTCCAAGGGATGCAGTAAATCTGAATTGAAGCATCGGAATCTATAGCTAGTGTCACAGGAAAAGTTCAAAACACAGACAGTAAGAAGAGTCAGTATTCTTGTACTTAAGTCGGCATTGTGCCTTTTCTAATTAATTCCGATGCAATTTCTGTGTTTCGTCGTCATTAAGATGGTCCAAGGGATACAGTAAACCTGAAGTGAAGCATAGGAAGCTATATCTAGTGTCACAGGAGAGGTTCAAAACATAGACAGTAAGAAGAGTCAGTCTTCTTGGAAATGCGTCAGCATTGTGCCATTTGTATTTAATTCCGATGCAATTACTGTGCTTCATCGTCAATAAGCAGGTCAGAGGGATACAGTAAACCTGAAGTGATGCATCGGAATCTATAACTAGTGTCACAGGAATGGTTCAAATCATACACAGCAAGAAGAGTCAGTCTTCTTGTACTTAAGTCGGCATTGTGCATTTTGTATTTAGTTCCGATGCAATTTCTGTGATTCGTCGTCAATAAGTAGGTCCAAGGGATACATTAAACATATAGTGAAGCATCGGAATCTAAAACTGGTCTCACAGGAAATGTTCAAATCATAGTCAGTAAGAAGAGTCAGTCTTCTTGTACTTATGTCGGCATTGTGCCTTTTCTATTTAATTCCGATGCAATTTCTGTGTTTCGTCGTCAATAACAAGGTCCAAGGGATAGAGTAAACCTGAAGTGAAGCATCGGAATCTAAAATCGGACTCACAGGAAAGGTTCAAAACGTAGAGAGTAAGAAGTGTCAGTCATCTTGTATTTGAGTCGGCATTGTGCCTTTTGTATTTAATTCCGATGCAATTTCTGTGTTTCATCGTAAATAAGAAGGCCAGAGGGATACAGTAAACCTGAAGTGAAGCATCGGAATCTATAACTAGTGTCACAGGAATGGTTAAAACATAGACAGTAGGAAGAGTCAGTCGTTTTGTACTTAAGTCGGCATTGTGTCTTTTGTATTTTATACCGATTCAATTTCTGTGTTTCGTCGTCAATAAGAAGGGCCAAGGGATACAGTAAACCTGAAGTGAAGCATCGGAATCTATATCTAGTGTCACAGGAATGGTTTAAAACATAGACACGGAAGAGTCAGTCTTCTTGTACTTAAGTCGGCATTTTGCCGTTGCTATTTAATTCCGATGCTATTTTTCTGTTTCGTCGTCAATTAGAAGGTCCAAGGGATACATGAAACCTGAAGTGAAGCATCGGAATCTATAAGTAGTGTCACTGAAAAGGTTCAAAACATAGACAGTAAGAAGAGTCAGTCTTATTGTACTTAAGTCGGCATTGTGCCTTTTGTATTTAATTCCGATGCAATTTCTGTGTTTCATCGTCAATAAGAAGGTCCAAGGGATACAGTAAACCTGAAGTGGAACATAGGAATATATAACTAGTGTCACAGGGAAGGTTCAAAACATAGACAGTAAGAAGAGTCAGTCTTCTTGTACTTAAGTCGCTATTGTGCCCTTTGAATTTAATTCCGATGCAATTTCTGCGTTACATCGTCAATAAGAAGGTCAGAAGGATACTGTAAAGCTAAAGTGAAGCATCGGAATCTATAACTAGTGTCACAGGAATGGTTCAAAACATAGAGAGTAGGAAGAGTTAGTCTTCTTGATCTTAAGTCGGCGTTGTGCCTTTTCTATTTAATTCCGATGCAACTCCTGTGTTTCATCGTCAATAAGAATGTCAGAGGGATACAGTGAACCTGAAGTGAAGCATCGGAATCTATAACTAGTGTCTCAGGAATGGTTCAAAACATATACAGTAGGAAGAGTCAGTCTTCTTTACTTAAGTCGGCATTGTGCCTTTTCTATTTAATTCCGATGCAATTTCTGTGTTTTGTCGTCATTAAGAAGGTCCAAGGGATGCAGTAAATCTGAATTGAAGCATCGGAATCTATAGCTAGTGTCACAGGAAAAGTTCAAAACACAGACAGTAAGAAGACTCAGTCTTCCTGTACTTAAGTCGGCATTGTGCCTTTTCTATTTAATTCCAATGCAATTTCTGTGTTTCGTCGTCATTAAGAAGGTCCAAGGGATACAGTAAACCTGAAGTGAAGCATCGGAAGCTATATCTAGTGTCACAGGAAAGGTTCAAAACTTAGACAGTAAGAAGAGTCAGTCTTCTTGGACATGAGTCAGCATTGTGCCATTTGTATTTAATTCCGATGCAATTACTGTGCTTCATCCTCAATACGAAGGTCAGAGGAATACAGTAAACCTGAAGTGAAGCATCGGAATCTATAACTAGTGTCACAGGAATGGTTCAAATCATACACAGCAAGAAGAGTCAGTCTTCTTGTACTTAAGTCGGCATTGTGCATTTTGTATTTAATTCCGATGCATTTTCTGTGTTTGATCGTCAATAAGAAGGTCCAAGGGATACAGTAAACATATCATGAAGCGTCGGAATCTAAAACTGGTCTCACAGGAAATGTTCAAACATAGTCAGTAAGAAGAGTCAGTCTTCTTGTACTTAAGTCGGCATTGTGCCGTTTGTATTTAATTCCGATGCAATTTCTGTGTTTCATCGTCAATAAGAATGTCAGAGGGATACAGTAAACCTGAAGTGAAGCATCGGAATCTATAACTAGTGTCACAGGAATGGTTCAAAACATAGACAGTAGGAAGAGTCAGTCTTCTTGTACTTAAGTCGGCATTGTGCCTTTTCTATTTAATTCAAATGCAATTTCTGTGTTTCGTCGTCAATAAGAAGGTCAGTGGGATACAGTAAACCTGAAGTGAAGCATCGGAAGCCATATCTAGTGTCACGGGAAAGGTTCAAAACATGGACAGCAAGAAGAGTCAGTCTTCTTGGACGTGAGTCAGCATTGTGCCATTTGTATTTAATTCCGATGCAATTACTGTGCTTCATCGTCAATAAGAAGGTCAGAGGGTTACAGTAAACCTGAAGTGAAGCATCGGAATCTATAACTAGTGTCACAGGAATGGTTGAAAATCATACACAGCAAGAAGAGTCAGTCTTCTTGAACTTAAGTCGGCATTGTGGCTTTTGTATTTAATTCCGATGCAATTTCTGTGTTTCGTCGTCAATAAAAGGTCCAAGGCATATAGTAAACATATAGTGAAGTATCGGAATCTAAAACTGGTCTCACAGGAAATGTTCAAATCATAGTCAGTAAGAAGCGTCAGTCTTCTTGTACTTGTGTCGGCATTGTGCCTTTTCTATTTAATTCCGATGCAATTTCTGTGTTTCGTCGTCAAGAAGAAGGTCCAAGGGATAGCGTAAACCTGAAGTGAAGCATCGGAATCTAAAACCGCGTTCACAGGAAATTTTCAAAACATAGAGAGTAAGAAGTGTCAGTCATCTTGTATTTGAGTCGGCATTGTGCCTTTTGTATTTAATTCCGATGCAATTTCTGTGTCTCATCGTAAATAAGAAGGCCAGAGGGATACAGTAAACCTGAAGTGAAGCATCGGAATCTATAACTAGTGTCACAGGAATGGTTAAAACATAGACAGTAGGAAGAGTCAGTCGTTTTGTACTTAAGTCGGCATTGTGTCTTTTGTATTTTATACCGATGCAATTTCTGTGTTTCGTCGTCAATAAGAAGGTCCAAGGGATACAGTAAACCTGAAGTGAAGCATCGGAATCTATATCTAGTGTCACAGGAATAGTTTAAAACATAGACACGGAATAGTCAGTCTTCTTGTACTTAAGTCGGTATTTTGCCTTTGCTATTTAATTCCGATGCTACTTCTGTGTTTCGTCGTCAACAAGAAGGTCCCAGGGATACATTAAACCTGAAGTGAAGCATCGGAATCTATAAGTAGTGTCACTGAAAAGGTTCAAAACATAGACAGTAAGAAGAGTCAGTCTTATTGTACTTAAGTCGGCATTGTGCCTTTTGTATTTAATTCCGATGCAATTTCTGTGTTTCATCGTCAATAAGAAGGTCCAAGGGATACAGTAAACCTGAAGTGAAGCATCGGAATCTATAACTAGAGTCACAGGAATGTTTCAAAACATAGACAGTAGGAAGAGTCAGTCTTCTTGTACTTAAGTCGGCATTGTGCATTTTTTATTTAATTCCTATGCAATTTCTGTGTTTCATCGTCAATAAGAAGGTCAGAGGGATACAGTAAACCTGAAGTGAAGCATCGGAATCTATAACTAGTGTCACAGGAATGGTTCAAAACACTATTCAGTAGGAAGTGTCAGTCTTCTTGTCCTTAAGTCGGCATTGTGCCTTTTCTATTTAATTTCGATGCAATTTCTGTGTTTCGTCGTCAATAAGAAGGTCCAATGGATACAGTAAACCAGAAGTGAAGCATCGGAATCTATAACTAGTGTCACAGATAAGGTTCAAAATATAGACAGTAAGAAGAGGCAGTCTTCTTGTACTTAAGTCGGCATTGTGCCTTTTCTACTTAATTCCGATCCAATTTCTGGTTTCATCGTCAATAAGAAGGTCCAAGGGATACAGTAAACCTGAAGTGAAGCATCGGAATCTATAACTAGTGTCAAAGGAAAGGTTCAAAACATAGACAGAAGGAAGGGTCAGTCTTCTTGAACTTAAGTCGGCATTGTGCCTCTTCTATTTAAATCCGATGCAATTTCAGTGTTTCGTAGTCAATAGGAAGGTCCAAGGGATACAGTAAACATACAGTGAAGCATCGGAATCTAAAACTGGTGTCACAGGAGATGTTCAAAACAAAGTCAGTAAGAAGAGTATGTCTTCTTGTACTTAAGTTGGCATTGTGCCTTATCTATTTAATTCCGATGCAATTTCTGTGTTTCGTCGCCAATAACAAGGTCCAAGGAATACAGCAAACCTGAAGTGGAACATAGGAATATATAACTAGTGTCACAGGAAAGGTTCAAACATAGACAGTAAGAAGAGTCAGTCTTCTTGTACTTAAGTCGCCATTGTGCCTTTTGTATTTAATTCAGATGCAATTTCTGCGTTACATCGTCAAGAAGAAGGTCAGAGGGATACTGTAAAGCTAAAGTGAAGCATCGGAATCTATAACTAGTGTCACAGGAATGGTTCAAAGCACAGTCTGTAAGATGAGTCAGTCTTCATGTACTTAAGTCGGCATTGTGCTTTTTCTATTTAATTCCGATGCAATTTCTGTGTTTCGTCGTCAATAAGATGGTCCAAGGGATACAGTAAACCTGAAGTGTAGCATGGGGATCTATAACTAGTGTCACAGGAATGGTTCAAAACATAGAGAGTAGGAAGAGTTAGTATTCTTGATCTTAAGTCGGCATTGTGCCTTTCTATTTAATTCCGATGCATCTCCTGTGTTTCATCGTCAATAAGAATGTCAGAGGGATACAGTGAACCTGAAGTGAAGCATCGGAATCTATAACTAGTGTCTCAGGAATGGTTCAAAACATATACAGTAGGAAGAGTCAGTCTTCTTTACTTAAGTCGGCATTGTGCCTATTCTATTTAATTCCGATGCAATTTCTGTGTTTTGTCGTCATTAAGAAGGTCCAAGGGATGCAGTAAATCTGAATTGAAGCATCGGAATCTATAGCTAGTGTCACAGGAAAAGTTCAAAACACAGACAGTAAGAAGAGTCAGTCTTCTTGTACTTAAGTCGGCATTGTGCCATTTCTAATTAATTCCGATGCAATTTCTGTGTTTCGTCGTCATTAAGAAGGTCCAAGGGATACAGTAAACCTGAAGTGAAGCATCGGAAGCTATATTTAGTGTCACAGGAAAGGTTCAAAACATAGACAGTAAGAAGAGTCAGTCTTCTTGGAAATGAGTCAGCATTGTGCCATTTGTATTTAATTCCGATGCAATTACTGTGCTTCATCGTCAATAAGCAGGTCAGAGGGATACAGTAAACCTGAAGTGATGCATCGGAATCTATAACTAGTGTCACAGGAATGGTTCAAATCATACACAGCAAGAAGAGTCAGTCTTCTTGTACTTAAGTCGGCATTGTTCATTTTGTATTTAATTCCGATGCAGTTTCTGTGTTTCGTCGTCAATAAGAAGGTCCAAGGGATACATTAAACATATAGTGAAGCATCGAAATCTAAAACTGGTCTCACAGGAAATGTTCAAATCATAGTCAGTAAGAAGAGTCAGTCTTCTTGTACTTATGTCGGCATTGTGCCTTTTCTATTTAATTCCGATGCAATTTCTGTGTTTCGTCGTCAATAACAAGGTCCAAGGGATAGAGTAAACCTGAAGTGAAGCATCGGAATCTACAACCGGACTCACAGGAAAGGTTCAAAACGTAGAGAGTAAGAAGTGTCAGTCATCTTGTATTTGAGTCGGCATTGTGCCTTTTGTATTTAATTCCGATGCAATTTCTGTGTTTCATCGTAAATAAGAAGGCCAGAGGGATACAGTAAACCTGAAGTGAAGCATCGGAATCTATAACTAGTGTCACAGGAATGGTTAAAACATAGACAGTAGGAAGAGTCAGTCGTTTTGTACTTAAGTCGGCATTGTGTCTTTTGTATTTTATACCGATGCAATTTCTGTGTTTCGTCGTCAATAAGAAGGGCCAAGGGATACAGTAAACCTGAAGTGAAGCATCGGAATCTATATCTAGTGTCACAGGAATGGTTTAAAACGTTGACACGGAAGAGTCAGTCTTCTTGTACTTAAGTCGGCATTTTGCCGTTGCTATTTAATTCCGATGCTATTTTTGTGTTTCGTCGTCAATTAGAAGGTCCAAGGGATACACTAAACCTGAAGTGAATCATCGGAATCTATAAGTAGTGTCACTGAAAAGGTTCAAAACATAGACAGTAAGAAGAGTCAGTCTTATTGTACTTAAGTCGGCATTGTGCCTTTTGTATTTAATTCCGATGCTATTTCTGTGTTTCATCGTCAATAAGAAGGTCCAAGGGATACAGTAAACCTGAAGTGAAGCATCGAAATCTATAATTAGAGTCACAGGAATGGTTCAAAACATAGACAGTGGGAAGAGAAAGTCTTCTTGTACTTAAGTCGGCATTGTGCCTTTTTTATTTAATTCCGATGCAATTTCTGTGTTTCATCGTCAATACGAAGGTCAGAGGGATACAGTGAACCTGACGTAAAGCATCGGAATCTATAACTAGTGTCACAGGAATGGTTCAAAACATTATTCAGTAGGAAGTGTCAGTCTTCTTGTACTTAAGTCGGCATTGTGCCTTTTCTATTTAATTCCGATGCAATTTCTGTGTTTCGTCGTCAATAAGAAGGTCCAAGGGATACAGTAAACCTGAAGTGAAGCATCGGAATCAATATCTAGTGTCACAGATAAGGTTCAAAACATAGACAGTAAGAAGTGGCAGTCTTCTTGTACTTAAGTCGGCATTGTGCCTTTTCTACTTAATTCCGATGCAATTTCTGGTTTCATCGTCAATAAGAAGGTCAGAGGGATACTGTAAAGCTAAAGTGAAGCATCGGAATCTATAACTTGTGTCACAGGAATGGTTCAAAGCACAGTCTGTAAGATGAGACAGTCTTCATGTACTTACGTCGGCATTGTGCTTTTTCTATTTAATTCCGATGCAATTTCTGTGTTTCGTCGTCATTAAGAAGGTCCAAGGGATACAGTAAACCTGAAGTGAAGCATCAGAAGCTATATCTAGTGTCACAGGAAAGGTTCAAAACATAGACAGTAAGAAGAGTCAGTCTTCTTGGAAATGAGTCAGCATTGTGCCATTTGTATTTAATTCCGATGCAATTACTGTGCTTCATCGTCAATAAGCAGGTCAGAGGGATACAGTAAACCTGAAGTGATGCATCGGAATCTATAACTAGTGTCACAGGAATGGTTCAAATCATACACAGCAAGAAGAGTCAGTCTTCTTGTACTTAAGTCGGCATTGTTCATTTTGTATTTAATTCCGATGCAATTTCTGTGTTTCATCGTCAATAAGAAGGTCAGAGGGATACAGTGAACCTGACGTAAAGCATCGGAATCAATAACTAGTGTCACAGGAATGGTTCAAAACATTATTCAGTAGGAAGTGTCAGTCTTCTTGTACTTAAGTCGGCATTGTGCCTTTTCTATTTAATTCCGATGCAATTTCTGTGTTTCGTCGTCAATAAGAAGGTCCAAGGGATACAGTAAACCTGAAGTGAAGCATCGGAATCAATATCTAGTGTCACAGATAAGGTTCAAAACATAGACAGTAAGAAGTGGCAGTCTTCTTGTACTTAAGTCGGCATTGTGCCTTTTCTACTTAATTCCGATGCAATTTCTGGTTTCATCGTCAATAAGAAGGTCAGAGGGATACTGTAAAGCTAAAGTGAAGCATCGGTATCTATAACTAGTGTCACAGGAATGGTTCAAAGCACAGTCTGTAAGATGAGACAGTCTTCATGTACTTAAGTCGGCATTGTGCTTTTTCTATTTAATTCCGATGCAATTTCTGTGTTTCGTCGTCATTAAGAAGGTCCAAGGGATACAGTAAACCTGAAGTGAAGCATCAGAAGCTATATCTAGTGTCAAAGTAAAGGTTCAAAACATAGACAGTAAGAAGAGTCAGTCTTCTTGGAAATGAGTCAGCATTGTGCCATTTGTATTTAATTCCGATGCAATTACTGTGCTTCATCGTCAATAAGCAGGTCAGAGGGATACAGTAAACCTGAAGTGATGCATCGGAATCTATAACTAGTGTCACAGGAATGGTTCAAATCATACACAGCAAGAAGGGTCAGTCTTCTTGTACTTAAGTCGGCATTGTTCATTTTGTATTTAATTCCGATGCAATTTCTGTGTTTCGTCGTCAATAAGAAGGTCCAAGGGATACATTAAACATATAGTGAAGCATCAGAATCTAAAACTGGTCTCACAGGAAATGTTCAAATCATAGTCAGTAAGAAGAGTCAGTCTTCTTGTACTTATGTCGGCATTGTGCCTTTTCTATTTAATTCCGATGCAATTTCTGTGTTTCGTCGTCAATAACAAGGTCCAAGGGATAGAGTATACCTGAAGTGAAGCATCGGAATCTAAAACCGGACTCAAAGGAAAGGTTCAAAACGTAGAGAGTAAGAAGTGTCAGTCATCTTGTATTTGAGTCGGCATTGTGCCTTTTGGATTTAATTCCGATGCAATTTCTGTGTTTCATCGTAAATAAGAAAGCCAGAGGGATACAGTAAACCTGAAGTGAAGCATCGGAATCTATAACTAGTGTCACAAGAATGGTTAAAACATAGACAGTAGGAAGAGTCAGTCGTTTTGTACTTAAGTCGGCATTGTGTCTTTTGTATTTTATACCGATGCAATTTCTGTGTTTCGTCGTCAATAAGAAGGTCCAAGGAATACAGTAAACCTGAAGTGAAGCATCGGAATCTATATCTAGTGTCACAGGAATGGTTTAAAACATAGACACGGAAGAGTCAGTCTTCTTGTACTTAAGTCGGCATTTTGCCGTTGCTATTTAATTCCGATGCTATTTTTGTGTTTCGTCGTCAATTAGAAGGTCCAAGGGATACATTAAACCTGAAGTGAAGCATCGGAATCTATAAGTAGTGTCACTGAAAAGGTTCAAAACATAGACAGTAAGAAGAGTCAGTCTTATTGTACTTAAGTCGGCATTGTGCCTTTTGTATTTAATTCCGATGCAATTTCTGTGTTTCATCGTCAATAAGAAGGTCCAAGGGATACAGTAAAACTGAAGTGAAGCATCGAAATCTATAATTAGAGTCACAGGAATGGTTCAAAACATAGACAGTGGGAAGAGTCAGTCTTCTTGTACTTAAGTCGGCATTGTGCCTTTTTTATTTAATTCCGATGCAATTTCTGTGTTTCATCGTCAATAAGAAGGTCAGAGGGATACAGTGAACCTGACGAGAAGCATCGGAATCTATAACTAGTGTCACAGGAATGGTTCAAAACATTATTCAGTAGGAAGTGTCAGTCTTCTTGTACTTAAGTCGGCATTGTGCCTTTTCTATTTAATTCCGATGCAATTTCTGTGTTTCGTCGTCAAAAAGAAGGTCCAAGGGATACAGTAAACCTGAAGTGAACCATCGGAATCAATATCTAGTGTCACAGATAAGGTTCAAAACATAGACAGTAAGAAGTGGCAGTCTTCTTGTACTTAACTCGGCATTGTGCCTTTTCTACTTAATTCCGATGCAATTTCTTGTTTCATCGTCAATAAGAAGGTCCAAGGAATACAGTAAACCTGAAGTGAAGCATCGGAATCTATAACTAGTGTCAAAGGAAAGGTTCAAAACATAGACAGAAGGAAGGGTCAGTCTTCTTGAACTTAAGTCGGCATTGTGCCTCTTCTATTTAAATCCGATGCAATTTCAGTGTTTCGTCGTCAATAAGAAGGTCCAAGGGATACAGTAAACCTGAAGTGAAGCATGGGAATCTATAACTAGTGTCACAGGAATGGTTCAAAACATAGAGAGTAGGAAGAGTTAGTCTTCTTGATCTTAAGTCGGCATTGTGCCTTTTCTATTTAATTCCGATGCAATTTCTGTGTTTCGTCGTCAATAACAAGGTCTAAGGGATAGAGTAAACCTGAAGTGAAGCATCGGAATCTAAAACCGGACTCAAAGGAAAGGTTCAAAACGTAGAGAGTAAGAAGTGTCAGTCATCTTGTATTTGAGTCGGCATTGTGCATTTTGTATTTAATTCCGATGCAATTTCTGTGTTTCATCGTCAATAAGATGGCCAGAGGGATACAGTAAACCTGAAGTGAAACATCGGAATCTATAACTAGTGTCACAGGAATGGTTAAAACATAGACAGTAGGAAGAGTCAGTCGTTTTGTACTTAAGTCGGCATTGTGACTTTTGTATTTAATACCGATGCAATTTCTGTGTTTCGTCGTCGATAAGAAGGTCCAAGGGATACACTAAACCTGAAGTGAAGCATCGGAATCTATATCTAGTGTCACAGGAATGGTTTAAAGCATAGACACGGAAGAGTCAGTCTTCTTGTACATAAGTCGGCATTTTGCCTTTGCTATTTAATTCCGATGCTATTTCTGTGTTTCGTCGTCAATAAGAAGTTCCAAGGGATACATTAAACCTGAAGTGAAGCATCGGAATCTATAAGTAGTGTCACTGAAAAGGTTCAAAAAATAGACAGTAAGAAGAGTCAGTCCTATTGTACTTAAGTCGGCATTGTGCCTTTTGTATTTAATTCCGATGCAATTTCTGTGTTTCATCGTCAATAAGAAGGTCCACGGGATACAGTAAACCTGAAGTGAAGCATCGGAATCTGTAACTAGTGTCAAAGGAAAGGTTCAAAACATAGACAGAAGGAAGAGTCAGTCTTCTTGAACTTAAGTCGGCATTGTGCCTCTTCTATTTAAATCCGATGCAATTTCTGTGTTTCCTCGTCAATAAGAAGGTCCAAGGGATACAGTAAACATACAGTGAAGCACCGGAATCTAAAACTGGTCTCACAGGAAATGTTTAAAACATAGTCAGTAAGAAGAGTAAGTCTTCTTGTACTTAAGTTGGCATTGTGCCTTTTCTATTTAATTCCGATTCAATTTCTGTGTTTCGTCGTCAATAAGAAGGTCCAAGGGATACAGCAAACCTAAAGTGAAGCATCGGAATCTATAACTAGTGTCACAGGAATGGTTCAAAACATTATTCAGCAGGAAGAGTCAGTCTTCTTGTACTCAAGTCGGCATTGTGCCTTTTCAATTTAATTCCGATGCAATTTCTGCGTTACATCGTCAATAAGAAGGTCAGAGGGATACAGTAAACCTAAAGTGAAGCATCGGAATCTATAACTAGTGTCACAGGAATGGTTCAAAACACAGTCTGTAAGATGAGTCAGTCTTCATGTACTTAAGTCGGCATTGTGCTTTTTCTATTTAATTCCGATGCAATTTCTGTGTTGCGTCGTCAATAAGAAGGTCCAAGGGATACAGTAAACCTGAAGTGTAGCATCGGAATTTACAACTAGTGTCACAGGAATGGTTCAAAACATAGACAGGAGGAAGAGTCAGTCTTATTGTCCTTAATTTGCATTGTGCCTTTTCCATTTAATTCCGATGCTATTTCTGTGTTTCGTCGTCAATAAGAGGGTCAGAGGGATACAGTAAACCTGAAGTGAAGCATCGGAATCTATAACTAGTGTCACAGGACTGGTTCAAAACATATGCAGTAGGAAGAGTCAGTCTTCTTTACTTAAGTCGGCATTGTGCATTTTCTATTTAATTCCGATGCAATTTCTGTGTTTTGTCGTCATTAAGAAGGTCAAAGGGATGCAGTAAATCTGAATTGAAGCATCGGAATCTATAGCTAGTGTCACAGGAAAAGTTCAAAACACAGACAGTAAGAAGAGTCAGTCTTCTTGTACTTAAGTCTGCATTGTGCCTTTTGTATTTCATTCCGATGCAATATATGTGTTTCATCGTCAATAAGATGGTGAGAGGGATACAGTAAACCTGAAGTGTAGCATCGGAATTTACAACTAGTGTCACAGGAATGGTTCAAAACATAGACAGGAGGAAGAGTCAGTCTTATTGTCCTTAATTTGATTGTGCCTTTTCCATTTAATTCCGATGCTATTTCTGTGTTTCGTCGTCAATAAGAGGGTCAGAGGGATACAGTAAACCTGAAGTAAAGCATCGGAATCTATAACTAGTGTCACAGGAATGGTTCAAAACATAGGCAGTAAGAAGAGTCAGTCTTCTTGTACTTAAGTCGGCATTGTGCCTTTTGTATTTAATTCCGATGCAATTTCTGTGTTTCATCGTCAATAAGAAGGTCCAAGGGATACAGTAAACATATAGTGAAGCATCGGAATCTAAAACTGGTCTCACACGAAATGTTCAAATCATAATCAGTAAGAAGAGTCAGTCTTCTAGTACTTAAGTCGGCAATGTGCCTTTTCTGTTTAATTCCGATGCAATTTCTGTGTTTCGTCGTCAACAAGAAGGTCCAAGGGCTACAGTAAACCTGAAGTGAGGCAACGGAACCTAAAACCGGTCTCACAGGAAAGGCTCAAAACATAGAGAGTAAGAAGAGTCAGTCATCTTGTATTTCAGTCGGCATTGTGCCTTTTGTATTTAATTCCGATGCAATTTCTGTGTTTCATCGTCAATAAGAAGGTCAGAGGGGTACAGTAAACCTGAAGTGAAGCATCGGAATGTATAACTACTGTCACAGGAGTGGTTAAAACATAGGCAGTAGGAAGAGTCAGACGTTTTGTACTTAAATCGGCATTCTCCCTTTTGTATTTAATCCCGATGCAATTTCTGTGTTTCGTCGTCAATAAGAGGATCCAAGGGATACAGTAATTCTGAAGTGAAGCATCGGAATCTGTATCTAGTGTCACAGGAATGGTTTATATCATAGACACGGAAGAGTCAGTCTTCCCTTACTTAAGTCGGTATTTTGCCTTTTGTATTCAATTCCGATGCAATTTCTGTGTTTCGTCGTCATTAAGATGGTCTAAGGGATGCAGTAAATCTGAATTGAAGCATCGGAATCTATAGCTAGTGTCACAGGAAAAGTTCAAAACACAGACAGTAAGAAGAGTCAGTCTTCTTGTACTTAAGTCTGCATTGTGCCTTTTGTATTTCATTCCGATGCAATATATGTGTTTCATCGTCAATAAGATGGTCAGAGGGATACAGTAAACCTGAAGTGTAGCATCGGAATTTACAACTAGTGTCACAGGAATGGTTCAAAACATAGACAGGAGGAAGAGTCAGTCTTATTGTACTTAATTTGCATTGTGCCTTTTCCATTTAATTCCGATGCTATTTCTGTGTTTCGTCGTCAATAAGAGGGTCAGAGGGATACAGTAAACCTGAAGTGAAGCATCGGAAGCTATATCTAGTGTCACAGGAAAGGTTCAAAACATAGACAGTAAGAAGAGTCAGTCTTCTTGGACATGAGTCAGCATTGTGCCATTTGTATTTAATTCCGATGCAATTACTGTGCTTCATCGTCAATAAGCAGGTCCGAGGGATGCAGTAAACCTGAAGTGAAGCATCGGAATCTATAACTAGTGTCACAGGAATTGTTCAAATCATACACAGCAAGAAGAGTCAGTCTTCTTGTACTTAAGTTGGCATTGTGCATTTAGTATTTAATTCCGATGCAATTTCTGTGTTTCGTCGTCAATAAGAAGGTCCAAGGGATACAGTAAACATATAGTGAAGCATCGGAGTCTGAAACTGGTCTCACAGGAAATGTTCAAATCATAGTCAGTAAGAAGAGTCAGTCTTCTTGTACTTATGTCGGCATTGTGCCTTTTCTATTTAATTCCGATGCAATTTCTGTGTTTCCTCGTCAATAAGAAGGTCCAAGGGATGGAGTAAACCCGAAGTGAAGCATGGGTATCTAAAACCGGACTCACAGGAAAGGTTCAAAACTTAGAGAGTAAGTAGTGTCAGTCATCTTGTATTTGAGTCGGCATTGTGCCTTTTGTATTTAATTCCGATGCAATTTCTGTGTTTCATCGTCAATAAGAAGGCCAGAGGGATACAGTAAACCTGAAGTGAAGCATCGGAATCTATAACTAGTGTCACAGGAAAGGTTAAAACATAGACAGTAGGAAGAGTCAGTCGTTTTGTACTTAAGTCGGCATTGTGTCTTTTGTATTTAATACCGATGCAATTTCTGTGTTTCGTCGTCAATAAGAAGGTCCAAGGGATACAGTAAACCTGAAGTGAAGCATCGGAATCTATATCTAGTGTCACAGGAATGTTTGAAAACATAGACACGGAAGAGTCAGTCTTCTTGTACTTAAGTCGGAATTTTGCCTTTGCTATTTAATTCCGATGCTATTTCTGTATTTCGTCGTCAATAAGAAGGTCCAAGGGATACATTAAACCTGAAGTGAAGCATCGGAATCTATAAGTAGTGTCACTGAAAAGGTTCAAAACATAGACAGTAAGAAGAGTCAGTCTTATTGTACTTAAGTCGGCATTGTGCCTTTTGTATTTAATTCCGACGCAATTTCTGTGTTTCATCGTCAATAAGAAGGTCTAAGGGATACAGTAAACCTTAAGTGAAGCATCGGAATCTATAACTAGAGTCACAGGAATGGTTCAAAACATAGACAGTGGGAAGAGTCAGTCTTCTTGTACTTAAGTCGGCATTGTGCTTTTTTCATTTAATTCCGAAGCAGTTTCTGTGTTTCGTCGTCATTAATAAGGTCCAAGGGATACTGTAAACATGAAGTGAAGCATCGGAAGCTATATCTAGTGTCACAGGAAAGGTTCAAAACATAGACAGTAAGAAGAGTCAGTCTTCTTGGACATGAGTCAGCATTGTGCCATTTGTATTTAATTCCGATGCAATTACTGTGCTTCATCGTCAATAAGAAGGTCAGAGGGATACAGTAAACCTGAAGTGAAGCATCGGAATCTATAACTAGTGTCACAGGAACGGTTCAAATCATACACAGCAAGAAGAGTCAGTCTTCTTGTACTTAAGTCGGCATTGTGCATTTTGTATTTAATTCCGATGCAATTTCTGTGTTTCGTCGTCAATAAGAAGGTCCAAGTAATACAGTAAACATACAGTGAAGCATCGGAATCTAAAACTGGTCTCACAGGAAATGTTCAAAACATAGTCAGTAAGAAGAGTCAGTCTTCTTGTACTTAAGTTGGCATTGTGCCTTCTCTATTTAATTCCGATGCAATTTCTGTGTTTCGTCGCCAATAAGAAGGCCCAAGGGATACAGAAAACCTGAAGTGGAACATAGGAATATATAACTAGTGTCACAGGAAGGGTTCAAATCATAGACAATAGGAAGAGTCAGTCTTCTTGTACTTAAGTCGCCATTGTGCCTTTTGTATTTAATTCCGATGCAATTTCTGTGTTTTGTCGTTATTAAGAAGGTCCAAGGGATGCAGTAAGTCTGAATTGAAGCATCGGAATCTATGGCTAGTGTCACAGGAAAAGTTCAAAACACAGACAGTAAGAAGAGTCAGTCATCCTGTACTTAAGTCGGCATTGTGCCTTTTCTATTTAATTCCGATGCAATTTCTGTGTTTTGTCGTTATTAAGAAGGTCCAAGGGATGCAGTAAGTCTGAATTGAAGCATCGGAATCTATGGCTAGTGTCACAGGAAAAGTTCAAAACACAGACAGTAAGAAGAGTCAGTCATCCTGTACTTAAGTCGGCATTGTGCCTTTTCTATTTAATTCCGTTGCAATTTCTGTGTTTCGTCGTCATTAAGAAGGTCCAAGGGATACAGTAAACCTGAAGTGAAGCATCGGAAGCTATATCTAGTGTCAAAGGAAAGGTTCAAAACATAGACAGTAAGAAGAGTCAGTCTTCTTGGACATGAGTCAGCATTGTGCCATTTGTATTTAATTCCGATGCAATTACTGTGCTTCATCGTCAATAAGAAGGTCAGAGGGATACAGTAAACCTGAAGTGAAGCATCGGAAACTATAACTAGTGTCACAGGAATGGTTAAAACATAGACAGTAGGAAGAGTCAGTCGTTTTGTACTTAAGTCGGCATTGTGTCTTTTGTATTTAATACCGATGCAATTTCTGTGTTTGGTCGTCAATAAGAAGGTCCAAGGGATACAGTAAACCTGAAGTGAAGCATCGGAATCTATATCTAGTGTCACAGGAATGGTTTACAACATAGACACGGCAGAGTCCGTCTTCTTGTACTTAAGTCGGCATTTTGACTTTGCTATTTAATTCCGATGCTTTTTCTGTATTTCGTCGTCAATAAGAAGGTCCAAGGGATACATTAAACCTGAAGTGAAGCATCGGAATCTATAAGTAGTGTCACTGAAAAGGTTCAAATCATAGACAGTAAGAAGAGTCAGTCTTATTGTACCTAAGTCGGCATTGTGCCTTTTGTATTTAAATCCGATGCAATTTCTGTGTTTCATCGTCAATAAGAAGGTCCTAGGGATACAGCAAACCTGAAGTGGAACATAGGAACATATAACTAGTGTCACAGGAAAGGTTCAAAACATAGACAGTAAGAAGAGTCAGTCTTCTTGTACTTAAGTCCCCATTGTGCCTTTTGTATTTAATTCCGATGCAACTCCTGTGTTTCATCGTCAATAAGAATGTCAGAGGGATACAGTGAACCTGAAGTGAATCATCGGAATCTATAACTACTGTCTCAGGAATGGTTCAAAACATATACAGTAGGAAGAGTCAGTCTTCTTTACTTAAGTCGGCATTGTGCCTTTTCTATCTACTTCCGATGCAATTTCTGTGTTTTGTCGTCATTAAGAAGGTCCAAGGGATGCAGTAAATCTGAATTGAAGCATCGGAATCTATAGCTAGTGTCACAGGAAAAGTTCAAAACACAGACAGTAAGAAGAGTCAGTCTTCTTGTACTTAAGACGGCATTGTGCCTTTTCTATTTAATTCCGATGCAATTTCTGTGTTTCGTCGTCATTAATAAGGTCCAAGGCATACAGTAAACCTGAAGTGAAGCATCGGAATCTATAACTAGTGTCACAGGAATGGTTAAAACATAGACAGTAGGAAGAGTCAGTCGTTTTGTACTTAAGTCGGCATTGTGTCTTTTGTATTTTATACCGATGCAATTTCTGTGTTTCGTCGTCAATAAGAAGGTCCAAGGAATACAGTAAACCTGAAGTGAAGCATCGGAATCTATATCTAGTGTCACATGAATGGTTTAAAACATAGACACGGAAGAGTCAGTCTTCTTGTACTTAAGTCGGCATTTTGCCGTTGCTATTTAATTCCGATGCTATTTTTGTGTTTCGTCGTCAATTAGAAGGTCCAAGGGATACATTAAACCTGAAGTGAAGCATCGGAATCTGTAAGTAGTGTCACTGAAAAGGTTCAAAACATAGACAGTAAGAAGAGTCAGTCTTATTGTACTTAAGTCGGCATTGTGCCTTTTGTATTTAATTCCGATGCAATTTCTGTGTTTCATCGTCAATAAGAAGGTCCAAGGGATACAGTAAAACTGAAGTGAAGCATCGAAATCTATAATTAGAGTCACAGGAATGGTTCAAAACATAGACAGTGGGAAGAGTCAGTCTTCTTGTACTTAAGTCGGCATTGTGCATTTTTTATTTAATTCCGATGCAATTTCTGTGTTTCATCGTCAATAAGAAGGTCAGAGGGATACAGTGAACCTGACGTGAAGCATCGGAATCTATAACTAGTGCCACAGGAATGGTTCAAAACATTATTCAGTAGGAAGTGTCAGTCTTCTTGTACTTAAGTCGGCATTGTGCCTTTTCTATTTAATTCCGATGCAATTTCTGTGTTTCGTCGTCAAAAAGAAGGTCCAAGGGATACAGTAAACCTGAAGTGAACCATCGGAATCAATATCTAGTGTCACAGATAAGGTTCAAAACATAGACAGTAAGAAGTAGCAGTCTTCTTGTACTTAAGTCGGCATTGTGCCTTTTCTACTTAATTCCGATGCAATTTCTTGTTTCATCGTCAATAAGAAGGTCCAAGGGATACAGTAAACCTGAAGTGAAGCATCGGAATCTACAACTAGTGTCAAAGGAAAGGTTCAAAACATAGACAGAAGGAAGGGTCAGTCTTCTTGAACTTAAGTCGGCATTGTGCCTCTTCTATTTAAATCCGATGCAATTTCAGTGTTTCGTCGTCAATAAGAAGGTCCAAGGGATACAGTAAACCTGAAGTGAAGCATGGGAATCTATAACTAGTGTCACAGGAATGGTTCAAAACATAGAGAGTAGGAAGAGTTAGTCATCTTGATCTTAAGTCGGCATTGTGCCTTTTCTATTTAATTCCGATGCAACTCCTGTGTTTCATCGTCAATAAGAATGTCAGAGGGATACAGTGAACCTGAAGTGAAGCATCGGAATCTATAACTAGTGTCTCAGGAATGGTTCAAAACATATACAGTAGGAAGAGTCAGTCTTCTTGTATTTAGGTCGGCATTGTGCCATTTTTATTTAATTCCGATGCAATTTTTGTGTTTCATCGTCAATAAGAAGGTCAGAGGAATACAGTAAACCTGAAGTGAAGCATCGGAATCTATAACTAGTGTCACAGGAATGGTTCAAATCATACACAGCAAGAAGAGTCAGTCTTCCCTTACTTAAGTCGGCATTGTGCATTTTGTATTTAATTCCGATGCAATTTCTGTGTTTCGTCGTCAATAAGAAGGTCCAAAGGATACAGTAAACATATAGTGAACCATCGGAATCTAAAACTGGTCTCACAGGAAATGTTCAAATCATAGTCAGTAAGAAGAGTCAGTCTTCTTGTACTTATGTCGGCATTGTGCCTTTTCTATTTAATTCCGATGCAATTTCTGTGTTTCGTCGTCAATAAGAAGGTCCAAGGGATAGAGTAAACCTGAAGTGAAGCATCGGAATCTAAAACCGGACTCACAGGAACGGTTCAAAACATAGAGAGTAAGAAGAGTCAGTAATCTTGTATTTGAGTCGGCATTGTACATTTTGTATTTAATTCCGATGCAATTTCTGTGTTTCATCGTCAATAAGATGGCCAGAGGGATACAGTAAACCTGAAGTGAAACATCGGAATCTATAACTAGTGTCACAGGAATGGTTAAAACATAGACAGTAGGAAGAGTCAGTCGTTTTGTACTTAAGTCGGCATTGTGACTTTTGTATTTAATACCGATGCAATTTCTGTGTTTCGTCGTCAATAAGAAGGTCCAAGGGATACAGTAAACCTGAAGTGAAGCATCGGAATCTATATCTAGTGTCACAGGAATGGTTTAAAACATAGACACGGAAGAGTCAGTCTTCTTGTACATAAGTCGGCATTTTGCCTTTGCTATTTAATTCCGATGCTATTTCTGTGTTTCGTCGTCAATAAGAAGTTCCAAGGGATACATTAAACCTGAAGTGAAGCTTCGGAATCTATTAGTAGTGTCACTGAAAAGGTTCAAAAAATAGACAGTAAGAAGAGTCAGTCCTATTGTACTTAAGTCGGCATTGTGCCTTTTGTATTTAATTCCGATGCAAGTTCTGTGTTTCATCGTCAATAAGAAGGTCCAAGGGATACAGTAAACCTGAAGTGAAGCATCGGAATCTATAACTAGTGTCACAGGAATGGTTCAAAACATTATTCAGTAGGAAGAGTCAGTCTTCTTGTACTTAAGTCGGCATGTTGCCTTTTCCATCTAATTCCGATGCAATTTCTGTGTTTCGTCGTCAATAAGAAGGTCCAAAGGAAACAGTAAACCTGAAGTGAAGCATCGGAATCTATAACTAGTGTCAAAGGAAAAGTTTAAAGCATAGACAGAAGGAAGAGTCAGTCTTCTTGAACTTAAGTCGGCATTGTGCCTCTTCTATTTAAATCCGATGCAATTTCTGTGTTTCCTCGTCAATAAGAAGGTCCAAGGGATACAGTAAACATACAGTGAAGCACCGGAATCTAAAACTGGTCTCACAGGAAATGTTTAAAACATAGTCAGTAAGAAGAGTAAGTCTTCTTGTACTTAAGTCTGCATTGTGCCTTTTGTATTTCATTCCGATGCAATATATGTGTTTCATCGTCAATAAGATGGTGAGAGGGATACAGTAAACCTGAAGTGTAGCATCGGAATTTACAACTAGTGTCACAGGAATGGTTCAAAACATAGACAGGAGGAAGAGTCAGTCTTATTGTCCTTAATTTGCATTGTGCCTTTTCCATTTAATTCCGATGCTATTTCTGTGTTTCGTCGTCAATACGAGGGTCAGAGGGATACAGTAAACCTGAAGTGAAGCATCGGAATCTATAACTAGTGTCACAGGAATGGTTCAAAACATAGGCAGTAAGAAGAGTCAGTCTTCTTGTACTTAAGTCGGCATTGTGCCTTTTGTATTTAATTCCGATGCAATTTCTGTGTTTCATCGTCAATAAGAAGGTCCAAGGGATACAGTAAACCTGAAGTGAACCATCGGAATCTATAACTAGAGTCACAGGAATGGTTCAAAACATAGACAGTGGGAAGAGTCAGTCTTCTTGTACTTAAGTCGGCATTGTGCCTTTTTTATTTAATTCCGATGCAATTTCTGTGTTTCATTGTCAATAAGAAGGTCAGAGGGATACAGTAAACCTGAAGTGAAGCATCGGAATCTATTACTAGTGTCACAGGAATGGTTCAAAACATTATTCAGTAGGAAGTGTCAGTCTTCTTGTACTTAAGTCGGCATTGTGCCTTTTCTATTTAATTCCGATGCAATTTCTGTGTTTCGTCGTCAATAAGAAGGTCCAAGGGATACAGTAAACCTGAAGTGAAGCATGGGAATCAATAACTAGTGTCACAGGAATGGTTCAAACATAGAGAGTAGGAAGAGTTAGTCTTCTTGATCTTAAGTCGGCATTGTGCCTTTTCTATTTAATTCCGATGCAACTCCTGTGTTTCATCGTCAATAAGAATGTCAGAGGGATACAGTGAACCTGAAGTGAAGCATCGGAATCTATAACTAGTGTCTCAGGAATGGTTCAAAACATATACAGTAGGAAGAGTCAGTCTTCTTGACTTAAGTCGGCATTGTGCCTTTTCTATCTAATTCCGATGCAATTTCTGTGTTTTGTCGTCATTAAGAAGGTCCAAGGGATGCAGTAAATCTGAATTGAAGCATCGGAATCTATAGCTAGTGTCACAGGAAAAGTTCAAAACACAGACAGTAAGAAGAGTCAGTCTTCTTGTACTTAAGTCGGCATTGTGCCTTTTCTATTCAATTCCGATGCAATTTCTGTGCTTCGTCGTCATTAATAAGGTCCAAGGGATACAGTAAAACTGAAGTGAAGCATCGGAAGCTATATCTAGTGTCACAGGAAAGGTTCAAAACATAGACAGTAAGAAGAGTCAGTCTTCTTGGACATGAGTCAGCATTGTGCCATTTGTATTTAATTCCGATGCAATTACTGTGCTTCATCGTCAGTAAGAAGGTCAGAGGGATACAGTAAACCTTAAGTGAAGCATCGGAATCTATAACTAGTGTCACAGGAACGGTTCAAATCATACACAGCAAGAAGAGTCAGTCTTCTTGTACTTAAGTCGGCATTGCGCATTTTGTATTTAATTCCGATGCAATTTCTGTGTTTCGTCGTCAATAAGAAGGTCCAAGGGATACAGTAAACATATAGTGAAGCATCGGAATCTAAAACTGGTGTCACAGGAAATGTTCAAATCATAGTCAGTAAGAAGAGTCAGTCTTCTTGTACTTATGTCGGCATTGTGCCTTTTCTATTTAATTCCGATGCAATTTCTGTGTTTCGTCGTCAATAAGAAGGTCCAAGGGATAGAGTAAACCTGAAGTGAAGCATCGGAATCTAAAATTGGACTCACAGGAAAGGTTCAAAACATAGAGAGTAAGAAGAGTCAGTAATCTTGTATTTGAGTCGGCATTGTGCCTTTAGTATTTAATTCCGATGCAATTTCTGTGTTTCATCGTCAATAAGAAGGCCAGAGGGATACAGTAAACCTGAAGTGAAGCATCGGAATCTATAACTAGTGTCACAGGAATGGTTAAAACATAGACAGTAGGAAGAGTCAGTCGTTTTGTACTTAAGTTGGAATTGTGTCTTTTTTATTTAATACCGATGCAATTTCTGTGTTTCGTCGTCAATTGGAAGGTCCAAGGGATACAGTAAACCTGAAGTGAAGCATCGGAATCTATATCTAGGGTCACAGGAATGGTTTAAAACATAGACACGGAAGAGTCAGTCTTCTTGTACATAAGTCGGCATTTTGCCTTTGCTATTTAATTCCGATGCTATTTCTGTGTTTCGTCGTCAATAAGAAGGTCCAAGGGATACATTAAACCTGAAGTGAAGCATCGGAATCTATAAGTAGTGTCACTGAAAACGTTCAAAACATAGACAGTAAGAAGACTCAGTCATATTGTACTTAAGTCGGCATTCTGCCTTTTGTATTTAATTCCGATGCAATTTCTGTGTTTCATCGTCACTAAGAAGGTCCAAGGGATACAGTAAACCTGAAGTGAAGCATCGGAATCTATAACTAGAGTCACAGGAATGGTTCAAAACATAGACAGTAGCAAGAGTCAGTCTTCTTGTATTTAAGTCGGCATTGTGCCTTTTTTATTTAATTCCGATGCAAGTTCTGTGTTTCATCGTCAATAAGAAGGTCAGAGGGATACAATAAACCTGAAGTGAAGCATCGGAATCTATAACTAGTGTCACAGGAGTGATTCAAAACATTATTCAGTAGGAAGAGTCAGTCTTCTTGTACTTCAGTCGGCATTGTGCCTTTTCTACTTAATTCCGATGCTATTTCTGTGTTTCATCGTCAATAAGAAGGTCCAAGGGATACAGTAAACCAGAAGTGAAGCATCGGAATCTATAACTAGTGTCTCAGGAATGGTTCAAAACATATACAGTAGGAAGAGTCAGTCTTCGTGTACTCAAGTCGGCATTGTGCCGTTTCAATTTAATTCCGATGCAATTTCTGCGTTACATCGTCAACAAGAAGGTCAGAGGGATACAGTAAACCTAAAGTGAAGCATCGGAATCTATAACTAGTGTCACAGGAATGGTTCAAAACACAGTCTGTAAGGTGAGTCAGTCTTCATGTACTTAAGTCGGCATTGTGCCTTTTCTATTTAATTCCGATGCAATTTCTGTGTTTCATCGTCAGTAAGAAGGGCAGAGGGATACAGTAAACCTGAAGTGAAGCATCGGAATGTATAACTACTGTCACAGGAATGGTTCAAAACATAGACAGTAAGAAGAGTCAGTTTTCTTGTACATAAGTCGGCATTGTGCCTTGTTTATTTAATTCCGATGCAATTTCTGTGTTTCGTCGTCAATAAGAAGGTCCAAGGGATGCAGTAAACCTGAAGTGAAGCATCGGAATCTATAACTAGTGTCACAGAAAAGGTTCAAAACATAGACAGTATGAAGAGTCAGTCTAATTGTACGTAAGTCGGCATTCTGTCTTTTGTATTTAATTCCGATGCAATTTCTGTGTTTCGTCGTCAATAAGAAGTTCCAAGGGATACAGTGAACCTGAAGTGAAGCATCGGAAACTATAACTAGTGTCACAGGAATGGTTCAAAACATAGACAGTAAGAAGAGTCAGTTTTCTTGTACATAAGTCGGCATTGTGCCTTTTGTATTTAATTCAGATGCAATTTCTGTGTTTCGTCGTCAATAAGAAGGTCCAAGGGATACAGTAAACATATAGTGAAGCATGGGAACCTAAAACGGGTCTCACAGGATATGTTCAACACATAGTCAGTGAGAAGAGTCAGTCTTCTTGTACTTAAGTCGGCATTGTGCCTTTTCTATTTAATTCCGATGCAATTTCTGTGTTTCGTCGTTATTAAGAAGGTCCAAGGGATGCAGTAAATCTGAATTGAAGCATCGGAATCCATAGCTAGTGTCACAGGAAAAGTTCAAAACACAGACAGTAAGAAGAGTCAGTCTTCTTGTACTTAAGTCTGCATTGTGCCTTTTGTATTTCATTCCGATGCAATATATGTGTTTCATCGTCAATAAGATGGTCAGAGGGATACAGTAAACCTGAAGTGTAGCATCGGAATTTACAACTAGTGTCACAGGAATGGTTCAAAACATACACAGGAAAAAGAGTCAGTCTTATTGTACTTAATTAGCATTGTGCCTTTTCTGTTTAATTTCGATGCTATTTCTGTGTTTCGTCGTCCATAAGAGGGTCAGATTGATACAGTAAACCTGAAGTGAAGCATCGAAATCTATAACTAGTGTCACAGGAATGGTTCAAAACATAGGCAGTAAGAAGAGTCAGTCTTCTTGTACTTAAGTCGGCATTGTGCCTTTTGTATTTAATTCCGATGCAATTTCTTTGTTTCATCGTCAATAAGAAGGTCCAAGGGATACAGTAAATATATAGTGAAGCATCGGAATGTAAAACTGGTCTCACAGGAAATGTTCAAATCATAGTCAGTAAGAAAAGTCAGTCTTCTTGTACTTAAGTCGGCAATGTGCCTTTTCTATTTAATTCCGATGCAATTTCTGTGTTTCGTCGTCAACAAGAAGGTCCAAGGGCTACAGTAAACCTGAAGTGAGGCAACGGAACCTAAAACCGGTCTCACAGGAAAGGCTCAAAATATAGAGAGTAAGAAGAGTCAGTCATCTTGTATTTCAGTCGGCATTGTGCCTTTTGTATTTAATTCCGATGCAATTTCTGTGTTTCATCGTCAATAAGAAGGTCAGAGGGATACAGTAAACCGGAAGTGAAGCATCATAATGTATAACTACTGTCACAGGAATGGTTAAAACATAGACAGTAGCAAGAGTCAGTCGTTTTGTACTTAAATCGGCATTCTGTCTTTTGTATTTAATCCCGATGCAATTTCTGTGTTTCGTCGTCAATAAGAAGGTCCAAGGGATACAGCAAACCTGAAGTGAAGCATCGGAATCTATATCTAGTGTCACAGGAATGGTTTATAACATAGACACGAAAGAGTCAGTCTACTTGTACTTAAGTTGGCATTTTGCCTTTTCTATTTAATTCCGATGCAATTTCTGTGTTTCGTCGTCAATAAAAATGTCCGAGGGATACAGTAAACCTGAAGTGAAGCATCGGAATCTATAACTAGTGTCACAGAAAAGGTTCAAAACATAGACAGTAACAAGAGTCAGTCTTATTGTACGTAAGTTGCATTGTGTCTTTTGTATTTAATTCCGATGCAATTTCTGTGTTTCGTCGTCAATATGAAGTTCCAAGGGATACAGTGAACCTGAAGTGAAGCATCGGAATCTATAACTAGTGTCACAGGAATGGTTCAAAACATAGACAGTAAGAAGAGTCAGTTTTCTTGTACTTAAGTCGGCATTCTGCCTTTTGTATTTAATTCAGATGCAATTTCTGTGTTTCGTCGTCAATAAGAAGGTCCAAGGGATACAGTAAACATATAGTGAAGCATGGGAACCTAAAACGGGTCTCACAGGAAATGTTCAAAACATAGTCAGTAAGAAGAGTCAGTCTTCTTGTACTTAAGTCGGCATTGTGCCTTTTCTATTTAATTCCGATGCAATTTCTGTGTTTCGACGTCAATAAGAAGGTCCAGGGGATACAGTAAACCTGAAGTGAATCATCGGAATCTATAACTAGGTTCACAGGAATGGTTCAAAATTTAGACAGTAAGAAGAGTCAGTCTTCTTGTACTTAAGTCGACATTGTGCCTTTTCTATTTAATTCCGATGCAATTTCTGTCTTTCATCGTCAATAAGAATGTCAGAGGGATACAGTAAACCTGAAGTGAAGCATCGGAATCTATAACTAGTGTCTCAGGAATGGTTCAAAACATATACAGTAGGAAGAGTCAGTCTTCTTTACGTAAGTGGGCATTGTGCCTTTTCTATTTAATTCCGATGCAATATCTGTGTTTCGTCGTCAATAAGAAGGTCCAAGGGATGCAGTAAATCTGAATTGAAGGTTCGGAATCTATAGCTAGTGTTACAGGAATAGTTCAATTTACAGACAGTAAGAAGAGTCAGTCTTCTTGTACTTAAGTCGGCATTGTTCCTTTTGTATTTAATTCCGATGCAATTTCTGTGTTTCATCGTCAGCAAGAAGGTCCAAGGGATACAGTAAACATATAGTGAAGCATCAGAATCTAAAACTGGTCTCACAGGAAATGTTCAAATCATAGTGAGTAAGAAGTGTCAGTCTTCTTGTACTTATGTCGGCATTGTGCCTTTTCTATTTAATTCCGATGCAATTTCTGTGTTTCGTCGTCAATAAGAAGGGCCAAGGGATAGAGTAAACCTGAAGTGAAGCATCGGAATCTAAAACCGGACTCACAGGGAAGGTTCAAAACATAGAGAGTAAGAAGAGTCAGTCATCTTGTATTTGAGTCGGCATTGTGCCTTTTGTATTTAATTCCGATGCAATTTCTGTGTTTCATCGTCAAAATGAAGGTCAGAGGGATACAGTAAACCTGAAGTGAAGCATCAGAATCTATAACTAGTGTCACAGGAATGGTTAGAACATAGACAGTAGGAAGAGTCAGTCGTTTTGTACTTAAGTCGGCATTGTGTCTTTTGTATTTAATCCCGATGCAATTTCTGTGTTTCGTCGTCAATAAGAAGGTCTAAGGGATACAGTAAACCTGAAGTGAAGCATCGGAATCTATATCTAGTGTCACAGGAATGGTATAAAACATAGACACGGAAGAGTCAGTCTTATTGTACTTAAGTCGGCCTTTTAGCTTTTCTATTTAATTCCGATGCTATTTCTGTGTATCGTCGTCAATACGAAGGTCCAAGGGATACACTAAACCTGAAGTGAAGCATCGGAATCTATAAGAAGTGTCACAGAAAAGGTTCAAAACATAGACAGTAAGAAGAGTCAGTCTTATTGTACTTAAGTCGGCATTGTACCTTTTGTATTTAATTCCGATGCAATTTCTGTGTTTCATCGTCAATAAGACGGTCCAAATGATACAGTAAACCTGGAGTGAAGCATCGAAATCTATAACTAGTGTCACAGGAATGGTTCAAAACATAGACAGTAGGAAGAGTCAGTCTTCTTGTACTTAAGTCGGCATTGTGCCCCTTTTATTTAATTCCGATGCAATTTCTGTGTCTCATCGTCAATAAGAAGGTAAAAGGGATACAGTAAACATATAGTGAAGCATCGGAATCTAAAACTGGTCTCACAGGAAATGTTCAAAACATAGTCAGTAAGAAGAGTCAGTCTTCTTGTACCTAAGTCGGCAATGTGCCTTTTGTATTTAATTCCGATGCAATTTCTGTGTTTCGTCGTCAATAAGAAGGTCCAAGGGATACAGTAAACCTGAAGTCAAGCATCGGAATCTAAAACCGGTCTCACAGGAAAAGCTCAAATCATAGAGAGTAAGAACAGAGAGTCATCTTGTATTTGAGTCGGCATTGTGGCTTTTGTATTTAATTCCGATGCAATTTCTGTGTTTAATCGTCAATAAGAAGTTTACAGGGATACAGTAAACCTGAAGTGAAGCTTCGGAGTCTATAACCAGTTTCACTGGAATGGTTAAAACATAGACAGTAGGAAGAGTCAGTCTTCTTGTACTTAAGTCGGCATTGTGCCTATTGTATTTAATTCCGATGCAATTTCTGTGTTTCATCGTCACTAAGAAGGTCCAAGGGATACAGTAAACATATAGTGAAGCATCGGAATCTAAAACTGGTCTCACAGGAAATGTTCACAGCATAGTCAGTAAGAAGAGTCAGTCTTCTTGTACTTAAGTCGGCATTCTGCCGTTTGTATTAAATTCCGATGCAATTTCTGTGTTTCATGGTCAATAAGAATGTCAGAGGGTTTCAGTAAACCTGAAGTGAAGCATCGGAATCTATAACTAGTGTCACAGGAATGGTTCAAAACATAGACAGTAGGAAGATTCAGTCATCTTGTACTTAAGTCGGCATTCTGCCTTTTCTGATTAATTCAAATGCAATTTCTGTGTTTCGTCGTCAATAAGAAGGTCAGAGGGATACGTTAAACCTGAAGTGAAGCATCGGAATCTATATCTAGTGTCACAGGAAAGATTCAAAACATAGACGGTAAGAAGAGTCAGACTTCTTGGACATGAGTCAGCATTGTGCCATTTGTATTTATCTCCGATGCAATTACTGTGCTTCATCGTCAATAAGAAGGTCAGAGGGATACAGTAAACCTTAAGTGAAGCATCGGAATCTATAACTAGTGTCACAGGAATGGTTCAAATCATACACAGCATGAAGAATCAGTCTTCTTGTACTTAAGTCGGCATTGTGCCTTTTGTATTTAATTCCGATGCAATTTCTGTGTTTCTTCGTCAACAAGAAGGTCCAAGGGATACAGTAAACATATAGTGAAGCATCACAATCTAAAACTGGTCTCACAGGAAATGTTCAAATCATAGTCAGTAAGAAGAGTCAGTCTTCTTGTACTTATGTCGGCATTGTGCCTTTTCTATTTAATTCCGATGCAATTTCTGTGTTTCGTCGTCAATAAGAAGGTCCAAGGGATAGAGTGAACCTAAAGTGAAGCATCGCAATCTAAAACCGGACAAACAGGAAAAGTTCAAAACATAGAGAGTAAGAAGAGTCAGTCATCTTGTATTTGAGTCGGCATTGTGCCTTTTGTATTTAATTCCGGTGCAATTTCTGTGTTTCATCGTCAAAAAGAAGGTCAGAGGGTTACAGTAAACCTGAAGTGAAGCATAAGAATCTATAACTAGTGTCACAGGAATGGTTAAAACATAGACAGTTGGAAGAGTCAGTCGTTTTGTACTTAAGTCGGCATTGTGTCTTTTGTATTTAATCCCGATGCAATTTCTGTGTTTCGTCGTCAATAAGAAGGTGCAAGGGATACAGTAAACCTAAAGTGAAGCATCGGAATCTATATCTAGTGTCACAGGAATGATATAAAACATAGACACGGAAGAGTCAGTCTTCTTGTACTTAAGTCGGCATTTTGCCTTTTCTATTTAATTCCGATGCTATTTCTGTGTAGCGTCGTCAATAAGAAGGTCCAAGGGATACATTAAACCTGAAGTGAAGCATCGTAATCTATAAGAAGTGTCACAGAAAAGGTTCAGTACATAGACGGTAAGAAGAGTCAGTCTTATTGTACTTAAGTCGGCATTGTGCCTTTTGTATTTAATTCCGATGCAATTTCTGTGTTTCATCGTCAATAAGAAGGTCCAAGGGATACAGTAAACCTGAAGTGAAGCATCGAAATCTATAACTAGAGTCACAGGAATGGTTCAAACATAGACAGTAGGAAGAGTCAGTCTTCTTGACCCTAAGTCGGCATTGTGCCTCTTTTATTTAATTCCGATGCAATTTCTGTGTTTCATCGCCAATAAGAATGACAGAGGGATACAGTAAACCTGAAGCGAAGCATCGGAATCTATAACTAGTGTCACAGGAATGGTTCAAAACATAGACAGTAGGAAGATTCAGTCTTCTTGTACTTAAGTCGGCATTGTGCCTTTTCAATTTAATTCAAATGCAATTTCTGTGTTTCGTCGTCAATGAGAAGGTTTAAGGGATACAGTGAACCTGAAGTGAAGCAGCGGAAACTATAACTAGTGTCTCAGAAAAGGTTCAAAACATAGTCAGTAAGAAGAGTCAGTCGTATTGTACTTAAGTTGGCATTGTACCTTTTGTATTAATTTCCGATCCAATTTCTGTGTTTCATCGTCAATAATAAGGTCCAAGGGATACAGTAAACCTGAAGTGAAGCATCGTAATCTATAACTAGAGTCACAGGTATCGTTCAAAAGATAGACAGTAGGAAGAGTCAGTCTTCTTGTACTTAGGTCGGCATTGTGCCTTTTCTGTTTAATTCCGATGCAATTTCTGTGTTTCGGCGTCAATAAGAAGGTCGGAGGGATACAGTAAACCTGAAGTAAAGCATCGGAATCTATAATTAGTGTCACAGGAATGGTTCAAAACATAGACAGTAAGAAGAGTCATCCTTCTTGTACTTAATTCGGCATTGTGCCATTTGTATTCAATTCCAAAGCAATTTCTGTGTTTCATCGTCAATACGATGGTCAGAGAGATACAGTAAACCTGAAGTGAAGCATCGGAATCTATAACTAGTGTCACAGGAATGGTTCAAAACATGGACTGTAAGAAGAGTCAGTTTTCTTGTACTTAATTCGGCATTGTGCCTTTTGTATTTAATTCCGATGCAATTTCTGTGTTTCATCGTCAATAAGAAGGTCAGAGCGATACAGTAAACCTGAAGTGAAGCATCGGAATCGATAACTAATGTCACAGGAATTGTTCAAAACACAGACAGTAAGAAGACTTCGATTTCTTGTACTTAAGTCGGCATTGTGCCTTTTGTATTTAATTCCGATGCAATTTCTGTGTTTCATCGTCAATAAGAAGGTCAGAGCGATACAGTAAACCTGAAGTAAAGCATCGGAATGTATAATTAGTGTCACAGGAATGGTTCAAAACATAGACAGTAAGAAGAGTCAGGCTTCTTGTACTTAATTCGGCATTGTGCCTTTTGTATTTAATTTTGATGCAATTTCTGTGTTTCATCGTCAATAAGATGGTCAGAGGGATACAGTAAACCTTAACTGAAGCATCGAAATCCATAACTAGTGTCACAGGAATGGTTCAAAACATAGACAGTAAGAAGAGTCAGTTTTCTTGTACTTAAGTGGGCATTGTGCCTTTTCTATTTAATTCCGATGCAATTTCTGTGTTTCATCGTCGATAAGAAGGTCCAAGGGATACAGTAAACTTATAGTGAAGCATCGGAATGTAAAACTGGTCTCACAGGAAATGTTGAAATCATAGTCAGTTGGAGGAGTCAGTCTTCATGTACTTAAGTCGGCATTGTGCCTTTTGTATTTAATTCTGATGCAATTACTGTGTTTCATCGTCAATAAGAAGGTCCAAGGGATACAGTAAACATATATTGAAGCATCAGAATCTAAAACTGGTCTCACAGGAAATGTTCAAAACATAGTCAGTGAGAAGAGTCAGTCTTCTTGTACTTAAGTCTTCATTTTGCATTTTCTATTTAATTCCGATGCAATTTCTGTGTTTCGTCGTCAATGAGAAGGCCAAGGGATACAGTAAACCTGAAGTGAAGCATCGGAATCTATAACTAGTGTCTCAGAAAAGGTTCAAAACATAGACAGTAAGAAGAGTCAGTCGTATTGTACTTAAGTCGGCATTGTGCCTTTTCTATTTAATTTCGATGCAATTTATGTGTTTCGTCGTCAATAAGAGGGTCCAAGGGATAGAGTAAACCTGAAGTGAAGCATCGGAATCTAAAACCGGACTCACAGGAATGGTTCAAAACATAGAGAGTAAGAAGAGTCAGTCATCTTGTATTTGAGTCGGCATTGTGCCTTTTGTATTTATTTCCGATGCAATTTCTGTGTTTCATCGTCAAAAAGAAGGTCAGAGGGATACAGTAAACCTGAAGTGAAGCATCAGAATCTATAACTAGTGTCACAGGAATGGTTAAAACATAGACAGTAGGAAGAGTCAGTCGTTTTGTACTTAAGTCGGCATTGTGTCTTTTAGTATTTAATCCCGATGCAATTTCTGTGTTTCGTCGTCAATAAGAAGGTCCAAGGGATACAGTAAACCTGAAGTGAAGCATCGCAATCTATAACTAGAGTCACAGGAATGGTTCAAAACATAGACAGTAGGAAGAGTCAGTCTTCTTGTACTTAAGTCGGCATAGTGCCTTTTTTATTTAATTCCGATGAAATTTCTGTGTTTCATCGTCAATAGGAAGGTCCAAGGGATACAGTAAACATATAGTGAAGCATCGGAATCTAAAACTGGTCTCACAGGAAATGTTCACAACATAGTCAGTAAGAAGAGTCAGTCTTCATGTACTTAAGTCGGCATTGTGCCGTTTGTACATAATTCCGATGCAGTTTCTGTGTTTCATCGTCAATAAGAAGGTCAGAGGGATACAGTAAACCTGAAGCGAAGCATCGGAATCTATAACAAGTGTCACAGGAATGGTTCAAAACATAGACAGTAGGAAAATTCAGTCTTCTTGTACTTAAGTCGGCATTGTGCCTTTTCTATTCAATTTAAATGCAATTTCTGTGTTTCGTCGTCAATACGAAGGTCAGAGGGATATAGTAAACCTGAAGTGAAGCATCGGAATCTATAACTAGTGTCACAGGAATGGTTCAAAACATAGACTGTAAGAAGAATCAGTTTTCTTGTACTTAATTCGGCATTGTGCCTTTTGTATTTAATTCCGATGCAATTTCTGTGTTTCGTCGTCAATGAGAAGGTCCAAGGGTTACAGTAAACCTGAAGTGAAGTATCGGAATCTATAACTAGTGTCTCAGAAAAGGTTCAAAACATAGACAGTAAGAAGAGTCAGTCGTATTGTACTTAAGTCGGCATTGTGCCTTTTGTATTTAATTCCGATCCAATTTCTGTGTTTCATCGTCAATAAGAAGGTCAGAGCGATACAGTAAACCTGAAGTGAAGCATCGGAATCGATAACTAATGTCACAGGAATGGTTCAAAACACAGACTGTAAGAAGAGTTCGATTTCTTGTATTTAAGTCGGCATTGTGCCTTTTGTATTTAATTCCGATGCAATTTCTGTGTTTCATCGTCAATAAGAAAGTCAGAGCGATACAGTAAACCAGAAGTAAAACATCGGAATCTATAATTAGTGTCACAGGAATGGTTCAGAACATAGACAGTAAGAGGAGTCAGTCTTCTTGTACTTAATTCGGCATTGTGCCTTTTGTACTTAATGTTGATGCAATTTCTGTGTTTCATCGTCAATAAGATGGTCAGAGGGATACAGTAAACCCTAAGTGAAGCATCGAAATCCATAACTAGTGGCATAGGAATGGTTCAAATCAAAGAGAGTGAGAAGAGTCAGTTTTCTTGCACTTAAGTCGGCATTTTGCCTTTTGTATTTAATTCCGATGCAATTTCTGTGTTTCATCGTCAATAAGAAGGTCAGAGGGATACAGTAAACCTGAAGTGAAGCATCGGAATGTGTAACTTGTATCTCATGAATGGTTCAAAACATAGACAGTAAGAAGAGTCAGTTTTCTTGTACTTAAGTCGGCATTGTGCCTTTTCTATTTAATTCCGATGCAATTTCTGTGTTTCATCGTCGATAAGAAGGTCCAGGGTATACAGTAAACATATAGTGAAGCATCGGAATGTAAAACTGGTCTCACAGGAAATGTTGAAATCATAGTCAGTAGGAGGAGTCAGTCTTCATGTACTTAAGTCGACATTGTTCCTTTTGTATTTAATTCTGATGCAATTTCTGTGTTTCATCGTCAATAAGAAGGTCCAAGGGATACAGCAAACATATAGTGAAGCAACGGAATCTAAAACTGGTCTCACAGAAAATGTTCAAAACATAATCATTAAGAAGATTCAGTCTTCTTGTGCTTAAGTCGGCATTGTGCGTTTTGTATTTAATTCCGATGCAATTTCTGTGTTTCATCGTCAATAAGAAGCTCCAAGGTATACAGTAAGCATATAGTGAAGCATCGGAATCTAAAACTGGTCTCACAGGAAGTGTTCAAAAGATGGTCAGTAAGAAGAGTCGGTCTTGTTGTACTTAAGTCGGCATTGTGCCTTTTGTATTTAATTCCGATGCAATTTCTGTGTTTCATCGTCAATAAGAAGGTCCAAGGGATACAGTGAACATATAGTGAAGCATCAGAATCTTAAACTGGTCACACAGGGAATTTTCAGAACATAGTCAGTAAGAAGAGTCAGTCTTCTTGTACTTAAGTCGGCATTGTGCCTTTTATATGTAATTCCGATGCAATTTCTGTGTTTCATCGTCAATATGGAAGGTCCACGGGATACAGTAAATCTGAAATGAAGCATCGGAATGTAAAACTGGCCTCACAGGAAAGGTTCAAAACATAGAGAGTAAGAAGAGTTAGGTTTCTTGTACTTAAGTCAGCATTGTGTATTTTCTATTTAATTCTGATTCAATTTCTGTGTTTCGTCGTCAGTAAGAAGGTCCAAGGGATACAGTAAACCTAATGTGAAGCATCGGAATCTGAAACCGGTCTCACAGGAAAGCTTTATAACATAGACAGTAAGAAGAGACAGTCTACTTGTACTTGAGTGGGCATTGTGACTTTTCTATTTAATTCCGATGCAATTTCTATCTTTCTTCGTCAATAAGAAGGTCAGAGGGATACAGAAAACCTGAAAGGAAGCACCGGAATCTAAAACTAGAGTCACAGGAATGGCTTATAACATAGACAGTAAGAAGAGTCAGTCTTCTTGTACTTAAGTCGGCATTGTGAATTTTCTATTTAATTCCGATGCAATTTCTTTGTTTAGACGTCAAAAGGAAGGTCCATGGGATACAGTAAACCTGAAGTGAAGCATCGGAATCTAAAACCGGTCTCACAGGAAAGGTTCAAAACATAGTCAGTAAGAAGAGTCAGTTTTCTTGTACTTAAGTCGGCATTGTGCCTTTTCTACTTAATTCCGATGCAATTTCTGTGTTTCATCGTCAATAAGAAGGTCCAAGGGATACAGTAAACATATAGTGAAGCATCGGAATCTAAAACTGGTCTCACAGGAAATGTTCACAACATAGTCAGTAAGAAGAGTCAGTCTTCATGTACTTAAGTCGGCATTGTGCCGTTTGTACTTAATTCCGATGCAGTTTCTGTGTTTCATCGTCAATAAGAATGTCAGAGGGATACAGTAACCTGAAGCGAAGCATCGGAATCTATAACAAGTGTCACAGGAATGGTTCAAAACATACACAGTAGGAAGATTCAGTCCTCTTGTACTTAAGTCGGCATTGTGCCTTTTCTATTCAATTCAAATGCAATTTCTGTGTTTCGTCGTCAATACGAAGGTCAGAGGGATATAGTAAACCTGAAGTGAAGCATCGGAATCTGTATCTAGTGTCACAGGAATGGTTTGAAACATAGTTACGGGAGAGTCAGTCTTCTTGTACTTAAGTCGGCATTGTGCCTTTTCTATTTAATTCCGATGCAATTTCTGTGTTTCGTCGTCAATGAGAAGGTCCAAGGGTTTCAGTAAACCTGACGTGAAGCATCGGAATCTATAACTAGTGTCTCAGAAAAGGTTCAAAACGTAGACAGTAAGAAGAGTCAGTCGTATTGTACTTAAGTCGGCATTGTGCCTTTTGTATTTAATTCCGATCCAATTTCTGTGTTTCATCGTCAATAAGAATGTCCAAGGGATACAGTAAACCTGAAGTGAAGCATCGGAATCTATAACTAGAGTCACAGGAATGGTTCAAAACATAGACAGTAGGAAGAGTCAGTCTTCTTGTACTTAAGTCGGCATTGTGCTTTTTCTATTTAATTCCGATGCAATTTCTGTGTTTCGTCGTCAATAAGAAGGTCAGAGGGATACAGTAAACCTGAAGTGAAGCATCGGAATGTGTAACTAGTATCTCAGGAATGGTTCAAAACATAGACGGTAAGAAGAGTCAGTTTTCTTGTACTTAAGTCGGCATTGTGCATTTTGTATTTAATTCCGAAGCAATTTCTGTGTTTCATCGTCAATAAGAAGGTCAGAGGGATACAGTAAACCTGAAGTGAAGCATCGGAATGTGTAACTAGTATCTCAGGAATGGTTCAAAACATAGACAGTAAGAAGAGTCAGTTTTCTTGTACTTAAGTCGGCATTGTGCATTTTCTATTTAATTCCGAAGCAATTTCTGTGTTTCATCGTCGATAAGAAGGTCCAAGGGATACAGTAAACATATAGTGAAGCATCGGAATGTAAAAGTGGTCTCACAGGAAATGTTGAAATCATAGTCAGTGGGAGGAGTCAGTCTTCATGTACTTAAGTCGACATTGTTCCTTTTGTATTTAATTCTGATGCAATTTCTGTGTTTCATCGTCAATAAGAAGGTCCAAGGGATACAGTAAACATATAGTGAAGCATCGGAATCTAAAACTGGTCTCACAGAAAATGTTCAAAACATAATAAGTAAGAAGACTCAGTCTTCTTGTACTTAAGTCGGCATTGTGCGTTTTGTATTTAATTCCGATGCAACTTCTGTGTTTCATTGTCAATAAGAAGCTCCATGGTATACAGAAAACATATAGTGAAGCATCGGAATCTAAAACTGGTCTCACAGGAAGTGCAAAGGATGGTCAGTAAGAAGATTCGGTCTTGTTGTGCTTAAGTCGGCATTGTGAATTTTGTATTTAATTCCGTTGCAATTTCTGTGTTTCATCGTTAATAAGAAGGTCCAAGGGATACAGTGAACATATAGTGGAGCATCAGAATCTAAAACTGGTCACACAGGAAATGTTCAAAACATAGACAGTAAGAAGAGTCCGTCTTCTTGTACTTAATTCGGCGTTGTTCCTTTTGTATTTAATTCCGAAGCAATTTCTGTGTTTCATCGTCAATACGATGGTCAGAGAGATACAGTAAACCTGAAGTGAAGCATCGGAATCTATAACTAGTGTCACAGGAATGGTTCAAAACATAGACTGTAAGAAGAATCAGTTTTCTTGTACTTAATTCGGCATTGTGCCTTTTGTATTTAATTCCGATGCAATTTCTGTGTTTCGTCGTCAATGAGAAGGTCCAAGGGTTACAGTAAACCTGAAGTGAAGTATCGGAATCTATAACTAGTGTCTCAGAAAAGGTTCAAAACATAGACAGTAAGAAGAGTCAGTCGTATTGTACTTAAGTCGGCATTGTGCCTTTTGTATTTAATTCCGATCCAATTTCTGTGTTTCATCGTCAATAAGAAGGTCAGAGCGATACAGTAAACCTGAAGTGAAGCATCGGAATCGATAACTAATGTCACAGGAATGGTTCAAAACACAGACTGTAAGAAGAGTTCGATTTCTTGTATTTAAGTCGGCATTGTGCCTTTTGTATTTAATTCCGATGCAATTTCTGTGTTTCATCGTCAATAAGAAAGTCAGAGCGATACAGTAAACCAGAAGTAAAACATCGGAATCTATAATTAGTGTCACAGGAATGGTTCAGAACATAGACAGTAAGAGGAGTCAGTCTTCTTGTACTTAATTCGGCATTGTGCCTTTTGTACTTAATGTTGATGCAATTTCTGTGTTTCATCGTCAATAAGATGGTCAGGGGGATACAGTAAACCCTAAGTGAAGCATCGAAATCCATAACTAGTGGCATAGGAATGGTTCAAATCAAAGAGAGTGAGAAGAGTCAGTTTTCTTGCACTTAAGTCGGCATTTTGCCTTTTGTATTTAATTCCGATGCAATTTCTGTGTTTCATCGTCAATAAGAAGTTCAGAGGGATACAGTAAACCTGAAGTGAAGCATCGGAATGTGTAACTAGTATCTCATGAATGGTTCAAAACATAGACAGTAAGAAGAGTCAGTTTTCTTGTACTTAAGTCGGCATTGTGCCTTTTCTATTTAATTCCGATGCAATTTCTGTGTTTCATCGTCGATAAGAAGGTCCAGGGTATACAGTAAACATATAGTGAAGCATCGGAATGTAAAACTGGTCTCACAGGAAATGTTGAAATCATAGTCAGTAGGAGGAGTCAGTCTTCATGTACTTAAGTCGACATTGTTCCTTTTGTATTTAATTCTGATGCAATTTCTGTGTTTCATCGTCAATAAGAAGGTCCAAGGGATACAGCAAACATATAGTGAAGCAACGGAATCTAAAACTGGTCTCACAGAAAATGTTCAAAACATAATCATTAAGAAGATTCAGTCTTCTTGTGCTTAAGTCGGCATTGTGCGTTTTGTATTTAATTCCGATGCAATTTCTGTGTTTCATCGTCAATAAGAAGCTCCAAGGTATACAGTAAGCATATAGTGAAGCATCGGAATCTAAAACTGGTCTCACAGGAAGTGTTCAAAAGATGGTCAGTAAGAAGAGTCGGTCTTGTTGTACTTAAGTCGGCATTGTGCCTTTTGTATTTAATTCCGATGCAATTTCTGTGTTTCATCGTCAATAAGAAGGTCCAAGGGATACAGTGAACATATAGTGAAGCATCAGAATCTTAAACTGGTCACACAGGGAATTTTCAGAACATAGTCAGTAAGAAGAGTCAGTCTTCTTGTACTTAAGTCGGCATTGTGCCTTTTATATGTAATTCCGATGCAATTTCTGTGTTTCATCGTCAATATGGAAGGTCCACGGGATACAGTAAATCTGAAATGAAGCATCGGAATGTAAAACTGGCCTCACAGGAAAGGTTCAAAACATAGAGAGTAAGAAGAGTTAGGTTTCTGGTACTTAAGTCAGCATTGTGTATTTTCTATTTAATTCTGATTCAATTTCTGTGTTTCGTCGTCAGTAAGAAGGTCCAAGGGATACAGTAAACCTAATGTGAAGCATCGGAATCTGAAACCGGTCTCACAGGAAAGCTTTATAACATAGACAGTAAGAAGAGACAGTCTACTTGTACTTGAGTAGGCATTGTGACTTTTCTATTTAATTCCGATGCAATTTCTGTCTTTCTTCGTCAATAAGAAGGTCAGAGGGATACAGAAAACCTGAAAGGAAGCACCGGAATCTAAAACTAGAGTCACAGGAATGGCTTATAACATAGACAGTAAGAAGAGTCAGTCTTCTCGTACTTAAGTCGGCATTGTGAATTTTCTATTTAATTCCGATGCAATTTCTTTGTTTAGACGTCAAAAGGAAGGTCCATGGGATACAGTAAACCTGAAGTGAAGCATCGGAATCTAAAACCGGTCTCACAGGAAAGGTTCAAAACATAGTCAGTAAGAAGAGTCAGTTTTCTTGTACTTAAGTCGGCATTGTGCCTTTTCTACTTAATTCCGATGCAATTTCTGTGTTTCATCGTCAATAAGAAGGTCCAAGGGATACAGTAAACATATAGTGAAGCATCGGAATCTAAAACTGGTCTCACAGGAAATGTTCACAACATAGTCAGTAAGAAGAGTCAGTCTTCATGTACTTAAGTCGGCATTGTGCCGTTTGTACTTAATTCCGATGCAGTTTCTGTGTTTCATCGTCAATAAGAATGTCAGAGGGATACAGTAACCTGAAGGGAAGCATCGGAATCTATAACAAGTGTCACAGGAATGGTTCAAAACATAGACAGTAGGAAGATTCAGTCCTCTTGTACTTAAGTCGGCATTGTGCCTTTTCTATTCAATTCAAATGCAATTTCTGTGTTTCGTCGTCAATACGAAGGTCAGAGGGATATAGTAAACCTGAAGTGAAGCATCGGAATCTGTATCTAGTGTCACAGGAATGGTTTGAAACATAGTTACGGGAGAGTCAGTCTTCTTGTACTTAAGTCGGCATTGTGCCTTTTCTATTTAATTCCGATGCAATTTCTGTGTTTCGTCGTCAATGAGAAGGTCCAAGGGTTTCAGTAAACCTGACGTGAAGCATCGGAATCTATAACTAGTGTCTCAGAAAAGGTTCAAAACGTAGACAGTAAGAAGAGTCAGTCGTATTGTACTTAAGTCGGCATTGTGCCTTTTGTATTTAATTCCGATCCAATTTCTGTGTTTCATCGTCAATAAGAATGTCCAAGGGATACAGTAAACCTGAAGTGAAGCATCGGAATCTATAACTAGAGTCACAGGAATGGTTCAAAACATAGACAATAGGAAGAGTCAGTCTTCTTGTACTTAAGTCGGCATTGTGCCTTTTCTATTTAATTCCGATGCAATTTCTGTGTTTCGTCGTCAATAAGAAGGTCAGAGGGATACAGTAAACCTGAAGTGAAGCATCGGAATGTGTAACTAGTATCTCAGGAATGGTTCAAAACATAGACGGTAAGAAGAGTCAGTTTTCTTGTACTTAAGTCGGCATTGTGCATTTTCTATTTAATTCCGAAGCAATTTCTGTGTTTCATCGTCAATAAGAAGGTCAGAGGGATACAGTAAACCTGAAGTGAAGCATCGGAATGTGTAACTAGTATCTCAGGAATGGTTCAAAACATAGACAGTAAGAAGAGTCAGTTTTCTTGTACTTAAGTCGGCATTGTGCATTTTCTATTTAATTCCGAAGCAATTTCTGTGTTTCATCGTCGATAAGAAGGTCCAAGGGATACAGTAAACATATAGTGAAGCATCGGAATGTAAAAGTGGTCTCACAGGAAATGTTGAAATCATAGTCAGTGGGAGGAGTCAGTCTTCATGTACTTAAGTCGACATTGTTCCTTTTGTATTTAATTCTGATGCAATTTCTGTGTTTCATCGTCAATAAGAAGGTCCAAGGGATACAGTAAACATATAGTGAAGCATCGGAATCTAAAACTGGTCTCACAGAAAATGTTCAAAACATAATAAGTAAGAAGACTCAGTCTTCTTGTACTTAAGTCGGCATTGTGCGTTTTGTATTTAATTCCGATGCAACTTCTGTGTTTCATTGTCAATAAGAAGCTCCATGGTATACAGAAAACATATAGTGAAGCATCGGAATCTAAAACTGGTCTCACAGGAAGTGCAAAAGATGGTCAGTAAGAAGATTCGGTCTTGTTGTACTTAAGTCGGCATTGTGAATTTTGTATTTAATTCCGATGCAATTTCTGTGTTTCATCGTTAATAAGAAGGTCCAAGGGATACAGTGAACATATAGTGGAGCATCAGAATCTAAAACTGGTCACACAGGAAATGTTCAAAACATAGTCAGTAAGAAGAGTCAGTCTTCTTGTACTTAAGTCGGCATTGTGCCTTTTATATTTAGTTCCGATGCAATTTCTGTGTTTCATCGTCAATATGGAAGGTCCACGGGATACAGTAAAACTGAAATGAAGCATCGGAATCTAAAACTGGTCACACAGGAAATGTTCAAAACATAGAGAGTAAGAAGAGTTAGGTTTCTTGTACTTAAGTCAGCATTGTGTATTTTCTATTTAATTCTGATTCAATTTCTGTGTTTCGTCGTCAGTTAGAAGGTCCAAGGGATACACTAAACCTAATGTGAAGCATCGGAATCTGAAACCGGTCTCACAGGAAAGATTTATAACATAGACAGTAAGAAGAGACAGTCTACTTGTACTTGAGTAGGAATTGTGACTTTTCTATTTAATTCCGATGCAATTTCTGTCTTTCTTCGTCAATAAGAAGGTCAGATTGACACAGAAAACCTGAAGTGAAGCACCGGAATCTATAACTAGTGTCACAGGAATGGTTCAAAACATAGACAGTAAGAAGAGTCAGTCTTCTTGTACTTAAGTCGGCATTGTGAATTTTCTATTTAATTCCGATGCAATTTCATTGTTTCGACGTCAAAAAGAAGGTCCATGGGATACAGTAAACCTGAAGTGAAGCATCGGAATCTAAAACCGGTCTCACAGGAAAGGTTCAAAACATAGTCAGTAAGAAGAGTCAGTCTTCTTGTACTTAAGTTGGCATTGTGCCTTTTCTATTTCATTCCGATGCAATTTCTGTGTTTCGTCGTCAATAAGAAGGACCAAGGGATACAGTAAACCTGAAGTGAAGCATCGCAATCTATAACTAGTGTCACAGGAATGGTTCAAAACATAGAGAGTAGTAAGAGTTAGTCTTCTTGAACTTAAGTCGGCATTGTGAATTTTCTATTTAATTCCGATGCAATTTCTGTGTTTCGTCGTCAATAAGAAGGTCCAAGGGATACAGTAAACATATAGTGAAGCATCGGAACTTACAACGGGTCTCACAGGAAATGTTCAAAACATAGTCAGTAAGAAGAGTCTGTCTTCTTGTACTTAAGTCGGCATTGGGCCTTTTCTATGTAATTCCGATGCAATTTCTGTGTTTCGTCGTCAATGAGAAGGTCCAAAGGATACAGTAAACCTGAAGTGAAGCATCGGAATATATAACTAGTGTCTTAGAAAAGGTTCAAAACATAGACAGTAAGAAGAGTCAGTCTTCTTGTACTTATGTCATCATTTTGAGTTTTGTATTTCATTCCGATGCAATTTCTGTGTTTCTTTGTCAATACGAAGGTCCAAGGAATACAGTAAACCTGAAGTGAAGCATCGGAATCTATAACTAGCGTCACAGGATTGGTTCAAAACATAGACAGTAGGAAGAGTCAGTCTTCTTGTACTTAAGTCGGCATTGTGCCTTTTGTATCTAATTCCGATGTAATTTCTGTGTTTCATCGTCAATAACAAGGTCCAAGGGATACAGTAAACCTGAAGTGATGCATCGGAATCCATAACTAGTGTCACAGGAATGGTTCAAAACGTAGACAGTAGGAAAAGTCAGTCATCTTGTACTTATGTCTTCACTGTGATTTTTGTATTTAATTCCGATGCAATTTCTGTGTTTCTTCGTCAATAAGAAGGTCCAAGGGATACAGTAAACACATAGTGAAACATCGGATTCTAAAACTGGTCTCACAGGAAATGTTCAAATCAGAGTCAGTAAGAAGAGTCAGTCTTCTTGTACTTAAGTCGGCACTGTGGCGTTTGTATTTAATTCCGATGCAATTTCTGTGTTTCATCGTCAATAAGAATGTCAGAGGGTTACAGTAAACCTGAAGTGAAGCATCGGAATCTATAACTAGTGTTACAGGAATGGTTCAAAACATAGACAGTAGGAAGAGTCAGTCTTCTTGTACTTAAGTCGGCATTGTGCCTTTTCTATTTAATTCCGATGCAATTTCTGTGTTTCGTCGTCAATAAGAATGTCCAAGGGATACAATAAACCTGAAGTGAAGCATTGGAATCTATATCTAGTGTCACAGGAAAGGTTCAAAAAATAGACAGTAAGAAGAGTCAGTCTTCTTGTACATGAGTCGGCATTGTGCATTTTGTATTTATTTCCGATGCAATTACTGTGTTTTATCGTCAATAAGAAGGTCAGCGGGATATAGTAAACCTGAAGTGAAGCATCGGAATCTATAACTAGTGTCACAGGAATGGTTCTATACATACACAGCAAGTAGAGTCAGTCTTCGTGTACTTAAGTCGGCATTGTGCCCTTTGTATTAAATTCCGATGCAATTTCTGTGTTTCATCGTCAACAATAAGGTCCAAGGGATACAGTAAACATATAGTGAAGCATCGTAATCTAAAACTTGTCTCACAGGAAATGTTCAAATCATAGTCAGTAAGAAGAGTCAGTCTTCTTGTACTTATGTAGGCATTGTGCATTTTCTATTTAATTCCGATGCAATTTCTGTGTTTCGTCGTCAATAAGAAGGTCCAAGGGATACAGTATACCTGAAGTTAAGCATCGGAATCTGTAACTAGTATGAGAGAAACGGTTCAAAAGATAGACAGTAAGAAGAGTCAGTCATCTTGTACTTTAGTCGGGATTGTGCCATTTGTATTTAATTCCGATGCAATTTCTGTGTTTCATCGTTAATAAGAAGGTCCAAGGGATACAGTAAACCTGAAGTGAAGCATCGGAATCTATACTAGAGTCACTGGAATGGTTCAAAACATAGGCAGTAGGAAGAGTCAGTCTTCCTGTACTTAAGTCGGCATTGTGCATTTCTATTTAATTCCGATGCAATTTCTGTGTTTCATAGTCAATAAGAAGGTCCAAGGGATACAGTAAACCTGAAGTGATGCATCGGAATCCATAACTAGTGTCACAGGAGTGGTTCAAAACATAGACAGTAGGAAGAGTCAGTCTTCTTGTACTTAAGTCGGCATTCTGCTTTTTGTATTTAACTCCGATGAAATTTTTGTGTTTCATCGTCAATAACAAGGTCCAAGGGATACAGTAAACCTGAAGTGAAGCATCGGAATCTATAACTAGAGTCACAGAAATGGTTCAAAACATAGACAGTAAGAAGAGTCAGTGTCCTTGTACTTAAGTCGGCATTGTGCCTTTTGTATTAAATTCCGATGCAATTTCTGTGTTGATTCGTCAATAAGAAGGTCCAAGGGATACAGAAAACATATAGTGAAACATCGGAATCTAAAACTGGTCTCACAGGAAATGTTCAAAACATAAGCAGTAAGAAGAGTCAGTCTTCTTGTACTTACGTCGGCACTGTGCCGTTTGTATTTAAATCAGATGCAATTTCTGAGTTTCATCGTCAATAAGAATGTCAGTGGAATACAGTGAACCTGAAGTGAAGCATCGGAATCTATAAGTAGTGTCAATGGAATTGCTCAAAACGTAGACAGTAAGAAGAGTCAGTCTTCTTGTACTTAAGTCGGCATTGTGCCTTTTGTATTTAATTCCGATGCAATTTCTGTGTTTCATCGTCAATAAGAAGGTCAGAGGGATACAGAAAACCTGAAGTGAAGCTTCGGAATCTATAACTAGTGTCACAGGAATGGTTTAAAACATAGACGGTAAGAAGAGTGAGTCTTCTTGTACTTAAGTCGGCATTGTGCTTTTTGTATTTAATCCCGATTCAATTTCTGTGTTTCGTCGTCAATAAGAAAGTCCAAGGTATACAGAAAACCTGAAGTTTAGCATCGGAATCTATATCAAGTGTCACAGGAATGGTTCTAAACATAGACACGGAAGAGTCAGTCTTCTTGTACTTAAGTCGGCATTGTGAATTCTCTATTTAATTCCGATGTACTTTCTGTGTTTCATCATCAATAAGAAGGTCCAAGGGATACAGTAAACATATAGTGAAGCATCGGAATCTAAAACTGGTCTCATAGGAAATGTTCACAACATAGTCAGTAAGTAGAGTCAGTCTTCTTGTACTTAAGTCGGCACTGTGCCGTTTGTATTTAATTCCGATGCAATCTCCGTGTTTCATCGTCAATAAGAATGCCAGACGGACACAGTAAAAATGAAGTGAAGCATCGGAATCTATAACTAGTGTCCCAGGAATGGTTCAAAATATAGACAATAGGAAGAGTCAGTCTTCTTGGGCTTAAGTCGGGATTGTGCCTTTTCTATTTAATTGCGATGCTATTTCTGTGTTTCATCGTCGATAAGAAGGTCCAACGGATACAGTAAACATATAGTGATACATCGGAATCTAAAACTGGTCTCACAGGAAATGTTCAAATCATAGTCAGTAAGAAGAGTCAGTCTTCTTATACTTAAGTCGGCATTGTGCCTTTTGTATTTAATTCCGATGCACTTTCTGTGTTTCATCATCAATAAGAAGGTCCAAGGGATACAGTAAACATATAGTGAAGCATCGGAATCTAAAACTGGTCTCACAGGAAATGTTTACAACATAGTAAGTAAGAAGAGTCAGTCTTCTTGTACTTAAGTCGGCACTGTGCCGTTTGTATTAAGTTCCGATGGAATTTCTGTGTTTGGTCGTCAATAAGAATTTCAGATGGTTACAGTAAACCTGAAGTGGAGCATCGGAATCTATAACTAGTGTCACAGGAATGGTTCAAAACAAAGACAGTAGGAGGAGTCAGTCTTCTTGTACTTAAGTCGGCATTGTGCTTATTCTATTTAAATCCGATGCAATTACTGTGTTTCGTCGTCATTAAGAATGTCCAAGGGATACAGTAAACCTGAAGTGAAGCATCGGAATCTATATCTAGTGTCACAGGAATGGTTCAAAACATAAACAGTATGATGAGTCAGTCTTCTTGTACATGAGTCGGCACTGTGCATTTTGTATTTATTTCCGATGCAATTACTGCGTTTCATCGTCAATAAGAGGGTCAGTGGGATACAGTAAACCTGAAGTGAAGCATCGGAATCTATAACTAGTGTCACAGGAACAGTTCAAAGTATACACAGCAAGAAGAGTCAGTCTACTTGTACTTAAGTCGGCATTGTGCCTTTTGTATTCAATTCCGATGCAATTTCTGTGTTTCATCGTCAACAAGAAGGTCCAAGGGATACCGTAAACATATAGTGAAGCATCGGAATCTAAAACTGGTCCCACAGGAAATGTTCAAATCATAGTCAGTAAGAAGAATCCGTCTTGTTATACTTATGTCGGCATTGTGACTTTTCTATTTACTTCCGATGCAATTTCTGTGTTTCGTCGTCAATAAGGAGGTCCAAGGGATACAGTAATCCTGAAGTGAAGCATAGGAATCTGAAACCGGTCTCACAGGAAAGGTTCAAAACTTAGAGAGTATGAAGAGCCAGTCATCTTGTATTTGAGTCGGCATTGTACTTTTGTATATAATTCCGATCCAATTTCTGTGTCTCATCGTCAATAAGAAGGTCAGAGGGATTCAGTAAACCTGAAGTGAAGCATTGGAATCTATAACTAGTGTCACAGGAATGGTTAATACATAGACAGTAGGATTAGTCAGTCTTCTTGTACTTAAGTCGGCATTGTGCCTTTTGTATTTAATCGCGATTCAATTTCTGTGTTTCGTCGTCAATAAGAAGGTCCAAGTGATACAGTAAACCTGAAGTTAGGCATCGGAATCTATAACTAGTGTCACAGGAATGATTCAAATCATAGACAGTAGGAAGAGTCAGTCTTCTTGTACTTAAGGCGGCATTGTGCCTTTTGTATTCAATTCCGATGCTATATCTGTGTTTCATCGTCGATAAGAAGGTCCAAGGGATACAGTAAACCTGACGTGACACATCGGAATCTATAACTAGTGTCAATGGAATTGCTCAAAACATAGACAGTAAGAAGAGTCAGTCTTCTTGTACTTAAGTCGGTATTGTACCTTTTGTATTTAATTCCGATGCAAATTCTGTGTTTCATCGTCACTAACAAGGTCCAAGTGATACAGTAAACCTGAAGTGAAGCATCGGAATCTATAACTAGTGTCACAGGAATGGTTCAAAACATAGACACGGACGACTCAGACTTCTTGTACTTAAGTCGGCATTGTGCCTCTTCTATTTAATTCCGATGCAATTTCTGTGTTTCGTCGTCAGTAAGATGGTCCAAGGGATACAGTAAACCTGAAGTGAAGCATCGGAATCGATAACTAGTGTCACAGAAAAGGTTCAAAACATAGACAGTAAGAAGAGTCAATCTTCTTGTACTTGAGTCGGGGTTGTGCCTTTTGCATTTAATTCCAATGCAATTTCTGTGTTTCATCGTGAATAAGAAGGTCAGATGGATACAGTAAACCTGAAGTGAAGCTTCGGAATCTATAACTAGTGTCACAGGAATGGTTTAAAACGTAGACAGTGAGAAGAGTGAGTCTTCTTGTACTTAAGTCGGCATTGTGCCTTTTGTATTTAATCCCGATTCAATTTCTGCGTTTCGTCGTCAATAAGAAGGTCCCAGGGATACAGTAAACCTGAAGTGAAGCATCGGAATCTATATCAAGTGTCACAGGAATGGTTCTCAACATAGTCAGGGATGAGTCAGTCTTCTTGTACTTAAGTCGGCATTGTGCCTTTTCCATTTAATTCCGATGCAATTTCTGTGTTTCGTCGTCAATAAGAAGGTCCATGGGATACAGTAAACCTGAAGTGAAGCATCGGAATCTGTAACTAGTGTCAAAGAAAAGGTTCAAAACATAGACAGTAAGAACTGTCAGTCTTCTTGTACTTAAGTCGGCATTGTGCCTTTTCTATTTCATTACGATGCAATTTCTGTGTTTCGTCGTCAATAAGAAGGTCAGAGGGATACAGTAAACATGAAGTGAAGCATCGGAATCTAAAACTAGTGTCACAGGATTAATTCAGAACATACACAGCAAGAAGAGTCAGTCTTGTTGTACTGATTTCGGCATTGTGCCTTTTGTATTCAATTCCGAGGCAATTTCTGTGTTTCATCGTCAATAACAAGGTCCAAGGGATACAGTAAACCTGAAGTGAAGCATCGGAATCTATAATTAGTGTCACAGTTATGGTTCAAATCATAGACAGTAAGAAGAGTCAGTCTTCTTGTACTTAAGTCGGCATTGTGCCTTTTGTATTTAATTCCGACGCAATTTCTGTGTTTCTTCGTCAGTAAGAAGGTCCAAGGGATACAGTAAACATATAGTGAAGCATCGGAATCTAAAACTGGTCTCACAGGAAAAGTTCAGATCATAGTCAGTAAGAAGAGTCAGTCTTCTTATACTTAAGTCGGCATTGTGCCTTTTGTATGTAATTACGATGCACTCTCTGTGTTTCTTCGTCAACAAGAACGTCCAAGGGATACAGTAAACATATAGTGAAGCATCGGAATCAATTACTAGTGTCACAGGAATGGTTCAAAATACAAGATGACTGGCTCTTCTTACTCTCTATGTTTTTAACCATTCCTGTGAGACCGGTTTTAGATTCCGACGCTTCACTTCAGGATTACTGTATCCCTTGGACCTCCTTATTGACGATGAAACACAGAAATTGCATTGGAATTAAAAAGAAAAGGCACAATTCCGACATAAGTACAAGAAGACTGACTCTTCTTACTGACTATGATTTGAACAATTCCTGTGAGACCAGTTTTAGATTCCGATGCTTCACTATATGTTTACCGTATCCCTTGGACCTTCTTGTTGACCATGAAACACAGAAATTGCATCGGAATTACATACAAAAGGCACAATGCCGACTGAAGTACAAGAAGACTGACTCTTCTTACTGTCTATGATTTGAACCATAACTGTGACACTAGTTATAGATTCCGATGCTTCACTTCAGGTTTACTGTATCCCTTGGACCTTGTTATTGACGATGAAACACAGAAATTGCATCAGAATTAAATACAAAAGGCACAATGGCGACTTAAGTACAACAAGACTGACTCTTCTTGCTGTGTATGTTCTGAAATAATCCTGTGACACTAGTTTTGGATTCCGATACTTCACTTCAGGTTTACTGTATCCCTCTGACCTTCTTATTGACGACGAAACACAGAAATTGCATGGTAATGAAATAGAAAAGGCACAATGCCGACTTAAGTACAGGAAGACTGACTCTTCCTACTGTCTATGATTTGGACCATTCCTGTGACTCTAGTTATAGATTACGATGCTACACTTCAGGTTTAATGTATCCCTTGGACCTTCTAATTGACGACGAAACATAGAAATTGCATCGGAATTAAATGGAAAAGGCACAATGCCGACTTAAGTACAAGAAGACTGACTCATCCCTGACTATGTTGAGAACCATTCCTGTGACACTTGATATAGATTCCGATGCTTCACTTCAGGTTTACTGTATCCCTTGGACCTTCTTATTGACGACGAAACACAGAAATTGAATCGGGATTAAATACAAAAGGCACAATGCCGACTTAAGTACAAGAAGACTCACTCTTCTCACTGTCTACGTTTTAAACCATTCCTGTGACACTAGTTACAGATTCCGAAGCTTCACTTCAGGTTTACTGTATCCCTCTGACCTTCTTATTGACGATGAAACACAGAAATTGCATTGGAATTAAATACAAAAGGCACAACGCCGACTCAAGTACAAGAAGACTGACTCTTCTTACTGTCTATGTTTTGAACCTTTTCTGTGACACTAGTTATAGATTCCGATGCTTCACTTCAGGTTTACTGTATCCCTTGGACCATCTTATTGACGACGAAACACAGAAATTGCATCGGAATTAAATAGAAGAGGCACAATGCCGACTTAAGTACAAGAAGACTGAGTCGTCCGTGTCTATGTTTTGAACCATTCCTGTGACACTAATTACAGATTCCGATGCTTCACTTCAGGTTCACTGTATCCCTCTGACACTCTTATTGACGATGAAACACAGAAATTACATCGGAATTAAATACAAACGGCACAAAGCCGACTTAAGTACAAGAAGACTGACTCTTCCAAATGTCTACGTTTTGAAAAATTCCTGTGACACTAGTTATAGATTCCGATGCATCACTTCAGGTTTACTGTATCCCTCTGACACTCTTATTGACGATGAAACACAGAAATTGCATCGGAAAGAAATACAAAAGCCTCAATGAAGACTTAAGTACAAGAAGACTCACTCTTCTTACTGTCTCTGTTTTGAACCATTCCTGTGACACTAGTTATAGATTCCGAAGCTTCACTTCAGTATTACTGTATCCTTTGGACCTTCTTATTGACGATGAAACACAGATTTTGCATCGGAATTAAATACAAAAGGTACAATGCCGACTTAAGTACAAGAAGACTGACTCTTCCTACTGTCTATGTTTTGAGCAAGTCCATTGTCACTAGTTATAGATTCCGATGCTTCACTTCAGGTTTACTGTATCCCTTGGACCTTCTTATCGACGATGAAACACAGAAATCGCATCGGAACTACATACAAAAGGCACAATGCCGACTCAAATACAAGATGACTGGCTCTTCTTACTCTCTATGTTTTGAACCATTCCTGTGAGACCGGTTTTAGATTCCGATGCTACACTTCAGGATTACTGTATCCCTTGGACCTCCTTATTGACGATGAAACACAGAAATTGCATTGGAATTAAATAGAAATGGCACAGTGCCGACTTAAGTACAAGAAGACTGACTCTTCTTACTGACTATGATTTGAACATTTCCTGTGAGACCAGTTTTAGATTCCGATGCTTCACTATATGTTTACTGTATCCCTTGGACCTTCTTGTTGACCATGAAACACAGAAATTGCATCGGAATTACATACAAAAGGCACAATGCCGACTGAAGTACAAGAAGACTGACTCTTCTTGCTGTGTATGTTTTGAACCATTCCTGTGACACTAGTTATAGATTCCGATGCTTCCCTTCAGGTTTACTGAATCCCTCTGACATTCTCATTGACGATGAAACACAGAAATTGCATCGGAATTAAATAAAAACGGCACAGTGCCGACTTAAGTACAAGAAGACTGACTCCTCATACTAATAATAAATAGAAAAGGCACAATGCCGATATGTACTAGAAGACTGACTCTTCTTACTGACTATGATTTGAACTTATCCTGTGAGACCTGTTTTAGATTCCGATGCTTCACTATATGTTTACTGTATCACTTGGACCTTCTTTTTGACGATGAAACACAGAAATTGCATCGGAATTAAATACAAAAGGCACTTTGCCGACTTAAGTACGAAAAGACTGACTCTTCTTGCTGTGTATGTTTTGAACCATTCCTCTGACACTAGTTATAGATTCCGATGCTTCACTTCAGGTTTACTGTATCCCTCTGACCTTCTTATTGACGATGAAACACAGTAATTGCATCGGATTTAAATACAAAAGGCACAATGCCGACTCATGTACAAGAAGACTGACTCTTCTTACTGTCTATGTTTGGAACCTTTCCTGTGACACTAGATATAGTTTCCGAAGCTTCACTTCAGGTTTACTGTATTCTTTGGACCTTCTTATTGACGATGAAACACAGAATTTGCATCGGAATTAAATACAAAAGGTACAATGCCGCCTAAAGTACAAGCTGACTGACTCTTCCTACTGTCTATGTTTTGAGCAATTCCATTGATACTAGTTATAGATTCCGATGCTTCACTTCAGGTTTACTGTATCCTTTGGACCTTCTTATCGACGATGAAACACAGAAATAGCATCGCAAATAAATACAAAAGGCACAATGACGACTTAAGTACAAGAAGACTGACTCTTCTTACTGTCTATGTTTTGAACCATTCCTGTGACACTAGTAATAGATTCCGATGCCTCACCTCAGGTTTACTGTATCCCTTGGACCTTCTTATTGACGACGAATCACAGAAATTGAATCGGGATTAAATACAAAAGGCACAATGCCGACTTAAGTACAAGAAGACTGACTCTTCTTACTGACTATGATTTGAACATTTCCTGTGAGACCAGTTTTAGATTCCGATGCTTCACTATATGTTAACTGTATCCCTTGGACCTTCTAGTTGACAATGAAACACAGAAATTGCATCGGAATTACATACAAAAGGCACAATGCTGACTTAAGTACAAGAAGACTGACTCTTCTTGCTGTGTATGTTTTGAACCACTCCTGTGACACTGGTTATAGACTCCGATGCTTCACTTTAGGTTTACTGTATTCCTCTGACCTTCTCATTGACGATGAAACACAGTATTGCATCGGCATTAAATACAAAATGCACAATGCCGACTCATGTAGAAGAAGACTGACTCTTCTTACTGTCTATGATATGAACCTTTCCTGTGACACTAGATACAGATTCCGATGCTTCACTTCAGGTTTACTGTATCCCTTGGACCTTCGTATTGACGACGGAACACAGAAATTGCATCGGAATTAAATAGAAAAGGCACAATGCCGACTAAAGTACAAGAAGACTGCCTCTTCCTACTGTCTATGCTTTGAACCATTCCTGTGACGCTAGTTATAGACTCCGATGCTTCACTTCAGGTTTACTGTATCCCTTGGACCTTGTTATTGACGATGAAACACAGAAATTGCATCGGAATTAAATACAAAAGGCACAATGCCGACTTAAGTACAAGAAGACTGACTCTTCCTACTGGCTATGATTTGAACCATTCCTGTGTCACTAGTTATGGATTCATATGCAACACTTCAGGTTTACTGTATCCCTTGGACCTTCTTGTTGACGATGAAACACAGAAAATGCATCGGAATTAAATACAAAAGGCACAATGTCGACTTAAGTACAACAAGACTGACTCTTCTTGCTGTGTATGTTTTGAACCATTCCTGTGACACTAGTTATAGATTCCAATGCTTCACTTCAGGTTTACTGTATCTCGCTGACCTTCTTATTGACGCCAAAACACAGAAATTGCATCGGAATTAAATACAAAAGGCACAATGCCGACTTAAGTACAAGAAGACTAACTCTTCTTACTGTCTATGTTTTGAACCTTTTCTCTGATACTAGTTACACATTCCGATGCTTCACTTCAGGTTTACTGTATCCCTTGGACCTTCTTATTGACGACGAAACAAAGAAATAGCATCGGAATTAAATAGAAAAGGCACAATGCCGTCTTAAGTACAAGAAGACTGACACTTCCGTGTCTATGTTTAGAACCACTCCTGTGACACTTGATATAGATTCCGATGCTACAGTTCAGGTTTACTGTATCCCTTGGACCTTTTTATTGTCGACGAAACACAGAAATTGCATCGGGATTAAATACAAAAGGCACAATGCCGACTTAAGTACAAGAAGACTGACTCTCCCTACTGTCTATGTTTTGAGCAATTCCATTGACACTAGTTATAAATTCCGATCCTTCACTTCAGGTTTACTGTATCCCTTGGACCTTCTTATTGACGACGAAACACAGAAATTGAATCGGTATTAAATACAAAAGGCACAATGCCGACTTAAGTACAGGAAACTGACTCTTCCTACTGTCTATGTAATAACCATTCCTGTGACACTAGTTATATATTCCGATGCTTCACTTCAGGTTTACTGTATCCCGCTGACCTTCTTATTGACGCTGAAACACAGAAATTGCATCGGAATTAAATACAAAAGGCACAATGTTCACTCAAATACAAGATGACTGGCTCTTCTTACTCCCTATGTTTTGAACCTTTCCTGTGAGACCGGTTTTAGATTCCGATGCTTCACTTCAGGTTTACTGTATCCCTTGGACCTTCTTATTGACTACGAAACACAGAAATTGCATCGGAATTAAATACAAACGGCACAGTGCCGACATAAGTACAAGAGGACTGACTCTTCTTACTGACTATGATTTGCACATTCCCTGTGAGACCAGTTTTAGATTCCGATGCTTCACTATATGTTTACTGTATCCCTTGGACCTTCTTTTTGACGATGAAACACAGAAATTGCATCGGAATTATATACAAAAGGCACAATGCCGTCTTAAGTATAAGAAGACTGACTCTTCTTGCTGTGTATGTTTTGAACCATTCCTGTGACACTAGATATAGATTCCGATGCTTCACTTCAGGTTTATTGTATCCCTCTTTCCTTCTTATTGACGACGAAACACTGAAATAGCATCGGAATTAAATAGAAAAGGCACAATGCCGACTTAAGTACAAGAAGACTGACTCTTCCTACTGTCTATGTTTTGAGCAATTCCATTGACACTAGTTATAAATTCCGATGCTTCACTTCAGGTTTACGGTATCCTTTGGACCTTCTTATCGACGATGAAACACAGAAATAGCATCGAAATTAAATACAAAAGGCACAATGCCGACTTAAGTACAAAAAGACTGACTCTTCTTACTGTCTATGTTTTGAACCATTCCTGTGTCACTAGTTATAGATTCCGATGCTTCACTTCCGGTTTACTGTATCCCTTGGACCTTCTTATTGACGACGAAACACAGAAATTGCATCGGGATTAAATACAAAAGGCACAATGCCGACTTAAGTACAGGAAGACTGACTCTTCCTACTGTCTATGTATTAACCATTCCTGTGACACTAGTTATAGATTCCGATGCTTCACTTCAGGTTTACTGTATCTCTCTGACATTCTTATTGACGATGAAACACTGAAATTGCATCGGAATTAAATACAAAAGGTACAATGCCGACTCAAATACAAGATGACTGGCTCTTCTTACTCTCAATGCTTTGAACCTTTCCTGTGAGACCGGTTTTAGATTCCGATGCTTCACTTCAGGATTACTGTATCCCTTGGACCTCCTTATTGACGACGAAACACAGAAATTCCATCGGAAGTAAATAGAATAGGCACAATGCCGACATAAGTACAAGAAGACTGACTCTTCTTACTGACTATGTTTTGAACATTTCCTGTGAGACCAGTTTTAGATTCCGAAGCTTCGATATATGTTTACTGTATCCCTTGGACCTTCTTGTTGACGATGAAACACAGAAATTGCATCGGAATTAAATACAAAAGGCACAGTGCCGACTTAAGTACAAGAAGACTGACTCTTCTTGCTGTGTATGTTTTGAACCATTCCTGTGACACTAGTTATAGATTCCGATGCTTCACTTTGGGTTTACTGTATCCCTCTGACCTTCTTATTGACAATGAAACACAGTAATTGCATCGGAATTAAATACAAAAGGCACAATGCCGACTCATGTACAAGAAGACTGACTCCTCTTACTGTCTATGTTTTGAACTTTTCCGATGACACTAGATATAGATTCCGATGCTTCACTTCAGGTTTATTGTATCCCTCTTACCTTCGTATTGACGACGAAACACTGAAATAGCATCGGAATTAAATAGAAAAGGCACAATGCCGACTGAAGTATAAGAAGTCTGACTCTTCCAACTGTGTATGTTTTGACCCATTCTTGTGACACTAGTTATATATTCCGATGCTTCACTTCAGGTTTACTGTATCCCTCTGACCTTCTTATTGACAATGAAACACAGAAATTGCATCGGAATTAAACAGAAAAGGCACAATGCCGACGTAAGTATAAGATGACTGACTCCTCCTACTGTCTATGTTTTGAGCAATTCCATTGATACTAGTTATAGATTCCGATGCTTCACTTCAGGTTTACTGTATCCTTTGGACCTTCTTATCGACGATGAAACACAGAAATAGCATCGCAATTAAATACAAAAGGCACAATGACGACTTAAGTACAAGAAGACTGACTCTTCTTACTGTCTATGTTTTGAACCATTCCTGTGACGCTAGTAATAGATTCCAATGCTTCACCTCTGGTTTACTGTATCCCTTGGACCTTCTTATTGACGATGAAACACAGAAATTGAATCGGGATTAAATACAAAAGGCACAATGCCGACTTAGGTACAAGTAGACTGACTCTTCTTACTGACTATGATTTGAACTTTTCCTGTGAGACCGGTTTTAGATTCCGATGCTCCACTATATGTTAACTGTATCCCTTGGACCTTCTAGTTGACGATGAAACACAGAAATTGCATCGGAATTACATACAAAAGGCACAATGCTGACATAAGTACAAGAAGACTGACTCTTCTTGCTGTGTATGTTGTGAACCACTCATGTGACACTGGTTATAGATTCCGATGCTTCACTTTAGGTTTACTGTATTCCTCTGACCTTCTTATTGACAATGAAACACAGTAATTGCATCGGAATTAAATACAAAAGGCACAATGCCGACTCATGTACAAGAAGACTGACTCCTCTTACTGTCTATGTTTTGAACTTTTCCGGTGACACTAGATATAGATTCCGATGCTTCACTTCAGGTTTATTGTATCCCTCTTACCTTCGTATTGACGACGAAACACTGAAATAGCATCGGAATTAAATAGAAAAGGCACAATGCCGACTGAAGTATAAGAAGTCTGACACTTCCAACTGTGTATGTTTTGACCCATTCTTGTGACACTAGTTATATATTCCGATGCTTCACTTCAGGTTTACTGTATCCCTCTGACGTTCTTATTGACAATGAAACACAGAAATTGCATCGGAATTAAACAGAAAAGGCACAATGCCGACGTAAGTATAAGATGACTGACTCCTCCTACTGTCTATGTTTTGAGCAATTCCATTGATACTAGTTATAGATTCCGATGCTTCACTTCAGGTTTACTGTATCCTTTGGACCTTCTTATCGACGATGAAACACAGAAATAGCATCGCAATTAAATACAAAAGGCACAATGACGACTTAAGTACAAGAAGACTGACTCTTCTTACTGTCTATGTTTTGAACCATTCCTGTGACGCTAGTAATAGATTCCAATGCTTCACCTCAGGTTTACTGTATCCCTTGGACCTTCTTATTGACGACGAAACACAGAAATTGAATCGGGATTAAATACAAAAGGCACAATGCCGACTTAGGTACAAGTAGACTGACTCTTCTTACTGACTATGATTTGAACTTTTCCTGTGAGACCGGTTTTAGATTCCGATGCTCCACTATATGTTAACTGTATCCCTTGGACCTTCTAGTTGACGATGAAACACAGAAATTGCATCGGAATTACATACAAAAGGCACAATGCTGACTTAAGTACAAGAAGACTGACTCTTCTTGCTGTGTATGTTTTGAACCACTCATGTGACACTGGTTATAGATTCCGATGCTTCACTTTAGGTTTACTGTATTCCTCTCACCTTCTCATTGACGATGAAACACAGTAATTGCATCGGCATTAAATACAAAATGCACAATGCCGACTCATGTACAAGAAGACTGACTCTTCTTACTGTCTATGATTTGAACCTTTCCTGTGACACTAGATACAGATTCCGATGCTTCACTTCAGGTTTACTGTATCCCTTGGACCTTCGTATTGACGACGGAACACAGAAATTGCATCGGAATTAAATACAAACGGAACAGTGCCGACTTAAGTACAAGAAGACTGACTCTTCCTACTGACTATGTTGTGAACATTTCCTATGAGACCACTATTAGATTCCGATGCTTCACTATATGTTAACTATATCCCTTGGACCTTCTTATTGATGATGAAACACAGAAAGTGCATCGGAATTAAATACAAAAGGCACAATGCCGACTTAAGTATAAGAAGACTGACTCTTCTTACTGACTATGATTCGAACATTTCCTGTGAGGCCAGTTTTAGATTCCGATGCTTCACTATATGTTTGCTGTATCCCTTGGACCTTCTTATTGACGAAGAAACACAGAAATTGCATCGGAATTAAATAGAAAAGGCACAATGCCGACTTAAATACAGGAAGACTCACTCTTCCTACTGTCTATGTTTAGAACCATTCCTGTGACACTTGATATAGATTCCGATGCTTCACTTCAGGTTTACTGTATCCCTTGGACCTTCTTATTGACGACGAAACACAGAAATTGAATCGGGATTAAATACAAAAGGCACAATGCCGACTTAAGTACAAGAAGACTGACTCTTCTTACTGTCTATGATTTGAACCTTTTCTGTGACACTAATTATAGATTCCGATGCTGCACTTCAGGTTTACTGTATCCCTTGGACCATCTTATTGACGACGAAACACAGAAAGTGCATTGGAATTAAATAGAAGAGGCACAATGCCGACTTAAGTACAAGAAGACTGACTTTTCCTACTGTCTATGTTTTGAGCAAGTCCATTGACACTTGTTATAGATTCCGATGCTTCACTTCAGGTTTACTGTATCCCTTGGTCCTTCTTATCGACGATGAAACACAGAAATCGCATCGGAACTACATACAAAAGGCACAATGCCGACTCAAATACAAGATGAGTGGCTCATCTTACTCTCTATGTTTTTAACCATTCCTGTGAGACCAGTTTTAGATTCCGATGCTTCACAATATGTTTACTGTATCCCTTGGACCTTCTTGTTGACGATGAAACACAGAAATTGCATCGGAATTACATACAAAAGGCTCAATGAAGCATTAAGTACAAGAAGACTGACTCTTCTTGCTGTGTATGTTTTGAACCATTCCTGTGACACTAGTTATAGATTCCGATGCTTCACTTCAGGTTTACTGTATTCCTCTGACCTTCTTATTGACGATGAAACACAGTTATGGCATCGGAATTAAATACAAAATGCACAATGCCGACTCATGTACAAGAAGACTGACTCTTCTTACTGTCTATGTTTTGAACCATTCCTGTGACGCTAGTTATAGATTCCGATGCTTCACTTCAGGTTTACTATATCCCTCTGAGCTTCTTATTGACGATGAAACACAGAAGTTGCATCGGAATTAAATACAAAAGGCACAATGCTGACTCAAATACAAGATGACTGGCTCTTCTTACTTGCCATGTTTTGAACCTTTCCTGTGAGACTTGTTTTAGATTCCGATGCTTCACTTCAGGTTTACTGTATCCCTTGGACCTTCGTATTGACGACGAAACACAGAAATTGCATCGGAATTAAATAGAAAAGGCACAATGCCGATATGTACAAGAAGACTGACTCTTCTTACTGTCTATGTTTGGAACCTTTCCTGTGACTCTAGATATAGATTCCGATGTTTCACTTCAGGTTTTTTTGTATCCCTCTTACCTTCTTATTGACGACGAAACACTGAAATAGCATCGGAATTAAATAGAAAAGGCACAATGCCGACTTAAGTACAAGAAGACTGACTCTTCCATCTGTCTATGTCTTGAACCATTCCTTTGGCACTAGTTATAGATTCCGATGCTTCACTTCAGGTTTACTGTATCCATCTGACACTCTTATTGACGATGAAACATAGAAATTGCATCGGAATTAAATACAAAAGGCACAATGCCGAGTTAAGTACAAGAAGACTCACTCTTCTTACTGTCTATGTTTTGAACCATTCCTGTGACACTAGTTATAGATTCCAAAGCTTCACTTCAGGTTTACTGCATTCTTTGGACCTTCTTATTGACGATGAAACACAGAATTTGCATCGGAATTAAATACAAAAGGTACAATTCCGACTAAAGTACAAGATGACTGACTCTTCCTACTGTCTATGTTTTGAGCAATTCCATTGACACTAGTTATAGATTCCGATGCTTCACTTTAGGTTTTGCTGTATCCTTTGGACCTTCTTATCGACGATGAAACACAGAAATAGCATCGCAATTAAATACAAAAGGCACAATGCCGACTTAAGTACAAGAAGACTGACTCTTCTTACTGACTATGATTTGAACATTTCCTGTGACACCAGTTTTAGATTCCGATGCTTCACTATATGTTTACTGTATCCCTTGGACCGGCTAGTTGACGATGAAGTCCAAGGGATACAGTAAACCTGAAGAGAAGCATCGGAATCTATAACTAGTGTCACAGAATTGGTTCAAAACATAGACAGTAAGAAGAGTCAGTCTTCTTGTACTTAAGTCGGCATTGTGCCTTTTGTATTTAATTCCGATGCACTTTCTGTGTTTCATCATCAATAAGAAGGTCCAAGGGATACAGTAAACATATAGTGAAGCATCGGAATCTAAAACTGGTCTCACAGAAAATGTTTACAACATAGTCAGTAAGAAGAGTCAGTCTTCTTGTACTTAAGTCGGCACTGTGGCGTTTGTATTTAATTCCGATGCAATTTCTGTGTTTCATCGTCAATAAGAATGTCAGAGGGTTACAGTAAACCTGAAGTGAAGCATCGGAATCTGTAACTAGTGTTACAGGAATAGTTCAAAACATAGACAGTAGGAAGAGTCAGTCTTCTTGTACTTTAGTCGGCATTGTGCCTTTTCTATTTAATTACGATGCAATTTCTGTGTTTCTTCGTCAATAAGAATGTCCAAGGGATACAATAAACTTGAAGTGAAGCATTGGAATTTATATCTAGTGTCACAGGAAAGGTTCAAAAAATAGACAGTAAGAAGAGTCATTCTTCTGGTACATGAGTTGGCATTCTGCATTTTGTATTTAATTCCTATGCAATTACTGTGTTTTATCGTCAATAAGAAGGCCAGAGGGATACAGTAAACCTGAAGTGAAGCATCGGAATCTATAACTAGTGTCACAGGAATGGTTCAAAACATACACAGCAAGAAGAGTCAGTCTTCTTGTACTTAAGTCGGCATTGTGCCTTTTGTATTTAATTCCGATGCAATTTCTGTGTTTCATCGTCAACAAGAAGGTCCAAGGGATACAGTAAACATATAGTGAAGCATCGTAATCTAAAACTGGTCTCACAGGAAATGTTCAAATCATAGTCAGTAAGAAGAGTCAGTCTTCTTGTACTTATGTAGGCATTGTGCCTTTTCTATTTAACTCCGATGCAATTTCTGTGTTTCGTCGTCAATAAGAAGGTCCAAGGGATACACTAAACCTGAAGTGAAGAATCGGAATCTATATCTAGTGTCACAGGAAAGGTTCAAAACATAGACAGTAAGAAGAGTCAGTCTTCTTGTAAATGAGACGGCATTGTGCATTTTGTATTTAATTCCGATGCAATTACTGTGTTTCATCGTCAATAAGAAGGTCAGAGGGATACAGTAAACCTGAAGTGAAGCTTCGGAATCTATAACTAGTGTCACAGGAATGGTTCAAAACATAGACAGTAAGAGGAGTCAGTCTTCTTGTACTTAAGTCGGCATTGTGCTATTTGTATTAAATTACGATGCAAGTTCTGTGTATCATCGTCAATAGGAGTGTCAGAGGGATACAGTAAACCTGAAGTGGAGCATCGGAATCTATAACTAGTGCCACAGGAATGGTTCATAACATAGACATTTGGAAGAGTCAGTCTTCTTGTACTTACGTCGGCATTGTGCCTTTTGTATTTAATTCCGATGCAATTTCTGTGTTTCATCGTCAATACGAAGGTCAGAGGGATACAGAAAACCTGAAGTGAAGCTTCGGAATCTACAACTAGTGTCACAGGAATGGTTTAAAACATAGACGGTAAGAAGAGTGAGTCTTCTTGTACTTAAATCGGCATTGTGCTTTTTGTATTTAATCCCGATTCAATTTCTGTGTTTCGTCGCCAAAAGAAGGTCCAAGGGATACAGAAATCCTGAAGTGAAGCATCGGAATCTATATCAAGTGTCACAGGAATGGTTCTAAACATAGACACGGAACAGTCAGTCGTCCTGTACTTAAGTCGGCACTGTGCCGTTTGTATTTATTTCCGATGCAATTACTGTGTTTCATCGTCAATAAGAAGGTCAGAGGAATACAGTAAACCTGAAGTGAAGCAACGGAATCTATAACTAGTGTCACAGGAATGGTTTAAAACATACACAGCAAGAAGAGGCAGTCTTCTTGTACTTAAGTCGGCATTGTGCCTTTTGTATGTAATTCCGATGCAATTTCTGTCTTTCATCGTCAACAAGAAAGTCCATGGGATACAGTAAACATATAGTAAAGCATCGGAATCTAAAACTGGTCTCACAGGATATGTTCATATCATAGTCAGTAAGAAGAGTCAGTCGTCTTGTACATATGTCGGCACTGTGCCTTTTCTATTTATTTCTGATGCAATATCTGTGTTTCGTCGTCAATAAGGAGGTCCAAGTGACACACTCAACCTAAAGTGAAGCATCGAAATCTATATCTAGTGTCACAGGAATGGTTAAAACATGGAAGAGTGAGTCTTCTTGTACTTAAGTCGGCATTGTGCCTTTTGTATTTAATCCCGATTCAATTTCTGTGATTCGTCGTCAATAAGAAGGTCCAAGGGATACCGTAAACATATAGTGAAGCATCGGAATCTATAACTGGTCCCACAGGAAATGTTCAAGTCATAGTCAGTAAGAAGAATCCGTCTTCTTGTACTTATGTCTGCATTGTGCCTTATCTATTTACTTCCGATGCAATTTCTGTGTTTCGTCGTCAATAAGGAGGTCCAAGGGATACAGTAATCCTGAAGTGAAGCATCGGAATCTGAAACCGGTCTCACAGGAAAGGTTCAAAACTTAAAGAGTAAGAAGAGCCAATCATCTAGTATTTGAGTCGGCATTGTACTTTTGTATATAATTCCGAACCAATTTCTGTGTCTCATCGTCAATAAGAAGGTCAGAGGGATACAGTAAACCTGAAGTGAAGCATCGGAATCTATAACTAGTGTCACAGGAATGGTTAATACATAGACATTTGGATGAGTCAGCCTTCTTGTACTTAAGTCGGCATTGTGCCTTTTGTATTTAATCCCGATTCAATTTCTGTGTTTCGTCGTCAATAAGAAGGTCCAAGGGATACAGTAAACCTGAAGTGAAGCATCGGAATCTATATTAAGTGTCACAGGAATGGTTCTCAACATAGTCAGGGATGAGTCTGTCTTCTCGTACTTAAGTCGGCATTGTGCCTTTTCCATTTAATTCCGATGCAATTTCTGTGTTTCGTCGTCAATAAGAAGGTCCAAGGGATACAGTAAACCTGAAGTGAAGCATCGGAATCTGTAACTAGTGTCAGAGAAAAGGTTCAAAACATAGACAGTAAGAACTGTCAGTCTTCTTGTACTGAAGTCAGCATTGTGAATTTTGTATTTAATTCCGATTCAATTTCTGTGTTTCATCGTCAATAAGACGGTCCAAGGGATACAGTAAACCTGAAGTGTAGCATCGTAACCTATAACTAGAGTCACAGGAATGGTTCAAAACATAGACAGTAGGAAGAGTCAGTCTCCCTGTACTTATGTCGGCATTGTGCCTTTTCCATTTCTTTACCATGCAATTTCTGTGTTTAGTCGTCAATAAGAAGGGCAGAGGGATACAGTAAACCTGAAGTGAAGCATCGGAATCTAAAACTAGTGTCACAGGATTATTTCAGAACATACACAGCAAGAAGAGTCAGTCTTGTTGTACTTAAGTCGGCATTGTGCCTTTTGTATTTAGTTCCGATGCAATTTCTGTGTTTCATCGTCAATAACAAGGTCCAAGGGATACAGTAAACCTGAAGTGAAGCATCGGATTCTATACAAGTGTCACAGTTATGGTTCAAATCGTAGACAGTAAGAAGAGTCAGTTTTCTTGTACTTAAGTCGGCATTGTGCCTTTTGTATTTAATTCCGATGCAATTTCTGTGTTTCTTCGTCAATAAGAAGGTCCAAGGGATACAGTAAACATATAGTGAAGCATCGGAATCTAAAACTGGTCTCACAGGAAATGTTCAAATCATAGTCAGTAAGAAGAGTCAGTCTTCTTATACTTAAGTCGGCATTGTGCCTTTTGTATTTAATTCCGATGCACTTTCTGTGTTTCATCGTCAATAAGAAAGTCCAAGGGATATAGTAAACATATAGTGAAGCGTCAGAATCTAAAACTGGTCTCATAGGAAATGTTCACAACATAGTCAGTAAGAAGAGTCAGTCTTCTTGTACTTAAGTCGGCATTGTGCATTTTGTATTTAATTCCGATGCAATTTCTGTGTTTCGTCGTCAATAAGACGGTCAGAGGGATACAGTAAACCTGAAGTGAAGCAAAGGAATCTATAACTAGTGTCACAGGAATGGTTCAAAACATAGACAGTGGGAAGAGTCAGTCCTCTTGTACTTAGGCGGCATTGTGCCCTTTCTATTTAATTCCGACGCAATTTCTGTGTTTCATCGTCGATAAGAAGGTCCAAGGGATACAGTAAACCTGAAGTGAAGCATCGGAATCTATAACTAGTGTCACAGGAATTGTTCAAAACACAGACAGTAAGAAGAGTCAGTCTTCTGGTACTAAAGTCGGCATTGTGCCTTTTGAATTTAATTCCGATGCAATTTCTGTGTTTCATCGTCAATAAGAAGGTCCAAGTGATACAGTAAACCAGAAGTGAAGCATCTGATACTATAACTAGTGTCACAGGAATGGTTCTAAACATAGACAGTAAGAAGAGTCAGTCTTCTTGTACTTAAGTCGGCCTTGTACCTTTTGTATTTAATTCCGATGCAATTTCTGTGTTTCGTCGTCAATAAGAAGGTCCAAGGGATACAATAAACATATAGTGAAGCATCGGAATCTAAAACTGGTCTCACAGGAAATGTTCACAACTTAGTCAGAAAGAAGAGACAGTCTTCTTGTACTTAAGTCGGCATTGTGCCTTTTGTATTTAATTCCGATGCAATTTCTGTGTTTCATCGTCAATAAGAGGGTGAGAGGGATACAGTAAACCTGAAGTGAAGCATCGGAATCTATAACTAGTGTCACAGGAATGATTCAAAACATAGACAGTAAGAAGAGTCAGTCTTCTTGTACTTAAGTCGGCATCGTGCTTTTTCTATTTAATTCCGATGCAATTTCTGTGTTTCATCGTCAGTAAGAGTGTCAGAGGGGTACAGTAAACCTGAAGTGAAGCCTCGGAATCTATAACTAGTGTCACAGGAATTTTTCAAAACATAGACAGTTGGAAGAGGCAGCCTTCCTGTACTGAAGTCGGCATTGTGCCTTTTCTATTTAATGCCGATGCAATTTCTGTGTTTCGTCGTCAATAAGAAGGTCCAAGGGATACAGTAAACCTGAAGTGAAGCATCGGAATCTAAAGCCGGTCTCACAGGAAAGGTTCAAAACACAGAGAGTAAGAAGAGCCAGTCATCTTGTATTTGAGTCGGCATTGTGCCTTTTGTATTTAATTCCGATGCAATTTCTGTGTTTCATCGTCAATAAGATGGTCAGAGGGATACAGTAAACCTGAAGTGAAGCATCGGAATCTATAACTAGTGTCACAGGAATGGTTAAAACATTGACAGTATGAAGAGTCAGTCTTCTTGTACTTAAGTCCGCATTGTGCCATTTGTATTTAATCCCGATGCAATTTCTGTGTTTCGTCGTCAATAAGAGGGTCAGAGGGATACAGTAAACCTGAAGTGAAGCATCTGAATCTATAACTAGTGTCACAGGAATGGTTCTAAACATAGACAGTAAGAAGAGTCAGTCTTGTTGTACTTAAGTCTTCATTGTGCATTTTGAATTTAATTCCGATGCCATTTCTGTGTTTCATCGTCAATAAGAAGGTCAGAGGGATACAGTAAACCTGAAGTGAAGCATCGGAATCTATAACTAGTGTCACAGGAATGGTTAAAACATAGACAGTAGGAAGAGTCAGTCTTGTTGTGCTTAAGTCGGCATTGTACCTTTTCTAATTAATTCCGATGCAAGTTCTGTGTTTCATCGTCAATAAGAAAGACCATGGGATACAGTAAACATGTAGTGAAGCATCGGAATCTAAAACTGGTCTCACAGGAAATGTTCACAACTAAGTCAGTAAGAAGAGTCAGTCTTCTTGTACTTAAGTCGGCATTGTGATTTTGTATTTAATTAGGATGCAATTTCTGTGTTTCATCATCAATAAGAAGGTAAGAGGGATACAGTAGACCTGAAGTGAAGCATCGGTATCTATAACTAGTGTCACAGGAATGGTTCTATACATAGACAGTAAGAAGAATCAGTCTTCTTGTACTTAAGTCGGCATTGTGCCTTTTCTATTTAATTCCGATGCTATTTCTTTGTTTCGTCGTCAATAAGAAGGTCCAAGGGATACAGTAAACCTGAAGTGAAGCATCGGAATCTGTAACTAGTATCAGAGAAAGGGTTCAAATATAGACAGTAAGAAGAGTCAGTCTTCTTGTACTTAAGTCGGCATTGTGCCTTTTGTATTTAATTCCTATGCAATTTCTGTGTTTCATCGTCAATAAGAAGGTCCAAGGGATACAGTAAACCTGATGTGAAGCATCGGAATCTATAACTAGAGTCACAGGAATGGTTCAAAACATGACAGTAGGAAGAGTCAGTCTTCCTGTACTTAAGTTGGCATTGTGCATTTTCTATTTAATTCTGATGCAATTTCTGAGTTTCGTCGTCAATAAGAAGGTCAGCGGGATACAGTAAACCTGAAGTGAAGCATCGGAATCTATAACTAGTGTCACAGGAATGGTTAAAACACTGACAGTAGGAAGAGTCAGTCTTCTTGTACTTAAGTCTGCATTGTGCCTTTTGTATTTAATCCCGATGCAATTTCTGTGTTTCGTCGTCAATAAGAAAGTCCAAGGGATACAGTAAACCTGAACTGAAGCATCGGAATCTATAACTAGTGTCACAGGAATGGTTCAAAACATAGACAGTAAGAAGAGTCAGACTTCTTGTACTTAAGTCGGCATTCTGAATTTTGTATTTAATTCCGATGCAAATTCTGTGCTTCATCGTCAATAAGAAGGTCAGAGGGAATCAGTAAACCTGAAGTGAAGCATCGAAATCTATAACTAGTGTCACAGGAATGGTTAAAACATAGACAGTAGGAAGAGTCAGTCTTGTTGTGCTTAAGTCGGCATTGTTCCATTTCTAATTAATTCCGATGCAATTTCTGTGTTTCATCGTCAATAAGAAGGACCATGGGATACAGTAAACATGTAGTGAAGCATCGGAATCTAAAACTGGTCTCACAGGAAATGTTCACAACATAGTCAGTAAGAAGAGTCAGTCCTCTTGTACTTAAGTCGGCATTGTGCATTTTGTATTTAATTCCGATGCAATTTCTGTGTTTCATCATCAATAAGAAGGTCAGAGGGATACAGTAAACCTAAAGTGAAGCAAAGGAATCTACAACTAGTGTCACAGGAATGGTTCAAAACATAGACAGTAGGAAGAGTCAGGCTTCTTGTACTTAGGTCGGCATTGTTCCTTTTCTATTTAATTCCGATGCAATATCCGTGTTTCATCGTCGATAAGAAGGTCCAAGGGATACAGTAAACCTGAAGTGAAGCATCGGAATCTATAACTAGTATCACGGGAATTGTTCAAAACATAGACAGTAAGAAGAGTCAGTCTTCTGGTACTAAAGTCGGCATTGTGCCTTTTGAATTTAATTCCGATGCAATTTCTGTGTTTCATCGTCAGTAAGAAGGTCCAAGTGATACAGTAAACCAGAAGTGAAGCATCTGATACTATAACTAGTGTCACCGGAATGGTTCAAAATATTGACAGTAAGAATAGTCAGTCTTCTTGTACTTAAGTCGGCATAGTGCCTTTTGTATTTAATTCCGATGCAATTTCTTTGTTTCATCGTAAATAAGACGGTCAGAGGGATACAGTAGACCTGAAGTGAAGCATCGGAATCTATAACTAGTGTCACAGGAATGGTTCTAAACATAGACAGTAAGAAGAGTCAGTCTTCTTGTACTTAAGTCGGCATTGTTCCTTTTGTATTTAATTCCGATGCAATTTCTGTGTTTCGTCGTCAATAAGAAGGTCCAAGGGATACAATAAACATATAGTGAAGCATCGGAATCTAAAACTGGTCTCACAGGAAATGTTCACAACTTAGTCAGAAAGAAGAGACAGTCTTCTTGTACTTAAGTCGGCATTGTGCCTTTTGTATTTAATTCCGATTCAATTTTTGTGTTTCATCGTCAATAAGAGGGTGAGAGGGATACAGTAAACCTGACGTGAAACATCGGAATCCATAACTAGTGTCACAGGAATGGTTCAAAACATAGACAATAGGAAGGGTCAGTCTTCTTGTACTTAAGTCGGCATTGTGCCTTTCCTATTTAATTCCAATGCAATTTCTGTGATTCGTGGTCAATAAGAAGGTCCAAGGGATGCAGTAAACCTGAAGTCAAGCAACGCAATCTATAACTAGTGTCACAGGAATTGTTCAAAACATAGACAGTAAGAGGAGTCAGTCTTCTTATACTTAAGTCAGCATTGTGCCTTTGTATTTAATTCCGATGCAGTTTCTGTGTTTCATCGACAATAAGAAGGTCCGAGGGAATCAGTAAACCTGAAGTGAAGCATCGGAATCTATAACTAGTGCCACAGGAATGGTTAAAACATAGACAGTAGGAAGAGTCAGTCTTGTTGTACTTAAGTCGGTATTGTGCCTTTTCTATTTAATTCCGATGGTATTTCAGTGTTTCGTCGTCAATAAGAAGGTAAGAGGGATACAGTAAACCTGAAGTGAAGCATCGGAATCTATAACTTGCATCACAGGAATGGTTAAAACATAGACAGTAGGAAGAGTCAGTCTTCTTGTACTTAAGTCGGCATTGTGAATTTTGTATTTAATCCCGATGCAATTTCTGTGTTTCGTCGACAATAAGAAGGTCCCAGGGATACAGTAAACCTGAACTGAAGCATCGGAATCTATATCAAGTGTCACAGGAGTGGTTCTAAACATAGACACGGAAGAGACAGTCTTCTTGTACTTACGTCGGCATTGTGCCTTTTCTATTTAATTCCGATGCTATTTCCTAGTTTCGTCGTCTATAAGAAGGTCCAAGGGATACAGTAAACCTGAAGTGAAGCATCGGAATCTGTAACTAGTATCAGAGAAAAGGTTCAAAACATAGACAGTAAGAAGAGTCAGTCTTCTTGTACTTAAGTCGCCATTGTGCCTTTTGTATTTAATTCCTATGCAATTTCTGTGTTTCATCATCAATAAGAAGGTCCAAGGGATACAGTAAACCTGATGTGAAGCATCGGAATCTATAACTAGAGTCACAGGCATGGTTCAAAACATGACAGTAGGAAGAGTCAGTCTCCCTGTACTTAAGTCGGCATTGTGCATTTTCTTTTTAATTCCGATGCAATTTCTGTGTTTCGTCGTCAATAAGAATGTCAGCGGGATACAGTAAACCTGAAGTGAAGCATTGGAATCTACAACTAGGGTCACAGGAATGATTCAAAACATAGACAGTAAGAAGAGTCAGTCTTCTTGTACTTAAGTAGGCATCGTGCATTTTCTATTTAATTCCGATGCAATATCTGTGTTTCATCGTCAATAAGAAGGTCCAAGGGATACAGTAAACCTGAAGTGAAGCATCGGAATCTATAACTAGTGTCACAGAATTGGTTAAAAACATAGACATTAAGAGGTGACAGTCTTCTTGTACTTAAGTCTGCATTGTGCCTTTTGTATTTAATTCCGATGCAATTTCTGTGTTTCTTCGTCAATAAGAAGGTCCAAGAGATACAGTAAACATATAGTGAAACATCGGAATCTAAAACTGGTCTCACAGGAATGTTCAAATCATAGTCAGTAAGAAGAGTCAGTCTTTTTATACTTAAGTCGGCATTGTGCCTTTTGTATTTAATTCCGATGCACTTTCTGTGTTTCATCATCAATAAGAAGTTCCAAGGGATACAGTAAACATATAGTGAAGCATCGGTATCTAAAACTGGTTATAAAATTAATTTCTCGAGTTTCCGAGGAAACTCACGCTCGGCATGCAAATGTGCCTTTATATGGTCTCACAGGAAATGTTTACAACATAGTCAGTAGGAAGAGTCAGTCTTCTTGTACTTAAGTCGGCATTGTGCCTTTTCTATTTAATTCTGATGCTATTTCTTTGTTTCGTCGTCAATAAGAAGGTCCAACGGATACAGTAAACCTGAAGTGAAGCATCGGAATCTGTAACTAGTATCAGAGAAAAGGTTCAAAACATAGACAGTAAGAAGATTCAGTCTTCCTGTACTTCAGTCGGCACTGTGCCGGTTGTATTTAATTCCGATGCAATTTCTGTGTTTCATCGTCAATAAGAATGTCAGAGGGATACAGTAAACCTGAAGTGAAGCATCGGAATCTATAACTAGTGTCACAGGAATGGTTCAAAACATACACAGCAAGAACAGTCAGTCTTCTTGTACTTAAGTCGGCATTGTGCCTTTTGTATTTAATCCCGATTCAATTTCTGTGTTTCGTCGTCTATAAGAAGGTCCAAGGGATACAGTAAACCTGAAGTGAAGCATCGGAATCTATAATTAGTGACACAGGAATGGTTAAAATCATAGACAGTAAGAAGAGTCAGTCTTCTCGTACTTAAGTGGGCATTGTACCTTTTGTATTTAATTCCGATGCTATTTCTGATTTTCATCGTCAATAAGAAGGTCCAAGGGATACAGTAAACCTGAAGTGAAGCATGGGAATCTATAACTAGTGTCAATGGAATTGCTCAAAACATAGACAGTAAGAAGAGTCAGTCTTCTTGTACTTAAGGCGGCATTGTTCCTTTTGTATTAAATTCCGTGCAAATTCTGTGTTTCATCGTCAACAAGAAGGTCCAAAAGATACAGTAAACCTGAAGTGAAGCTTCGGAATCTATAACTAGTGTCACAGGAATGGTTCAAAGCATAGACAGTAATAAGAGTCAGTCTTCTTGTACTTAAGTCGGCATTGTGCCTTTTGTATTTAATTCCGATGCAATTTCTGTGTTTCATCGTCAATAAGAGTGTCAGAGGGATACAGTAAACCTGAAGTGAAGCATCGGAATCTATAACTAGTGTCACAGGAATGGTTCAAAACATAGACATTTGGAAGAGTCAGTCTTCTTGTACTTAAGTCGGCATTGTGCCTTTTGTATTTAATTCCGATGTAATTTCTGTGTTTCATCGTGAACAAGAAGGTCCAAGGGATACAGTAAACATATAGTGAAGCATCGGAATCTAAATCTGGTCTCACAGGAAATGTTCAAATCATAGTCAGTAATAAGAGTCAGTCTTCTTGTACTTATGTCGGCATTGTGCCTTTTCTATTTAATTCCGATGCAATTTCTGTGTTTCGTCGTCAATAAGAATGACCAAGGGATACAGTAAACCTGTAGTGAAGCATCGGATTCAAAAACCGGTCTCACAGGAAAGTTCTAAAACATAGAGAGTAAGAAGAGCCTGTCATTTTGAATATGAGTCGGCATTGTGCCTTTTGTATTTAATTCCGATGCAAATTCTGTGTTTCATCGTCAATAAGAAGGTCAGAGGGATACAGTAAACCGGAAGTGAAGCATCGGAATCTACAACTTGTGTCACAGGAATGGTTAAAACATAGACAGTAGGAAGGGTCAGTCTTCTTGTACTTTAGTCGGTATTGCGCCTTTTGTATTTAATCCTAATTAGATTTCTGTGTTTCGTCGTCGATATGAAGGTCCAAGGAATACAGAAAACCTGAAGTGAAGCATCGGAATCTATAACTAGTGTCACAGGAAAGGTTCAAATCATAGACAGTAAGAAGAGTCAGTCTTCTTGTACTTAGGTCGACATTGTGCCTTTTGTATTTAACTCTGATGTTACTTATGTGTTTCATCGTCGATAAGAAGGTCCAAGGTATACAGTAAACCTGAAGTGAAGCATCGGAATCCATAACTAGTGTCACAGGAATTGCTTAAAACATAGATAGTAAGAAGAGTAAGTCTTCTTGTACTTAAGTCGTCATTGTGCCTTTTGTATTTAATTCCGATGCAATTTCTGTGTTTCATCGTCAATAAGAGTGTCAGAGGAATACAGTAAACCTGAAGTGAAGCATCGGAATCTATAACTAGTATCACAGGAATGGTTCAAAACATAGACAGTTGGAAGAGTCAGTCTTCTTGTACTTAAGTCGGCATTGTGCCTTTTCTATTTAATTTCGATGCAGTTTCTGAGTTTCGTCGTCAATAAAAAGGTCCAAGGGATACAGTAAACCTGAAGTGGAGCATCGGAATCTATATCTAGTGTCACAGGAATGGTTGAAAACATAAACACGGAAGAGTCAGTCTTCTTGTACTTATGTCGGCATTGTGCCTTTTGTATTTAATTCCGATGCAATTTCTGTGTTTCATCGTCAATAAGAAGGTCAGAGGGATACAGTAAACGTGAAGTGAAGCATCGGAATCTATAACTAGTGTCACAGAAAAGGTTCAAAACATAGACAGTAAGAAGATTCTGTCTTCTTGTACTTACGTTGGCATTGTGCCTTTTGTATTTAATTCCGATGCAATTTCTGTGTTTCATCGTCAATACGAAGGTCAGAGGGATACAGTAAACGTGAAGTGAAGCATCGGAATCTATAACTAGAGTCACAGGAATGGTTCAAAACATAGACAGTAGGAAGAGTCAGTCTTCTCGTACTTAAGTCGGCATTGTGCATTTTCTATTTAATTCCGATGCAATTTCTCTGTTTCGTCGTCAATAAGAAGGTCAGAAGTATACAGTAAACCTGGGAGTGAAGCATCGGAATCTATAACTAGTTTCACAGGAATGGTTCAAAACTTACACAGCAAGAAGAGCCAGTCATCATGTATATGAGTCGGCATTGTGCCTTTTGTATTTAATTCCGATGCAATTTCTGTGTTTCATCGTCAATAAGAAGGTCCAAGGGATACAGTGAACTTATAGTGAATCATCGGAATCTAAAACTGGTCTCACAGGAAATGTTCAAATCATAGTCAGTAAGAAGAGTCAGTCTTCTTATACTTAAGTCGGCTTTGTGCCTTTTGTATTTAATTCCTATGCAATTTCTGTGTTTCATCCTCAATAAGAAGGTCCAAGGGATACAGTAAACATATAGTGAAGCATCGGAATCTAAAAGTGGTCTCACAGGAAATGTTCACAACATAGTCAGTAAGAAGAGTCAGTCTTCTTGTACTTAAGTCGGCACTGTGCCGTTTGTATTTAATTCCGATGCAATTTCTGTGTTTCATCGTCAATAAGAATGTCAGATTGATACAGTAACACCTGGAGTGAAGCATCGGTATCTATAACTAGTGTCACAGGAATGGTTTTAAACACAGACAGTAGGAAGAGTCAGTCTTCTTGTACTTATGTCTGCATTGTCCCATTCTATTTAATTCCGATGCAATTTCTGTGTTTCGTCGTCAATACGAAGGTCCAAGGGATACAGTAAACCTGAAGTGAGGCATTGGAATCTATATCTAGTGTCACAGGAGAGGTTCAAAACATAGACAGTAAGAAGAGTCTGTCTTCTTGTACATGAGTCGGCATTGTGCCTTTTGTATTTATTTCCGATGCAATTACTGTGTTTCATCGCCAATAGGAAGGTCAGAGGGATACAGCAAACCTGAAGTGAAGCATCAGAATCTATAACTAATGTCACAGGAATGGTTCAAAACATACACAGCAAACAGAGTCAGTCTTCTTGTACTTAAGTCGTCATTGTGCCTTTTGTATTTAATTCCGATGCGATTTCTGTGTTTCATCGTCAACAAGAAGGTCAAAGGGATACAGTAAACATATAGTGAAGCATCGGAATGTAAAACTGGTCCCACAGGAAATGTTCAAATCATAGTCAGTAAGAAGAGTCAGTCTTCTTGTACTTATGTCGGAATTGTGCCTTTTCTATTTAATTCCGATGCAATTTCTGTGTTTCGTCGTCAATAAGAAGGTCCATGGGATACAGTAAACCTGAAGTGAAGCATCGGAATCTAAAACCCGTCTCACAGGAAAAGTTAAAAAATAGAGAGTAAGCAGAGCCAGTCTTCTTGTAGTTGAGTCGGCATTGTGCCATTTCTATTTAATTCCGATGCAATTTCTGTGTTTCGTCGTCAATAAGATGGTCCAAGGGATACAGTAAACCTGAAGTGAAGCATCGGAATCTATAACTAGTGTTACAGGAATGGTTAAAACATGGACAGTAGGATGGGTCAGTCTTCTTGTACGTAAGTCGAAATTGTGCCTTTTGTATTTAATCCTGATTCAATTTCTGTGTTTCGTCGTCAATAAGATGGTCCAAGGGATACAGTAAACCTGAAGTGAAGCATCGGAATCTATAACTAGTGTTACAGGAATGGTTCAAAACATAGACAGTAAGAAGAGTCAGTCTTCTTGTACTTAACTCGGCATTGTGCCTTTTGTATTTAATTCCGATGCAATTTCTGTGTTTCATCGTCAATAACAAGGACCAAGGGATACAGTAAACCTGAAGTGGAGCATCGTAATCTATAAGTAATGTCACAGGAATGGTTCAAAACATGACAGTAGGAAGAGTAAGTCTCCCTGTACTTAAGTCGGCATTGTGCATTTTCTATTTAATTCCGATGCAATTTCTGTGTTTCGTCGTCAATAAGAATGTCAGCGGGATACAGTAAACCTGAAGTGAAGCATTGGAATCCACAACTAGGGTCACAGGAATGATTCAAAACATAGACAGTAAGAAGAGTCAGTCTTCTTGTACTTAAGTAGGCATCGTGCTTTTTCTATTTAATTCCGATGCAATATCTGTGTTTCATCGTCAATAAGAAGGTCCAAGGGATACAGTAAACCAGAAGTGAAGCATCGGAATCTATAACTAGTGTCACAGAAATGGTTAAAAACATAGACATTAAGAGGAGTCAGTCTTCTTGTACTTAAGTCTGCATTGTGCCTTTTGTATTTAAATCCGATGCAATTTCTGTGTTTCTTCTTCAATAAGAAGGTCCAAGAGATACAGTAAACATATAGTGAAACATCGGAATCTAAAACTGGTCTCACAGGAATGTTCAAATCATAGTCAGTAAGAAGAGTCAGTCTTCTTATACTTAAGTCGGCATTGTGCCTTTTGTATTTAATTCCGATGCACTTTCTGTGTTTCATCATCAATAAGAAGGTCCAAGGGATACAGTAAACATATAGTGAAGCATCGGTATCTAAAACTGGTTATAAAATTAATATCTCGCGTTTCCGAGGAAACTCACGCGCGGCATGCAAATGTGCCTTTATATGGTCTCACAGGAAATGTTTACAACATAGTCAGTAGGAAGAGTCAGTCTTCTTGTACTTAAGTCGGCATTGTGCCTTTTCTATTTAATTCTGATGCTATTTCTTTGTTTCGTCGTCAATAAGAAGGTCCAAGGGATACAGTAAACCTGAAGTGAAGCATCGGAATCTGTAACTAGTATCAGAGAAAAGGTTCAAAACATAGACAGTAAGAAGAGTCAGTCTTCTTGTACTTCAGTCTGCACTGTGCCGGTTGTATTTAATTCCGATGCAATTTCTGTGTTTCATCGTCAATAAGAATGTCAGAGGGATACAGTAAACCTGAAGTGAAGCATCGGAATCTATAACTAGTGTCACAGGAGTGGTTCAAAACATACACAGCAAGAACAGTCAGTCTTCTTGTACTTAAGTCGGCATTGTGCCTTTTGTATTTAATCCCGATTCAATTTCTGTGTTTCGTCGTCTATAAGAAGGTCCAAGGGATCCAGTAAACCTGAAGTGAAGCATCGGAATCTATAATTAGTGACACAGGAATGGTTCAAATCATAGACAGTAAGAAGAGTCAGTCTTCTCGTACTTAGATCGGCATTGTACCTTTTGTATTTAATTCCGATGCTATTTCTGATTTTCATCGTCAATAAGAAGGTCCAAGGGATACAGTAAACCTGAAGTGAAGCATGGGAATCTATAACTAGTGTCAATGGAATTGCTCAAAACATAGACAGTAAGAAGAGTCAGTCTTCTTGTACTTAAGCCGGCATTGTTCCTTTTGTATTAAATTCCGTGCAAATTCTGTGTTTCATCGTCAATAAGAAGGTCCAAAGGATACAGTAGACCTGAAGTGAAGCTTCGGAATCTACAACTAGTGTCACAGGAATGGTTCAAAGCATAGACAGTAATAAGAGTCAGTCTTCTTGTACTTAAGTCGGCATTGTGCCTTTTGTATTTAATTCCGATGCAATTTCTGTGTTTCATCGTCAATAAGAGTGTCAGAGGGATACAGTAAACCTGAAGTGAAGCATCGGAATCTATAACTAGTGTCACAGGAATGGTTCAAAACATAGACATTTGGAAGAGTCAGTCTTCTTGTACTTCAGTCGGCATTGTGCCTTTTCTATTTAATTCCGATGCAATTTCTGTGTTTCATCGTGAACAAGAAGGTCCAAGGGATACAGTAAACATATAGTGAAGCATCGGAATCTAAATCTGGTCTCACAGGAAATGTTCAAATCATAGTCAGTAATAAGAGTCAGTCTTCTTGTACTTATGTCGGCATTGTGCCTTTTCTATTTAATTCCGATGCAATTTCTGTGTTTCGTCGTCAATAAGAATGACCAAGGGATACAGTAAACCTGTAGTGAAGCATCGGATTCAAAAACCGGTCTCACAGGAAAGTTCTAAAACATAGAGAGTAAGAAGAGCCTGTCATTTTGAATATGAGTCGGCATTGTGCCTTTTGTATTTAATTCCGATGCAAATTCTGTGTTTCATCGTCAATAAGAAGGTCAGAGGGATACAGTAAACCGGAAGTGAAGCATCGGAATCTATAACTTGTGTCACAGGAATGGTTAAAACATAGACAGTAGGAAGGGTCAGTCTTCTTGTACTTTAGTCGGTATTGCGCCTTTTGTATTTAATCCTAATTAGATTTCTGTGTTTCGTCGTCGATATGAAGGTCCAAGGAATACAGTAAACCTGAAGTGAAGCATCGGAATCTATAACTAGTGTCACAGGAATGGTTCAAAACATAGACAGTAAGAAGAGTCAGTCTTCTTGTACTTAAGTCGACATTGTGCCTTTTGTATTTAACTCTGATGTTACTTATGTGTTTCATCGTCGATAAGAAGGTCCAAGGTATACAGTAAACCTGAAGTGAAGCATCGGAATCCATAACTAGTGTCACAGGAATTGCTCAAAACATAGATAGTAAGAAGAGTCAGTCTTCTTGTACTTAAGTCGTCATTGTGCCTTTTGTATTTAATTCCGATGCAATTTCTGTGTTTCATCGTCAATAAGAGTGTCAGAGGAATACAGTAAACCTGAAGTGAAGCATCGGAATCTATAACTAGTATCACAGGAATGGTTCAAAACATAGACAGTTGGAAGAGTCAGTCTTCTGGTACTTAAGTCGGCATTGTGCCTCTTCTATTTAATTTCGATGCAATTTCTGAGTTTCGTCGTCAATAAAAAGGTCCAAGGGATACAGTAAACCTGAAGTGGAGCATCGGAATCTATATCTAGTGTCACAGGAATGGATGAAAACATAAACACGGAAGAGTCAGTCTTCTTTTACTTATGTCGGCATTGTGCCCTTTGTATTTAATTCCGATGCAATTTCTGTGTTTCATCGTCAATAAGAAGGTCAGAGGGATACAGTAAACGTGAAGTGAAGCATCGGAATCTATAACTAGTGTCACAGAAAAGGTTCAAAACATAGACAGTAAGAAGAGTCTGTCTTCTTGTACTTACGTTGGCATTGTGCCTTTTGTATTTAATTCCGATGCAATTTCTGTGTTTCATCGTCAATACGAAGGTCAGAGGGATACAGTAAACGTCAAGTGAAGCATCGGAATTTATAACTAGAGTCACAGGAATGGTTCAAAACATAGACAGTAGGAAGAGTCAGTCTTCTCGTACTTAAGTCGGCATTGTGCATTTTCTATTTAATTCCGATGCAATTTCTCTGTTTCGTCGTCAATAAGAAGGTCAGAGGTATACAGTAAACCTGGGAGTGAAGCATCGGAATCTATAACTAGTTTCACAGGAATGGTTCAAAACATACACAGCAAGAAGAGCCAGTCATCATGTATATGAGTCGGCATTGTGCCTTTGGTATTTAATTCCGATGCAATTTCTGTGTTTCATCGTCAATAAGAAGGTCCAAGGGATACAGTGAACTTATAGTGAATCATCGGAATCTAAATCTGGTCTCACAGGAAATGTTCAAATCATAGTCAGTAGGAAGAGTCTGTCTTCTTATACTTAAGTCGGCTTTGTGCCTTTTGTATTTAGTTCCTATGCAATTTCAGTGTTTCATCCTCAATAAGAAGGTCCAAGGGATACAGTAAACATATAGTGAAGCATCGGAATCTAAAAGTGGTCTCACAGGAAATGTTCACAACATAGTCAGTAAGAAGAGTCAGTCTTCTTGTACTTAAGTCGGCACTGTGCCGTTTGTATTTAATTCCGATGCAATTTCTGTGTTTCATCGTCAATAAGAATGTCAGATTGATACAGTAAAACCTGGAGTGAAGCATCGGAATCTATAACTAGTGTCACAGGAATGGTTTTAAACACAGACAGTAGGAAGAGTCAGTCTTCTTGTACTTATGTCTGCATTGTCCCATTCTATTTAATTCCGATGCAATTTCTGTGTTTCGTCGTCAATAAGAAGTGTCCAAGGGATACAGTAAACCTGAAGTGAAGCATTGGAATCTATATCTAGTGTCACAGGAAAGGTTCAAAACATAGACAGTAAGAAGAGTCTGTCTTCTTGTACATGAGTCGGCATTGTGCCTTTTGTATTTATTTCCGATGCAATTACTGTGTTTCATCGCCAATAGGAAGGTCAGAGGGATACAGCAAACCTGAAGTGAAGCATCAGAATCTATAACTAATGTCACAGGAATGGTTCAAAACATACACAGCAAACAGAGTCAGTCTTCTTGTACTTAAGTCGTCATTGTGCCTTTTGTATTTAATTCCGATGCGATTTCTGTGTTTCATCGTCAACAAGAAGGTCAAAGGGATACAGTAAACATATAGTGAAGCATCGGAATGTAAAACTGGTCCCACAGGAAATGTTCAAATCATAGTCAGTAAGAAGAGTCAGTCTTCTTGTACTTATGTCTGCATTGTGCCTTTTCTACTTAATTCCGATGCAATTTCTGTGTTTCGTCGTCAATACGAAGGTCCATGGGATACAGTAAACCTGAAGTGAAGCATCGGAATCTAAAACCCGTCTCACAGGAAAAGTTCAAAAAATAGAGAGTAAGCAGAGCCAGTCTTCTTGTATTTGAGTCGGCATTGTGCCATTTCTATTTAATTCCGATGCAATTTCTGTGTTTCATCGTCAACAAGAAGGTCGAAGGGATACAGTAAACCTGTAGGGAAGCATCGGAATCTATAAATGGTGACACAGGAATGGTTATAACATAGACAGTAGGATGGGTCAGTCTTCTTGTACGTAAGTCGAAATTGTGCCTTTTGTATTTAATCCTGATTCAATTTCTGTGTTTCGTCGTCAATAAGATGGTCCAAGGGATCCAGTACATTTGAAGTGAAGCATCGGAATCTATAACTAGTGTTACAGGAATGGTTCAAAACATAGACAGTAAGAAGAGTCAGTCTTCTTGTACTTAACTCGGCATTGTGCCTTTTGTATTTTATTCCGATGCTATTTCTGTGTTTCATCGTCAATAAGGAGGTCCAAGGGAAACAGTAAACCTGAAGTGAAGCATCGGAATTTATTACTAGTGTCACAGGAATGGTTAAAACATGGACAGTAGGAAGAGTCAGTCTTCTTGTACTTAAGTCGGCATAGTGCCTTTTGTATTTAATTCCGATGCAATTTTTTGGTGTCATCGTCAATAAGAAGGTCCAAGGGATACAGTAAACCTGAAGTGAAGCATCGGAATCTATAACTAGTGTCACAGGAATGGTTCAAAACATAGACAGTAAGAAGAGTCAGTCGTCTTGAACTTAAGTCGGATTTGTGCCTTTTGTATTTAATTCCGATGCAATTTCTGTAATTCATCATCAATAACAAGGACCAAGGGATACACTAAACCTGAAGTGGAGCATCGTAATCTATAAGTAATGTCACAGGAATAATTCAAAACATACGCAGCAAGAAGAGTCAGTCTTCTTGTACTTATGTCGGCATTGTGCCTTTTGTATTTAATTCCGATGCAATTTCTGTGTTTCATCGTCAACAAGAAGGTCAATGGGATACAGTAAACATATAGTGAAGCATCGGAATGTAAAACTGGTTTCACAGGAAATGTTCAAATCATAGTCAGTAAGAAGAGTCAGTCTTCTTGTACTTATGTCTGCATTGTGCCTTTTCTACTTAATTCCGATGCAATTTCTGTGTTTCGTCGTCAATAAGAAAGTCCAAGGGATAGAGTAAACCTGAAGTGAAGCATCGGAATCCAAAACCCGTCTCCCAGGAAAAGTTCAAAGCATAGAGAGTAAGAAGAAACAGTCTTCTTGTATTTGAGTCGGCATTGTGCCTTTTGTATTTAATTCCGATGCAATTTCTTTGTTTCATCGTCAATACGAAGGTCAGAGGGTTACAGTAAACCTGTAGTGAAGCATCGGAATCTATAACTAATGTCACAGGAATGGTTAAAACATAGACAGTAGGAAGAGTCAGTCTTCTTGTACTTATGTCTGCATTGTGCCCATTCTATTTAATTCCGATGCTATTTCTGTGTTTCGTCGTCAATAAGAAGGTCCAAAGGATACAGTAAACCTGAAGTGAAGCATCGGGATGTATACCTAGTGTCACAGAAAAGGTTGAAAACATAGACAGTAAGAAGAGTCAGTCTTCTTGTACTTAAGTGGGCATTTTGCCTTTTGTATTTAACTCCGATGCAATTTCTGTGTTTCATCGTCAATAAGAAGGTCAGAGGGATACAGTAAACGTGAAGTGAAGCATCGGAATCTATAACTAGAGTCACAGGAATGCTTCAAAACATAGACAGTAGGAAGAGTCAGTCTTCTTGTACTTAAGTTGGCATTGTGCCTTTTCTATTAAATTCCTATGCAATTTGTGTATTTCGTCGTCAAGAAGAAGGTCAGAGGGATACAGTAAACCTGAAGTGAAGCATCGGAATCTATAACTAGTTTCACAGGAATGGTTCAAAACATACACAGCTAGAAGAGCCAGAGTTCTTGTACTTAAGTCGGCATTGTGCATTTTGTATTTAATTCCGATGCAATTTCTGTGTTTCATCTTCAATAAGAAGGTCCAAGGGATACAGTTAACCTGAAGTGATGCATCGGAATCTATAACTAGTGTCACAGGAATGGTTCAAAGCACAGACAGTCGGAAGAGTCAGTCTTCTTGTACTTAAGTCGGCATTGTGCCTTTTGCATTTAATTCCAATGCAATTTCTGTGTTTCATCGTCAATGAGAATGTCAGAGGGATACAGTAAACCTGAAGTGAAGCATCGGAACCTTTAACTAGTGTCACAGGAATTGCTCAAAACATAGACAGTAAGAAGAGTCACTCTTCTTGTACTTAAGTCGGCATTGTGCCTTTTTTATATAATTCAGATGCAAATTATGTGTTTCAACGTCAATAAGAAGGTCCAAAGGATACAGTAAACCTGAAGTGAAGCTTCGGAATCTATAACTAGAGTCACAGGAATGGTTCAAAACATAGACAGTAAGAAGAGTCAGCCTTTTTGTACTTAAGTCGGCATTGTGCCTTTTGTATTTAATTCCGATGCCATTTCTGTGTTTCATCGTCGATAAGAAGGTCCAAGCGATACAGTAAACCTGAAGTGGAGCATCGGAATCTATAACTAGTGTCACAGGAATTTTTCAAAGCATAGACAGTTGGAAGAGTCAGTCTTCTTGTACTTAAGTCGGCATTTTGCCTTTTCTATTAAATTCCGATGGAATTACTGTGTTTCGTCGTCAATATGAAGGTCACAGGGATACAGTAAACCTGAAGCAAGGCATCGTAATCTATAACTAGTGTCACAGGAATGGTTCAAAACATAGAGAGTAAGAAGAGTCAGTCTTCTTGTACTTAAGTCGGCGACGTGCATTTTGTATTTAATTCCGATGCAATTTCTGTGTTTCATCTTCAATAAGTAGGACCAAGGGATACAGTAAACCTGAAGTGAAGCAACGTAATCTATAACTAGTGTCACAGGAATTGCTCAAAACATAGACAGTAAGTAGAGTCATTCTTCTTGTACTTAAGTCGGCATTGTTCCTTTTTTTTATATAATTCAGATGCAAATTCTGTGTTTCATCGTCAATAAGAACGTCCAATGGATACAGTAAACCTGAAGTGAAACTTCGGAATCTGTAACTAGTGTCACAGGAATGGTTCAATACATACACAGCAAGAAGTGTCAGTCTTCTTGTACTTAAGTCGGCATTCTGCCTTTTGTATTTAAATCCGATGCAATTTCTGTGTGTCATCGTCAATACGAAGGTCCAAGGGCTACAGTAAACCTTAGGTGATGCATCGGAATCTATAACTAGTGTCACAGGAATGGTTCAAAGCATTGTCTGTCGGAAGTGTCAGTCTTCTTGTACTTAAGTCGGCATTGTGCTTTTTGTATTTAATTCCGATGCAATTTCTGTGTTTCATCGTCATTAACAAGGTCCAAGGGATACAGCAAATCTGAAGTGAAGAATCGTATTCTATAACTAGTGCCACAGGAATGGTTCAGAACATAGACATTAAGAATAGTCAGTCTTCTTGTACTTCAGTCGGCCTTGTGCCCTTTGTATTTAATTCCGATGCAATTTCTGTGTTTCATCGTCAATAGGAAGGTACAAGGGAAACAGTACACTTATAGTGAAGCATCGGACTCTAAATCTGGTCTCACAGGAAATGTTCAAATCATAGTCAGTAAGAAGAGTCAGTCTTGTCATACTTAAGTCGGCTTTGTGCCTTTTGTATTTAATTCTGAAGCAATTTCTGTGTTTCATCGTCAATAAGAAGGTCGAAGGGATACAGTAAATTTGAAGTGAAGCATCGAAATCTATAACTATTGTTACAGGAATTATTCAATACATAGCCTGTAAGAAGAGTTAGTCTTCTTGTACTTAATACGGCATTGTGCCTTTTCTATCTAATCCCGATGCAATTTCTGTGTTTCATCGACAATAAGAATGTCAGAGGGATACAGTAGACCTGAAGTGAAGCCCGGAATCTATAACTAGTGTCACAGGAATGGTTCAAAACATAGACACTTGGAAGCGTCAGTCTTCTTGTACTTACGTCGGCATTGTGCATTTTCTTTTTGATTCCGATGCAATTTCTGTGTTTCATCGTCAATAAGAAGGTCCAAAGGACAAAGTAAACCTAAAGTGAAGCTTCGGAATCTATAACTAGTGTCACAGGAATGGTTCAAAACATAGACAGTAAGAAGAGTCAGTCTTCTTGTACTTAAGTCGACACTGTGCCTTTTGTATTTATTTCCGATGCAATTTCTGTGTTTCATCGTCAGTAAGAGTGTCAGAGGGATGCAGTAAACCTGAAGTGAAGCCTCGGAATCTATAACTAGTGTCACAGGAATTTTTCAAAACATAGACAGTTGGATGAGTCAGCCTTCTTGTACTGAAGTCGGCATTGTGCCTTTTCTATTTAATGCCGATGCAATTTCTGTGTTTCGTCGTCAATAAGAAGGTCCACGGGATACAGTAAACCTGAAGTGAAGCATCGGAATCTAAAACCGGTCTCACAGGAAAGGTTCAAAACATGGAGAGTAAGAAGAGCCAGTCATCTTGTATTTGAGTCGGTATTGTGCCTTTTGTATTTAATTCCGATGCAATTTCTGTGTTTCATCGTCAATTAGAAGGTCAGAGGGATACAGTAAACCTGAAGTGAAGCATCGGAATCTATAACTAGTGTCACAGGAATGGTTAAAACATAGACAGTAGGAAGAGTCAGTCTTCTTGTACTTAAGTCTGCATTGTGCCTTTTGTATTTAATCCCGATGCAATTTCTGTGTTTCGTCGTCAATAAGAAGGTCCAAGGGATACAGTAAACCTGAACTGAGGCATCGGATTCTATAACTAGTGTCACAGGAATGGTTCAAAACATACAGAGTAAGAAGAGTCAGTCTTCTTGTACTTAAGTCGGCATTGTGCCGTTTGTATTTAATTCCGATGCTATTTCTGTGTTTGATCGTCGATAAGAAGGTCCAAGGGATACAGTAAACCTGAAGTGAAGCATCGGAATCTATAACTAGTGTCACAGGAATTGCTGAAAACATAGACAGTAAGAAGAGTCAGACTTCTTGTACTTAAGTCGGCATTCTGAATTTTGTATTTAATTCCGATGCAAATTCTGTGCTTCATCGTCAATAAGAAGGTCAGAGGGAATCAGTAATCCTGAAGTGAAGCATCGGAATCTATAACTGGTGTCACAGGAATGGTTAAAACATAGACAGTAGGAAGAGTCAGTCTTGTTGTGCTTAAGTCGGCATTGTGCCTTTTCTAATTAATTCCGATGCAAGTTCTGTGTATCATCGTCAATAAGAAGGACCATGGGATACAGTAAGCATGTAGTGAAGCATCGGAATCTAAAACTGGTCTCACAGGAAGTGTTCACAACATAGTCAGTAAGAAGAGTCAGTCTTCTTGTTCTTAAGTCGGCATTGTGCATTTTGTATTTAATTCTGATGCAATTTCAGTGTTTCATCATCAATAAGTAGGTCAGAGGGATACAGTAAACCTGAAGTGAAGCAACGGAATCTATAACTAGTGTCACAGGAATGGTTCAAAACATAGACAGTAGGAAGAGACAGTCTTCTTGTACTTGGGTCGGCATTGTGCCTTTTCTATTTAATTCCGATGCAATTTCTGTGTTCCATCGTCGATAAGAAGGTCCAAGGGATACAGTAAATCTGAAGTGAAGCACCGGAATCTATAACTAGTGTCACAAGAATTGTTCAAAACATAGACAGTAAGAAGAGTCAGTCTTCTGGTACTAAAGTAGGCATTGTGCCTTTTGAATTTAATTCCGATGCAATTTCTGTGTGTCATCGTCAATATAAAGGTCCAAGTAATACAGTAAACCTGAAGTGAAGCATCTGAAACTATAACTAGTGTCACCGGAATGGTTCAAAATATTGACAGTAAGAATAGTCAATCTTCTTGTACTTAAGTCGGCATAGTGCCTTTTGTATTTAATTCCGATGCAATTTCTGTGTTTCATCGTAAATAAGAAGGTCAGAGAGATACAGTAAACCTGAAGTGAAGCATCGGAATCTATAACTAGTGTCACAGGAATGGTTCTAAACATAGACAGTAAGAAGAGTCAGTCTTCTTGTACTTCAGTCGGCATTGTGCCTTTTGTATTTAATTCCGATGCAATTTCTGTGTTTCGTCGTCAACAAGAAGGTCCTAGGGATACAATAAACATATAGTGAAGCATCGGAATCTAGAACTGGTCTCATAGGAAATGTTCACAACTTAGTCAGAAAGAAGAGACATTCTTCTTGTACTTAAGTCGGCATTGTGCCTTTTGTATTTAATTCCGATGCAATTTCTGTGATTCATCGTCAATAAGAGGGTGAGAGGGATACAGTAAACCTGAAGTGAAGCATCGGAATCTATAACTAGTGTCACAGGAATGATTCAAAACATAGACAGTAAGAAGAGTCAGTCTTCTTGTACTTAAGTCGGCATCGTGCTTTCTCTATTTAATTCCGATGCAATATCTGTGTTTAATCATCAATAAGAAGGTCAGAGGGATTCAGTAAACCTGACGTGAAACATCGGAATCTATAACTAGTGTCACAGGAATGGTTCAAAACATAGACAATAGAAGGGTCAGTCTTCTTGTACTTAAGTCGGCATTGTGACTTTCCTATTTAATTCCAATGCAATTACTGTGATTCGTCGTCAATAAGAAGGTCCAAGGGATGCAGTAAACCTAAAGTGAAGCAACGGAATCTATAACTAGTGTCACAGGAATGGTTCTAAACAGAGACACTAAGAAGAGTCAGTCTTCTTGTACTTAAGTCGGCATTGTGCCTTTGGTATTTAATTCCGATGCAATTTATGTGTTTTATCGTAAATAAGGTCAGAGGGATACAGTAAACCTGAAGTGAAGCATCGGAATCTATATCTAGTGTCACAGAAATGGTTTTAAACATAGACAGTAAGAAGAGTCAGTCTTCTTGTACTTAAGTCGGCATTGTGCTTTTTGAATTTAATTCCGATGCAATTTCTGTGTTTCATCGTCAATAAGAAGGTCAGAGGGATACAGAAAACCTGAAGTGAAGCATCGGAATCTATAACTAGTGTCACAGGAATGGTTCAAAACAGAGACAGTAGGAAGAGTCAGTCTTCTTGTACTTAAGTCGGCATTGTGCCTTTTGTATTTAATTCCGATGCAATTTCTGTGTTTCATCGTAAATAAGAAGGTCAGAGGGATACAGTAAACATGAAGTGAAGCATCGGAATCTGTAACTAGTGTCACAGGAATGGTTCTAAACATAGACAGTAAGAAGAGTCAGTCTTCTTGTACTTAAGTCGGCATTGTGATTTTTGTATTTAATTCCGATGCAATTTCTGCGTTTCATCGTCAATAAGAAGGTCCAAGGGATACTATAAACATGTAGTGAAGCATCGGAAACTATAACTAGTGTCACCGGAATGGTTCAAAACATAGACAGTAAGAAGAGTCAGTCTTCTTGTACTTAAGTCGGCATTGTGCCTTTTGTATTTAATTCCGATGCAATTTCTGTGTTTCATCGACACTAAGATGGTCAGAGGGAATCAGTAAACCTTAAGTGAAGCATCGGAAACTATAACTAGTTTCACCGGAATGGTTCAAATTATAGACAGTAAGAATAGTCAGTCTTCTTGTACTTAAGTCGGCATTGTGCCTTTTGTATTTAATTCCGATGCAATTTCTGTGTTTCATCGTAAATAAGGTCAGAGGGATACAGTAAACCTGAAGTGAAGCATTGGAATCTATAACTCGTGTCACAGGAATGGTGCTGAACATAGACAGTAAGAAGAGTCAGTCTTCTTGTACTTAAGTCGGCATTGTGCTTTTTGAATTTAATTCCGTTGCAATTTCTGTGTTTCATCGTCAATAAGAAGGTCAGAGGGATACAGTACACCTGAAGTGAAGCATCGGAATCTATAACTAGTGTCACAGGAATGGTTCAAAACAGAGACAGTAAGAAGAGTCAGTCTTCTTGTACTTAAGTCGGCATTGTGCCTTTTGTGTTTAATTCCGATGCAATTTCTGTGTTTCATCGTAAATAAGAAGGTCAGAGGGATACAGTAAACCTGAAGTGAATCATCGGAATCTATAACTAGTGTCACAGGAATGGTTCTAAACATAGACTGTAAGAAGAGTCAGTCTTCTTGTACTTAAGTCGGTTTTGTGCCTTTTGTATTTAATTCAGATGCAACTTCTGTGTTTCATCGTCAATAAGAAGGTCAGAGGGATACTGTGAACATATAGTGAAGCATCGGAATCTAAAACTGGTCTCACAGGAAATGTTCACAACATAGTCAGTAAGAAGAGTCAGTCTTCTTGTACTTAAGTCGGCATTGTGCCTTTTGTATTTAATTCCGATGCAATTTCTGTGTTTCGTCGTAAATAAGAAGGTCAGAGGGATACTGTAAACCTGAAGTGAAGCATCGGAATCTATAACTAGTGTCACAGGAATGGTTCTAAACATAGACAGTAAGAAGAGTCAGTCTTCTTGTACTTAAGTCGGCATTGTGCCTGTTGTATTTAATTCCGATGCAATTTCTGCGTTTCATCGTCAATAAGAAGGTCCAAGGGATACTATAAACATGTAGTGAAGCATCGGAAACTATAACTAGTGTCACCGGAATGGTTCAAAACATAGACAGTAAGAAGAGTCAGTCTTCTTGTACTTAAGTCGGCATTGTGCCTTTTGTATTTAATTCCGATGCAATTTCTGTGTTTCATCGACACTAAGAAGGTCAGAGGGAATCAGTAAACCTTAAGTGTAGCATCGGAAACTATAACTAGTTTCACCGGAATGGTTCAAAACATAGACAGTAAGAAGAGTCAGTCTTCTTGTACTTAAGTCGGCATTGTGCCTTTTGTATTTAATTCCGATGCAATTTCTGTGTTTCATCGTATATAAGGTCAGAGGGATACAGTAAACCTGAAGTGAAGCATTGGAATCTATAACTCGTGTCACAGGAATGGTGCTAAACATAGACAGTAAGAAGAGTCAGTCTTCTTGTACTTAAGTCGGCATTGTGCTTTTTGAATTTAATTCCGATGCAATTTCTGTGTTTCATCGTAAATAAGAAGGTCAGAGGGATACAGTAAACCTGAAGTGAAGCATCGGAATCTATAACTAGTGTCACAGGAATGGTTCAAAACAGAGACAGTAAGAAGAGTCAGTCTTCTTGTACTTAAGTCGGCATTGTGCCTTTTGTATTTAATTCCGATGCAATTTCTGTGTTTCATCGTAAATAAGAAGGTCAGAGGGATACAGTAAACCTGAAGTGAATCATCGGAATCTATAACTAGTGTCACAGGAATGGTTCTAAACATAGACTGTAAGAAGAGTCAGTCTTCTTGTACTTAAGTCGGTTTTGTGCCTTTTGTATTTAATTCTGATGCAATTTCTGTGTTTCATCGTCAATAAGAAGGTCCAAGGGATACTATAAACATGTAGTGAAGCATCGGAATCTAAAACTGGTCTCACAGGAAATGTTCACATAATAGTCAGTAAGAGGAGTCAGTCTTCTTGTACTTAAGTCGGCATTGTGCTTTTTCTATTTAATTCCGATGCAATTTCTGTGTTTCATCGTCAATAAGAGGGTCAGAGGGATACAGTAAACCTGAAGTGAAACTTCGGAATCTACAACTAGTGTCACACGAATGGTTCAAAACATAGACAATAGGAAGGGTCAGTCTTCTTGTACTTATGTCGGCATTGTGTCTTTCCTATTTAATTCCAATGCAATTTTTGTGATTCGTCGTCAATAAGAAGGTCCAAGGGATGCAGTAAACCTGAAGTGAAGCAACGGAATCTATAACTAGTGTCACCGTAATGGTTCAAAACATAGACAGTAAGAAGAGTCAGTCTTCTTGTACTTAAGTCGGCATTGTGCCTGTTTTATTTAATTCCGATGCAATTTCTGTGTTTCATCGTAAATAAGAAGGTCCAAGGGATACTATAAACACGTAGTGAAGCATCCGAATCTAAAACTGGTCTCACAGGAAATGTTCACAACATAGTCAGAAAGAATAGACAGTCTTCATGTACATAAGTCGGCATTGTGCCTTTGGTATTTAATTCCGATGCAGTTTCTGTGTTTCATCGTCAACAAGAAGGTCAGAGGGATACAGTAAACCTGAAGTGTTGCATCGGAATCTGTAACTAGTGTCACAGGAATGGTTCTAAACATAGACAGAATGACGAGTCAGTCTTCTTGTACTTAAGTCGGCATTGTGCCTTTTGTATTTAATTCCGATGCAATTTCTGTGTTTCATCGTCAATAAGAAGGTCCAAGGGATACTATAAACATGTAGTGAAGAATCGGAAACTATAACTAGTGTCACCGGAATGGTTCAAAACATAGACAGTAAGAAGAGTCAGTTTTCTTGTACTTAAGTCGGCATTGTGCATTTTGTATTTAATTCCGATGCAATTTCTGTCTTTCATCGACAAGAAGAAGGTCAGAGGGATACTGTAAACCTGAAGTGAAGCATCGGAAACTATAACTAGTGTCACCGGAATGGTTCAAAACATAGACAGTAAGAGGAGTCAGTCTTCTTGTACTTAAGTCGGCATTGTGCCTTTTGTATTTAATTCCGATGCAATTTCTGTGTTTCATCGTAAATAAGGTCAGAGGGATACAGTAAACCTGAAGTGAAGCATCGGAATCTATAACTAGTGTCACAGGAATGGTTTTAAACATAGACAGTAAGAAGAGTCAGTCTTCTTGTACTTAAGTCGGCATTGTGCTTTTTGAATTTAATTCCGATGCAATTTCTGTGTTTCATCGTCAATAAGAATGTAAGAGGGATACAGTAAACCTGAAGTGAAGCATCGGAATCTATAACTAGTGTCACAGGAATGGTTCAAAACAGAGACAGTAAGAAGAGTCAGTCTTCTTGTACTTAAGTCGGCATTGTGCGTTTTGTATTTAATTCCGATGCAATTTCTGTGTTTCATCGTTAATAAGAGGGTCAGAGGGATACAGTAAACCTGAAGTGAGCATCGGAATCTATAACAAGTGTCACAGGAATGGTTCTAAACATAGACAGTAAGAAGAGTCAATCTTCTTGTACTTTAGTCGGCATTGTGCCTTTTGTATTTAATTCCGATGCAATTTCTGTGTTTCATCGTCAATAAGATGGTCCAAGGGATACTATAAACATGTAGTGAAGCATCGGAATCTAAAACTGGTCTCACAGGAAATGTTCACATCATAGTCAGAAAGAAGAGACAGTCTTCATGTACTTAAGTTGGCATTGTGCTTTTTCTATTTAATTCCGATGCAATTTCTGTGTTTCATCGTCAATAAGAGGGTCAGAGGGATACAGTAAACCTGAAGTGAAACATCGGAATCTATAACTAGTGTCACAGGAATGGTTCTAAACATATACAGTAAGAACAGTCAGTCTTCTTGTACTTAAGTCGGCATTGTGCCATCTGTATTTAATTCCGATGCAATTTCTGTGTTTCATCGTCAATAAGAAGGTCCAAGTGATACAGTAAACCTGAAGTGAATCATCGGAAACTATAACTAGTGTCACCGGAATGGTTCAAAACATAGACAGTAAGAAGAGTCAGTCTTCTTGTACTTAAGTCGGCGTTGTGCCTTTTGTATTTAATTCCGATGCAACTTCTGTGTTTCATCGTCAATAAGAATGTCCAAGGGATACTATAAACATGTAGTGAAGCATCGAAAACTATAACTAGTGTCACCGGAATGGTTCAAGAGCATAGACGGTAAGAAGAGTCAGTCTTCTTGTACTTCAGTCGGCATTGTGCCTTTTGTATTTAATTCCGATGCAATTTCAGTGTTTCGTCGACAATAAGAAGGTCAGAGGGAATCAGTAAACCTGAAGTGAAGCATCGGAAACTATAACTAGTGTCACCAAAATGGTTTAAAACATAGACAGTAAGAAGAGTCAGTCTTCTTGTACTTAAGTCGGCATTGTGCCTTTTGTATTTAATTCCGATGCAATTTCTGTGTTTCATCGTAAATAAGAAGGTCAGAGGGATACAGTAAACCTGAAGTGAAGCATCGGAATCTATAACTAGTGTCACAGGAATGGTTCTAAACATAGACAGTAAGAAGAGTCAGTCTTCTTGTACTTAAGTCGGCATTGTGCCATTTGTATTTAATTCCGATGCAATTTCTGTGTTTCATCGTCTATAAGAAGGTCCAAGGGATACTATAAACATGTAGTGAAGCATCGGAAACTATAACTAGTGTCACCGGAATGGTTCAAAACATAGACAGTAGGAAGAGTCAGTCTTCTTGTACTTAAGTCGGCATTGTGCGTTTTGTATTTAATTCCGATGCAATTTCTGTGTTTCATCGTAAATAAGAGGGTCAGAGGGATACAGTAAACCTGAAGTGAGCATCGGAATCTATAACAAGTGTCACAGGAATGGTTCTCAACATAGACAGTAAGAAGAGTCAATCTTCTTGTACTTTAGTCGGCATTGTGCCTTTTGTATTTAATTCCGATGCAATTTCTGTGTTTCATCGTCAATAAGATGGTCCAAGGGATACTATAAACATGTAGTGAAGCATCGGAATCTAAAACTGGTCTCACAGGAAATGTTCACATCATAGTCAGAAAGAAGAGACAGTCTTCATGCACTTAAGTCGGCATTGTGCCTTTCGTATTTAATTCCGATGCAGTTTCTGTGTTTCATCGACAATAAGTAGGTCAGAGGGATTCAGTAAACCTGAAGTGAAGCATCGGAATCTATAACTAGTGTCACAGGAATGGTTAAAACATAGACAGTAGGAAGAGTCAGTTTTGTTGTACTTAAGTCGGCATTGTGCCTTTTCTAATTAATTCCGATGCAAATTCTGTGTTTCATCGTCAATAAGAAGGTCCATGGGATACAGTAAACATATAGTGAAGCATCGGAATCTAAATTTGGTCTCACAGGAAATGTTCACAACATAGTCAGTAAGAAGAGTCAGTCTTCTTGTACTTAAGTTGGCATTGTGCTTTTTCTATTTAATTCCGATGCAATTTCTGTGTTTCATCGTCAATAAGAGGGTCAGAGGGATACAGTAAACCTGAAGTGAAACATCGGAATCTATAACTAGTGTCACAGGAATGGTTCTAAACATATACAGTAAGAACAGTCAGTCTTCTTGTACTTAAGTCGGCATTGTGCCATCTGTATTTAATTCCTATGCAATTTCTGTGTTTCATCGTCAATAAGAAGGTCCAAGTGATACAGTAAACCTGAAGTGAATCATCGGAAACTATAACTAGTGTCACCGGAATGGTTCAAAACATAGACAGTAAGAAGAGTCAGTCTTCTTGTACTTAAGTCGGCGTTGTGCCTTTTGTATTTAATTCCGATGCAATTTCTGTGTTTCATCGTAAATAAGAAGGTCAGAGGGATACAGTAAACCTGAAGTGAAGCATCGGAATCTATAACTAGTGTCACAGGAATGGTTCTAAACATAGACAGTAAGGAGAGTCAGTCTTCTTGTACTTAAGTCGGCATTGTGCTTTTTGAATTTAATTCCGATGCAATTTCTGTGTTTCATCGTCAATAAGAAGGTCAGAGGGATACAGTAAACCTGAAGTGAAGCATCGGAATCTATAACTAGTGTCACAGGAATGGTTCAAAAAGAAGACAGTAGGAAGAGTCAGTCTTCTTGTACTTAAGTCGGCATTGTGCCTTTTGTATTTAATTCCGATGCAATTTCTGTGTATCGTCGTAAATAAGAAGGTCAGAGGGTTACAGTAAACCTGAAGTGAAGCATCGGAATCTATAACTAGTGTCACAGGAATGGTTCTAATCATAGACAGTAAGGAGAGTCAGCCTTCTTGTACTTATGTCGGCATTGTGCCTTTTGTATTTAATTCCGATGCAACTTCTGTGTTTCATCGTCAATAAGAATGTCCAAGGGATACTATAAACATGTAGTGAAGCATCGAAAACTATAACTAGTGTCACCGGAATGGTTCAAAAGCATAGACAGTAAGAAGAGTCAGTCTTCTTGTACATCAGTCGGCATTGTGCCTTTTGTATTTAATTCCGATGCAATTTCAGTGTTTCGTCGACAATAAGAAGGTCAGAGGGAATCAGTAAACCTGAAGTGAAGCATCGGAAACTATAACTAGTGTCACCGGAATGGTTTAAAACATAGACAGTAAGAAAAGTCAGTCTTCTTGTACTTAAGTCGGCATTGTGCCTTTTGTATTTAATTCCGATGCAATTTCTGTGTTTCATCGTAAATAAGAAGGTCAGAGGGATACAGTAAACCTGAAGTGAAGCATCGGAATCTATAACTAGTGTCACAGGAATGGTTCTAAACATAGACAGTAAGAAGAGTCAGTCTTCTTGTACTTAAGTCGGCATTGTGCCATTTGTATTTAATTCCGATGCAATTTCTGTGTTTCATCGTCTATAAGAAGGTCCAAGGGATACTATAAACATGTAGTGAAGCATCGGAAACTATAACTAGTGTCACCGGAATGGTTCAAAACATAGACAGTAAGAAGAGTCAGTCTTCTTGTAGTAAGTCGGCATTGTGCCTTTTGTATTTAATTCCGATGCAATTTCTGTGTTTCATCGTAAATAAGAAGGTCAGAGGGATACAGTAAACCTGAAGTGAAGCATCGGAATCTATAACCAGTGTCACAGGAATGGTTCAAAACAGAAACAGTAGGAAGAGTCAGTCTTCTTGTACTTAAGTCGGCATTGTGCCTTTTGTATTTAATTCCGATGCAATTTCTGTGTTTCATCGTAAATAAGAAGGTCAGAGGGATACAGTAAACCTGAAGTGAAGCATCTGAATCTATAACTAGTGTCACAGGAATTGTTCAAAACATAGACAGTAAGAAGAGTCAGTCTTCTTGTACTTAAGTCAGCATTGTGCCTTTTCTATTTAATTCCGATGCAGTTTCTGTGTTTCATCGACAATAAGAAGGTCAGAGGGAATCAGTAAACCTGAAGTGAAGCATCGGAATCTATAACTAGTGTCACAGGAATGGTTAAAACATAGACAGTAGGAAGAGTCAGTCTTGTTGTAATTAAGTCGGCATTGTACCTTTTCTAATTGATTCCGATGCAAGTTCTGTGTTTCATCGTCAATAAGAAGGTCCATGGGATACAGTAAACATATAGTGAAGCATCGGAATCTAAAACTGGTCTCACAGGAAATATTCACATCATAGCCAGTAAGAAGAGTCAGTCTTCTTGTACTTAAGTCGGCATTGTGCTTTTTCTATTTCATTCCGATGCAATTTCTGTGTTTCATCGTCAATAAGAGGGTCAGAGGGATACAGTAAACCTGAAGTGAAACATCGGAATCTACAACTAGTGTCACACGAATGGTTCAAAACATAGACAATAGGAAGGTTCAGTCTTCTTGTACTTAAGTCAGCATTGTGCCTTTCCTATTTAATTCCAATGCAATTTCTGTGATTCGTCGTCAATAAGAAGGTCCAAGGGATGCAGTAAACCTGAAGTGAAGCAACGGAATCTATAACTAGTGTCACCGTAATGGTTCAAAACATAGACAGTAAGAAGCGTCAGTCTTCTTGTACTTAAGTCGGCATTGTGCCTTTTTTATTTAATTCCGATGCAATTTCTGTGTTTCATCGTAAATAAGAAGGTCAGAGGGATACAGTAAACCTGAAGTGAAGCATCGGAATCTATAACTAGTGTCACTGGAATGGTTCTAAACATAGACAGTAAGAAGAGTCAGTCTTCTTGTACTTAAGTCGGCATTGTGCCTTTTGTATTTCATTCCGATGCAATTTCTGTGTTTCATCGTCAATAAGAAGGTCCAAGGGATACTATAAACATGTAGTGAAGCATCCGAATCTAAAACTGGTCTCACAGGAAATGTTCACAACATAGTCAGAAAGAAGAGACAGTCTTCATGTACTTAAGTCGGCATTGTGCCTTTCGTATTTAATTCCGATGCAGTTTCTGTGTTTCATCGTCAACAAGAAGGTCAGAGGGATACAGTAAACCTGAAGTGATGCATCGGCATCTATAACTAGTGTCACAGGAATGGTTCAAAACAGAGACAGTAGGAAGAGACAGTCTTCTTGTACTTACGTCGGCATTGTGCCTTTGTATTTAATTCCGATGCAGTTTCTGTGTTTCATTGGCAATAAGAAGGTCAGAGGGAATCAGTAAACCTGAAGTGAAGCATCGGATTCTATAACTAGTGTCACAGGAATGGTTAAAACATAGACAGTAGGAAGAGTCAGTTTTGTTTTACTTAAGTCGGCATTGTGCCTTTTCTAATTAATTCCGATGCAAGTTCTGTGTTTCATCGTCAATAAGAAGGTCCATGGGATACAGTAAACATATAGTGAAGCATCGGAATCTAAAACTGGTCTCACAGGAAATGTTCACAACATAGTCAGTAAGAAGTGTCAGTCTCCTTGTACTTAAGTCGGCATTGTGCTTTTTCTATTTAATTCCGATGCAATTTCTGTGTTTCATCGTCAATAAGAGGGTCGGAGGGATACAGTAAACCTGAAGTGAAACATCGGAATCTATAACTAGTGTCACAGGAATGGTTCAAAACATAGACAATAGGAAGGGTCAGTCTTCTTGTACTTAAGTCGGCATTGTGCCTTTCCTATTTAATTCCAATGCAATTTCTGTGATTCGTCGTCAATAAGAAGGTCCAAGGGATGCAGTAAACCTGAAGTGAAGCAACGGAATCTATAACTAGTGTCACAGGAATTGTTCAAAACATAGACATTAAGAAGAGTCAGTCTTCTTGTACTTAAGTCGGCATTGTGCCTTTTGTATTTAATTCCGATGCAATTTCTGTGTTTCATCCTCAATAAGAAGGTCAGAGGGATACAGTAAACGTGAAGTGAAGCATCGGAATCTATAGCTAGAGTCACAGGAATGGTTCAAAACATAGACAATAGGAAGAGTCAGTCTTCTTGTACCCAAGTCGGCATTGTGCCTTTTCTATTTAATTCCGATGCAATTTCTGTGTTTCGTCGTCAATAAGAGGGTCAGAGGGATACAGTAAACCTGAAGTGAAGCATCTGAATCTATAACTAGTGTCACAGGAATGGTTCTAAACATAGACAGTAAGAAGAGTCAGTCTTGTTGTACTTAAGTCTTCATTGTGCATTTTGAATTTAATTCCGATGCCATTTCTGTGTTTCATCGTCAATAAGAAGGTCAGAGGGATACAGTAAACCTGAAGTGAAGCATCGTAATCTATAACTAGTGTCACAGGAATGGTTCAAAACATAGAGAGTAAGAAGAGTCAGTCTTCTTGTACTTAAGTCGGCATTGGGACTTTTGTATTTAATTCCGATGCAATTTCTGTGTTTCATCGTCTATAAGAAGGTCCAAGGGATACTATAAACATGTAGTGAAGCATCGGAAACTATAACTAGTGTCACCGGAAAGGTTAAAAACATAGACAGTAAGAAGAGTCAGTCTTCTTGTATTAAGTCGGCATTGTGCCTTTTGTATTTAATTCCGATGCAATTTCTGTGTTTCATCGAAAATAAGAAGGTGTGAGGGATACAGTAAACCTGAAGTGAAGCATCGGAATCTATAACTAGTGTCACAGGAATGGTTCAAAACAGAGACAGCAGGAAGAGTCAATCTTCTTGTACTTAAGTCGGCATTGTGCTTTTTAAATTTAATTCCGATGCAATTTCTTTGTTTCATCGTCAATAAGAAGGTCAAGGGATACTGTAAACCTGAAGTGAGGCATCGGAATCTATAACTAGTGTCACAGGAATGGTTCAAAACAGAGACAGCAGGAAGAGTCAATCTTCTTGTACTTAAGTCGGCATTGTGCCTTTTGTATTTAATTCCGATGCAATTTCTGTGTTTCATCGTAAATAAGAAGGTCAGACGGATACAGTAAATCTGAAGTGAAGCATCGGAATCTATAACTAGTGTCACAGGAATGGTTCTAAACATAGACAGTAGGAAGAGTCAGTCTTCTTGTACTTAAGTCGGCATTGTGCCTTTTGTATTTAATTCCGATGCAATTTCTGTGTTTCATCGTCAATAAGAAGGTCCAAGGGATACTATAAACATGTAGTGAGGCATCCGAATCTAAAACTGCTCTCACAGGAAATGTTCACAACATAATCAGAAAGAAGAGACAGTCTTCATGTACTTAAGTCGGCATTGTGCCTTTTGTATTTAATTCCGATGCAGTTTCTGTGTTTCATCGTCAACAAGAAGGTCAGAGGGATACAGTAAACCTGAAGTGATGCATCGGCATCTATAACTAGTGTCACAGGAATGGTTCAAAACAGAGACAGTAGGAAGTGACAGTCTTCTTGTACTTAAGTCGGCATTGTGCCTTTGTATTTAATTCCGATGCAAATTCTGTGTTTCGTCGTACATAAGAAGGTCAGAGGGATACAGTAAACCTGAAGTGAAACATCGGAATCTATTACTAGTGTCACAGGAATGGTTGAAACATAGACAATAGGAAGGGTCAGTCTTCTTGTACTTAAGTCGGCATTGTGCCTTTCCTATTTAATTCCAATGCAATTTCTGTGATTCGTCGTCAATAAGATGGTCCAAGGGATACTATAAACATGTAGTGAAGCATCGAAAACTATAACTAGTGTCACCGGAATGGTTCAAAAGCATAGACAGTAAGAAGAGTCAGTCTTCTTGTACTTACGTCGGCAATGTGCCTTTTGTAATTAATTCCAATGCAGTTTCTGTGTTTCATCGGCAATAAGAAGGTCAGAGGGAATCAGTAAACCTGAAGTGCAGCATCGGAATGTATAACTAGTGTAACAGGAATGGTTAAAACATAGACAGTAGGAAGAGTCAGTTTTGTTGTACTTAAGTCGGCATTGTGCCTTTTCTAATTAATTCCGATGCAAGTTCTGTGTTTCATCGTCAATAAGAAGGTCCATGGGATACAGTAAACATATGGTGAAGCATCGGAATCTAAAACTGGTCTCACAGGAAATGTTCACAACATAGTCAGTAAGAAGAGTCAGTCTCCTTGTACTTAATACGGCATTGTGCTTTTTCTATTTAATTCCGATGCAATTTCTGTGTTTCATCGTCAATAAGAGGGTCGGAGGGATACAGTAAACCTGAAGTGAAACATCGGAATCTATAACTAGTGTCACAGGAATGGTTCAAAACATAGACAGTAGGAAGGGTCAGTCTTCTTGTACTTAAGTCGGCATTGTGCCTTTCCTATTCAATTCCAATGCAATTTCTGTGATTCGTCGTCAATAAGAAGGTCCAAGGGATGCAGTAAACCTGAAGTGAAGCAACGGAATCTATAACTAGTGTCACAGGAATTGTTCAAAACATAGACATTAAGAAGAGTCAGTCTTCTTGTACTTAAGTCGGCATTGTGCCTTTTGTATTTAATTCCGATGCAGTTTCTGTGTTTCATCGTCAACAAGAAGGTCAGAGGGATACAGTAAGAATGATGTGAAGCATCGTAATCTATAACTAGTGTCACAGGAATGGTTCAAAACATAGACAGTAAGAAGAGGCAGTCTTCTTGTACTTAAGTCGGCATTGTGCCCCTAGTATTTAATTCCGATGCAATTTCTGTGTTTCATCCTCATTAAGAAGGTCAGAGGGATACAGTAAACCTGAAGTGAAGCATCGGAATCGATAACTAGTGTCACAGGAATGGTTCTAAACATAGACAGTAAGAAGAGTCAGTCTTCTTGTACTTAAGTCGGCATTGTGCCTTTTGTATTTAATTCCGATGCAATTTCTGTGTTTCATCGTAAATAAGAAGGTCAGAGGGATACAGTAAACCTGACGTGAAGCATCGGAATCTATAAGTAGTGTCACAGGAATGGTTCAAAACAGAGACAGTAGGAAGAGTCAGTCTTCTTGTTCTTAAGTCGGCATTTTGCATTTTGTATTTAATTCCGATGCAATTTCTGTGTTTCATCGGCAATAAGAAGGTCAGAGGGAATCAGTAAACCTGAAGTTAAGCATCGGAAACTATAACTAGTGTCCCCGGAATGGTTCAAAATATTGACAGTAAGAATAGTCAGTCTTCTTGTACTTAAGTCGGCATTGTGCCTTTTGTATTTAATTCCGATGCAATTTCTGTGTTTCATCGTAAATAAGAAGGTCAGAGGGATACAGTAAACCTGAAGTGAAGCATCGGAATCTATAACTAGTGTCACAGGAATGGTTCTCAACATAGACAGTAAGAAGAGTCAGTCTTCTTGTACTTAAGTCGGCATTGTGCATTTTGTATTTAATTCCGATGCAATTTCTGTGTTTCATCGTCTATAAGAAGGTCCAAGGGATACTATAAACATGTAGTGAAGCATCGGAAACTATAACTAGTGTCACCGGAATGGTTCAAAACATAGACAGTAAGAAGAGTCAGTCTTCTTGTATTAAGTCGGCATTGTGCCTTTTGTATCTAATTCCGATGCAATTTCTGTGTTTCATCGTAAATAAGAAGGTCAGAGGGATACAGTAAAACTGAAGTGAAGCATCGGAATCTATAACTAGTGTCACAGGAATGGTTCAAAACAGAGACAGTAGGAAGAGTCAGTCTTCTTGTACTTAAGTCGGCATTGTGCCTTTTGTATTTAATTCCGATGCAATTTCTGTGTTTCATCGTAAATAAGAAGGTCAGAGGGATACGTTAAACCTGAAGTGAAGCATCCGAATCTATAACTAGTGTCACAGGAATTGTTCAAAACATAGACAGTAAGAAGAGTCAGTCTTCTTGTACTTAAGTCAGCGTTGTGACTTTTGTATTTAATTCCAATGCAGTTTCTGTGTTTCATCGACAATACGAAGGTCAGAGGGAATCAGTAAACCTGAAGTGAAGAATCGGAATCAATAACTAGTGTCACAGGAATGGTTAAAACATAGACAGTAGGAAGAGTCAGTCTTGTTGTACTTAAGTCGGAATTATGCCTTTTCTAATTAATTCCGATGCAAGTTCTGTGTTTCATCGTCAATAAGAAGGTCCATGGGATACAGTAAACATATAGTGAAGCATCGGAATCTAAAACTGGTCTCACAGGAAATGTTCACATCATAGTCAGTAAGAAGAGTCAGTCTTCTTGTACTTAAGTCGGCATTGTGCTTTTTCTATTTAATTCCGATGCAATTTCTGTGTTTCATCGTCAATAAGAGGGTCAGAGGGATACAGTAAACCTGAAGTGAAACATCGGAATCTACAACTAGTGTCACACGAATGGTTCAAAACATAGACAATAGGAGGGGTCAGTCTTCTTGTACTTAAGTCGGCATTGTGCCTTTCCTATTTAATTCCAATGCAATTTCTGTGATTCGTCGTCAATAAGAAGGTCCAAGGGATGCAGTAAACCTGAAGTGAAGCAACGGAATCTATAACTAGTGTCACCGTAATGGTTCAAAACATAGACAGTAAGAAGAGTCAGTCTTCTTGTACTTAAGTCGGCATTGTGCCTTTTTTATTTAATTCCGATGCAATTTCTGTGTTTCATCGTAAATAAGCAGGTCAGAGGGATACAGTAAACCAGAAGTGAAGCATCGGAATCTATAACTAGTGTCACAGGAATGATTCTAATCATAGACAGTAAGAAGAGTCAGTCTTCTTGTACTTAAGTCGGCATTGTGCTTTTTGAATTTAATTCCGATGCAATTTCTGTGTTTCATCGTCAATAAGAAGGCCTAGGGATACAGTAAACCTGAAGTGAAGCATCGGAATCTATAACTAGTGTCACAGGAATGGTTCAAAACAGAGACAGTAGGAAGAGTCAGTCTTCTTGTACTTAAGTCAGCATTGTGCCTTTTGTATTTAATTCCGTTGCAATTTCTGTGTTTCATCGTAAATAAGAAGGTCAGAGGGATACAGTAAACCTGAAGTGAAGCATCGGAATCTATAACTAGTGTCACAGGAATGGTTCTAAACATAGGCAGTAAGAAGAGTCAGTCTTTTTGTACTTAAGTCGGCATAGTGCCTTTTGTATTTAATTCCGATCCAATCTCTGTGTTTCATCGTCAATAAGAAGGTCCAAGGGATACTATAAACATGTAGTGAAGCATCCGAATCTAAAACTGGTCTCACAGGAAATGTTCACAACATAGTCAGAAAGAAGAGACATTCTTCATGTACTTAAGTCGGCATTGTGCCTTTTGTATTTAATTCCGATGCAGTTTCTGTGTTTCATCGTCAACAAGAAGGTCAGAGGGATACAGTAAACCTGAAGTGATGCATCGGAATCTATAACTAGTGTCACAGGAATGGTTCAAAACAGAGACAGTAGGAAGAGACAGTCTTCTTGTACTCAAGTCGGCATTGTGCCTTTTGTATTTAATTCCGATGCAAATTCTGTGTTTCATCGACAATAAGAAGGTCAGAGGGAATCAGTAAACCTGAAGTGAAGCATCGGAATATATAACTAGTGTCACAGGAATGGTTAAAACATAGACAGTAGGAAGAGTCAGTTTTGTTGTACTTAAGTCAGCATTGTGCCTTTTCTAATTAATTCCGATGCAAGTTCTGTGTTTCATCGTCAATAAGAAGGTCCATGGGATACAGTAAACATATAGTGAAGCATCGGAATCTAAAACTGGTCTCACAGGAAATGTTCACAACATAGTCAGTAAGAAGAGTCAGTCTCCTTGTACTTAAGTCGGCATTGTGTTTTATCTATTTAATTCCGATGCAATTTCTGTGTTTCATCGTCAATAAGAGGGTCGGAGGGATACAGTATCCCTGAAGTGAAACATCGGAATCTATAACTAGTGTCACAGGAATGGTTCAAAACATAGACAATTGGAAGGGTCAGTCTTCTTGTACTTAAGTCGGCATTGTGCCTTTCCTATTTAATTCCAATGCAATTTCTGTGATTCGTTGTCAATAAGAACGTCCAAGGGATGCAGTAAACCTGAAGTGAAGCAACGGAATCTATAACTAGTGTCACAGGAATTGTTCAAAACATAGACATTAAGAAGAGTCAGTCTTCTTGTACTTAAGTCGGCATTGTGCCTTTTGTATTTAATTCCGATGCAGTTTCTGTGTTTCATCGTCAACAAGAAGATCAGAGGGATACAGTAAACCTGAAGTGAAGCATCGTAATCTATAACTAGTGTCACAGGAATGGTTGAAAACATAGACAGTAAGAAGAGTCAGTCTTCTTGTACTTAAGTCGGTATTGTGCCCCTAGTATTTAATTCCGATGCAATATCTGTGATTCATCCTCAATAAGAAGGTCAGAGGGATACAGTAAACGAGTAGTGAAGCATCGGAATCTATAGCTAGAGTCACAGGAATGGTTCAAAGCATAGACAATAGGAAGAGTCAGTCTTCTTGTACTTAAGTCGGCATTGTGCCTTTTCTATTTAATTCCGATGCGATTTCTGTGTTTCGTCGTCAATAAGAGGGTCAGAGGGATACAGTAAACCTGAAGTGAAGCATCGGAATCTATAACTAGTGTCACAGGAATGGTTCAAAACAGAGACAGTAGGAAGAGACAGTCTTCTTGTACTTAAGTCGGCATTGTGCCTTTTGTATTTAATTCCGATGCAATTTCTGTGTTTCATCGTAAATACGAAGGTCAGAGGGATACAGTAAACCTGAAGTGAAGCATCGGAATCTATAACTAGTGTCACAGGAATGGTTCTAAACATAGACAGTAAGAAGAGTCAGTCTTGTTGTACTTAAGTCAGCATTGTGCATTTTGAATTTAATTCCGATGCAATTTCTGTGTTTCATCGTCAATAAGAAGGTCAGAGGGATACAGTAAACCTGAAGTGAAGCATCGTAATCTATAACTAGAGTCACAGGAATCGTTCAAAACATAGAGAGTAAGAAGAGTCAGTCTTCTTGTACTTAAGTCGGCATTGTGCCTTTTGTATTAAATTCCGATGCTATTTCTGTTTCATCGTCGATAAGAAGGTCCAAGGGATACAGTAAACCTGAAGTGAAGCAACGTAATCTATAACTAGTGTCACAGGAATTACTCAAAACATAGACAGTAAGAAGAGTCATTCTTCTTGTACTTAAGTTCTCATTGTGCCTTTTTTATATAATTCAGATGCAAATTCTGTGTTTCATCGTCAATAAGAAGGTCCAAAGGATACAGTAAACCTGAAGTGAAGGTTCTGAATCTATAACTAGTGTCACAGGAATGGTTGAAAACATAGACAGTAAGAAGAGTCAGCCTTCTTGTACTTAAGTCGGCATTGTGCCCCTAGTATTTAATTCCGATGCAATTTCTGTGTTTCATCCTCAATAAGAAGGTCAGAGGGATACAGTAAACCTGAAGTGAAGCCTCGGAATCCAAAACTAGTGCCTCAGGAATTTTTCAAAACATAGACAGTTGGATGAGTCAGCCTTCTTGTACATAAGTTCTCATCGTGCCCTTTCTATTTAATGCCGATGCAATTTCTGTGTTTCGTCGTCAACAAGAAGGTCTAAGGGATACAGTGAACCTGAAGTGAAGCATCGGAATCTAAAACCGGTCTCACAGGAAAGGTTCAAAACATAGAGAGTAAGAAGAGCCAGTCATCTTGTATTTGAGTCGGCATTGTGCCTTTTGTATTTAATTCCGATGCAATTTCTGTGCTTCATCGTCAATACGAAGGTCAGAGGGAATCAGTAAACCTGAAGTGAAGCATCGGAATCTATAGCTAGAGTCACAGGAATGGTTCAAAACATAGACAATAGGAAGAGTCAGTCTTCTTGTACTTAAGTCGGCATTGTGCCTTTTCTATTTAATTCCGATGCAATTTCTGTGTGTCGTCGTCAATAAGAGGGTCGGAGGGATACAGCAAACCTGAAGTGGAGCATCGGAATATATAACTAGTGTCACAGGAATGGTTCAAAACATACACAGCAGGAAGTGTCAGTCTTTTTGTTCTTAAGTCGGCATTGTGCCTTTTGTATTTAAATCAGATGCAATTTCTGTGTGTCATCGTCAATACGAAGGTCCAAGGGATACAGTAAACCTGAGGTGATGCATCGGAATCTATAACTAGTGTCACAGGAATGGTTCAAAGCATAGTCTGTCGGAAGTGTCAGTCTTCTTGTACTTAAGTCGGCATTGTGCTTTTTGTATTTAATTCCGATGCAATTTCTGTGTTTCATCGTCAATAAGAGGGTCAGAGGGATACAGTAAACCTGAAGTGAAACATCGGAATCTATAACTAGTGTCACAGGAATGGTTCAAAACATAGACAATAGGAAGGGTCAGTCTTCTTGTACTTTAGTCGGCATTGTGCCTTTCCTATTTAATTCCAACGCAATTTCTGTGATTCGTCGTCAATAAGAAGGTCCAAGGGATGCAGTAAAGCTGAAGTGAAGCAACGGAATCTATAACTAGTGTCACAGGAATTGTTCAAAACATAGACAGTAAGAAGAGTCAGTCTTCTTGTACTTAAGTCGGCATTGTGATTTTAGTATTTATTTCCGATGCAATTTCTGTGTTTCATCGTCAATAAGAAGGTCCAAAGGACAAAGTAAACCTGAAGTGAAGCTTCGGAATCTATAACTAGTGTCACAGGAATGGTTCAAAACATTGACAGTAAGAAGAGTCAGTCTTCTTGTACTTAAGTCGGCACTGTGCCTTTTGTATTTAATTCCGATGCAATTTCTGTGTTTCATCGTCAATAAGAAGGTCCAAAGGACAAAGTAAACCTGAAGTGAAGCTTCGGAATCTATAACTAGTGTCACAGGCATGGTTCAAAACATTGACAGTAAGAAGTCTTCTTGTACTTAAGTCGGCACTGTGCCTTTTGTATTTAATTCCGATGCAATTTCTGTGTTTCATCGTCAGTAAGAGTGTCAGAGGGATACAGTAAACCTGAAGTGAAGCCTCGGAATCCAAAACTAGTGCCACAGGAATTTTTCAAAACATAGACAGTTGGATGAGTCAGCCTTCTTGTACATAAGTCCGCATCGTGCCCTTTCTATTTAATGCCGATGCAATTTCTGTGTTTCGTCGTCAACAAGAAGGTCCAAGGGATACAGTAAACCTGAAGTGAAGCATCGGAATCTAAAACCGGTCTCACAGGAAAGGTTCAAAACATAGAGAGTAAGAAGAGCCAGTCATCTTGTATTTGAGTCGGCATTGTGCCTTTTGTATTTAATTCCGATGCAATTTCTGTGTTTCATCGTCGATAAGAAGGTCCAGGGGATACAGTAAACCTGAAGTGAAGCATCGGAATCTATAACTAGTGTCACAGGAATTGCTCAAAACATAGACAGTAAGAAGAGTCAGTCTTCTTGTACTTAAGTCGGCATTGTGAATTTTGTATTTAATTCCGATGCAAATTCTGTGCTTCATCGTCAATAAGAAGGTCAGAGGGACTCAGTAAACCTGAAGTGAAGCATCGGAATCTATAGCTAGAGTCACAGGAATGGTTCAAAACATAGACAATAGGAAGAGTCAGTCTTCTTGTACTTAAGTCGGCATTGTGCCTTTTCTATTTAATTCCGATGCAATTTCTGTGTGTCGTCGTCAATAAGAGGGTCAGAGGGAATCAGTAAACCTGAAGTGAAGCATCGGAATCTATAACTAGTGTCACAGGAATGGTTAAAACATAGACAAAAGGAAGAATCAGTCTTGTTGTGCTTAAGTCGGCATTGTGCCTTTTCTAATTAATTCCGATGCAATTTCTGTGTTTCATCGTCAATAAGAAGGTCCATAGGATACACTAAACATATAGTGAAGCATCGGAATCTAAAACTGGTCTCACAGGAAATGTTCACAACATAGTCAGTTAGAAGAGTCAGTCTTCTTGTACTTAAGTCGGCATTGTGCTTTTTCTATTTAATTCCGATGCAATTTCTGTGTTTCATCGTCAATAAGAGGGTCAGAGGGATACAGTAAACCTGGAGTGAAACATCGGAATCTATAACTAGTGTCACAGGAATGGTTCAAAACATAGACAATAGGAAGGGTCAGTCTTCTTGTATTTTAGTCGGCATTGTGCCTTTCCTATTTAATTCCAACGCAATTTCTGTGATTCGTCGTCAATAAGAAGGTCCAAGGGATGCAGTAAACCTGAAGTGAAGCAACGGAATCTATAACTAGTGTCACAGGAATTGTTCAAAACATAGACAGTAAGAAGAGTCAGTCTTCTTGTACTTAAGTCGGCATTGTGATTTTTGTATTTAATTCCGATGCAATTTCTGTGTTTCATCGTCAATACGAAGGTCCAAGTGATACAGTAAACCTGTAGTGAATCATCGGAAACTATAACTAGTGTCACCGGAGTGGTTCAAAACATAGACAGTAAGAAGAGTCAGTCTTCTTGTACTTAAGTCGGCATTGTGCCTTTTGTATTTAATTCCGATGCAATTTCTGTGTTTCATCGTCAATAAGAAGATCAGAGGGATACAGTAAACCTGAAGTGAAGCATCGGAATCTATAACTAGTGTCACAGGAATGGTTCTAAACATAGACAGTAATAAGAGTCAGTCTTCTTGTACTTAAGTCGGCATTGTGCTTTTTCTATTTAATTCCGATGCGATTTCTGTGTTTCATCGTCAATAAGAAGGTCAGAGGGATACAGTAAACCTGAAGTGAAGCATCGGAATCTATAACTAGTGTCACAGGAATGGTTCAAAACAGAGACAGTAGGAAGAGTCAGTCTTCTTGTACTTAAGTCGGCATTGTGCCTTTTGTATTAAATTCCGATGCAATTTATGTGTTTCATCGTCAATAAGAAGGTCCAAGGGATACTATAAACATGTAGTGAAGCACCGGAATCTGAAACTGGTCTCACAGGAAATATTCACAAAATAGTCAGAAAGAGGAGACAGTCTTCATGTACTTAAGTCGGCATTTTGCCTTTTGTATTTAATTCCGATGCAGTTCCCGTGTTTCATCGTCAAAATGAAGGTCAGAGGGATACAGTAAACCTGAAGTGAAGCATCGGAATCTATAACTAGTGTCACAGGAATGGTTCAAAACAGAGACAGTAGGAAGAGTCAGTCTTCTTGTACTTAAGTCGGCATTGTGCCTTTTGTATTTAATTCCGATGCAATATCTGTGTTTCATCGTAAATAAGAAGGTCAGAGGGATACAGTAAACCTTAAGTGAAGCATCGGAATCTATAACTACTGTCACAGGAATGGTTGTAATTATAGACAGTAAGAAGAGTCAGTCTTCTTGTACTTAAGTCGACATTGTGCTTTTTGAATTTAATTCCGATGCAATTTCTGTGTTTCATCGTCAATAAGAAGGTCAGAGGGATACAGTAAACCTGAAGTGAAGCATCGTAATCTATAACTAGTGTCACAGGAATGGTTCAAAACATAGAGAGTAAGAAGAGTCAGTCTTCTTGTACTTAAGTCGGCATTGTGCCTTTTTGTATTAAATTCCGATGCTATATCTGTTTCATCGTCGATAAGAAGGTCCAAGGGATACAGTAAACATGAAGTGAAGCAACGTAATCTATAACTAGTGTCACAGGAATTGCTCCAAACATAGACAGTAAGAAGTGTCATTCTTCTTGTACTTAAGTCGGCATTGTGCCTTTTTTATATAATTCAGATGCAAATTCTGTGTTTCATCGTCAATAAGAAGGTCCAAAGGATACAGTAAACCTGAAGTGAAGCTACGGAATCTATAACTAGTGTCACAGGAATAGTTGAAAACATAGACAGTAAGAAGAGTCAGTCTTCTTGTACTTAAGTCGGCATTGTGCCCTTTGTATTTAATTCCGATGCAATTTCTGTGTTTCATCCTCAATAAGAAGGTCAGAGGGATACAGTAAACGTGAAGTGAAGCATCGGAATCTATAACTAGAGTCACAGGAATGGTTCAAAACATAGACAATAGGAAGAGTCAGTCTTCTTGTACTTAAGTCGGCATTGTGACTTTTCTATTTAATTCCGATGCAATTTCTGTGTTTCGTCGTCAATAAGAGGGTCAGAGGGATACAGTAAACCTGAAGTGAAGCATCGGAAACTATAACTAGTGTCACAGGAATAGTTGAAAACATAGACAGTAAGAAGAGTCAGTCTTGTTATACTTAAGTCGGCTTTGTGCCTTTTGTATTTAATTCTGAAGCAATTTCTGTGTTTCATCGTCAATAAGAAGGTCCAAGGGATACAGTAAATTTGAAGTGAAGCATCGAAATCTATAACTATTGTTACAGGAATTATTCAATACATAGACTGTAAGAAGAGTCAGTCTTCTTGTACTTAATACGTCATTGTGCCTTTTCTATCTATTTCCGATGCAATTTCTGTGTTTCATCGACAATAAGAATGTCAGAGGGATACAGTAAACCTGAAGTGAAGCATCGGAATCTACAACTAGTGTCACAGGAACGGTTCAAAACATAGACACTAGGAAGCGTAAGTCTTCTTGTACTTATGATGTCATTGTGCCTTTTCTTTTTGATTCCGATGCAATTTCTGTGTTTCATCGTCAATAAGAAGGTCCAAAGGACAAAGTAAACCTGAAGTGAAGCTTCGGAATCTATAACTAGTGTCACAGGAATGGTTCAAAAAATAGACAGTAAGAAGAGTCAGTCTTCTTGTACTTAAGTCGGCACTGTGCCTTTTGTATTTAATTCCGATGCAATTTCTGTGTTTCATCGTCAGTAAAAGTGTCAGAGGGATACAGTAAACCTGAAGTGAAGCCTCGGAATCTATAACTAGTGTCACAGGAATTTTTCAAAACATAGACATTTGGATGAGTCAGCCTTCTTGTACTTAAGTCGGCATTGTGCCTTTTCTATTTAATGCCGATGCAATTTCTGTGTTTCGTCGTCAATAAGAAGGTCCAAGGGATAAAGTAAACCTGAAGTGAAGCATCGGAATCTAAAACCGGTCTCACAGGAAAGGTTCAAAACCTAGTGAGTAAGAAGTGACAGTCTTCTTGTACTTAAGTTGTCATTGTGCGTTTGTATTTAATTCCGATGCTATTTCTGTGTTTCATCGTCGATAAGAAGGTCCAGGGGATACAGTAAACCTGAAGTGAAGCATCGGAATCTATAACTAGTGTCACAGGAATTGCTCAAAACATAGACAGTAAGAAGAGTCAGTCTTCTTGTACTTAAGTCGGCATTGTGAATTTTGTATTTAATTCCGATGCAAATTCTGTGCTTCATCGTCAATAAGAAGGTCAGAGGGACTCAGCAAACCTGAAGTGAAGCATCGGAATCTATAACTAGTGTCACAGGAATGGTTAAAACATAGACGGTAGGAAGAGTCAGTCTTGTTGTGCTTAAGTCGGCATTGTGCCTTTTCTAATTAATTCCGATGCAAGTTCTGTGTTTCATCGTCAATAAGAAGGTCAGAGGGATACAGTAAACCTGAAGTGAAGCAACGGAATCTATAACTAGTGTCACAGGAATGGTTCAAAACATAGACAGTAGGAAGAGTCAGTCTTCTTGTACTTAAGCCGGCATTGTGAATTTTCTATTTAATTCCGATGCAATTTCTGTGTTTCATCGTCGATAAGAACGTCCAAGGGATACAGTAAATCTGAAGTGAAGCATCGGAATCTATAACTAGTGTCACAGGAATTGTTCAAAACATAGAGAGTAAGAAGAGTCAGTCTTCTGGTACTAAAGTCGGCATTGTGCCTTTTGAATTTAATTCCGATGCAATTTCTGTGTTTCATCGTCAATACGATGGTCCAAGTGATACAGTATACCTGAAGTGAAGCATTTGAAACTATAACTAGTGTCACCGGAATGGTTCAAAATATTGACAGTAAGAATAGTCAGTCTTCTTGTACTTAAGTCGGCATAGTGCCTTTTGTATTTAATTCCGATGCAAGTTCTGTGTTTCATCGTCAATAAGAAGGTCAATGGGATACAGTAAACATGTAGTGAAGCATCGGAATCTAAAACTGGTCTCACAGGAAATGTTCACAACTTAGTCAGAAAAAAGAGACAGTCTTCTTTTACTTAAGTCGGCATAGTGCCTTTTCTATTTAATTCCGATGCAAATTCTGTGTTTCGTCGTCAATATGAAGGTCCAATTGATACAGTAAACCTGAAGTAAAGCATCGGAATCTATAACTAGTGTCACAGGAATGGTTCAAAACATAGACAATAGGAAGGGTCAGTCTTCTTGTACTTAAGTCGGCATTGTGCCTTTCCTATTTAATTCCAATGCAATTTCTGTTATACGTCGTCAATAAGAAGGTCCAAGGGATGCAGTAAACCTGAAGTGAAGCAACGGAATCTATAACTAGTGTCACAGGAATTGTTGAAAATATAGACAGGAAGAAGAGTCAGTCTTATTGTACTTAAGTCGGCATTGTGCCTTTTGTATTTAATTCCGATGCAGTTTCTGTGTTTCATCGACAATAAGAAGGTCAGATTGAATCAGTAAACCTGAAGTGAAGCATCGGAATCTATACTAGTGTCACAGGAATGGTTAAAACATAGACAGTAGGAAGAGTCAGTCTTGTTGTACTTAAGTCAGCATTGTGCCTTTTCTAATTAATTCCGATGCAAGTTCTGTGTTTCATCGTCAATGAGAAGGTCCATGGGATACAGTAAACATATAGTGAAGCATCGGAATCTAAAATTGGTCTCACAGGAAATGTTCACAACATAGTCAGTAAGAAGAGTCAGTCTTCTTGTACTTAAGTCGGCATTGTGCTTTTTCTATTTAATTCCGATGCAATTTCTGTGTTTCATCGTCAATAAGCGGGTCAGAGGGATACATTAAACCTGAAGTGAAACATCGGAATCTATAACTAGTGTCACAGGAATGGTTCAAAACATAGACAATAGGAAGGGTCAGTCTTCTTGTACTTATTTCGGCATTGTGCCTTTCCTATTTAATTCCAATGCAATTTCTGTGATTCGTCGTCAATAAGAAGGTCCAAGGGATGCAGTAAACCTGAAGTGAAACAACGGAATCTATGACTAGTGTCACAGGAATTGTTCAGTACATAGACAGTAAGAAGAGTCAGTCTTCTTGTACTTAAGTCGGCATTGTGCCTTTTGTATTTAATTCCGATGCAATTTGTGTGTTTCATCGTCAATAAGAAGGTCCAAATGATACAGTAAACCTGAAGTGAATCATCGTAAACTATAACTAGTGTCACCGGAATGGTTCAAAACATAGACAGTAAGAAGAGTAAGTCTTCATGTACTTAAGTCGGCATTGTGCCTTTTGTTTTTAATTCCGACGCAATTTCTGTGTTTCATCGTAAATAAGAAGGTCAGAGGGATACAGCAAACCTGAAGTGAAGCATCGGAATCTATAACTAGTGTCACAGGAATGGTTTTAAACATAGACTGTAAGAAGAGTCAGTCTTCTTGTACTTATGTCGGCATGGTGCTTTTTTAATTTAATTCCGATGCAATTTCTGAGTTTCATCGTCAATAAGAAGGTCAAAGGGATACAGTAAACCTGAAGTGAAGCATCGGAATCTAAAACTAGTGTCACAGGAACGGTTCAAAACATAGACACTAGGAAGCGTCAGTCTTCTTGTACTTATGTTGGCATTGTGCATTTTCTTTTTGATTCCGATGGAATTTCTGAGTTTCACCGTCAATAAGAAGGTCCAAAGGACAAAGTAAACCTGAAGTGAAGCTTCGGAATCTATAACTAGTGTCACAGGAATGGTTCAAAACATAGACAATAAGAAGAGTCAGTCCTCTTGTACTTAAGTCGGCATTGTGCCTTTTGTATTTAATTCCGATGCAAATTCTGTGTTTCATCGTCAATAAGAAGGTCCAAGTGCTACAGTAAACCTGAAGTGAAGCATCTGAAACTATAACTAGTGTCACCGGATTGGTTCAAAATATTGACAGTAAGTATAGTCAGTCTTCTTGTACTTAAGTCGGCATAGTGCCTTTTGTATTTAATTCCGATGCAATTTCTGTGTTTCATCGTAAATAAGAAGGCCAGAGGGATACAGTAAACCTGAAGTGAAGCATCGGAATCTATAACTAGTGTCACAGGAATGGTTCTAAACGTAGACAGTAAGAAGAGTCAGTCTTCTTGTACTTAAGTCGGCATGGTGCCTTTTCTATTTAATTCCGATGCAAATTATGTGTTTCGTCGTCAATAGGAAGGTCCAATTGATACAGTAAACCTGAAGTGAAGCATCGGAATCTATAACTAGTGTCACAGGAATGATTCAAAACATAGACAGTAAGAAGAGTCAGTCTTCTTGTACTTAAGTCGGCATGGTGCTTTTTCCATTTAATTCCGATGCAATTTCTGTGTTTCATCGTCATTAAGAGGGTCAGAGGGATACAGTAAACCTGAAGTGAAGCATCGGAATCTATAACTAGTGTCACAGGAATGGTTCAAAACATAGACAGTAAGAAGAGTCAGTCTTCTTGTACTTATGTCGGCATTGTGCCTCTTGCATTTAATTCCAATGCAATTTCTGTGATTCGTCGTCAATAAGAAGGTCCAAGGGATGCAGTAAACCTGAAGTGAAGCAACGGAATCTATAACTAGTGTCACAGGAATTGTTCAAACATAGACAGTAAGAAGAGTCAGTCTTCTTGTACTTAAGTCGACATTGTGCCTTTTGTATTTAATTCCGATGCAATTTCTGTGTTTCATCGTCAATAAGAAGGTCCAAGAGATACAGTAAACCTGAAGTGAATCATCGGAAACTATAACTAGTGTCACAGGAATGGTTCTAAACATAGACTGTAAGAAGAGTCAGTCTTCTTGTACTTAAGTCGGCATTGTGCCTTTTGTATTTAATTCCGATGCAATTTCTGTGTTTCATCGTTAATAAGAAGGTCCAAGGGATACTATAAACATGTAGTGAAGCATCGGAATCTAAAACTGGTCTCACACGAAATGTTCACAACATAGTCAGAAAGTAGAGACAGTCTTCATGTACTTAAGTCGGCATTGTGCCTTTTGTATTTAATTCCGATGCAGTTTCTGTGTTTCATCGTCATCACGAAGGTCAGAGGGATACAGTAAACCTGAAGTGAAGCATCGGAATCTATAACTAGTGTCACAGGAATGGTTCAAAACAGAGACAGTAGGAAGAGTCAGTCTTCTTGTACTTATGTCGGCATTGTGCCTTTTGTATTTAATTCCGATGCAAATTCTGTGTTTCGTCGTCAATAAGAAGGTCCAAGGGATACAGTAAACCTGAAGTGAAGCATCGGAATCTGTAACTAGTGTCACAGGAATGGTTCAAATCATAGACAGTAAAAAGAGTCAGTCTTCTTGTACTTAAGTCGGCATTGTGCCTTTTCTATTTAATTCCGATGCAATTTCTGTGTTTCATCGTCAATAACACGGTCAGAGGGATACAGTAATTTTGAAGTGAAGCATCGAATCCTCTAACTAGTGTCACAGGAACGGTTCACAACCTAGACAATAGGATGGGTCAGTCTTCTTGAACTTAAGCCGGCATTGTGCCATTCCTATTCAAATCCGATGCAATTTCTGTGTTTCATCGTCAATAAGAGGGTCTGAGGGATACAGTAAACCTGAAGTGAAGCATCGGAATCTATAACTAGTGTCACAGGAATGGTTCAAATCATTCACAGCAAGAAGAGTCAGTCTTCTTGTACTTAAGTCGGCATTGTGCCTTTTGTATTTAATTCCGATGCAATTTGTGTGTTTAATCGTCAGTACGAAGGGCAGAGGGATAGAGTAAACCTTAAGTGAAGCATGGGAATCTATAACTAGTGTCACAAGAATGGTTCAAAACACACACACCAAGAAGAGTCAGTCTTCTTGTACTTAAGTCTGCATTGTGCCTTTTGTATTTAATTCCGATGCAATTTGTGTGTTTCATCGGTAATAAGAAGGTCCAAGCGATACAGTAAACCTGAAGTGATGCATCGGAATCTATAACTCGTGTCACAGGAATGGTTCAAACATAGACAGTAGGAAGTGTCAGTCTTCTTCTACTTAATTCTGCATTGTGCCTTTTCTATTTAATTCCGATGCAATGTATGTGTTTCATCGTCAATAAGAAGGTCCAAGGGGTACAGTAAACAATAGTGAAGCATCGGAATCTAAAACTGGTCTCACAGGAAATGTTCAAACCATAGTAAGTAAGAAGAGTCAGTCTTCTTGTACTTAAGTCGGCATTGTGCATTTTCTATGTAGTTTTGATGCAATTTCTGTGTTTCGTCGTCAATAAGAAGGTCCAAGGGATACTGTAAACATTAAGTGAAGCACCGGAATCTAAAACCGGTCTCTCAGGAAAGGTTCAAAACATAGAGAGTAAGAAGAGTCAGTCATCTGGTATTTGAGTCGGCATTGCGCCTTTTGTATTTAATTCCGATGCAGTTTCTGTGTTTCATCGTCAACAAGAAGGTCAGAGGGAATCAGTAAACCTGAAGTGAAGCATCGGAATCTATAACTAGTGTCACAGGAATGGATAAAACATAGACAGTAGGAAGAGTCAGTCTTCTTGTACTTAAGTCTGCATTGTGCCTTTTCCATTTAATTCCGATGCAATGTATGTGTTTCATCGTCAATAAGAAGGTCCAAGGGGTACAGTAAACAATAGTGAAGCATCGGAATCTAAAATTGGTCTCACAGGAAATGTTCACTACATATTCAGTAAGAAGAGTCAGTCTTCTTGTACATAAGTCGGCATTGTGCCTTTTGAATTTAATTCCGATGCAATTTCTGTGTTTTGTCGTCAATAAGAAAGTCAAAAGGATACAGTAAACCTAAAATGAAGCATCGGAATCTATAACTAGTGTCACAGGAATGGTTCAAAACTTAGACAGTAAGAAGAGTCAGTCTTCTTGTACTTATGTCGGCATTGTGCCTATTGCATTTAATTCCGATGCAATTTCTGTGTTTCATCGTCGACAAGAAGGTCCAAGGGATACAGTTAACCTGAATTCAAGCATCGGAACCTATATCTAGTGTCACAGGAATTGTTCAAAACATAGACAGTAAGAAGAGTCAGTCTTCCTGTACTTAAGTCAAGTTTGTGCCTTTTGTATTTAATTCCGATGCAATTTCTGTGTTTCATCGTCAATAAGAAGGTCAAAGTGATACAGTAAACCTGAAGTGAAGCATCTGAAACCATAACTAGTGTCACCGGAATGGATCAAAACATAGACAGTAAGAAGAGTCGGTCTTTTTGAACATAAGTCGGCATTGTGCCTTTTGTATTTGATTCCGATGCAATTTCTGTGTTTCATCGTCAATAAGAACGTCCAAGTGATACAGTAAACCTGAAGTGAAGCATCAGAAACTATAACTAGTGTCACCGGAATGGTTCAGAACGTAGACAGTGAGAAGTGTCAGTGTTCTTGTACTTAAGTCGGCATTGTGCCTTTTGTATCTAATTCCGATGCAATTTCTGTGTTTCATCGTAAATAAGAAGGTCCAAGGGATACAGTAAACCAGAAGTGAAACATCGGAATCTATAACTAGTGTCTCAAGAATGGTTCAAAACATAGACAGTAAGAACAGTCAGTCTCCTTGTACTTAAGTCGGCATTGTGCCTTTTCTATGTAATTGTGATGCAATTTCTGTGTTTCGTCGTCACTAAGAAGGTCCGAGGGATACAGTAAACATTAAGTGAAGCACCGGAAACTAAAACCGGTCTCTCAGGAAAGGTTCAAAACATAGAGAGTAACAAGAGCCAGTCATCTTGTATTTGAGTCGGCATTGTGCCCTTTGTATTTAATTCCGATGCAGTTTCTGTGTTTCATCGTCAACAAGAAGGTCAGAGGGAATCAGTAAACCTGAAGTGAAGCATCGGAATCTATAACTAGTGTCACAGGAATGGATAAAACATAGACAGTAGGAAGAGTCAGTCTTCTTGTACTTAAGTCGGCATTGTGCCTTTTCTATTTAATTCCGATGCAATGTATGTGTTTCATCGTCAATAAGAAGGTCCAAGGGGTACAGTAAACAATAGTGAAGCATCGGAATCTAAAACTGGTCTCACAGGAAATGTTCACAACATAGTCAGTAAGAAGAGTCAGTCTTCTTGTACATAAGTCGGCATTGTGCATTTTGTATTTAATTCCGATGCAGTTTCTGTGTTTCGTCGTCAATACGAAGGTCATAGGGAGACAGTAAACCTTAAGTGAAGCATCGGAATCTATAACTAGTGTCACAGGAATGGTTCAAAACATACACAGCAAGAAGAGTCAGTCTTATTGTACTTAAGTCGGCATTGTGCTTTTTATATTTAATTCCGATGCAATTTGTGTGTTTCATCGTCAATAAGAAGGTCCAAGGGATGCAGTAAACCTGAAGTGATGCATCGGAATCTATAACTAGTGTCACAGGCATGGTTCATAACATAGACAGTAGGAAGTGTCAGTTTTCTTGTACTTAAGTCGGCATTGTGCCTTTTGAATTTAATTCCGATGCAATTTCTGTGTTTCATCGTCAATAAGAAGGTCCAAGGGATATAGTAAACCAGAAGTGAAACATCGGAATCTATAACTAATGTCACAAGAATGGTTCAAACATAGACAGTAAGAAGAGTCAGTCTTCTTGTACTTAAGTCGGCATTGTGCCTTTTGTATTTAATTTCGATGCAATTTCTGTGTTTCATCGTCAGTAAGAAGGTCCAAGGGATACAGTAAACACATAGTGAAGCATCGGAATCTAAAACTGATCTCACAGGAAATGTTCACAACATAGTCAGTAAGAAGAGTCAGTCAACTTGTACTTAAGTCGGCATTGTGCATTTTGTATTTAATTCCGATGCAATTTCTGTGTTTCATCATCAATAAGAAGGTCAGAGGGATACAGTAAACCTGAAGTGAAGCAACGGAATCTATAACTAGTGTCACAGGAATGGTTCAAACATAGACAGTAGGAAGAGTCAGTATTCTTGTACTTATGTCGGCATTGTGCCTTTTCTATTTAATTTCGATGCAATTTCTGTGTTTCGTCGTCAATAAGAAGGTCAAAAGGATGCAGTAAACCTAAAATGAAGCATCGGAATCTATAACTAGTGTCACAGGAATGGTTCAAAACATAGACAGTAAGAAGAGTCAGTCTTCTTGTACTTATGTCGGCATTGTGCCTCTTGCATTTAATTCCGATGCAATTTCTGTGTTTCATCGTCGATAAGAAGGTCCAAGGGATACAGTAAACCTGAATTGAAGCCTCGGAACCTATATCTAGTGTCACAGGAATTGTTCAAAACATAGACAGTAAGAAGAGTCAGTCTTCTTGTACTTACGTCAAGTTTGTGCCTTTTGTATTTAATTCCGATGCAATTTCTGTGTTTCATCGTCAATAAGAAGGTCAAAGTGATACAGTAAACCTGAAGTGAAGCATCTGAAACCATAACTAGTGTCACCGGAATGGATCAAAACATAGACAGTAAGAAGAGTCGGTCTCCTTGTACTTAAGTCGGCATTGTGCCTTTTGTATTTGATTCCGATGCAATTTCTGTGTTTAATCGTCAATAAGAACGTCCAAGTGATACAGTAAACCTGAAGTGAAGCATCAGAAACTATAACTAGTGTCACCGGAATGGTTCAAAACGTAGACAGTGAGAAGTGTCAGTCTTCTTGTACTTAAGTTGGCATTGTGCCTTTTGTATCTAATTCCGATGCAATTTCTGTGTTTCATCGTCAACAAGAAGGTCAGAGGGAATCAGTAAACCTGAAGTGAAACATCGGAATCTATAACTAGTGTCACAGGAATGGATAAAACATAGACAGTAGGAAGAGTCAGTCTTCTTGTACTTAAGTCGGCATTGTGCCTTTTCTATTTAATTCCGATGCAATGTATGTGTTTCATCGTCAATAAGAAGGTCCAAGGGATACCGTAAACCAGAAGTGAAACATCGGAATCTATAACTAGTGTCACAAGAATGGTTCAAAACATAGACAGTAAGAAGAGTCAGTCTTCTTGTACTTAAGTCGGCATTGTGCCTTTTGTATTTAATTTCGATGCAATTTCTGTGTTTCATCGTCAATAAGAAGGTCCAAGGTATACAGTAAACACATAGTGAAGCATTGGTATCTAAAACTGGTCTCACAGGAAATGTTCAAATCATAGTAAGTAAGAAGAGTCAGTCTTCTTTTACTTAAGTCGGCATTGTGCCTTTTCTATGTACTTTTGATGCAATTTCTGTGTTTCGTCGTCAATAAGAAGGTCCAAGGGATACAGTGAACCTGAAGTGAAGCACCGGAATCTAAAACCGGTCTCTCAGGAAAGGTGCAAAACATAGAGAGTAAGAAGAGCCAGTCATCTTGTATCTGAGTCGGCATTGTGCCTTTTGTATATAATTCCGATGCAGTTTCTGTGTTTTATCGTCAATAAGAAGGTCAGAGGGAACCATTAAACCTGCAGTGAAGCATCGGAATCTATAACTAGTGTCACAGGAATGGTTAAAACATAGACAGTAGGAAGAGTCTGTCTTCTGGTACTTAAGTCGGCATTGTGCCTTTTCTATTTATTTCCGATGCAATGTATGAGTTTCATCGTCAATAAGAAGGTCCAAGGGAGACAGTAAACATATAGTGAAGCATCGGAATCTAAAACTGGTCTCACAGGAAATGTTCACAACATAGTCAGTAAGAAGAGTCAGTCTACTTGTACTTAAGTCGGCATTGTGCATTTTGTATTTAATTCCGATGCAATTTCTGTGTTTCATCATCAATAAGAAGGACAGAGGGATACAGAAAACCTGAAGTGAAGCAACGGAATCTATAACTAGTGTCACAGGAATGGTTCAAACATAGCCAGTAGGAAGAGTCAGTCTTCTTGTACTTAAGTCGGCATTGTGCCTCTTGTATTTAATTCTGATGCAATCTCTGTGTTTCATCGTCGATAAGAAGGTCCAAGGGATACAGTAAACCTGAAGTGAAGCATCGGAATCTATAACTAGTTTCACTGGATATTGTTCAAAACGTAGACAGTAAGAAGTGTCAGTCGTCTTGTACTTCAGTCGGCATTGTGCCTTTTGTATTTAATTCCGATGCAATTTCTGTGTTTCACCGTAGATAAGAAGGTCAGAGGGATACATTAAACCTGAAGTGAAGCATCGCAATCTATAACTAGTGTCACAGGAATGGTTCTAAACATAGACAGTAAGTAGAGTCAGTCTTCTTGTACTTAAGTCGGCATTGTGCCTTTTGTATTTAATTGCGATGCAATTTCTGTGTGTCATCGTCAATAAGAAGGTCCAAGGGATACAATAAACATATAGTGAAGCGTCGGAATCTAAAACTGGTCTCACAGGAAATGCACACAACTTAGTCATAAAGAAGAGACAGTCCTCTTGTACTTAAGTCGGCGTTGTGCCTTTTGTATTTAATCCCGATGCAATTTCTGTGTTTCATCGTCAATAAGAAAGTCAGAGGGAATCACTAAACCTGAAGTGAGGCATCGGAATCTATAACTAGTGTCACAGGAATGGTTAAAACATAGACAGTAGGAAGAGTCAGTCTTCTTGTACTTAAGTCGGCATTGTGCCTTTTGTATTTAATTGCGATGCAATTTCTGTGTTTCATCGTCAATAAGAAGGTCCAAGCGATACAATAAACATATAGTGAAGCGTCGGAATCTAAAACTGGTCTCACAGGAAATGCACACAACATAGTCATAAAGAAGAGACAGTCTTCTTGTACTTAAGTCGGCGTTGTGCCTTTTGTATATAATTCCGATGCAGTTTCTGTGTTTCATCGTCAATAAGAAGGTCAGAGGGAATCAGTAAACCTGAAGTGAAGCATCGGAATCTATAACTAGTGCCACAGGAATGGTTCAAAACAGAGACAGTAGGAAGAGTCAGTCTTCTTGTACTTATGTCGGCATTGTGCCTTTTGTATTTAATTCCGATGCAAATTCTGTGTTTCGTCGTCAATAAGAAGGTCAAAAGGATACAGTAAACCTAAAATGAAGCATCGAAATCTATAACTAGTGTCACAGGAATGGTTCAAAACATAGACAGTAAGAAGAGTCAGTCTTCTTGGACTTATGTCGGCATTGTGCCTCTTGTATTTGATTCCGATTCAATCTCTGTGTTTCATCGTCGATAAGCAGGTCCAAGGGATACAGTAAACCTGAAGTGAAGCATCGGAATCTATAACTAGTGTCACAGAAATTGTTCAAAACATAGACAGTAAGAAGAGTCAGTCTTCTTGTACTTAAGTCGGATTTGTGCTTTTTTATTAAATTCCGATGCAATTTCTGTGTTTCATCGTCAATACGAAGGTCCAAGTGATACAGTAAACCTGAAGTGAAGCATCGGAAACTATAACTAGTGTCACCGGAATGGTTCAAAACGTAGCCAGTAAGATGTGTCAGTCTTCTTGTACTTAGTCGGCATTGTGCCTTTTGTATCTAATTCCGATGCAATTTCTGTGTTTCACCGTAAACAAGAAGGTCAGTGGGAAACAGTAAACCTGAAGTGAAGCATCGCAATCTATAACTAGTGTCACAGGAAGGGTTCTAAACATAGACAGTAAGTAGAGTCAGTCTTCTTGTACTTAAATCTCCATTGTGCCTTTTGTATTTAATTGCGATGCAATTTCTGTGTTTCATCGTCAATAAGAAGGTCCAAGGGATACAATAAACATATAGCGAAGCATCGGAATCTAAAACTGGTCTCACAGGAAATGCACACAACTTAGTCAGCAAGAAGAGTCAGTCTTCTTGTACTTAAGTCGGCATTGTGCCTTTTGTATTTAATTCCGATGCAATTTGTGTGTTTCATCGTCAATAAGAAGGTCCAAGGGATTCAGTAAACCTGAAGTGATGCATCGGAATCTATAACTAGTGTCACAGGAATGGTTCGTAACATAGACAGTAAGAAGAGTCAGTCTTCTTGTACTTAAGTCGGCATTGTGCCTTTTGTATTTAATTCCGATGCAATTTCTGTGTTTCATCGTTAATAAGAAGGTCCAAGGGATACTATAAACATGTAGTGAAGCATCGGAATCTAAAACTGGTCTCACACGAAATGTTCACAACATAGTCACAAAGTAGAGACAGTCTTCATGTACTTAAGTCGGCATTGTGCCTTTTGTATTTAATTCCGATGCAGTTTCTGTGTTTCATCGTCAACAAGAAGGTCAGAGGGATACAGTAAACCTGAAGTGAAGCATCGGAATCTATAACTAGTGTCACAGGAATGGTTCAAAACAGAGACAGTAGGAAGAGTCAGTCTTCTTGTACTTATGTCGGCATTGTGCCTTTTGTATTTAATTCCGATGCAAATTCTGTGTTTCGTCGTCAATAAGAAGGTCCAAGGGATACAGTAAACCTGAAGTGAAGCATCGGAATCTGTAACTAGTGTCACAGGAATGGTTCAAATCATAGACAGTAAAAAGAGTCAGTCTTCTTGTACTTAAGTCGGCATTGTGCCTTTTCTATTTAATTCCGATGCAATTTCTGTGTTTCATCGTCAATAACACGGTCAGAGGGATACAGTAATTTTGAAGTGAAGCATCGAATCCTCTAACTAGTGTCACAGGAATGGTTCACAACCTAGACAATAGGAAGGGTCAGTCTTCTTGTACTTAAGCCGGCATTGTGCCATTCCTATTTAAATCCGATGCAATTTCTGTGTTTCATCGTCAATAAGAGGGTCTGAGGGATACAGTAAACCTGAAGTGAAGCATCGGAATCTATAACTAGTGTCACAGGAATGGTTCAAAACATTCACAGCAAGAAGAGTCAGTCTTCTTGTACTTAAGTCGGCATTGTGCCTTTTGTATTTAATTCCGATGCAATTTGTGTGTTTAATCGTCAGTACGAAGGTCAGAGGGATAGAGTAAACCTTAAGTGAAGCATGGGAATCTATAACTAGTGTCACAAGAATGGTTCAAAACACACACAGCAAGAAGAGTCAGTCTTCTTGTACTTAAGTCTGCATTGTGCCTTTTGTATTTAATTCCGATGCAATTTGTGTGTTTCATCGTCAATAAGAAGGTCCAAGCGATACAGTAAACCTGAAGTGATGCATCGGAATCTATAACTCGTGTCACAGGAATGGTTCAAACATAGACAGTAGGAAGTGTCAGTCTTCTTCTACTTAATTCTGCATTGTGCCTTTTCTATTTAATTCCGATGCAATGTATGTGTTTCATCGTCAATAAGAAGGTCCAAGGGGTACAGTAAACAATAGTGAAGCATCGGAATCTAAAACTGGTCTCACAGGAAATGTTCAAACCATAGAAAGTAAGAAGAGTCAGTCTTCTTCTACTTAAGTCGGCATTGTGCCTTTTCTATGTAGTTTTGATGCAATTTCTGTGTTTCGTCGTCAATAAGAAGGTCCAAGGGATACTGTAAACATTAAGTGAAGCACCGGAATCTAAAACCGGTCTCTCAGGAAAGGTTCAAAACATAGAGAGTAAGAAGAGCCAGTCATCTGGTATTTGAGTCGGCATTGCGCCTTTTGTATTTAATTCCGATGCAGTTTCTGTGTTTCATCGTCAACAAGAAGGTCAGAGGGAATCAGTAAACCTGAAGTGAAGCATCGGAATCTATAACTAGTGTCACAGGAATGGATAAAACATAGACAGTAGGAAGAGTCAGTCTTCTTGTACTTAAGTCTGCATTGTGCCTTTTCTATTTAATTCCGATGCAATGTATGTGTTTCATCGTCAATAAGAAGGTCCAATGGGTACAGTAAACAATAGTGAAGCATCGGAATCTAAAACTGGTCTCACAGGAAATGTTCACTACATATTCAGTAAGAAGAGTCAGTCTTCTTGTACATAAGTCGGCATTGTGCCTTTTGAATTTAATTCCGATGCAATTTCTGTGTTTCATCGTCAATAAGAAGGTCCAAGGGATATAGTAAACCAGAAGTGAAACATCGGAATCTATAACTAATGTCACAAGAATGGTTCAAAACATAGACAGTAAGAAGAGTCAGTCTTCTTGTACTTAAGTCGGCATTGTGCCTTTTGTATTTAATTTCGATGCAATTTCTGTGTTTCATCGTCAGTAAGAAGGTCCAAGGGATACAGTAAACACATAGTGAAGCATCGGAATCTAAAACTGGTCTCACAGGAAATGTTCAAATCATAGTAATTAAGAAGAGTCAGTCTTCTTTTACTTAAGTGGGCATTGTGCATTGTCTATGTACTTTTGATGCAATTTCTGTGTTTCGTCGTCAATAAGAAGGTCCAAGGGATACAGTGAACCTGAAGTGAAGCACCGGAATCTAAAACCGGTCTCTCAGGAAAGGTGCAAAACATAGAGAGTAAGAAGAGCCAGTCTTCTTGTATTTGAGTCGGCATTGTGCCTTTTGTATATAATTCCGATGCAGTTTCTGTGTTTCATCGTCAATAAGAAGGTCAGAGGGAATCAGTAAACCTGAAGTGAAGCATCGGAATCTATAACTAGTGTCACAGGAATGGTTAAAACATAGACAGTAGGAAGAGTCTGTCTTCTGGTACTTAAGTCGGCATTGTGCCCTTTCTATTTATTTCCGATGCAATGTATGTGTTTCATCGTCAATAAGAAGGTCCAAGGGAGACAGTAAACATATAGTGAAGCATCGGAATCTAAAACTGGTCTCACAGGAAATGTTCACAACATAGTCAGTAAGAAGAGTCAGTCTACTTGTACTTAAGTCGGCATTGTGCATTTTGTATTTAATTCCGACGCAATTTCTGTGTTTCATCATCAATAAGAAGGTCAGAGGGATACAGTAAACCTGAAATGAAGCAACGGAATCTGTAACTAGTGTCACAGGAATGGTTCAAACATAGACAGTAGGAAGAGTCAGTATTCTTGTACTTATGTCGGCATTGTGCCTTTTCTATTTAATTCCGATGCAATTTCTGTGTTTCGTCGTCAATAAGAAGGTCAAAAGGATACAGTAAACCTAAAATGAAGCATCGGAATCTATAACTAGTGTCACAGGAATGGTTCAAAACTTAGACAGTAAGAAGAGTCAGTCTTCTTGTACTTATGTCGGCATTGTGCCTATTGCATTTAATTCCGATGCAATTTCTGTGTTTCATCGTCGATAAGAAGGTCCAAGGGATACAGTAAACCTGAATTCAAGCATCGGAACCTATATCTAGTGTCACAGGAATTGTTCAAAACATAGACAGTAAGAAGAGTCAGTCTTCTTGTACTTAAGTCAAGTTTGTGCCTTTTGTATTTAATTCCGATGCAATTTCTGTGTTTCATCGTCAATAAGAAGGTCAAAGTGATACAGTAAACCTGAAGTGAAGCATCTGAAACCATAACTAGTGTCACCGGAATGGATCAAAACATAGACAGTAAGAAGAGTCGGTCTTTTTGAACATAAGTCGGCATTGTGCCTTTTGTATTTGATTCCGATGCAATTTCTGTGTTTCATCGTCAATAAGAACGTCCAAGTGATACAGTAAACCTGAAGTGAAGCATCAGAAACTATAACTAGTGTCACCGGAATGGTTCAAAACGTAGACAGTGAGAAGTGTCAGTGTTCTTGTACTTAAGTCGGCATTGTGCCTTTTGTATCTAATTCCGATGCAATTTCTGTGTTTCACCGTTAATAAGAAGGTCCAAGGGATACAGTAAACCAGAAGTGAAACATCGGAATCTATAACTAGTGTCTCAAGAATGGTTAAAAACATAGACTGTAAGAACAGTCAGTCTCCTTGTACTTAAGTCGGCATTGTGCCTTTTCTATGTAATTGTGATGCAATTTCTGTGTTTCGTCGTCACTAAGAAGGTCCGAGGGATACAGTAAACATTAAGTGAAGCACCGGAATCTAAAACCGGTCTCTCAGGAAAGGTTCAAAACATAGAGAGTAACAAGAGCCAGTCATCTTGTATTTGAGTCGGTATTGTGCCTTTTGTATTTAATTCCGATGCAGTTTCTGTGTTTCATCGTCAACAAGAAGGTCAGAGGGAATCAGTAAACCTGAAGTGAAGCATCGGAATCTATAACTAGTGTCACAGGAATGGATAAAACATAGACAGTAGGAAGAGTCAGTCTTCTTGTACTTAAGTCGGCATTGTGCCTTTTCTATTTAATTCCGATGCAATGTATGTGTTTCATCGTCAATAAGAAGGTCCAAGGGGTACAGTAAACAATAGTGAAGCATCGGAATCTAAAACTGGTCTCACAGGAAATGTTCACAACATAGTCAGTAAGAAGAGTCAGTCTTCTTGTACATAAGTCGGCATTGTGCATTTTGTATTTAATTCCGATGCAGTTTCTGTGTTTCGTCGTCAATACGAAATTCAGAGGGAGACAGTAAACCTTAAGTGAAGCATCGGAATCTATAACTAGTGTCACAGGAATGGTTCAAAACATACACAGCAAGAAGAGTCAGTCTTATTGTACTTAAGTCGGCATTCTGCTTTTTATATTTCATTCCGATGCAATTTGTGTGTTTCATCGTCAATAAGAAGGTCCAAGGGATACAGTAAACCTGAAGTGATGCATCGGAATCTATAACTAGTGTCACAAGAATGGTTCAAAGCATAGACAGTAAGAAGAGTCAGTCTTCTTGTACTTAAGTCGGCATTGTGCCTTTTGTATTTAATTTCGATGCAATTTCTGTGTTTCATCGTCAGTAAGAAGGTCCAAGGGATACAGTAAACACATAGTGAAGCATCGGAATCTAAAACTGGTCTCACAGGAAATGTTCAAATCATAGCAATTAAGAAGAGTCAGTCTTCTTTTACTGAAGTCGGCATTGTGCATTGCCTATGTACTTTTGATGCAATTTCTGTGTTTCGTCGTCAATAAGAAGGTCCAAGGGATACAGTGAACCTGAAGTGAAGCACCGGAATCTAAAACCGGTCTCTCAGGAAAGGTGCAAAACATAAAGAGTAAGAAGAGCCAGGCTTCTTGTATTTGAGTCGGCATTGTGCCTTTTGTATATAATTCCGATGCAGTTTCTGTGTTTCATCGTCAATAAGAAGGCCAGAGGGAATCAGTAAACCTGAAGTGAAGCATCTGAATCTATAACTAGTGTCACAGGAATGGTTAAAACATACACAGTAGGGAGAGTCTGTCTTCTGGTACTTAAGTCGGCATTGTGCCTTTTCTATTTATTTCCGATGCAATATATGTGTTTCATCGTCAATAAGAAGGTCCAAGGGAGACAGTAAACATATAGTGAAGCATCGGAATGTAAAACTGGTCTCACAGGAAATGTTCACAACATAGTCAGTAAGAAGAGTCAGTCAACTTGTACTTAAGTCGGCATTGTGCATTTTGTATTTAATTCCGATGCAATTTCTGTGTTTCATCATCAATAAGAAGGTCAGAGGGATACAGTAAACCTGAAGTGAAGCAACGGAATCTATAACTAGTGTCACAGGAATGGTTCAAACATAGACAGTAGGAAGAGTCAGTATTCTTGTACTTATGTCGGCATTGTGCCTTTTCTATTTAATTCCGATGCAATTTCTGTGTTTCGTCGTCAATAAGAAGGTCAAAAGGATACAGTAAACCTATCATGAAGCATCGGAATCTATAACTAGTGTCACAGGAATGGTTCAAAACATAGACAGTAAGAAGAGTCAGTCTTCTTGTACTTATGTCGGCATTGTGCCTCTTGCATTTAATTCCGATGCAATTTCTGTGTTTCATCGTCGATAAGAAGGTCCAAGGGATACAGTAAACCTGAATTGAAGCATCGGAACCTATATCTAGTGTCACAGGAATTGTTCAAAACATAGACAGTAAGAAGAGTCAGTCTTCTTGTACTTAAGTCAAGTTTGTGCCTTTTGTATTTAATTCCGATGCAATTTCTGTGTTTCATCGTCAATAAGAAGGTCAAAGTGATACAGTAAACCTGAAGTGAAGCATCTGAAACCATAACTAGTGTCACCGGAATGGATCAAAACATAGACAGTAAGAAGAGTCGGTCTCCTTGTACTTAAGTCGGCATTGTGCCTTTTGTATTTGATTCCGATGCAATTTCTGTGTTTAATCGTCAATAAGAACGTCCAAGTGATACAGTAAACCTGAAGTGAAGCATCAGAAACTATAACTAGTGTCACCGGAATGGTTCAAAACGTAGACAGTGAGAAGTGTCAGTCTTCTTGTACTTAAGTCGGCATTGTGCCTTTTGTATCTAATTCCGATGCAATTTCTGTGTTTCACCGTAAATAAGAAGGTCCAAGGGATACAGTAAACCAGAAGTGAAACATCGGAATCTATAACTAGTGTCACAAGAATGGTTCAAAACATAGACAGTGAGAACAGTCAGTCTCCTTGTACTTAAGTCGGCATTGTGCCTTTTCTATGTAATTGTGATGCAATTTCTGTGTTTCGTCGTCACTAAGAAGGTCCGAGGGATACAGTAAACATTAAGTGAAGCACCGGAATCTAAAACCGGTCTCTCAGGAAAGGTTCAAAACATAGAGAGTAACAAGAGCCAGTCATCTTGTATTTGAGTCGGCATTGTGTCTTTTGTATTTAATTCCGATGCAGTTTCTGTGTTTCATCGTCAACAAGAAGGTCAGAGGGAATCAGTAAACCTGAAGTGAAACATCGGAATCTATAACTAGTGTCACAGGAATGGATAAAACATAGACAGTAGGAAGAGTCAGTCTTCTTGTACTTAAGTCGGCATTGTGCCTTTTCTATTTAATTCCGATGCAATGTATGTGTTTCATCGTCAATAAGAAGGTCCAAGGGGTACAGTAAACAATAGTGAAGCATCGGAATCTAAAACTGGTCTCACAGGAAATGTTCACAACATAGTCAGTAAGAAGAGTCAGTCTTCTTGTACATAAGTCGGCATTGTGCATTTTGTATTTAATTCCGATGCAATTTCTGTGTTTCGTCGTCAATACGAAGGTCCAAGGGATACAGTAAACCTTAAGTGAAGCATCGCAATCTATAACTAGTGTCACAGGAATGGTTCAAAACATACACAGCATGAAGAGTCAGTCTTCTTGTACTTAAGTCGGCATTGTGCTTTTTGTATTTAATTCCGATGCGATTTGTGTGATTCATCGTCAATAAGAAGGTCCAAGTGATACAGTAAACCTGAAGTGATGCATCGGAATCTATAACTAGTGTCACAGGAATGGTTCATAACATAGACAGTAGGAAGTGTCAGTTTTCTTGTACTTAAGTCGGCATTGTGACTTTTGTATTTAATTCCGATGCAATTTCTGTGTTTCATCGTCAATAAGAAGGTCCAAGGGATACCGTAAACCAGAAGTGAAACATCGGAATCTATAACTAGTGTCACAAGAATGGTTCAAAACATAGACAGTAAGAAGAGTCAGTCTTCTTGTACTTAAGGCGGCATTGTGCCTTTTGTATTTAATTTCGATGCAATTTCTGTGTTTCATCGTCAATAAGAAGGTCCAAGGGATACAGTAAACACATAGTGAAGCATTGGAATCTAAAACTGGTCTCACAGGAAATGTTCAAATCATAGTAAGTAAGAAGAGTCAGTCTTCTTTTACTTAAGTCGGCATTGTGCCTTTTCTATGTACTTTTGATGCAATTGCTGTGTTTCGTCGTCAATAAGAAGGTCCAAGGGATACAGTGAACCTGAAGTGAAGCACCGGAATCTAAAACCGGTCTCTCAGGAAAGGTGCAAAACATAGAGAGTAAGAAGAGCCAGTCATCTTGTATTTGAGTCGGCATTGTGCCTTTTGTATATAATTCCGATGCAGTTTCTGTGTTTTATCGTCAATAAGAAGGTCAGAGGGAACCATTAAACCTGAAGTGAAGCATCGGAATCTATAACTAGTGTCACAGGAATGGTTAAAACATAGACAGTAGGAAGAGTCTGTCTTCTGGTACTTAAGTCGGCATTGTGCCTTTTCTCTTTATTTCCGATGCAATGTATGAGTTTCATCGTCAATAAGAAGGTCCAAGGGAGACAGTAAACATATAGTGAAGCATCGGAATCTAAAACTGGTCTCACAGGAAATGTTCACAACATAGTCAGTAAGAAGAGTCAGTCTACTTGTACTTAAGTCGGCATTGTGCATTTTGTATTTAATTCCGATGCAATTTCTGTGTTTCATCATCAATAAGAAGGACAGAGGGATACAAAAAACCTGAAGTGAAGCAACGGAATCTATAACTAGTGTCACAGGAATGGTTCAAACATAGCCAGTAGGAAGAGTCAGTCTTCTTGTACTTAAGTCGGCATTGTGCCTCTTGTATTTAATTCCGATGCAATCTCTGTGTTTCATCGTCGATAAGAAGGTCCAAGGGATACAGTAAACCTGAAGTGAAGCATCGGAATCTATAACTAGTGTCACAGGATATTGTTCAAAACGTAGACAGTAAGAAGTGTCAGTCGTCTTGTACTTCAGTCGGCATTGTGCCTTTTGTATTTAATTCCGATGCAATTTCTGTGTTTCACCGTAAATAAGAAGGTCAGAGGGATACATTAAACCTGAAGTGAAGCATCGCAATCTATAACTAGTGTCACAGGAATGGTTCTAAACATAGACAGTAAGTAGAGTCAGTCTTCTTGTACTGAAGTCGGCATTGTGCCTTTTGTATTTAATTGCGATGCAATTTCTGTGTGTCATCGTCAATAAGAAGGTCCAAGGGATACAATAAACATATAGTGAAGCGTCGGAATCTAAAACTGGTCTCACAGGAAATGCACACAACTTAGTCATAAAGAAGAGACAGTCTTCTTGTACTTAAGTCGGCGTTGTGCCTTTTGTATTTAATCCCGATGCAATTTCTGTGTTTCATCGTCAATAAGAAGGTCAGAGGGAATCACTAAACCTGAAGTGAGGCATCGGAATCTATAACTAGTGTCACAGGAATGGTTAAAACATAGACAGTAGGAAGAGTCAGTCTTCTTGTACTTATGTCGGCATTGTGCCTTTTGTATTTAATTGCGATGCAATTTCTGTGTTTCAACGTCAATAAGAGGGTCCAAGGGATACAATAAACATATAGTAAAGCGTCGGAATCTAAAACTGGTCTCACAGGAAATGCACACAACTTAGTCATAAAGAAGAGACAGTCTTCTTGTACTTAAGTCGGCGTTGTGCCTTTTGTATATAATTCCGATGCAGTTTCTGTTTCATCGTCAATAAGAAGGTCAGAGGGAATCAGTAAACCTGAAGTGAAGCATCGGAATCTATAACTAGTGTCACAGGAATGGTTAAAACATAGACAGTAGGAAGAGTCTGTCTTCTGGTACTTAAGTCGGCATGGCGCCTTTTCTATTTAATTCCGATGCAATTTCTGTGTTTCGTCGACAATAAGAAGGTCAAAAGGATACAGTAAACCTAAAATGAAGCATCGAAATCTATAACTAGTGTCACAGGAATGGTTCAAAACATAGACAGTAAGGAGAGTCAGTCTGCTTGGACTTATGTCGGCATTGTGCCTCTTGTATTTAATTCCGATGCAAATTCTGTGTTTCACCGTAAACAAGAAGGTCAGTGGGATACAGTAAACCTGAAGTGAAGCATCGGAAACTATAACTAGTGTCACCGGAATGGTTCAAAACGTAGCCAGTAAGATGTGTCAGTCTTCTTGTACTTAAGTCGGCATTGTGCCTTTTGTATTTAATTCCGATGCAATTTCTGTGTTTCACCGTAAACAAGAAGGTCAGTGGGATACAGTAAACCTGAAGTGAAGCATCGCAATCTATAACTAGTGTCACAGGAATGGTTCTAAACATAGACAGTAAGTAGAGTCAGTCTTCTTGTACTTAAGTCTGCATTGTGCCTTTTGTATTTAATTGCGATGCAATTTCTGTGTTTCATCGTCAATAAGAAGGTCCAAGGGATACAATAAACATATAGCGAAGCATCGGAATCTAAAACTGGTCTCACAGGAAATGCACACAACTTAGTCAGCAAGAAGAGTCAGTCTTCTTGTACTTAAGTCGGCATTGTGCCTTTTGTATTCAATTCCGATGCAATTTGTGTGTTTCATCGTCAATAAGAAGGTCCAAGGGATACAGTAAACCTGAAGTGATGCATCGGAATCTATAACTAGTGTCACAGGAATGGTTCGTAACATAGACAGTAGGAAGTGTCAGTCTTCTTGTACTTAAGTCGGCATTGTGCCTTTTGTATTTAATTCCGATGCAGTTTCTGTGTTTCGCCGTCAATACGAAGGTCAGAGGGAGACAGTAAACCTTAAGTGAAGCATCGGAATCTATAACTAGTGTTACAGGAATGGTTCAAAAAATAGACAGTAAGATGTGTCAGTCTTCTTGTACGTAAGTCGGCATTGTGCCTTTTCTATTTAATTCCGATGCAAATTCTGTGTTTCATCATCAAGAAGAAGGTCAGAGGGATGCAGTAAACCTGAAGTGAAGCATCGGAATCTATAACTGGTGTCACAGAAAAGGTTCAAAACATAGACAGTAAAAAAAGTCTGTCGTCTTGTACTTAAGTCGACATTGTGCCTTTTGTATTTAATTCCCATGCAATTTCTGTGTTTCATCGTCAATAAGAAGGTCTGAGGGATACAGTAAACCTGAAGTGAAGCATCGGAATCTATAACTAGTGTCACAGGAATGGTGCAAAGCATAGACAGTAAGAAGAGTCATTCTTCTTGTACTTAAGTCGGCATTGTGCCTTTTGTGTTTAATTTCGATGCAATTTCTGTGTTTCATCGTCAATAAGAAGGTCCAAGAGATACAGTAAACACATAGTGAAGCATCGGAATCTAAAACTGGTCTCACAGGAAATGTTCAAATCATAGTAAGTAAGAAGAGTCAGTCTTCTTGTACTTAAGTCGGCATTGTGCCTTTTCTATGTAGTTTTTAAGCAATTTCTGAGTTTCGTCGTCAATAAGAAGGTCCAAGAGATACAGTAAACATGAAGTGAAGCACCGGAATCTAAAACCGGTCTCTCAGGAAAGGTTCAAAACATAGAGAGTAAGAAGAGCCGGTCATCTTGTATTTGAGTCGGCATTGTGCCTTTTGTATTTAATTCCGATGCAGTTTCTGTGTTTCATCGTCAAAAAGGAAGTCAGAGGGAATCTGTAAACCTGAAGTGAAGCAACGGAATTTATAACTAGTGTCACAGGAATGGATAAAACATAGACAGTAGGATGAGTCAGTCTTCTTGTACTTAAGTCGGCATTGTGCCTTTTCTATTTAATTCCGATGCAATGTATGTGTTTCAACGTCAATAAGAAGGTCCAAGGGATACAGTAAACATATAGTGAAGCATCGGAATCTAAAACTGGTCTCACAGGAAAGGATCAAATCATAGAGAGTAAGAAGAGCCAGTCATCTTGTATTTGAGTCGGCATTGTGCCTTTTGTATTTAATTCCGATGCAATTTCTAAGTTTCATCGCCAACAAGAAGGTCAGAGGGATACAGTAAACCTGAAGTGATGCATCGGAATCTATAACTAGTGTCACAGGAATGGTTAAAAACATGGACAGTAAGATGAGTCAGTCTTCTTGTACTTAAGTCGGCATTGTGCCTTTTGTATTTAATTCCGATGCAATTTCTGTGTTTCATCGTCAATAAGAAGGTCCAAGTGATACAGTAAACCTAAAGTGAAGTATCGGAAACTATAACTAGTGCCACCGGAATGGTTCAAAACATAGACAGTGAGAAGAGTCAGTCTCCTTGTACTTAAGTCGGCATTGTGCCTTTTGTATTTAATTCCGATGCAATTTCTGTGTTTCATCGTAAATAAGAAGGTCAGAGGGATACAGTAAACCAGAAGTGAAGCTACAGAATCTGTAACTAGTGTCACAGGAATGGTTCTAACAAAGACAGTAAGAAGAGTCAGTCTTCTTGTACTTAAGACGGCATTGTGCCTTTTGTATTTAATTCCGATGCAATTTCTGTGTTTCATCGTCAATAAGAAGGTCCAAGGAATACAATAAACATATAGTGAAGCATCGGAATCTAAAACTGGTCTCACAGGAAATGTTCACAACATAGTCAGAAAAAGAGGCAGTCTTCTTGTACCTAAGTCAGCATTGTGCCTTTTGTATTTAATTCGGATGCAATTTCTGTGTTTCATCGTCAATAAGAAGGTCAGAGGGATACAGTAAACCTGAAGTGAAGCATCGGAATCTATAACTAGTGTCACACGAATGGTTAATAACATTGACAGTAAGAAGAGTCAGTCTTCTTGTACTTAAGTCGGCATTGGGCCTTTTGTATTTAATTCCGATGCAATTTCTGTGCTTCATCGTCAATAAGAAGGTCCAAGTGAAACAGTAAACCTAAACTGAAGTACCGGAATTTATAACTAGTGTCACAGGAATGGTTCAAAACATATACAGTAAGAACAGTCAGTCTTCTTGTACTTAAGTCGCCATTGTGCCTTCCTGTGTAATTCCCATGCAATTTCTGTGTTTCGTCGTCAATAAGAAGGTCCAAGGGATGCAGTAAACCTGAAGTGAAGCATCGGAATCTATAACTAGTGTCAGAGGAATGGTTCAAATCATAGACAGTAAGAAGTGTCAGTCCTCTTGTACTTAAGTCGGCATCGTGGCTTTTGTATTTAATTCCGATGCAATTTCTGTGTTTCATCGACAATAAGAAGGTCAGAGGGATACAGTAAACCTGAAGTGAAGCGTCGGAATCTATAACTAGTGTCACAGGAATGGTTCAAAACATATACAGTAAGAACAGTCAGTCTTCTTGTACTTAAGTCGCCATTGTGCCTTCCTATGTAATTCCGATGCAATTTCTGTGTTTCGTCGTCAATAAGAAGGTCCAAGGGATGCAGTAAACCTGAAGTGAAGCATCGGAATCTATAACTAGTGTCAGAGGAATGGTTCAAATCATAGACAGTAAGAAGTGTCAGTCCTCTTGTACTTAAGTCGGCATTGTGGCTTTTGTATTTAATTCCGATGCAATTTCTGTGTTTCATCGACAACAAGAAGGTCAGAGGGATACAGTAAACCTGAAGTGAAGCATCGGAATCTGTAACTAGTGTCACAGGAATGGTTCTAAACATAGACAGTAAGAAGAGTCGGTCTTCTTGTACTTAGGTCGGCATTGTGCCTTTTGTATTTAATTCCGATGCAATTCCTGTGTTTCGTCGTCTATAAGAAGGTCAGAGGGCTACAGTAAACCTGTAGTGAAGCATCGGAATCTATAGCTAGTGTCTCAGGAATGGTTCAAAACAGAGACAGTAGGAAGAGTCAGTCTTCTTGTACTTAAGTCGGCATTGTGCCTTTTCTATTAAATTCCGATGCAGTTTCTGTGTTTCGTCGTCAATGAGAAGGTCCAAGGGATACAGTAAACCTGAGGTGAAGCATCGGAATCTATAACTAGTGTCACAGGAATGGTTCAAAACTTAGACAGAAGGATGAGTCAGACTTCTTGTACGTAAATTGGCATTGTGCCATTTGTATTTAATTCCGATTTAATTTCTGTGTTTCATCGTCAATAAGAAGGTCAGAGGGATACAGTAAACCTGATGTGAAGCATCGGAATCTATAACTAGTATCACGGGAATGGTTCAAAACATAGAGATTAGGAAGAGTCAGTCTTCCTATACTTAAGTCGGTACTGTGCCTTTTGTATTTAATTCCGATGCAATTTCTGTGTTTCATCGTCAATTAGAAGGTCAGAGGGATACAGTAAACCTGAAGTGAAGCATCGGAATGTATAACTAGTCTCACAGGAATGGTTCAAATCATAGACAGTTGGAAGAGTCAGATTTCTTGTACTTGATTCGGCATTGTGCCTTTAGTATTTAATTCCGATGCAATTTCTGTGTTTCATCGTCAATACGAAGGTCCAAGTGATACAGTAAACCTAAAGTGAAGCATCGGAAACTATAACTAGTGTCACCGGAATGGTTCAAAACATAGACAGTAAGAAGAGTCAGTCTTCTTGTACTTAAGTCGGCATTGTGCTCTTTGTATTTAATTCCGATGCAATTTCTGTGTTTCATCGTAAATAAGAAGGTCAGAGGGATACAGTAAACCTGAAGTGAAGCATCGGAATCTGTAACTAGTGTCACAGGAAATGTTCACAACATAGTCAGAAAGAAGAGACAGTCTTCTTGTACTTAAGTCGGCATTGTGCCTTTTGTATTTAATTCCGATGCAATTTCTGTGTTTCGTCGTCAATAAGGAGGTCAGAGGGCTACAGTAAACCTGAAGTGAAGCATCGGAATCTATAGCTACTGTCACAGGAATGGTTCAAAACAGAGACAGTAGGAAGAGTCAGTCTTCTTGTACTTAAATCGGCATTGTGCCTTTTCTATTTAATTCCGATGCAAATTCTGTGTTTCGTCGTCAATAAGAAGGACCAAGGGATACAGTAAACCCGAAGTGAAGCATTGGAATCTATTACTAGTGTCACAGGTATGGTTCAAAACATAGACAGTAAGAAAAGTCAGTCTTCCTGTACTTAAGTCGGCATTGTGCCTTTTCTATTTAATTCCGATGCAATTTCTGTGTTTCATCATCAAGATGAAGGTCAGAGAGATACAGTAAACCTGAAGTGAAGCATCGGAATGTATAACTAGTGTCACAGGAGTGGTTCAAAACATAGAGAGTAGGAAGAGTCAGTTTTCTTGTACTTGAGTCGGCTTTGTGCTTTAGTATTTAATTCCGATGCAATTTCTGTGTTTCATCGTCAATAAGAAGGTCCAAGTGATACTGTAAACCTAAAGTGAAGCATCGGAAACTTTAACTAGTGTCACCGGAATGGTTCAAAACATAGACAGTAAGAAGAGTCAGTCTTCTTGTACTTAAGTCGGCATTGTGCCCTTTGTATTATCTCCGATGCAATTTCTGTGTTTCATCGTAAATAAGAAGGTCAGAGGGACACAGTAAACCTGAAGTGAAGCATCGGAATCTGTAACTAGTGTCACAGTAATGGTTCTAAACATAGACAGTAAGAAGAGTCAGTCTTCTTGTATTTAAGTCGGCATTGTGCCTTTTGTATTTCATTCCGATGCAATATCTGTGTTTCATCGTCAATAAGAAGGTCCAAGGAATACAATAAACATATTGTGAAGCATCGGAATCTAAAACAGGACTCACAGGAAATGTTCACAACATAGTCAGAAAGAAGAGACAGTCTTCTAGTACTTAAGTCGGCATTGTGCCTTTTGTATTTAATTCCGATGCAATTTCTGTGTTTCGTCGTCAATAAGGATGTCAGAGGGCTACAGTAAACCTGAAGTGAATCATCGGAATCTATAGCTAGTGTCACAGGAATGGTTCAAAACAGAGACAATAGGAAGAGTCAGTCTTCTTGTACTTAAGTCGGCATTGTGCCTTTTCTATTTAATTCCGATGCAAATTCTGTGTTTCGTCGTCAATAAGAAGGTCCAAGGGATACAGTAAACCTGAAGTGAAGTATCGGATTCTATAACTAGTGTCACAGGAATGGTTCAAAACATAGACAGTAAGAAAAGTCAGTCTTCCTGTACTTAAATCGGCATTGTGCCTTTTCTATTTAATTCCGATGCAATTTCAGTGTTTCATCATCAAGATGAAGGTCAGAGAGATACAGTAAACCTGAAGGGAAGCATCGGAATGTATAACTAGTGTCACAGGAGTGGTTCAAAACATAGAGAGTAGGAAGAGTCAGTTTTCTTGTACTTGAGTCGGCATTGTGCCTTTTGTATTTAATTCCGATGCAATATCTGTGTTTCATCGTCAATAAGAAAGTCCAAGGGATACAGTAAACCTGAAGTGAGGCATCGGAATCTATAAGTAGTGTCACAGGAATGTTTCAAAACGCAGCCAGTAGGAAGAGTAAGTCAGCTAGTACTTAAGTCGGCATTGTGCCTTTTGTATTTAATTCCGACGCAATTTCTGTGTTTCATCATCAATAAGAAGGTCAGAGGGATACAGTAAACCTGAAGTGAAGCATCGGAATCTATAACTAGTGTCACAGGAATGGTTCAAAACTTAGACAGAAGGATGAGTTAGTCTTCTTGTACGAAAGTCGCCATTGTGCCTTTTGTATTTAATTCCGATGCAATTTCTGTGTTTCATCGTCAATAAGAAGCTCAGAGGGATACAGTAAACCTGAAGTGAAGCATCGGAATCTATAACTAGTATCACGGGAATGGTTCAAAACATAGAGATTAGGAAGAGTCAGTCTTCTTATACTTAAGTCGGCACTGTCCCTTTTGTATTTAATTCCGATGCAATTTTTTGTGTTTCATCGTCAATTAGAAAGTCAGAGGGATACAGTAAACCTGAAGTGAAGCGTCGGAATGTATAACTAGTGTCACAGCAATGGTTCAAATCATAGACAGTATGAAGAGTCAGATATCTTGTTCTTGAGTCGGCATTGTGCCTTTTGTATTTAATTCTGATGCAATTTCTGTGTTTCATCGTCAATAAGAAGGTCTAAGGGATACAGTAAACTTGAAGTGAGGCATCATAATATATAACTAGTGTCACAGGAATGGTTCTAAACATAGACAGTAGGATGAGTAGGTCATCTAGTACTTAAGTCGGCATTGTGCCTTTTGTATTTAATTCCGATGCAATTTCTCTGTTTCATCATCAATAAGAAGGTCCAAGGGATACAGTAAACCTGAAGTGAGGCATCGGAATCTATTACTAGTGTCACAGGAATGGTTCAAAACATAGTCAGTAAGAAGAGTCAGTCTTCTTGTACTTAAGTCGGCAAGGTGCCTTCTGTATTTAGTTGCGATGCAATTTCTGTGTTTCATCGTTAATAAGAAGGTCCAAGCGATACAGTAAACATATTGTGAAGCATCGGAATCTAAAACTGGTCTCACAGGAAATGTTCAAAACATAGTCAGTAAGAAGAGTCAGTCCTCTTGTACTTAAGTCGGCATTGTGCCTTTTCTATTTAATTCCGATGCAATTTCTGTGATTCGTCGTCAATAAGAAGGTCCAAGGGATACAGTAAACCTGAAGTGATGCATCGGAATCTAATACCGGTCTCACAGGAAAGGTTTATAGCATAGAGAGTAAGAAGAGCCAGTCATCTTGTATTTGAGTGGCATTGTGCCTTTTGTATTTAATTCCGATGCAATTTCTGTGTTTCATCGTCAATAGGAAGGTCAGAGGGATACAGTAAACCTGAAGTGAAGCATCGGAATCTATAACTAGTGACACAGGGATGGTTCAAAACGTAGACAGTAGGAAGAGTCAGTCTTCTTGTACCTAAGTCGGCATTGTGAATTTTCTATTTAATTCCGATGCAGTTTCTGTGTTTCGTCGTCAATGAGAAGGTCCAAGGGATACAGTAAACCTGAAGTGAGGCATCGGAATCTATAACTAGTGTCACAGGAATGGTTGAAAACATAGACAGAAGGATGAGTCGGTCTTCTTGTACGTAAGTCGGCATTGTGCCTTTTGTATTTAATTCCGATGCAATTTCTGTGTTTCATCGTCAATTAGAAGGTCAGAGGGATACAGTAAATCTGAAGTGAAGCATCGGCATGTATAACTAGTGTCACAGGAATGGTTCCAAACATAGACAGTAGGAAGAGTCTGATTTCTTGTACTTGAGTCGGCATTGTGCCTTTTGTACTTAATTCCGATGCAATTTCTGTGTTTCATCGTCAATAAGAAGGTCCAAGTGATACAGTAAACCTAAAGTGAAGCATCGGAAACTATAACTAGTGTCACCGGAATGGTTCAAAACATAGACAGTAAGAAGAGTCAGTCGTCTTGTACTTATGTCGGCATTGTGCCTTTTGTATTTAATTCCGATGCAATTTCTGTGTTTCATCGTAAATAAGAAGGTCAGAGGGATACAGTAAACCTGAAGTGAAGCATCGGAATCTGTAACTAGTGTCACAGGAATGGTTCAAAACAGAGACAGTAGGAAGAGTCAGTCTTCTTGTACTTAAGTCGGCATTGTGCCTTTTCTATTTAATTCCGATGCAAATTCTATGTTTCGTCGTCAATAAGAAGGTACAAGGGATACAGTAAACCTGAAGTGAAGCATCGGAATCTATAACTAGTGTCACAGGAATGGTTCAAAACATAGACAGTAAGAAAAGTCAGTCTTCTTGTACTGAAGTCGGCATGGTGCCTTTTGTATTTTATTCCGATGCAAATTCTATGTTTCGTCGTCAATAAGAAGGTACAAGGGATACAGTAAACCTGATGTGAAGCATCGGAATCTGTAACTAGTGTCACAGGAATGGTTCAAAACAGAGACAGTAGGAAGAGTCAGTCTTCTTGTACTTAAGTCGGCATTGTGCCTTTTCTATTTAATTCCGTTGCAATTTCTGTGTTTCATCATCGCGTAGAAGGTCAGAGGGATACAGTAAACGTATTGTGAAGCATCGGAATCTAAGACTGGTCTCACAGGAAATGTTCAAAACATAGTCAGTAAGAAGAGTCAGTCTTCTTGTACTGAAGTCGGCATGGTGCCTTTTGTATTTAATTCCGATGCAATTTCTGTGTTTCATCGTCAGTAAGAAGGTCCGAGGGATACAGTAAACGTATTGTGAAGCATCGGAATCTAAAACTGGTCTCACAGGAAATGTTCAGAACATAGTCAGTAAGAAGAGTCAGTCGTCTTGTACTTAAGTCGGCATTGTGCCTTTTCTATTTAATTACGATGCAATTTCTGTGTTTCGTCGTCAATAAGAAGGTCCAAGGGAAACAGTGAATTTGAAGTGAAGCATCGGAATCTATAACTAGTGTCACAGGAATAGTTAAAAACATTGACAGTAAGAAGAGTCTGTCCTCTTGTACTTAAGTCGGCATTGTGCCTTTTGTATTTAATTCCGATGCAATTTCTGTGTTTAATCGTCAATAAGAAGGTCTAAGTGATACAGTAAATCTAAAGTGAAGCACCGGAATCTATAACTAGTGTCACAGGAATGGTTCAAACATAGTCAGTAAGAAGAGGCAGTCTTCTTGTACTTAAGTCAGCATTGTGCCTTTTGTATTCAATTCCGATGCAATTTCTGTGTTTCGTCGTCAATTAGAAGGTCCAAGGGATACAGTAAGCCTGAAGTGAAGCATCGCAATCTATAACTAGTGTCCCAGGAATGGTTCAAAACATAGTCAGTAAGAAGAGTCAGTCTTCTTGTATTTGAGTCGGCATTGTGATTTTTGTATTTAATTCCGATGAAATTTCTGTGTTTCATCGTCAATAAGAGGGTAAGAGCGATACATTAAACCTGAAGTGAGGCATCAGTATCTATAACTAGTGTCACAGGAATGGTTCAAAACATAGACAGTAGGAAGAGTCAGTCTTCCTGTACTTAAGTCGGCATTGTGCCTTTTGTTTTTATTTCCGATGCAACTTCTGTGTTTCATCGGCAATAAGAAGGTCCTAGGGATACAGTAAACCAGAAGTGAAGCATCGGAATCTATAACTAGTGTCACGGGAATGATTGAAAACATAGAGATTACGAAGAGTCAGTCTTCTTATACTTAAGTCGGCACTGTGCCTTTTGTATTTAATACCGATGCAATTTCTGTGTTTAATCGTCAATTAGAAGGTCAGAGGGATACAGTAAACCTGAAGTGAAGCATCGGCATGTATAACTAGTGTCACAGGAATGGTTCCAAACATAGACAGTAGGAAGAGTCGGATTTCTTGTACTTGAGTCGGCATTGTGCCCCTTGTATTTAATTCCGATGCAACTTCTGTGTTTCATCGTCAATAAGAAGGTCCAAGGGATACAGTAAACCTGAAGGTAGGCATCGAAATTTATAACTAGTGTCACAGGAATGGTTCAAAACATAGACAGTAGGAAGAGTCAGTCTTCTTGTACTTAAGTCAGCATTGTGCCTTTTCTATTTAATTCCGATGCAATTTCTGTGTTTCATCGTCAATAAGAAGGTGAGGGGGATACAGTAAACCTGAAGTGAAGCATCGGAATCTATTACTAGTGTCACAGGGATGGTTCAAAACGTAGACAGTGGGAAGAGTCTGTCTTCTTGTACTTATTTCGGCATTGTGCCATTTGTATTTAATTCCGATGCAATTTCTGTCTTTCATCGTCAATAAGAAGGTCCAAGGGATACAGTAAACCTGAAGTGAGGCATCGGAATCTATAAGTAGTGTCACAGGAATGGTTCAAAACATAGACAGTAGGAAGAGACAGTCTTCTTGTACTTAAGTCGGCATTGTGCCTTTTGTATTTAATTCCGATGCAATTTCTGTGTTTCATCGTCAATAAGAAGATCAGAGGGATACAGTAAACCTGAAGTGAAGCATCGGAATCTATAACTAGTGTCACAGGAGTGGTTCAAAACATAGACAGTAAGAGGAGTCAGTCTACTTGTACTTAAGTCGGTATTGTGCCTTTTCTATTAAATTCCGATGCAATTTCTCTGTTTCATCGTCAATAAGAAAGTCAGAGGGATACAGTAAACGTGACGTGAAGCATCGGAATCTATAACAAGTGTCACAGGAATGGTTCAAATCATAGTCAGTAAGAAGAGTCTGTCTTCTTGTACTTAAGTCGGCATGGTGCCTTATGCATTTAATTCAGATGCAATTTCTGTGTTTCATCGTCAATAAGAAGGTCCGAGGGATGGAGTAAATATATAGTGAAGCATCGGAATCTAAAACTGGTCTCACAGGAAATGTTCAAACCATAGTCAGTAAGAAGAGTCGGTCTTCTTGTACTTAAGTCGGCATTGTGCCTTTTCTATTTAATCCCGATGCAATTTCTCTGTGTCGTCGTCAATAAGAGGGTCCAAGGGATACAGTAAACCTAAAGTGAAGCATCGGAATCTATAACTAGTGTCACAGGACTGGTTCAAAACATAGTCAGTGAGAAGAGTCAGTCTTCTTGTACTTAAGTCAGCATTGTTCCTTTAGTATTTAATTCCGATGCAATTTCTGTGTTTCATCGTCAATAAGAAGGTCAGAGGGATACAGTAAACTTGAAGTGAAGCATGGGAATCTATAACTAGTGTCACAGAGATGGTTCAAAACGTAGACAGTAGGAAGAGTCAGTATTCTTGTACTTAAGTCGGCATTGTGATTTTTGTATTTAATTCCGATGAAATTTCTGTGTTTCATCGTCAAAAAGAGGGTAAGAGCGATACAGTAAACCTGAAGTGAGGCATCAGAATCTATAACTAGTGTCACAGGAATGGTTCAAAACATAGACAGTAGGAAGAGTCAGTCTTCCTGTACTTAAGTCGGCATTGTGCCTTTTGTTTTTATTTCCGATGCAACTTCTGTGTTTCATCGGCAATAAGAAGGTCCTAGGGATACAGTAAACCTGAAGTGAGGCATCGGAATCTATACTAGTGTCACAGGAATGGTTAAAAACATAGACAGTAAGAAAAGTCAGTCTTCTTGTACTTAAGTCAGCATTGTGCATTTTCTGTTTAATTCCGATGCAATTTCTGTGTTGCATCGTCAATAAGAAAGTCCAAGGGATACAGTAAACATATAGTGAAGCATCGGAATCTAAAACTGGTCTCACAGGAAATGTTCAAAACATAGTCAGCAAGAAGAGTCAGTCTTCTTGTACTTAAGTCAGCATTGTGCCTTTTCTATTTAATTCCGATGCCATTTCTGTGTTTGGTCGTCAATAAGAAGGTCCAAGGGATACAGTAAACCAGAAGTGAAGCATCGGAATCTAGAACTGGTCTCATAGGAAAGGTTCAAAACATAGACAGTAGGAAGAGTCAGTCTTCTTGTACTTAAGTCAGCATTGTGCCTTTTCTATTTAATTCCGATGCAATTTCTGTGTTTCATCGTCAATAAGAAGGTGAGGGGGATACAGTAAACCTGAAGTGAAGCATCGGAATCTATAACTAGTGTCACAGGGATGGTTCAAAACGTAGACAGTAGGAAGAGTCTGTCTTCTTGTACTTATTTCGGCATTGTGCCATTTGTATTTAATTCCGATGCAATTTCTAAGTTTCGTCGTCAATAAGAACGTCAGAGGTATACAGTAAACCTGAAGTTAAGCATCAAGATCTATAACTAGTGTCACAGGAATGGTTAAAAACATTGACAGTAAGAAGAGTCAGTGTTCTTGTACTTAAGTCGGCATTGTGCTTTTTTGTATGTAATTCCGATGCAATTTCTGTGTTTCATCGTCAATAAGAGGGTCAGAGGGATACAGTGAACCTGAAGTGAGGCATCAGAATCTATAACTAGTGTCACAGGAATGGTTCAAAACATAGACAGTAAGAAGAGTCAGTCTTCTTGTACTTATGTCAGCATTGTGCCTTTTCTTTTTAATTCCGATGCAATTTCTATGTTTCATCGTCAATAAGAAGGTCAGAAGGATACAGTAAACCTGAAGTGAAGCATCGGAATCTATAACTAGTGTCACAGGGATGGTTCAAAACGTAGACAGTGGGATGAATCTGACATCTTGTACTTATGTCGGCAATGTGATTTTTGTATTTAATTCCGATGCAATTTCTGTGTTTCATCGTCAATACGAAGGTCAGAGGGATACAGTGAACCTGAAGTCAGGCATCAGAATCTATAACTTGTGTCACAGGAATGGTTCAAAACATAGACAGTAGGAGGAGTCAGTCTTCTTGTACTTAAGTCGGCATTGTGCCTTTTGTATTTAATTCCGATGCAACTTCTGTGTTTCATCGTCAATAAGAAGGTCCAAGAGATACAGTAAACCTGAAGTGAGGCATCGGATTTTATAACTAGTGTCACAGGAATGGTTCAAAACATAGACAGTAGGAAGAGTCAGTCTTCTTGTACTTAAGTCAGCATTGTGCCTTTTCTATTTAATTCCGATGCAATTTCTGTGTTTCATCGTCAATAAGTTGGTGAGGGGGATACAGTAAAACTGAAGTGAAGCATCGGAATCTATAACTAGTGTCACAGGGATGGTTCAAAACGTAGACAGTAGGAAGAGTCTGTCTTCTTGTACTTATTTCGGCATTGTGCCTTTTGTATTTAATTCCGATGCAATTTCTGTCTTTCATCGTCAATAAGAAGGTCCAAGGGATACAGTAAACCTGAAGTGAGGCATCGGAATCTATAACTAGTGTCACAGGAATGGTTCAAAACATAGACAGTAAGAGGAGTCTGTCTACTTGTACTTAAGTCGGTATTGTGCCTTTTCTATTAATTTCCGATGCAATTTCTCTGTTTCATCGTCAATAAGAAAGTCAGAGGGATACAGTAAACCTGACGTGAAGCATCGGAATCTATAACAAGTGTCACAGGAATGGTTCAAATCATAGTCAGTAAGAAGAGTCTGTCTTCTTGTACTTAAGTCGGCATGGTGCCTTATGCATTTAATTCAGATGTAATTTCTGTGTTTCATCGTCAATAAGAAGGTCCGAGGGATAGAGTAAATATATAGTGAAGCATCGGAATCTAAAACTGGTCTAACAGGAAATGTTCAAATCATAGTCAGTAAGAAGAGTCGGTCTTCTTGTACTTAAGTCGGCATTGTGCCTTTTCTATTTAATTCCGATGCAATTTCTGTGTTTCATCGTCAATAAGAAGGTCAGAGGGATACAGTAAACCCGAAGTGAAGCATCGGAATCTATAACAAGTGTCACAGGAACGGTTCAAATAATAGACAGTAGGAAGAGTCAGTCTTCTTGTTCTTAAGTGGGCATTGTGCCTTTTGTATTTAATTCCGATGCAATTTCTGTGTTTCATCGTCAATAAGAAGGTCCAAGGGATACAGTAAGCCAGAAGTGAAGCATCGCAATCTATAACTAGTGTCCCAGGAATGGTTCAAAACATAGTCAGTAAGAAGAGTCAGTCTTCTTGTATTTGAGTCGGCATTGTGCCTTTTGTATTTATTTCCGATGCAATTTCTAAGTTACATCGTCAATAAGATGAATAGAGGTATACAGTAAACATGAAGTGAAGCATCGGAATCTATAACTAGTGTCACAGGAATAGTTAAAGCATTGACAGTAATAAGAGTATGTCCTCTAGTACTTAAGTCGGCGTTGTGCCTTTTGTATTTAATTCCGATGCAATTTCTGTGTTTCATCGTCAATAAGAAGGTCCAAGTGATACAGTAAACCTAAAGTGAAGCATCGGAATCTATAACTAGTGTCACAGGAATAGTTCAAAACATAGTCAGTAAGAAGAGTCAGTCTTCTTGTACTTAAGTCGGCATTGTGCCTTTTCTATTTAATTCCGATGCAATTTCTGTGTTTTATCGTCAATTAGAAGGTCAGAGGGATATAGTAAACTTGAAGTGAAGCATCGGAATCTATAACTAGTCTCACAGAGATGGTTCCAAACGTAGACAGTAGGAAGAGTCAGTCTTCTTGTACTTAAGTCGTCATTGTGCTTTTTGTTTTTATTTCCGATGCAACTTCTGTGTTTCATCGGCAATAAGTAGGTCCAAGGGATACAGTAAACCTGAAGTGAGGCATCGGAATCTATAACTAGTGTCACAGGAATGGTTCAAAACATAGACAGTAAGAAAAGTCAGGCTTCTTGTACTTAAGTCAGCATTGTGCCTTTTCTGTTTAATTCCGATGCAATTTCTGTGTTGCATCGTCAATAAGAAAGTCCAAGGGATCAGTAAACATATAGTGAAGCATCGAAATCTAAAACTGGTCTCACAGGAAATGTTCAAAACATAGTCAGTAAGAAGAGTCAATCTTCTTGTACTTAAGTCGGCATTGTGCCTTTTCTATTTAATTCCGATCTCATTTCTGTGTTTCGTCGTCAATAAGAGGGTCCAAGGGATACAGTAAACCAGAAGTGAAGCATCGGAATCTAGAACTGGTCTCATAGGAAAGGCTCAAAACATTGAGAGTAAGAGGATCCAGTCATCTTGTACTTGAGTCCGCATTGTGCATTTTGTATTTAATTCCGATGCAATTTCTAAGTTTCGTCGTCAATAAGAGGGTCAGAGGTATACAGTAAACCTGAAGTTAAGCATCGGGATCTATAACTAGTGTCACAGGAATGGTTAAAAACATTGACAGGAAGAAGAGTCAGTCTTCTTGTACTTAAGTCAGCATTGTGCTTTTTTGTATGTAATACCTATGCAATTTCTGTGTTTCATCGTCAATAAGAGGGTCAGAGGGATACAGTGAACCTGAAGTGAGGCATCAGAATCTATAACTAGTGTCGCAGGAATGGTTCAAAACATAGACAGTAAGAAGAGTCAGTCTTCTTGTACTTATGTCAGCGTTGTGCCTTTTCTATTTAATTCCAATGCAATTTCTGTGTTTCATCGTCAATAAGAAGGTGAGGGGGATACAGTAAACCTGAAGTGAAGCATCGGAATCTATAACTAGTGTCACAGGGATGGTTCAAAACGTAGACAGTAGGAAGAGTCTGTCTTCTTGTACTTATTTCGGCATTGTGCCATTTGTATTTAATTCCGATGCAATTTCTGTCTTTCATCGTCAATAAGAAGGTCCAAGGGATACAGTAAACCTGAAGTGAGGCATCGGAATCTATAAGTAGTGTCACAGGAATGGTTCAAAACATAGACAGAAGGAAGAGACAGTCTTCTTGTACTTAAGTCGGCATTGTGCCTTTTGTATTTAATTCCGACACAATTTCTGTGATTCATCGTCAATAAGAAGGTCAGAGGGATACAGTAAAACCGAAGTGAAGCATCAGAATCTATAACTAGTGTCACAGGAAATGTTTAAAACATAGACAGTAAGAGGAGTCAGTCTACTTGTACTTAAGTCGGTATTGTGCCTTTTCTATTAAATTCCGATGCAATTTCTCTGTTTCAGCGTCAATAAGAAAGTCAGAGGGATACAGTAAACCTGAAGGGAGGCATCGGAATCTATAAGTAGTGTCACAGGAATGGTTCAAAACATAGACAGAAGGAAGAGACAGTCTTCTTGTACTTAAGTCGGCATTGTGCCTTTTGTATTTAATTCCGACACAATTTCTGTGATTCATCGTCAATAAGAAGGTCAGAGGGATACAGTAAAACCGAAGTGAAGCATCAGAATCTATAACTAGTGTCACAGGTAATGTTTAAAACATAGACAGTAAGAGGAGTCAGTCTACTTGTACTTAAGTCAGCATTGTGCCTTTTCTGTTTAATTCCGATGCAATTTCTGAGTTGCATCGTCAATAAGAAAGTCCAAGGGATACAGTAAACATATAGTGAAGCATCGGAATCTAAAACTGGTCTCACAGGAAATGTTCAAATCATAGTCAGTAAGAAGAGACGGTCTTCATGTACTTAAGTCAGCATTGTGCCTTTTCTATTTACTTCCGATGCTATTTCTGTGTTTTATCGACAATAAGAAGGTCAGAGGGATACAGTAAGCCTGAAGTGAAGCATCGGAATCTATAACAAGTGTCACAGGAATGGTTCAAACATAGTCAGTAAGATGAGTCAGCCTTCTTGTAGTTAAGTCGGCATTGTGCCTTTTGTATTTAGTTCCGATGCAATTTCTGTGTTTCATCGTCAATACGAAGGTCCAAGGGATACAGTAAACCTGAAGTGAGGCATCCGAATCTATAACTAGAGTCACAGGAATGGTTCAAAACATAGACAGTAGGAAGAGTAAGTCATCTAGTACTTAAGTCGGCATTGTGCCTTTTGTATTTAATTCCGATGCAAATTCTGTGTTTCATCATCAATAAGAAGGTCCAAGGGATACAGTAAACCTGACGTTAGGCATCGGAAACTATAACTAGTGTCACAGGACTGGTTCAAAACATGGTCAGTAAGAAGAGTCAGTCTTCTTGTACTTAAGTCGGCATGGTGCCTTTTGTATTTATTTCCGATGCAATTTATGTGTTTCTTCGTCAGTAAGAAGGTCCAAGGGATACAGTAAACGTATTGTGAAGCATCGGAATCTAAAACTGGTCTCACAGGAAATGTTCAAAACATAGTCAGTAAGAAGAGTCAGTCTTCTTGTACTTAAGTCAGCATTGTGCCTTTTCAATATAATTCCGATGCAATTTCTGTGTTTTATCGTCAATAAGAAGGTCAGAGGGATACAGTAAACCTGAGGTGAAGCATCGGAATCTATAACTAGTGTCATAGGGATGGTTGAAACGTAGACAGTAGGAAGAGTCAGTATTCTTGTACTTAAGTCGGCATTGTGCCTTTTGTATTTAATTCCGATGCAATTTCTGTGTTTCATCGTCAACGAGAGGGTCAGAGGGATACAATAAACCTGCAGTGAGGTATCAGAATCTATAACTAGTGCCACAGGAATGGTTCAAAACATAGACAGTAAGAAGAGTCAGTCTACTTTTACTTAAGTAGGCATTGTGCCTTTTGTATTTAATTCCGATGCAATTTCTGTGTTTCATCGTCAATAAGAAGGTCCAAGTGATATAGTAAACCTAAAGTGAAGCATCGGAATCTATAACTAGTGTCAGAGGAATAGTTCAAAACATAGTCAGTAAGAAGAGTCAGTCTTCTTGTACTTAAGTCAGCATTGTGCCTTTTCTATTTAATTCCGATGCAATTTCTGTGTTTTATCGTCAGTAAGTAGGTCAGAGGGATACAGTAAACTTGAAGTGAAGCATCGGAATCTATAACTAGTGTCACAGAGATGGTTCAAAACGTAGACAGTAGGAAGAGTCAGTCTTCTTGTACTTAAGTCGGCATTGTGATTTTTGTATTTAATTCCGATGCAATTTCTGTGTTTCATCGTCAATAAGAGGGTCAGAGCGATACAGTAAACCTGAAGTGAGGCATCAGAATCTATAACTAGTGTCACAGGAATAGTTCAAAACATAGTCAGTAAGAAGAGTCAGTCTTCTTGTACTTAAGTCAGCATTGTGCCTTTTCTATTTAATTCCGATGCAATTTCTGTGTTTTATCGTCAGTAAGTAGGTCAGAGGGATACAGTAAACTTGAAGTGAAGCATCGGAATCTAAAACTAGTGTCACAGGGATGTTTCAAAACGTAGACAGTGGGATGAATCTGTCACCTTGTACTTATGTCGGCAATGTGATTTTTTTTTTAATTCCGATGCAATTTCTGTGTTTCATCGTCAATACGAGGGTCAGAGGGATACTGTGAATCTGAAGTGAGGCATCAGAATCTATAACTAGTGTCACAGGAATGGTTCAAAACATAGACAGTAGGAAGAGACAGTCTTCTTGTACTTAAGTCGGCATTGTGCCTTTTGTATTTGATTCCGATGCAACTTCTGTGTTTCATCGTCAATAAGAAGGTCCAAGGGATACAGTAAACCTGAAGTGAGGCATCGGAATTTATAACTAGTGTCACTAGAACGGTTCAAAACATAGACAGTAAGAAGAGTCAGTCTTCTTGTACTTAAGTCAGCATTGTGCCTTTTCTATTTAATTCCGATGCAATTTCTGTGTTTCATCGTCAATAAGAAGGTGAGGGAGATACAGTAAACCTGAAGTGAAGCATCGGAATCTATAACTAGTGTCACAGGGATGGTTCAAAACGTAGACAGTAGTAAGAGTCTGTCTTCTTGTACTTATTTCGGCATTGTGCCTTTTGTATTTAATTCCGATGCAATTTCTGTCTTTCATCGTCAATAAGAAGGTCAGAGGGATACAGTAAAACTGAAGTGAAGCATCAGAATCTATAACAAGTGTCACAGGAATGGTTCAAATCATAGTCAGTAAAAAGAGTCTGTCTTCTTGTACTTAAGTCGGCATGGTGCCTTTTGCATTTAATTCCGATGCAATTTCTGTGTTTCATCGTCAATAAGAAAGTCCGAGGGGTAGAGTAAACATTTAGTGAAGCATCGGAATCTAAAACTGGTCTCACAGGAAATGCTCAAATCATAGTTAGTAAGAAGAGTCGGTCTTCTTGTACTTAAGTCGGCATTGTGCCTTTTCTATTTAATTCCGATGCAATTTCTGTGTGTCGTCGTCAATAAGAGGCTCCAAGGGATACAGTAAACCTAAAGTGAAGCATCGGAATCTATAACTAGTGTCACAGGGATGGCTGAAAACGTAGCCAGTATGGAGAGTCAATCTTCTTGTACTTAAGTCGGCACTGTGAATTTTGTATTTAATTCTGATGCAATTTCTAAGTTTCATCGTCAATAAGAGGGTCAGAGGGATACAGTAAACCTGAAGTGAGGCATCAGAATCTATAACTAGTGTCACAGGAATGGTTCAAAACATAGACAGTAGGAAGAGTTAGTCTTCTTGTACTTAAGTCGGCAATGTGCCTTTTGTATTTAATTCCGATGCAACTTCTGTGTTTCATCGTCCATAAGAAGGTCCAAGGGATACAGTAAACCTGAAGTGAGGCATCGGAATCTATAACTAGTGACACAGGAATGGTTCAAAACCTGGACGGTAGGAAGAGTCAGTCTTCTTGTACTTAAGACAGCATTGTGCCTTTTCTAATTAATACCGATGCAATTTCTCTGTTTCATCGTCAGTAAGAATGTCAGTGGGATACAGTAAGCCTGAATTGAAGCATCGGAATCTATAACTACTGTCACAGGAATGGTTCAAACATAGTCAGTAAGATGAGTCAGCCCTCTTGTATTTAAGTCGGCATAGTGCCCTTTGTATTTAATTCCGATGCAATTTCTGTGTTTCATCGTCAATAAGAAGGTCCAAGGGATACAGTAAACATATAGTGAAACATCGGAATCTAAAACTGGTCTCACAGGAAATGTGCAAATCATAGTCAGTAAGAAGAGTCAGTCTTCTTGTACTTAATTCGGCATTGTGCATTTTCTATTTAATTCCGATGCAATTTCTGTGTTTCGTCGTCAATAAGAAGGTCCAAGGGATAGTGTAAACCTGAAGTGAAGCATCGGAATCTAAAACCGGTCTCACAGGAAAGGTTCAAAACATAGAGATTAAGAAGAGCCAGTCATCGTGTATTTGAGTCGGCATTGTCCCTCTTGAATATAATTCCGATGCAGTTTCTAAGTTTCATCGGCAATACAGCGGTCAGAGGTATACAGCAAACCTGAAGTGAGGCACCGGAATCTATAACTAGTGTCACAGGAATGGTTCAAAACTTAGACAGTAGGGAGAGACAGTCTTCTTGTACTTAAGTCGGCATTGTGCCTTTTGTATTTAATTCCGATGCAATTTCTGTGTTTCATCGTCAATAAGAGGGTCCAAGGGATACAGTACACCTGAAGTGAGGCATCGGAATCTATAACTAGTGTCACAGGAAAGGTTAAAATCATTGACAGTAAGAGGAGTCAGTCTACTTGTACTTAAGTCGGTATTGTGCCTTGTCTATTTAATTCCGATGCAATTTCTCTGTTTCATCGTCATTAAGAAAGTCAGAGGGATACAGTAAACCTGACGTGAAGCATCGGAATCTATAACAAGTGTCACAGGAATGGTTCAAATCATAGTCAGTAAAAAGAGTCTGTCTTCTTGTACTTAAGTCGGCATGGTGCCTTTTGCATTTAATTCCGATGCAATTTCTGTGTTTCATCGTCAATAAGAAGGTCCGAGGGGTAGAGTAAACATATAGTGAAGCATCGGAATCTAAAACTGGTCTCACAGGAAATGCTCAAATCATAGTTAGTAAGAAGAGTCGGTCTTCTTGTACTTAAGTCGGCATTGTGCCTTTTGTATTTAATTCCGATGCAACTTCTGTGTTTCATCGTCCATAAGAAGGTCCAAGGGATACAGTAAACCTGAAGTGAAGCATCGGAATCTATAACTAGTGACACAGGAATGGTTCAAAACCTGGACAGTAGGAAGAGTCAGTCTTCTTGTACTTAAGTCAGCATTGTGCCTTTTCTAATTAATACCGATGCAATTTCTCTGTTTCATCGTCAGTAAGAATGTCAGTGGGATACAGTAAGCCTGAAGTGAAGCATCGGAATCTATAACTACTGTCACAGGAATGGTTCAAACATAGTCAGTAAGATGAGTCAGCCCTCTTGTATTTAAGTCGGCATGGTTCCCTTTGTATTTAATTCCGATGCAATTTCTGTGTTTCATCGTCAATAAGAAGGTCCAAGGGATACAGTAAACATATAGTGAAACATCGGAATCTAAAACTGGTCTCACAGGAAATGTGCAAATCATAGTCAGTAAGAAGTGTCAGTCTTCTTGTACTTAATTCGGCATTGTGCATTTTCTATTTAATTCCGATGCAATTTCTGTGTTTCGTCGTCAATAAGAAGGTAGAAGGGATACAGTAAACCTGAAGTGAAGCATCGGAATCTAAAACCGGTCTCACAGGAAAGGTTCAAAACATAGAGATTAAGAAGAGCCAGTCATCGTGTATTTGAGTCGGCATTGTCCCTCTTGAATATAATTCGGATGCAGTTTCTAAGTTTCATCGGCAATACGGCGGTCAGAGGTATACAGCAAACCTGAAGTGAGGCACCGGAATCTATAACTTGTGTCACAGGAATGGTTCAAAACTTAGACAGTAGGGAGAGACGGTCTTCTTGTACTTAAGTCGGCATTGTGCCTTTTGTATTTAATTCCGATGCAATTTCTTTGTTTCATTGTCAATAAGAAGGTCAGAGGGATACAGTGAAACTGAAGTGAAGCATCAGATTCTATAACTAGTGTCACTGGAATGGTTCAAAACATAGTCAGTAAGAATGGTCAGTCTTCTTGTACTTAAGTCGGCATAGTGCCTTTTGTATTTAATTCCGATGCAATTTCTGTGTTTCATCGTCAATAAGATGGTCCAAGATATACAGTAAACATATAGTGAAGCATCGGAATCTAAAACTGGTCTCACAGGAAATGTTCAAAGCATAGTCAGTAAGAAGAGTCATTCTTCTTGTACTTAAGTCGGCATTGTGCCTTTTCTATTTAATTCCGATGAAATTTCTGTGTTTCGTCGTCAATAAGAAGGTCCAAGGGATACAGTAAACCTGAAGTGAAGCATCGGAATCTAATACCGGTCTCACAGGAAAGGTTCAAAGCATAGTGAGCAAGAAGAGCCAGTCATCTTGTATTTGAGTCGGCATTGTGCCTTTTGTATTTAATTCCGATGCAATTTCTGTGTTTCGTCATCAATAAGAAGGTCCAATGGATACAGTAAACCTGAAGTGAAGCATCGGAATCTAAAACCGGTCTCACAGGAAAGGTTCAAAGCATGGTGCGTAAGAAGAGTCAGTCATCTTGTTTTTGAGTCGGCATTGTGCCTTTTGTATTTAATTCCGATGCAATTTCTGTGTTTCATCGTTAATAAGAGGGTCCAAGGGATACAGTACACCTGAAGTGAAGCATCGGAATCTATAACAAGTGTCACAGGAATGGTTCAAATCATAGACAGTAAGAAGAGTCAGTCTTCTTGTACTTAAGTCGGCATTTTTCCTTTTCTGTTTAATTCCGATGCAATTTCTGGGTTTCATCATCACGAGGAAGGTCAGAGGGATACAGTAAACCTGTAGTGAAGCATCGGAATGTATAACTAGTCTCACAGGAATGGTTCAAAACATAGACAGTAGGAAGTGTCAGTCTTCTTGTACTTGAGTCGGCATTGTGCCTTTTGTATTTAATTCCGATGCAATTTCTGTGTTTCATCGTCAATAAGAAGGTCAGAGGGATACAGTAAACCGGAAGTGAAGCATCGGAAGCTGTAACTAGTGTCACAGGAATGGTTCAAAACATTGACAGTAGGAAGAGTCAGTCTTCTTGTACTTAAGTCGGCATTGTGCCTTTACTATTTAATTCCGATGCAATTTCTCTGTTTCATCGTCAATAGGAAAGTCAGAGGGATACAGTAAACCTGAAGTGAAGCATCGGAATCTATAACAAGTGTCACAGGAATGGTTCAAAACATAGTCAGTAAGAAGAGTCAGTCTTCTTGTACTTAAGTCGGCATGGTGCCTTTTGTATTTATTTCCGATGCAATTTCTGTGTTTCATCGTCAATAAGAAGGTCCAAGGGATACAGTAAACATACAGTGAAGCATCGGAATCTAAAACTGGTCTCACAGGAAATGTTCAAACCATAGTAAGTAAGAAGAGTCAGTCTTCTTGTACTTAAGTCGGCAATGTGCCTTTTGTATTTAATACCGATGCAATTTCTGTGTTTCGTCATCAACGAGAAGGTCCAAGGGATACAGTAAACCTGAAATGAAGCATCGGAATCTAAAACCGGTCTCACTGGAAAGGTTCAAAACATAGAGAGTAAGAAGAGCCAGTCTGCTTGTACTTAAGTCAGCATTGTGCCTTTGCTATTTAATTCCGTTGCAATTTCTGTTTTTTATCGTCAATAAGAAGGTCAGAATGATAGAGTAAACTTGAAGTGAAGCATCGGAATCTATAACTAGTGTCACAGGAATGGTTCAAAACATTGACAGTAGGAAGAGTCAGTCTTCTTGTACTTAAGTCGGCATAGTGCCTGTTATATTTAATTCCAATGCAATTTCTGTGTTTCATCGTCAATAAGAAGGTCCAAGTGATACAGTAAACCTAAAGTGAAGCATCGGAATCTATAACTAGTGTCACAGGAATGGTTCAAATCATAGACAGTAAGAAGAGTCAGTCTTCTTGTACTTAAGTCGGCATTTTTCCTTTTCTGTTTAATTCCGATGCAATTTCTGGGTTTCATCATCACGAGGAAGGTCAGAGGGATACAGTAAACCTGTAGTGAAGCATCGGAATGTATAACTAGTCTCACAGGAATGGTTCAAAACATAGACAGTAGGAAGTGTCAGTCTTCTTGTACTTGAGTCGGCATTGTGCCTTTTGTATTTAATTCCGATGCAATTTCTGTGTTTCATCGTCAATAAGAAGGTCAGAGGGATACAGTAAACCTGAAGTGAAGCATCGGAAGCTGTAACTAGTGTCACAGGAATGGTTCAAAACATTGACAGTAGGAAGAGCCAGTCATCTTGTATTTGAGTCGGCATTGTGCCTTTTGTATTTAATTCCGATGCAATTTCTGTGTTTCGTCATCAATAAGAAGGTTCAATGGATACAGTAAACCTGAAGTGAAGCATCGGAATCTAAAACCGGTCTCACAGGAAAGGTTCAAAGCATAGTGAGTAAGAAGAGTCAGTCATCTTGTATTTGAGACTTCATTGTGCCTTTTGTATTTAATTCCGATGCAATTTCTGTGTTTCATCGTCAATAAGAAGGTCCAAGGGATACAGTAAACATATAGTGAAACATCGGAATCTAAAACTGGTCTCACAGGAAATGTGCAAATCATAGTCAGTAAGAAGAGTCAGTCTTCTTGTACTTAATTCGGCATTGTGCATTTTCTATTTAATTCCGATGCAATTTCTGTGTTTCGTCGTCAATAAGAAGGTCCAAGGGATACAGTAAACCTGAGGTGAAGCATCGGAATCTAAAACCGGTCTCACAGGAAAGGTTCAAAACATAGAGATTAAGAAGAGCCAGTCATCATGTATTTGAGTCGGCATTGTCCCTCTTGAATATAATTCCGATGCAGTTTCTAAGTTTCATCGGCAATACGGCGGTCAGAGGTATACAGCAAACCTGAAGTGTGGCACCGGAATCTATAACTAGTGTCACAGGAATGGTTCAAAACTTAGACAGTAGGGAGAGTCAGTCTTCTTGTACTTAAGTCGGCATTGTGCCTTTTGTATTTGATTCCGATGCAATTTCTGTGTTTCATTGTCAATAAGAAGGTCAGAGGGATACAGTGAAACTGAAGTGAAGCATCAGATTCTATAACTAGTGTCACTGGAATGGTTCAAAACATAGTCAGTAAGAATGGTCAGTCTTCTTGTACTTAAGTCGGCATAGTGCCTTTTGTATTTAATTCCGATGCAATTTCTGTGTTTCATCGTCAATAAGATGGTCCAAGATATACAGTAAACATATAGTGAAGCATCGGAATCTAAAACTGGTCTTACAGGAAATGTTCAAAGCATAGTCAGTAAGAAGAGTCATTCTTCTTGTACTTAAGTCGGCATTGTGCCTTTTCTATTTAATTCCGATGAAATTTCTGTGTTTCGTCGTCAATAAGAAGGTCCAAGGGATACAGTAAACCTGAAGTGAAGCATCGGAATCTAATACCGGTCTCACAGGAAAGGTTCAAAGCATAGTGAGCAAGAAGAGCCAGTCATCTTGGATTTGAGTCGGCATTGTGCCTTTTGTATTTAATTCCGATGCAATTTCTGTGTTTCGTCATCAATAAGAAGGTCCAATGGATACAGTAAACCTGAAGTGAAGTATCGGAATCTAAAACCGGTCTCACAGGAAAGGTTCAAAGCATAGTGCGTAAGAAGAGTCAGTCATCTTGTTTTTGAGTCGGCATTGTGCCTTTTGTATTTAATTCCGATGCAATTTCTGTGTTTCATCGTCAATAAGAGGGTCCAAGGGATACAGTACACCTGAAGTGAAGCATCGGAATCTATAACAAGTGTCACAGGAATGGTTCAAATCATAGACAGTAAGAAGAGTCAGTCTTCTTGTACTTAAGTCGGCATTTGGCCTTTTCTGTTTAATTCCGATGCAATTTCTGGGTTTCATCATCAAGAAGAAGGTCAGAGGGATACAGTAAACCTGTAGTGAAGCATCGGAATGTATAACTAGTCTCACAGGAATGGTTCAAAACATAGACAGTAGGAAGTGTCAGTCTTCTTGTACTTGGGTCGGCATTGTGCCTTTTGTATTTAATTCCGATGCAATTTCTGTGTTACATCGTCAATAAGAAGGTCAGAGGGATACAGTAAACCTGAAGTGAAGCATCGGAATCTGTAACTAGTGTCACAGGAATGGTTCAAAACATTGACAGTAGGAAGAGTCAGTCTTCTTGTACTTAAGTCGGCATTGTGCCTTTACTATTTAATTCCGATGCAATTTCTCTGTTTCATCGTCAATAGGAAAGTCAGAGGGATACAGTAAACCTGAAGTAAAGCATCGGAATCTATAACAAGTGTCACAGGAATGGTTCAAAACATAGTCAGTAAGAAGAGTCAGTCTTCTTGTACTTAAGTCGGCATGGTGCCTTTTGTATTTATTTCCGATGCAATTTCTGTGTTTCATCGTCAATAAGAAGGTCCAAGGGATACAGTAAACATACAGTGAAGCATCGGAATCTAAAACTGGTCTCACAGGAAATGTTCAAAACATAGTAAGTAAGAAGAGTCAGTCTTCTTGTACTTAAGTCGGCAATGTGCCTTTTGTATTTAATTCCGATGCAATTTCTCTGTTTCGTCATCAACGAGAAGGTCCAAGGGATACAGTAAACCTGAAATGAAGCATCGGAATCTAAAACCGGTCTCACTGGAAAGGTTCAAAACATAGAGAGTAAGAAGAGCCAGTCTGCTTGTACTTAAGTCAGCATTGTGCCTTTGCTATTTAATTCCGTTGCAATTTCTGTTTTTTATCGTCAATAAGAAGGTCAGAATGATAGAGTAAACTTGAAGTGAAGCATCGGAATCTATAACTAGTGTCACAGGAATGGTTCAAAACTTTCCGATGCAATTTCTGTGTTTTATCGCCAATAAGAAGGTCAGAAAGATACAGTAAACTTGAAGTGAAGCATCGGATTTTATAACTAGTGTCACAGGGATGGTTCAAATCATAGACAGTAAGAAGAGTCAGTCTTCTTGTACTTAAGTCGGCATTGTGCCTTTTATATTTAATTCCGATGCAATTTCTGTGTTTCACCATCAAGAAGAAGGTCAGAGGGATACAGTAAACCTGAAGTGAAGCATCGGAATCTATAACTAGTGTCACAGGAATGGTTCAAATCATAGACAGTAGGAAGAGTCAGTCTTCTTGTACTTGAGTCGGCATTAGGCCTTTTGTATATAATTGGGATGCAATTTCTGTGTTTCATCGTCAATAAGAAGGTCAGAGGGCTACAGAAAACCTGAGGTGAAGCATCGGAATCTATAACAAGTGTCACAGGAATGGTTCAAAAATAGACAGTAGGAGGAGTCAGACTTCTTGTACTTAAGTCGGCATTGTGCCTTTTGTATTTAATTCCGATGCAATTTCTGTGTTTCATCGTCAATAAGAAGGTCCAAGGGATACAGTAAACCTGAAGTGAGACATCGGAATCTATAACTAGTGTCACAGGAATGGTTCAAAACATAGACAGTAGGAAGAGTCAGTCTTCTTGTACTTAAGTCGGCATTGTGCCTTTTGTATTTAATTCCGCTGCAATTTCTGTGTTTCATCATCAATACGAAGGTCCAAGTGATACAGTAAACCTGAAGTGAGGCATCGGAATCTATAACTAGTGTCACAGGAATGGTTCAAACATAGTCAGTAAGAAGAGTCAGTCTTCTAATACTTAAGTCGGCATGGTGCATTTTGTATTTAATTCCGATGCAATTTCTGTGTTTCATGGTCAATAAGAAGGTCCAAGATATACATAAAACATATAGTGAAGCATCGGAATCTAAAACTGGTCTCACAGGAAATGTTCAAAGCATAGTCAGTAAGAAGAGTCAGTCTTCTTGTACTTAAGTCGGCATTGTGCCTTTTCTATTTAATTCCGATGAAATTTCTGTGTCTCGTCGTCAATAAGAAGGTCCAAGGGATACAGTAAACCTGAAGTGAAGCATCGAAATCTAATACCGGTCTCACAGGAAAGGTTCAAAGCATAGTGAGTAAGAAGAGCCAGTCATCTTGTATTTGAGTCGGCATTGTGCCTTTTGTATTTAATTCCGATGCACATTCTAAGTTTCATCGTCAATAAGACGGTCAGAGGGATACAGTAAACCTGAAGTGAAGCATCGGAATCTATAACAAGTGTCACAGGAATGGTTCAAAACATAGTCAGTAAGAAGAGTCAGTCTTCTTGTACTTAAGTCGGCATGGTGCCTTTTGTATTTATTTCCGATGCAATTTCTGTGTTTCATCGTCAATAAGAAGGTCCAAGATATACATAAAACATATAGTGAAGCATCGGAATCTAAAACTGGTCTCACAGGAAATGTTCAAAACATAGTAAGTAAGAAGAGTCAGTCTTCTTGTACTTAAGTCGGCTATGTGCCTTTTGTATTTAATTCCGGTGCAATTTCTGTGCTTCGTCATCAATGAGAAGGTCCTAGGGATACAGTAAACCTGAAATGAAGCATCGGAATCTAAAACCGGTCTCACTGGAAAGGTTCAAAACATAGAGAGTAAGAAGAGCCAGTCTGCTTGTACTTAAGTCAGCATTGTGCCTTTTCTATTTAATTCCGATGCAATTTCTGTTTTTTATCGTTAATAAGAAGGTCAGAATGATAGAGTAAACTTGAAGTGAAGCATCGGAATCCATAACTAGTGTCACAGGAATGGTTCAAAACATTGACAGTAGGAAGAGTCAGTCTTCTTGTACTTAAGTTGGCATTGTGCCTTTTGTATTTAATGCTAATGCAATTTCTGTGATTCATCGTCAATAAGAAGGTCCAAGTGATACAGTAAACCTAAAGTGAAGCATCGGAATCTATAACTAGTGTCACAGGAATGGTTCAAAACATAGTCAGTAAGAAGAGTCAGTCTTCTTGTACGTAACTCAGCATTGTGCCATTTCTATTTAATTCCGATGCAATTTCTGTGTTTTATCGCCAATAAGAAGGTCAGAGGGATACAGTAAACTTGAAGCGAAGCATCGGATTTTATAACTAGTGTCACAGGGATGGTTCAAATCATAGACAGTAAGAAGAGTCAGTCTTCTTCTACTTAAGTCGGCATTGTGCCTTTTATATTTAATTCCGATGCAATTTCTGTGTTTCATCATCAAGAAGAAGGTCAGAGGGATACAGTAAACCTGAAGTGAAGCATCGGAATCTATAACTAGTGTCACAGGAATGGTTCAAATCATAGAAAGCAGGAAGAGTCAGTCTTCTTGTACTTGAGTCGGCATTAGGCCTTTTGTATATAATTGGGATGCAATTTCTGTGTTTCATCGTCATTAAGAAGGTCAGAGGGATACAGAAAACCTGAAGTGAAGCATCGGAATCTATAACAAGTGTCACAGGAATGGTTCAAAAAATAGACAGTAGGAGGAGTCAGACTTCATGTACTTAAGTCGGCATTGTGCCTTTTGTATTTAATTCCGATGCAATTTCTGTGTTTCATCGTCAATAAGAAGGTCCAAGGGATACAGTAAACCTGAAGTGAGACATCGGAATCTATAACTAGTGTCACAGGAATGGTTCAAAACATACACAGTAGGAAGAGTCAGTCTTCTTGTATTTAAGTCGGCATTGTGCCTTTTGTATTTCATTCCGTTGCAATTTCTGTGTATCATCATCAATACGAAGGTCCAAGGGATACAGTAAACCTGAAGTGAGGCATCGGAAAATATAACTAATGTCACAGGAATGGTTCAAAACATAGTCAGTAAGAAGAGTCAGGCTTCTAGTACTTAAGTCGGCATGGTGCCTTTTGTATTTAATTCCGATGCAATTTCTGTGTTTCATCGTCAATAAGAAGGTCCAAGATATACATAAAACATATAGTGAAGCATCGGAATCTAAAACTGGTCTCACAGGAAATGTACAAAGCATAGTCAGTAAGAAGAATCAGTCTTCTTGTACTTAAGTCGGCATTGTGCCTTTTCTATTTAATTCCGATGAAATTTCTGTGTTTCGTCGTCAATAAGAAGGTCCAAGGGATACAGTAAACCTGACGTGAAGCATCGGAATCTAATACCGGTCTCACAGGAAAGGTTCAAAGCATAGTGAGTAAGTAGAGCCAGTCATCTTGTATTTGAGTCGGCATTGTGCCTTTTGTATTTAATTCCGATGCACATTCTAAGTTTCATCGTCAATAAGACGGTCAGAGGCATACAGTAAACCTGAAGTGAAGCATCGGAATCTATAACTAGTGTCACAGTAATGGTTAAAGCATTGACAGTAAAAAGAGTCAGTCTTCTTGTACTTAAGTCGGCATTGTGCCTTTTATATTTAATTCCGATGCAATTTCTGTGTTTCATCATCAAGAAGAAGGTCAGAGGGATACAGTAAACCTCAAGTGAAGCATCGGAATCTATAACTAGTGTCACAGGAATGGTTCAAAACATAGACAGTAGGAAGAGTCAGTCTTCTTGTACTTAAGTCGGCATTGTGCCTTTTGTATTTAATTCCAATGCGATTTCTGTGTTCCATCGTCAATAAGAAGGTCCAAGTGATACAGTAAACCTAAAGTGAAGCATCGGAATCTATAACTAGTGTCACAGGAGTGGTTCAAAGCACAGTCAGTAAGATGAATCAGTCTTCTTGTACTTAAGTCAGCATTGTGCCTTTTCTATTTAATTCCGATGCAATTTCTGTGTTTTATCGTCAATACGAAGGTCAGAGGGATACAGTAAACCTGAAGTGAAGCATCGGAATCTATAACTAGTGTCACAGGGACGGTTCAAAACGTAGACAGTATGAAGAGTCAGTCTTCTTGTACTTAATTCGGCATTGTGTCTTTTCTATTTAATTCCGATGCAATTTCTATGTTTCATCGTCAATGAGAATGTCAGAGGGATACAGTAAACCTGAAGTGAAGCATCGGAATCTATAACTAGTGTCACAGGAATGGTTCGAAACATAGACAGTAGGAAGAGTCAGTCTTCTTGTACTTAAATCGGCATTGTGCCTTTTGTATTTAATTAGGATGCAACTTCTGTCTTTCATCGTCAATAAGAATGTCCAAGGGATACAGTGAACCTGAAGTGAGGCATCGGAATCTATAACTAGTGTCACAGGAATGGTTCAAACCATAGACAGTAAGAAGAGTGAGTTTTCTTGTACTTAAGTCGGCATTGTGCCTTTTTTGTTTAATTTCGATGCAATTTCTGTCTTTCATCGTCAATAAGAAGGTCCAAGGGATACAGTACACCTGAAGTTAAGCATCGGAATCTATAACTAGTGTCACAGGAATGGTTCAAATCATTGACAGTAAGAAGAGTCAGTCTTCTTGTACCTAAGTCGGCATTGTGCCTTTTCTATTTAGTTCCGATGCAATTTCTGGGTTTCATCATCAAGAAGAGGGTCAGAGGGATACAGTAAACCTGAAGTGAAACATCAGAATGTATAACTAGTCTCACAGGAATGGTTCAAAACATAGACAGGAGGAAGAGTCAGTCTTCTTGTACTTGAGTTGGCATTGTGCCTTTTGTATTTAATTCCGATGCAATTTCTCTGTTTCATCGTCAATAAGAGGATCAGAGGGATACAGTAAACCTGGAGTGAAGCATCTGAATCTATAACTAGTGCCACAGGAATGGTTCAAAACATTGACAGTAGGAAGAGTCAGTCTTCTTGTACTTAAGTCGGCATTGTGCCTTTTCTATTTAATTCCGATGCAATGTCTGTGTTTCATCGTCAATAAGAAGGTCCAAGGCATACAGTAAAGACACAGTGAAGCATCGGAATCTAAAACAGGTCTCACAGCAAATGTTCAAAACATAGTAAGTAAGAAGAGTCAGTCTTCTTGAACTTAAGTCGGCAATGTGCCTCTTCTATTTAATTCCGATGCAATTTCTGTGTTTTGTCATCAATAAGAAGGTCCAAGCGATACAGTAAACCTGAAGTGAAGCATCAGAATCTAAAACCGGTCTCACTGGAAAGGTTCAAAACATAGAGAGTAAGAAGAGCGAGTCTTCTTGTACTTAAGTCAGCATTGAGCCTTTTCTATTTATTTCCGATGCAATTTCTGTGTTTTATCGTCAATAAGAAGGTCAGAGGGATACAGTAGACTTGAAGTGAAGCATCGGAATCTATAACTAGTGTCACAGGTATGGTTCAAAACGTAGACAGTAGGAAGAGTCAGTCTTCTTGTACTTAAGTCGGCATTGTGATTTTTGTATTTTTTCCGATGCAATTTCTATGTTTCATCGTCAATAAGAAGGTCCAAGGGATACAGCACACATGAAGTGAAGAATCGGAATCTATAATTAGTGTCACAGGAATGGTTCAAATCATTGACAGTAAAAAGAGTCAGTCTTCTTGTACTTATGTCGGCACTGTGCCTTTTCTATCTAATTCCGATGCAATTTCTGTGTTTCATCGTCAATAAGAAGGTTAGAGGGATACAGTATACAATAAGTGAATCATCGGAATCTATAATTAGTGTCACAGGAATGGTTCTAAACATAGACAGTAGGAAGAGTTAGTCTTCTTGTACTTAAGTCGGCAATGTGCCTTTTGTATTTAATTCCGATGCAACTTCTGTGTTTCATCGTCCATAAGAAGGTCCAAGGGATACAGTAAACCAGAAGTGGAGCATCGGAATCTATAACTAGTGACACAGGAATGGTTCAAAACCTGGAGAGTAGGAAGAGTCAGTCTTCTTGTACTTAAGTCAGCATTGTGCCTTTGCTAATTAATAACGATGCACTTTCTCTGTTTCATCGTCAATAAGACGGTCAGAGGCATACAGTAAACCTGAAGTGAAGCATCGGAATCTATAACTAGTGTCACAGTAATGGTTAAAGCATTGACAGTAAAAAGAGTCAGTCTTCTTGTACTTAAGTCGGCATTGTGCCTTTTATATTTAATTCCGATGCAATTTCTGTGTTTCATCATCAAGAAGAAGGTCAGAGGGATACAGTAAACCTCAAGTGAAGCATCGGAATCTATAACTAGTGTCACAGGAATGGTTCAAAACATAGACAGTAGGAAGAGTCAGTCTTCTTGTACTTAAGTCGGCATTGTGCCTTTTGTATTTAATTCCAATGCGATTTCTGTGTTCCATCGTCAATAAGAAGGTCCAAGTGATACAGTAAACCTAAAGTGAAGCATCGGAATCTATAACTAGTGTCACAGGAGTGGTTCAAAACACAGTCAGTAAGATGAATCAGTCTTCTTGTACTTAAGTCAGCATTGTGCCTTTTCTATTTAATTCCGATGCAATTTCTGTGTTTTATCGTCAATACGAAGGTCAGAGGGATACAGTAAACCTGAAGTGAAGCATCGGAATCTATAACTAGTGTCACAGGGACGGTTCAAAACGTAGACAGTATGAAGAGTCAGTCTTCTTGTACTTAATTCGGCATTGTGTCTTTTCTATTTAATTCCGATGCAATATCTATGTTTCATCGTCAATGAGAATGTCAGAGGGATACAGTAAACCTGAAGTGAAGCATCGGAATCTATAACTAGTGTCACAGGAATGGTTCGAAACATAGACAGTAGGAAGAGTCAGTCTTCTTGTACTTAAATCGGCATTGTGCCTTTTGTATTTAATTAGGATGCAACTTCTGTCTTTCATCGTCAATAAGAATGTCCAAGGGATACAGTGAACCTGAAGTGAGGCATCGGAATCTATAACTAGTGTCACAGGAATGGTTCAAACCATAGACAGTAAGAAGAGTGAGTTTTCTTGTACTTAAGTCGGCATTGTGCCTTTTTTGTTTAATTTCGATGCAATTTCTGTCTTTCATCGTCAATAAGAAGGTCCAAGGGATACAGTACACCTGAAGTTAAGCATCGGAATCTATAACTAGTGTCACAGGAATGGTTCAAATCATTGACAGTAAGAAGAGTCAGTCTTCTTGTACCTAAGTCGGCATTGTGCCTTTTCTATTTAGTTCCGATGCAATTTCTGGGTTTCATCATCAAGAAGAGGGTCAGAGGGATACAGTAAACCTGAAGTGAAACATCAGAATGTATAACTAGTCTCACAGGAATGGTTCAAAACATAGACAGGAGGAAGAGTCAGTCTTCTTGTACTTGAGTTGGCATTGTGCCTTTTGTATTTAATTCCGATGCAATTTCTCTGTTTCATCGTCAATAAGAGGATCAGAGGGATACAGTAAACCTGGAGTGAAGCATCTGAATCTATAACTAGTGCCACAGGAATGGTTCAAAACATTGACAGTAGGAAGAGTCAGTCTTCTTGTACTTAAGTCGGCATTGTGCCTTTTCTATTTAATTCCGATGCAATGTCTGTGTTTCATCGTCAATAAGAAGGTCCAAGGCATACAGTAAAGACACAGTGAAGCATCGGAATCTAAAACAGGTCTCACAGCAAATGTTCAAAACATAGTAAGTAAGAAGAGTCAGTCTTCTTGAACTTAAGTCGGCAATGTGCCTCTTCTATTTAATTCCGATGCAATTTCTGTGTTTTGTCATCAATAAGAAGGTCCAAACGATACAGTAAACCTGAAGTGAAGCATCAGAATCTAAAACCGGTCTCACCGGAAAGGTTCAAAACATAGAGAGTAAGAAGAGCGAGTCTTCTTGTACTTAAGTCAGCATTGAGCCTTTTCTATTTATTTCCGATGCAATTTCTGTGTTTTATCGTCAATAAGAAGGTCAGAGGGATACAGTAGACTTGAAGTGAAGCATCGGAATCTATAACTAGTGTCACAGGTATGGTTCAAAACGTAGACAGTAGGAAGAGTCAGTCTTCTTGTACTTAAGTCGGCATTGTGATTTTTGTATTTTTTCCGATGCAATTTCTATGTTTCATCGTCAATAAGAAGGTCCAAGGGATACAGCACACATGAAGTGAAGAATCGGAATCTATAATTAGTGTCACAGGAATGGTTCAAATCATTGACAGTAAAAAGAGTCAGTCTTCTTGTACTTATGTCGGCACTGTGCCTTTTCTATCTAATTCCGATGCAATTTCTGTGTTTCATCGTCAATAAGAAGGTTAGAGGGATACAGTATACAATAAGTGAATCATCGGAATCTATAATTAGTGTCACAGGAATGGTTCTAAACATAGACAGTAGGAAGAGTTAGCCTTCTTGTACTTAAGTCAGCATTGTGCCTTTGCTAATTAATAACGATGCACTTTCTCTGTTTCATCGTCAATGAGAATGTCAGAGGGATACAGTAAACCTGAAGTGAAGCATCGGAATCTATAACTAGTGTCACAGGAATGGTTCGAAACATAGACAGTAGGAAGAGTCAGTCTTCTTGTACTTAAATCGGCATTGTGCCTTTTGTATTTAATTAGGATGCAACTTCTGTCTTTCATCGTCAATAAGAATGTCCAAGGGATACAGTGAACCTGAAGTGAGGCATCGGAATCTATAACTAGTGTCACAGGAATGGTTCAAACCATAGACAGTAAGAAGAGTGAGTTTTCTTGTACTTAAGTCGGCATTGTGCCTTTTTTGTTTAATTTCGATGCAATTTCTGTCTTTCATCGTCAATAAGAAGGTCCAAGGGATACAGTACACCTGAAGTTAAGCATCGGAATCTATAACTAGTGTCACAGGAATGGTTCAAATCATTGACAGTAAGAAGAGTCAGTCTTCTTGTACCTAAGTCGGCATTGTGCCTTTTCTATTTAGTTCCGATGCAATTTCTGGGTTTCATCATCAAGAAGAGGGTCAGAGGGATACAGTAAACCTGAAGTGAAACATCAGAATGTATAACTAGTCTCACAGGAATGGTTCAAAACATAGACAGGAGGAAGAGTCAGTCTTCTTGTACTTGAGTTGGCATTGTGCCTTTTGTATTTAATTCCGATGCAATTTCTCTGTTTCATCGTCAATAAGAGGATCAGAGGGATACAGTAAACCTGGAGTGAAGCATCTGAATCTATAACTAGTGCCACAGGAATGGTTCAAAACATTGACAGTAGGAAGAGTCAGTCTTCTTGTACTTAAGTCGGCATTGTGCCTTTTCTATTTAATTCCGATGCAATGTCTGTGTTTCATCGTCAATAAGAAGGTCCAAGGCATACAGTAAAGACACAGTGAAGCATCGGAATCTAAAACAGGTCTCACAGCAAATGTTCAAAACATAGTAAGTAAGAAGAGTCAGTCTTCTTGAACTTAAGTCGGCAATGTGCCTCTTCTATTTAATTCCGATGCAATTTCTGTGTTTTGTCATCAATAAGAAGGTCCAAACGATACAGTAAACCTGAAGTGAAGCATCAGAATCTAAAACCGGTCTCACTGGAAAGGTTCAAAACATAGAGAGTAAGAAGAGCGAGTCTTCTTGTACTTAAGTCAGCATTGAGCCTTTTCTATTTATTTCCGATGCAATTTCTGTGTTTTATCGTCAATAAGAAGGTCAGAGGGATACAGTAGACTTGAAGTGAAGCATCGGAATCTATAACTAGTGTCACAGGTATGGTTCAAAACGTAGACAGTAGGAAGAGTCAGTCTTCTTGTACTTAAGTCGGCATTGTGATTTTTGTATTTTTTCCGATGCAATTTCTATGTTTCATCGTCAATAAGAAGGTCCAAGGGATACAGCACACATGAAGTGAAGAATCGGAATCTATAATTAGTGTCACAGGAATGGTTCAAATCATTGACAGTAAAAAGAGTCAGTCTTCTTGTACTTATGTCGGCACTGTGCCTTTTCTATCTAATTCCGATGCAATTTCTGTGTTTCATCGTCAATAAGAAGGTTAGAGGGATACAGTATACAATAAGTGAATCATCGGAATCTATAATTAGTGTCACAGGAATGGTTCTAAACATAGACAGTAGGAAGAGTTAGTCTTCTTGTACTTAAGTCGGCAATGTGCCTTTTGTATTTAATTCCGATGCAACTTCTGTGTTTCATCGTCCATAAGAAGGTCCAAGGGATACAGTAAACCAGAAGTGGAGCATCGGAATCTATAACTAGTGACACAGGAATGGTTCAAAACCTGGAGAGTAGGAAGAGTCAGTCTTCTTGTACTTAAGTCAGCATTGTGCCTTTGCTAATTAATAACGATGCACTTTCTCTGTTTCATCGTCAATAAGAATGTCAGTGGGATACAGTAAGCCTGAAGTGAAGCATCGGAATCTATAACTACTGTCACAGGAATGGTTCAAACATAGTCAGTAAGATGAGTCAGCCTTCTTGTACTTAAGTCGGCATGGTGCCCTTTGTATGTAATTCCGATGCAATTTCTGTGTTTCATCGTCAACAAGAAGGTCCAAGGGATACAGTAAACATATAGTGAACCATCGGAATCTAAAACTGGTCTCACAGAAAATGTGCAAAACATAGTCAGTAAGAAGAGTCAGTCCTCTTGTACTTAAATCGGCATTGTGCTTTTTCTATTTAATTCCGATGCAATTTCTGTGTTTCGTCGTCAATAAGAAGGTCCAAGGGATACAGTAAACCTGAAGTGTAGCATCGGAATCTAAAACTGGTCTCACAGGAAAGGTTCAAAACATAGAGATTAAGAAGAGCCAGTCATCGTGTATTTGAGTCGGCATTGTCCCTCTTGTATATAATTCCGATGCAATTTCTAAATTTCATCGTCAATAAGGCGGTCAGAGGTATACAGCAAACCTGAAGTGACGCATCGGAATCTATAACTAGTGTCACAGGAATGGTTAAAAGCATTGACAGTAAGAAGAGTCAGTCATCTTGTACTTAAGTCGGCATTGTGCCTTTCGTATTTAATTCCGATGCAATTTCTGTGTTTCATCGTCAATAAGAAGGTCCATGTGATACAGTAAACCTAAAGTGAAGCATCGGAATCTATAACTAGTGTCACAGGAATGGTTCAAAACATAGTCAGTAAGAAGAGTCAGTCTTCTTGTACTTAAGTCAGCATTGAGCCTTTTCTATTTAATTCCGATGCAATTTCTGTGTTTTATAGTCAATAAGAAGGTCAGAGGGATACAGTGAACCTGAAGTGAGGCATCATAATCTATAACTAGTGTCACAGGAATGGTTCAAAGCATAGACAGTAGGAAGAGTCAGTCTTCTTGTACTTAAGTCGGCATTGTGCCTTTTGTATTTAATTCCGATGCAACTTCTGTGTTTCAACTTCAATAAGAAGGTCCAAGGGATACAGTAAACCTGAAGTGAGGCATCGGAATCTATAACTAGTGGCACAGGAATGGTTCAAAACATAGACAGTAAGAAGAGTCATTCTTCTTGTACTGAAGTCGGCATTGTGCTTTTTGTATTTAATTCCGATGCAATTTCTGTTTTTCATTGTCAATAAGAAGGTCCAAGGTATACAGTAAACCTGAAGTGAAGCATCGGAATCTAATACCGGTCTCACAGGAAAGGTTCAAAGCATAGTCAGTAAGAAGAGACATTCTTCTTGTACTTAAGTCGGCATTGTGCCTTTTCTATTTAATTCCGATGAAATTTCTGTGTTTCGTCGTCAATAAGAAAGTCCAAGGGATACAGTAAACCTGAAGTGAAGCATCGGAATCTAATACCGGTCTCACAGGAAAGGTTCAAAGCATAGTGAGCACGAAGAGCCAGTCATCTTGTATTTGAGTCGGCATTGTGCCTTTTGTATTTAATTCCGATGCAATTTCTGTGTTTCGTCATCAATAAGAAGGTCCAATGGATACAGTAAACCTGAAGTGAAGCATCGGAATCTAAAACCGGTCTCACAGGAAAGGTTCAAAACATAGTGAGTAAGAAGAGTCAGTCATCTTGTTTTTGAGTCGGCATTGTGCCTTTTGTATTTAATTCCGATGCAATTTCAGTGTTTCATCTTCAATAAGAGGGTCCAAGGGATACAGTACACCTGAAGTGAAGCATCGGAATCTATAAAAAGTGTCACAGGAATGGTTCAAATCATAGACAGTAAGAAGAGTCAGTCTTCTTGTACTTAAGTCGGCATTGTGCCTTTTCTGTTTAATTCCGATGCAATTTCTGGGTTTCATCATCAAGAAGTAGGTCAGAGGGATACAGTAAACCTGAAGTGAAGCATCGGAATCTATAACTAGTGTCACAGGAATGGTTCAAAACTCTGACAGTAGGAAGAGTCAGTCTTCTTGTACTTAAGTCGGCATTGTGCCTTTTCTATTTAGTTCCGATGCAATATCTCTGTTTCATTGTCAATAGGAAAGTCAGAGGGATACAGTAAACCTGAAGTGACGCATCGGAATCTATAACAAGTGTCACAGGAATGGTTCAAAACATAGTCAGTAAGAAGAGTCAGTCTTCTTGTACTTAAGTCGGCATGGTGCCTTTTGTATTTAATTCCGATGCAATTTCTGTGTTTCATCGTCAATAAGAAGGTCCAAGGGATACAGTAAACATACAGTGAAGCATCGGAATCTAAAACTGGTCTCATAGGAAATGTTCATAACATAGTAAGTAAGAAGAGTCAGTCTTCTTGTACTTAAGTCGGCAATGTGCCTTTTGTATTTAATTCGGATGCAATTTCTGTGTTTCGTCATCAATGGGAAGGTCCAAGGGATACAGTAAACCTGAAATGAAGCATCGGAATCTAAAACCGGTCTCACTGGAAAGGTTCAAAACATAGAGAGTAAGAAGAGCCAGTCTTCTTGTACTTAAGTCAGCATTGTGCCTTTTCTATTTAATTCCGATGCAATTTCTGTTTTTTATCGTCAATAAGAAGGTCAGAATGATAGAGTAAACTTGAAGCATCGGAATCTATGACTAGTGTCACAGGAATGGTTCAAAACATTGACAGTAGGAAGAGTCAGTCCTCTTGTACTTAAGTCGGCATTGTGCCTTTTGTATTTAATTCCGATACAATTTCTGTGTTTCATCGTCAATAAGAAGGTCCAAGTGATACATTAAACCTAAAGTGAAGCATCGGAATCTATAACTAGTGTCACAGGGATGGTTCAAAACATAGTCAGTAAGAAGAGTCAGTCTTCTTGTACTTAAGTCAGCATTGTGCCATCTCTATTTAATTCCGATGCAATTTCTGTGTCTTATCGCCAATAAGAAGGTCAGAGGGATACAGTAAACTTGAAGTGAAGCATCGGATTTTATAACTAGTGTCACTGGGATGGCTCAAATCATAGACAGTAAGAAGAGTCAGTCTTCTTGTACTTAAGTCGGCATTGTGCCTTTTCTATTTAATTCCGATGCAATCTCTGTGTTTCATCATCAAGAAGAAGGTCAGAGGGATACAGTAAACCTGAAGTGAAGCATAGGAATCTATAACTAGTGTCACAGGAATGGTTCAAATCATAGAAAGTAGGTGGAGTCAGTCATCTTGTACTTGGGTCGGCATTAGTACTTTTGTATTTAATTGGGATGCAATTTCTGTGTTTCATCGTCAATAAGAAGGTCAGAGGGATACAGAAAACCTGAAGTGAAGAATCGGAATCTATAACAAGTGTCACAGGAATGGTTCAAAAAATAGACAGTAGGAGGAGTCAGACTTCTTGTACTTAAGTCGGCATTGTGCCTTTTGTATTTAATTCCGATGCAATTTCTGTGTTTCATCGTCAATCAGAAGGTCCAAGGGATACAGTAAACCTGAAGTGAGACATCGGAATCTATAACTAGTGTCACAGGAATGGTTCAAAACATAGACAGTAGGAAGAGTCAGTCTTCTTGTACTGAAGTCGGCATTGTGCCTTTTGTATTTAATTCCGCTGCAATTTCTGTGTTTCATCATCAATACGAAGGTCCAAGGGATACAGTGAACCTGAAGTGAGGCATCGGAATCTATAACTAGTGTCACAGGAATGGTTCAAAACATAGTCAGTAAGAAGAGTCAGTCTTCTTGTACTTAAGTCAGCATTGTGCCTTTTCTATTTAATTCTGATGCAATTTCTGTGTTTCATCGTCAATAAGAAGGTCCAAGGGATACAGCACACCTGAAGTGAAGAATCGGACTCTATAAGTAGTGTCACAGGAATGGTTCAAATCATAGACAGTGAGAAGAGTCAAGCTTCTATTACTTATGTCGGCATTGTGCCTTTTCCATTTAAATCCGATGCAATTTCTGTGTTTCATCGTCAATAAGAAGGTCAGAGGGATACAGTAAACCTGAGGTGAATCATCGGAATCTATAATTAGTGTCACAGGAATGGTTCTAAACATAGACAGTAGGAAGAGTCAGTCTTCTTGTATTTGTGTCGGCATTGTGCCTTTTGTATTTACTTCCGATGCAATTTCTGTTTTTCATCGTCAATAAGAAGGTCAGAGGGATACAGTAAACCTGAAGTGAAGCATCGGAATCTATAACTAGTGTCACAGGAATTGTTCAAAACATAGACAGTGGGAAGAGTCAGTCTTCTTGTACTTAATTCGGCATTGTGCCTTTTCTATTTAATTCCGATGCAATTTCTATGTTTCATCGTCAATAAGAAGGTCAGAGGGATACAGTAAACCTGATGTGAAGCATCGGAATCTATAACTAGTGTCACAGGAATGGTTCAAAACATAGACAGTAGGAAGAGTCAGTCTTCTTGTACTTAAGTCGGCATTGTGCCTTTTGTATTTAATTCCGATGCAACTTCTGTTTCATCGTCAATAAGAAGGTCCAAGGGATACAGTAAACCTGAAGTGAGGCATCGGAATCTATTACTACTGTCACAGGAATGGTTCAAAACATAGACAGTAAGAAGAGTCAGTCTTCTTGTACATAAGTCAGCATTGTGCCTTTTCTACTAATTTCCGATGCAATTTCTGTGTTTCATCGTCAGTAAGAGGGTCAGAGGGATACAGTAAACCTGAAGTGAGGCATCAGAATCTATAACTAGTGTCACAGGAATGGTTCAAAACATAGACAGTAAGAAGAGTCAGTCTACTTGTACTTAAGTCGGCATTGTGCCTTTTGTATTTAATTCCGATGCAATTTCTGTGTTTCATCGTCAATAAGAAGGTCCAAGGGATACAGCACACCTGAAGTGAAGAATCGGACTCTATAAGTAGTGTCACAGGAATAGTTCAAATCATAGACAGTGAGATGAGTCAAGCTTCTAGTACTTATGTCGGCATTGTGCCTTTTCTATTTAAATCCGATGCAATTTCTGTGTTTCATCGTCAATAAGAAGGTCAGAGGGATACAGTAAACCTGAGGTGAATCATCGGAATCTATAACTAGTGTTACAGGATTGGTTCAAAACATAGACAGTAGGAAGAGTCAGTCTTCTTGTACTTGAGTCGGCATTGTGATTTTTGTATTTAATTCCGATGCAATTTTTGTGTTTCATCGTCAATAAGAGGGTATGAGGAATACAGTGAACCTGAAATGAGGCATCAGAATCTATAACTAGTGTCACAGGAATGGTTCAAACATAGACAGTAGGAAGAGTCAGTCTTCTTGTACTTGCGTCGGCATTGTGCCCTTTGTATTTAATTCCGATGCAACTTCTGTGTTTCTTCTTCAATAAGAAGGTCCAAGGGATACAGTAAACCTGAAGTGAGGCATCGGAATATATAACTAGTGTCACAGGAATGGTTCAAAACATAGACAGTAAGAAGAGTCAGTCTTCTTGTACTTAAGTCAGCACTGTGCCTTTTCTATTTAATTCCGATGCAATTTCTGTGTTTCATCGTCAATAAGAAGGCCAGAGGGATACAGTAAACCTTAAGTGAAGCATCGGAATCTATAACTAGTGTCACAGGGATGGTTCAAAACGTAGACAGTAGCAAGAGTCAGTCTTCTTGTACTGACGTCGGCATTGTCCCTTTTCTATTTAATTCCGATGCAATTTCTGTGATTCATCGTCAATAAGAAGGTCAGAGGGATACAGTAAAACTGAAGTGAAGCATCAGAATCTATAACTAGTGTCACAGGAATGGTTAAAAACATAGACAGTAAGAAGAGTCAGTCTTCTTGTACTTAAGTCAGCATTGTGCCTTTTCTATTTAATTCCGTTGCAATTTCTGTGTTTCATCGTCAATAAGAAGGACAGAGGGATACAGTAAACCTGAAGTGAAGCATCAGAATCTATAACTAGTGTCACAGGGATGGTTCAAAACGTAGACAGTAGCAAGAGTCAGTCTTCTTGTACTGACGTCGGCATTGTACCTTTTCTATTTAATTCCCATGCAATTTCTGTCTTTCATCGTCAATAAGAAGGTGCAAGGGATACAGTAAACCTGAGGTGAGGCATCGGAATCTATAACTAGTGTTACAGGAATGGTTCAAAACATAGACAGTAGGAAGAGACAGTCTTCTTGTACTTAAGTCGGCATTGTGCCTTTTGTATTTAATTCCGATGCAATTTCTGTGTTTCAGCGTCAATAAGAAGCTCAGAGGGATACAGTAAAACTGAAGTGAAGCATCAGAATCTATAACTAGTGTCATAGGAATGGTTCAAAACACAGACAGTAAGAAGAGTCAGTCTACTTGTACTTAAGTCGGCATTCTGCCTTTTGTATTTAATCCCGATGCAATTTCTGTGCTTCATCGTCATTACGAAGGACCAAGGGATACAGTACACCTGAAGTGAAGCATCGGAATCTATAACTAGTGTCACAGGAATGGTTCAAATCATAAACAGTAAGAAGAGTCAGTCTCCTTGTACTTAAGTCGGCATTGTGCCTTTTCTATTTGATTCCGATGAAATTTCTGTGTTTCGTCGTCAATAAGAAGGTCCAAGGGATACAGTAAACCTGAAGTGAAGCATCGGAATCTAATACCGGTCTCACAGGAAAGGTTCAAAGCATAGTGAGTAAGAAGAGCCAGTCATCTTGTATTTGCTCGGAATTGTGCCTTTTGTATTTAATTCCGATGCAATTTCTGTGTTTCATCGTCAATAAGAAGGTCAGAGGGATACAGTAAAACAGAAGTGAAGCATCAGAATCTATAACTAGTGTCACAGGAATGGTTCAAAATATAGACAGTAAGAAGAGTCAGTCTACTTGTACTTAAGTCGGCATTGTGCTTTTTGTATTTAATCCCGATACAATTTCTGTGTTTCATCGTCAATACGAAGGGCCATGGGATACAGTACACCTGAAGTGAAGCAACGGAATCTATAACTAGTGTCACAGAAATGGTTCAAATCATAGACAGTAAGAAGAGTCAGTCTTCTTGTACTTAAGTCGGCATTGTGCCTTTTCTATTTAATTCCGAGTCAATTTCTGTGTTTCATCGTCAATAAGTAGGTCCAAGATATACAGTAAACATATAGTGAAGCATCGGAATCTAAAACTGGTCTCACAGGAAATGCTCAAAGCATAGTCAGTAAGATGAGTCAGTCTTCTAGTACGTAAGTCGGCATTGTGCCTTTTCTATTAAATTCCGACGAAATTTCTGTGTTTCGTCGTCACTAAGAAGGTCCAAGGGATACAGTAAACCTTAAGTGAAGCATCGGAATCTATAACTAGTGTCACAGGAATGGTTCAAAACATAGACAGTAGGAAGAGACAGTCTTCTTGTACTTAAGTCGGCATTGTGACTTTTGTATTTAATTGCGATGCAATTTCTGTGTTTCATCGTCAATAAGAAGGTCAGAGGGATACAGTAAAACTGAAGTGAAGCATCAGAATCTATAACTAGTGTCACAGGAATGGTTCAAAACATAGACAGTAAGAAGAGTCAGTCTACTTGTACTTAAGTTGGCATTGTGCCTTTTGTATTTAATCCCGATGCAATTTCTGTGTATCATCGTCAATAAGAAGGTCCAAGGGATACAGTACACCTGAAGTGAAGCATCGGAATCTATTACTAGTGTCACAGGAATGGTTCAAATCATAGACAGTGAGATGAGTCAAGCTTCTAGTACTTATGTCGGCATTGTGCCTTTTCTATTTAAATCCGATGCAATTTCTGTGTTTCATCGTCAATAAGAAGGTCAGAGGGATACAGTAAACCTGAGGTGAATCATCGGAATCTATAACTAGTGTTACAGGATTGGTTCAAAACATAGACAGTAGGAAGAGTCAGTCTTCTTGTACTTGAGTCGGCATTGTGATTTTTGTATTTAATTCCGATGCAATTTTTGGGTTTCATCGTCAATAAGAGGGTCAGAGGAATACAGTGAACCTGAAATGAGGCATCAGAATCTATAACTAGTGTCACAGGAATGGTTCAAACATAGACAGTAGGAAGAGTCAGTCTTCTTGTACTTGAGTCGGCATTGTGCCTTTTGTATTTAATTCCGATGCAACTTCTGTGTTTCTTCTTCAATAAGAAGGTCCAAGGGATACAGTAAACCTGAAGTGAGGCATCGGAATATATAACTAGTGTCACAGGAATGGTTCAAAACATAGACAGTAAGAAGAGTCAGTCTTCTTGTACTTAAGTCAGCATTGTGCCTTTTCTATTTAATTCCGATGCTATTTCTGTGTTTCATCGTCAATAAGAAGGCCAGAGGGATACAGTAAACCTTAAGTGAAGCATCGGAATCTATAACTAGTGTCACAGGGATGGTTCAAAACGTAGACAGTAGCAAGAGTCAGTCTTCTTGTACTGACGTCGGCATTGTCCCTTTTCTATTTAATTCCGATGCAATTTCTGTCTTTCATCGTCAATAAGAAGGTGCAAGGGATACAGTAAACCTAAGGCGAAGCATCGGAATCTATAACTAGTGTCACAGGAATGGTTCAAAACATAGACAGTAGGAAGAGACAGTCTTCTTGTACTTAAGTCGGCATTGTGCCTTTTGTATTTAATTCCGGTGCAATTTCTGTGTTTCACCATCAATAAGAAGGTCCAAGGGATACAGTAAACCTGAAGTGAAGCATCGGAATCTAATACCGGTCTCACAGGAAATGTTCAAAGCATAGTGAGTAAAAACAGCCAGTCATCTTGTATTTGAGTCGGAATTGTGCCTTTTGTATTTAATTCCGATGCAATTTCTAAGTTTCATCGTCAGTAAGAAGGTCAGGGGGATACAGTAAACCTGAAGTGGAGCATCGGAATCGATAACTAGTGTCACAGGAATGGTTCAAAACATAGACTGTAAGAAGAGTCAGTCTTCTTGTACTTAAGTCAGCATTGTGCCTTTTCTATTTAATTCCGATGCAATTTCTGTGTTTCATCGTCAATAAGACGAACAGAGGGATACAGTAAACCTGAAGTGAAGCATCGGAATCAATAACTAGTGTCACAGGGATGGTTCAAAACGTAGACAGTAGGAAGAGTCAGTCTTCTTGTACTGAAGTCGGCATTGTGCCTTTTCTATTTAATTCCGATGCAATTTCTGTCTTTCATCGTTTAATAAGAAGGTGCAAGGGATACAGTAAACCTGAAGTATGGCGTCGGAATCTGTAACTAGTGTCACAGGAATGGTTCAAAACATAGACAGTAGAAAGAGACAGTCTTCTTGTACTTAAGTCGGCATTGTGACTTTTGTATTTAATTCCGATGCAATTTCTGTGATTCATCGTCAATAAGAAGGTCAGAGGGATACAGTAAAACTGAAGTGAAGCATCAGAATCTATAACTAGTGTCACAGGAATGGTTAAAAACATAGACAGTAAGAAGAGTCAGTCTTCTTGTACTTAAGTCAGCATTGTGCCTTTTCTATTTAATTCCGATGCAATTTCTGTGTTTCATCGTCAATAAGAAGGACAGAGGGATACAGTAAACCTGAAGTGAAGCATCGGAATCTATAACTAGTGTCACAGGGATGGTTCAAAACGTAGACAGTAGCAAGAGTCAGTCTTCTTTTACTGACGTCGGCATTGTACCTTTTCTATTTAATTCCCATGCAATTTCTGTCTTTCATCGTCAATAAGAAGGTGCAAGGGATACAGTAAACCTGAGGTGAGGCATCGGAATCTATAACTAGTGTTACAGGAATGGTTCAAAGCATAGACAGTAGGAAGAGACAGTCTTCTTGTACATAAGTCGGCATTGTGCCTTTTGTATTTAATTCCGATGCAATTTCTGTGTTTCAGCGTCAATAAGAAGGTCAGAGGGATACAGTAAAACTGAAGTGAAGCATCAGAATCTATAACTAGTGTCATAGGAATGGTTCAAAACACAGACAGTAAGAAGAGTCAGTCTACTTGTACTTAAGTCGGCATTCTGCCTTTTGTATTTAATCCCGATGCAATTTCTGTGCTTCATCGTCATTACGAAGGCCCAAGGGATACAGTACACGTGAAGTGAAGCATCGGAATCTATAACTAGTGTCACAGGAATGGTTTAAATCATAAACAGTAAGAAGAGTCAGTCTCCTTGTACTTAAGTCGGCATTGTGCCTTTTCTATTTGATTCCGATGAAATTTCTGTGTTTCGTCGTCAATAAGAAGGTCCAATGGTTACAGTAAACCTGAAGTGAAGCATCGGAATCTAATACCGGTCTCACAGGAAAGGTTCAAAGCATAGTGAGTAAGAAGAGCCAGTCATCTTGTATTTGAGTCGGAATTGTGCCTTTTGTATTTAATTCCGATGCAATTTCTAAGTTTCATCGGCAATAAGAAGGTCAGGGGGATACAGTGAACCTGAAGTGGATCATCGGAATCTATAACTAGTGTCACACGAATGGTTCAAAACATAGACAGTAAGAAGAGTCAGTCTTCTTGTACTTAAGTCAGCATTGTGCCTTTTCTATTTAATTCCGATGCAATTTCTGTGTTTCATCGTCAATAAGAAGGACAGAGGGATACAGTAAACCTGAAGTGAAGTATCGGAATCTATAACTAGTGTCGCAGGGATGGTTCAAAACGTAGACAGTAGGAAGAGTCAGTCTTCTTGTACTGAAGTCGGCATTGTGCCTTTCCTATTTAATTCCGATGCAATTTCTGTCCTTCATCGTTTAATGAGAAGGTGCAAGGGATACAGTAAACCTGAAGTGAGGCATCGGAATCTGTAACTGGTGTCACAGGAATGGTTCAAAACATAGACAGTAGAAAGAGACAGTCTTCTTGTACTTAAGTCGGCACTCTGACTTTTGTATTTAATTCCGATGCAATTTCTGTGTTTCTTCGTCAATAAGAAGGTCAGAGGGATACAGTAAAACAGAAGTGAAGCATCAGAATCTATAACTAGTGTCACAGGAATGGTTCAAAACATAGACAGTAAGAAGAGTCAGTCTACTTGTACTTAAGTCGGCATTGTGCCTTTTGTATTTAATCCCGATACAATTTCTGTGTTTCATCGTCAATACGAAGGGCCATGGGATACAGTACACCTGAAGTGAAGCAACGGAATCTATAACTAGTGTCACAGAAATGGTTCAAATCATAGACAGTAAGAAGAGTCAGTCTTCTTGTACTTAAGTCGGCATTGTGCCTTTTCTTTTTAATTCCAATGCAATTTCTGTGTTTCATCGTCAATAAGTAGGTCCAAGATATACAGTAAACATATAGTGAAGCATCGGAATCTAAAACTGGTCTCACAGGAAATGCTCAAAGCATAGTCAGTAAGATAAGTCAGTCTTCTAGTACGTAAGTCGGCATTGTGCCTTTTCTATTTAATTCCGACGAAATTTCTGTGTTTCGTCGTCACTAAGAAGGTCCAAGGGATACAGTAAACCTGAAGTGAAGCATCGGAATCTATAACTAGTGTCACAGGAATGGTTCAAAACATAGACAGTAGGAAGGGACAGTCTTCTTGTACTTAAGTCGGCATTGTGACTTTTGTATTTAATTGCGATGCAATTTCTGTGTTTCATCGTCAATAAGAAGGTCAGAGGGATACAGTTAACCTGAAGTGAAGCATCGGAATGTATAACTAGTGTCACAGGAATGGTTCAAAGCATAGACAGTAGGAAGAGTCAGTCTTCTTGTACTTTAGTCGGCATTGTGCCATTTGTATTTAATTCCGATGCAATTTCTGTGTTTCATCGTCAATAAGAAGGTCAGAGGGATACAGTAAACCTGAAGTGAACCATCGGAATCTATAACTAGTGTCACAGGTATGGTTCAAAACATTGACAGTAGGAAGAGTGAGTCTTCTTGTACTTATGTCGGCATTGTGCCATTTCTATTTAATTCCGATGCAATTTCTCTGTTTCATCGTCAATAAGAAAGTCAGAGGGATACAGTAAACCTGAAGTGAAGCATCGGAATCTATAACAAGTGTCACAGGAATGTTTCAAATCATAGTCAGTAAGAAGAGTCAGTCTTCTTGTACTTAAGTCGGCATGGTGCCTTTTGTATTTAATCCCGATGCAATTTCTGTGTTTCATCGTCAATAAGAAGGTCCAAGGGATACAGTACACCTGAAATGAAGCATCGGAATCTATTACTAGTGTCACAGGAATGGTTCAAATCATAGACAGTGAGATGAGTCAAGCTTCTTGTACTTATGTCGGCATTGTGCCTTTTCTATTTAAATCCGATGCAATTTCTGTGTTTCATCGTCAATAAGAAGGACAGAGGGATACAGTAAACCTGAAGTGAAGTATCGGAATCTATAACTAGTGTCGCAGGGATGGTTCAAATCATAGACTGTAGGAAGAGTCAGTCTTCTTGTACTTGAGTCGGCATTGTGCCTTTTCTATTTAATTCCGATGCAATTTCTGGGTTTCATCAACAAGAAGTAGGTAAAAGGGATACAGTAAACCTGTAGTGAAGCATCGGAATGTATAACTAGTGTCACAGGAATGGTTCAAAACATAGACAGTAAGAAGAGTCAGTCTTCTTGTACTTAAGTCAGCATTGTGCCTTTTCTATTTAATTCCGATGCAATTTCTGTGTTTCATCGTCAATAAGAAGGACAGAGGGATACAGTAAACCTGAAGTGAAGCATCGGAATCTATAACTAGTGTCGCAGGGATGGTTCAAAACGTAGACAGTTGGAAGAGTCAGCCTTCTTGTACTGAAGTCGCCATTGTGCCTTTTCTATTTCATTCCGATGCAATTTCTGTCCTTCATCGTTTAATGAGAAGGTGCAAGGGATACAGTAAACCTGAAGTGAACCATCGGAATCTATAACTAGTGTCACAGGTATGGTTCAAAACATTGACAGTAGGAAGAGTGGGTCTTCTTGTACTTATGTCGGCATTGTGCCTTTTCTATTTAATTCCGATGCAATTTCTCTGTTTCATCGTCAATAAGAAAGTCAGAGGGATACAGTAAACCTGAAGTGAAGCATCGGAATCTATAACAAGTGTCACAGGAATGTTTCAAAACATAGTCAGTAAGAAGAGTCAGTCTTCTTGTACTTAAGTCGGCATGGTGCCTTTTGTATTTAATCCCGATGCAATTTCTGTGTTTCATCGTCAATAAGAAGGTCCAAGGGATACAGTACACCTGACGTGAAGCATCGGAATCTGTTACTAGTGTCACAGGAATGGTTCAAATCATAGACAGTAGGAAGAGTCAGTCTACTTGTACTTGAGTCGGCATTGTTCCTTTTCTATTTAATTCCGATGCAATTTCTGGGTTTCATCATCAAGAAGTATGTCAAAGGGATACAGTAATCCTGAAGTGAAGCATCGGAATGTATAACTAGTGTCACAGGAATGGTTCAAAGCATAGACAGTAGGAAGAGTCAGTCTTCTTGTACTTTAGTCGGCATTGTGCCTTTTGTATTTAATTCCAATGCAATTTCTGTGTTTCATCGTCAATAAGAAGGTCAGAGGGTTACAGTAAACCTGAAGTGAACCATCGGAATCTATAACTAGTGTCACAGGTATGGTTCAAGTCATTGACAGTAGGAAGAGTGAGTCTTCTTGTACTTATGTCGGCATTGTGCCTTTTCTATTTAATTCCGATGCAATTTCTCTGTTTCATCGTCAATAAGAATGTCAGAGGGATACAGTAAACCTGGAGTGAAGCATCGAAATCTATAACAAGTGTCACAGGAATGTTTCAAAGCATAGTCAGTAAGAAGAGTCAGTCTTCTTGTACTTAAGTCGGCATGGTGCCTTTTGTATTTAATTCCGATGCAATTTCTGTGTTTCATCGTCAATAAGAAGGTCCAAGGGATGCTGTAAACATACAGTGAAGCATCGGAATCTAAAACTGGTCTCACAGGAAATGTTCAAAACATAGTAAGTAAGAAGAGTCAGTCTTCTTGTACTTAAGTCGGCAATGTGCCTTTTCTATTTAATTCCGATGAAATTTCTGTGTTTCGTCGTAAATAAGAAGGTCCAAGGGATACAGTAAACCTCGAGTGAAGCATCGGAATCTAAAACCGGTCTCACAGGAAAGGTTTAAAACATAGAGAGTAAGAAGAGCCAGACTTCTTGTACTTAAGTCAGCATTGTGCCTTTTCCATTTAATTCCGATGCAATTTCTGTGTTTTATCGTCAATAAGAAGGTCAGAGGGATACAGTAACCTTGAAGTGAAGCTTCGGAATCTATAACTAGTGTCACAGAAATGGTTCAAAACGTTGACAGTTGGAAGAGTCAGTCTTCTTGTGCTTAAGTCGGCATTGTGCCTTTTGTATTTAATTCCGATGCAATTTCTAAGTTTCATCGTCAATACGAAGGTCAGTGGGATACAGTAAACCTGAAGTGAAGCATCGGAATGTATAACTAGTGTCACAGGAATGGTTCAAACCATAGACAGTACTAAGAGTCAGTCTTCTTGTACTTTAGTCGGCATTGTGCCTTTTGTATTTAATTCCGATGCAATTTCTGTGTTTCATCGTCGATAAGAAGGTCAGAGGGATACAGTAAACCTGAAGTGAACCATCGGAATCTATAACTAGTGTCACAGGAATGTTTCAAGACATAGTCAGTAAGAAGAGTCAGTCTTCTTGTACTAAAGTCGGCATGGTGCCGTTTGTATTTAATTCCGATGCAATTTCTGTGTTTCATCGTCAATAAGAAGGTCCAAGGGATACTGTAAACATACAGTGAAGCATCGGATTCTAAAACTGGTCTCACAGGAAATGTTCAAAACATAGTAAGTAAGAAGAGTCAGTCTTCTAGCACTTAAGTCGGCAATGTGCCTTTTCTATTTAATTCCGATGCAATTTCTGTGTTTCGTCGTCAATAAGAAGGTCAGAGAGATACAGTAAATCTGAAGTGAGGCATCAGAATCTACAACTAGTGTCACTGGAATGGTTCAAAACATAGACAATAAGGAAAGACAGTCAAATTGTACTTAAGTCGGCATTGTGCCTTTTGTATTTAATTCCGATGCAATTTCTGTGTTTCATCGTCAGTAAGAAGGTCCAAGGGATACAGCACATCTGAAGTGTAGAATCGGAATCTATAACTAGTGTCACAGGAATGGTTCAAATCATAGACAGTAAGAAGAGTCAGTCTTCTTGTACATATGTCGGCATTGTGCCTTTTCTACTTAATTCCGATGCAATTTCTGTGTTTCATCGTCAATAAGAAGGTTAGAGGGATACAGTAATCATGAAGTGAATCATCGGAATCTCTAATTAGTGTCACAGGAATGGTTGTAATCATAGACAGTAGGTAGAGTCAGTCTTCTTGTACTTGAGTCGGCATTGTGCCTTTTGTATTTACTTCCGATGCAATTTCTGTTTTTCATCGTCAATAAGAAGGTCCAAGAGAAACAGTAAACCTGAAATGAAGCATCGGAATCTATAACTAGTGTCACAGGAATTGTTCAAAACATAGACAGTAGGAAGAATCAGTCTTCTTGTACTTAATTCGGCATTGTGCCTTTTCTATTTAATTCCGATGCAATTTCTATGTTTCATCGTCAATAAGAAAGTCAAAGGGACACAGTAAACCTGATGTGAAGCATCGGAATCTATAACTAGTGTCACAGGAATGGATCAAAACATAGACAGTAGGAAGAGTCAGTCTTCTCGTACTTAAGTCGGCATTGTGCCTTTTCTATTTCATTCCGATGCTACTTCTGTGTTTCATCGTCAATAAGAAGGTCCAAGGGATAGAGTAAACCTGAAGTGAGGCATCGGAATCTATTATTACTGTCACAGGAATGGTTCAAAACATAGACAGTAACAAGAGTCAGTTTTCATGTACTTAAGTCGGCATTGTGCCTTTTCTGTTTAATTCCGATGCAATTTCTGTCTTTCATCGCCAATAAGAAGGTCCAAGGGATACAGTAAACCTGAAGTGTGGCATCGGAACCTATAACTACTGTCACAGGAATGGTTCAAAACATAGACAGTAGGAAGAGACAGTCTTCTTGTACTTAAGTCGGCAATGTACCTTTTGTATTTAATTCCGATACAAATTCTGTGTTTCATCGTCAATAAGACGGTCAAAGGGATACAGTAAAACTGAAGTGAAGCATCAGAATCTATAACTAGTGTCACAGGAATGGTTCTAAACATAGACAGTAAGAATAGTCAGACTACTTGTACTTAAGTCGGCATTGTGCCTTTTGTATTTAATCCCGATGCAATTTCTGTGTTTCATCGTAATGAGAAGGTCCAAGGGATACAGTACACCTGAAGTGAAGCATCGGAATCTATAACTAGTGTGACGGGAATGGTTCAAATCATAGACAGTAAGATGAGTCAGTCTTCTTGTACTTAAGTCGGCATTGTGCCCATTCTATTTACTTCCGATGCAATATCTGTATTTCATCATCAAGAAGTAGGTCAGAGTGATACAGTAAACCTGAAGTGAAGCATCGGAATGTATAACTAGTGCAACAGGAATGGTTCAAAACATTGACAGTAGGAAGAGACAGTCTTCTAGTACTTAATTCGGCATTGTGCATTTTCTATTTAATTCCGATGCAATTTCTCTGTTTCATCGTCAATAAGATAGTCAGAGGGATACAGTAAACCTGAAGTGAAGCATCGTAATCTATAACAAGTGTCACAGGAATGGTACAAAAAAAAGACAGTAGGAAGAGTCAGTCTTCTTGTACTTAAGTCGGCATTGTGCCTTTTTTATTTAATTCCGATGCAATTTCTGTGTTTCATTGTCAATAAGAAGTTCAGAGGGATACAGTAAACCTGAAGTGAGGCATCGGAATCGATAACTAGTGTCACAGGAATGGTTCAAAACATAGACAGTAGGAAGAGTCAGTCTTCTTGTACCTAAGTCTGCATTGTGCCGTTTGTATTTAATTCCGATGCAATTTCTGTGTTTCGTCGTCAATAAGAAGGTCCAAGGGATACAGTAAACCTGAAGTGAAGCATCGGAATCTAAAACCGGTCTCACAGGAAAGGTTCAAAGCATAGAGAGTAAGAAGAGCCGTTCATCTTGTATTTGAGTCGGCATTGTGCCTTTTGTATTTAATTCCGATGCATTTTCTGTGTTTCATCGTCAATAAGAAAGTCCAAGGGATACAGCAAACCTAAAGTGAAGCATCGGAACCTAAAACTAGTGTCACAGGAATATTTCAGAACATAGTCAGTAAGAAGAGTCAGTCTTCTTGTACTGAAGTCGGCATTGTGCCTTTTCTACATAATTCCGATGCAATTTCTGTGTTTTATCGTCAATACGAACGTCAGAGGGATACAGTAAACCTGAAGTGAAGCGTCGGAATCTATAACTATTGTCACAGGGATGGTTCAAAACATAGACAGTAGGTAGACTCCTTCTTCATGTACTTGAGTCGGCATTGTGCCTCCTGTATTTAATTCCGATGCTTTTTCTGAGTTTCATCGTCAATAAGAAGGTCCAAGGGATACAGCAAACCTAAAGTGAAGCATCGGAACCTAAAACTAGTGTCACAGAAATGGTTCAGAACATAGTCAGGAAGAAGTGTCAGTCTTCTTGTAATGAAGTCGGCATTGTGCCTTTTCTATTTAATTCCGATGCAGTTTCTGTGTTTTATCGTCAATAAGAATGTCAGAGGGATACAGTAAACCTGAAGTGAAGCATCAGAATCTTTAACTAGTGTCACAGGAATGGTTCAAAGCATAGACAGTTAGAAGAGTCTGTCTACTTGTACTTAAGTCGGCATTGTGCCTTTTGTATTTAACTCCGATGCAATTTCTGTGTTTCATCGTCAATAACAAGGGCCAAGGGATACAGCACACCTGAAGTGAAGAATCTGAATCTATAACTAGTGTCACAGGAATGGTTCAAATCATAGACAGTAGGAAGAGTCACTCTTCTTGTACTTGAGTTGGCATTGTGCCTTTTGTATTTAGGTCCGATGCAATATCTGTTTTTCATTGTCAATAATAAGGTCAGAGGGATACAGTAAACCTGAAGTGAAGTATCGGAATCCATAACTAGTGTCACAGGAATTGTTCAAAACATAGACAGTAAGAAGAGTCAGTTTTCTTGTACGTAAGTTGGCATTGTGCATTTTCTGTTAAATTCCGATGCAATTTCTGTGTTTCATCGTCAATAAGAAGGTCTAAGGGATGCAGTACACCTGAAGTGAAGCATCGGAATCTATAACTAGTTTTACGGGAATGGTTCAAAACATAGACAGTAAGAAGAGTCAGTCTTCTTGTACTTAAGTCGGCATTGTGCCTTTTCTGTTTATTTCCGATGCAATTGCTGTGTTTCATTGTCCATAAGAACGTCAGAGGGATACAGTAAAACTGAAGTGAAGCATCGGAATCTATAAGTGGTGTCACAGGAATGGTTCAAAACATAGTCAGTAAGAAGAGTCAGACTTCTTGTACTTAAGTCGGCATTGTGCCTTTCGTATTTAATTCCGATGGCATTTCGGTGTTTCATCGTCAATAAGAAGGTCCAGGGGATACAGTACACCTGATGTGAAGCATCGGACTCTACAACTAGTGTCACAGGAATGGTTCAAATCATAGACAGTAAGAAGAGCAAGTCTTCTTATGCTTAAGTCGGCATTGTGCCTTTTGTATTTAATTCGGATGCAATTTCTGTGTTTCATTGTCAATAAGGAGGTCCAAGAGATACTGTAATCATATAGTGAAGCAACGGATCCTAAACCTGGTATCACAGGAAATGTTCAAAACATAGTCAGTAAGAGGAGTCATTCTCCTGGTACTCAAGTCGGCATTGTGCCTTTTGTATTTAATGCCGATGCAATTTATGTGTTTCATCGTCAATAAGAAGGTCAGAGGGTTACAGTAAACCTGAAGTAAAGCATTGGAATCTAAAACCGGTCTCACAGGAAAGGTTCAATACAAAGAGAGTAAGAAGAGCCAAATATCTTGTATTTGAGTCCGCATTGTGAATTTTGTATTTAATTCCGATGCGATTTCTGTGTTTCATCGTCAATAAGATGATCAGAGGGATACAGTAAACCTGAAGTGAAGCATCGGAATCTATTACTAGAGTCACAGGAATGGATCAAAACATAATCAGTAAGAAGGGTCAGTCTTCTTGTACTTAAGTCGGCATTGTGCCTTTTCTATTTAATTCCGATGCAATTTCTGTGTTTTATCGTCAGTAAGAAGGTCAGAAGGGATACAGTAAACCTGAAGTGAAACTTTGGAATCTGTAACTAGCGTCACAGGGATGGTTCAAAACGTAGACAGTAGGAAGAGTCAGTCTTCTTGTACTTATGTCGGCATTGTGCCATTTGTATTTAATTCCGATGCAATTTCTGTGGTTAATCGTCAATAAGAAGGTCCAAGGGATACAGTACACCTGAAGTGAATCATCGGAATTTATAACTAGTGTCACAGGAATGGTTTAAATCATAGACAGTAAGAAGTGTCAGTCTTCTTGTACTTAAGTCGGCATTGTGCCTTTTCTATTTCATTCCGATGAAATTTCTGTGTTTCATCGTCAATAAGAAGGTCAGAGGGATACAGTAAACCTGAAGAGAAGCATCGGAATCTATAACTAGTGTCACAGGAATGGTACAAACATAGACAGTAGGAAGAGTCAGTCATCCTGTACTTGAGTCGGCATTGTGCGTTTTGTATTTAATTCCGATGCAATTTCTGTGTTTCATCGTCAATAAGAAGGTCAGAGGGATACTGTAATCCTGAAGTGAAGCATCGGAATCTATTAGTGTCACAGGAATGGTTCAAAACATAGTCAGTAAGAAGAGTCAGTCTTCTAGTACTTAAGTCGGCATTGTGCCTTTTGTGTTTAATTCCGATGCATTTTCTGTGTTTCATCGTCAATAAGAGGGTCAGAGGGATACAGTAAACCTGAAGTGAAGCATCATAATCTGTAACTAGAGTCACAGTAATGGTTCAAAACATAGACAGTAAGAAGAGTCAGTCTACTTGTACTTAAGTCGGCATTGTGCCTTTTGTATTTAATTCCGATGCAATTTTTGTGTTTCATCGTCAATAAGATGGTCAGAGGTATACAGTACACCTGAAGTGAAGCATCGGAATCTATAACTAGTGTCACAGGAATGGTTCAAATCATAGACAGTAAGAAGAGTCAGTCTTCTTGTACTTAAGTCGGCATTGTGCCTTTTCTATTTGATTCCGATGCAATTTCTGTGTTTCATCGGCAATATGAAGGTCAGATGGATGCAGTAAACCTGAAGTGAAGCATCGGAATCTATAACTAGTGTCACAGGAATGGTTCAAAACATAGTCAGTAAGAAGAGTTAGTCTTCTTGTACTTAAGTCGGCATTGTGCCTTTTGTATTTATTTCCGATTCAATTTCTGTGTTTCATCGTCAATAAGAAGGTCCAAGGGATACAGTAAACCTGGAGTGAAGCATCGGAATCTATAACTAGTGTCACAGGGACGGTTCAAAACATAGTAAGATGAGTCAGTATTCTTGTACTTAAGTCGGCATTGTGCCTTTTCTATTTAATTCCGATGCCATTTCTGTGTTTCATCGTCAATAAGAAGGTCCAAGGGATACAGTAAACCTGAAGTGAAGCATCGGAATCTATAACTAGTGTCACAGGAATCATAGTCAGTAAGAAAAGTCAGTCTTCTTGTACTTAAGTCATCATTGTGCATTTTGTATTTAATTCCATTGCAATTTCTGTGTTTCATCGTCAATAAGACGGTCAGAGGGATACAGTAAAAATTAAGAGAAGCATCGGAATCTAGAATTAGTGTCACAGGAATGGTTCAAAACATAGACAGTTGCAAGAGTCAGTCTTCTTGTACTTAAGTCGGCATTGTGCCTCTTGTATTTAATTCCGATGCAATTTCTGTGTTTCATCGTCAATAAGAAGGTCCAAGGGATACAGTAAACCTGAAATGAACCATCGGAATCTATAACGAGTGTCACAGGAATGGTTCAAAACATAGACAGTAGGAAAAGTCAGTCTATATGTACTTCAGTCGGCATTGTGACTATTGTATTTTATTCCGATGCAATTACTGTGTTTGAGCGTCAATAAGAAGGTCAGAGGGATACAGTAAACCTGATGTGAAGCATCAGAATCTATGACTAGTGTCACAGGAATGGTCTAAAACATAGTCAGTAAGAATAGTCAATCTTCTTGTACTTATGTCGGTATTGTGCCTTTTGTATTTAATTCCGATGCAATTTCTGTGTTTCATCGTCAATAAGAAGGTCCAAGGGATACAGTAAACCTGAAGTGAAGCATCGGAATCTATAACTAGTGTCACAGGAATGGTTCAAAACATAGACAGTAGCAAGAGTCACTCTTCTTTTACTTAAGTCGGCATTGTGCCTATTGTATTTAATTCCGATGCAATTTCTGTGATTCATCGCCAATAAGAACGTCCAAGGGACACAGTAAACCTGGAGTGAAGCATCGGAATCTAAAACTAGTGTCACAGGAATGGTTCAAAACATAGACAGTAGGAAGAGTCAGTCTTCTTGTACTTAAGTCGGCATTGTGCCTTTTGTATTAAATTCCGATGCAATTTCTGTGTTTCATCGTCAATGAGAAGGTCAGAGGGATACAGTAAACCTGAAGTGAAGTATCGGAATCCATAACTAGTGTCAGAGGAATGGTTCAAACCATAGTCAGTAAGAAGAGTCAGTCATCTTGTACTTATGTCGGTATTGTGCCTTTTGTATTTAATTCCGATGCAAATTCTGTGTTTCATCGTCAATACGAAGGTCCAAGGGATACAGTAAACCTGAAGTGAAGCATCGGAATCTATAACTAGTGCCACAGGAATGGTTCAGAAAATAGACAGTAGCAAGAGTCAGTCTTCTTGTACTTAATTCGGCATTGTGCCTATTGTATTTAATTCCGATGCAATTTCTGTGTTTCATCGTCAATAAGAAGGTCAAAGGGATACAGTACATTTGAAGTGACGCATCGCAATCTGTAACTAGTGTCACAGGAATGGTTCAAATCATAGTCAGTAAGAAGAGTCAGTCTTCTTGTACTTAATTCGGCATTGCGCCTTTTGTATTTAATTCCGATGCAATTTCTGTGTTTCATCGTCAATAAGAAGGTCAGAGGGATACTGTAATCCTGAAGTGAAGCATCGGAATCTATTAGTGTCAAAGGAATGGTTCAAATCATAGTCAGTAAGAAAAGTCAGTCTTCTTGTACTTAAGTCGGCATTGTGCCTTTTGTATTTAATTCCGATGCAATTTCTGTGTTTCATCGTCAATAAGAAGGCCCAAGGGATACATTAAACCTGGAGTGAAGCATCGGAATCTATAACTACAGTCACAGGGACGGTTCAAAACATAGACTGTAAGAAGAGTCAGTCTTCTTGTACTTAATTGGCATAGTGCCTTTTGTATTTAATTCCGATGCCATTTCTGTGTTTCATCGTCAATAAGAAGGTCAGAGGGATACAGTAAACCTAAAGTGAAGTATTGGAATCTATAACTAGTGCCACAGTAATGGTTCAAATCATAGTCAGTAAGAAAAGCCAGACTTCTTTTACTTAAGTCGGCATTGTGCCTTTTGTATTTAATTCCGAAGCATTTTCTGTGTTTCATCGTCAATAAGAAGGTCCAAGGGATTCAGTAAACCTGGAGTGAAGCATCGGAATCTATAACTAGTGTCACAGGAATGGTTCAAACCATAGACAGTAAGAAGAGTCAGTCTACTTGTACGTAATTCTGCATTGTGCCTTTCGTATTTAATTCCGATGCAATTTCTGTGTTTCATCGTCAATAAGAAGGTCCAAGGGATACAGTAAACCTGAAGTGAAGCATCAGTATCTATAACTAGTGTCACAGGAATGGTTCAAAAAATAGTCAGTAAGAAGGGGCAGTCTTCTTGTACTTAAGTCGGCATTGTGCATTTTGTATTTAATTCCGATGCAATTTCTGTGATTCATCGTCAATAAGAAGGACCATGGGATACAGTAATCCTGAAGTGAAGCATCGGAATCTATAACTAGTGTCACAGGGATGGTTCAAAACATAGGGAGTTAGATGAATCAGTATTATTGTACTTAAATCGGCATTGTGGATTTTCTATTTAATTCCGATGCAATTTCTGTGTTTCATCTTCAATAAGAAGGTCCAAGGGATACAGTAAACCTGATGTGAAGCATCGGAATCAATGACTAGTGTCACAGGAATGGTTTAAAGCATAGTCAGTAAGAATAGTCAGTCTTCTTGTACTTATGTCGGTATTGTGCCTTTTGTATTTAATTCCGATGCAATTTCTGTGTTTCATCGTCTATAAGAAGGTCCAAGGGATACAGTAAACCTGAAGTGAAGCATCGGAATCTATAACTAGTGTCACAGGAATGGTTCAAAAGCATAGACAGTGAGATGAGTCAGTCCTCTTGTCCATAAGTCGGCATTGTGCCTTTTGTATTTAATTCCGATGCAATTTCTGTGTTTCATCGTCTATAAGAAGGTCCAAGGGATACAGTAAACCTGAAGTGAAGCATCGGAATCTATAACTAGTGTCACAGGAATGGTTCAAAACATGGACATTACCAAGAGTCACTCTTCTTGTACTTAAGTCGGCATTGTGCCTTTTGTATTTAAATCCGATGCAATTTCTGTGATTCATCGTCAATAAGAAGGCGCAAGGGACACAGTAAACCTCGAGTGAAGCTTCGGAATCCATAACTAGTGCCACAGGAATGGTTCAAAACATAGGCAGTTGGAAGAGTCAGTCTACTTGTACTTAAGTCGGCATTGTGCGTTTTGTATTTAATTCCGATGCAATTTCTGTGTTTCATCGTCAATAAGAAGGTCCAAGGGATACAGTAAACCTGAAGTGAAGCATCGGAATCTATAACTAGTGTCACAGGAATGGTTCAAAGATTAGACAGTAGCAAGAATCACTCTTCTTGTACTTAAGTCGGCATTGTGCCTTTTGTATTTAATTCCGATGCAATTTCTGTGTTTCATCGTCAATAAGAAGGTCCAAGGGATACAGTAAACTTGGAGTGAAGCATCGGAGTCTATAACTAGTGTCACAGGAATGGTTTAAAGATTAGACAGTAGCAAGAATCACTCTTCTTGTACTTAAGTCGGCATTGTGCCTTTTGTATTTAATTCCCATGCAATTTCTGTGTTTCATCGTCGATAAGAACGTCCAAGGGATACAGTAAACCTGGAGTGAAGCATCGGAGTCTATAACTAGTGTCACAGGATTGGTTCAAATCATAGTCAGTAAGAAGAGTCAGTCTTCTTGTACTTAAGTCATCACTGTGCATTTTCTATTTAATTCCGATGCAATTTATGTGTTTCATCGTCAATAAGAAGGTCCAAGGGATACAGTAAACCTGGAGTGAAGCATCGGAATCTATAACTTGTGTCACAGGAATGGTTCAAAACATAGACAGTAAGAAAAGTCAGACATCTTTTACTTACGTCAGCATTGTGCATTTGGATTTTATTCCGATGCAATTTCTGTGTTTCATCGCAATAAGAGGGTCAGAGGGATACAGTAAACCTGGAGTGAAGCATCGGAGACTATAACTAAGGTCACAGGAATGGTTCAAAACATAGGCAGTAAGAAGAGTCAGTCTTCTTGTACTTTAGTCGGCATTGTGCCTTTTGTATTTAATTCCGATGCAATTTCTTATTTCATCGTCGAAAAGAAGGTCCAAGGGATACAGTAAACCTGTAGTGAAGCATCGGAATCGATAACTAGTGTCACAGGAATGGTTAAAAACATAAACAGTAAGAAGAGTCAGTTTCTTGTACATATGTCGGCATTGTGCCTTTGCTATTTAATTCCGATGCAATGTCTGTATTTCATCGTCAAAAAGAAGGTCCAAGGGATACAGTAAACCTGAAGTGAAGCATCGGAATCTATAACTAGTGTCACAGGAATGGTTCAAAACATAGTCAGTAAGAAGCGTTAGTCTACTTGTACTTAAGTCGACATTGTGCCTTTTCAGTTTAATTCTGATGCAATTTCTGTGTTTCATCGTCAATACGAAGGTCCAAGGGATACTGTAAACCTGAAGTGAAGCATCGGAATCAATAACTAGTGTCACAGGAATGGTTCAAAACATACACAGTTGGAAGAGCCATTCTTCTAGTACTTAAGTCGGCATTTTGCATATTCTGTTTAATTCCGATGCAATTTCTGTGTTTCATCGTCAATAAGACGGTCAGAGGGATACAGTAAACCTGGAGTGAAGCATCGGTATTTATAACTAGTGTCACAGGAATGGTTCAAAACATAGTCAGTAAGAAGAGTCAGCCTTCTTTTACTTAAGTCGGCATTGTGCCTTTTGTATTAAATTCCGATGCAATTTCTGTGTTTCATCGTCAATAAGAAGGACCAAGGGATACAGCAAAACCTGGAGTGAAGCATCGGAATCTATAACTAGTGTCACAGGGATGGTTCAAAAGATAGACATTAATAAGAGTCAGTCTTCTTGTACTTAAGTCGTCATTGTGAATTTTGTATTCAGTTCCGATGCAATTTCTGTGTTTCATCGTCAATAAGAAGGTCCAAGGGATACAGTTAACCTGGAGTGAAGCATTGGAGTCTATAACTAGTGTCACAGGAATGGTTCAAACATAGACAGTAAGAAGAGTGAGTCTTCTTGTACTTAATTCGGCGTTGTGCCTTTTGTATTTAATTCCGATGCAATCTCAGTGTTTCATCGTCAATAAGAAGGTCGCAGGGATACAGTAATCCAGAAGTGATGCATCGGAATCTATAACTAGTGTCACAGGAATGGTTTAAAACATAGTCAGTAAGAAGAGTCAGTCTTCTTGTACTTAAGGCGGCATTGTGCCTTTTGTATTTCATTCCGATGCAATTTCTGTGTTTCATCGTCAATAAGAAGGTCCAAGGGATACAGTAAACCTGGTGTGCAGCATCGGAATCTATAACTAGTGTCACAGGGACGGTTCAAAACATAGACAGTAAGATGAGTCAGTATTCATGTACTTAAGTCATCTTTCTGCATTTTCTATTTCATTCCGATGCAATTTATGTGTTTCATCGTCAATACGAACGTCCAAGGGATACAGTAATCCTGGAGTGCAGCATCGGAATCTATAACTAGTGTCACACGAATTGTTCAAAACATAGACAGTAAGAAAAGTCAGACTTCTTTTACTTAAGTCGGCATTGTGCCTTTTGTATTTAATTCCGATGCAATTTCTGTGTTTCATCGTCAATAAGAAGGTCCTAGGTATACAGTAAACCTAGAGTGAAGCATCGGAATCTATAACTAGTGTCACAGGGACGGTTCAAAACATAGACAGTAAGATGAGTCAGTATTCTTGTACCTAAGTCGGCAATGTGCTTTTTGTATTTGATTAAGAAACAATTTCTGTGTTTCATCAACACTAAGAAGGTCAGAGGGATGCAGTAATCCGGAACTTAAGCATCGGAATCTATAACTAGTGTCACAGGTATGGTTCAAAGCATAGTCAGTAAGAAGAGTCAGTCTTCTTGTAGTTAAGTCTGCATTGTGCCTTTTGTATTTAATTCCGATGCAATTTCTGTGTTTCATCGTCAATAAGAAGGTCCAAGGGATACAGTAAACCTAGAGTGCAGCATCGGAATCTATAACTAGTGTCACAGGGACGGTTCAAAACATAGACAGTAAGATGAGTCAGTATTCTTGTACTTATGTCGGCATTTTGCCTTTTCTATTTAATTCCGATGCAATTTCTGTGTTTCATCGTCAATAAGTAGGTCCAAGGGATACAGTAAACCTGAAGTGAAGTATCGGAATCTATAACCAGTGTCACAAGAATGGTTCAAAACATAGTCAGTAAGAAGAGTAAGTCTTCTTGTACTTATGTCGGTATTGTGCCTTTTGTATTTAATTCCGATGCAATTTCTGTGTTTCATCGTCAATAAGAAGGTCCAAGGGATACAGTAAACCTGAAGTGAAGCATCGGAATCTATAACTAGTGTCACAGCAATGCTTCAAAACATAGACAGTAGCAAGAGTCACTCTTCTTGTACTTAGGTTGGCATTATGCCTATTGTATTTAATTCCGATGCAATTTCAGGGTTTCATCGTCAATAAGAAGGTCAGAGGGATACAGTAATCCTGAAGTGATGCATCGGAACCTATAACTAGTGTCACAGGAATGGTTCAAAACATAGTCAGTAAGAAGAGTCAGTTTTCTTGTACTTATGTCGGCATTGTGCCTTTTGTATTTAATTCCGATGCAATTTCTGTGTTTCATCGTCAATAAGAAGGTCCAAGGGATACAGTAAACCTAGAGTGCAGCATCGGAATCTATAACTAGTGTCACAGGGACGGTTCAAAACATAGACAGTAAGATGAGTCAGTATTCTTGTACTTATGTCGGCATTGTGCCTTTTCTATTTAATTCAGATGCAATTTCTGTGTTTCATCGTCAATAAGAAGGTCCAAGGGATACAGTAAACCTGAAGTGAAGCATCGGAGCCTATAACTAGTGTCACAGGAATGGTTCAAACATAGGCAGTAAGAAGAGTCAGTCTTCTTTTACTTAATTCGGCGTTGTGCCTTTTCTATTTAATTCCGATGCAATTTCAGTGTTTCATCGTCAATAAGAAGGTCAGATTGATACAGTAAACCTAAAAGTGAAGTATCGGAATCTATAATTAGTGTCACAGGAATGGTTCAAAACATAGTCAGTAAGAAGAATCAGTCTTCTTGTACTTAAGTCGGCATTGTGCCTTTTGTATTTACTTCCGATGCAATTTCTGTGTTTCATCGTCAATAAGAAGGTCCAAGGGATACAGTAAACCTTGAGTGCAGCATCGGAATCTATAACTAGTGTTACAGGAATGGTTCAAAACATAGTCAATAAGAAGAGTAAGTCTTCTTGTACTTATGTCGGTATTGTGCCTTATGTATTTAATTCCGATGCAATTTCTGTGTTTCATCGTCAATAAGAAGGTCCAAGGGATACAGTAAACCTGAAGTGAACCATCGGAATCTAAAACTAGTGTCACAGGAATGGTTCAAAACATAGTGAGTAAGAAGAGTCAGTCTTCTTGTACTTAAGTCGGCATAGTGCCTTTTGTATTTAATTCCGATGCAATTTCAGTGTTTCATCGACAATAAGAAGGTCAGAGGATACAGTAAACCTGGAGTGAAGCATCGGAATCTATAACTAGTGTCACAGGGACGGTTCAAACCATAGGCAGTAAGATGAGACAGTATTCTTGTACTTAAGTCGGCAATGTGCTTTTTGTATTTATTTCCGATGCAATTTCTGTGTTTCATCGTCACTGAGGAGGTCGGAGGGATACAGTAATCCGGAAGTTAAGCATCGGAATCTATAACTAGTGTCACAGGAATGGTTCAAAGCATAGTCAGTAAGAAGAGTCAGTCTTCTTGTAGTTTAGTCTGCATTGTGCCTTTTGTATTTACTTCCGATGCAATTTCTGTGTTTCATCGTCAATAAGTAGGTCCAAGGGATACAGTACACCTGAAGTGAAGCATCGGAATCTATAACTAGTGTCACAGGAATGGTTCAAAACATACACAGTAGGAAGAGCCAGTCTTCTAGTACTTAAGTCGGCGTTGGGCATTTTCTATTTAATTGCGATGCAATTTCTGTGTTTCATCGTCAATAAGACGGTCAGAGGGATACAGTAAACCTGAAGAGAAGCATCGAAATCTAGAACTAGTGTCACAGGATTGGTTCAAAACATAGACAGTTGGGAGAGTCAGTCTTCTTTTACTTTAGTCGGCATAGTGCCTTTTGTATTTAATTCCGATGCAATTTCAGTGTTTCATCGACAATAAGAAGGTCAGAGGATACAGTAAACCTGGAGTGAAGCATCGGAATCTATAACTAGTGTCACAGGGACGGTTCAAAACATAGACAGTAAGATGAGTCACTATTCTTGTACTTATGTCGGCATTGTGCCTTTTCTATTTAATTCAGATGCAATTTCTGTGTTTCACCGTCAATAAGAAGTTCCAAGGGATACAGTAAACCTGAAGTGAAGCATCGGAGCCTATAACTAGTGTCACAGGAATGGTTCAAACATAGGCAGTAAGAAGAGTCAGTCTTCTTGTACTTAATTCGGCGTTGTGCCTTTTCTATTTAATTCCGATGCAATTTCAGTGTTTCATCGTCAATAAGAAGGTCAGAGGGATACAGTAAACCTAAAAGTGAAGTAACGGAATCTATAACTAGTGTCACAGGAATGGTTCAAAACATAGTCAGTAAGAAGAGTCAGTCTTCTTGTACTTAAGTCGGCATTGTGCCTTTTGTATTTACTTCCGATGCAATTTCTGTGTTTCATCGTCAATAAGAAGGTCCAAGGGATACAGTAAACCTTGAGTGCAGCATCGGAATCTATAACTAGTGTCACAGGGACGGTTGAAAACATAGACAGTAAGATGAGTCAGTATTCTTGTACTTATGTCGGTAATCTGCCTTTCCTATTTAATTCAGATGCAATTTCTGAGTTTCATCGTCAATAAGAAGGTCCAAGGGATACAGTAAACCTGAAGTGAAGCATCGGAATCTATAACTAGTGTCACAGGATTGGTTCAAATCGTAGCTAGTAAGAAGAGTCAGTCTTCTTGTACTTAAGTCATCACTGTGCATGTTCTATTTAATTCCGATGCAATTTATGTGTTTCATCGTCAATAAGAAGGTCCAAGGGATACAGTAAACCTGGAGTGAAGCATCGGAATCTATAACTAGTGTCACAGGGATGGTTCAAAACATAGACAGTAAGATGAGTCAGTATTCTTGTACTTAAGTCGGCAATGTGCTTTTTGTATTTGATTCCGATGCAATTTCTGTGTTTCATCGTCACTAAGAAGGTCAGAGGGATACAGTAATCCGGAACTTAAGCATCGGAATCTATAACTAGTGTCACAGGAATGGTTCAAAGCATAGTCAGTAAGAAGAGTCAGTCTTCTTAAAGTTAAGTCTGCATTATGCCTTTTGTAATTAAGTCCGGCGCAATTTCTGTGTTTCATCGTCAATAAGTAGGTCCAAGGGATACAGTAAACCTGAAGTGAAGCATCGGAATCTATTACTAGTGTCACAGGAATGGTTCAAAACATACACAGTAGGAAGAGTCAGTCTTCTAGTACTTAAGTCGGCATTGCGCATTTCTATTTAATTGCGATGCGAGTTCTGTGTTTCATCGTCAATAAGACGGTCAGAGGGATACAGTAAACCTGAAGAGAAGCATCGAAATCTAGAACTAGTGTCACAGGAATGGTTCAAATCATAGGCAGTTGGAAGAGTCAGTCGTCTTGTACTTAAGTCGGCATAGTGCTTTTTGTATTTAATTCCGATGCAATTTCTGTGTTTCATCGTCAATAAGAGGGTCCAAGGGATACAGTAAACCTTTAATGAAGCATCGGAATCTATAACTAGTGTCACAGGAATGGTTGAAAACATAGACAGTAGGAAAAGTCAGTCTACATGTACTTAAGTCGGCATTGTGCCTCTTGTATTTAATTCCGATGCAATTCCTGTTTTTCATCGTCAATAAGAAGGTCAGAGGGATACAGTAAACCTGATGTGAAGCATCGGAATCTATAACAGGTGTCACAGGAATGGTTCAAACGTAGTCAATAAGAAGAGTAAGTCTTCTTGTACTTATGTCGGTATTGTGCCTTATGTATTTAATTCCGATGCAATTTCTGTGTTTCATCGTCAATAAGAAGGTCCAAGGGATACAGTAAACCTGAAGTGAACCATCGGAATCTAAAACTAGTGTCACAGGAATGGTTCAAAACATAGTGAGTAAGAAGAGTCAGTCTTCTTATACTTAAGTCGGCATAGTGCCTTTTGTATTTAATTCCGATGCAATTTCAGTGTTTCATCGACAATAAGAAGGTCAGAGGATACAGTAAACCTGGCGTGAAGCATCGGAATCTATAACTAGTGTCACAGGGACGGTTCAAACCATAGGCAGTAAGATGAGACAGTATTCTTGTACTTAAGTCGGCAATGTGCTTTTTGTATTTATTTCCGATGCAATTTCTGTGTTTCATCGTCACTGAGAAGGTCCAAGGGATACAGTAAACCTGAAGTGAACCATCGGAATCTAAAACTAGTGTCACAGGAATGGTTCAAAACATAGTGAGTAAGAAGAGTCAGTCTTCTTGTACTTAAGTCGGCATAGTGCCTATTGTATTTAATTCCGATTCAAATTTCAGTGTTTCATCGACAATAAGAAGGTCAGAGGATACAGTAAACCTGGAGTGAAGCATCGGAATCCATAACTAGTGTCACAGGGACGGTTCAAACCATAGGCAGTAAGATGAGACAGTATTCTTGTACTTAAGTCGGCAATGTGCTTTTTGTATTTATTTCCGATGCAATTTCTGTGTTTCATCGTCACTGAGGAGGTCAGAGGGATACAGTAATCCGGAAGTTAAGCATCGGAATCTATAACTAGTGTCACAGGAATGGTTCAAAGCATAGTCAGTAAGAAGAGTCAGTCTTCTTGTAGTTAAGTCTGCATTGTGCCTTTTGTATTTAAGTCCGATGCAGTTTCTGTGTTTCATCGTCAATAAGTAGGTCCAAGGGATACAGTACACCTGAAGTGAAGCATCGGAATCTATAACTAGTGTCACAGGAATGGTTCAAAACATACACAGTAGGAAGAGTCAGTCTTCTAGTACTTAAGTCGGCATTGGGCATTTTCTATTTAATTGCGATGCAATTTCTGTGTTTCATCGTCAATAAGACGGTCAGAGGGATACAGTAAACCTGAAGAGAAGCATCGAAATCTAGAACTAGTGTCACAGGATTGGTTCAAAACATAGACAGTTGGGAGAGTCAGTCTTCTTTTACTTTAGTCGGCATAGTGCCTTTTGTATTTAATTCCGATGAAATTTCTGTGTTTCATCGTCAATAAGAGGGTCCAAGGGTTACAGTAAACCTGAAATGAACCATCGGAATCTATAACTACTGTCAGAGGAATGTTTCAAAACATAGACAGTTGGAAAAGTCAGTCTACATGTACTTAAGTCGGCATTGTGCTTTTTGTATTTAATTCCGATGCTATTTCTGTGTTTCATCGTCAATAAGAAGGTCCAAGTGATACAGTAAACCTGAAGTGAAGCATCGGAATCTAAAACTAGTGTCACAGGAATGGTTCAAAACATAGACAGGAGCAAGAGTCACTCAACTTGTACTTACGTCGGCATTTTGGCTATTGTATTTAATTCCGATGCAATTTCTGTGTTTCGTCGACAATAAGAAGGTCCAAGGGACACAGTAAACCTGGAGTGAAGCATCGGAGTCTATAACTAGTGTCACAGGAATGGTTCAAAACATAGGCAGTAAGAAGAGTCAGTCTTCTTGTACTTAAGTCGGCATTGTGCCTTTTGTATTTAATTCCGATGCAATTTCTGTGTTTCATCGTCAATAAGAAGGTCAGAGGGATACTGTAAGCCTGAAGTGAAGCATCGGAATCAATTAGTGTCACTGGAATGGTTTAAAACATAGTCAGTAAGAAGAGTCAGTCTTCTTGTACTTAAGTCGGCATTGTGCCTTTTGTATTTAAATCCGATGCAATTTCTGTGTTTCATCGTCAATAAGAAGGTCCAAGGGATACACTAAACCTGGAGTGAAGCAATGGAATCTATAACTACAGTCACAGGGACGGTTCAAAACATAGACAGTAAGATGAGTCAGTAATCTTGTACTTAAGTCGGCATTGTGCTTTTTGTATATAATTCCGATACAATTTCTGTGTTTCATCGTCACTATGAAGGTCAGAGGGATACAGTAATCCTGAAGTTAAGCATCGGAATCCATTACTAGTGGCACAGGAATGGTTTAAAGCATAGTCAGTAAGAATAGTCAGTCTTCTTGTAGTTAAGTCGGGTTTGTGCCTTTTGTATTTAATTCCGATGCAATTTCTGTGTTTCATCGTCAATTAGAAGGTCCAAGGGATACAGTAAACCTGAAGTGAACCATTGGAATCTATAAATAGTGTCACAGGAATGGTTCAGAACATAGACAGTAGGAAAAATCAGTCTACATGCACTTAAGTTGGCATTGTGCCTTTTGTATTTAATTCCGACGCAATTTCTGTGTTTTATCGTCAATAAGAAGGTCAGAGGGATACAGTAATCCTGATGTGAAACATCGGAGTCTATAACTAGTGTCACAGGAATGGTTCAAAACACAGTCAGTAAGAAGAGTCAGTCTTCTTGTACTTAAGTCGGCATTGTGCCTTTTTTATTTAATTCTGATGCAATTTCTGTGTTTCATCGTCAATAAGAAGGTCCAAGGGATACAGTAGACCTGAATTGAAGCATCCGAATCTATAACTAGTGTCACAGGAATGGTTCAAAACATACACAGTAAGAAGAGTCAGTCTTCTAGTACTTAAGTCGGCATTGTGCCATTTGTATTTAATTCCGATGCAATTTCTGTGTTTCATCGTCAATAAGAAGGTCAGAGGATACAGTAAAACTGAAGTGAAGCATCGGAATCTATAACTAGAGTCACAGGAACGGTTCAAAACATAGACAGTAAGAAGAGTCAGTCTTCTTGTACTTAAGTCGGCATTGTGCCTCTTGTATTTAATTCCGCTGCTATTTCGGTGTTTCATCGTCAATAAGAAGTTTAAGGGATACAGTAAACCTGAAGTGAAGCATCGGAATCTATAGCTAGTGTCACAAGAATGGTTCAAAACATAGTTAGTAAGAAGTGTCAGTCTTCTTGTACTTAAGTAGGCATTGTGCAGTTTGTATTTAATTACGATACAATTTCTGTGTTTAATCGTCAATAAGAAGGTCCAAGGGACACAGTAATCCTGAAGTTAAGCATCGCAATATATGACTAGTGTTACAGGAATGGTTCAAAACATAGACAGGAGCAATAGTCACTTTTATTGAACTTAAGTCGGCATTGTGGCTATTGTATTTAATCCCGATGCAATTTCTGTGTTCCATCGTCAATAAGAAGGTCAGAGGGATACCGTAAACCTGGAGTGAAGCATCGGAGTCTATAACTAGTGTCACAGGAATGGTTCAAAACATAGGCAGTACAAAGGGTCAGTCTTCTTGTTCTTGAATCGGCATTGTGCCTTTTGTATTTAATTCCATGCAATATCTGCGTTTCATCGTCAATAAGAAGGTCCAAGGGACACATTAAACCTGGAGTGAAGCATCGCTATCTATAACTAGTGTCACAGGAATGGTTCATAACATAGACAGTAGGAAGAGTCAGTCATCTTGTACTTAACTCGGCATTGTGCCTTTTGCATTTAATTCCGATGCAATTTCTGTGTTTCATCGTCAATAAGAAGGTCAGAGGGATACAGTAAACCTGTAGTGAAGCATGGGAGTGTATAACTAGTGTCAAAGGAATGGTTCAAAACATAGGCAGTAAGAAGAGTCAGTCTTCTTGTACTTATGTCGACATTGTGCCTTATGTATTTATTTCCGACGCAATTTATGTGTTTCATCGTCAATAAGATGGTCCATGGGATACAGTAATCCTGAAGTTAAGCATCGGAATCTATGACTAGTGTCACAGGAATGGTTCAAAACATAGTCAGTGAGAAGAGTAAGTCTTCTCGTACTTATGTCGGTATTGTGCCTTTTGTATTTAATTCCGATGCAATTTCTGTGTTTCATCGTCAATAAGAAGGTCCAAGGGATACAGTAAACCTGAAGTGAAGCATCGGAAACTATAACTAGTGTCACAGGAATGGTTCAAAACATAGACAGTAGCAAGAGTCACTCTTCCTGTACTTAAGTCGGCATTGTGCCTATTGTATTTAATTCCGCTGCAATTTTTGCGTATCATCGTCAATAAGAAGGTCCAAATGACACAGTAAACCTGGTGTGAAGCATCGGAATCTATAACTACAGTCACAGGGACGGTTCAAAACATAGACAGTAAGATGAGTCAGTATTCTTGTACTTAAGTCGGCATTGTGCTTTTTGTATTTAATTCCGAAGCAATTTCTGTGTTTCATCGTCAATAAGAAGGTCAGAGGGATACTGTAAGCCTGAGTGAAGCAACGGAATCAATTAGTGTCCCAGGAATGGTTTAAAACATAGTCAGCAAGAAGAGTCAGTCTTCTTGTACTTAAGGCGGCATTGTGCCTATTGTATTTATTTCCGATGCAAATTCTGTGTTTCATCGTCAATAAGAAGGTCCAAGGGATACATTAAACCTGGAGTGAAGCATCGGAATCTATAACTACAGTCTCAGGGACGATTAGAAACATAGACAGTAAGATGAGTCAGTATTCTTGTACTTAAGTCGGCATTGTGCTTTTTGTATTTAATTCCGATGCAATTTCTGTGTTTCATCGTCATTATGAAGGTCAGAGGGATAGTGTAATCCTGAAGTTAAGCATCGGAATCTATAACTAGTGCCACGGGAATGGTTCAAAGCATAGTCAGTAAGAAGAGTCAGTCTTCTTGTACTTAAGTCGGCATAGAGCTTTTTGTATTTAATTCCGAAGCAATTTCTGTGTCTCATCGTCAATAAGAAGGTCCAAGGGATACAGAAAACCTGAAGTGAACCATCGGAATCTATAACTAGTGTCACAGGAATGGTTCAAAACATAGTCAGTAAGAAGATTCAGTCTTCTTGTACATAAGTCGGTATAGTGCCTTTTCTATTTAATTCCGATGCAATTTGTGTGTTTCATCGTCAATAAGAAGGTCAGAGGATACAGTAAACCTGGAGTGAAGCATCGGAATCTATAACTAGTGTCACAGGGACGGTTCAAACCATAGACAGCAAGATGAGACGCTATTCTTGTACTTAAGTCGGCAATGTGCTTTTTGTATTTATTTCCGATGCAATTTCCGTGTTTCATCGTCACTAAGGAGGTCAGAGGGATACAGTACTCCGGAAGTTAAGCATCGGAATCTATAACTAGTGTCACAGGAATGGTTCAAAGCATGGTCAGTAAGAAGAGTCAGTCTTCTTGTAGTTAAGTCTGCATTGTGCCTTTTGTATTTAACTCCGATGCAGTTTCTGTGTTTCATCGTCAATAAGTAGGTCCAAGGGATACAGTAAACCTGAAGTGAAGCATCGGAATCTATAACTAGTGTCACAGGAATGGTTCAAAACATACACAGTAGGAAGAGTCAGTCTTCTAGTACTTAAGTCGGCATTGCGCATATTCTATTTAATTGCGATGCAATTTCTGTGTTTCATCGTCAATAAGACGGTCAGAGGGATACAGTAAACCTGAAGAGAAGCATCGGAATCTAGAACTAGTGTCACAGGAATGGTTCAAAACATAGACAGTTGGAAGAGTCAGTCTTCTTGTACTTAAGTCGGCATAATGCCTTTTGTATTTAATTCCGATGCAATTTCTGTGTTTCATCATCAATAAGAGGGTCCAAGGGATACAGTAAACCTGAAATGAGCCATCGGAATCTATAAATACTGTCAGAGGAATGTTTCAAAACATAGACAGTAGGAAAAGTCAATCTACATGTACTTAAGTCGGCATTGTGCCTTTTGTATTTAATTCCGATGCTATTTCTGTGTTTCATCGTCAATAAGAAGGTCAAAGGGATACAGTAAACCTGAAGTGAAGCATCGGAATCTATAACTAGCGTCACAGGAATGATTCAAAACTAAGACAGGAGCAAGAGTCACTCTTCTTGTACTTAAGTCGGCATTTTGGCTATTGTATTTAATTCCGATGCAATTTCTGTGTTTCATCGTCAATAAGAAGGTCCAAAGGACACAGTAAACCTGGAGTGAAGCATCGGAATCAATAACTAGTGTCACAGGAATTTTTCAAACATAGACAGTAGGAAGAGTCAGTCTTCTTGTACTTAAGTCTGCATTATGCCATTTGTATTTACTTCCGATGCAATTTCTGTGTTTCATCGTCAATAAGAAGATCAGAGGGATACAGTAAACCTGGAGTGAAGCATCGGAGTCTATAACTAGTGTCCCAGGAATGGTTCAAAACATAGGCAGTAAGAAGAGTCAGTCTTCTTGTACCTAAGTCGGCATTGTGCCTTTTGTATTTAATTCCGTTGCAATTTCTGTGATTCTTCGTCAACAAGAAGGTCAGAGGGATACAGTAAACCTGAAGTGAAGCATCGGAATCTATAACTAGTGTCACAGGAATGGTTCAAAGCATAGTCAGTAAGAAGAGTCAGTCTTCTTGGTCTTCTTGTACTTAAGTCGGCATTATGCCTTTTTCATTTAATTCCGATGCAATATCTGTTTTTCATCGTCAATAAGAAGGTCCAAGGGATACAGTAAACCTGGAGTGAAGCATCGGAGTCAATAACTAGTGTCACAGGAATGGTTCAAAACATAGACAGTAAGAAGAGTCAGTCTTCTTGTACTTAATTCGGCATTGCGCCTTTTGTATTTAATTCCGATGCAATTTTATGTGTTTCATCGTCAATAAGAAGGTCAGAGGGATACTGTAAGCCTGAAGTGAAGCATCGGAATTAATTAATGTCACTGGAATGGTTTAAAACATAGTCAGTAAGAAGAGTCAGTCTTCTTGTACCTTAGTCGGCATTGTGCCTTTTGTGTTTAAATCCGATGCAATTTCTGTGTTTCATCGTAAATAAGAAGGTCCAAGGGATACATTAAACCTGGAGTGAAGCATTGGAATCTATAACTACGGTCACAGGGACGGTTCAAAACATAGACAGTAAGATGAGTCAGTAATCTTTTACTTAAGTCGGCATTGTGCTTTTTGTATTTAATTCCGATGCAATTTCTGTGTTTCATCGTCACTATGAAGGTCAGAGGGATACAGTAATCCTGAAGTTAAGCATCGGAATCTATAACTAGTGGCACAGGAATGGTTCAAAGCATAGTCAGTAAGAATAGTCAGTCTTCTTGTAGTTAAGTCGGCATAGTGCCTTTTGTATTTAATTCCGATTCAATTTCTGTGTTTCATCGTCAATAAGAAGGTCCAAGGGATACAGTAATCCTGAAGTTAAGCATCGCAAACTATGACTAGTGTCACAGGAATGGTTCAAAACAGACAGGAGCGAGAGTCAATCTTCTTGAACTTAAGTCGGCATTGTGGCTATTGTATTTAATTCCGATGCAATTTCTGTGTTCCATCGTCAATAAGAAGGTCAGAGGGATACAGTAAACCTGGAGTGAAGCATCGGAGTCTATAACTAGTGTCACAGGAATGGTTCAAAACATAGTCAGTAAGAAGAGTCAGTCTTCTTGGTCTTCTTGTACGTAAGTCGGCATTATGCCTTTTGTATTTAATTCCGATGCAATATCTGTGTTTCATCGTCAATAAGAAGGCCCAAGGGATACAGTAAACCTGGAATGAAGCATCGGAGTGTATAACTATTGTCACAGGAATGGTTCAAAACATAGACAGTAAGAAGAGTCAGTCTTCTTGTACTTAATTAGGCATTGCACCTTTTGTATTTAATTCCGATGCAATTTCTGTGTTTCATCGTCAATAAGAAGGTCTGAGGGATACTTTATGCCCGAAGTGAAGCATCGGAATCGTATAGTGTCACTGGAATGGTTTAAATCATAGTCAGTAAGAAGAGTCAGTCTTTCTATACTTAAGTGAGCATTGTGCCTTTTGAATTTAATTCCGATGCAATTTCTGTGTTTCGTCGTCAATAACAAGGTCCAAGGGATACATTAAACCTATAGTGAAGCATCGGAGTCTATAACTACAGTCACAGGGACGGTTCAAAACATAGACAGTAAGATGAGTCAGTATTCTTTTACTTAAGTCGGCATTGTGCTTTTTGTATTTAATTCCGATGCAATTTCTGTGTTTCATCGTCACTATGAAGGTCAGAGGGATACAGTAATCCTGAAGTTAAGCTTCGGAATCTATAACTAGTGGCACAGGAATGGTTCAAAGCATAGACAGTAAGAAGAGTCAGTCTTCTTGTACTTCAGTCGGCATTGTGCCTTTTGTATTTAATTCCGATGCAATTTCTGTATTTCATCGTCAATAAGAAGGTCCAAGGGATACAGTAGACCTGAATTGAAGCATCCGAATGTATAACTAGTGTCACAGGAATGGTTCAAAACATACATGGTAAGAAGAGTCAGTCTTCTAGTACTTAAGTCGGCATTGTGCCTTTTGTATTTAATTCCGATGCAATTTCTGTGTTTCATCGTCAATACGAAGGTCAGAGGATACAGTAAAACTGAAGTGAAGCATCGGAATCTATAACTAGAGTCACAGGAATGGTTCAAAACATAGACAGTAAGAAGAGTCAGTCTTCTTGTACGTAAGTCGGCATTGTGCCTCTTCTATTTAATTCCGCTGCTAATTCTGTGTTTCATCGTCAATAAGAAGGTTAAGGGATACAGTAAACGTGATGTGAAGCATCGGAATCTATAGCTAGTGTCACAAGAATGGTTCAAAACATAGTCAGTAAGAAGAGTCCGTCTTCTTGTACTTAAGTCGGCATTGTGCATTTTGTATTTAATTCCGATGCAATTTCTGTGTTTAATCGTCAATAAGAAGGTCCAAGGGATACAGTAATCCTGAAGTTAAGCATCGGAAACTATGACTAGTGTCACAAGAATGGTTCTAAACATAGACAGGAGCAAGAGTCACTCTTCTTGAACTTAAGTCGGCATTGTGGCTATTGTATTTAATTCCTATGCAATTTCTGTGTTCCATCGTCAATAAGAAGGTCCAAGGGACACAGTGAACCTGGAGTGAAGCATCGGAATCTATAACTAGTGTCACAGGAATTTTTCAAACATAGACAGTAAGAAGAGTCAGTCTTCTTGTACTTAAGTCGGCATTATGCCTTTTGTATTTAATTCCGATGCAATTTCTGTGTTTCATCGTCAATAAGAAAGTCAGAGGGATACAGTAAACCTCGAGTGAAGCATCGGAGTCCATAACTAGTGTCACAGGAATGGTTCAAAACATAGGCAGTAAGAAGGGTCAGTCTGCTTGTTCTTAAATCGGTATTATGCCTTTTGTATTTAATTCCGATGCAATTTCTGTGTTTCATCGTCAATAAGAAGGTCCAAGGGACACAGTGAACCTGGAGTGAAGCATCGGAATCTATAACTAGTGTCACAGGAATTTTTCAAACATAGACAGTAAGAAGAGTCAGTCTTCTTGTACTTAAGTCGGCATTATGCCTTTTGTATTTAATTCCGATGCAATTTCTGTGTTTCATCGTCAATAAGAAGGTCCAAGGGATACAGTAAACCTGATGTGATCCATCGGAATCTATAACTAGTGTCACAGGAATGGTTAAAAACATAGACAGTAGGAAAAGTCAGCCTACATGTACTTAAGTCGGCATTGTGCCTTTTGTATTTAATTCGGATGCAATTTCTGTGCTTCATCGTCAATAAGAAGGTCAGAGGGATACAGTAAACCTGTAGTGAAGCATCGGAGTGTGTAACTAGTGTCACAGGAATGGTGCAAAACATAGTCAGTAAGAAGAGTCAGTCTTCTTGTACTTAAGTCGGCATTGTGCCTTTTGTATTTAATTCCGATGCGTTTTCTGTGTTTCATCGTCAATACGAAGGCCCAAGGGATACAGTGGACCTGAATTGAAGCATCCGAATCTATAACTAGTGTGACAGGAATGGTTCCAAACATACACAGTAAGAAGAGTCAGTCTTCTTGTACTTAAGTCGGCGTTGTGCGTTTTGTATTTAATTCCGATGCTATATCTGTGTTTCATCGTCAATAAGAAGGACAGAGGATACAGTAAACCTGACGTGAAGCATCGGAATCTATAACTAGGGTCACAGGAATGGATCAAAACATAAACAGTAAGAAGAGTCAGTCTTCTTGGTATTAAGTCGGCATTGTGCCTCTTGTATTTAATTCCGATGCTATTTCTGTGTTTCATCGTCAATAAGAAGGTTAAGGGACACAATAAACCTGAAGTGAAGCATCGAAATCTATAGCTAGTGTCACAAGAATGGTTCAAAACACAGTCAGTAAGAAGAGTCAGTCTTCTTGTACTTAAGTCAGCATAGTGCCTTTTGTATTTAATTCCGATGCAATTTCTGTGTTTCATCGTCAATAAGATAGTCCAAGGGATACAGTAAACCTGAAATGAACCATGGGAATCTATAACTACTGTCAGAGGAATGTTTCAAAACATAGACAGTAGGAAAAGTCAGTCTACATGTACTTAAGTCGGCATTGTGCCTTTTGTATTTAATTCCGATGGTATTTCTGTGTTTCATCGTCAATAAGAAGGTCCAAGGGATACAGGAAACCTGAAGTGAAGCATCGGAATCTATAACCAGTCTCACAGGAATGGTTCAAAACATAGACAGGAACAAGAGTCACTCTTCTTATACTTAAGTCGGCATTTTGGCTATTGTATTTAATTCCGATGCAATTTCTGTGTTTCATCGTCAATAAGAAGGTCCAAGGGACACAGTAAACCTGGAGTGAAGCATCGGAATCTATAACTAGTGTCACAGGAATTTTTCAAACATAGACAGTAGGAAGAGTCAGTCTTCTTGTACATAAGTCGGCATTATGCCATTTGTATTTAATTCCGATGCAATTTCTGTGTTTCATCGTCAATAAGAAGGTCAGAAGGATACAGTAAACCTGGAGTGAAGCATCGGAGCCTATAACTAGTGTCACAGGAATGGTTCAAAACATAGGCAGTAAGAAGAGTCAGTCTTCTTGTACTAAAGTCCTCATTGTGCCTTTTGTATTTAATTCCGATGCAACTTCTGTGATTCTTCGTCAATAAGAAGGTCAGAGGGATACAGTAAACCTGAAGTGAAGCATCGGAATCTATAACTAGTGTCACAGGAATGGTTCAAAACATACTCAGTGAGAAGAGTCAGTCATCTTGGTCTTCTTGTACTTAAGTCGGCATTGTGCCTTTTGTATTGAATTCCGATGCAATTTCTGTGTTTCATCGTCAATAAGAAGGTGCAAGGGATACATTAAACCTGGAGTGAAGCATCTGAATCTATAACTACAGTCACAGGGACGGTTCAAAACATAGACAGTAAGATGAGTCAGTAATCTTGTACTTAAGTCGGCATTGTGCTTTTTGTATTTAATTCCGATGCAATTTCTGTGTTTCATCGTCAATAAGAAGGTCCAAGGGATACAGTAAACCTGAAGTGAACCATCGGAATCTATAACTAGTGTCACAGGTATGGTTCAAAACATAGACAGTAGGAAAAGTCAGTCTACATGAACTTAAGTCGGCATTGTGCCTTTTGTATTTAATTCCGACGCAATTTCTCTGTTTTATCGTCAATAAGAAGGTCAGAGGGAAAGAGTAATCCTGATGTGAAACATCGGAATCTATAACTAGTGTCACAGGAACGGTTCAAAACATAGTCAGTAAGAAGAGTCAGTCTTCTTGTACTTAAGTCGGCATTGTACCTTTTGTATTTAATTCCGATGCAATTTCTGTGTTTCCTGGTCAATAAGAAGGTCCAAGGGATACAGTAGACCTGAATTGAAGCATCCGAATCTATAACTAGTGTCGCAGGAATGGTTCAAAACATACACAGTAAGAAGAGTCAGTCTTCTTGTACTTAAGTCGGCATTGTGCCTCTTGTATTCAATTCCGCTGCTATTTCTGTGTTTCATGGTCAATAAGAAGGTTAAGAAATACAGTAAACCTGAAGTGTAGCATCGTAATCTATAGCTAGTGCCACAAGAATAGTTCAAAACATAGTCAGTAAGAAGAGTCAGTCTTCTAGTACTTAAGTCGGCATTGTGCATTATGTATTTAATTCCGATGCAATTTCTGTGTTTCATCGTCACTATGAAGGTCAGAGGGATACAGTAATCCTGAAGTTAAGCATCGGAATCTATAACTAGTGGCACAGGTATGGTTCTAAGCATAGTCAGTAAGAAGAGTCAGTCTTCTTGTAGTTAAGGCGGCTTTGTGCCTTTTGTATTTAATTCCGATGCAATTTCTGTGTTCCATCGTCAATAAGAAGGTCCACGGGACACAGTGAACCTGGAGTGAAGCATCGGAATCTATAACTAGTGTCACAGGAATTTTTCAAACATAGACAGTAAGAAGAGTTAGTCTTCTTGTACTTAAGTCGGCATTATGCCTTTTGTATTTAATTCCGATGCAATTTCTGTGTTTCATCGTCAATAAGAAGGTCAGAGGGATACAGTAAACCTCGAGTGAAGCATCGGAGTCTATAACTAGTGTCACAGGAATGGTTCAAAACATAGGCAGTAAAAAGGGTCAGTCTGCTTGTTCTTAAATCGGCATTTTGCCTTTTGTATTTAATTCCATGCAATATCTGTGTTTCATCGTCAGTACGAAGGTCCAAGGGACCCAGTAAATCTGGAGTGAAGCATCGGGATCTATAACTGGTGTCACAGGAATTGTTCAAAACATAGACAGTAGGAAGAGTCAGTCTTCTTGTACTTAAGTCGGCATTGTGCCTTTTGTATTTAATTCCGATGCAATTTCTGTGTTTCATCGACACTATGAAGGTCAGAGGGATACAGTAATCCTGAAGTTAAGCATCGGAATCTATAACTAGTGGCACAGGAATGGTTCAAAGCATAGTCAGTAAGAAGAGTCAGTCTTCTTGTACTTAAGTCGGCATTGTGCATTTTGTATTTAATTCCGATGCAATTTCTGTGTTTAATCGTCAATAAGAAGGTCCAAGGGATACAGTAATCCTGAAGTTAAGCATCTGAATCTATGACTAGTGTCACAGGAATGGTTCAAAACATAGTCAGTAAGAAGGGTCAGTCTTCTTGTACTTATGTCGGTATTGTGCTTTTTGTATTTAATTCCGATGCAATTTCTGTGTTTCATCGTCAATAAGAAGGTCCAAGGGACACAGTAAACCCGGAGTTAAGCATCGGAATCTATAACTAGTGGCACAGGAATTTTTCAAAACATAGACAGTAGGAAGAGTCAGTATTCTTGTACTTAAGTCGGCATTGTGTCTTTTGTTTTTAATTCCGATGCAATTTCTGTGTTTCATCGTCAATAAGAAGGTCAGAGGGATACAGTAAACCTGGAGTGAAGCATTGGAGTCTATAACTAGTGTCACAGGAATGGTTCAAAACATAGGCAGTAAAAAGAGTCAGTCTTCTTGTATTTAATTCAGCATTGTGCCTTTTGTATTTAATTCCATGCAATTTCTATGATTCTTCGTCAATAAGAAGGTCAGAGGGATACAGTAAACCTGAAGTGAAGCATCGTAATCTATTAGTGTCTCAGGAATGGTTCAAAACATTGTCAGTTATAAGAGTCAGTCTTCTTGTACCTAAGTTGGCATTGTGCCTTTTGTATTTAATTCCGATGCAATTTCTGTGTTTCATCGTCAATTAGAGGGTCCAAGGGATAGATTAAAGATGGAGTGAAGCATCGGAATCCATAACTACAGCCACAGGGACGGTTCAAATTATAGACAGTAAGATGAGACAGTATTCTTGTACTTAAATCGGCATTGTGCTTTTTGTATTTAATTCCGATGCAATTTCTGTGTTTCATCGTCACTAAGAAGGTCAGAGGGATACAGTAATCCTGAAGTTAAGCATCGGAATCTATAACTTGTGTCACAGGAATCGTTCAAAGCATAGTCAGTAAGAAGAGTCAGTCTTCTTGTAGTTAAGTCGTCATTGTGAATTTTGTATATAATTCCGATGCAATTTCTGTGTTTCATCATCAATAAGAAGGTTCAAGGGATACAGTAAACCTGAAATGAACCATCGGAATCTATAACTAGTGTCACAGGAATGGTTCAAAACATAGACAGTAGGAAAAGTCAGTCTACATGTACTTAAGAAGGCATTGTGCCTTTTGTATTTAATTCCGATGCAATTTCTGTGTTTCAACGTCAATAAGAAAGTCAGAGGGATACAGTAAACCTGATGTGAAGCATCGGAATCTATAACCAGTGTCACAGGAATGGTTCAAAACATAGTCAGTAAGAAGAGTCAATCTTCTTGTACTGAAGTCGGCTTTGCGCCTTTGTATTTAATTCCGATGCAATTTCTGTGTTTCATCGTCAATAAGAAGGTCCAAGGGATACAGTAGACCCGAATTAAAGCATCGGAATCTGTAACTAGTGTCACAGGAATGGTTCAAAACATAGACAGTAAGATGAGTCAGTCTTCTTGTGCTCTAGTCGGCATTGTGAATTTTGTATTGAATTCCGTTGCAATTTATCTGTTGCATCGTCAATAAGAAGGTCCAAGGGATACAGTAATCCTGAAGTTAGGCATCGGAATCTGTGACTAGTGTCACAGGAATGGTTCAAAACATAGTCAGTAAGAAGAGTCAGTCTTCTTGTACTTTAGTCGGTATTGTGACTTTTGTATTTAATTCCGATGCATTTTCTGTGTTTCACCGTCAATAAGAAGGTCCATGGGATACAGAAAACCTAAAGTGAAGAATCGGAATCTATAACTAGTCTACAGGAATGGTTCAAAACATAGACAGTAGCAAGAGTCAGTCTTCTTGTACTTAAGTCTACATTGTGCCTATTGTATTTAATTCCGATGCAATTTCTGTGTTTCATCGTCAATAAGAAGGTCCAAGAGACACAGTAAAACTGGAGTGAAGCATCGGAATCCATAACTAGTGTCACAGGAATGGTTCGAAATATAGACAGTAGGAAGAGTCAGTCTTCTTGTACTTAAGTCGGCATTGTGCCTTTTGTATTTAATTCCGATGCAATTTCTGTGTTTCATCGTCAATAAGAAGGTCAGAGGGATACAGTAAACCTGAAGTGAAGCATCGTAATCTATTAGTGTCTCAGGAATGGTTCAAAACATTGTCAGTTATAAGAGTCAGTCTTCTTGTACCTAAGTTGGCATTGTGCCTTTTGTATTTAATTCCGATGCAATTTCTGTGTTTCATCGTCAATTAGAGGGTCCAAGGGATAGATTAAAGATGGAGTGAAGCATCGGAATCCATAACTACAGCCACAGGGACGGTTAAAAAAAAAACAGTAAGATGAGACAGTATTCTTGTACTTAAATCGGCATTGTGCTTTTTGTATTTAATTCCGATGCAATTTCTGTGTTTTATCGTCACTAAGAAGGTCAGAGGGATACAGTAATCCTGAAGTTAAGCATCGGAATCTATAACTTGTGTCACAGGAATCGTTCAAAGCATAGTCAGTAAGAAGAGTCAGTCTTCTTGTAGTTAAGTCGTCATTGTGAATATTGTTTATAATTCCGATGCAATTTCTGTGTTTCATCATCAATAAGAAGGTTCAAGGGATACAGTAAACCTGAAATGAACCATCGGAATCTATAACTAGTGTCACAGGAATGGTTCAAAACATAGACAGTAGGAAAAGTCAGTCTGTATGTACTTAAGAAGGCATTGTGCCTTTTGTATTTAATTCCGATGCAATTTCTGTGTTTCAACGTCAATAAGGAAGTCAGAGGGATACAGTAAACCTGATGTGAAGCATCGGAATCTATAACCAGTGTCACAGGAATGGTTCAAAACATAGTCAGTAAGAAGAGTCAGTCTTCTTGTGCTGAAGTCGGCTTTGTGCCTTTGTATTTAATTCCGATGCAATTTCTGTGTTTCATCGTCAATAAGAAGGTCCAAGGGATACAGTAGACCTGAATTAAAGCATCGGAATCTGTAACTAGTGTCACAGGAATGGTTCAAAACATAGTCAGTAAGAAGAGTCAGTCTTCTTGTACTTTAGTCGGTATTGTGACTTTTGTATTTAATTCCGATGCATTTTCTGTGTTTCACCGTCAATAAGAAGGTCCATGGGATACAGAAAACCTAAAGTGAAGAATCGGAATCTATAACTAGTCTACAGGAATGGTTCAAAACATAGACAGTAGCAAGAGTCAGTCTTCTTGTACTTAAGTCTACATTGTGCCTATTGTATTTAATTCCGATGCAATTTCTGTGTTTCATCGTCAATAAGAAGGTTAAAGAGACACAGTAAAACTGGAGTGAAGCATCGGAATCCATAACTAGTGTCACAGGAATGGTTCGAAATATAGACAGTAGGAAGAGTCAGTCTTCTTGTACTTAAGTCGGCATTGTGCCTTTTGTATTTAATTCCGATGCAATTTCTGTGTTTCATCGTCAATAAGAAGGTCAGAGGGATACAGTAAACCTGAAGTGAAGCATCGGAATCTATAACTAGTTTCACAGGAATGGTTCAAAACATAGTCAGTAAGAAGAGTCAGTCTTCTCGTACTTAAGTCATCATTGTGCATTATCTATTTAATTCTGATGCAATTTCTGTGTTTCATTGTCAACAAGAAGGTCCAAGGGATACAGTAGACCTCGAGTGAAGCATCGGAATCTATAACTAGTGTCACAGGAATGGTTCAAAACATAGACAATATGAAGAGTCAGACTTCTTTTACTTAAGTATGCATTGTGCCTTTTGTATTTAATTCCGATGCAATTTCTGTGTTTCATCGTCAATACAAAAGGTCCAAGGGATGTAGTAATCCTGGAGTGAATCATCGGAGTCTATAACTAGTGTCACAGGAATGGTTCAAAATATAGACAGTAAAAAGAGTCAATCTTCTTGAACTTAATTCGGCATTGTGCCTTTTGTATTTAATTCCGATGCACTTTCTGTGTTTCATCGTCACTATTAAGGTCAGAGGGATACAGTAATCCTGAAGTTAAGCATCGGAATCCATAACTAGTGGCACAGGAATGGTTCAAAGCATAGTCAGTAAGAAGAGTCAGTCTTCTTGTAGTTAAGTCGGCTTTGTGCCTTTTGTATGTAATTCCGATGCAATTTCTGTGTTTCATCGTCAATAAGAAGGTCCAAGGGATACAGTAAACCTGATGTGAACCATCGGAATCTATAACTAGTGTCACAGGAATGGTTAAAAACATAGACAGTAGGAAAAGTCAGCCTACATGTACTTAAGTCGTCATTGTGCCTTTTGTATTTAATTCGGATGCAATTTCTGTGCTTCATCGTCAATAAGAAGGTCAGAGGGATAGAGTAAACCTCTAGTGAAGCATCGGAGTGTATAACTAGTGTCACAGGAATGGTGCAAAACATAGTCAGTAAGAAGAGTCAGTCTTCTTGTACTTAAGTCGGCATTGTCCTTTTTGTATTTAATTCCGATGCGTTTTCTGTGTTTCATCGTCAGTAAAAAGGCCCAAGGGATACAGTAGACCTGAATTGAAGCATCCGAATCTATAACTAGTGTGACAGGAATGGTTCAAAATATACACAGTAAGAAGAGTCAGTCTTCTTGTACTTGAGTCGGCGTTGTGCGTTTGTATTTCATTCCGATGCAATTTCTGTGCTTCATCGTCAATAAGAAGGTCAGAGGATACAGTAAACCTGACGTGAAGCATCGGAATCTATAACTAGAGTCACAGGAATGGATCAAAATATAAACAGTAAGAAGAGTCAGTCTTCTTGGTATTAAGTCGGCATAGTGCCTTTTGTATTTAATTCCGATGCAATTTCTGTGTTTCATCGTCAATAAGATGGTCCAAGGGATACAGTAAACCTGAAATGAACCATGGGAATCTATAACTACTGTCAGAGGAATGTTTCAAAACATAGACAGTAGGAAAAGTCAGTCTACATGTACTTAAGTCGGCATTGTGCCTTTTGTATTTAATTCCGATGCTATTTCTGTGTTTCATCGTCAATAAGAAGGTCCAAGGGACACAGTAAACCTGGAGTGAAGCATCGGAATCTATAACTAGTGTCACAGGAATTTTTCAAACATAGACAGTAGGAAGAGTCAGTCTTCTTGTACATAAGTCGGCATTATGCCATTTGTATTTAATTCCGATGCAATTTCTGTGTTTCATCGTCAATAAGAAGGTCAGAGGGATACAGTAAACCTGGAGTGAAGTATCGGAGCCTATAACTAGTGTCACAGGAATGGTTCAAAACATAGGCAGTAAGAAGAGTCAGTCTTCTGGTACTAAAGTCGGCATTGTGCCTTTTGTATTTAATTCCGATGCAATTTCTGTGATTCTTCGTCAATAAGAAGGTCAGAGGAATACAGTAAACCTGAAGTGAAGCATCGGCATCTACAACTAGTGTCACAGGAATTTTTCAAACATAGACAGTAGGAAGAGTCAGTCTTCTTGTACATAAGTCGGCCTTATGCCATTTGTATTTAATTCCGATGCAATTTCTGTGTTTCATCGTCAATAAGAAGGTCAGAGGGATACAGTAAACCTGGAGTGAAGCATCGGAGTCTATAACTAGTGTCACAGGAATGGTTCAAAACATAGACAGTAAAAAGAGTCAGCTTTCTTGTACTTAATTCGGCATTGCGCCTTTTGTATTTAATTCCGATGCAATTTCTGTGTTTCATCGTCACTATGAAGGTCAGAGGGATACAGTAATCCTGAAGTTAAGCATCGTAATCTATAACTAGTGGCACAGGTATGGTTCTAAGCATAGTCAGTAAGAAGAGTCAGTCTTCTTGTAGTTAAGTCGGCTTTGTGCCTTTTGTATTTAATTCCGATGCAATTTCTGTGTTTCATCGTCAATAAGATGGTCCAAGGGATACAGTAAACCTGATGTGAACCATCGGAATCTATAACTAGTGTCACAGGAATGGTTCAAAACATAGACATTAGGAAAAGTCAGTCCACATGTACTTAAGTCGGCATTGTGCCTTTTGTATTTAATTCCGATGCAATTTCTGTGTTTCATCGTCAATAAGAAGGTCGGAGGGATACAGTAATCCTGATGTGAAGCATCGGAATCTATAACTAGTGTCACAGGAATGGTTCAAAACATAGTCAGTAAGAAGAGTCAGTCTTCTTGTACTGAAATCGGCATTGTGCCTTTTGTATTTAATTCCGATGCGTTCTCTGTGTTTCATCGTCAATTAGGAGTCCCAAGGGATACAGTAGACCTGAATTGAAGCATCGGAATCTATGACTAGTGTCACAGGAATGGTTCAAAACATAGTCAGTAAGAAGGGTCAGTCTTCTTGTACTTATGTCGGTATTGTGCTTTTTGTATTTAATTCCGATGCAATTTCTGTGTTTCATCGTCAATAAGAAGGTCAGAGGGATACAGTAAACCTGGAGTGAAGCATTGGAGTCTATAACTAGTGTCACAGGAATGGTTCAAAACATAGGCAGTAAAAAGAGTCAGTCTTCTTGTATTTAATTCGGCATTGTGCCTTTTGTATTTAATTCCATGCAATTTCTATGATTCTTCGTCAATAAGAAGGTCAGAGGGATACAGTAAACCTGAAGTGAAGCATCGTAATCTATTAGTGTCTCAGGAATGGTTCAAAACATTGTCAGTTATAAGAGTCAGTCTTCTTGTGCCTAAGTCGGCATTGTGCCTTTTGTATTTAATTCCGATGCAATTTCTGTGTTTCATCGTCAATTAGAGGGTCCAAGGGATAGATTAAAGATGGAGTGAAGCATCGGAATCCATAACTACAGTCACAGGGACGGTTCAAAACATAGACAGTAAGATGAGACAGTATTCTTGTACTTAAATTGGCATTGTGCTTTTTGTATTTATTTCCGATGCAATTTCTGTGTTTTATCGTCACTAAGAAGGTCAGAGGAATACAGTAATCCTGAAGTTAAGCATCGGAATCTATAACTAGTGTCACAGGAATCGTTCAAAGCATAGTCAGTAAGAAGAGTCAGTCTTCTTGTAGTTAAGTCGTCATTGTGAATTTTGTATATAATTCCGATGCAATTTCTGTGTTTCATCATCAATAAGAAGCTTCAAGGGATACAGTAAACCTGAAATGAACCATCGGAATCTATAACTAGTGTCACAGGAATGGTTCAAAACATAGTCAGTAAGAAGAGTCAGTCTTCTCGTACTTAAGTCATCATTGTGCATTATCTATTTAATTCTGATGCAATTTCTGTGTTTCATCGTCAATAAGAAGGTCAGAGGGATACAGTAAACCTGAAGTGAAGCATCGGAATCTATAACTAGTGTCACAGGAATGGTTCAAAACATAGTCAGTAGGAAGAGTCAGTCTTCTTGTACTTAAGTCGGCATTGTGCTTTTTGTATTTAATTCCGATGCAATTTCTGTGTTTCATCGTCAATAAGAAGGTCCAAGGGATACAGTAAACCTGGAGTGAAGCATCGGAATCTATAACTAGTGTCACAGGAATGGTTCAAAACATAGTCAGTAAGAAGAGTCAGTCTTCTTGTACTTAGTTCGGCATTGTGCCTTTTGTATTTAATTCCGATGCAGTATCTGTGTTTCATCGTCATTATGAAGGTCAGAGTCATACAGTAAACCTGATGTGAAGCATCAGAATCTATAACTAGTGTCACAGGAATGGTTCAAAACATAGTCAGTAAGAAGAGTCAGTCAGCTTGAACTTAAGTCGGTTACGTGCCTTTTGTATTTAAATCCGATGCAATTTCTGTGTTTCATGGTTAATAAGAACGTCCAAAGGATACAGTAAACAAGGAGTGAAGCATCGGAATCTATAACTAGTGTCACAGGGACGGTTCAAAACATAGACACTAAGATGAGTCAGTTTTCTTGTACTTTAGACGGCATTGTGCTTTTTGTATTTAATTCCGATGCAATTTCTGTGTTTCATCGTCAATAATAAGGTCCAAGGGATACAGTAAACCTGAAATGAACCATCGGAATCTATAACTAGTGTCACAGAAATGGTTCAAAAATAGAGAGTTGGAAGTTTCAGTCTTCTTGTACTAAAGTCGGCATTGTGCCTTTTGTATTTCATTCCGATGCAATTTCTGTGTTTCATCGTCCATAAGAAGGTCCGACGGATACAGTAAACCTCAAGTGAAGCATCGGAATAAAAAACTAGTGTCACAGGAATGGTTCAAACATAGGCAGTAGGAAAAGTCAGTCTACATTTACTTAAGTCGGCATTGAGCCTTTTGTATTTGATTCCGATGCAATATCTGTGTTTCACCGTCAATAAGAAGGTCAGAGGGATACAGTAAACCTGGAGTGAAGCATCGGAATCTACAACTAGTGTCACATTAATGGTTCAAAACACAGACAGTAAGAAGAGTCAGACTTCTTTTACTTAAGTCGGCATTGTGCCTTTTGTATTAAATTCCGATGCAATTTCTGTGTTTCATCGTCAATAAGAAGGTCCCAGGGATACAGTAAACCTGGAGTGAAGCATCGGAGTCTATAACTAGTGTCATAGAAATGGTTCAAAACATAGACAGTAGGAAAAGTCAGTCTACATATACTTAAGTCGGCATTGAGCCTTTTGTATTTGATTCCGATGCAATATCTGTGTTTCACCGTCAATAAGAAGGTCAGAGGGATACAGTAAACCTGGAGTGAAGCATCGGAATCTACAACTAGTGTCACATTAATGGTTCAAAACACAGACAGTAAGAAGAGTCAGTCTTCTAGTACTTAAGTCGGCATTGTGCCTTTTGTATTAAATTCCGATGCAATTTCTGTGTTTCATCATCAATAAGAAGGTCCAAGGGATACAGTAAACCTGGAGTGAAGCACCGGAATCTAGAACTAGTGTCACAGGAATGGTTCAAAACATAGACTGTCAGAAGAGTCAGTCATCTTGTACTTTAGTCGGCATTGTGCCTTTTGTATTTAATTCCGATACAATTTCTGTGCTTCATCGTCAATAAAAAGGTCCAAGGGATACAATAAACCTGGAGTGAAGCATCGGAATCTATAACTAGTGTCACAGGCATGGTTCAAAACATAGACAGTAAGAAGAGTCAGTCTTCTTGTACTTAAGTCTACATTGTGCCTTTTGTATTTAATTCCGATGCAATTTCTGTGTTTCATCGACAATAAGAAGGTCGAAGGGATACAGTAAACCTGGAGTGAAGCATCGGAATCTATAACTAGTGTCACAGGGATGGTTCAAAACATAGACAGTATGAAGAGTCAGTCTTCTTGTACTTAAGTCGGCGTGTTCCTTTTGTATTTAATTCCGATGCAATTTCTGTGTTTCATCGTCAATAAGAAGGTCAGAGGGATACAGTAAACCTGAAGTGAAGCATCGGAATCTATGACTAGTGTCACAGGTATGGTTCAAAACATAGACAGTAGGAAGAGTCAGGCTTCTTGTACTTAAGTCGGCATTGTGCCTATTGTATTTAATTCCGGTGCAATTGCTGTGTTTCATCGTCAATAAGAAGGACCAAGGGATACAGTAAACCTGAAGTGAAGCATCGGAATCTATAACTAGTGTCACAGGAATGGTTCAAAACATAGTCAGTATGAAGAGTCAGTCTTCTTGTACATAAGTCATCATTGTGCCTTTTCTTTTTAATTCTGATGCAATTTCTGTGTTTCATCATCAATAAGAAGGTCCAGGGGAAACAGTAAACCTGGAGTGAAGCATTGGAATCTATAACTAGTGTCACAGGAATGGTTCAAATCATAGTCAGTAAGAGAAGTCAGACTTCTTTTACTTAAGTCGGCATTGTGCCTTTTGTATTTAATTCCGATGCAATTTCTGCGTTTCATCGTCAATAAGAAGGTCCAAGGGATACAGTAAACCAGGAGTGAAGCATCGGAGTCTATAACTAGTGTCACAGGAATGGTTCAAAGCGTAGGCAGTAAGAAGAGTCAGTCTTCTTGTATTTAATTCGGCATTGTGCCTTTTGTATTTATTTCTGATGCAATTTCTGTGTTTCATCGTCATAAGTAGGTCAGAGGGATACAGTAAACCTGAAGTGAAGCATCATAATCTATAACTAGTGTCACAGGAATGGTTTAAAACATAGTCAGTAAGGAGAGTCAGTCTTCTTGTACTTAAGTCAATATTGTGCATTTTCTATTTAATTCTGATGCAATTTCTGTGTTTCATCTTCAATACGAAGGTCCAAGGGATACAGTAAACCTGGAGTGAAGCATCGGAATCTATAACTAGTGTCACAGGAATGGTTCAAGACACGGACAGTAAGAAGAGTCAGACTTCTTTTCCTTAAGTCGGCATTGTGCCTTTTGTATTTGATTCCGATGCAATTTCTGTGTTTCATCGTCAATAAGAAGGTCCAAGGGATACAGTAAACCTGGAGTGAAGCATCAGAGTCTATAACTAGTAACACAAGAATGGTTAAAAACATAGACAGTAAGAAGAGTCAGTCTTCTTGTACTTAAGTCAACATTGTGCATTTTCTATTTAATTGTGATGCAATTTCTGTGTTTCATCTTCAATAAGAAGGTCCAAGGGATACAGTAAACCTGAAGTCAAGAATCGGAATCTACAACTAGTGTCACAGGGATGGTTCAAAACATATACAGTATGAAGAGTCAGTCTTCTTGTACTTAAGTCGTCGTGTGCCTTTTGTATTTTATTCCGATGCAATTTCTGTGTTTCCTCGTCAATAAGAACGTCAGAGGGATACAGCAAATCTGAAGTGAAGCATCGGAATCTATGACCAACGTCACAGGAATCTTTCAAGACATGGTCAGTAAGAAGAGTCAGTCTTCATGTACTAAAGTCGGTATTGTGCCTTTTGTATTTAAATCCGATGCAATTTCTGTGTTTCATCGTCAATAAGAAGGTCCAAGGGATACATTAAACCTGAAGTGAAGCATCGGAATCTATGACTAGTGTCACAGGAATGGTTCAAAACATAGACAGTAGGTAGAGTAAGTCTACTTGTACTTAAGTCGGCATTTTGCTTTTGGTATTTAATCCCGATGCAATTTTGTGTTTCATCGTCAATAAGAAGGTCCAAGGGATACAGTAAACCAGGAGTGAAGCATCGGAATCTGTAACTAGTGTCACAGGGACGGTTCAAACCATAGTCAGTCAGATGAGTCAGTATTCTTGTACTTAATTCGGCATTGTGCATTTTCTATTTGTTTCTGATGCTTTTTCTGTGTTTCATCGTCAATAAGAAGGTCCAAGGGATACTGTAAACCTGGAGTGAGGCATCGGAATCTATAACTAGTGTCACAGGAAAGGTTCAAAACACAGACAGTAAGAAGAGTCAGACTCCTTTTACTGAAGTCGGCATTGTGCCTTTTGTATTTAATTCCGATGCAATTTCTGTGTTTCATCGTCAATAAGAAGGTCCAAGGCATACAGTAAACCTTGAGTGAAGCATCAGAGTCTATTACTAGTGTCACAGGAATGGTTCAAAACATAGACAGTAAGAAGAGTCAGTCTTATTGTACTTAATTCGGCATTGTGCCTTTTGTATTTAATTCCGATGCAATTTCTGTGTTTCATCGTCAATAAGAAGGTCAGAGGGATACAGTAAACCTGATATGAAGCATCGTAATCTATAACTAGTGTCACAGGAATGGTTCAAAACATAGTCAGTAAGAAGAGTCAGTCTTCTTGTACTTAAGTCGGCATTGTGCCTTTTGTATTTAATTCCGATGCAATTTCTGTGTTTCATCGTCAATAAGAAGGTCCAAGGGATACAGTAAACCTTGAGTGAAGCATCAGAGTCTATAACTAGTGTCACAGGAATGGTTCAAACATAGACAGTAAGATGAGTCAGTCTTCTTGTACTTAAGTCGGCATTGTGCCTATTGTATTTAATTACGATGCAATTAGTGTGTTTCATCGTTAATAAGAAGGTCCAAGGTATACAGTAAACCTGGAGATAAGCATCGGATACTATAACTAGCGTCACAGGAACGGTTCAAAACATAGACAGTAAGATGAGTCACTCTTCTTGTACTTAAGTCGGCATTGAGCCTTCTGTATTTAATTTCAATACAATTTCTGTATCTCATCGTCAATAAGAAGGTCCAAGGGATACAGTAAACCTGAAGTGAAGCATCGAAATCTAAAACTAGTGTCTCAGGAATTGTTCAAAACATAGACAGTAAGCAGAGTCAGTCTTCTCGTACTTAAGTCGGCATTGTGATTTTTATTTAATTCGGATGCAATTTCTGTGTTTCATCGTCAATAAGAAGGTCCAAGGGATACAGTACACCTAGAGTGAAGCATCGGAATCTATATCTAGTGTCACAGGAGTGGTTCAAAATATAGACAGTAAGAAGAGTCAGCCTTTTTGCACTTAATTCGGCATTGTGCCTTTTGTATTTAATTCCGAAGCAATTTCTGTGTTTCATCGTCAATAAGAACGTCAGAGGGATACAGAAAATCTGAAGTGAAGTATCGGAATCTATAACTACTGTCACAGGAATGGTTCAAAACATAGACAGTAAGAAGAGTCAGTCTTCTTGTACTTAAGTCGGCATTGTGCCTTTTGTATTTAATTCCGATGCCATTTCTGTGTTTCATCGTCACTAAGAACGTCAGTTGGATATAGTAGTCCTGAAGTTAAGCATCGGAATCTATAACTAGTGTCACAGGAATGGTTCAAAACATAGTCAGTAAGAAGAGTCAGTATTCTTGTAGTTAAGTCGGTATTGTGCCTTTTCTATTTCCTTCCGATGCAATTTCTGTGTTTCATCGTCAATAAGAAGGTCCATGGGATACAGTAAACCTTAAGTGAAGCATCGGAATTTATAACTAGTGTCACAGGAATGGTTCAAAACATAGTCAGTAAGAAGAGTCAGTCTTCTTGTACGTTAGTCGGCAATGTGAATTTTGTATTTAATTCCGATACAATTTCTGTGTTTCATCGTCAATAAGAAGGTCAGAGGGATACAGTAATCCTGAAGTAAAGCATCTGAATCTATGACCAGTGTCACAGGAATGGTTCAAAACATGGTCAGTAAGAAGAGTCAGTCCTCATTTACTTAAGTCGGTATTGTGCCTTTTGTATTTAAATCCGATGCAATTTCTGTGTTTCATCGTCAATAACAAGGTCCAAAGGATACAGTAAACCTGAAGTGAAGCATCGGAATCTATGACTAGTGTCACAGGAATGGTTCAAAGCATAGACAGTAGGAAGAGTCAGTCTGCTTGTACTTAAGTCGGCATTGTGCTTTTGGTATTTAATTCCGATGCAATTTCTGTGTTTCATCGTCAGTAAGAATGTCCAAGGGATACAGTAAACCAGGAGTGAAGCATCGGAATCTGTAACGAGTGTCACAGGGACGGTTCAAACCATAGTCAGTCAGATGAGTCAGTATTCTTGTACTTAAATTGGCATTGTGCATTTTCTACTTAATTCCGATGCAATTTCTGTGTTTCATCGTCAATAGGAAGGTCCAAGGTATACAGTAAACCTGGAGTGAACCATCGGAATCTATAACTAGTGTCACAGGAATGGTTCAAAACATAGACAGTAAGATGAGTCAGTCTTCTTGTTCATAAGTCGGCATTGTGCCTTTTATATTTAATTCCGATGCAATTTCTGTGTTTCATCGTCAATAAGAAGGTCCAAGGGATACAGTAAACCTGAAGTGAAGCATCCAAATCTAAAACTAGTATCACAGGAATTGTTCAAAACATAGACAGTAAGCAGAGTCAGTCTTTTCGTACATAAGTCTGCATAGTGATTTTAATTTAATTCGGATGCAATATCTGTGTTTCATCGTCAATAAGAAGGTTCAAGGGATACAGTAATCCTAGAGTGAAGCATCGGAATCTATATCTAGTGTCACAGGAATGGTTGAAAACATAGACAGTAAGGAGAGTAAGTCTTCTCGTACTTAAGTCGGCATTGTGCCTTTTGTATATAATTCCGATGTAATTTCTGTGTTTTATCGTCAATATGAAGGTCAGAGGGATACAGTAAACATGAAGTGAAGCATCGGAATCTATAACTAGTGTCACAGGAATGGTTCAAAACATAGTCAGTAAGAAGAGTCAGTCTTCTTGTACTTAAGTCGGCATTGTGCCTTTTGTATTTAATTCCGATGCAATTTCTGTGTTTCATCGCCAACAAGAAGGTCCAAGGGATACAGTAAACCTGGAGTGAAGCATCGGAATCTATAACTAGCGTCACAGTGACGGTTCAAACCACAGACAGTAGGATGAGTCAGTATTCTTGTACTTAATTCGGCATTGTGCATTTTCTATTTAATTCCGATGCCATTTCTGTGTTTCGTCGTCAATAAGAAGGTCCAAGGGATACAGTAAACCCGAAGAGAAGCATCGGAATCTATAACTAGTGTCACAGGAATGGTTCAAAACATAGTCAGTAAGAAGAGTCAGTCTTCTTGTACTTAAGTCATCATTGTCCATTTTCTATTTACTTCTGATGCTTTTTCTGTGTTTCATCGTCAATAAGAAGGTCCAAGGGATACTGTAAACCTGGAGTGAAGCATCGGAATTTATAACTAGTGTCACAGGAATGGTTCAAAACACAGACAGTAAGAAGAGCCAGACTTCTTTTACTTAAGTCGGCATTGTGCCATTTGTATTTAATTCCGATGCAATTTCTGTGTTTCATCGTCAATAAGAAGGTCCAAGGGATACAGTAAACCTTGAGTGAAGCATCAGAGACTATAACTAGTGTCACAGGAATGGTTCAAAACATAGACAGTAAGAAGAGTCAGTCTTCTTGTACTTAATTCGGCATTGTGCCTTTTGTATTTAATTCCGATGCAATTTCTGTGTTTCATCGTCAATAAGAAGGTCAGAGGGATACAGTAAACCTGATATGAAGCATCGTAATCTATAACTAGTGTCACAGGAATGGTTCAAAACATAGTCAGTAAGAAGAGTCAGTCTTCTTGTACTTAAGTCTGTATTGTGCCTTTTGTATTTAATTCCGATGCAATTTCTGTGTTTCATCGTCAATAAGAAGGTCAGATGGATACAGTAAACCTGTTATGAAGCATCGTAATCTATAACTAGTGTCACAGGAATGTTTCAAAACATAGTCAGTAAGAAGAGTCAGTCTTCTTGTACTTAAGTCGGTTTTGTGCCTTTTGTATTTAATTCCGATGCAATTTCTGTGTTTCATCGTCAATAAGAAGGTCCAAGATATACAGTAAACCTGGAGTGGAGCATCGGAATCTATAACTAGTGTCACAGGAATGGTTCAAAACATAGACAGTAAGATGAGTCAGTCTTCTTGTACTTAAGTCGGCATTGTGCCTTTTGTATTTAATTCCTATGCAATTTCTGTCTTTCATCGTCATTAAGAAGGTCCAAGGGATACAGTAACCCTGAAGTGAAGCATCGAAATCTAAAACTAGTATCACAGGAATTGTTCAAATCATAGACAGTAAGCAGAGTCAGTCTTCTCGTACTTAAGTCGGCATTGTGATTTTTATTTAATTCGGATGCAATTTCTGTGTTTCATCGTCAATAAGAAGGTCCAACGGATACAGTAAACCTAGAGTGAAGCATCGGAATCTTTATCTAGTGTCACAGGAATGGTTCAAAACGTAGACAGTAAGAAGAGTCAGTCTTCTTGTACTTAAGTCGGCATTGTGCCTTTTGTATTTAATTCCGATGTAATTTCTGTGTTTTATCGTCAATATGAATTTCAGAGGGATACAGTAAACATGAAGTGAAGCATCGGAATCTATAACTAGTGTCACAGGAATGGTTCAAAACATAGTCAGTAAGAAGAGTCAGTCTTCTTGTACTTACGTCGGCATTGTGACTTTTGTATTTAATTCCGATGCAATTTCTGTGTTTCACCGTCAATATTAAGGTCTAAGGGATACAGTAAACCTTGAGTGAAGCATCGGATTCTATAACTAGTGTCACAGGAATGGTTCAAAACATAGACAGTAAAATGAGTCAGTCTTCTTGTACTTAAGTCGGCATTGTGCCTTTTGTATTTAATTCCGATGCAATTTCTGTGTTTCATCGTCAATAAGAATGTCAGAGGGATACAGTAATCCTGAAGTAAAGCATCGGAATCTATGACTAGTGTCACGGGAGTGGTTAAAACATAGTCAGTAAGAAGAGTCAGTCTTCTTGTACTCAAGTCGGCATTGTGCCTTCTGTATTTAATTCCGATGCAGTCTCTGTGATTCATCGTCAATAAGAAGGTCCAAGGGATACAGTAAACCTGAGGTGAAGCATCGGAATCAATGACTAGTGTCACAGGAATGGTTCAAAACATAGACAGTAGGAAGAGTCAGTCTTCTTGTACTTAAGTCGGCTTTGTGCTTTTTGTATTTAATTCCGATGCAATTTCTGTGTTTCATCGTCAATAAGAAGGTCCAAGGGATACAGTAAACCTGGAGTGAAGCATCGGAATCTATAAGTAGTGTCACAGGGACGGTTCAAACCATAGACAGTAAGATGAGTCAGTATTCTTGTACTTAATTCGGCATTGTGCATTTTCTATTTATTTCCGATGCAATTTCTGTGTTTCATCGTCAATAAGAAGGTCCCAGGGATACAGTAAACCTGGAGTGAAGCATCGGAGTCTATAACTAGTGTCACAGAAATGGTTCAAAACATAGACAGTAGGAAAAGTCAGTCTACATATACTTAAGTCGGCATTGAGCCTTTTGTATTTGATTCCGATGCAATTTCTGTGTTTCATCTTCAATAAGAAGGTCAGAGGGATACAGTAAACCTGAAGTGAAGCAACGGAATCCATAACTAGAGTCACAGGAATGGTTCAAATCATAGACAGTAAGAAGAGTCAGTCTTCTAGTACTTAAGTCGGCATTGTGCCTTTTGAATTTAATTCCGATGCAATATCTGTGTTTCATCGTCAATAAGAAGGTCCAAGGGACACAGTAAACCTGGAGTGAAACACCGGAATCTATAACTAGTGTCACAGGAATGGTTCAAAACGTAGACTGTCAGAAGAGTCAGTCTTCTTGTACTACAGTCGGAATTGTGCCTTTTGTATTTAATTCCGATGCAATTTCTGTGTTTCATCATCAATAAGAAGGTCCAAGGGATACAGTAAACCTGGAGTGAAGCACCGGAATCTAGAACTAGTGTCACAGGAATGGTTCAAAACATAGACTGTCAGAAGAGTCAGTCTTCTTGTACTTTAGTCGGCATTGTGCCTTTTGTATTTAATTCCGATACAATTTCTGTGCTTCATCGTCAATAAAAAGGTCCAAGGGATACAGTAAACCTGGAGTGAAGCATCGGAATCTATAACTAGTGTCACAGGCATGGTTCAAAACATAGACAGTAAGAATAGTCAGTCTTCTTGTACTTAAGTCTACATTGTGCCTTTTGTATTTAATTCCGATGCAATTTCTGTGTTTCATCGACAATAAGAAGGTCGAAGGGATACAGTAAACCTGGAGTGAAGCATCGGAATCTATAACTAGTGTCACAGGGATGGTTCAAAACATAGACAGTATGAAGAGTCAGTCTTCTTGTACTTAAGTCGGCGTGTTCCTTTTGTATTTAATTCCGTTGCAATTTCTGTGTTCCTTCGTCAATAAGAAGGTCAGAGGGATACAGTAAACCTGAATTGAAGCATCGGAATCTATGACTAGTGTCACAGGTATGGTTCAAAACATAGACAGTAGGAAGAGTCAGGCTTCTTGTACTTAAGTCGGCATTGTGTCTATTGTATTTAATTCCGGTGCAATTGCTGTGTTTCATCGTCAATAAGAAGGACCAAGGGATACAGTAAACCTGAAGTGAAGCATCGGAATCTATAACTAGTGTCACAGGAATGGTTCAAAACATAGTCAGTATGAAGACTCAGTCTTCTTGTACATAAGTCATCATTGTGCCTTTTCTATTTAATTCTGATGCAATTTCTGTGTTTCATCTTCAATACGAAGGTCCAAGGGATACAGTAAACCTGGAGTGAAGCATCGGAATCTATAAGTAGTGTCACAGGAATGGTTCATAACATAGTCAGTAAGGAGAGTCAGTCTTCTTGTACTTAAGTCAACATTGTGCATTTTCTATTTAATTGTGATGCAATTTCTGTGTTTCATCTTCAATAAGAAGGTCCAAGGGATACAGTAAACCTGAAGTCAAGAATCGGAATCTACAACTAGTGTCACAGGGATGGTTCAAAACATATACAGTATGAAGAGTCAGTCTTCTTGTACTTAAGTCGGCGAGTGCCTTTTGTATTTAATTCCGATGCAATTTCTGTGTTTCATCGTCAATAAGAACGTCAGAGGGATACAGCAAATCTGAAGTGAAGCATCGGAATCTATGACCAACGTCACAGCAATGGTTCAAGACATGGTCAGTAAGAAGAGTCAGTCTTCATGTACTAAAGTCGGTATTGTGCCTTTTGTATTTAAATCCGATGCAATTTCTGTGTTTCATCGTCAAATAGAAGGGCCAAGGGATACAGTAAACCTGAAGTGAAGCATCGGAATCTATGACTAGTGTCACAGGAATGGTTCAAAACACAGACAGTGGGTAGAGTAAGTCTACTTGTACTTAAGTCGGCATTGTGCTTTTGGTATTTAATTCCGATGCAATTTTGTGTTTCATCGTCAATAAGAAGGTCCAAGGGATACAGTAAACCAGGAGTGAAGCATCGGAATCTGTAACTAGTGTCACAGGGACGGTTCAAACCATAGTCAGTCAGAGGAGTCAGTATTCTTGTACTTAATTCGGCATTGTGCATTTTCTATTTGTTTCTGATGCTTTTTCTGTGTTTCATCGTCAATAAAAAGGTCCAAGGGATACTGTAAACCTGATATGAAGCATCGTAATCTATAACTAGTGTCACAGGAATGGTTCAAAACATAGTCAGTAAGAAGAGTCAGTCTTCTTGTACTTAAGTCGGCATTGTGCCTTTTGTATTTAATTCCGATGCAATTTCTGTGTTTCATCGTCAATAAGAAGGTCCAAGGGATACAGTAAACCTTGAGTGAAGCATCAGAGTCTATAACTAGTGTCACAGGAATGGTTCAAAACACAGACAGTAAGATGAGTCAGTCTCCTTTACTTAAGTCGGCATTGTGCCTATTGTATTTAATTACGATGCAATTAGTGTGTTTCATCGTTAATAAGAAGGTCCAAGGGATACAGTAAACCTGAAGTGAAGCATCGGAATCTATAACTAAAGACACAGGAATGGTTCAAAACATAGACAGTAGGAAGAGTCAGTCTTCTTATACTTAAGTCGGTATTGTGCCTTTTCCATTTAATTCCGATGCAATTTCTGTGTTTCATAGTCAATACGAAGGTCAAAGGGATACAGTAAACCTGAAGTGAAGCATCGGAATCTATGACTAGTGTCACAGGAATGGATCAAACATAGTCAGTAAGAAGAGTCCGTCTTCTTGTACTTAAGTCGGCATTGTACTATTGTATTTAATTCCGATGCAATTTCTGTGTTACATCGTCAATAAGAAGGTCCAAGGTATACAGTAAACCTGGAGATAAGCATCGGAATCTATAACTAGCGTCACAGGAACGGTTCAAAACATAGACAGTAAGATGAGTCAGTCTTCTTGTACTTAAGTCGGCATTGAGCCTTTTGTATTTAATTTCGATGCAATTTCTGTATGTCATCGTCAATAAGAAGGTCCAAGGGATACAGTAAACCTGAAGTGAAGCATCGATATCTAAAACTAGTATCTCAGGAATTGTTCAAAACATAGACAGTAAGCAGAGTCAGTCTTCTCGTACTTAAGTCGGCATTGTGATTTCTATTCAATTCGGATGCAATTTCTGTGTTTCATCGTCAATAAGAAGGTCCAAGGGATACAGTACACCTAGAGTGAAGCATCGGAATCTATATCTAGTGTCACAGGAGTGGTTCAAAATATAGACAGTAAGAAGAGTCAGCCTTTTTGTACTTAATTCGGCATTGTGCCTTTTGTATTTAATTCCGAAGCAATTTCTGTGTTTCATCGTCAATAAGAATGTCAGAGGGATACAGAAAATCTGAAGTGAAGTATCGGAATCTATAACTACTGTCACAGGAATGGTTCAAAACATAGACAGTAAGAAGAGTCAGTCTTCTTGTACTTAAGTCGGCATTGAGCCTTTTGTGTTTAATTCCGATGCCATTTCTGTGTTTCATCGTCACTAAGAACGTCAGTGGGATATAGTAGTCCTGAAGTTAAGCATCGGAATCTATAACTAGTGTCACAGGAATGGTTCAAAACATAGTCAGTAAGAAGAGTCAGTCTTCATGTACTTAAGTCGGTATTGTGCCTTTTGTATTTAAATCCGATGCAATTTCTGTGTTTCATCGTCAATAAGAAGGTCCAAAGGATACAGTAAACCTGAAGTGAAGCATCGGAATCTATGACTAGTGTCACAGGAATGGTTCAAAACATAGACAGTAGGAAGAGTCAGTCTACTTGTACTTAAGTCGGCATTGTGCTTTTGGTATTTAATTCCGATGCAATTTCTATGTTTCATCGACAATAAGAAGGTCCAAGGGATACAGGAAACCAGGAGTGAAGCATCGGAATCTGTAACTAGTGTCACAGGGACGGTTCAAACCATAGTCAGTCAGATGAATCAGTATTCTTGTACTTAAATTGGCATTGTGCATTTTCTACTTAATTCCGATGCAGTTTCTGTGTTTCATCGTCAATAAGAAGGTCCAAAGTATACAGTAAACCTGGAGTGAACCATCGGAATCTATAACTAGTGTCACAGGAATGGTTCAAAACATAGACAGTAAGATGAGTCAGTCTTCTTGTTCATAAGTCGGCATTGTGCCTTTTATATTTAATTCCGATGCAATTTCTGTGTTTCATCGTCAATAAGAAGGTCCAAGGGATACAGTAAACCTGAAGTGAAGCATCCAAATCTAAAACTAGTATCACAGGAATTGTTCAAAACATAGACAGTAAAATGAGTAAGTCTTCTTGTAATTAAGTCGGCATTGTGCCTTTTGTATCTAATTCCGATGCAATTTCTGTGTTTCATCGCCAACAAGAAGGTCTAAGGGATACAGTAAACCTGGAGATAAGCATCGGAATCTATAACTAGCGTCACAGGAACGGTTCAAAACATAGACAGTAAGATGAGTCAGTCTTCTTGTACTTAAGTCGGCATTGAGCCTTTTGTATTTAATTTCGATGCAATTTCTGTATCTCATCGTCAATAAGAAGGTCCAAGGGATACAGTAAACCTGAAGTGAAGCATCGAAATCTAAAACTAGTATCTCAGGAATTGTTCAAAACATAGACAGTAAGCAGAGTCAGTCTTCTCGTACTTAAGTCGGCATTGTGATTTCTATTTAATTCGGATGCAATTTCTGTGTTTCATCGTCAATAAGAAGGTCCAAGGGATACAGTACACCTAGAGTGAAGCATCGGAATCTATATCTAGTGTCACAGGAGTGGTTCGAAATATAGACAGTAAGAAGAGTCAGCCTTTTTGTACTTAATTCGGCATTGTGCCTTTTGTGTTTAATTCCGAAGCAATTTCTGTGTTTCATCGTCAATAAGAACGTCAGAGGGATACAGAAAATCTGAAGTGAAGTATCGGAATCTATAACTACTGTCACAGGAATGGTTCAAAACATAGACAGTAAGAAGAGTCAGTCTTCTTGTACTTAAGTCGGCATTGTGCCTTTTGTATTTAATTCCGATGCCATTTCTGTGTTTCATCGTCACTAAGAACGTCAGTGGGATATAGTAGTCCTGAAGTTAAGCATCGGAATCTATAAATAGTGTCACAGGTATGGTTCAAAACATAGTCAGTAAGAAGAGTCAGTCTTCTTGTAGTTAAGTCGGTATTGTGCCTTTTCTATTTCCTTCCGATGCAATTTCTGTGTTTCATCGTCAATAAGAAGGTCCATGGGATACAGTAAACCTGAAGTGAAGCATCGGAATTTATAACTAGTGTCACAGGAATGGTTCAAAACATAGTCAGTAAGAAGAGTCAGTCTTCTTGTACGTTAGTCGGCAATGTGAATTTTGTATTTAATTCCGATACAATTTCTGTGTTTCATCGTCAATAAGAAGGTCCAAGGGATACAGGAAACCAGGAGTGAAGCATCGGAATCTGTAACTAGTGTCACAGGGACGGTTCAAACCATAGTCAGTCAGATGAATCAGTATTCTTGTACTTAAATTGGCATTGTGCATTTTCTACTTAATTCCGATGCAGTTTCTGTGTTTCATCGTCAATAAGAAGGTCCAAGGTATACAGTAAACCTGGAGTGAACCATCGGAATCTATAACTAGTGTCACAGGAATGGTTCAAAGCATAGACAGTAAGATGAGTCAGTCTTCTTGTTCATAAGTCGGCATTGTGCCTTTTATATTTAATTCCGATGCAATTTCTGTGTTTCATCGTCAATAAGAAGGTCCAAGGGATACAGTAAACCTGAAGTGAAGCATCCAAATCTAAAACTAGTATCACAGGAATTGTTCAAAACATAGACAGTAAAATGAGTCAGTCTTCTTGTACTTAAGTCGGCATTGTGCCTTTTGTATTTAATTCCGATGCAATTTCTGTGTTTCATCGCCAACAAGAAGGTCTAAGGGATACAGTAAACCTGGAGTGAAGCATCGGAATCTATAACTAGTGTCACAGGGACGGTTCAAACCATAGACAGTAAGATGAGTCAGTATTCTTGTACTTAATTCGGCATTGTGCATTTTCTATTTAATTCCGATGCCATTACTGTGTTTCATCGTCAATAAGAAGGTCCAAGGGATACAGTAAACCCGAAGAGAAGCATCGGAATCTATAACTAGTGTCACAGGAATGGTTCAAAACATAGTCAGTAAGAAGAGTCAGTCTTCTTGTACTTAAGTCATCATTGTGCATTTTCTATTTACTTCTGATGCTTTTTCTGTGTTTCATCGTCAATAAGAAGGTCCAAGGGATACTGTAAACCTTGAGTGAAGCATCGGAATTTATAACTAGTGTCACAGGAATTGTTCAAAACACAGACAGTAAGAAGAGCCAGACTTCTTTTACTTAAGTCGGCATTGTGCCTTTTGTATTTAATTCCGATGCAATTTCTGTGTTTCATCGTCAATAAGAAAGTCCAAGAGATACAGTAAACCTTGAGTGAAGCATCGGAGACTATAACTAGTGTCACAGGAATGGTTCAAAGCATAGACAGTAAGAAGAGTCAGTCTTCTTGTACTTAATTCGGCATTGTGCCTTTTGTATTTAATTCCGATGCAATTTCTGTGTTTCATCGTCAATAAGAAGGTCAGAGGGATACAGTAAACCTGATATGAAGCATCGTAATCTATAACTAGTGTCACAGGAATGGTTCAAAACATAGTCAGTAAGAAGAGTCAGTCTTCTTGTACTTATGTCGGTATTGTGCCTTTTGTATTTAATTCCGATGCAATTTCTGTGTTTCATCGTCAATAAGAAGGTCCAAGGTATACAGTAAACCTGGAGTGAAGCATCGGAATCTGTAACTAGTGTCACAGGAATGGTTCAAAACATAGACAGTAAGATGAGTCAGTCTTCTTGCACTTAAGTCGGCATTGTGCCTTTTGTATTTAATTCCGATGCAATTTCTGTCTTTCATCGTCATTAAGAAGGTCCAAGGGATAGAGTAACCCTGAAGTGAAGCATCGAAATCTAAAACTAGTATCACAGGAATTGTTCAAAACATAGACAGTAAGCAGAGTCAGTCTTCTCGTACTTAAGTCGGCATTGTGATTTTTATTTAATTCGGATGCAATTTCAGTGTTTCATCGTCAATAAGAAGGTCCAAGGGATACAGTAAACCTAGAGTGAAGCATCGGAATCTTTATCTAGTGTCACAGGAATGGTTCAAAACATAGACAGTAAGAAGAGTCAGTCTTCTTGTACTTAAGTCGGCATTGTGCCTTTTGTATTTAATTCCGATGTAATTTCTGTGTTTTATCGTCAATATGAATTTCAGAGGGATACAGTAAACATGAAGTGAAGCATCGGTATCTATACCTAGTGTCACAGGAATGGTTCAAAACATAGTCAGTAAGAAGAGTCAGTCTTCTTGTAATTAAGTCGGCATTGTGACTTTTGTATTTAATTCCGATGCAATTTCTGTGTTTCACCGTCAATATTAAGGTCTAAGGGATACAGTAAACCTTGAGTGAAGCATCGGATTCTATAACTAGTGTCACAGGAATGGTTCAAAACATAGACTGTAAAATTAGTCAGTCTTCTTGTACTTAAGTCGGCATTGTGCCTTTTGTATTTAATTCCGATGCAATTTCTGTGTTTCATCGTCAATAGGAATGTCAGAGGGATACAGTAATCCAGAAGTAAAGCATCGGAATCTATGACTAGTGTCACGGGAGTGGTTAAAACATAGTCAGTAAGAAGAGTCAGTCTTCTTGTACTCAAGTCGGCATTGTGCCTTCTGTATTTAATTCCGATGCAATCTCTGTGTTTCATCGTCAATAAGAAGGTCCAAGGGATACAGTAAACATGAGGTCAAGCATCGGAATCTATGACTAGTGTCACAGGAATGGTTCAAAACATAGACAGTAGGAAGAGTCAGTCTTCTTGTACTTAAGTCGGCATTGTGCTTTTTGTATTTAATTCCGATGCAATTTCTGTGTTTCATCGTCAATAAGAAGGTCCAAAGGATACAGTAAACCTGGAGTGAAGCATCGGAATCTATAACCAGAGTCACAGGGACGGTTCAAACCATAGACAGTAAGATGAGTCAGTATTCTTGTACTTAATTCGGCATTGTGCATTTTCTATTCATTTCCGATGCAATTTCTGTGTTTCATCGTCAATAAGAAGGTCCAAGGGATACAGTAAACCTGAAGTGAAGCATCCAAATCTAAAACTAGTATCACAGGAATTGTTCAAAACATAGACAGTAAAATGAGTCAGTCTTCTTGTAATTAAGTCGGCATTGTGCCTTTTGTATTTAATTCCGATGCAATTTCTGTGTTTCATCGCCAACAAGAAGGTCTAAGGGATACAGTAAACCTGGAGATAAGCATCGGAATCTATAACTAGCGTCACAGGAACGGTTCAAAACATAGACAGTAAGATGAGTCAGTCTTCTTGTACTTAAGTCGGCATTGAGCCTTTTGTATTTAATTTCGATGCAATTTCTGTATCTCATCGTCAATAAGAAGGTCCAAGGGATACAGTAAACCTGAAGTGAAGCATCGAAATCTAAAACTAGTATCTCAGGAATTGTTAAAAACATAGACAGTAAGCAGAGTCAGTCTTCTCGTACTTAAGTCGGCATTGTGATTTCTATTTAATTCGGATGCAATTTCTGTGTTTCATCGTCAATAAGAAGGTCCAAGGGATACAGTACACCTAGAGTGAAGCATCGGAATCTATATCTAGTGTCACAGGAGTGGTTCGAAATATAGACAGTAAGAAGAGTCAGCCTTTTTGTACTTAATTCGGCATTGTGCCTTTTGTGTTTAATTCCGAAGCAATTTCTGTGTTTCATCGTCAATAAGAACATCAGAGGGATACAGAAAATCTGAAGTGAAGTATCGGAATCTATAACTACTGTCACAGGAATGGTTCAAAACATAGACAGTAAGAAGAGTCAGTCTTCTTGTACTTAAGTCGGCATTGTGCCTTTTGTATTTAATTCCGATGCCATTTCTGTGTTTCATCGTCACTAAGAACGTCAGTGGGATATAGTAGTCCTGAAGTTAAGCATCGGAATCTATAAATAGTGTCACAGGTATGGTTCAAAACATAGTCAGTAAGAAGAGTCAGTCTTCTTGTAGTTAAGTCGGTATTGTGCCTTTTCTATTTCCTTCCGATGCAATTTCTGTGTTTCATCGTCAATAAGAAGGTCCATGGGATACAGTAAACCTGAAGTGAAGCATCGGAATTTATAACTAGTGTCACAGGAATGGTTCAAAACATAGTCAGTAAGAAGAGTCAGTCTTCTTGTACGTTAGTCGGCAATGTGAATTTTGTATTTAATTCCGATACAATTTCTGTGTTTCATCGTCAATAAGAAGGTCAGAGGGATACAGTAATCCTGAAGTAAAGCATCGGAATCTATGACCAGTGTCACAGGAATGGTTCAAAACATGGTCAGTAAGAAGAGTCAGTCTTCATGTACTTAAGTCGGTATTGTGCCTTTTGTATTTAAATCCGATGCAATTTCTGTGTTTCATCGTCAATAAGAAGGTCCAAAGGATACAGTAAACCTGAAGTGAAGCATCGGAATCTATGACTAGTGTCACTGGAATGGTTCAAAACATAGACAGTAGGAAGAGTCAGTCTACTTGTACTTAAGTCGGCATTGTGGTTTTGGTATTTAATTCCGATGCAATTTCTGTGTTTCATCGTCAATAAGAAGGTCCAAGGGATACAGGAAACCAGGAGTGAAGCATCGGAATCTGTAACTAGTGTCACAGGGACGGTTCAAACCATAGTCAGTCAGATGAATCAGTATTCTTGTACTTAAATTGGCATTGTGCATTTTCTACTTAATTCCGATGCAGTTTCTGTGTTTCATCGTCAATAAGAAGGTCCAAGGTATACAGTAAACCTGGAGTGAACCATCGGAATCTATAACTAGTGTCACAGGAATGGTTCAAAGCATAGACAGTAAGATGAGTCAGTCTTCTTGTTCATAAGTCGGCATTGTGCCTTTTATATTTAATTCCGATGCAATTTCTGTGTTTCATCGTCAATAAGAAGGTCCAAGGGATACAGTAAACCTGAAGTGAAGCATCCAAATCTAAAACTAGTATCACAGGAATTGTTCAAAACATAGACAGTAAAATGAGTCAGTCTTCTTGTACTTAAGTCGGCATTGTGCCTTTTGTATTTAATTCCGATGCAATTTCTGTGTTTCATCGCCAACAAGAAGGTCTAAGGGATACAGTAAACCTGGAGTGAAGCATCGGAATCTATAACTAGTGTCACAGGGACGGTTCAAACCATAGACAGTAAGATGAGTCAGTATTCTTGTACTTAATTCGGCATTGTGCATTTTCTATTTAATTCCGATGCCATTACTGTGTTTCATCGTCAATAAGAAGGTCCAAGGGATACAGTAAACCCGAAGAGAAGCATCGGAATCTATAACTAGTGTCACAGGAATGGTTCAAAACATAGTCAGTAAGAAGAGTCAGTCTTCTTGTACTTAAGTCATCATTGTGCATTTTCTATTTACTTCTGATGCTTTTTCTGTGTTTCATCGTCAATAAGAAGGTCCAAGGGATACTGTAAACCTTGAGTGAAGCATCGGAATTTATAACTAGTGTCACAGGAATTGTTCAAAACACAGACAGTAAGAAGAGCCAGACTTCTTTTACTTAAGTCGGCATTGTGCCTTTTGTATTTAATTCCGATGCAATTTCTGTGTTTCATCGTCAATAAGAAAGTCCAAGAGATACAGTAAACCTTGAGTGAAGCATCGGAGACTATAACTAGTGTCACAGGAATGGTTCAAAGCATAGACAGTAAGAAGAGTCAGTCTTCTTGTACTTAATTCGGCATTGTGCCTTTTGTATTTAATTCCGATGCAATTTCTGTGTTTCATCGTCAATAAGAAGGTCAGAGGGATACAGTAAACCTGATATGAAGCATCGTAATCTATAACTAGTGTCACAGGAATGGTTCAAAACATAGTCAGTAAGAAGAGTCAGTCTTCTTGTACTTATGTCGGTATTGTGCCTTTTGTAATTAATTCCGATGCAATTTCTGTGTTTCATCGTCAATAAGAAGGTCCAAGGTATACAGTAAACCTGGAGTGAAGCATCGGAATCTGTAACTAGTGTCACAGGAATGGTTCAAAACATAGACAGTAAGATGAGTCAGTCTTCTTGCACTTAAGTCGGCATTGTGCCTTTTGTATTTAATTCCGATGCAATTTCTGTCTTTCATCGTCATTAAGAAGGTCCAAGGGATAGAGTAACCCTGAAGTGAAGCATCGAAATCTAAAACTAGTATCACAGGAATTGTTCAAAACATAGACAGTAAGCAGAGTCAGTCTTCTCGTACTTAAGTCGGCATTGTGATTTTTATTTAATTCGGATGCAATTTCAGTGTTTCATCGTCAATAAGAAGGTCCAAGGGATACAGTAAACCTAGAGTGAAGCATCGGAATCTTTATCTAGTGTCACAGGAATGGTTCAAAACATAGACAGTAAGAAGAGTCAGTCTTCTTGTACTTAAGTCGGCATTGTGCCTTTTGTATTTAATTCCGATGTAATTTCTGTGTTTTATCGTCAATATGAATTTCAGAGGGATACAGTAAACATGAAGTGAAGCATCGGTATCTATACCTAGTGTCACAGGAATGGTTCAAACATAGTCAGTAAGAAGAGTCAGTCTTCTTGTAATTAAGTCGGCATTGTGACTTTTGTATTTAATTCCGATGCAATTTCTGTGTTTCACCGTCAATATTAAGGTCTAAGGGATACAGTAAACCTTGAGTGAAGCATCGGATTCTATAACTAGTGTCACAGGAATGGTTCAAAACATAGACAGTAAAATTAGTCAGTCTTCTTGTACTTAAGTCGGCATTGTGCCTTTTGTATTTAATTCCGATGCAATTTCTGTGTTTCATCGTCAATAAGAATGTCAGAGGGATACAGTAATCCAGAAGTAAGGCATCGGAATCTATGACTAGTGTCACGGGAGTGGTTAAAACATAGTCAGTAAGAAGAGTCAGTCTTCTTGTACCAAGTCGGCATTGTGCCTTCTGTATTTAATTCCGATGCAATCTCTGTGTTTCATCGTCAATAAGAAGGTCCAAGGGATACAGTAAACCTGAGGTCAAGCATCGGAATCTATGACTAGTGTCACAGGAATGGTTCAAAACATAGACAGTAGGAAGAGTCAGTCTTCTTGTACTTAAGTCGGCATTGTGCTTTTTGTATTTAATTCCGATGCAATTTCTGTGTTTCATCGTCAATAAGAAGGTCCAAAGGATACAGTAAACCTGGAGTGAAGCATCGGAATCTATAACCAGAGTCACAGGGACGGTTCAAACCATAGACAGTAAGATGAGTCAGTATTCTTGTACTTAATTCGGCATTGTGCATTTTCTATTCATTTCCGATGCAATTTCTGTGTTTCATCGTCAATAAGAAGGTCCAAGGGATACAGTAAACCCGAAGTGAAGCATCGGAATCTATAACTAGTGTCACAGGAATGGTTCAAAGCATAGTCAGTAAGAAGAGTCAGTCTTCTTGTACTTAAGTCATCGTTGTGCATTTTCTATTCATTTCTGATACTTTTTCTGTGTTTCATCGTCAATAAGAAGGTCCAAAGGATGCTGTAAACCTGGAGTGAAGCATCGGAATTTATAACTAGTGTCACAGGAATGGTTCAAAACACAGACAGTAAGAAGAGTCAGACTTCTTTTACTTAAGTCGGCATTGTGCCTTTTGTATTTAATTCCGATGCAATTTCTGTGTTTCATCGCCAATAAGAAGGTCCAAGGGATACAGTAAACCTTGAGTGAACATCAGAGTCTATAACTAGTGTCACAGGAATGGTTCAAAACATAGACAGTAAGAAGAGTCAGTCTTCTTGTACTTAAGTCGGCATTGTGCCTTTTGTATTTAATTCCGATGTAATTTCTGTGTTTTATAGTCAATAAGAAGGTCAGAGGGATACAGTAAACATGAAGTGAAGCATCGGAATCTATAACTAGTGTCACAGGAATGGTTCAAATCATAGTCAGTAAGAAGAGTCAGTCTTCTTTTACTTAAGTCGGCATTGTGCCTTTTGTATTTATTTCCGATGCAATTTCTGTGTTTCATCGTCGATATGAAAGTCTAAGGGATGCAGTAAACCTGGAGTGAAGCATTAGAATCTATAACTAGTGTCACAGGAATGGTTCAAATCATAGTCAGTAAGAAGAGTCAGTCTTCTTGTACTAAAGTCGGCATTGTGCCTTTTGTATTTAATTCCGATGCAATTTCTGTGTGTCATCGTCACTAAGAAGGTCAGTGGGATATAGTAGTCCTGACGTTAAGCATCGGAATCCATAACTAGTGTCACAGGAATCGTTCAAAACATAGTCAGTAAGAAGAGTCAGTCTTCCTGTAGTTAAGTCGGTATTGTGCCTTTTCTATTTAATTCCGATGCAATTCCTGTGTTTCATCGTCAATAAGACGGTCCAAGGGATACAGTAAACCTGAAGTGAAGCATCGGAATCTGTAACTAGTGTCACAGGAATGGTTCAAAACATAGACAGTAAGAAGAGTCAGTCTTCTTGTACTTAAGTCGGCATTGTGCCTTTTGTATTTAATTCCGATGTAATTTATGTGTTTTATCGTCAATATGAATTTCAGAGGGATACAGTAAACATGAAGTGAAGCATCGGAATCTGTAACTAGTGTCACAGGAATGGTTCAAAACATAGACAGTAAGATGAGTCAGTCTTCTTGTACTTAAGTCGGCATTGTGCCTTTTGTATTTAATTCCGATGCAATTTCTGTGTTTCATCGTCAATAAGAAGGTCAGAGGGATACAGTAAACCTGTTATGAAGCATCGTAATCTGTAACTAGTGTCACAGGAATGTTTCAAAACATAGTCAGTAAGAAGAGTCAGTCTTCTTGTACTTAAGTCGGTTTTGTGCCTTTTGTATTTATTTCCGATGCAATTTCTGTGTTTCATCGTCAATAAGATGGTCCAAGATATACAGTAAACCTGGAGTGAAGCATCGGAATCTATAACTAGTGTCACAGGAATGGTTCAAAACATAGACAGTAAGATGAGTCAGTCTTCTTGTACTTAAGTCGGCATTGTGCCTTTTGTTTTAATTCCGATGCAATTTCTGTCTTTCATCGTCATTAAGAAGGTCCAAGGGATACAGTAACCCTGAAGTGAAGCATCGAAATCTAAAACTAGTATCACATGAATTGTTCAAAACATAGACTGTAAGCAGAGTCAGTCTTCTCGTACTTAAGTCGGCATTGTGATTTTTATTTAATTCGGATGCAATTTCTGTGTTTCATCGTCAATAAGAAGGTACAAGGGATACAGTAAACCTAGAGTGAAGCATCGGAATCTTTATCTAGTGTCACAGGAATGGTTCAAAACATAGACAGTAAGAAGAGTCAGTCTTCTTGTACTTAAGTCGGCATTGTGCCTTTTGTATTTAATTCCGATGTAATTTATGTGTTTTATCGTCAATATGAATTTCAGAGGGATACAGTAAACATGAAGTGAAGCATCGGAATCTATAACTAGTGTCACAGGAATGGTTCAAAACATAGTCAGTAAGAAGAGTCAGTCTTCTTGTACTTAAGTCGGCATTGTGACTTTTGTATTTAATTCCGATGCAATTTCTGTGTTTCACCGTCAATATTAAGGTCTAAGGGATACAGTAAACCTTGAGTGAAGCATCGGATTCTATAACTAGTGTCACAGGAATGGTTCAAAACATAGACAGTAAAATGAGTCAGTCTTCTTGTACTTAAGTCGGCATTGTGCCTTTTGTATTTAATTCCGATGCAATTTCTGTGTTTCATCGTCAATAAGAATGTCAGAGGGATACAGTAATCCTGAAGTAAAGCATCGGAATCTATGACTAGTGTCACGGGAGTGGTCAAAACATAGTCAGTAAGAAGAGTCAGTCTCCTTGTACTCAAGTCGGCATTGTGCCTTCTGTATTTAATTCCGATGCAATCTCTGTGTTTCATCGTCAATAAGAAGGTCCAAGGGATACAGTAAACCTGTGGTGAAGCATCGGAATGTATGACTAGTGTCACAGGAATATTTCAAAACATAGACAGTAGCAAGAGTCAGTCTTCTTGTACTTAAGTCGGCATTGTGCTTTTTGTATTTAATTCCGATGCAATTTCTGTGTTTCATCGTCAATAAGAAGGTCCAAGGGATACAGTAAACCTGGAGTGAAGCATCGGAATCTATAACTAGTGTCACAGGGACGGTTCAAACCATAGACAGTAAGATGAGTCAGTATTCTTGTACTTAATTCGGCATTGTGCATTTGCTATTCATTTCCGATGCAATTTCTGTGTTTCATCGTCAATAAGAAGGTCCAAGGGATACAGTAAACCCGAAGTGAAGCATCGGAATCTATAACTAGTGTCACAGGAATGGTTCAAAGCATAGTCAGTAAGAAGAGTCAGTCTTCTTGTACTTAAGTCATCGTTGTGCATTTTCTATTCATTTCTGATGCTTTTTCTGTGTTTCATCGTCAATAAGAAGGTCCAAAGGATGCTGTAAACCTGGAGTGAAGCATCGGAATTTATAACTAGTGTCACAGGAATGGTTCAAAACATAGACAGTAAGAAGAGTAAGACTTCTTTTACTTAAGTCGGCATTGTGCCTTTCGTATTTAATTCCGATGCAATTTCTGTGTTTCATCGTCAATAAGAAGGTCCAAGGGATACAATAAACCTTGAGTGAACATCAGAGCCTATAACTAGTGTCACAGGAATGGTTCAAAACATAGACAGTAAGAGGAGTCAGTCTTCTTGTACTTAAGTCGGCATTGTGCCTTTTGTATTTAATTCCGATGTAATTTCTGTGTTTTATAGTCAATAAGAAGGTCAGAGGGATACAGTAAACATGAAGTGAAGCATCGGAATCTACAACTAGTGTCACAGGAATGGTTCAAATCATAGTCAGTAAGAAGAGTCAGTCTTCTTGTACTTAAGTCGGCATTGTGCCTTTTGTATTTATTTCCGATGCAATTTCTGTGTTTCATCATCGATATGAAAGTCTAAGGGATACAGTAAACCTGGAGTGAAGCATTAGAATCTATAACTAGTGTCACAGGAATGGTTCAAATCATAGACAGTAAGAAGAGTCAGTCTTCTTGTACTAAAGTCGGCATTGTGCCTTTCGTATTTAATTCCGATGCAATTTCTGTGTGTCATCATCACTAAGAAGGTCAGTGGGATATAGTAGTCCTGACGTTAATCATCGGAATCTATAACTAGTGTCACAGGAATCGTTCAAAACATAGTCAGTAAGAAGAGTCAGTCTTCCTGTAGTTAAGTCGGTATTGTGCCTTTTCTATTTCATTCCGATGCAATTCCTGTGTTTCATCGTCAATAAGACGGTCCAAGGGATACAGTAAACCTGAAGTGAAGCATCGGAATTGATAACTAGTGTCACAGGAATGGTTCAAACCATAGTCAGTAAGAAGAGTCAGTCTTCCTGTAGTTAAGTCGGTATTGTGCCTTTTCTATTTCATTCCGATGCAATTCCTGTGTTTCATCGTCAATAAGACGGTCCAAGGGATACTGTAAACCTGGAGTGAAGCATCGGAATTTATAACTAGTGTCACAGGAATGGTTCAAAACACAGACAGTAAGAAGAGCCAGACTTCTTTTACTTAAGTCGGCATTGTGCCTTTTGTATTTAATTCCGATGCAATTTCTGTGTTTCATCGTCAATAAGAAGGTCCAAGGGATACAGTAAACCTTGAGTGAAGCATCAGAGACTATAACTAGTGTCACAGGAATGGTTCAAAACATAGACAGTAAGAAGAGTCAGTCTTCTTGTACTTAATTCGGCATTGTGCCTTTTGTACTTAAATCCGATGCAATTTCTGTGTTTCATCGTCAATAAGAAGGTCAGAGGGATACAGTAAACCTGATATGAAGCATCGTAATCTATAACTAGTGTCACAGGAATGGTTCAAAACATAGTCACTAAGAAGAGTCAGTCTTCTTGTACTTAAGTCGGTATTGTGCCTTTTGTATTTAATTCCGATGCAATTTCTGTGTTTCATCGTCAATAAGAAGGTCCAAGGTATACAGTAAACCTGGAGTGAAGCATCGGAATCTATAACTAGTGTCACAGGAATGGTTCAAAACATAGACAGTAAGATGAGTCAGTCTTCTTGTACTTAAGTCGGCATTGTGCCTTTTGTATTTAATTCCGATGCAATTTCTGTGTTTCATCGTCAATAAGAAGGTCAGAGGGATACAGTAAACCTGTTATGAAGCATCGTAATCTATAACTAGTGTCACAGGAATGTTTCAAAACATAGTCAGTAAGAAGAGTCAGTCTTCTTGTACTTAAGTCGGTTTTGTGCCTTTTGTATTTAATTCCGATGCAATTTCTGTGTTTCATCGTCAATAAGAAGGTCCAAGATATACAGTAAACCTGGAGTGAAGCATCGGAATCTATAACTAGTGTCACAGGAATGGTTCAAAACATAGACAGTAAGATGAGTCAGTCTTCTTGTACTTAAGTCGGCATTGTGCCTTTTGTTTTAATTCCGATGCAATTTCTGTCTTTCATCGTCATTAAGAAGGTCCAAGGGATACAGTAACCCTGAAGTGAAGCATCGAAATCTAAAACTAGTATCACATGAATTGTTCAAAACATAGACTGTAAGCAGAGTCAGTCTTCTCGTACTTAAGTCGGCATTGTGATTTTTATTTAATTCGGATGCAATTTCTGTGTTTCATCGTCAATAAGAAGGTACAAGGGATACAGTAAACCTAGAGTGAAGCATCGGAATCTTTATCTAGTGTCACAGGAATGGTTCAAAACATAGACAGTAAGAAGAGTCAGTCTTCTTGTACTTAAGTCGGCATTGTGCCTTTTGTATTTAATTCCGATGTAATTTATGTGTTTTATCGTCAATATGAATTTCAGAGGGATACAGTAAACATGAAGTGAAGCATCGGAATCTATAACTAGTGTCACAGGAATGGTTCAAAACATAGTCAGTAAGAAGAGTCAGTCTTCTTGTACTTAAGTCGGCATTGTGACTTTTGTATTTAATTCCGATGCAATTTCTGTGTTTCACCGTCAATATTAAGGTCTAAGGGATACAGTAAACCTTGAGTGAAGCATCGGATTCTATAACTAGTGTCACAGGAATGGTTCAAAACATAGACAGTAAAATGAGTCAGTCTTCTTGTACTTAAGTCGGCATTGTGCCTTTTGTATTTAATTCCGATGCAATTTCTGTGTTTCATCGTCAATAAGAATGTCAGAGGGATACAGTAATCCTGAAGTAAAGCATCGGAATCTATGACTAGTGTCACGGGAGTGGTCAAAACATAGTCAGTAAGAAGAGTCAGTCTTCTTGTACTCAAGTCGGCATTGTGCCTTCTGTATTTAATTCCGATGCAATCTCTGTGTTTCATCGTCAATAAGAAGGTCCAAGGGATACAGTAAACCTGTGGTGAAGCATCGGAATGTATGACTAGTGTCACAGGAATATTTCAAAACATAGACAGTAGCAAGAGTCAGTCTTCTTGTACTTAAGTCGGCATTGTGCTTTTTGTATTTAATTCCGATGCAATTTCTGTGTTTCATCGTCAATAAGAAGGTCCAAGGGATACAGTAAACCTGGAGTGAAGCATCGGAATCTATAACTAGTGTCACAGGGACGGTTCAAACCATAGACAGTAAGATGAGTCAGTATTCTTGTACTTAATTCGGCATTGTGCATTTGCTATTCATTTCCGATGCAATTTCTGTGTTTCATCGTCAATAAGAAGGTCCAAGGGATACAGTAAACCCGAAGTGAAGCATCGGAATCTATAACTAGTGTCACAGGAATGGTTCAAAGCATAGTCAGTAAGAAGAGTCAGTCTTCTTGTACTTAAGTCATCGTTGTGCATTTTCTATTCATTTCTGATGCTTTTTCTGTGTTTCATCGTCAATAAGAAGGTCCAAAGGATGCTGTAAACCTGGAGTGAAGCATCGGAATTTATAACTAGTGTCACAGGAATGGTTCAAAACATAGACAGTAAGAAGAGTAAGACTTCTTTTACTTAAGTCGGCATTGTGCCTTTCGTATTTAATTCCGATGCAATTTCTGTGTTTCATCGTCAATAAGAAGGTCCAAGGGATACAATAAACCTTGAGTGAACATCAGAGCCTATAACTAGTGTCACAGGAATGGTTCAAAACATAGACAGTAAGAGGAGTCAGTCTTCTTGTACTTAAGTCGGCATTGTGCCTTTTGTATTTAATTCCGATGTAATTTCTGTGTTTTATAGTCAATAAGAAGGTCAGAGGGATACAGTAAACATGAAGTGAAGCATCGGAATCTACAACTAGTGTCACAGGAATGGTTCAAATCATAGTCAGTAAGAAGAGTCAGTCTTCTTGTACTTAAGTCGGCATTGTGCCTTTTGTATTTATTTCCGATGCAATTTCTGTGTTTCATCATCGATATGAAAGTCTAAGGGATACAGTAAACCTGGAGTGAAGCATTAGAATCTATAACTAGTGTCACAGGAATGGTTCAAATCATAGACAGTAAGAAGAGTCAGTCTTCTTGTACTAAAGTCGGCATTGTGCCTTTCGTATTTAATTCCGATGCAATTTCTGTGTGTCATCATCACTAAGAAGGTCAGTGGGATATAGTAGTCCTGACGTTAATCATCGGAATCTATAACTAGTGTCACAGGAATCGTTCAAAACATAGTCAGTAAGAAGAGTCAGTCTTCCTGTAGTTAAGTCGGTATTGTGCCTTTTCTATTTCATTCCGATGCAATTCCTGTGTTTCATCGTCAATAAGACGGTCCAAGGGATACAGTAAACCTGAAGTGAAGCATCGGAATTGATAACTAGTGTCACAGGAATGGTTCAAACCATAGTCAGTAAGAAGAGTCAGTCTTCCTGTAGTTAAGTCGGTATTGTGCCTTTTCTATTTCATTCCGATGCAATTCCTGTGTTTCATCGTCAATAAGACGGTCCAAGGGATACTGTAAACCTGGAGTGAAGCATCGGAATTTATAACTAGTGTCACAGGAATGGTTCAAAACACAGACAGTAAGAAGAGCCAGACTTCTTTTACTTAAGTCGGCATTGTGCCTTTTGTATTTAATTCCGATGCAATTTCTGTGTTTCATCGTCAATAAGAAGGTCCAAGGGATACAGTAAACCTTGAGTGAAGCATCAGAGACTATAACTAGTGTCACAGGAATGGTTCAAAACATAGACAGTAAGAAGAGTCAGTCTTCTTGTACTTAATTCGGCATTGTGCCTTTTGTACTTAAATCCGATGCAATTTCTGTGTTTCATCGTCAATAAGAAGGTCAGAGGGATACAGTAAACCTGATATGAAGCATCGTAATCTATAACTAGTGTCACAGGAATGGTTCAAAACATAGTCACTAAGAAGAGTCAGTCTTCTTGTACTTAAGTCGGTATTGTGCCTTTTGTATTTAATTCCGATGCAATTTCTGTGTTTCATCGTCAATAAGAAGGTCCAAGGTATACAGTAAACCTGGAGTGAAGCATCGGAATCTATAACTAGTGTCACAGGAATGGTTCAAAACATAGACAGTAAGATGAGTCAGTCTTCTTGTACTTAAGTCGGCATTGTGCCTTTTGTATTTAATTCCGATGCAATTTCTGTGTTTCATCGTCAATAAGAAGGTCAGAGGGATACAGTAAACCTGTTATGAAGCATCGTAATCTATAACTAGTGTCACAGGAATGTTTCAAAACATAGTCAGTAAGAAGAGTCAGTCTTCTTGTACTTAAGTCGGTTTTGTGCCTTTTGTATTTAATTCCGATGCAATTTCTGTGTTTCATCGTCAATAAGAAGGTCCAAGATATACAGTAAACCTGGAGTGAAGCATCGGAATCTATAACTAGTGTCACAGGAATGGTTCAAAACATAGACAGTAAGATGAGTCAGTCTTCTTGTACTTAAGTCGGCATTGTGCCTTTTGTATTTAATTCCGATGCAATTTCTGTATTTCATCGTCATTAAGAAGGTCCAAGGGATACAGTAACCCTGAAGTGAAGCATCGAAATCTAAAACTAGTATCACAGGAATTGTTCAAAACATAGACAGTAAGCAGAGTCAGTCTTCTCGTACTTAAGTCGGCATTGTGATTTTTATTTAATTCGGATGCAATTTCTGTGTTTCATCGTCAATAAGAAGGTACAAGGGATACAGTAAACCTAGAGTGAAGCATCGGAATCTTTATCTAGTGTCACAGGAATGGTTCAAAACATAGACAGTAAGAAGAGTCAGTCTTCTTGTACTTAAGTCGGCATTGTGCCTTTTGTATTTAATTCCGATGTAATTTCTGTGTTTTATCGTCAATATGAATTTCAGAGGGATACAGTAAACATGAAGTGAAGCATCGGAATCTATAACTAGTGTCACAGGAATGGTTCAAAACATAGTCAGTAAGAAGAGTCAGTCTTCTTGTACTTAAGTCGGCATTGTGACTTTTGTATTTAATTCCGATGCAATTTCTGTGTTTCACCGTCAATATTAAGGTCTAAGGGATACAGTAAACCTTGAGTGAAGCATCGGATTCTATAACTAGTGTCACAGGAATGGTTCAAAATATAGACAGTAAAATGAGTCAGTCTTCTTGTACTTAAGTCGGCATTGTGCCTTTTGTATTTAATTCCGATGCAATTTCTGTGTTTCATCGTCAATAAGAATGTCAGAGGGATACAGTAATCCTGAAGTAAAGCATCGGAATCTATGACTAGTGTCACGGGAGTGGTTAAAACATAGTCAGTAAGAAGAGTCAGTCTTCTTGTACTCAAGTCGGCATTGTGCCCTCTGTATTTAATTCCGATGCAATCTCTGTGTTTCATCGTCAATAAGAAGGTCCAAGGGATACAGTAAACCTGAGGTGAAGCATCGGAATCTATGACTAGTGTCACAGGAATGGTTCAAAACATAGACAGTAGGAAGAGTCAGTCTTCTTGTACTTAAGTCGGCATTGTGCTTTTTGTATTTAATTCCGATGCAATTTCTGTGTTTCATCGTCAATAAGAAGGTCCAAGGGATCCAGTAAACCTGGAGTGAAGCATCGGAATCTATAACTAGTGTCACAGGGACGGTTCAAACCATAGACAGTAAGATGAGTCAGTATTCTTGTACTTAATTCGGCATTGTGCATTTGCTATTCATTTCCGATGCAATTTCTGTGTTTCATCGTCAATAAGAAGGTCCAAGGGATACAGTAAACCCGAAGTGAAGCATCGGAATCTATAACTAGTGTCACAGGAATGGTTCAAAGCATAGTCAGTAAGAAGAGTCAGTCTTCTTGTACTTAAGTCATCGTTGTGCATTTTCTATTCATTTCTGATGCTTTTTCTGTGTTTCATCGTCAATAAGAAGGTCCAAAGGATGCTGTAAACCTGGAGTGAAGCATCGGAATTTATAACTAGTGTCACAGGAATGGTTCAAAACATAGACAGTAAGAAGAGTCAGACTTCTTTTACTTAAGTCGGCATTGTGCCTTTTGTATTTAATTCCGATGCAATTTCTGTGTTTCATCGTCAATAAGAAGGTCAAGGGATACAGTAAACCTTGAGTGAACATCAGAGTCTATAACTAGTGTCACAGGAATGGTTCAAAAGATAGACAGTAAGAAGAGTCAGTCTTCTTGTACTTAAGTCGGCATTGTGCCTTTTGTATTTAATTCCGATGTAATTTCTGTGTTTTATAGTCAATAAGAAGGTCAGAGGGATACAGTAAACATGAAGTGAACATCGGAATCTATAACTAGTGTCACAGGAATGGTTCAAATCATAGTCAGTAAGAAGAGTCAGTCTTCTTGTACTTAAGTCGGCATTGTGCCTTTTGTATTTATTTCCGATGCAATTTCTGTGTTTCATCGTCGATATGAAAGTCTAAGGGATACAGTAAACCTGGAGTGAAGCATTAGAATCTATAACTAGTGTCACAGGAATGGTTCAAATCATAGTCAGTAAGAAGAGTCAGTCTTCTTGTACTAAAGTCGGCATTGTGCCTCTCGTATTTAATTCCGATGCAATTTCTGTGTGTCATCGTCACTAAGAAGGTCAGTGGGATATAGTAGTCCTGACGTTAATCATCGGAATCTATAACTAGTGTCACAGGAATCGTTCAAAACATAGTCAGCAAGAAGAGTCAGTCTTCCTGTAGTTAAGTCGGTATTGTGCCTTTTCTATTTAATTCCGATGCAATTCCTGTGTTTCATCGTCAATAAGACGGTCCAAGGGATACAGTAAACCTGAAGTGAAGCATCGGAATTTATAACTAGTGTCACAGGAATGGTTCAAACCATAGTCAGTAAGAAGAGCCAGTCTTCCTGTAGTTAAGTCGGTATTGTGCCTTTTCTATTTAATTCCGATGCAATTCCTGTGTTTCATCGTCAATACGAAGGTCCAAGGGATACTGTAAACCTGGAGTGAAGCATCGGAATTTATAACTAGTGTCACAGGAATGGTTCAAAACACAGACAGTAAGAAGAGCCAGACTTCTTTTACTTAAGTCGGCATTGTGCCTTTTGTATTTAATTCCGATGCAATTTCTGTGTTTCATCGTCAATAAGAAGGTCCAAGGGATACAGTAAACCTTGAGTGAAGCATCAGAGACTATAACTAGTGTCACAGGAATGGTTCAAAACATAGACAGTAAGAAGAGTCAGTCTTCTTGTACTTAATTCGGCATTGTGCCTTTTGTACTTAAATCCGATGCAATTTCTGTGTTTCATCGTCAATAAGAAGGTCAGCGGGATACAGTAAACCTGATATGAAGCATCGTAATCTGTAACTAGTGTCACAGGAATGGTTCAAAACATAGTCAGTAAGAAGAGTCAGTCTTCTTGTACTTAAGTCGGTATTGTGCCTTTTGTATTTAATTCCGATGCAATTTCTGTGTTTCATCGTCAATAAGAAGGTCCAAGGTATACAGTAAACCTCGAGTGAAGCATCGGAATCTATAACTAGTGTCACAGGAATGGTTCAAAACATAGACAGTAAGATGAGTCAGTCTTCTTGTACTTAAGTCGGCATTGTGCCTTTTGTATTTAATTCCGATGCAATTTCTGTGTTTCATCGTCAATAAGAAGGTCAGAGGGATACAGTAAACCTGTTATGAAGCATCGTAATCTATAACTAGTGTCACAGGAGTGTTTCAAAACATAGTCAGTAAGAAGAGTCAGTCTTCTTGTACTTAAGTCGGTTTTGTGCCTTTTGTATTTAATTCCGATGCAATTTCTGTGTTTCATCGTCAATAAGAAGGTCCAAGATATACAGTAAACCTGGAATGAAGCATCGGAATCTATAACTAGTGTCACAGGAATGGTTCAAAACATAGGCAGTAAGAAGAGTCAGTCTTCTTGTACTAAAGTCGGCATTGTGCCTTTCGTATTTAATTCCGATGCAATTTCTGTGTGTCATCATCACTAAGAAGGTCAGTGGGATATAGTAGTCCCGACGTTAATCATCGGAATCTATAACTAGTGTCACAGGAATCGTTCAAAACATAGTCAGTAAGAAGAGTCAGTCTTCCTGTAGTTAAGTCGGTATTGTGCCTTTTCTATTTCATTCCGATGCAATTCCTGTGTTTCATCGTCAATAAGACGGTCCAAGGGATACAGTAAACCTGAAGTGAAGCATCGGAATTGATAACTAGTGTCACAGGAATGGTTCAAACCATAGTCAGTAAGAAGAGTCAGTCTTCCTGTAGTTAAGTCGGTATTGTGCCTTTTCTATTTCATTCCGATGCAATTCCTGTGTTTCATCGTCAATAAGACGGTCCAAGGGATACTGTAAACCTGGAGTGAAGCATCGGAATTTATAACTAGTGTCACAGGAATGGTTCAAAACACAGACAGTAAGAAGAGCCAGACTTCTTTTACTTAAGTCGGCATTGTGCCTTTTGTATTTAATTCCGATGCAATTTCTGTGTTTCATCGTCAATAAGAAGGTCCAAGGGATACAGTAAACCTTGAGTGAAGCATCAGAGACTATAACTAGTGTCACAGGAATGGTTCAAAACATAGACAGTAAGAAGAGTCAGTCTTCTTGTACTTAATTCGGCATTGTGCCTTTTGTACTTAAATCCGATGCAATTTCTGTGTTTCATCGTCAATAAGAAGGTCAGAGGGATACAGTAAACCTGATATGAAGCATCGTAATCTATAACTAGTGTCACAGGAATGGTTCAAAACATAGTCACTAAGAAGAGTCAGTCTTCTTGTACTTAAGTCGGTATTGTGCCTTTTGTATTTAATTCCGATGCAATTTCTGTGTTTCATCGTCAATAAGAAGGTCCAAGGTATACAGTAAACCTGGAGTGAAGCATCGGAATCTATAACTAGTGTCACAGGAATGGTTCAAAACATAGACAGTAAGATGAGTCAGTCTTCTTGTACTTAAGTCGGCATTGTGCCTTTTGTATTTAATTCCGATGCAATTTCTGTGTTTCATCGTCAATAAGAAGGTCAGAGGGATACAGTAAACCTGTTATGAAGCATCGTAATCTATAACTAGTGTCACAGGAATGTTTCAAAACATAGTCAGTAAGAAGAGTCAGTCTTCTTGTACTTAAGTCGGTTTTGTGCCTTTTGTATTTAATTCCGATGCAATTTCTGTGTTTCATCGTCAATAAGAAGGTCCAAGATATACAGTAAACCTGGAGTGAAGCATCGGAATCTATAACTAGTGTCACAGGAATGGTTCAAAACATAGACAGTAAGATGAGTCAGTCTTCTTGTACTTAAGTCGGCATTGTGCCTTTTGTATTTAATTCCGATGCAATTTCTGTATTTCATCGTCATTAAGAAGGTCCAAGGGATACAGTAACCCTGAAGTGAAGCATCGAAATCTAAAACTAGTATCACAGGAATTGTTCAAAACATAGACAGTAAGCAGAGTCAGTCTTCTCGTACTTAAGTCGGCATTGTGATTTTTATTTAATTCGGATGCAATTTCTGTGTTTCATCGTCAATAAGAAGGTACAAGGGATACAGTAAACCTAGAGTGAAGCATCGGAATCTTTATCTAGTGTCACAGGAATGGTTCAAAACATAGACAGTAAGAAGAGTCAGTCTTCTTGTACTTAAGTCGGCATTGTGCCTTTTGTATTTAATTCCGATGTAATTTCTGTGTTTTATCGTCAATATGAATTTCAGAGGGATACAGTAAACATGAAGTGAAGCATCGGAATCTATAACTAGTGTCACAGGAATGGTTCAAAACATAGTCAGTAAGAAGAGTCAGTCTTCTTGTACTTAAGTCGGCATTGTGACTTTTGTATTTAATTCCGATGCAATTTCTGTGTTTCACCGTCAATATTAAGGTCTAAGGGATACAGTAAACCTTGAGTGAAGCATCGGATTCTATAACTAGTGTCACAGGAATGGTTCAAAATATAGACAGTAAAATGAGTCAGTCTTCTTGTACTTAAGTCGGCATTGTGCCTTTTGTATTTAATTCCGATGCAATTTCTGTGTTTCATCGTCAATAAGAATGTCAGAGGGATACAGTAATCCTGAAGTAAAGCATCGGAATCTATGACTAGTGTCACGGGAGTGGTTAAAACATAGTCAGTAAGAAGAGTCAGTCTTCTTGTACTCAAGTCGGCATTGTGCCCTCTGTATTTAATTCCGATGCAATCTCTGTGTTTCATCGTCAATAAGAAGGTCCAAGGGATACAGTAAACCTGAGGTGAAGCATCGGAATCTATGACTAGTGTCACAGGAATGGTTCAAAACATAGACAGTAGGAAGAGTCAGTCTTCTTGTACTTAAGTCGGCATTGTGCTTTTTGTATTTAATTCCGATGCAATTTCTGTGTTTCATCGTCAATAAGAAGGTCCAAGGGATCCAGTAAACCTGGAGTGAAGCATCGGAATCTATAACTAGTGTCACAGGGACGGTTCAAACCATAGACAGTAAGATGAGTCAGTATTCTTGTACTTAATTCGGCATTGTGCATTTGCTATTCATTTCCGATGCAATTTCTGTGTTTCATCGTCAATAAGAAGGTCCAAGGGATACAGTAAACCCGAAGTGAAGCATCGGAATCTATAACTAGTGTCACAGGAATGGTTCAAAGCATAGTCAGTAAGAAGAGTCAGTCTTCTTGTACTTAAGTCATCGTTGTGCATTTTCTATTCATTTCTGATGCTTTTTCTGTGTTTCATCGTCAATAAGAAGGTCCAAAGGATGCTGTAAACCTGGAGTGAAGCATCGGAATTTATAACTAGTGTCACAGGAATGGTTCAAAACATAGACAGTAAGAAGAGTCAGACTTCTTTTACTTAAGTCGGCATTGTGCCTTTTGTATTTAATTCCGATGCAATTTCTGTGTTTCATCGTCAATAAGAAGGTCAAGGGATACAGTAAACCTTGAGTGAACATCAGAGTCTATAACTAGTGTCACAGGAATGGTTCAAAAGATAGACAGTAAGAAGAGTCAGTCTTCTTGTACTTAAGTCGGCATTGTGCCTTTTGTATTTAATTCCGATGTAATTTCTGTGTTTTATAGTCAATAAGAAGGTCAGAGGGATACAGTAAACATGAAGTGAACATCGGAATCTATAACTAGTGTCACAGGAATGGTTCAAATCATAGTCAGTAAGAAGAGTCAGTCTTCTTGTACTTAAGTCGGCATTGTGCCTTTTGTATTTATTTCCGATGCAATTTCTGTGTTTCATCGTCGATATGAAAGTCTAAGGGATACAGTAAACCTGGAGTGAAGCATTAGAATCTATAACTAGTGTCACAGGAATGGTTCAAATCATAGTCAGTAAGAAGAGTCAGTCTTCTTGTACTAAAGTCGGCATTGTGCCTTTCGTATTTAATTCCGATGCAATTTCTGTGTGTCATCGTCACTAAGAAGGTCAGTGGGATATAGTAGTCCTGACGTTAATCATCGGAATCTATAACTAGTGTCACAGGAATCGTTCAAAACATAGTCAGCAAGAAGAGTCAGTCTTCCTGTAGTTAAGTCGGTATTGTGCCTTTTCTATTTAATTCCGATGCAATTCCTGTGTTTCATCGTCAATAAGACGGTCCAAGGGATACAGTAAACCTGAAGTGAAGCATCGGAATTTATAACTAGTGTCACAGGAATGGTTCAAACCATAGTCAGTAAGAAGAGCCAGTCTTCCTGTAGTTAAGTCGGTATTGTGCCTTTTCTATTTAATTCCGATGCAATTCCTGTGTTTCATCGTCAATACGAAGGTCCAAGGGATACTGTAAACCTGGAGTGAAGCATCGGAATTTATAACTAGTGTCACAGGAATGGTTCAAAACACAGACAGTAAGAAGAGCCAGACTTCTTTTACTTAAGTCGGCATTGTGCCTTTTGTATTTAATTCCGATGCAATTTCTGTGTTTCATCGTCAATAAGAAGGTCCAAGGGATACAGTAAACCTTGAGTGAAGCATCAGAGACTATAACTAGTGTCACAGGAATGGTTCAAAACATAGACAGTAAGAAGAGTCAGTCTTCTTGTACTTAATTCGGCATTGTGCCTTTTGTACTTAAATCCGATGCAATTTCTGTGTTTCATCGTCAATAAGAAGGTCAGCGGGATACAGTAAACCTGATATGAAGCATCGTAATCTGTAACTAGTGTCACAGGAATGGTTCAAACATAGTCAGTAAGAAGAGTCAGTCTTCTTGTACTTAAGTCGGTATTGTGCCTTTTGTATTTAATTCCGATGCAATTTCTGTGTTTCATCGTCAATAAGAAGGTCCAAGGTATACAGTAAACCTCGAGTGAAGCATCGGAATCTATAACTAGTGTCACAGGAATGGTTCAAAACATAGACAGTAAGATGAGTCAGTCTTCTTGTACTTAAGTCGGCATTGTGCCTTTTGTATTTAATTCCGATGCAATTTCTGTGTTTCATCGTCAATAAGAAGGTCAGAGGGATACAGTAAACCTGTTATGAAGCATCGTAATCTATAACTAGTGTCACAGGAGTGTTTCAAAACATAGTCAGTAAGAAGAGTCCGTCTTCTTGTACTTAAGTCGGTTTTGTGCCTTTTGTATTTAATTCCGATGCAATTTCTGTGTTTCATCGTCAATAAGAAGGTCCAAGATATACAGTAAACCTGGAGTGAAGCATCGGAATCTATAACTAGTGTCACAGGAATGGTTCAAAACATAGACAGTAAGATGAGTCAGTCTTCTTGTACTTAAGTCGGCATTGTGCCTTTTGTATTTAATTCCGATGCAATTTCTGTATTTCATCGTCATTAAGAAGGTCCAAGGGATACAGTAACCCTGAAGTGAAGCATCGAAATCTAAAACTAGTATCACAGGAATTGTTCAAAACATAGACAGTAATCAGAGTCAGTCTTCTCGTACTTAAGTCGGCATTGTGATTTTTATTTAATTCGGATGCAATTTCTGTGTTTCATCGTCAATAAGAAGGTCCAAGGGATGCAGTAAACCTAGAGTGAAGCATCGGAATCTTTATCTAGTGTCACAGGAATGGTTCAAAACATAGACAGTAAGAAGAGTCAGTCTTCTTGTACTTAAGTCGGCATTGTGCCTTTTGTATTTAATTCCGATGTAATTTCTGTGTTTTATCGTCAATATGAATTTCAGAGGGATACAGTAAACATGAAGTGAAGCATCGGAATCTATAACTAGTGTCACAGGAATGGTTCAAAACATAGTCAGTAAGAAGAGTCAGTCTTCTTGTACTTAAGTCGGCATTGTGACTTTTGTATTTAATTCCGATGCAATTTCTGTGTTTCACCGTCAATATTAAGGTCTAAGGGATACAGTAAACCTTGAGTGAAGCATCGGATTCTATAACTAGTGTCACAGGAATGGTTCAAAACATAGACAGTAAAATGAGTCAGTCTTCTTGTACTTAAGTCGGCATTGTGCCTTTTGTATTTAATTCCGATGCAATTTCTGTGTTTCATCGTCAATAAGAATGTCAGAGGGATACAGTAATCCTGAAGTAAATTATCGGAATCTATGACTAGTGTCACGGGAGTGGTTAAAACATAGTCAGTAAGAAGAGTCAGTCTTCTTGTACTCAAGTCGGCATTGTGCCTTCTGTATTTAATTCCGATGCAATCTCTGTGTTTCATCGTCAATAAGAAGGTCCAAGGGATACAGTAAACCTGAGGTGAAGCATCGGAATCTATGACTAGTGTCACAGGAATGGTTCAAAACATAGACAGTAGGAAGAGTCAGTCTTCTTGTACTTAAGTCGGCATTGTGCTTTTTGTATTTAATTCCGATGCAATTTCTGTGTTTCATCGTCAATAAGAAGGTCCAAGGGATACAGTAAACCTGGAGTGAAGCATCGGAATCTATAACTAGTGTCACAGGGACGGTTCAAACCATAGACAGTAAGATGAGTCAGTATTCTTGTACTTAATTCGGCATTGTGCATTTGCTATTCATTTCCGATGCAATTTCTGTGTTTCATCGTCAATAAGAAGGTCCAAGGGATACAGTAAACCCGAAGTGAAGCATCGGAATCTATAACTAGTGTCACAGGAATGGTTCAAAGCATAGTCAGTAAGAAGAGTCAGTCTTCTTGTACTTAAGTCATCGTTGTGCATTTTCTATTCATTTCTGATGCTTTTTCTGTGTTTCATCGTCAATAAGAAGGTCCAAAGGATGCTGTAAACCTGGAGTGAAGCATCGGAATTTGTAACTAGTGTCACAGGAATGGTTCAAAACACAGACAGTAAGAAGAGTCAGACTTCTTTTACTTAAGTCGGCATTGTGCCTTTTGTATTTAATTCCGATGCAATTTCTGTGTTTCATCGTCAATAAGAAGGTCCAAGGGATACAGTGTAGTGGGACGAAATTAAACGTCACCCATCCACCAAGTCAGCCCAGTTTGCAGGTGACTATAAGTTTAATTTAGTTTTTGTTTATGTGTTTTCTTATTATTTGTAATAAATGTGAATTAACTAAAAGTTTTGTATTTTTTTTATGTGTTTCATGTACGGAGAGATCGGCGCAACGAACGGGGACAGCATCTTCGTTGCCGCGACCAGAGAGGAAATTGCTGGCCGCTATACGTCGCGGGTCGACAGCTAAGGAGCAACAGAAGATCCTGGAACCGAGTTGTTGCGTCGTGTTTCTAAAAATTAAAAATGAATTTTTATACTCTTTTTTGTACAACAATGACGTCATAATGAGCTTAGTCTTATTGAAATGTTAGTCACTGTCTGTCAACGCTCAAGTTCACATCTGTATGTGTAGGAAGCTAATAAAAATAGTGTATGCTACTAAAATTGAAACAAGTGTCGTGAAGATTTATTTATGAAGAGTTATGTGAACGGATTAATAATATATTTGACAAGATTATTGATTCAGACAGCGTTGGCCAACACTTTGAATCTAAAAAGTTTATTTAATGTGTGATTCTGATATCGATTAGATCAAGATAACGTGTGTCGATATAATTTTCTGAGGAAAAACAAACGAAATTTAAATTGGGAAAAAGTTACGAAAACCAATTGGCCCAAGTGATGTAATTCTTTGCATACGACTCAACGGATGTTTTACAGTTTCGTTCAAGAACCATTCTATGAAAATTTAAAAAGAATGTAAATAATTTTTTGAAGTGAGTGTAACTGACGTGGGTGACGAAGTCTGCACATGGTCATACATATATCAAACGAAAACTTAATACGTCGTTACGCCGCAACAGTAAACCTTGAGTGAACATCAGAGTCTATAACTAGTGTCACAGGAATGGTTCAAAACATAGACAGTAAGAAGAGTCAGTCTTCTTGTACTTAAGTCGGCATTGTGCCTTTTGTATTTAATTCCGATGTAATTTCTGTGTTTTATAGTCAATAAGAAGGTCAGAGGGATACAGTAAACATGAAGTGAAGCATCGGAATCTATAACTAGTGTCACAGGAATGGTTCAAATGATAGTCAGTAAGAAGAGTCAGTCTTCTTGTACTTAAGTCGGCATTGTGCCTTTTGTATTTATTTCCGATGCAATTTCTGTGTTTCATCGTCGATATGAAAGTCTAAGGGATGCAGTAAACCTGGAGTGAAGCATTAGAATCTATAACTAGTGTCACAGGAATGGTTCAAATCATAGTCAGTAAGACGAGTCAGTCTTCTTGTACTAAAGTCGGCATTGTGCCTTTTGTATTTAATTCCGATGCAATTTCTGTGTGTCATCGTCACTAGGAAGGTCAGTGGGATATAGTAGTCCTGACGTTAAGCATCGGAATCTATAACTAGTGTCACAGGAATCGTTCAAAACATAGTCAGTAAGAAGAGTCAGTCTTCCTGTAGTTAAGTCGGTATTGTGCCTTTTCTATTTAATTCCGATGCAATTCCTGTGTTTCATCGTCAATAAGACGGTCCAAGGGATACAGTAAACCTGAAGTGAAGCATCGGAATCTGTAACTAGTGTCACAGGAATGGTTCAAAACATAGACAGTAAAATGAGTCAGTCTTCTTGTACTTAAGTCGGCATTGTGCCTTTTGTATTTAATTCCGATGCAATTTCTGTGTTTCATCGTCAATAAGAAGGTCAGAGGGATACAGTAAACCTGTTATGAAGCATCGTAATCTATAACTAGTGTCACAGGAATGTTTCAAAACATAGTCAGTAAGAAGAGTCAGTCTTCTTGTACTTAAGTCGGTTTTGTGCCTTTTGTATTTAATTCCGATGCAATTTCTGTGTTTCATCGTCAATAAGAAGGTCCAAGGTATACAATAAACCTGGAGTGAAGCATCGGAATCTGTAACTAGTGTCACAGGAATGGTTCAAAACATAGACAGTAAGATGAGTCAGTCTTCTTGTACTTAAGTCGGCATTGTGCCTTTTGTATTTAATTCCGATGCAATTTCTGTGTTTCATCGTCAATAAGAAGGTCAGAGGGATACAGTAAACCTGTTATGAAGCATCGTAATCTGTAACTAGTGTCACAGGAATGTTTCATAACATAGTCAGTAAGAAGAGTCAGTCTTCTTGTACTTAAGTCATCGTTGTGCATTTTCTATCCATTTCTGATGCTTTTTCTGTGTTTCATCGTCAATAAGAAGGTCCAAAGGATGCTGTAAACCTGGAGTGAAGCATCGGAATTTTTAACTAGTGTCACAGGAATGGTTCAAAACATAGACAGTAAGAAGAGTCAGACTTCTTTTACTTAAGTCGGCATTGTGCCTTTTGTATTTAATTCCGATGCAATTTCTGTCTTTCATCGTCATTAAGAAGGTCCAAGGTATACAGTAACCCTGTAGTGAAGCATCGAAATCTAAAACTAGTATCACAGGAATTGTTCAAAACATAGACAGTAAGCAGAGTCAGTCTTCTCGTACTTAAGTCGGCATTGTGATTTTTATTTAATTCGGATGCAATTTCTGTGTTTCATCGTCAATAAGAAGGTACAAGGGATACAGTAAACCTAGAGTGAAGCATCGGAATCTTTATCTAGTGTCACAGGAATGGTTCAAAACATAGACAGTAAGATGAGTCAGTCTTCTTGTGCTCTAGTCGTCATTGTGCCTTTTGTATTTAATTCCGATGTAATTTCTGTGTTTTATCGTCAATATGAATTTCAGAGGAATACAGTAAACATGAAGTGAAGCATCGGAATCTATAACTAGTGTCACAGGAATGGTTCAAAACATAGTCAGTAAGAAGAGTCAGTCTTCTTGTACTTAAGTCGGTTTTGTGCCTTTTGTATTTAATTCCGATGCAATTTCTGTGTTTCATCGTCAATAAGAAGGTCCAAGGTATACAGTAAACCTGGAGTGAAGCATCGGAATCTGTAACTAGTGTCACAGGAATGGTTCAAAACATAGACAGTAAGATGAGTCAGTCTTCTTGTACTTAAGTCGGCATTGTGCCTTTTGTATTTAATTCCGATGCAATTTCTGTGTTTCATCGTCAATAAGAAGGTCAGAGGGATACAGTAAACCTGTTATGAAGCATCGTAATCTGTAACTAGTGTCACAGGAATGTTTCAAAACATAGTCAGTAAGAAGAGTCAGTCTTCTTGTACTTAAGTCATCGTTGTGCATTTTCTATTCATTTCTGATGCTTTTTCTGTGTTTCATCGTCAATAAGAAGGTCCAAAGGATGCTGTAAACCTGGAGTGAAGCATCGGAATTTTTAACTAGTGTCACAGGAATGGTTCAAAACATAGACAGTAAGAAGAGTCAGACTTCTTTTACTTAAGTCGGCATTGTGCCTTTTGTATTTAATTCCGATGCAATTTCTGTCTTTCATCGTCATTAAGAAGGTCCAAGGGATACAGTAACCCTGAAGTGAAGCATCGAAATCTAAAACTAGTATCACAGGAATTGTTCAAAACATAGACAGTAAGCAGAGTCAGTCTTCTCGTACTTAAGTCGGCATTGTGATTTTTATTTAATTCGGATGCAATTTCTGTGTTTCATCGTCAATAAGAAGGTACAAGGGATACAGTAAACCTAGAGTGAAGCATCGGAATCTTTATCTAGTGTCACAGGAATGGTTCAAAACATAGACAGTAAGAAGAGTCAGTCTTCTTGTACTTAAGTCGGCATTGTGCCTTTTGTATTTAATTCCGATGTAATTTCTGTGTTTTATCGTCAATATGAATTTCAGAGGGATACAGTAAACATGAAGTGAAGCATCGGAATCTATAACTAGTGTCACAGGAATGGTTCAAAGCATAGTCAGAAGAGTCAGTCTTCTTGTACTTAAGTCGGCATTGTGACTTTTGTATTTAATTCCGATGCAATTTCTGTGTTTCACCGTCAATATTAAGGTCTAAGGGATACAGTAAACCTTGAGTGAAGCATCGGATTCTATAACTAGTGTCACAGGAATGGTTCAAAACATAGACAGTAAAATGAGTCAGTCTTCTTGTACTTAAGTCGGCATTGTGCCTTTTGTATTTAATTCCGATGCAATTTCTGTGTTTCATCGTCAATAAGAAGGTCCAACGGATACAGTAAACCTGGACTGAAGCATCGGAATCTATAACTAGTGTCACAGGGACGGTTCAAACCATAGACAGTAAGATGAGTCAGTATTCTTGTACTTAATTCGGCATTGTGCATTTGCTATTCATTTCCGATGCAATTTCTGTGTTTCATCGTCAATAAGAAGGTCCAAGGGATACAGTAAACGCGAAGTGAAGCATCGGAATCTATAACTAGTGTCACAGGAATGGTTCAAAGCATAGTCAGTAAGAAGAGTCAGTCTTCTTGTACTTAAGTCATCGTTGTGCATTTTCTATTCATTTCTGATGCTTTTTCTGTGTTTCATCGTCAATAAGAAGGTCCAAAGGATGCTGTAAACCTGGAGTGAAGCATCGGAATGGTTCAAAACATAGACAGTAAGAAGAGTCAGACTTCTTTTACTTAAGTCGGCATTGTGCCTTTTGTATTTAATTCCGATGCAATTTCTGTGTTTCATCGTCAATAAGAAGGTCCAAGGGATACAGTAAACCTTGAGTGAACATCAGAGTCTATAACTAGTGTCACAGGAATGGTTCAAAACATAGACAGTAAGAAGAGTCAGTCTTCTTGTACTTAAGTCGGCATTGTGCTTTTGTATTTAATTCCGATGTAATTTCTGTGTTTCATCGTCAATAAGACGGTCCAAGGGATACAGTAAACCTGAAGTGAAGCATCGGAATTTATAACTAGTGTCACAGGAATGGTTCAAACCATAGTCAGTAAGAAGAGTCAGTCTTCCTGTAGTTAAGTCGGTATTGTGCCTTTTCTATTTAATTCCGATGCAATTTCTGTGTTTCATCGTCAATAAGAAGGTCCAAGGGATACAGTAAACCTTGAGTGAACATCAGAGTCTATAACTAGTGTCACAGGAATGGTTCAAAACATAGACAGTAAGAAGAGTCAGTCTTCTTGTACTTAAGTCGGCATTGTGCTTTTGTATTTAATTCCGATGTAATTTCTGTGTTTCATCGTCAATAAGAAGGTCCAAGGTATACAGTAAACCTGGACTGAAGCATCGGAATCTATAACTAGTGTCACAGGGACGGTTCAAACCATAGACAGTAAAATGAGTCAGTCTTCTTGTACTTAAGTCGGCATTGTGCCTTTCGTATTTAATTCCGATGCAATTTCTGTGTGTCATCGTCACTAAGAAGGTCAGTGGGATATAGTAGTCCTGACGTTAATCATCGGAATCTATAACTAGTGTCACAGGAATCGTTCAAAACATAGTCAGTAAGAAGAGTCAGTCTTCCTGTAGTTAAGTCGGTATTGTGCCTTTACTATTTAATTCCGATGCAATTCCTGTGTTTCATCGTCAATAAGACGGTCCAAGGGATACAGTAAACCTGAAGTGAAGCATCGGAATTTATAACTAGTGTCACAGGAATGGTTCAAACCATAGTCAGTAAGAAGAGTCAGTCTTCCTGTAGTTAAGTCGGTATTGTGCCTTTTCTATTTAATTCCGATGCAATTCCTGTGTTTCATCGTCAATAAGAAGGTCCAAGGTATACTGTAAACCTGGAGTGAAGCATCGGAATTTATAACTAGTGTCACAGGAATGGTTCAAAACACAGACAGTAAGAAGAGCCAGACTTCTTTTACTTAAGTCGGCATTGTGCCTTTTGTATTTAATTCCGATGCAATTTCTGTGTTTCATCGTCAATAAGAAGGTCCAAGGGATACAGTAAACCTTGAGTGAAGCATCAGAGACTATAACTAGTGTCACAGGAATGGTTCAAAACATAGACAGTAAGAAGAGTCAGTCTTCTTGTACTTAATTCGGCATTGTGCCTTTTGTACTTAAATCCGATGCAATTTCTGTGTTTCATCGTCAATAAGAAGGTCAGAGGGATACAGTAAACCTGATATGAAGCATCGTAATCTATAACTAGTGTCACAGGAATGGTTCAAAACATAGTCAGTAAGAAGAGTCAGTCTTCTTGTACTTAAGTCGGTTTTGTGCCTTTTGTATTTAATTCCGATGCAATTTCTGTGTTTCATCGTCAATAAGAAGGTCCAAGATATACAGTAAACCTGGAGTGAAGCATCGGAATCTATAACTAGTGTCACAGGAATGGTTCAAAACATAGACAGTAAGATGAGTCAGTCTTCTTGTACTTAAGTCGGCATTGTGCCTTTTGTATTTAATTCCGATGCAATTTCTGTATTTCATCGTCATTAAGAAGGTCCAAGGGATACAGTAACCCTGAAGTGAAGCATCGAAATCTAAAACTAGTATCACAGGAATTGTTCAAAACATAGACAGTAATCAGAGTCAATCTTCTCGTACTTAAGTCGGCATTGTGATTTTTATTTAATTCGGATGCAATTTCTGTGTTTCATCGTCAATAAGAAGGTCCAAGGGATGCAGTAAACCTAGAGTGAAGCATCGGAATCTTTATCTAGTGTCACAGGAATGGTTCAAAACATAGACAGTAAGAAGAGTCAGTCTTCTTGTACTTAAGTCGGCATTGTGCTTTTGTATTTAATTCCGATGTAATTTCTGTGTTTTATCGTCTATATGAATTTCAGAGGGATACAGTAAACATGAAGTGAAGCATCGGAATCTATAACTAGTGTCACAGGAATGGTTCAAAACATAGTCAGTAAGAAGAGTCAGTCTTCTTGTACTTAAGTCGGCATTGTGCCTTTTGTATTTAATTCCGATGCAATTTCTGGTTTCATCGTCAATAAGAATGTCAGAGGGATACAGTAATCCTGAAGTAAAGCATCGGAATCTATGACTAGTGTCACAGGAATGGTTCAAAACATAGTCAGTAAGAAGAGTCAGTCTTCCTGTACCCAAGTCGGCATTGTGCCTTCTGTATTTAATTCCGATGCAATTTCTGTGTTTCATCGCCAATAAGAAGGTCCAAGGGATACAGTAAACCTGAGGTGAAGCATCGGAATCTATGACTAGTGTCACAGGAATGGTTCAAATCATAGACAGTAGGAAGAGTCAGTCTTCTTGTACTTAAGTCAGCATTGTGCTTTTTGTATTTAATTCCGATGCAATTTCTGTGTTTCATCGTCAATAAGAAGGTCCAAGCGATACAGTAAACCTGGAGTGAAGCATCGGAATCTATAACTAGTGTCACAGGGACGGTTCAAACCATAGACAGTAAGATGAGTCAGTATTCTTGTACTTTATTCGGCATTGTGCATTTTCTATTCATTTCCGATGCAATTTCTGTGTTTCATCGTCAATAAGAAGGTCCAAGGGATACAGTAAACCCGAAGTGAAGCATCGGAATCTATAACTAGTGTCACAGGAATGGTTCAAAGCATAGTCAGTAAGAAGAGTCAGTTTTCTTGTACTTAAGTCATCGTTGTGCATTTTCTATTCATTTCTGATGCTTTTTCTGTGTTTCATCGTCAATAAGAAGGTCCAAAGGATGCTGTAAACCTGGAGTGAATCATCGGAATTTATAACTAGTGTCACAGGAATGGTTCAAATCACAGACAGTAAGAAGAGTCAGACTTCTTTTACTTAAGTCGGCATTGTGCCTTTTGTATTTAATTCCGATGCAATTTCTGTGTTTCATCGTCAATAAGAAGGTCCAAGGGATACAGTAAATCTTGAGTGAACATCAGAGTCTATAACTAGTGTCACAGGAATGGTTCAAAACATAGACAGTAAGAAGAGTCTGTCTTCTTGTACTTAAGTCGGCATTGTGCCTTTTGTATTTAATTCCGATGTAATTTCTGTGTTTTATAGTCAATAAGAAGGTCAGAGGGATACAGTAAACATGAAGTGAAGCATCGGAATCTATAACTCGTGTCACAGGAATGGTTCAAATCATAGTCAGTAAGAAGAGTCAGTCTTCTTGTACTTAAGTCGGCATTGTGCCTTTTGTATTTATTTCCGATGCATTTTCTGTGTTTCATCGTCAATATGAAGGTCTAAGGGATACAGTAAACCTGGAGTGAAGCATTAGAATCTATAACTAGTGTCACAGGAATGGTTCAAATCATAGTCAGTAAGAAGAGTCAGTCTTCTTGTACTAAAGCCGGCATTGTGTCTTTTGTATTTAATTCGGATGCAATTTCTGTGTGTCATCGTCACTAAGAAGGTCAGTGGGATATAGTAGTCCTGACGTTAAGCATCGGAATCTATAACTAGTGTCACAGGAATCGTTCAAAACATAGTCAGTAAGAAGAGTCAGTCTTCCTGTAGTTAAGTCGGTATTGTGCCTTTTCTATTTAATTCCGATGCAATTCCTGTGTTTCATCGTCAATAAGACGGTCCAAGGGATACAGTAAACCTGAAGTGAAGCATCGGAATTTATAACTAGTGTCACAGGAATGGTTCAAACCATAGTCAGTAAGAAGAGTCAGTCTTCTAGTACGTAAGTCGGCAATGTGAATTTTGTATTTAATTCCGATACAATTTCTGTGTTTCATCGTCAATAACAAGGTCAGAGGGATACAGTAATTCTGAAGTAAAGCATCGGAGTCCATGACCAGTGTCACAGGAATGGTTCAAAACGTAGTAAGTAAGAAGACTCAGTCTTCTTGTACTTAAGTCGGTATTGTGACTTTTGTATTTAATTCCGATGCAATTTCTGTGTTTAATCGTCAATAAGAAGGTCCAAGGGATACAGTAAACCTGAAGTGAAGCATCGGAATCTATGACTAGTGTCACAGGAATGGTTCAAAACATAGACAGCAGGAAGAGTCAGTCTACTTGTACTTAAGTCGGTATTGTGCTTTTGGTATTTAATTCCGATGCAATTTCTGTGTTTCTCCGTCAATAAGAAGGTCCAAGGGATACAGTAAACCAGGAGTAAAGCATCGGAATCTATAACTAGTGTCACAGGGACGGTTCAAACCATAGTCAGTAAGATGAGTCAGTATTCTTGTACTTAATTCATCATTGTGCATTTTCTATTTAATTCCGATGCAATATCTGTGTTTCATCGTCAATAAGAAGGTCCAAGGGATACAGTAAACCCGAAGTGAAGCATCGGAATCCAAAACTAGTGTCACAGGAATGGTTCAAAACATAGTCAGTAAGAAGAGTCAGTCTTCTTGTCCTTAAGTCATCATTGTGCATTTTCTATTTATTTCTGATGCTTTTTCTGTGTTTCATCGTCAATATGAAGGTCCAAGGGATACTGTAAACCTGGAGTGAAGCATCGGAATCTATAACTAGTGTCACAGGAATGGTTCAAAACATACACAGTAAGAAGAGTCAGACTTCTTTTACTTAACTCGGTATTGTGCCTTTTGTATTTAATTCCGACGCAATTTCTGTGTTTCATCGTCAGTAAGAAGGTCCAAGGAATACAGTAAACCTTGAGTGAAGCATCAGAGTCTATAACTAGTGTCACAGGTATGGTTCAAAACATAGACAGTAAGAAGATTCAGTCTTCTTGTACTTAATTCGGCATTGTGCCTTTTGTATTTAATTCCGATGCAATTTCTGTGTTTCATCGTCAATAAGAAGGTCAGAGGGATACAGTAAACCTGATATGAAGCATCGTAATCTATAACTAGTGTCACAGGAATGGTTCAAAACATAGTCAGTAAGAAGAGTCAGTCTTCTTGTACTTAAGTCGGTATTGTGCCTTTTGTATTTAATTCCGATGCAATTTCTGTGTTTCATCGTCAATAAGAAGGTCCAAGGTATACAGTAAACCTGGAGTGAAGCATCGGAATCTATAACTAGTGTCACAGGAATGGTTCAAAACATATGCAGTAAGATGAGTCAGTCTACTTGTACTTATGTCGGCATTGTGCCTTTTGTATTTAATTCCGATGCAATTTCTGTGATTCATCGTCAATAAGGAGGTCCAAGGGATACAGTAAACCTGAAGTGAAGCATCTACATCTAAAACTAGTATCACAGGAATTGTTCAAAACATAGACAGTAAGCAGAGTCAGTCTTCTCGTACTTAAGTCGGCATTGAGATTTTTATTTAATTCGGATGCAATTTCTGTGTTTCATCGTCAATAAGAAGGTCCAACGGATACAGTAAGCCTAGAGTGAAGCATCGGAATCTATAACTAGTGCCACAGGAATGGTTCAAATCATAGTCAGTAAGAACAGTCAGTGTTCTTGTACTTAAGTCGGCATTGTGCTTTTTGTATTTAATTCCGATGCAATTTCTGTGTTTCATCGTCAATATGAAGGTCTAAGGGATACAGTAAACCTGGAGTGAAGTATTAGAATCTATATCTAGTGTCACAGGAATGGTTCAAATCACAGTCAGTAAGAAGAGTCAGTCTTCTTGTACTTGAGTCGGCATTGTGCCTTTTGTATTTAATTCCGATGCAATTTCTGTGTTTCATCGTCACTAAGAAAGTCAGTGGGATATAGTAGTCCTGAAGTTAAGAATCGGAATCTATAACTAGTGTCACAGGAATTTTTCAAACATAGTCAGTAGAAGAGTCAGTCTTCTTGTAGTTAAGTCGGTATTGTGCCTATTCTATTTAATTCCGATGCAATTTCTGTGTTTCATCGTCAATACGAAGGTCCAAGGGATACAGTAAACCTGAAGTGAAGCATCGGAATCTACAACTAGTGTCACAGGAATGGTTCAGAACATAGTCAGTAAGAAGAGTCAGTCTTCTTGTACTTAAGTCGGTATTGTGCCTTTTGTATTTAATTCCGATGCAATTTCTGTGTTTCATCGTCAATAAGAAGGTCAGAGGGATACAGTAATCCTGAAGTAAAGCATCGGAATCTATGACCAGTGTCACAGGAATGGTTCAAAACATAGTCAGTAAGAAGAGTCAGTCTTCTTGTACTTAAGTCGGTATTGTGCCTTTTGTATTTAATTCCGATGCAATTTCTGTGTTTCATCGTCAATAAGAAGGTCCAAGGTATACAGTAAACCTGGAGTGAAGCATCGGAATCTATAACTAGTGTCACAGGAATGGCTCAAAACATACACAGTAAGATGAGTCAGTCTTCTTGTACTTAAGTCGGCATTATGCCTTTTGTATTTAATTCCGATGCAATATCTGTGTTTCATCGTCAATAAGAAGGTCCAAGGGATACAGTAAACCTGCAGTGAAGCATCGAAATCTAAAACTAGTATCACAGGACTTGTTCAAAACATAGACAGTAAGCAGAGTCAGTCTTCTCGTACTTAAGTCGGCATTGTGATTTTTATTTAATTCGGATGCAATTTCTGTGTTTCATCGTCAATAAGAAGGTCCAAGGGATACAGTAAACCTAGAGTGAAGCATCGGAATCTATAACTAGTGTCACAGGAATGGTTCAAAACATAGAGAGTAAAATGAGTCAGTCTTCTTGTACTTAAGTCGGCATTGTGCCTTTTGTATTTAATTCCGATGCAATTTCTGTGTTTCAACGCCAATAAGAAGGTTTAAGGGATACAGTAAACCTGAAGTGAAGCATTAGAATCTATAACTAGTGTCACAGGAATGGTTCAAATCATAGTCAGTAAGAAGAGTCAGTCTTCTTGTACTTAAGTCGGCATTGTGCCTTTTGTATTTAATTCCGATGCAATTTCTGTGTTTCATCGTCACTAAGAAGGTCAGTGGGATATAGTAATCCTGAAGTTAGGCATCGGAATTTATTACTAGCGTCACACGAATGGTTCAAAGCTTAGTCAGTAAGATGAGTCAGTCTTCTTGTACGTAAGTCGGCATTGTGACTTTTGTGTTTAATTCCGATACAATTTCTGTGTTTCATCGTCAATAAGAATGTCAGTGGGATACAGTAATCCTGAAGTAAACCATCGGAATCTATGACTAGTGTCACAGGAATGGTTCAAAACATAGTCAGTAAGAAGAGTCAGTCTTCTTGTACTTAAGTCGGTATTGTGCCTTTTGTATTTAATTCCGATGCAATTTCTGTGTTTCATCGTCAATAAGAAGGTCCAAGGGATACAGTAAACCTGCGGTGAAGCACCGGAATCTATGACTAGTGTCACAGGAATGGTTCAAAACATAGAGAGTAGGAAGAGTCAGTCTTCTTGTACTTAAGTCGGCATTGTGCCTTTTGTATTTAATTTCGATGCAATTTCTGTGTTTCATCGTCAATAAGAAGGTCCAAGGGATACAGTACACCTGAAGTGAAGCATCGAAATCTAAAACTAGTATCACAGGAATTGTTCAAAACATAGACAGTAAGCAGAGTCAGTCTTCACGTACTTAAGTCGGCATTGTGATTTTTATACAATTCGGATGCAATTTCTGTGTTTCATCGTCAATAAGATGGTTCAAGGGATACAGTAAACGTAGAGTGAAGCATCGGAATCTATATCTAGTGTCACAGGAATGGTTCAAAACATAGACAGTAAGAAGAGTCGGTCTTTTTGTACTTAATTCGGCATTGTGCCTTTTGTATTTAATTCCGATGCAATTTCTGTGTTTCATCGTCAATAAGAACGTCAGAGAGAAACAGAAAATCTGAAGTGAAGCATCGGAATCTATAACTAGTGTCACAGGAATGTTTCAAAACATAGACAGTAAGAAGAGTCAGTCTTCTTGTACTTAAATCGGCATTGTGCCTTTTGTATTTAATTCCGATGTAATTTCTGTGTTTTATCGTCAATAAGAAAATCAGAGGGATACAGTAAACATGAAGTGAAGCATCAGAACCTATAACTAGTGTCACAGGAACGGTTCAAATCATAGTCAGTAAGAAGGGTCAGTCTTCTTGTACTTAAGTCGGCATTGTGCCTTTTGTATTTAATTCCGATGCAATTTCTGTGTTTCATTGTCAATATGAAGGTCTAAGTTATACACTATACCTGGAGTGAAGCATCGGATTCTATAACTAGTGTGACAGGAATGGTTCAAAACATAGACAGTAAAATGAGTCAGTCTTCTTGTACTTAAGTCGGCATTGTGCCTTTTGTATTTAATTCCGATGCAATTTCTGTGTTTCATCGTCAATAAGAAGGTCCAAGAGATACAGTAAACCTGGAGTGAAGCATCGGAATCTATAACTAGTGTCACAGGGACGGTTCAAACCATAGACAGTAAGATGAGTCAGTATTCTTGTACTAAATTCGGCTTTGTGCATTTTCTATTTAATTCCGATGCAATTTCTGTGTTTCATCGTCAATAAGAAGGTCCAAGGGACACAGTAAACCCGATGTGAAGCATCGGAATCTATAACTAGTGTCACAGGAATGGTTCAAAGCATAGTCAGTAAGAAGAGTCAGTCTTCTTGTACTTAAGTCATCATTGTGCATTTTCTATTTATTTCTGATGCTTTTTCTGTGTTTCATCGCCAATAAGAAGGGCCAAGGGATACTGTAAACCTGGAGTGAAGCATCGGATTTATAACTAGTGTCACAGGATTGGTTCAAAACACAGACAGTAAGAGGAGACAGACTTCTTTTACTTAAGTCGGCATTGTGCCTTTTGTATTTAATTCCGATGCTATTTCTGCGTTTCATCGTCAATAAGAAGGTCCAAGGAATACTGCAAATCTTGAGTGAAGCATCAGAGTCTATAACTAGTGTCACAGGATTGGTTCAAAACATAGACAGTAAGAAGAGTCAGTCTTCTTGTACTTAATTCGGCATTTTGCCTTTTGTATTTAATTCCGAAGCAATTTCTGTGTTTCATCGTCAATAAGAAGGTCAGAGGGATACAGTAAACCTGATATGAAACATCGTAATCTATAACTAGTGTCACAGGAATGGTTCAAAACATAGTCAGTAAGAAGAGTCAGTCTTCCTGTACGTAAGTCGGCATTGTGAATTTTGTGTTTAATTCCGATACAATTTCTGTGTTTCATCGTCAATAAGAATGTCAGAGGGATACAGTAATCCTGAAGTAAAGCATCGGAATCTATGACTAGTGTCACAGGAATGTTTCAAAACATAGTCAGTAAGAAGAGTCAGTCTTCTTGTACTTAAGTCGGTATTGTGCTTTTTGTATTTAATTCCGATGCAATTGCTGTGTTTCATCGTCAATAAGAAGGTCCAAGGGATACAGTGAACCTGAAGTGAAGCATCGGAATCTATGACTAGTGTCACAGGAATGGTTCAAAACATAGACAGTAGGAAGAGTCCGTCTTCTTGTACTTAAGTCGGCATTGTGCTTTTTGTATTTCATTCCGATGCAATTTCTGTGTTTCATCGTCAATAAGAAGGTCCAAGGGATACGGTAAACCTGGAGTGAAGCATCGGAATTTATAACTAGTGTCACAGGGACGGTTCAAACCATAGACAGTAAGATGAGTCAGTATTCTTGTACTTAATTCGGCATTGTGCATTTTCTATTGAATTCCGATGCAATTTCTGTGTTTCATCGTCAATAAGAATTCCAAGGGATACAGTAAACCCGAAATTAAGCATCGGAATCTATAACTAGTGTCACAAGAAAGGTTCAAAACATAGTCAGTAAGAAGTGTCAGTCTTCTTGTACATAAGTCATCATTGTGCATTTTCTATTTAATTCTGATGCTTGTTCTGTGTTTCATCGTCAATAAGAAGGTCCAAGGGATACTGTAAACCTGGAGTGAAGCATCGGAATCTATAACTAGTGTCACATCAATGGTTCAAACCACAGACAGTAAGAAGAGTCAGACTTCTTTTACTTAAGTTGGCATTGTGCCTTTTGTATTTAATTCCGATGCAATTCCTGTGTTTCATCGTCAATATGAAGGTCCAAGGGATACAGTAAACCTTGAGTGAAGCATCAGAGTCTGTAACTAGTGTCACAGGGTTGGTTCAAAACATAGACAGTAAGATGAGTCAGTCTTCTTGTACTTAATTCGGCATTGTGCTTATTGTATTTAATTCCGATGCAATTTCTATGTTTCATCGTCAATATGAAGGTCAAGGGGATACAGTAAATCTGAAGTGAATCATTGGAATCTGTAACTAGTGTCACAGGAATGGTTTAAAACATAGAGAGTTGGAAGATTCAGTCCTCTTGTACTTAAGTCGGCATTGTGCCTTTTGTATTTCACACCGATGCAATTTCTGTGTTTCATCGTCCATAAGAAGGTCCGAGGGATACAGTAAACCTCAATTTGAAGCATCGTAATAAAAAACTAGTGTCACAGGAATGGTTCAAAACATAGAGAGTAGGAAGAGTCAGTCTTCTTGTACTTAAGTCGGCATTGTGATTTTTCTATTTAATTGAGATGCGATTTCTGTGTCTCATCGTCAATAGGAGGGTCCAAGGGATACAGTAAACCTGAAGTGAAGCATCGGAATCTATAACTAGTGTCACAGGAATGGTTCTAAACATAGTCAGTATGAAGAGTCAGTCTTGTTGTACGTAAGTCGGCATTGTGAATTTTGTATTTAATCTCGATACAATTTCTGTGTTTCATCGTCAATAAGGAGGTCCAAGGGATACAGTAAACCTGGAGTGAAGCATCGGAATCTATAACTAGTGTCAGAGGGACGGTTCAGAAGATAGACAGTAACATGAGTCAGTATTCTTGTACTTTAGTCGGCATTGTGCTTTTTGTATTTAATTCCGATGCAAATTTCTGTGTTTCATCGTCACTAAGAAGGTCAGTGGGATACAGTAAACCTGAAGTGAAGCATTGGGATCTATAACTAGAGTCACAGGAATGGTTCAAAACATAGACAGTAAGGAAGAGTCAGTCTTCTTGTACTTATGTCGGTGTTGTGCTTTTTCTATTTATTTCCGATGCAATTTCTGTGTTTCATCGTCAATATGATGGTCAAAGGGATACAGTAAACCTGAAGTGAAGCATCGGAATCTATAACTAGTGTCACAGGAATGGTTAAAAACATAGAGAGTTGGAAGATTCAGTCTTCTTGTACTTAAGTCGGCATTGTGCCTTTTGTATTTAATTCCGATGCAATTTCTGTGTTTCATCGTCAGTAAGAAGGTCAGTGGGATATAGTAATCCTGAAGTTATGCATCGGAATTTATTACTAGTGTCACAGGAATGGTTCAAAACATAGTCAGTAAGAAGAGTCAGTCTTCTTGTACGTAAGTCGGCATTGTGAATTTTGTATTTAATTCCGATGCAATTTCTGTGTTTCATCGTCAATAAGAAGGTCAGAGGGATAGAGTAAACCTGATATGAAGCATCGTAATCTATAACTAGAGTCACAGGAATGGTTCAAAGCATAGTCAGTAAGAAGAGTCAGTCTTCTTGTACTTAAGTCATCATTGTGCATTTTCTATTTATTTCTGATGCTTTTTCTGTGTTTCATCGTCAATAAGAAGGTCCAAGGGATACTGTAAAACTGGAGTGAAGCATCGGAATTTATAACTAGTGTCACAGGAATGGTTCAAAACACAGACAGTAAGAAGAGTCAAGCTTCTTTTACTTAAGTCGGTATTGTGCCTTTTGTTTTTAATTCCGATGCAATTTCTGTGTTTCATCGTCAATAAGAAGGTCCAAGGGATACAGTAAACCTGGAGTGAAGCATCAGAGTCTATAACTAGTGTCACAGGAATGGTTCAGAACATAGACAGTAAGAAGAGTCAGTCTTCTTGTACTTAATTCGGCATTGTGCCTTTTGTATTTAATTCCGATGCAATTTCTGTGTTTCATCGTCAATATGAAGGTCAGAGGGATAGAGTAACCCTGATATGAAGCATCGTAATCTATAACTAGAGTCACAGGAATGGTTCAAAACATAGTCAGTAAGAAGAGTCAGTCTTCTTGAACTTAAGTCGGCATTGTGCCTTTTGTATTTAATTCCGATGCAATGTCTGTGTTTCATCGTCAATAAGAAGGTCCTACGGATACAGTAAACCTGAAGTGAAGCATCGAAATCTAAAACTAGTATCACAGGAATTGTTCAAAACATAGACAGTAAGCAGAGTCAGTCTTCTCGTACTTAAGTCGGCATTGTGATTTTTATTTAATTCGGATGCAATTTCTGTGTTTCATCGTCAATAAGAAGGTCCAAGGGATACAGTAAACCTAGAGTGAAACATCGGAATCTATATCTAGTGTCACAGGAATGGTTCAAAACTTAGATAGTACGAAGAGTCGGTCTTTTTGTACTTAATTCGGCATTGAGCCTTTTGTATTTAATTAGGATGTAATTTCTGTGTTTTATCGTCAATAGGAAGGTCAGAGGGATTCAGTAAACATGAAGTGAAGCATCGGAATCTATAACTAGTGTCACAGGAATGGTTCAAAACATAGTCAGCAAGAAGAGTCAGTCTTTTTGTACTTAAGTCGGCATTGTGCCTTTTGTATTTAATTCCGATGCAATTTCTGTGTTTGATTGTCAATATGAAGGTCTAAGGGATACAGTAAACCTGGAGTGAAGCATCGGATTCTATAACTAGTGTGACAGGAATGGTTCAAAACATATACAGTAAAATGAGTCAGTCTTCTTGTACTTAAGTCGGCATTCTGCCTTTTGTATTTAATTCCGATGCAATTTCTGTGTTTCATCGTCAATAAGAAGGTCCAAGGGATACAGTAAACATTGAGTGAAGCATCAGAGTCTATAACTAGTGCCACAGGATTGGTTCAAAACGTAGACAGTAAGAAGAGTGAGTCTTCTTGTACTTAATTCGGCATTGTGCTTTTTGTATTTAATTCCTATTCAATTTCTGTGTTTCATCGTCAATAAGAAGGTCCAAGGGATACAGTAAACCCGAAGTGAAGCATCGGAATCTATAACTAGTGTCACAGGAATGGTTCAAAACATAGTCACTAAGAAGAGTCAGTCTTCTTGTACTTAAGTCATCATTGTGCATTTTCTATTTAATTCTGATGCTTTTTCTGTGTTTCTTCGTCAATAAGAAGGTCCAAGGGATACTGAAAACCTGGAGTGAAGCATCGGAATCTATAACTAGTGTCACAGGAATGGTTCAAAACACAGACAGTAAGAAGAGTCAGACTTCTCTTACTTATGTTGGCATTGTGCCTTTTGTATTTATTTCCGATGCAATTTCTGTGTTTCATCGTCTATAAGAAGGTCCAAGGGATACAGTAAACCTTGAGTGAAGCATCAGAGTCTATAACTAGTGTCACAGGATTGGTTCAAAACGTAGACAGTAAGAAGAGTCAGTCTTCTTGTACTTAATTCGGCATTGTGCCTTTTGTATTTAATACCGATGCAATTTCTGTGTTTCATCGTCAATAAGAAGGTCTGTGGGATACAGTAAACCTGATATGAAGCATCGTAATCTATAACTAGTGTCACAGGAATGGTACAAAACATAGTCAGTAAGAAGAGACAGTCTTCCTGTACGTAAGTCGGCATTGTGAATTTTGTGTTTAATTCCGATACAATTTCTGTGTTTCATCGTCGATAAGAATGTCAGAGGGATACAGTAATCCTGAAGTAAAGCATCGGAATCTATGACTAGTGTCACAAGAATGGTTCAAAACATAGTCAGTAAGAAGAGTCAGTCTTCTTGTACTTAAGTCGGTATTGTGCCTTTTGTATTTAATTCCGATGCAATTTCTGTGTTTCATCGTCAATAAGAAGGTCCAAGGGATACAGTAAACCTGAAGTGAAGCATCGGAATCTATGACCAGTGTCACAGGAATGGATCAAAACATAGACAGTAGGAAGAGTCAGTCTTCTTGTACTTAAGTCGGCATTGTACTTTTTGTATTTAATTCCGATGCAATTTCTGTGTTTCATCGTCAATAAGAAGGTCCAAGGGATACAGTAAAAATGGAGTGTACCATCGGAATCTGTTACTAGTGTCACAGGGACGGTTCAAGCCATAGACAGTAAGAAGAGTCAGTATTCTTGTACTTAATTCGGCATTGTGCTTTTTGTATTTAATTCCTATTCAATTTCTGTGTTTCATCGTCAATATGAAGGTCAAAGGGATACAGTAAACCTGAAGTGAAGCATCGGAATCTATAACTAGTGTCACAGGAATGGTTCAAAACATAGAGAGTTGGAAGATTCAGTCTTCTTGTACTTAAGTCGGCATTGTGCCCTTTGTATTTCATTCCGATGCAATTTCTATGTTTCATCGTCCATAATACGGTCCGAGGGATACAGTAAACCTCAAGTGAAGCATCGTAATAAAAAACTAGTGTCACAGGAATGGTTCAAGACATAGAGAGTAGGAAGAGTCAGTCTTCTTGTACTTAAGTCGGCATTGTGCTTTTTCTATTTAATTCCGATGCGATTTCTGTGTCTCGTCGTCAATAGGAAGGTCCAAGGGATACAGTAAACCTGAAGTGAAGCATCGGAATCTATAACTAGTGTCACAGGAATGGTTCAAAACATAGTAAGAAGAGTCAGTCTTGTTGTACGTAAGTCGGCATTGTGAATTTTGTATTTAATTCCGATACAATTTCTGTGTTTCATCGTCAACAGGAAGGTCCAAGGGATACAGTAAATCTGAAGTGAAGCATCGGAATCTATAACTAGTGTCAGAGGGACGGTTCAAAACATAGACAGTAACATGAGTCAGTATTCTTGTACTTTAGTCGGCATTGTGTTTTTTGTATTTAATTCCGATGCAAATTTCTGTGTTTCATCGTCACTAAGAAGGTCAGTGGGATACAGTAAACCTGAAGTGAAGCATTGGAAACAATAACTAGAGTCACAGGAATGGTTCAAAACATAGACAGTAAGGAAGAGTCAGTCTTCTTGTACGTAAGTCGGTATTGTGCCTTTTCTATTTAATTCCGATGCAATTTCTGTGTTTCATCGTCAATATGAAGGTCAAAGGGATACAGTAAACCTGAAGTGAAGCATCGGAATCTATAACAAGTGTCACAGGAATGGTTCAAAACATAGAGAGTAAGAAGAGTCTGTCTTCTTGTACTTAAGTCGGCATTGTGCTTTTTCTATTTAATTCCGATGCGATTTCTGTGTCTCATCGTCAATAGGAAGGTCCAAGGGATACAGTAAACCTGAAGTGAAGCATCGGAATCCACAACTAGTTTCACAGGAATGGTTCAGGACATAGTCAGTAAGAAGAGTCAGTCTTCTTGAACTTAAGTCGGCATTGTGCCTTTTCTATTTAATTACGATGCAATTTCTATGTTTCATCGTCAGTAAGATGGTCCAAGGGATACAGTAAACCTGGAGTGAAACATCGGAATCTATAACTAGTGTCACAGGAATGGTTCAAAACATAGACAGTAAGAAGAGTCAGTCTTCTTGTACTTAAGTCGGCATTGTGCATTTTGTATTTAATTCCGATGAATTTCTGTGTTTTATCGTCAATAAGAAGGTCAGAGGGATACAGTAAACCTGAAGTGAAGCATCGGAATCTATAACTAGTGTCACAGGAATGGTTCAAACGTAGTCAGTAAGAAGAGTCCGTCTTCTTGTTCTTAAGTCGGCATTGCGCTTTTGTATTTAATTCCGACGCAATTTCTGTGTTTCATCGTCAATAAGAGAGTCCAAGGTATACAGTAAACCTGGAGTGAAAGATCGGAATCTATAACTAGTGTCACAGGAATGGTTCAAACCACATATAGTAAGATGGGTCAGTCTTCTTGTACTTAAGTCGACATTGTGCCTTTTGTATTTAATTCCGATGCAATTGCTGTGTTTCATCGTCAATAAGAAGGTCCAAGGGATACAGTAAACCTGAAGTGAAGCATCGAAATCTATAACTAGTACCACAGGAATTGTTCAAAACATAGACAGTAAGCAGAGTCAGTCTTCTTGTACTCAAGTCGGCATTGTGCTTTTTTTATTTAATTCGGATGCAATTTCTGTGTTTCATCGTCAATAAGAAGGTCCAAGGGCTACAGTAAACCTAGAGTGAAGCATCGAAATCTATATCTAGTGTCACAGGAATGGTTCAAAACATAGACTGTAAGAAGAGTCAGTCTTTTTGTACATAATTCGGCATTGTGCCTTTTGTTTTTAATTCCGATGCAATTTCTGTGTTTCATGTTCAATAAGAACGTCAGAGGGATACAGAGAATCTGGAGTCAAGCATCGGAATCTATAACTAGTGTCACAGGAATGGTTCAAAACATTGACAGTAAGATGAGTCAGTCTTCTTGTACTTAAGTCGGCATTGTACCTTTTGTATTTAATTCCGATGAATTTCTGTGTTACATCGTCACTAAGAAGGTCAGTGGGATATAGTAATCCTGAAGTTATGCATCGGAATTTATTACTAGTGTCACAGGAATGGTTAAAAACATAGTCAGTAAGAAGAGTCAGTCTTCTTTTACGTAAGTCGGCATTGTGAATTTTGTGTTTAATTCTGATACAATTTCTGTGTTTCATCGTCAATACGAAAGTCCAAGGGATACAGTAAACCTGGAGTGAAGCATCAGAATCTATAACTAGTGTCACAGGGACGGTTCAAACCATAGACAGTAAGATGAGTCAGTATTCTTGTACTTAATTCGGCATTGTGCATTTTCTATTTAATTCCGATGCAATTTCTGTGTTTCATCGTCAATAAGAAGGTCCAAGGGATACAGTAAACCCGAAGTGAAGCATCGGAATCTATAACTAGTGTCACAGGAATGGTTCAAAACATAGTCAGTAAGAAGAGTCAGTTATCTTGTACTTAAGTCGGTATTGTGCCTTTTGTATTTAATTCCGATGCAATTTCTGTGTTTCATCGTCACTAAGAAGGTGAGTGGGATACAGTAAACCTGAAGTGAAGCATCGGAATCTATAACTAGAGTCACAGGAATGGTTCAAAACATAGACAGTAAGAAGAGTCAGTCTTCTTGTACTTAAGTCGGCATTGTGCCTTTTGTATTTAATTCCGATGCAATTTCTGTGTTTCATCGTCAATAAGAAGGTCAGAGGGATAAAGTAATGCTGAAGTAAAGCATCGGAATCTATGACTAGTGTCACAGGAATGGTTCAAAACATAGTCAGTGTGAAGAGTTAGCCTTCTTGTACTTAAGTCGGTATTGTGCCTTTTGTATTAAATTCCGATGCAATTTCTGTGTTTCATCGTCAATAAGAAGGTCCAAGGGATACAGTAAACCTGAAGTGAAACATCGGAATCTATGACTAGTGCCGCAGGAATAGTTCAAAACATAGACAGTAAGAAGAGTCAGTCTTCTTGTACTTAAGTCGGCATTGTGCCTTTTGTATTTAATTCCGATGCAATTTCTGTGTTTCATCGTCAATAAGAAGGTCCAAGGGATACAGTAAACCTGCAGTGAAGCATCGGAATCTATAACTAGTGTCAGAGGGACGGTTCAAAACATAGACAGTAACATGAGTCAGTATTCTTGTACTTTAGTCGGCATTGTGCTTTTTGTATTTAATTCCGATGCAAATGTCTGTGTTTCATCGTCACTATGAAGGTCAGTGGGATACAGTAAACCTGAAGTGAAGCATTGGCATCTATAACTAAAGTCACAGGAATGGTTCAAAACATAGACAGTAGGAAGAGTCAGTCTTCTTGTACTTAAGTCGGCATTGTGCTTTTTCTATTTAATTCCGATGCGATTTCTGTGTCTCATCGTCAACAGGAAGGTCCAAGGGATACAGTAAACCTGAAGTGAAGCATCGGAATCTATAACTAGTGTCACAGGAATGGTTCAAAACATAGTAAGAAGAGTCAGTCTTGTTGTACGTAAGTCGGCATTGTGAATTTTGTATTTAATTCCGATACAATTTCTGTGTTTCATCGTCAACAGGAAGGTCCAAGGGATACAGTAAATCTGAAGTGAAGCATCGGAATCTATAACTAGTGTCAGAGGGACGGTTCAAAACATAGACAGTAACATGAGTCAGTATTCTTGTACTTTAGTCGGCATTGTGTTTTTTGTATTCAATTCCGATGCAAAATTCTGTGTTTCATCGTCACTAAGAAGGTCAGTGGGATACAGTAAACCTGAAGTGAAGCATTGGAAACAATAACTAGAGTCACAGGAATGGTTCAAAACATAGACATTAAGGAAGAGTCAGTCTTCTTGTACGTAAGTCGGTATTGTGCCTTTTCTATTTAATTCCGATGCAATTTCTGTGTTTCATCGTCAATATGAAGGTCAAAGGGATACAGTAAACCTGAAGTGAAGCATCGGAATCTATAACTAGTGTCACAGGAATGGTTCAAAACATAGAGAGTTGGAAGATTCAGTCTTCTTGTACTGAAGTCGGCATTGTGCCTTTTGTATTTCATTCCGATGCAATTTCTGTGTTTCATCGTCCATAAGAAGGTCCGAGGGATACAGTAAACTTCAAGTGAAGCATCGGAATAAAAAACTAGTGTCACAAGAATGGTTCAAAACATAGAGAGTAAGAAGAGTCTGTCTTCTTGTCCTTAAGTCGGCATTGGGCTTTTTCTATTTAATTCCGATGCGATTTCTGTGTCTCATCGTCAATAGGAAGGTCCAAGGGATACAGTAAACCTGAAGTGAAGCATCGGAATCCACAACTAGTTTCACAGGAATGGTTTAGGACATAGTCAGTAAGAAGAGTCAGTCTTCTTGAACTTAAGTCGGCATTGTGCCTTTTCTATTTAATTACGATGCAATTTCTATGTTTCATCGTCCGTAAGATGGTCCAAGGGATACAGTAAACCTGGAGTGAAACATCGGAATCTATAACTAGTGTCACAGGAATGGTTCAAAACATAGACAGTAAGAAGAGTCAATCTTCTTGTACTTAAGTCGGCATTGTGTATTTTGTATTTAATTCCGATGAATTTCTGTGTTTTATCGTCAATAAGAAGGTCAGAGGGATACAGTAAACCTGAAGTGAAGCATCGGAATCTATAACTAGTGTCACAGGAATGGTTCAAACGTAGTCAGTAAGAAGAGTCCGTCTTCTTGTTCTTAAGTCGGCATTGCGCTTTTGTATTTAATTCCGATGCAATTTCTGTGTTTCATCGTCAATAAGAGAGTCCAAGGTATACAGTAAACCTGGAGTGAAAGATCGGAATCTATAACTAGTGTCACAGGAATGGTTCAAACCACAGATAGTAAGATGGGTCAGTCTTCTTGTACTTAAGTCGACATTGTGCTTTTTGTATTTAATTCCGATGCAATTGCTGTGTTTCATCGTCAATAAGAAGGTCCAAGGGATACAGTAAACCTGAAGTGAAGCATCGAAATCTATAACTAGTATCACAGGAATTGTTCAAAACATAGACAGTAAGCAGAGTCAGTCTTCTTGTACTCAAGTCGGCATTGTGCTTTTTTTATTTAATTCGGATGCAATTTCTGTGTTTCATCGTCAATAAGAAGGTCCAAGGGCTACAGTAAACCTAGAGTGAAGCATCGGAATCTATATCTAGTGTCACAGGAATGGTTCAAAACATAGACTGTAAGAAGAGTCAGTCTTTTTGTACATAATTCGGCATTGTGCCTTTTGTTTTTAATTCCGATGCAATTTCTGTGTTTCATGATCAATAAGAACGTCAGAGGGATACAGAGAATTTGAAGTCAAGCATCGGAATCTTTAACTAGTGTCACAGGAATGGTTCAAAACATTGACAGTAAGATGAGTCAGTCTTCTTGTACTTAAGTCGGCATTGTACCTTTTGTATTTAATTCCGATGAATTTCTGTGTTTCATCGTCACTAAGAAGGTCAGTGGGATATAGTAATCCTGAAGTTATGCATCGGAATTTATTACTAGTGTCACAGGAATGGTTAAAAACATAGTCAGTAAGAAGAGTCAGTCTTCTTGTACGTAAGTCGGCATTGTGAATTTTGTGTTTAATTCTGATACAATTTCTGTGTTTCATCGTCAATACGAAGGTCCAAGGGATACAGTAAACCTGGAGTGAAGCATCAGAATCTATAACTAGTGTCACAGGGACGGTTCAAACCATAGACAGTAAGATGAGTCAGTATTCTTGTACTTAATTCGGCATTGTGCATTTTCTATTTAATTCCGATGCAATTTCTGTGTTTCATCGTCAAAAAGAAGGTCCAAGGGATACAGTAAACCCGAAGTGAAGCATCGGAATCTATAACTAGTGTCACAGGAATGGTTCAAAACATAGTCACTAAGAAGAGTCAGTCTTCTTGTACTTAAGTCATCATTGTGCATTTTCTATTTAATTCTGATGCTTTTTCTGTGTTTCTTCGTCAATAAGAGGGTCCAAGGGATACTGTAAACCTGGAGTGAAGCATCGGAATCTATAACTAGTGTCACAGGAATGGTTCAAAACACAGACAGTAAGAAGAGTCAGACTTCTTTTACTTATGTTGGCATTGTGCCTTTTGTAATTATTTCCGATGCAATTTCTGTGTTTCATCGTCAATAAGAAGGTCCAAGGGATACAGTAAACCTTGAGTGAAGCATCAGAGTCTATAACTAGTGTCACAGGATTGGTTCAAAACATAGACAGTAAGAAGAGTCAGTCTTCTTGTACATAATTCGGCATTGTGCCTTTTGTATTTAATTCCGATGCAATTTCTGTGTTTCATCGTCAATAAGAAGGTCAGAGGGATACGGTAAACCTGATATGAAGCATCGTAATCTATAACTAGTGTCACAGGAATGGTTCAAAACATAGTCAGTAAGAAGAGTCAGTTATCTTGTACTTAAGTCGGTATTGTGCCTTTTGTATTTAATTCCGATGCAATTTCTGTGTTTCATCGTCACTAAGAAGGTGAGTGGGATACAGTAAACCTGAAGTGAAGCATCGGAATCTATAACTAGAGTCACAGGAATGGTTCAAAACATAGACAGTAAGAAGAGTCAGTCTTCTTGTACTTAAGTCGGCATTGTACCTTTTGTATTTAATTCCGATGCAATTTCTGTGTTTCATCGTCAATAAGAAGGTCAGAGGGATAAAGTAATGCTGAAGTAAAGCATCGGAATCTATGACTAGTGTCACAGGAATGGTTCAAAACATAGTCAGTGTGAAGAGTCAGCCTTCTTGTACTTAAGTCGGTATTGTGCCTTTTGTATTAAATTCCGATGCAATTTCTGTGTTTCATCGTCAATAAGAGGGTCCAAGGTATACAGTAAACCTGGAGTGAAGGATCGGAATCTATAACTAGTGTCACAGGAATGGTTCAAACCATAGATAGTAAGATGAGTCAGTCTTCTTATACTTAAGTCGGCTTTGTGGCTTTTGTATTTAATTCCGATGTAATTTAAGTGCTTTATCGTCAATAGGAAGGTCAGAGGGATACAGTAAACCTGATATGAAGCATCGTAATCTATAACTAGTGTCACAGGAATGGTTCAAAACATAGTCAGTAAGAAGAGTCAGTCTTCTTGTACTTAAGTAGGTATTGTGCCTTTTGTATTTAATTCCGATGTAATTTATGTGTTTTATCGTCAGTAGGAAGGTCAGAGGGATACAGTAAACATGAAGTGAAGCATCGGAATCTATAACTAGTGTCACAGGAATGGTTCAAAACATAGTCAGTAAGAAGAGTCAGTCTTCTTGTACTTAAGTCGGCATTGTGCTTTTTCTATTTAGTTCCGATGCGATTTCTGTGTCTCATCGTCAGCAGGAAGGTCCAAGGGATACAGTAAACCTGAAGTGAAGCATCGGAATCTATAACTAGTGTCACAGGAATGGTTCAAAACACATACAGTAGCAAGAGTCAGTCTTCTTGTACTAAAGTCGGCATTGTGCTTTTTCTATTTCATTCCGATGCGATTTCTGTGTCTCATCGTCAACAGGAAGGTCCAAGGGATACAGTAAACCTGAAGTGAAGCATCGGAATCTATAACTAGTGTCACAGGAATGGTTCAAAACATAGTCAGTAAGAAGAGTCAGTCTTCTTGTACTTAAGTCATCATTGTGCCTTTTGTATTTAATTCCGATGCAATTTCTGTGTTTCATCGTCAATAAGAGGGTCCAAGGTATACAGTAAACGTGGACTGAAGGATCGGAATCTATAACTAGTGACACAGGAATGGTTCAAACCATAGATAGCAAGATGAGTCAGTCTTCTTATACTTAAGTCGGCATTGTGCCTTTTGTATTTAATTCCGATGTAATTTTAGTGCTTTATCGTCAATAGGAAGGTCAGAGGGATACAGTAAACCTGATATGAAGCATCGTAATCTATAACTAGTGTCACAGGAATGGTTCAAAACATAGTCAGTAAGAAGAGTCAGTGTTCTTGTACTTAAGTCGGCATTGTGCCTTATGCATTAAATTCGGATGCAATTTCTGTGTTTCATCGTCAATAAGAAGGTCCAAGGGATACAGTAAACCTGAAGTGATGCATTAGAATCTATAACTAGTGTCACAGGAATGTTCAAAACATAGTCAGTACGAAGAGTAAGTCTTCTTGTACTTAAGTAGGCATTGTGCCTTTTGTATTTAATTCCGATGCAATTTCTGTGTTTCATCGTCACTATGAAAGTCAGTTGGATATAGTAATCATGAAGTTAAGCATCGGAATCTATAACTAGTGTCACAGGAATGGTTCAAAACATAGTCAGTAAGAAGAGTCAGTATTCTTGTACTTAAGTCTCCATTGTGCCTTTTGTATTTCATTCCGATGCAATTTCTGTGTTTCATCGTCAATAAGAAGGTCAGAGCGATACAGTAAACCTGATATGAAGCATCGTAATCTATAACTAGTGTCACAGGAATGGTTCAAAACATAGTCATTAAGAAGAGTCAGTTATCTTGTACTTAAGTCGGTATTGTGCCTTTTGTATTTAATTCCGATGCAATTTCTGTGTTTCATCGTCAATAAGAAGGTCCAAGGGATACAGTAAACCTGGAGTGAAGCATCGGAATCTATAACTAAAGTCAGAGGGACGGTTCAAAACATAGACAGTAAGATGAGTCAGTATTCTTGTACTTTAGTCGGCATTTTGCTTTTTGTATTTAAATCCGGTGCAATTTCTGTGTTTCATCGTCACTAAGAAGGTGAGTGGGATACAGTAAACCTGAAGTGAAGTATCGGAATCTATAACTAGAGTCACAGGAATGGTTCAAAACATAGAGAGTTGGAGGATTCAGTGTCCTTGTACTTAAGTCGGCATTGTGCCTTTTGTATTTCATTCCGATGCAATTTCTGTGTTTCATCGTCCATAAGAAGGTCCGAGGGATACAGTAAACCTCAAGTGAAGTATCGTAATAAAAACTAGTGACACAGGAATGGTTCAAAACATAGAGAGTAGGAAGGGTCAGTCTTCTTGTACTTAAGTCGACATTGTGCTTATTCTATTTAATTCCGATGCGATTTCTGTGTCTCATCGTCAATAGGAAGGTCCAAGGGATACAGTAAACCTGAAGTGAAGCATCGGTATCTATAACTAGTGTTACAGGAATTGTTAAAAACATAGTCAGTAAGAAGAGTCAGTCTTCTTGTACGTAAGTCGGCATTGTGAATTTTGTATTTAATTCCGATACAATTTCTGTGTTTCATCGTCAACAGGATGGTCCAAGGGATACAGTAAATCTGGAGTGAAGCATCGGAATCTATAACTAGTGTCACAGGGATGGTTCAAAACATAGACAGTAAGAAGAGTCAGTCTTCCTGTACTTAAGTCGGCATTGTGCCTTTTGTATTTAATTCCGATGCAATTTCTGTGTTTCATCGTCAATAAGAAGGTCAGAGGGATAAAGTAATCCTGAAGTAAAGCATCGGAATCTATGACTAGTGTCACAGGAATGGTTCAAAACATAGTCAGTGTGAAGAGTCAGTCTTCTTGTACTTAAGTCGGTATTGTGCCTTTTGTATATAATTCCGATGCAATTTCTGTGTTTCATCGTCAATAAGAAGGTCCAAGGGATACAGTAAACCTGAAGTGAAGCATCGGAATCTATGACTAGTGCCACAGGAATGGTTCAAAACATAGACAGTAAGAAGAGTCAGTCTTCTTGTACTTAAGTCGGCATTGTGCCTTTTGTATTTAATTCCGATGCAATTTCTGTGTTTCATCGTCAATAGGAAGGTCCAAGGGATACAGTAAACCTGAAGTGAAGCATCGGAATCTATAACTAGTGTCACAGGAATGGTTCAAAACAGTCAGTAAGATGAGTCAGTCTTCTTCTACTTAAGTCGGTATTGTGCCCTTTGTATTTATTTCTGATGCAATTTCTGTGTTTCATCGCCAATAAGAAGGTCCAAGGGATACAGTAAACCTGAAGTGATTGTGCTTTTGTATTTAATTCCGATGCAATTTCTGTGTTTCAACGTCGCTATGAAGGTCAGTTGCATATAGTAATCCTGAAGATAAGCATCGGAAGCTATAACTAGTGTCACAGGAATGGTTCAAAACATAGTCAGTAAGAAGAGTCAGTCTTCTTGTAGTGAAGTCGGTATTGTGCCTTTTCTATTTAATTCTGATGCAATTTCTGTGTCTCATCGTCAATAAGAAGGTCCAAGGGATACAGTATACTTGGAGTGAAGCATCGAAATCCATAACTAGTGTCACAGGGACGGTTCAAACCACATACAGTAAGATGAGTCAGTATTCTTGTACTTAAGTCGGCATTGTGCATCTTGTATTTAATTCCGATGCAATTTCTGTGTTTCATCGTCAATAAGAAGGTCCAAGGGATACAGCAAACCTGGAGTGAAGCATCGCAGTCTATAACTAGTGTCACAGGAATGGTTCAAAACACAGGCAGTAAGAAGAGTCAGACTTCTTGTACTTAATTCGGCATTATGCGTTTTGTGTTTGATTCTGATGCAATTTCTGTGTTTCATCGTCAATGAGAAGGTCAGAGGGATACAGAGAACCTGAAGTGAAGCATCGGAATCTATAACTAGTGTCACAGGAATGGTTCAAGGCATAGACAGTAAGAAGAGTCAGACTTCTTTTACTTAAGTCGGCATTGTGCTTTTTGTATTTAATTCCGATGCAATTTCTGTGTTTCAACGTCAATAAGAAGGTCCAAGGGATACAGTAAACCTGGAGTGAAGCATCGGGATCCATAACTAGTGTCACAGGGACGGTTCAACCCATAGACAGTAAGATGAGTCAGTTAACTTGTTCTTAAGTCCGCATTGTGCATTTTCTATTTAATTCCGATGCAATTTCTGTGTTTCATCGTCAATAAGAAGGTCCAAGGGATACAGTAAACCTGGAGTGAAGCATCGGAATCTATAACTAGTGTCACAGGAATGGTTCAAAACATAGTCAGTAAGAAGAGTCAGTCTTCTTGTAGTTAAGTCGGCAATGTGCCTTTTCAATTTAATTCCGATGCAATTTCTGTGTTTCATCGTCAATAAGAAGGTCCAAGGGATACAGTAAACCTGGAGAGAAGCATCGGAATCTATAACTAGTGTCAGAGGGACGGTTCAAAACATAGACAGTAAGATGAGTCAGTATTCTTGTACTTTAGTCGGCATTGTAGTTTCTGTATTTAATTCCGATGCAATTTCTGTGTTTCATCGTCACTAAGGAGGTCAGTGGGATACAGTAATCCTGAAGTTAAGCATCGGAATCTATAACTAGTGTCACACGAATGGTTCAAAACATAGAGAGTTGGAAGAGTCAGTCTTCTTGTACATAAGTCGGCATTGTGCCTCTTGTATTTAATTGCGATGCAATTTCTGTGTTTCATTGTCAATAAGAAGGTCCAAGGGATACAGTAAACCTGAAATGAAGCATCGGAATCTATAACTAGTGTCACAGGAATGGTTCAAAACATAGACAGTAGGAAAAGTCAGGCTACATGTACTTAAGTCGGCATTGTGCCTTTTGTATTTAATTCCGATGCAATTTCCGTATTTCATCGTCAATAAGAAGGTCAGAGGGATACGGAAAACCTAAAGTGAAGCATCGGAATCTATAAGTAGTGTCACAGGAATGGTTCAAACCATAGTCAGTAAGAAGAGTCAGTCTTCTTGTACTTAAGTCGGCATTGTGCTTTTTCTATTTAATTCCGATGCGATTTCTGTGTCTCATCGTCAATAGGAAGGTCCAAGGGATACGGGAAACCTGAAGTAAAGCATCGGATTCCATAACTAGTGTCACAGGAATGGTTCAAAACATTGTCAGTAAGAAGAGTCAGTCTTCTTGTACTTAAATCGGCACTGTGCTTTTTTTATTTAATTCTGATGCAATTTCTGTGATTCATTGTCAATAAGAAGGTCAGAGGGATACAGTAAACCTGAAGTGAAGCATCGGAATCAATAATTAGTGTCACAGGAATTGTTCAAGGCAAAGACAGTAAGAAGAGTTAGACTTCTTTTACTTAAGTCGGCATTGTGGTTTTTGTATTTAATTCCGATGCAATTTCTGTGTTTCATCGTCAATAAGAAGGTCCTAGGGATACAGTAAACCTGGAAAGAAGCATCGGGATCCATAACTAGTGTCACAGGGACGGTTCAACCCATAGACAGTAAGATGAGTCAGTTAACTTGTTCTTAAGTCCGCATTGTGCATTTTCTATTTAATTCCGATGCAATTTCTGTGTTTCATCGTCAAAAGAAGTTCCACGGGATACAGTAAACCTGGAGTGAAGCATCGGAATCTATAACTAGTGTCAGAGGGACGGTTCAAAACATAGACAGTAAGATAAGTCAGTATTCTTGTACTTTAGTCGGCATTGTGCTTTCTGTATTTAATTCCGATGCAATTTCTGTGTTTCGTCGTCACTAAGGAGGTCAGTGGGATACAGTAATCCTGAAGTTAAGCATCGGAATCTATAACTAGTGTCACACGAATGGTTCAAAACATAGACAGTTGGAAGAGTCAGTCTTCTTGTACTTAAGTCGGCATTGTGCCTCTTGTATTTAATTCCGATGCAATTTCTGTGTTTCATTGTCAATAAGAAGGTCCAAGGGATACAGTAAACCTGAAATGAAGCATCGGAATCTATAACTAGTGTCACAGGAATGGTTCAAAACATAGACAGTAGGAAAAGTCAGGCTACATGTACTTAAGTCGGCATTGTGCCTTTTGTATTTAATTCCGATGCAATTACCGTATTTCATCGTCAATTAGAAGGTCAGAGGGATACGGAAAACCTAAAGTAAAGCATCGGATTCCATAACTAGTGTCACAGGAATGGTTCAAAACATTGTCAGTAAGAAGAGTCAGTCTTCTTGTACTTAAATCGGCACTGTGCTTTTTTATTTAATTCGGATGCAAGTTCTGTGTATCATCGTCAATAAGATGGTCCAAAGGATACAGTAAACCTAGAGTAAAGCATCGGAATCTATAACTAGTGTTACAGGAATGGTTCAAAACATAGACAGTAAGAAGAGTCAATCTTTTTGTACTTATTTCGGCACTGTGCCTTTTGTATTTAATTCCGATGCAATTTCTGTGTTTCATCGTCATTAAGAACGTCAGAGGGATACAGTAAATCTGAAGTGAAGCATCGGAATCTATAACTAGTGTCACAGGAATGGTTCAAAACATAGACTTTACGAAGAGTTAGTCTTCTTTTACTTAAGTCGGGATTGTGCCTTTTGTATTTAATTCCGATGAATTTCTGTGTTTTATCGTCAATAAGAAGGTCAGAGGGATACAGTAAACCTGAAGTGAAGCATCGGAATCTATAACTAGTGTCACAGGAGTGGTTCAAACGTAGTCATTAAGAAGAGTCCGTCTTCTTGTACTTAAGTCTGCATTGTGCTTTTGTATTTAATCCAGATGCAATTTCTGTGTTTCATCGTCAATAGGAGGGTCCAAGGTATACAGTAAACCTGGAGTGAAGGATCGGAATCTATACTAGTGTCACAGGAATGGTTCAAACCATAGGTAGTAAGTGAGTCAGTCCTCTTGTACTTATGTTGGCATTGTGCCTTTTGTATTTAATTCCGATGTAATTTATGTGTTTTATCGTCAATAGGAAGGTCAGAGGGATACAGAAAAACTTGATATGAAGCATCGTAATCTATAACTAGTGTCACAGGAATGGTTCAAAACATAGTGAGTAAGAAGAGTCAGTCTTCTTCTACTTAAGTCGGTATTGTGCCTATTGTATTTAATTCCGATGTAATTTATGCGTTTTGTCGTCAATAGGAAGGTCAGAGGGATACAGTAAACATGAAGTGAAGCATCGGAATCTATAACTAGTGTCACAGGAATGGTTCACAACATAGTCAGTAAGAAGAGTCAGTCTTCTTGTACTTAAGTCTGCATTGTGCCTTTTGTATTTAATTCCGATGCAATTTCTGTGTTTCATCGCCAATAAGAAGGACCAAGAGATACAGTAAACATGAAGTGATGCATTAGAATCTATAACTAGTGTCACAGGAATGTTCAAAACATAGTCAGTACGAAGAGTCAGTCTTCTTGTACTTAAGTAGGCATTGTGCCTTTTGTATTTAATTCCGATGCAATTTCTGTGTTTCATCGTCACTATGAAGGTCAGTTGCATATAGTAATCCTGAAGCTAAGCATCGGAATCTATAACTAGTATCGCAGGAATGGTTCAAAACATAGTCAGTAAGAAGAGTCAGTCTTCTTGTAGTTAAGTCGGTATTGTGCCTTTTCTATTTAAATCTGATGCAATTTCTGTGTTTCATCGTCAATAAGAAGGTCCAAGGGATACAGTATACTTGGAGTGAAGCATCGGAATCCATAACTAGTGCCACAGGGACGGTTCAAACCATAGACAGTAAGATGAGGCAGTATTCTTGTACTTAAGTCAGCATTGTGCATTTTGTATTTAATTCCGATGCAATTTCTGTGTTTAATCGTCAATAAGAAGGTCCAAGGGATACAGTAAACCTGGAGTGAAGCATCGGAGTCTATAACTAGTGTCACAGGAATGGTTCGAAACATAGACAGTAAGAAGAGTCAGACTTCTTGGACTTAATTCGGCATTGTGCGTTTTGTCTTTAATTCTGATGCAATTTCCGTGTTTCATCGTCAATAAGTAGGTCAGAGGGATACAGTAAACCTGAAGTGAAGCATCGGAATCTATAACTAGTGTCACAGGAATGGTTCAAGACATAGACAGTAAGAAGAGTCAGACTTCTTTTACTTAAGTCGGCATTGTGCCTTTTGTATTTAATTCCGATGCAATTTCTGTGTTTCTTCGTCAATAAGAAGGTCCAAGGGATACAGTAAACCTGAAGTGAGGCATCGGAGTCTACAACTAGTGTCACAGGAATGGTTCAAAATATAGACAGTAAGATGAGCCAGACTTCTTGTACTTAATTCGGCATTGTGCGTTTTGTATTTAATTCTGATGCAATTTCTGTGTTTCATCGTCAATAAGAAGGTCCAAGGGATACAGTAAACCTGGAGTGAAGCATCGGGATCCATAACTAGTGTCACAGGGACGGTTCAAACCATAGAAAGTAAGATGAGTCAGTTATCTTGTTCTTAAGTCGGCATTGTGCATTTTCTATTTAATTCAGATGCAATTTCTGTGTTTCATCGTCAATAAGAATTTCCAAGGGATACAGTAAACCTGGAGTGAAGCATCGGAATCTATAACTAGTGTCACAGGAATGGTTCAAAACATAGTCAGTAAGAAGAGTCAGTCTTCTTCTACTTAAGTCGGTATTGTGCCTTTTGTATTTAATTCCGATGTAATTTATGTGTTTTGTCGTCAATAGGAAAGTCAGAGGGATACAGTAAATATGAAGTGAAGCGTCGGAATCTATAACTAGTGTAACAGGAATGGTTCAAAACATAGTCAGTAAAAAGAGTCAGTCTTCTTGTACTTAAGTCAGCATTGTGCCTTTTGTATTTAATTCCGATGCAATTTCTGTGTTTTATCGCCAATAAGAAGGTCCTAGAGATACAGTAAACATGAAGTGATGCATTAGAATCTATAACTAGTGTCACAGGAATGTTCAAAACATAGTCAGTACGAAGAGTCAGTCTTCTTGTACTTAAGTAGGCATTGTGCGTTTTGTATTTAATTCCGATGCAATTTCTGTGTTTCATCGTCACTATGAAGGTCAGTTGCATATAGTAATCCTGAAGCTAAGCATCGGAATCTATAACTAGTGTCGCAGGAATGGTTCAAAACATAGTCAGTAAGAAGAGTCAGTCTTCTTGTAGTTAAGTCGGTATTGTGCCTTTTCTATTTAAATCTGATGCAATTTCTGTGTTTCATCGTCAATAAGAAGGTCCAAGGGATACAGTATACTTGGAGTGAAGCATCGGAATCCATAACTAGTGTCACAGGGACAGTTCAAACCATAGACAGTAAGATGAGTCAGTATTCTTGTACTTAAGTCGGCATTGTGCATTTTGTATTTAATTCCGATGCAATTTCTGTGTTTCATCGTCAATAAGAAGGTCCAAGGGATACAGTAAACCTGGAGTGAAGCATCGGAGTCTATAACTAGTGTCACAGGAATGGTTCAAAACATAGACAGTAAGAAGAGTCAGACTTCTTGTCCTTTATTCGGCATTGTGCGTTTTGTATTTAATTCTGATGCAATTTATGTGTTTTATCGTCAATAAGAAGGTCCAAGGGATACAGTAAACCTGGAGTGAAGCATCGGAATCTACAACTTGAGTCACAGGAATGGTTCAAAACATAGTCAGTAAGAAGAGTCAGTCTTCTTCTACTTAAGTCGGTGTTGTGCCTTTTGTATTTAATTCCGATGTAATTTCTGTGTTTTGTCGTCAATAGGAAGGTCCAAGGGATACAGTAAACATGAAGTTAAGCATCGGAATCTATAACTAGTGTCACAGGAATGGTTCAAAACATAGTCAGTAAGAAGAGTCAGTCTTCCTGTAGTTAAGTCGGTATTGTGCCTTTGCAATTTAATTCTGATGCAATTTCTGTGTTTCATCGTCAATAAGAAGGTCCAAGGGATACAGTAAACCTGAAGTGAAGCATCGGAATCTATAACTAGTGTCACACGAATGGTTCAAAACATTGTCAGTAAGAAGAGTCAGTCTTCTTGTACTTAAGGCGGCATTGTGCTTTATGTATTTAATTCCAATGCAACTTCTGTGTTTCATCGTCAATAAGAAGGTCCAAGGGATACAGTAAACCTGGAGTGAAGCATCGGGATCCATACCTAGTGTCGCAGGGACGGTTCAAACCATAGAAGGTGAGATGAGTCAGTTATCTTGTTCTTAAGTCGGCATTGTGCATTTTCTATTCAATTCCGATACAATTTCTGTGTTTCATCGTCAATAAGAAGGTCCAAGGGATACAGTAAACCTGGAGTGAAGCATCGGAATCTACAACTAGTGTCACAGGAATGGTTCAAAACATAGTCAGTAAGAAGAGTCAGTCTTCTTCTACTTAAGTCTGTATTGTGCCTTTTGTATTTAATTCCGATGTAATTTGTGTGTTTTGTCGTCATTAGGAAGGTCCAAGGGATACAGTAAACATGAAGTTAAGCATCGGAATCTATAACTAGTGTCACAGGAATGGTTCAAAACATAGTCAGTAAGAAGAGTCAGTCTTCCTGTAGTTAAGTCGGTATTGTGCTTTTTCTATTTAATTCTGATGCAATTTCTGTGTTTCATCGTCAATAAGAAGGTCCAAGGGATACAGTATACTTGCAGTGAAGCATCGGAATCCATAACTAGTGTCACAGGGACGGTTCAAACCATAGACAGTAAGATGAGTCAGTATTCTTGTACTTAAGTCGGCATTGTGAGTTTTGTATTTAATTCTGATGCAATTTCTGTGTTTCATCGTCAATAAGAAGGTCCAAGGGATACAGTAAACCTGAAGTGAAGCATCGGAATCTATAACTAGTGTCACACGAATGGTTCAAAACATAGTCAGTAAGAAGAGTCAGTCTTCTTGTACTTAAGTCGGCATTGTGCTTTTGTATTTAATTCCGATGCAACTTCTGTGTTTCATCGTCAATAAGAAGGTCCAAGGGATACAGTGAACCTGGAGTGAAGCATCGGGATCGATAACTAGTGTCACAGGGACGGTTCAAACCATAGAAAGTAAGATGAGTCAGTTATCTTGTTCTTAAGTCGGCATTGTGCATTTTCTATTTAATTCCGATGCAATTTCTGTGTTTCATCGTCAATAGGAAGGTTCAAGGGATACAGTAAACCTGGAGTGAAGCATCGGAATCTATAACTAGTATCACAGGAATGGTTCAAAACATAGTGAGTAAGAAGAGTCAGTCTTCTTGTAGTTAGGTCGGCATTGTGCCTTATCAATTTAATTCCGATGCAATTTCTGTGTTTCATCGTCAATAAGAAGGTCTAAGGGATACAGTAAACCTGGAGTGAAGCATCGGAATCTATAACTAGTGTCAGAGGGACGGTTCAAAACATAGACAGTGAGATGAGTCAGTATTCTTGTACTTTAGTCGGCATTGTGCGTTTTGTATTTAATTCCGATGCAATTTCTGTGTTTCATCGTCACTAAGGAGGTCAGTGGGATACAGTAATCCTGAAGTTAAGCATCGGAATCTATAACTAGTGTCACAGGAATGGTTCAAATCATAGTCAGTAAGAAGAGTCAGTATTCTTGTAGTTAAGTCGGCATTGTGCCTTTTCTTTTTATTTCCGATGCAATTTCTGTGTTTCATCGTCAATAAGAAGGTCAGAGGGATACAGTAAACCTGAAGTGAAGCATCGGAATCTATAACTAGTGTCACACGAATGGTTCAAAACATAGACAGTTGGAAGAGTCAGTCTTCTTGTACTTAAGTCGGCATTGTGCCTTTTGTATTTAAATCCGATGCAATTTCTGTGTTTCATTGTCAATAAGAAGGTCCAAGGAATACAGTAAACCTGAAATGAACCATCGGAATCTATAACTAGTGTCACAGGAATGGTTGAAAACATAGACAGTAGGAAAAGTCAGTCTACATGTACTTAAGTCGGCATTGTGCCTTTTGTATTTAATTCCGATGCAATTTCCGTATTTCATCGTCAATAAGAAGGTCAGAGGGATACGGAAAACCTAAAGTGAAGCATCGGAATCTATAACTAGTGTCACAGGAATGGTTCAAAACATAGTCAGTAAGAAGAGTCAGTCTTCTTGTACTTAAGTCGGCATTGTGCTTTTTCTATTTAATTAAGATGCGATATCTGTGTCTCATCGTCAATAGGAAGGTCCAAGGGATACGGTAAACTTGAAATAAAGCATCGGAATCTATAACTAGTGTCACAGGAATGGTTCAAAAGATAGTCAGTAAGAAGAGTCAGTCTTCTTGTACTTAAGTCGGTACTGTGCCTTTTCTATTTAATTCCGATGCAATTTCTGTGTCTCACCGTCAATAAGAAAGTCAGAATGATACAGTAAACCTGAAGTGAAGCATCGGAATCTATAACTAGTGTCACAGGAATGGTTCAAATCATAGAGGGTTAGAAGATTCAGTCTTCTTGTACTTAAGTCGGCATTGTGCGTTTTGTATTTTCTTCCGATGCAATTTCTGTGTTTCATCGTATATAAGAAGGTCCGAAGGATACAGTAAACCTCAAGTGAAGCATCGGAATAAAAAACTAGTGTCACAGGAATGGTTAAAAACATAGAGGGTAGGAAGAGTCAGTCTTCTTGTACTTAAGTCGGCATTGTGCTTTTTTATTTTAATACCGATGCGACTTCTTTGTCTCTTCGTCAATAGGAAGGTCCAAGGGATACAGTAAACCTGAAGTGAAGCATCGGAATCTATAACTAGTGTCACAGGAATGGTTCAAACATAGTCAGTAAGATGAGTCAGTCTTCTTGTACTTAAGTCGGTATTGTGCCTTATCTATTTAATTCCGATGCAATTTCTGTGTTTCATCGTCAATAATAAGGTCGAAGGGATACAGTAAACCGGGAGTGATGCATCGGAATCTATAACTAGTGTCACAGGAATGGTTCAAACATAGACAGTAAGAAGAGTGAGTCTTCTTGTACTTATGTCGGCATTGTGCCACTTGTACTTAATTCCGATGCAATTTCTGTGTTTTATTGTCAATAAGAAGGTCAGAGGGATACAGTAAACCTGAAGTGAAGCATCCGAATCTATAGCTAGTGTCACAGGAATGGTTCAAAACATAGTCAGTAAGAAGAGTCCATCTCCTTGTACTTAAGTCGGCATTGTGCTTTTGTATTTAATTCCGATGCAATTTCTGTGTCTCATCGTCAATAAGAACGTCCAAGGTATACAGTAAACCTGGAGTGAAACATCGGAATCTGTAACTAGTGTCACAGGAATGGTTCAAAACATAGTCAGTAATAAGAGTCAGTCTTCTTGTACGTAAGTCGGCATTGTGCCTTTTGTATTTAATTCCGATGCAATTTCTGTGTTTCATCGTCACTAAGAAGGTCAGTGGGATACAGTAATCCTGAAGTTAAGCATCGGAATCTATAACTAGTGTCACAGGAATGGTTCCAAACATAGTCAGTAAGAAGGGTCAGTCTTCTTGTACTTAAGTCGGCATTAAGCTTTTGTGTTTAATTCTGATGCAATTTCTGTGTTTCATCGTCAATAAGAAGGTCCAAGGTATACAGTAAACCTGGAGTGAAGCATTGGAATCTGTAACTAGTGTCACAGGAATGGTTCAAAACATAGACAGTAAGATGAGTAAGTCTTGTTGTACTTAAGTCGGCATTGTGCCTTTTGTATTAAATTCCGATGCAATTTCAGTGTTTCATCGTCAATAAGAAGATCCAAGGGATACAGTAAACCAGAAGTGAAGCATCTAGATCTAAAACTAGTATCACAGGAATGGTTCAAAACATAGACAGTAAGCAGAGTCAGTCTTCTTGTACTTAAGTCGGCATTGTGCTTTTTGTATTTAATTCCGATGCAATTTCTGTGTTTAATCGTCAATAAGAATGTCCAAGGGATACAGTAAACCTAAAGTGAAACATCGGAACCTAAAACTAGTGTCACAGGAATGGTTCAAAACATAGTCAGTAAGAAGAGTCAGTCTTCATGTACTTAAGACGGCATTGTGCCTTTTGTATTTAATTCCGAAGCAATTCCTGTGTTTGATCGTCACTAAGAAGGACAGTGGGATACAGTAATCCTGAAGTTAAGCATCGGAATCTGTAACTAGTGTCACAGGAATGGTTCAAAGCATAGTCAGTTAGTAGAGTCAGTCTTCTTGTAGTTAAGTCGATATTGTGCCTTTCCTAATTAATTACGATGCAATTTCTGTGTTTCAACGACAATAAGAAGGTCAGAGGTATACAGTAAACCAGAGTTGAAGCATCGGAATCTATAACTAGTGTCACAGGAATGGTTCAAAAAATAGTCAGTAAGAAGAGTCAGTCTTCTTGTACTTAAGTCGGCATTGTGCCTTTTGTATTTAACTCCGATGCAATTTCTGTGCTTCATCGCCAATAAGATGGTCCAAGGGATACAGTAAACCTGAAATGAACCATCGGAATCAATAACTAGTGCCCCAGGAATGGTTCAAAACATAGACAGTAGGAAAAGTCAGTCTACACGTACTTAAGTCGGCATTGTGCCTTTTGTATTTAATTCCGAAGTAATTTCTGTGTTTCATCGTCAATAAGAAGGTCCGAGGGATACAGTAAACCTGAAGTGAAGCATCGGAATCTCTAACTAGTGTCACAGGAATGGTTCAAAGCATAGTCAGTAAGAAGAGTCAGTCTTCTTGTACTTTAGTCGGCATTGTGCGTTTTGTATTTAATTCCGATGCAATTTGTGTGTTTTATCGTCAATAAGAATGTCCAAGGGATACAGTAAACCTGAAGTGAAGCATCGGAATCTATAACGAGTGTCACAGGAATGGTTCAAAACATAGACAGTAGGAAGAGTCAGTCTTCTTGTACTTAAGTCGATATTGTGCCTTTTCTATTTAATTCCGATGCAATTTCTGTGTTTCGTCATCAATAAGAAGGTCAGAGGGATACAGTAAACCTGAAGTGAAGCATCGGAATCTATAACTAGTGTCACAGGAATGGTTCAAAACATAGACAGTAGGAAGAGTCAGTCTTCTTGTACTTAAGTCGGCATTGTGCCTATTCTATTTAATTCCGATGCAATTTCTGTGTTTCATCGTCAATAAGAAGGTCAGAGGGATACAGTTAACCTGAAGTGAAGCATCGAAATCTATAACCAGTATCACAGAAATGGTTCAAAACATAGACAGTAAGCAGAGTCAGTCTTCTTGTACTTAAGTCGGCATCGTGAATTTTGTATCAAATTCCGATGCAATTTCTGTGTTTCATCGTCAATAGGAAGGGCAGAGGGATACAGAAAACCTGAAGTGAAGCATCGGAATCTACAACTAGTGTCACAGGAATGGTTCAAAACATAGACAGTAGGAAGAGTCAGTATTCTTATACTTAAGTCGGCATTGTGCCTATTCTATTTGATTCCGATGCAATTTCTGTGTTTCATCGACGATAAGAAGGTCCAAGGGATACAGTAAACCAAGAGTGAAGGATTGGAATCTATAACTAGTGTCACATTAGTGGCTCAAGGCATAGTCAGTAAGAAGAGTCAGTCTTCTTGTAGTTAAGTCGATATTGTGCCTTTTGTATTTAATTCCGATGCAATTTCTGTCTTTCATCGTCAATAAGAAGGTCAGAGGGATCCAGTAAACATGAAGTGAAGCATCGTAATCTATAACTATTGTCACAGGAATGGTTCAAAACATAGTCAGTAAGAAGAGTCAGTATTCTTGTACTTAAGTCGGCATTGTGCCTTTTGTATTTAATTCTGATGCAATTTGTGTGTTTCATCATTAATAAGAAGGTATAAGGGATACAGTAAACCTGAAGTGAAGCATCGCAATCTATAACTAGTGTCACAGGAATGGTTCAAAACATAGACAGTAGGAAGAGTCAGTCTTCTTGTACTTAAGTCGATATTGTGCCTTCTCTATTTAATTCCGATGCAATTTCTGTATTTCATCGTCAATAAGAAGGTCAGAGGGATACAGTAAAACTGAAGTGAAGCATCTGATTCTCTAACTAGTGTCACAGGAATGGTTCATAACATAGAGAGATGGAAGAGTCAGTCTTCTTGTACTTAAGTCGGCATTGAGCCTTTTGTATTTCATTCCGATGCAATTTCTGTGTTTCATCGTCCATAAGTAGGTCCGAGGGATACAGTAAACCTCAAGTGAAGCATCGGAATAAAAAACTAGTGTCACAGGAATGGTTCAAAACATAGAGAGTAGGAAGAGCCAGTCTTCTTGTACTTAAGTCGGCATTGTGCTTTTTCTATTTAATTCCGATGCGATTTCTGTGTCTCATCGTCAATAGGAAGGTCCAAGGGATACAGTAAACCTGAAGTGAAGCATCGGAATCTATAACTAGTGTCACATGAATGGTTCAAAACAAAGACAGTAAGAAGAGTCAGTCTTCTTGTACTTAATTCAGCATTGTGCCTTTTGTATTTAATTCCGATGCAATTTCTGTGTTTCATCGTCAATAAGAAGGTCAGAGGGATACAGTAAAACTCAAGTGAAGCATCGGAATCTATAACTGGTGTCACAGGAATGGTTCAAAACATAGTCAGTAAGAAGAGTCTGTCTTGTTGTACTTAGTCGGTATTGTGCTCTTGTATTTAATTCCGATGCAATTTCTGTGTTTCATCGTCAACAAGAAGGTCCAAGGTATACAGTAAACCTGGAGTGAAGCATCGGAATCTGTAACTAGTGTCACAGGAATGGTACAAAACATAGACAGTAAGATGAGTCAGTCTTGTTGTATGTAAGTCGGCATTGTGCCTATTGTATTAAATTCCGATGCAACTTATGTGTTTCATCGTCAGTAAGAAGGTCCAAGGGATACAGTAAACCTGAAGTGAAGCATCGAAATCTAAAACTAGTATCACAGGAATGGTTCAAAACATAGACAGTAAGCAGAGTCAGTCTTCTTGTACTTAAGTCGGCATTGTGCCTTTTGTATTGAATTCCGATGCAATTTCTGTGTTTCATCGTCAATAAGAAGGTCCAAGGGATACAGTAATCCAGAAGTGAAGCATCTAGATCTAAAACTAGTATCACAGGAATGGTTCAAAGCATAGACAGTAAGCAGAGTCAGTCTTCTTGTACTTAAGTCGGCATTGTGCTTTTTGTATTTAATTCCGATGCAATTTCTGTGTTTAATCGTCAATAAGAATGTCCAAGGGATACAGTAAACCTAGAGTGAAGCATCGGAATCTAAAACTAGTGTCACAGGAATGGTTCAAAACATAGTCAGTAAGAAGAGTCAGTCTTCATGTACTTAAGTCGTCATTGTGCCTTTTGTATTTAATTCCGAGGCAATTCCTGTGTTTCATCGTCACTAAGAAGGTCAGTGGCATACAGTAATCCTGAAGTTAAGCATCGGAATCTATAATTAGTGTCACAGGAATGGTTCAAAGCATTGTCAGTTAGAAGAGTCAGTCTTCTTGTAGTTAAGTCGATATTGTGCCTTTCCTATTTAATTCCGATGCAATTTCTGTGTTTAATCGTCAATAAGAATGTCCAAGGGATACGGTAAACCTAGAGTGAAGCATCGGAATCTAAAACTAGTGTCACAGGAATGGTTCAAAACATAGTCAGTAAGAAGAGTCAGTCTTCATGTACTTAAGTCGGCATTGTGCCTTTTGTATTTAATTCCGAAGCAATTCCAGTGTTTCATCGTCACTAAGAAGGTCAGTGGCATATAGTAATCCTGAAGTTAAGCATCGGAATCTATAACTAGTGTCACAGGAATGGTTCAAAGCATAGTCAGTTAGAAGAGTCAGTCTTCTTGTAGTTAAGTCGATATTGTGCCTCTCCTATTTAATTACGATGCAATTTCTGTGTTTCATCGACAATAAGAAGGTCAGAGGGATACAGTAAACCCGAGTTGAAGCATCGGAATCTATAACTAGTGTCACAGGAATGGTTCAAAACATAGTCAGTAAGAAGAGTCAGTCTTCTTGTACTTAAGTCGGCATTGTGCCTTTTGTATTTAATTCCGATGCAATTCCTGTGTTTCATCGCCAATAAGATGGTCCAAGGGATACAGTAAACCTGAAATGAACCATCGGAATCAATAACTAGTGCCACAGGAATGGTTCAAATCATAGACAGTAGGAAAAGTCAGTCTACACGTACTTAAGTCGATATTGTGCCTTTTCTCTTTCATTCCGATGCAATTTCTGTGTTTCATCATCAATAAGAAGGACAGAGGGATACAGTAAACCTGAAGTGAAGCATCGGAATCTATAACTAGTGTCACAGGAATGGTTCAAAACATAGACAGTAGGAGGAGTCAGTCTTCTTGTACTTAAGTCGGCATTGTGCCTATTCTATTTAATTCCGATGCAATTTCTGTGTTTCATCGTCAATAAGAAGGTCAGAGGGATACAGTAATCCTGAAGTGAAGCATCGAAATCTATAACCAGTATCACTGAAATGGTTCAAAACATAGACAGTAAGCAGAGTCAGTCTTCTTGTACTTAAGTCTGCATTGTGCCTTTTGTATCTAATTCCGATGCAATTTCTGTGTTTCATCGTCAATAAGAAGGGCAGAGGGATACAGTAAACCTGAAGTGAAGCATCGGAATCTACAACTAGTGTCACAGGAATGGTTCAAAACATAGACAGTAGGAAGAGTCAGTCTTCTTGTACTTAAGTCGGCATTGTGCCTTTTGTACTTAATTCCGATGCAATTTCTGTGTTTCATCGTCAATAAGAAGGTCCAAGGGATACAGTAAACCTGAAATGAACCATCGGAATCTATAACTAGTGTCACAGGAATGGTTCAAGTCATTGACAGTAGGAAAAGTCAGTCTACACGTACTTAAGTCGGCATTGTGCCTTTTGTATTTCATTCCGATGCAATTTCTGTGTTTCATCGTCAATAAGAAGGTCCAAGGCATATAGAAAACCTGAAGTGAAGCATCGAAATCTATAACTAGTATCACAGAAATGGTTCAAATCATAGACAGTAAGCAGAGTCAGTCATCTTGTACTTTAGTCGGCATTGTGCCATTTGTATTTAATTCCGATGCAATTTCTGTGTTTCATCGTCAATACGAAGGTCAGAGGGATACAGTAAACCTGAAGTGAAGCATCGGAATCTACAACTAGTGTCACAGGAATGGTTCAAAACATAGACAGTAGGAAGAGTCAGTCTTCTTGTACTTAAGTCGGCATTTTGCCTATTGTATTTAATTCCGATGCAATTTCTGTGTTTCATCGTCGATAAGAAGGTCCAAGGGATACAGTAAACCAAGAGTGAAGCATTGGAATCTATAACTAGTGTCACATTAATGGCTTAAAGCATAGTCAGTAAGAAGAGTCAGTCTTCTTGTACTTAAGTCGGCATTGTACCTTTTGTATTTAATTCCGATGCAATTTGTGTGTTTCATCGCCAATAAGATGGTATAAGGGATACAGTAAACCTGAAATGAAGCATCAAAATCTATAACTAGTGTCACAGGAATGGTTCAAGACATAGACAGTAGGAAGAGTCAGTCTTCTTGTACTTAAGTCGTTATTGTGCCTTTTCTATTTAATTCCGATGCAATTTCTGTGTTTCATCGTCAATAAGAAGGTCAGATGGATACAGTAAAACTGAAGTGAAGCATCGGAATCCATAACTAGTGTCACAGGAATGGTTTAAAACATAGAGAGATGGAAGAGTAAGTCTTCTTGTACTTAAGTCGGCATTGTGCATTTTGTATTCACTTCCGATGCAATTTCTGTGTTTCATCGTCAATACGAGGGTCCAAGGGATACAGTAAACCTGGAGTGAAGCATCGGAATCTATAACTAGTGTCACAGGGATGGTTCAAAACATAGACAGTAAGTAGAGTCAGCCTTCTTGTACTTAAGTCTGCATTTTGCCTTTTGTATTTAATTCCGATGCAATTTCTGTGTTTCATCGTCAATAAGAAGGTCCAAGGCATACAGAAAACCTGAAGTGAAGCATCGAAATCTATAACTAGTATCACAGAAATGGTTCAAATCATAGACAGTAAGCAGAGTCAGTCTTCTTGTACTTAAGTCGGCATTGTGCAATTTGTATTTAATTCCGATGCAATTTGTGTGTTTCATCGCCAATAAGAAGGTATAAGGGATACAGTAAACCTGAAGTGAAGCATCAAAATCTATAACTAGTGTCACAGGAATGGTTCAAATCATAGACGGTAGGAAGAGTCAGTCTTCTTGTACTTAAGTCGGCATTGTGAATTTTGTATTTAATTCCGATGCAATTTCTGTGATTCATCGTCAATAAGAAGGTCCAAGGGACACAGTGAACCTGAAGTGAAGCCTCGGAATCTATAACTAGTGCCACAGGAATGGTTCAAAGCATAGTCAGTAAGAAGAGTCAGTCTTCTTGTAGTTAAGTCGATATTGTGCCTTTTGTATTTAATTCCGATGCAATTTCTGTGTTTCATCGTCAATAAGAAGGTCAGAGGGATACAGTAAACATGAAGTGAAGCATCGTAATCTATAACTAGTGTCACAGGAATGGTTCAAAACATAGTCAGTAAGAAGAGTCAGTATTCTTGTACTTAAGTCGGCATTGTGCCTTTTGTATTTAATTCCGATGCAATTTCTGTGTTTCATCGTCAATAAGAAGGTCCAAGGGATACAGTAAACCTGAAATGAACCATCGGAATCTATAACTAGTGTCACAGGAATGGTTCAAATCATTGACAGTAGGAAAAGTCAGTCTACACGTACTTAAGTCGGCATTGTACCTTTTGTATTTCATTCCGATGCAATTTCTGTGTTTCATCGTCAATAAGAAGGTCCAAGGCATATAGAAAACCTGAAGTGAAGCATCGAAATCTATAACTAGTATCACAGAAATGGTTCAAATCATATACAGTAAGCAGAGTCAGTCATCTTGTACTTTAGTCGGCATTGTGCCATTTGTATTTAATTCCGATGCAATTTCTGTGTTTGATCGTCAATACGAAGGTCAGAGGGATACAGTAAACCTGAAGTGAAGCATCGAAATCTATAACCAGTATCACAGAAATGGTTCAAAACATAGACAGTAAGCAGAGTCAGTCTTCTTGTACTTAAGTCGGCATTGTGCCTTTTGTATCTAATTCCGATGCAATTTCTGTGTTTCATAGTCAATAAGAAGGGCAGACGGATACAGTAAACCTGAAGTGAAGCATCGGAATCTACAACTAGTGTCACAGGAATGGTTCAAAACATAGACAGTAGGAAGAGTCAGTCTTCTTGTACTTAAGTCGGCATTTTGCCTATTGTATTTAATTCCGATGCAATTTCTGTGTTTCATCATCGATAAGAAGGTCCAAGGGATACAGTAAACCAAGAGTGAAGCATTGGAATCTATAACTAGTGCCACATTAATGGCTTAAAGCATAGTCAGTAAGAAGAGTCAGTCTTCTTGTACTTAAGTCGGCATTGTACCTTTTGTATTTAATTCCGATGCAATTTGTGTGTTTCATCGTCAATAAGAAGGTATAAGGGATACAGTAAACCTGAAGTGAAGCATCAAAATCTATAACTAGTGTCACAGGAATGGTTCAAGACATAGACAGTAGGAAGAGTCAGTCTTCTTGTACTTAAGTCGTTATTGTGCCTTTTCTATTTAATTCCGATGCAATTTCTGTGTTTCATCGTCAATAGGAAGGTCAGATGGATACAGTAAAACTGAAGTGAAGCATCGGAATCCATAACTAGTGTCACAGGAATGGTTTAAAACATAGAGAGATGGAAGAGTAAGTCTTCTTGTACTTAAGTCGGCATTGTGCATTTTGTATTCACTTCCGATGCAATTTCTGTGTTTCATCGTCAATACGAGGGTCCAAGGGATACAGTAAACCTGGAGTGAAGCATCGGAACCTATAACTAGTGTCATAGGGATGGTTCAAAACATAGACAGTAAGAAGAGTCAGCCTTCTTGTACTTAAGTCTGCATTTTGAGTTTTGTATTTAATTACGATGCAATTTCTGTGTTTCATCGTCAATAAGAAGGTCCAAGGCATACAGAAAACCTGAAGTGAAGCATCGAAATCTATAACTAGTATCACAGAAATGGTTCAAATCATAGACAGTAAGCAGAGTCAGTCTTCTTGTACTTAAGTCGGCATTGTGCAATTTGTATTTAATTCCGATGCAATTTCTGTGTTTCATCGTCAATAAGAAGGGCAGAGGGATACAGTAAACCTGAAGTGAAGCATCGGAATCTATAACTAGTGTCACAGGAATGGTTCAAAACATAGACGGTAGGAAGAGTCAGTCTTCTTGTACTTAAGTCGGCATTGTGAATTTTGTATTTAATTCCGATGCAATTTCTGTGTTTCATCGTCAATAAGAAGGTCCAAAAGATACAGTGAACCTGAAGTGAAGCCTCGGAATCTGTAACTAGTGCCACAGGAATGGTTCAAAGCATAGTCAGTAAGAAGAGCCAGACATCTTGTACTTAAATCGGCATTGTGCCTTTTGTATTTAATTCCGATGCAATTTCTGTGTTTCATCGTCAATAAGAAGGTCCAAGGGATACAGTAAACCTGGAGTGAAGCATCGGAATCTGTAACTAGTGTCACAGGAGTGGTTCAAGACATAGACAGTAAGAAGAGTCAGTCTTCTTGTACTTAAGTCGGCATTGTGCCTTTTATATTTAATGCCGATTCAATTTCTCTGTTTTATCGTCAATAAGAAGGTCAGAGGGATACAGTAAATCTGAAGTGAAGTATCGGAATCTATAACTAGTGTCATAGGAATGGTTCAAAACATAGACAGTAAGATGAGTCAGTCTTCTTGTACTTAGTCGGCATTGTGCCTTTTGTATTAAATTCCGATGTAATTTCTGTGTTTTGTCGACAATAAGAGGGTCAGACCGACACAGTAAACCTGAAGTGAAGCATCGGAATCTATAACTAGTGTCACAGGAATGGTTCAAACATAGACAGTTGGAAGAGTCAGTCTTCTTGTAGTTAAGTCGATATTGTGCCTTTTGTATTTAATTCCGATGCAATTTCTGTGTTTCATCGTCAATAAGAAGGTCAGAGGGATACAGTAAACATGAAGTGAAGCATCGTAATCTATAACTAGTGTCACAGGAATGGTTCAAAACATAGTCAGTAAGAAGAGTCAGTATTCTTGTACTTAAGTCGGCATTGTGCCTTTTGTATTTAATTCCGATGCAATTTCTGTGTTTCATCGTCAATAAGAAGGTCCAAGGGATACAGTAAACCTGAAATGAACCATCGGAATCTATAACTAGTGCCACAGGAATGGTTCAAGTCATTGACAGTAGGAAAAGTCAGTCTACACGTACTTAAGTCGGCATTGTACCTTTTGTATTTCATTCCGATGCAATTTCTGTGTTTCATCGTCAATAAGAAGGTCCAAGGCATATAGAAAACCTTAAGTGAAGCATCGAAATCTATAACTAGTATCACAGAAATGGTTCAAATCATATACAGTAAGCAGAGTCAGTCATCTTTTACTTTAGTCGGCATTGTGCCATTTGTATTTAATTCCGATGCAATTTCTGTGTTTCATCGTCAATACGAAGGTCAGAGGGATACAGTAAACCTGAAGTGAAGCATCGAAATCTATAACCAGTATCACAGAAATGGTTCAAAACATAGACAGTAAGCAGAGTCAGTCTTCTTGTACTTAAGTCGGCATTGTGCCTTTTGTATCTAATTCCGATGCAATTTCTGTGTTTCATAGTCAATAATAAGGGCAGAGGGATACAGTAAACCTGAAGTGAAGCATCGGAATCTACAACTAGTGTCACAGGAATGGTTCAAAACATAGACAGTAGGAAGAGTCAGTCTTCTTGTACTTAAGTCGGCATTTTGCCTATTGTATTTAATTTCGATGCAATTTCTGTGTTTCATCGTCGATAAGAAGGTCCAAGGGATACAGTAAACCAAGAGTGAAGCATTGGAATCTATAACTAGTGTCACATTAATGGCTTAAAGCATAGTCAGTAAGAAGAGTCACTCTTCTTGTACTTAAGTCGGCATTGTACCTTTTGTATTTAATTCCGATGCAATTTGTGTGTTTCATCGTCAATAAGAAGGTATAAGGGATACAGTAAACCTGAAGTGAAGCATCAAAATCTATAACTAGTGTCACAGGAATGGTTCAAAACATAGACAGTAGGAAGAGTCAGTCTTCTTGAACTTTAGTCGTTATTGTGCCTTTTCTATTTAATTCCGATGCAATTTCTGTGTTTCATCGTCAATAAGAAGGTCAGATGAATACAGTAAAACTGAAGTGAAGCATCGGAATCCATAACTAGTGTCACAGGAATGGTTTAAAAATAGAGAGATGGAAGAGTAAGTCTTCTTGTACTTAAGTCGGCATTGTGCATTTTGTATTCACTTCCGATGCAATTTCTGTGTTTCATCGTCAATACGAGGGTCCAAGGGATACAGTAAACCTGGAGTGAAGCATCGGAATCTATAACTAGTGTCACAGGGATGGTTCAAAACATAGACAGTAAGAAGAGTCTGCCTTCTTGTACTTAAGTCTGCATTTTGAGTTTTGTATTTAATTACGATGCAATTTCTGTGTTTCATCGTCAATAAGAAGGTCCAAGGCATACAGAAAACCTGAAGTGAAGCATCGAAAACTATAACTAGTATCACAGAAATGGTTCAAATCATAGACAGTAAGCAGAGTCAGTCTTCTTGTACTTAAGTCGGCATTGTGCAATTTGTATTTAATTCCGATGCAATTTCTGTGTTTCATCGTCAATAAGAAGGGCAGAGGGATACAGTAAACCTGAAGTGAAGCATCGGAATCTATAACTAGTGTCACAGGAATGGTTCAAAACATAGACGGTAGGAAGAGTCAGTCTTCTTGTACTTAAGTCGGCATTGTGAATTTTGTATTTAATTCCGATGCAATTTCTGTGTTTCATAGTCAATAAGAAGGTCCAAAAGATACAGTGAACCTGAAGTGAAGCCTCGGAATCTGTAACTAGTGCCACAGGAATGGTTCAAAGCATAGTCAGTAAGAAGAGCCAGACCTCTTGTACTTAAATCGGCATTGTGCCTTTTGTATTTAATTCCGATGCACTTTCTGTGTTTCATCGTCAATAAGAAGGTCCAAGGGATACAGTAAACCTGGAGTGAAGCATCGGAATCTGTAACTAGTGTCACAGGAGTGGTTCAAGACATAGACAGTAAGAAGAGTCAGTCTTCTTGTACTTAAGTCGGCATTGTGCCTTTTATATTTAATTCCGATGCAATTTCTCTGTTTTATCGTCAATAAGAAGGTCAGAGGGATACAGTAAATCTGAAGTGAAGTATCGGAATCTATAACTAGTGTCATAGGAATGGTTCAAAACATAGACAGTAAGATGAGTCAGTCTTCTTGTACTTAGTCGCCATTGTGCCTTTTGTATTAAATTCCGATGTAATTTCTGTGTTTTGTCGACAATAAGAAGGTCAGACCGACACAGTAAACCTGAAGTGAAACATCGGAATCTATAACTAGTGTCACAGGAATGGTTCAAAACATAGACAGTTGGAAGAGTCAGTCTTCTTGTACTTAAGTCGGTATTGTGCCTTTTCTAATTAATTCCGATGCAATTTCTGTGTTTCATCGACAATACGAAGGTCAGATGGATACAGTAAAACTGAAGTGAAGCATCGCAATCTATAACGAGTGTCACAGGAATGGTTCAAAACATAGAGAGATGGAAGAGTAAGTCTTCTTGTACTTCAGTCGGCATTGTGCCTATTGTATTTTATTCCGTTGCATTTTCTGTGTTTCATCGTCCATAAGAAGGTCCGAGGGATACAGTAAACCTCAAGTGAAGCATCGGAAAAAAACTAGTGTCACAGGAATGGTTCAAAACATAGGGAGTAGGAAGAGTCAGTCTTCTTGTACTTAAGTCGGCATTGTGCTTTTTCTATTTAATTCCGATGTGATTTCTGTGTCTCATCGGCAATAGGAAGGTCCAAGGGATACAGTAAACCTGAAATGAAGCATCGGAATCTATAACTAGTTTCATATGAATAGTTCAAAACATAGACAGTAAGAAGAGTCAGTCTTCTTGTACTTAATTCGGCATTGTGCCTTTTGTATTTAATTCCGATGCAATTTCTGTGTTTCATCGTCAATAAGAAGGTCGGCGGGATACAGTAAATCTCAAGTGAAGCATCGGAATCTGTAACAAGTGTCACAGGAATGGTTCAAAACATAGTCAGTAAGAAGAGTCAGTCTTCTTGTACATAAGCCGGCATTGTGCCCTTTGTATTTAATTCCGATGCAATTTCTGTGTTTCATCGTCAAAAAGAAGGCCAAGGGATACAGTAAACCTGGAGTGAAGCATCGGAATCTATAACTAGTCTCACAGGGAGGGTTCAAAACATAGACTGTAAGAAAAGTCAGTCTTCTTGTACTTAAGTCGGCATTGTGCCTTTTGTATTTAATTCCGATGCAATTTCTGTGTCTCATCGTCAATAAGAAGGTCCAAGGGATACAGAAAACCTCAAGTGAAGCATCGAAATCTATAACTAGTATCACAGATAAGGTTCAAAACATAGACAGTAAGCAGAGTCAGTCTTTTTGTACTTAAGTATGCATTGTGCCTTTTTTTATTTAATTCCGATGCAATTTCTGTGTTTCATCGTCAATAAGAAGGGCAGAGGGATACAGTAAACCTGAAGTGAAGCATCGGAATTTATAACTAGTGTCACAGGAGTGGTTCAAAACATAGACAGTAGGAAGAGTCAGTCTTCTTGTACTTAAGTCAGCATTGTGCAATTTGTATTTAATTCCGATGCAATTTCTGTGTTTCATCGTCAATAAGAAGGGCAGAGGGATACAGTAAACCTGAAGTGAAGCATCGGAATCTATAACTAGTGTCACAGGAATGGTTCAAAACATAGACGGTAGGAAGAGTCAGTCTTCTTGTACTTAAGTCGGCATTGTGAATTTTGTATTTAATTCCGATGCAATTTCTGTGTTTCATCGTCAATAAGAAGGTCCAAAAGATACAGTGAACCTGAAGTGAAGCCTCGGAATCTGTAACTAGTGCCACAGGAATGGTTCAAAGCATAGTCAGTAAGAAGAGCCAGACATCTTGTACTTAAATCGGCATTGTGCCTTTTGTATTTAATTCCGATGCAATTTCTGTGTTTCATCGTCAATAAGAAGGTCCAAGGGATACAGTAAACCTGGAGTGAAGCATCGGAATCTGTAACTAGTGTCACAGGAGTGGTTCAAGACATAGACAGTAAGAAGAGTCAGTCTTCTTGTACTTAAGTCGGCATTGTGCCTTTTATATTTAATGCCGATTCAATTTCTCTGTTTTATCGTCAATAAGAAGGTCAGAGGGATACAGTAAATCTGAAGTGAAGTATCGGAATCTATAACTAGTGTCATAGGAATGGTTCAAAACATAGACAGTAAGATGAGTCAGTCTTCTTGTACTTAGTCGGCATTGTGCCTTTTGTATTAAATTCCGATGTAATTTCTGTGTTTTGTCGACAATAAGAAGGTCAGACCGACACAGTAAACCTGAAGTGAAGCATCGGAATCTATAACTAGTGTCACAGGAATGGTTCAAACATAGACAGTTGGAAGAGTCAGTCTTCTTGTAGTTAAGTCGATATTGTGCCTTTTGTATTTAATTCCGATGCAATTTCTGTGTTTCATCGTCAATAAGAAGGTCAGAGGGATACAGTAAACATGAAGTGAAGCATCGTAATCTATAACTAGTGTCACAGGAATGGTTCAAAACATAGTCAGTAAGAAGAGTCAGTATTCTTGTACTTAAGTCGGCATTGTGCCTTTTGTATTTAATTCCGATGCAATTTCTGTGTTTCATCGTCAATAAGAAGGTCCAAGGGATACAGTAAACCTGAAATGAACCATCGGAATCTATAACTAGTGCCACAGGAATGGTTCAAGTCATTGACAGTAGGAAAAGTCAGTCTACACGTACTTAAGTCGGCATTGTACCTTTTGTATTTCATTCCGATGCAATTTCTGTGTTTCATCGTCAATAAGAAGGTCCAAGGCATATAGAAAACCTTAAGTGAAGCATCGAAATCTATAACTAGTATCACAGAAATGGTTCAAATCATATACAGTAAGCAGAGTCAGTCATCTTTTACTTTAGTCGGCATTGTGCCATTTGTATTTAATTCCGATGCAATTTCTGTGTTTCATCGTCAATACGAAGGTCAGAGGGATACAGTAAACCTGAAGTGAAGCATCGAAATCTATAACCAGTATCACAGAAATGGTTCAAAACATAGACAGTAAGCAGAGTCAGTCTTCTTGTACTTAAGTCGGCATTGTGCCTTTTGTATCTAATTCCGATGCAATTTCTGTGTTTCATAGTCAATAATAAGGGCAGAGGGATACAGTAAACCTGAAGTGAAGCATCGGAATCTACAACTAGTGTCACAGGAATGGTTCAAAACATAGACAGTAGGAAGAGTCAGTCTTCTTGTACTTAAGTCGGCATTTTGCCTATTGTATTTAATTTCGATGCAATTTCTGTGTTTCATCGTCGATAAGAAGGTCCAAGGGATACAGTAAACCAAGAGTGAAGCATTGGAATCTATAACTAGTGTCACATTAATGGCTTAAAGCATAGTCAGTAAGAAGAGTCACTCTTCTTGTACTTAAGTCGGCATTGTACCTTTTGTATTTAATTCCGATGCAATTTGTGTGTTTCATCGTCAATAAGAAGGTATAAGGGATACAGTAAACCTGAAGTGAAGCATCAAAATCTATAACTAGTGTCACAGGAATGGTTCAAAACATAGACAGTAGGAAGAGTCAGTCTTCTTGAACTTTAGTCGTTATTGTGCCTTTTCTATTTAATTCCGATGCAATTTCTGTGTTTCATCGTCAATAAGAAGGTCAGATGAATACAGTAAAACTGAAGTGAAGCATCGGAATCCATAACTAGTGTCACAGGAATGGTTTAAAACATAGAGAGATGGAAGAGTAAGTCTTCTTGTACTTAAGTCGGCATTGTGCATTTTGTATTCACTTCCGATGCAATTTCTGTGTTTCATCGTCAATACGAGGGTCCAAGGGATACAGTAAACCTGGAGTGAAGCATCGGAATCTATAACTAGTGTCACAGGGATGGTTCAAAACATAGACAGTAAGAAGAGTCTGCCTTCTTGTACTTAAGTCTGCATTTTGAGTTTTGTATTTAATTACGATGCAATTTCTGTGTTTCATCGTCAATAAGAAGGTCCAAGGCATACAGAAAACCTGAAGTGAAGCATCGAAAACTATAACTAGTATCACAGAAATGGTTCAAATCATAGACAGTAAGCAGAGTCAGTCTTCTTGTACTTAAGTCGGCATTGTGCAATTTGTATTTAATTCCGATGCAATTTCTGTGTTTCATCGTCAATAAGAAGGGCAGAGGGATACAGTAAACCTGAAGTGAAGCATCGGAATCTATAACTAGTGTCACAGGAATGGTTCAAAACATAGACGGTAGGAAGAGTCAGTCTTCTTGTACTTAAGTCGGCATTGTGAATTTTGTATTTAATTCCGATGCAATTTCTGTGTTTCATCGTCAATAAGAAGGTCCAAAAGATACAGTGAACCTGAAGTGAAGCCTCGGAATCTGTAACTAGTGCCACAGGAATGGTTCAAAGCATAGTCAGTAAGAAGAGCCAGACCTCTTGTACTTAAATCGGCATTGTGCCTTTTGTATTTAATTCCGATGCACTTTCTGTGTTTCATCGTCAATAAGAAGGTCCAAGGGATACAGTAAACCTGGAGTGAAGCATCGGAATCTGTAACTAGTGTCACAGGAGTGGTTCAAGACATAGACAGTAAGAAGAGTCAGTCTTCTTGTACTTAAGTCGGCATTGTGCCTTTTATATTTAATTCCGATGCAATTTCTCTGTTTTATCGTCAATAAGAAGGTCAGAGGGATACAGTAAATCTGAAGTGAAGTATCGGAATCTATAACTAGTGTCATAGGAATGGTTCAAAACATAGACAGTAAGATGAGTCAGTCTTCTTGTACTTAGTCGCCATTGTGCCTTTTGTATTAAATTCCGATGTAATTTCTGTGTTTTGTCGACAATAAGAAGGTCAGACCGACACAGTAAACCTGAAGTGAAACATCGGAATCTATAACTAGTGTCACAGGAATGGTTCAAAACATAGACAGTTGGAAGAGTCAGTCTTCTTGTACTTAAGTCGGTATTGTGCCTTTTCTAATTAATTCCGATGCAATTTCCGTGTTTCATCGACAATACGAAGGTCAGATGGATACAGTAAAACTGAAGTGAAGCATCGCAATCTATAACGAGTGTCACAGGAATGGTTCAAAACATAGAGAGATGGAAGAGTAAGTCTTCTTGTACTTCAGTCGGCATTGTGCCTATTGTATTTTATTCCGTTGCATTTTCTGTGTTTCATCGTCCATAAGAAGGTCCGAATGATACAGTAAACCTCAAGTGAAGCATCGGAAAAAAACTAGTGTCACAGGAATGGTTCAAAACATAGGGAGTAGGAAGAGTCAGTCTTCTTGTACTTAAGTCGGCATTGTGCTTTTTCTATTTAATTCCGATGTGATTTCTGTGTCTCATCGGCAATAGGAAGGTCCAAGGGATACAGTAAACCTGAAATGAAGCATCGGAATCTATAACTAGTTTCATATGAATAGTTCAAAACATAGACAGTAAGAAGAGTCAGTCTTCTTGTACTTAATTCGGCATTGTGCCTTTTGTATTTAATTCCGATGCAATTTCTGTGTTTCATCGTCAATAAGAAGGTCGGCGGGATACAGTAAATCTCAAGTGAAGCATCGGAATCTGTAACAAGTGTCACAGGAATGGTTCAAAACATAGTCAGTAAGAAGAGTCAGTCTTCTTGTACATAAGCCGGCATTGTGCCCTTTGTATTTAATTCCGATGCAATTTCTGTGTTTCATCGTCAAAAAGAAGGCCAAGGGATACAGTAAACCTGGAGTGAAGCATCGGAATCTATAACTAGTCTCACAGGGAGGGTTCAAAACATAGACTGTAAGAAAAGTCAGTCTTCTTGTACTTAAGTCGGCATTGTGCCTTTTGTATTTAATTCCGATGCAATTTCTGTGTCTCATCGTCAATAAGAAGGTCCAAGGGATACAGAAAACCTCAAGTGAAGCATCGAAATCTATAACTAGTATCACAGATAAGGTTCAAAACATAGACAGTAAGCAGAGTCAGTCTTTTTGTACTTAAGTATGCATTGTGCCTTTTTTTATTTAATTCCGATGCAATTTCTGTGTTTCATCGTCAATAAGAAGGGCAGAGGGATACAGTAAACCTGAAGTGAAGCATCGGAATTTATAACTAGTGTCACAGGAGTGGTTCAAAACATAGACAGTAGGAAGAGTCAGTCTTCTTGTACTTAAGTCAGCATTGTGCATTTTCTATTTAATTCCGAAGCAATTTCTGTGTTTCATCGTCAATAAGAAGGTCCAAGGGATACAGTGAACCTGAAGGGAAGCCTCGGAACCTATAACTAGTGTCACAGGAATGGTTCAAAGCATAGTCAGTAAGAAGAGCCAGTCTTCTTGTACTTAAGTCGGCATTGTGCCTTTTGTATTTAATTCCGATGCAATTTCTGTGTTTCATAGTCAATAAGAACGTCCAAGGGATTGAGTAAACCTGGAGTGAAGCATCGGAATCTGTAACTAGTGACACAGGAGTGGTTCAAATCATAGTCAGTGAGAAGAGTCAGTCTTCTTGTACTTATGTCGCCATTGTGCCTTTTGTATTTAATTCCGATGCAATTTCTGTGTTTCATCGTCAATAAGAAGGTCCACGGGATACAGTAAAACCTGGAGTGAAGCATCGGAATCTATAACTAGTGTCACAGGAATGGTTCAAAACATAGAGAGTAGAAGAGTCAGTTTTCTTGTACATAAGTTGGCATTGTGCCTTTTCTATTTAATTCCGATGCACTTTCTGTGTTTCGTCGTCAATAAGAAGGGCCAAGGGATACAGTGAACCTGAAGTGAAGCTTCGGAATCTATAACTAGTGTCACAGGAATCGTTCAAAACATAGTCTGTAAGAAGAGTCAGTCTTCTAGTACTTAAGTCGGCATTGTGCCTTTTGTATTTAATTCCGATGCAATTTCTGTGTTTCACCGTCACTAAGAAGGTCAGTGGGATACAGTAAACCTGAAGTGAAGCATCGGAATCTATAACTAGTGTCACAGGAATGGTTCAAAACATAGTCAGTAAGAAGAGTCAGTCTTCTTGTTCTTAAGTCGGCATTGTGCCTTTTGTATTAAATTCCGATGCAATTTCTGTGTTTCATCGTCAATAAGAACGTCCAAGGGATTCAGTAAACCTGGAGTGAAGCATCGGAATCTGTAACTAGTGTCACAAGAATGGTTCAAAACATAGTCAGTAAGAAGAGTCAGTCTTCTTGTACTTAAGTCGGCATTGTGCCTTTTGTATTTAATTCCGATGCAATTTGTGTGTTTCATCGTCAATAAGAAGGTCCAAGGGATACAGTAAACCTGAAGTGAAGCAACGGAAATCATAACTAGTGTCACAGGAATGGTTCAAAACATAGACAGTAGGAAGAGTCAGGGTTCTTGTACTTAAGTCGGCATTGTGCATTTTCTATTTAATTCCGAAGCAATTTCTGTGTTTCATCGTCAATAAGAAGGTCCAAGGGATACAGTGAACCTTAAGTGAAGCCTCGGAATCTATAACTAGTGTCACAGGAATGGTTCAAAGCATAGTCAGAAAGAAGAGCCAGTCTTCTTGTACTTAAGTCGGCATTGTGCCTTTTGTATTTAATTCCAATGCAATTTCTGTGTTTCATCGTGAATAAGAACGTCCAAGGGATTCAGTAAACCTGGAGTGAAGCATCGGAATCTGTAACTAGTGTCACAGGAGTGGTTCAAATCATAGACAGTAAGATGAGTCAGTCTTCTTGTACTTAAGTCGACATTGTTCCTTTTTTATTTAATTCCGATGCAAATTCTGTGTTTCATCGTCAATAAGAAGGTCCAAGGGATACAGTAAACCTAGGGTGAAGCATCGGAATCTATAACTAGTGTCAAGGGAATAGTTCAAAACATAGACAGTACGAAGAGTCAGTCTTCTTGTACTTAATTCGGCATTGCGCCACTTGTATTTAATTCCGACGCAATTTCTGTGTTTCATCGTCAATAAGGACGTCAGAGGGATACAGTAAATCTGAAGTGAAGCATCAGAGTCAATACCTAGTGTCACAGGAATGGTTCAAAACATAGTCAGTAAGAAGAGTCAGTCTTCTTGTACTAAAGTCGGCATTGTGCCTTTTGTATTTAATTCCTATGCAATTTCTGTGTTTCATCGTCAATACGAAGGTCCAAGGAATACAGTAAACCTGAAGTGAAGCATCGGAATCCATAACTAGTGTCACAGGAATGGTTCAAAACATAAACAGTAGGAAAAGTCAGTCTTCTTGTACTTAAGTCGGTACTGTGCCATTTCTATTTAATTCCGATGCGATTTCTGTGTCTCATCGTCAATAGGAAGGTCCAAGGGATACACTCAACCTGAAATGAAGCATCGGAATCTATAACTAGTGTCATATGAATAGTTCAAAACATAGACAGTAAGAAGAGTCAGTCTTAATCTACTTAATTCGGCATTGTGCCTTGTGTATTTAATTCCGATGCAATTGTTGTGTTTCATCGTCAATAAGAAGGTCAGAGGGATACAGTAAATCTCAAGTGAAGCATCGGAACCTATAACTAGTGTCACAGGAATGGTTCAAATAATAGTCAGTAAGAAGAGTCAGTCTTCTTGTACATAAGTCGGCATCGCGCCTTTTGTATTTAATTCCGATTCAATTTCTGATTTTCATCGTCAATAAGAAGGTCCAAGGGATACAGTAAACCTGGAGTGAAGCGTCGGAATCTATAACTAGTGTCACAGGGATGGTTGAAAACATAGACTGTAAGAAGAGTCAGTCTTCTTGTACTTAAATCGGCATTGTGCCTTTTGTATTTAATTCCGATGCAATTTCTGTGTTTCATCGTCAATAAGAAGGTCCAAGGGATACAGAAAACCTGAATTGAAGCATCGAAATCTATAACTAGTATCACAGAAATGGTTCAAAACATATACAGTAAGCAGAGTCAGTCTTCTTGTACTTAAGTATGCATTGTGCATTTTCTATTTAATTCCGAAGCAATTTCTGTGTTTCGTCGTCAATAAGAAGGTCCAAGGGATACAGTGAACCTGAAGTGAATCCTCGGAATCTATAACTAGTGTCACAGGAATGGTTCAAAGCATAGTCAGTAAGAAGAGCCAGTCTTCTTGTACTTAAGTCGGCATTGTGCCTTTTGTATTTAATTCCGATGCAATTTCTGTGTTTCATCGTCAATAAGAAGGTCCTAGAGATACAGTAAACCTGGAGTGAAGCATCGGAAACTATAACTAGTGTCACAGGGATGGTTCAAAACATAGACAGTAAGAAGAGTCAGTATTCTTGTACTTAAGTCGGCATTGTGCCTTTTGTATTTAATTCCGATGCAATTTCTGTGTTTCATCTTCAATAAGAAGGTCCTAGGATACAGTAAACCTGAAGTGACGCCTCAGAGTCTATAACTAGTGTCACAGGAATGGTTCAAAGCATAGTCGGTAAGAAGAGTTGTCTTCTTGTACTGAAGCCGGCATTGTGCTTTTTGTATTTAATTCCGATGCAATTTCTGTGTTTCATCGTCAATAAGAAGGTCCAAGGGTTACAGTAAACCCGAAGTGAAGCATCGGAATCTATAACTAGTGTCACAGGAATGGTTCAAATCATAGAGAGATGGAAGAGTAAGTCTTCTTGTACTTAAGTCGGCATTGTGGCTTTTGTATTTCATTCCGATGCAATCTCTGTGTTTCATCGTCCATATGAAGGTCCGAGGGATACAGTAAACCTCAAGTGAAGCATCGGAATAAAAAACTAGTGTCACAGGAATGTTTCTAAACATAAACAGTAGGAAGAGTCAGTCTTCTTGTACTTAAATCGGTATTGTGCTTCTTCCATTTAATTCCGATGCAATTTCTGTGTTTCATCGTCAATAAGAAGGTCAGATGGATACAGTAAAACTGAAGTGAAGCATCGGAATCTATAACTAGTGTCACAGGAATGGTTCAAAACATAGAGAGATGGAAGAGTAAGTCTTCTTGTACTTAAGTCGGCATTGTGCCTTTTGTATTACATTCCGATGCAATTTCTGTGTTTCATCGTCCATATGAAGGTCCGAGGGATACAGTAAACCTCAAGTGTAGCATCGGAATAAAAAACTAGTGTCACAGGAATGGTTCAAAACATAGAGAGTAGGAAGAGTCAGTCTTCTTGTACTTAAGTCGGCATTGTGCTTTTACAATTTAATTCCGATGCGATTTCTGTGTCTCACCGTCAATAGGAAGGTCCAAGGGATACAGTAAAACTGAAATGAAGCATCGGAATCTATAACTAGTGTCATATGAATAGTTCAAAACATAGACAGTAAGAAGAGTCAGTCTTCTTGTACTTAATTCGGCATTATGCCTTTTGTATTTAGTTCCGATGCAATTTCTGTGTTTCATCGTCAATAAGATGGGCAGAGGGATACAGTAAAACTGAAGTGAAGCATCGGAATTTATAACTAGTGTCACAGGAATGGTTCAAAACATAGACAGTAGGAAGGGTCAGTTATCTTGTACTTAAGTCGTCATTGTGCATTTTCTATTTAATTCCGAGGCAATTTCTGTGTTTCATCGTCAATAAGAAGGTCCAAAGGATACAGTGAACCTGAAGTGAAGCCTCGGAATCTATAACTAGTGTCACAGGAATGGTTCAAAGCATAGTCAGTAAGAAGAGCCAGTCTTCTTGTACTTAGGTCGGCATTGTGCCTTTTGTATTTAATTCCGATGCAATTTCTGTGTTTCATCGTCAATAAGAACGTCCAAGGGATTCAGTAAACCAGAAGTGAAGCATCGGAATCTGTAACTAGTGTTACAGGAGTGGTTCAAAACATAGTCAGTAAGAAGAGTCAGTCTTCTTGTAGTTAAGACGGCATTGTGCCCTTTGTAGTTAATTCCGATGCAATTTCTGTGTTTCATCGTCAATACGATGGTCCAAGGGATACAGTAAACCTGAAGTGAAGCACCGGAATTTATAACTAGTGTCACATGAATGATTCAAAACATAGTCAGTAAGAAGAGTCAGTCTTCTTTTACTTAATCCGGCATTGTGCCTTTTGTATTTGATTCCGATGCAATTTCTGTGTTTCATAGCAAAAAGAAGGTCAGAGGGATACAGTAAACTTGAACCGAAGCACCGGAATCTATAACTAGTGTCACAGGAATGGTTCAAAACATAGTCAGTAAGAAGAGTCAGTCTTCTTGTACGTAAGTCGGCATTGTGCCTTTTGTATTTAATTCCGATGCAATTTCTGTGTTTCATCTTCAATAAGAAGGTCCTAGGATACAGTAAACCTGAAGTGACGCCTCAGAGTCTATAACTAGTGTCACAGGAATGGTTCAAAGCATAGTCGGTAAGAAGAGTTGTCTTCTTGTACTGAAGCCGGCATTGTGATTTTTGTATTTAATTCCGATGCAATTTCTGTGTTTCATCGTCAATAAGAAGGTCCAAGGGATACAGTAAACCCGAAGTGAAGCATCGGAATCTATAACTAGTGTCACAGGAATGGTTCAAATCATAGAGAGATGGAAGAGTAAGTCTTCTTGTACTTAAGTCGGCATTGTGCCTTTTGTATTTCATTCCGATGCAATCTCTGTGTTTCATCGTCCATATGAAGGTCTGAGGGATACAGTAAACTTTAAGTGAAGCATCGGAATAAAAAACTAGTGTCACAGGAATGTTTCTAAACATAAACAGTAGGAAGAGTCAGTCTCCTTGTACTTAAATCGGTATTGTGGTTGTTCTATTTAATTCCGATGCAATTTCTGTGTTTCATCGTCAATAAGAAGGTCAGATGGATACAGTAAAACTGAATTGAAGCATCGGAATCTATAACTAGTGTCACAGGAATGGTTCAAAACATAGAGAGATGGAAGAGTAAGTCTTCTTGTACTTAAGTCGGCATTGTGCCTTTTGTATTTCATTCCGATGCAATTTCTGTGTTTCATCGTCCATATGAAGGTCCGAGGGATACAAAAAACCTCATGTGAAGCATCGGAATAAAAAACTAGTGTCACAGGAATGGTTCAAAACATAGAGAGTAGGAAGAGTCAGTCTTCTTGTACTTAAGTCGGCATTGTGTTTTTACTATTTAATTTCGATGCGATTTCTGTGTCTCACCGTCAATAGGAAGGTCCAAGGGATACAGTAAACCTGGAATGAAGCATCGGAATCTATAACTAGTGTCATATGAATAGTTCAAAACATAGACAGTAAGTAGAGTCAGTCTTCTTGTACTTAATTCGGCATTATGCCTTTTGTATTTAGTTCCGATGCAATTTCTGTGTTTCATCGTCAACAAGAAGGTCCAAGGGATACAGTAAACCTGGAGTGAAGCATCGGAATCTATAATTAGTGTCACAGGGATGGTTCAAAGCATAGACTGTAAGAAGAGTCAGTCTTCTTGTACTTAAGTCGGCATTGTGCCTTTTGTATTTAATTCCGATGCAATTTCTGTGTTTCATCGTCAATAAGAAGGTCCAAGGGATACAGAAAACCTGAAGTGAAGCATCGAAATCTATAACTAGTATCACAGAAATGGTTCAAAACATAGACAGTAGAAGGGTCAGTTATCTTGTACTTAAGTCGTCATTGTGCATTATCTATTTAATTCCGAGGCAATTTCTGTGTTTCATCGTCAATAAGAAGTTCCAAAGGATACAGTGAACCTGAAGTGAAGCCTCGGAATCTATAACTAGTGTCACAGGAATGGTTCAAAGCATAGTCAGTAAGAAGAGCAAGTCTTCTTGTACTTAGGTCGGCATTGTGCCTTTTGTATTTAATTCCGATGCAATTTCTGTGTTTCATCGTCAATAAGAACGTCCAAGGGATTCAGTAAACCAGAAGTGAAGCATCGGAATCTGTAACTAGTGTTACAGGAGTGGTTCAAAACATAGTCAGTAAGAAGAGTCAGTCTTCTTGTAGTTAAGACGGCATTGTGCCTTTTGTAGTTAATTCCGATGCCATTTCTGTGTTTCATCGTCAATACGAAGGTCCAAGGGATACAGTAAACCTGAAGTGAAGCACCGGAATTTATAACTAGTGTCGCATGAATGATTCAAAACATAGTCAGTAAGAAGAGTCAGTCTTCTTGTACTTAAGTCGCCATTGTGCCTTTTGTATTTAATTCCCATGAAATATCTGTGTTTCATCGTCAATAAGACGGTCAGTGGGATACAGTAAACCTGAAGTGAAGCATCGGAAGCTATAACTAGTGTCACAGGAATGGTTCAAAACATAGTCAGTTAGAAGAGTCAGTCTTCTTGTTCTTAAGTCGGCATTGTGCCTTTTGTATTTAATTCCGATGCAATTTCTGTGTTTCATCTCAATAAGAAGGTCCAAGAGATACAGTAAACCTAGAGTGAAGCATCGGAATCCATTACTAGTGTCAAAGGAATGGTTCAAAACATAGACAGTAAGAAGAGTCAGTCTTCTTGTCTTTAATTCGGCATTGTGCCATTTGTATTTAATTCCGACGCAATTTCTGTGTTTCATCGCCAATAAGAACGTCAGAGGGATACAGTAAACCTGAAGTGAAGCATCAGAGTCTATAACTAGTGTCACAGGAATGGTTCAAAACATAGTCGGTAAGAAGAGTCAGTCTTCTTGTACTTAAGTCTGCATTGTGCCTTTTGTATTTAATTCCGATGCAATTTCTCTGTTTCATCGTCAATAAGAAGGTCCAAGGGATACAGTAAACCTGAAGTGAAGCATCGGAATCTATAACTAGTGTCACAGGAATGGTTCAAAACATAAACAGTAGGAAGAGTCAGTCTTCTTGTACTTAAGTCGGTATTGTGCTTTTTCTATTTAATTGCGATGCAATTTCTGTGTTTCATCGTCAATAAGAAGGTCGGATGTATACAGCAAAACTGAAGTGAAGCATCGTAATCCATAACTAGTGTCACAGGAATGGTTCAAAACATAGAGAGATGGAAGAGTAAGTCTTCTTGTACTTAAGTCGGCATTGTGCCTTTTGTATTTCATTCCGACGCAATTTCTGTGCTTCATCGTCCATAAGAAGGTCCGAGGGATACAGTAAACCTCAAGCGAAGCATTGGAATAAAAAACTAGTGTCACAGGAATGGTTCAAAACATAGAGAGTAGGAAGAGTCAGTCTTCTTGTACTTCAGTCGGCATTGTGCATTTTCTATTTAATTCCGATGCAATTTCTGTGTTTCATCGTCAATATGAAGGTCCAAGGGATACAGTAATCCTGAAATGAAGCATCGGAGTCTATAACTAGTGTCACAGGAGTGGTTCAAATCATAGACAGTGGCAAGAGTCAGTGTTCTTGTACTTAAGTCGGCATTGTGCCTTTTGTATTTAATTCCGATGCAATTTCTGTGTTTCATCGTCAATAAGAAGGTCCAAGGGATACAGAAAACCTGAAGTGAAGCATCGAAATCTATAACTAGTATCACAGAAATGGTTCAAATCATAGACAGTAAGCAGAGTCAGTCTTCTTGTACTTAATCAAGCATTGTGCCTTTTGTATTTAATTCCTATGCAATTTCTGTGTTTCATCGTCAACAAGAAGTTCAGAGGGATACAGTAAACTTGAACTGAAGCATCGGAATCTATAACTAGTGTCACAGGAATGGTTCAAAACATAGTCAGTAAGAAGAGTCAGTCTTCTTGTACTTAAGTCGGCATTGTGCCTTTTGTATTTAATTCCGATGCAATTTCTGTGTTTCATCGTCAATATGAAGGTCCAAGGGATACAGTAAACCTGAAGTGAAGCACCGGAATTTATAACTTGTGTCACATGAATGGTTCAAATCATAGTCAGTAAGAAGACTCAGTCATCTTGTACTTAAGTCGCCATTGTGCCTTTTGTATTTAATTCCGATGCAATTTCTGTGTTTTATCGTCAATAAGAAGGTCCACGGGATACAGTAAACCTGTTGTGAAGCATCGGAATCTATAACTCGTGTCACATGAATGGTTCGAAGCATAGACAGTAAGAAGAGCCGGACTTCTTGTACTTAATCCGGCATTGTGTCTTTTGTATTTAATTCCGATGCAATCTCTGTGTTTCATCGTCAATAAGAAGGTCAGAGGGATACAGTAAACTTCAACTGAAGCATCGGAATCTATAACTAGTGTCACAGGAATGGTTCAAAACATAGTCAGTAAGAAGAGTCAGTCTTCTTGTACTTAAACCGGCATTGTGCCTTTTGTATTTAATTCCGATGCAATTTCTGTGTTACATCGTCAAAAAGAAGGTCATTGGGATACAGTAAACCTGAAGTGAAGCATCGGAATCTATAACTCGTGTCACAGGAATGGTTCAAACATAGTCAGTAAGAAGAGTCAGTCTTCTTGTTCTTAAGTCGGCATTGTGCCTTTTGTATTTAATTCCGATGCAATTTCAGTGATTCATCGTCAATATGAAGGTTCAAGGGATAGAGTAAACCTGAAGTCATGCATCGAAATCTATAACTAGTGTCACAGGAATGGTTCAAAACATAGACAGAAGAAGAGTCAGTCTTCTTGTACTTAAGTCGGCACTGTGCCATTTGTATTTTATTCCGTTGCAATTTCTGTGTTTCATCGTCAATAAGAAGGGCAGAGGGATACAGAAAACCGGAATTGAAGCATCGGAATCTATAACTAGTGTCACAGGATTGGTTCAAAACATGGACAGTAGGAAGAGTCAGTCTTCTTGTACTTAAGTCGGCATTGTGCCTTTTCTATTTAATTCCGATGCAATTTCTGTGTTTCATCGTCAATAAGAAGGTCCAAGAGATACAGTAAACCTGGAGTGAAGCATCGGAATCTGTAACTAGTGTCACGGGAATGGTTCAAATCATAGACAGTAAGATGAGTCAGTCTTCTTGTACTTAGGTCGACATTGTTCCTTTTTTATTTAATTCCGATCCAATTTCTGTGTTTCATCGTCAATAAGAAGGTCCAAGGGATACAGTAAACCTAGAGTGAAGCATCGGAATCTATAACTAGTGTCAAAGGAATGGTTCAAATCATAGATAGTAAGATGAGTCAGACTTCTTGTACTTAATTCGGCATTGTGCCATTTGTATTTAATTCCGACGCAATTTCTGTGTTTCATCGTCAATAAGAACGTCAGAGGGATACAGTAAATCTGAAGTGAAGCATCAGAGTCTATAACTAGTGTCACAGGAATGGTTCAAAACATAGTCGGTAAGAAGAGTCAGTCCTCTTCTACTTAAGTCGGCATTGTGCCTTTTGTATTTAATTCCGATGCAATTTCTGTTTTTCATCGTCAATAAGAAGGTCCAAGGGATACAGTAATCCTGAAGTGAAGCATCGGAATCTATAACTAGTGTCACAGGAGTGGTTCAAATCATAGACAGTGGCAAGAGTCAGTGTTCTTGTACTTAAGTCGGCATTGTGCCTTTTTTATTTAATTCCGATGCAATTTCTGTTTTTCATCGTCAATAAGAAGGTCCAAGGGATACAGAAAACCTGAAGTGAAGCATCGAAATCTATAACTAGTATCACAGAAATGGTTCAAATCATAGACAGTAAGCAGAGTCAGTCTTCTTGTACTTAAGTCGGCATTGTGCCATTTGCATTTAATTCCGATGCAATTTCTTTGTTTCATCGTCAATAAGAAGGGCAGAGGGATACAGTAAACCTGAAGTGAAGCATCGGAATCTATAACTAGTGTCACAGGAATGGTTCAAAACATAGACAGTAGGAAGAGTCAGTCCTCTTGTACTTAAGTCGGCATTGTGCATTTTCTATTTAATTCCGATGCAATTTCTGTGTTTCATCGTCAATAGGAATGTCCAAGGGATTCAGTGAACCTGAAGTGAAGCCTCGGAATCTATAACTAGTGTCACAGGAATGGTTCAAAGCATAGTCAGTAAGAAGAGCCAGTCTTCTTGTACTTAAGTCGGCATTGTGCCTTTTGTAATTATTTCCGATGCAATTTCTGTGTTTCATCGTCAATAAGAAGGTCCAAGGGATACAGTAAACCTTTAGTGAAGCATCGGAATCTGTAACTAGTGTCACAGGAGTGGTTCAAAACATAGACAGTAGGAAGGGTCAGTCTTCTTGTACTTAAGTCGGCATTGTGCCTTTTGTATTAAATTCCGATGTAATTTCTGTGTTTTATCGTCAATAAGAAGGTCAGACTGATACAGTAAACTTGAAGTGAAGCATCGGAATCTATAACTAGTGTCACAGGAATGGTTCAAGGCATAGTAAGAAGAGTCAGTCTTCTTGTTCTTAAGTCGGCATTGTGCCTTTTGTATTTAATTCCGATGCAAATTCTGCGTTTCATCGTCAATATGAAGGTCCAAGGGATACAGTAAACCTGGAGTGAAGCATCGGAATCTATAACTAGTGTCACAGGAATGGTTCAAAACATAGACAGTAAGATGAGTCAGTCTTCTTGTACTTAAGTCGGCATTGTGCTATTTGTATTTATTTCCGATGCAATTTGTGTGTTTCATCGCCAATAAGAAGGTCCAAGGGATACAGTAAACCTGACGTGAAGCATCGGAATCTATAACTAGTGTCACAGAAATGGTTCAAAACATAAACAGTAGGAAGAGTCAGTCTTCTTGTATCTAAGTCGGTGTTGTGCCTTTTCTATTTAATTCCGATGCAATGTCTGTGTTTCATTGTCAATAAGAAGGTCAGATGGATATAGTAAAACTGAAGTGAAGCATCGGAATATATAACTAGTGTCACAGGAATGGTTCAAAACATAGAGAGATGGAAGAGTAAGTCTTCTTGTACTTAAGTCATCATTGTGCCTTTGTATTTCATTCCGATGCAATTACTGTGTTTCATCGTCCATAAGAAGGTCCGAGGGATACAGTAAACCTCAAGTGAAGCATCGGAATAAAAAACTAGAGTCACAGGAATGGTTCAAAACATAGAGAGTAGGAAGAGTCAGTCTTCTTGTACTTAAGTCGGCATTGTGCTTTTTGTATTTAATTCCGATGCAATTTCTGTGTTTCATCTTCAATAAGAATGTCCTAGGGATACAGTAAACCTGAAGTGAAGCATCAGAGTCTATAACTAGTGTCACAGGAATGGTTCAAAACATAGTCAGTAAGAAGAGTCAATCTTCTTGTACTTAAGACGGCATTGTGCCTTTTGTATCTTATTCCGATGCAATTTCTGTGTTTCATCGACAAAAAGAAGCTCCAAGGGATACAGTAAACCTGAAGTGAAGCACCGGAATCTACAACTAGTGTCACATGAATGGCTCAAAACATAGTCAGTAAGAAGAGTCAGTCTTCTTGTACTTAAGTCGCCATTGTGCCTTTTGTAATTAATTCCGATGCAATTTCTGTGTTTCATCGTCAATAAGAAGGTCCAAGGGACACAGTAAACCTGGAGTGAAGCATCAGATCTATAACTCGTGTCACATGAATGGTTCAAAACATAGACAGTAGGAAGAGTCAATCTTCTGGTACTTAAGTCGGCATTGTGCCTTTTGTATTTATTTCCAATGCAATTTCTGTGCTTCATCGTCAATAAGAAGGTCCAAGGGATACAGTAAACCTTAAGTGAAGCATCGGAATCTATAACTAGTGTCACAGTAATGGTTCAAATCATAGACAGTGGCAAGAATCGGTGTTCTTGTACTTAAGCCGGCATTGTGCATTTTCTATTTAATTCCGAAGCAATTTCTGTGTTTCATCGTCAATAAGAAGGTCAAAGGGATACAGTGAACCTGAAGTGAAGCCTCGGAATCTATAACTAGTGTCACAGGAATGGTTCAAAGCATAGTCAGTAAGAAGAGCCAGACTTCTTGTACTTAAGTCGGCATTGTGCCTTTTGTATTTAATTCCGATGCAATTTCTGTGTTTCATCGGCAATAATATGATCCAAGGGATACAGTAAACCTGGAGTGAAGCATCAGAATCTGTAACTAGTGTCACAGGAGTGGTTCAAAACATAGTCAGTAAGAAGAGTCAGTCTTCTTGTACTTAAGTCGGCATTGTGCCTTTTGTATTTAATTCCGATGCAATTTCTGTGTTTGATCGTCAATAAGAAGATCCAAGGGATACAGTAAACCTGGAGTGAAGCATCGGAATCTGTAACTAGTGTCACAGGAGTGGTACAAATCATAGACAGTGGCAAAAGTCAGTGTTCTTGTACTTAAGTCGGCATTGTGCCTTTTGTATTTAATTCCGATGCAATCTCTGTGTTTCATCTTCAATAAGAAGGTCCTAGGGATACAGTAAACCTGAAGTGAAGCATCAGAGTCTATAACTAGTGTCACACGAATGGTTCAAAACATAGTCAGTAAGAAGAGTCAATCTTCTTGTACTTAAGTCGGCATTGTGCCTTTTGTATTTAATTCTGATGCAATTTCTGTGCTTCATCGTCAATAAGAAGGTCCAAGGGATACAGTAAACCTTAAGTGAAGCATCGGAATCTATAACTAGTGTCACAGGAATGGTTCAAGTCATAGACAGTGGCAAGAGTCGGTGTTCTTGTACTTAACTCGGCATTATGCATTTTCTATTTAATTCCGAAGCAATTTCTGTGTTTCATCGTCAATAAGAAGGTCAAAGGTATACAGTGAACCTGAAGTGAAGCCTCGGAATCTATAACTAGTGTCACAGGAATGGTTCAAAGCATAGTCAGTAAGAAGAGCCAGTCTACTTGTACTTAAGTCGGCATTGTGCCTTTTGTATTTAATTCCGATGCAATTTCTGTGTTTCATCGTCAATAAGAAGATCCAAGGGATACAGTAAACCTGGAGTGAAGCATCGGTATCTGTAACTAGTGTCACAGGAGTGGTTCAAAACATAGTCAGTAAGAAGAGTCAGTCTTCTTGTACTTAAGTCGGCATTGTGCCTTTTGTATTTAATTCCGATGCAATTTCTGTGTTTCATCGTCAATAAGAAGAACCAAGGGATACAGGAAACCTGGAGTGAAGCATCGGTATCTATAACTAGTGTCACAGGAGTGGTTCAAAATATAGTCAGTAAGAAGAGTCAGTATCCTTGTACTTAAGTCGGCATTGTGCCTTTTGTATTTAATTCTGATGCAATTTCTGTGTTTCATCTTCAATAAGACGGTCCTACGGATACAGTACACCTGAAGTGTAGCATCAGAGTCTATAATTGGTGTCACAGAAATGGTTCAAAACATAGTCAGTATGAAGAGTCAGTCATCTTGTACTTATGTCGGCATTGTGCCTTTTGTATTTAATGCCGATGCAATTTCTGTGTTTCATCGTCAATTAGAAGGGCAGAGGGATACAGTAAACCTGAAGTGAAGCACCGGAATCTATAACTAGTGTCACATGAATGGTTCAAAACATAGTCAGTAAGAAGAGTCAGTCTTCTTGTACTTAAGTCGCCATTGTGCATTTTGTATTTAATTCCGCTGCAATTTCTGTGTTTCATCGTCAATAAGAAGGTCCAAGGGTACAGTAAACCTGGAGTGAAGCATCAGATCTATAACTCGAGTCACATGAATGGTTCAAAACATAGACAGTAAGAAGAGTCAGACTTCTTGTACTTAATCCGGTATTGTGCATTTGTATTTAATTCCGATGCAATTTATGTGTTTCATCGTCAATAAGAAGGTCAGAGGGATACAGTAAACTTGAAGCGAAGCATCGGAATCTATAACTAGTGTCACAGGAATGGTTCAAAACATAGTCAGTAAGAAGAGTCAGTTTTCTTGTACTTAAGTCGGCATTGTGCCATTTGTATTTAATTCCGTTGCAATTTCTGTGTTTCAGCGTCAATAAGAAGGGCAGAGGGATACAATAAACCTGAAGTGAAGCATCGGAATCTATAACTAGTGTCACAGGAATGGTTCAAAACATAGACAGTAGGAAGAGTCAGTCTTCTTGTACTTAAGTCGGCATTGTGCCTTTTCTATTTAATTCCGATGCAATTTCTGTGTTTCATCGTCAATATGAAGGACCAAGGGATACAGTAAACCTGGAGTGAAGCATCGGAATCTGTAACTAGTGTCACAGGAATGGTTCAAATCATAGACAGTAAGATGAGTCAGTCTTCTTGTACTTAAGTCGCCATTGTTCCACTTTTATTTAAATCCGATGCAATTTCTGTGTTTCATCGTCAATAAGAAGGTCCAAGGGAGACAGTAAACATAGAGTGAAGCATCGGAATCTTTAACTAGTGTCAAAGGAATGGTTCAAAACATAGACTGTAAGACGAGTCAGTCTTCTTAAACTTAATTCGGCATTGTGCCATTTGTATTTAATTCCGACGCAATTTCTGTGTTTCATCGTCAATAAGAACGTCAGGGGGATACAGTAAACCTGAAGTGAAGCATCAGAGTCTATAACTAGTGTCACAGGAATGGTTCAAATCATAGACAGTTAGATGAGTCAGTCTTCTTGTACTTAAGTTGACATTGTTCCTTTTTTATTCAAATACGATGCAATTTCTGTGTTTCATCGTCAATAAGAAGGTCCAAGGGATACAGTAAACCTAGAGTGAAGCATCGGAATCTATAACTAGTGTCAAAGGAATGGTTCAAAACATAGACTGTAAGCCGAGTCAGTCTTCTTGTACTTAATTCGGCATTGTGCCATTCGTATTTAATTCCGACGCAATTTCTGTGTTTCATCGTCAATAAGAACGTCAGAGGGATAAAGTAAACCTGAAGTGAAGCATCGAAATCTATAACTAGTGTCACAGGAATGTTTCAAAGCATAGACAGAAGAAGAGTCAGTCTTCTTGTACTTAAGTCGGCATTGTGCCATATGTATTTAATTCCCTTGCAATTTCTGTGTTTCAGCGTCAATAAGAAGGGCAGTGGGATACAATAAACCTGAAGTGAAGCATCGGAATCTATAACTAGTGTCACAGGAATGGTTCAAAACATAGACAGTAGGAAGAGTCAGTCTTCTTGTACTTAAGTCGGCATTGTGCATTTTCTATTTAATTCCGATGCAATTTCTGTGTTTCATCGTCAATAAGAATGTCCAAGGGATTCAGTGAACCTGAAGTGACGCCTCGGAATCTATAACTAGTGTCACAGGAATGGTTCAAAGCATAGTCAGTAAGAAGAGCCAGTCTTCTTGTACTTAAGTCGGCATTGTGCCTTTTGTATTTAATTCCGATGCAATTTCTGTGTTTCATCGTCAATAAGAAGGTCCAAGGGATACAGTAAACCTTTAGTGAAGCATCGGAATCTGTAACTAGTGTCACAGGAATGGTTCAAGGCATAGTAAGAAGAGTCAGTCTTCTTGTTCTTAAGTCGGCATTGTGCCTTTTGTATTTAATTCCGATGCAAATTCTGCGTTTCATCGTCAATATGAAGGTCCAAGGGATACAGTAAACCTGGAGTGAAGCATCGGAATCTATAACTAGTGTCACAGGAATGGTTCAAAACATAGACAGTAAGATGAGTCAGTCTTCTTGTACTTAAGTCGGCATTGTGCCTTTTGTATTTATTTCCGATGCAATTTGTGTGTTTCATCGCCAATAAGAAGGTCCAAGGGATACAGTAAACCTGACGTGTAGCATCGGAATCTATAACTAGTGTCACAGAAATGGTTCAAAACATTAACAGTAGGAAGAGTCAGTCTTCTTGTATCTAAGTTGGTGTTGTGCCTTTTCTATTTAATTCCGATGCAATGTCTGTGTTTCATTGTCAATAAGAAGGTCAGATGGATATAGTAAAACTGAAGTGAAGCATCGGAATTTATAACTAGTGTCACAGGAATGGTTCAAAACATAGAGAGATGGAAGAGTAAGTCTTCTTGTACTTAAGTCATCATTGTGCCTTTGTATTTCATTCCGATGCAATTACTGTGTTTCATCGTCCATAAGAAGGTCCGAGGGATACAGTAAACCTCAAGTGAAGCATCGGAATAAAAAACTAGAGTCACAGGAATGGTTCAAAACATAGAGAGTAGGAAGAGTCAGTCTTCTTGTACTTAAGTCGGCATTGTGCTTTTTGTATTTAATTCCGATGCAATTTCTGTGTTTCATCTTCAATAAGAATGTCCTAGGGATACAGTAAACCTGAAGTGAAGCATCAGAGTCTATAACTAGTGTCACAGGAATGGTTCAAAACATAGTCAGTAAGAAGAGCCAATCTTCTTGTACTTAAGACGGCATTGTGCCTTTTCTATTTAATTCCGGTGCAATCTCTGTGTTTCATCTTCAATAAGAAGGTCCTAGGGATACAGTAAACCTGAAGTGGAGCATCAGAGTCTATAACTAGTGTCACAGGAATGGTTCAAAACATAGTCAGTAAGAAGAGTCAATCTTCTTGTACTTAAGACGGCATTGTGCCTTTTGTATTTTATTCCGATGCAATTTCTGTGTTTCATCGACAATAAGAAGCTCCAAGGGATACAGTAAACCTGAAGTGAAGCACCGGAATCTACAACTAGTGTCACATGAATGGCTCAAAACATAGTCAGTAAGAAGAGTCAGTCTTCTTGTACTTAAGTCGCCATTGTGCCTTTTGTAATTAATTCCGATGCAATTTCTGTGTTTCATCGTCAATAAGAAGGTCCAAGGGACACAGTAAACCTGGAGTGAAGCAACAGATCTATAACTCGTGTCACATGAATGGTTCAAAACATAGACAGTAGGAAGAGTCAATCTTCTTGTACTTAAGTCGGCATTGTGCCTTTTGTATTTATTTCCAATGCAATTTCTGTGCTTCATCGTCAATAAGAAGGTCCAAGGGATACAGTAAACCTTAAGTGAAGCATCGGAATCTATAACTAGTGTCACAGTAATGGTTCAAATTATAGACAGTGGCAAGAATCGGTGTTCTTGTACTTAAGCCGGCATTGTGCATTTTCTATTTAATTCCGAAGCAATTTCTGTGTTTCATCGTCAATAAGAAGGTCAAAGGGATACAGTGAACCTGAAGTGAAGCCTCGGAATTTATAACTAGTGTCACAGGAATGGTTCAAATAATAGTCAGTAAGAAGAGCCAGACTTCTTGTACTTAAGTCGGCATTGTGCCTTTTGTATTTAATTCCGATGCAATTTCTGTGTTTCATCGGCAATAATATGATCCAAGGGATACAGTAAACCTGGAGTGAAGCGTCAGAATCTGTAACTAGTGTCACAGGAGTGGTTCAAAGCATAGTCAGTAAGAAGAGTCAGTCTTCTTGTACTTAAGTCGGCATTGTGCCTTTTGTATTTAATTCCGATGCAATTTCTGTGTTTGATCGTCAATAAGAAGATCCAAGGGATACAGTAAACCTGGAGTGAAGCATCGGAATCTGTAACTAGTGTCACAGGAGTGGTACAAATCATAGACAGTGGCAAGAGTCAGTGTTCTTGTACTTAAGTCGGCATTGTGCCTTTTGTATTTAATTCCGATGCAATCTCTGTGTTTCATCTTCAATAAGAAGGTCCTAGGGATACAGTAAACCTGAAGTGAAGCATCAGAGTCTATAACTAGTGTCACACGAATGGTTCAAAACATAGTCAGTAAGAAGAGTCAATCTTCTTGTACTTAAGTCGGCATTGTGCCTTTTGTATTTAATTCCGATGCAATTTCTGTGCTTCATCGTCAATAAGAAGGACCAAGGGATACAGTAAACCTTAAGTGAAGCATCGGAATCTATAACTAGTGTCACAGGAATGGTTCAAATCATAGACAGTGGCAAGAGTCGGTGTTCTTGTACTTAAGTCGGCATTATGCATTTTCTATTTAATTCCGAAGCAATTTCTGTGTTTCATCGTCAATAATAAGGTCAAAGGTATACAGTGAACCTGAAGTGAAGCCTCGGAATCTATAACTAGTGTCACAGGAATGGTTCAAAGCATAGTCAGTAAGAAGAGCCAGTCTACTTGTACTTAAGTCGGCATTGTGCCTTTTGTATTTAATTCCGATGCAATTTCTGTGTTTCATCTTCAATAAGAAGATCCAAGGGATACGGTAAACCTGGAGTGAAGCATCGGTATCTGTAACTAGTGTCACAGGAGTGGTTCAAAACATAGTCAGTAAGAAGAGTCAGTTTTCTTGTACTTAAGTCGGCATTGTGCCTTTTGTATTTAATTCCGATGCAATTTCTGTGTTTCATCGTCAATAAGAAGATCCAAGGGATACAGGAAACCTGGAGTGAAGCATCGGAATCTATAACTAGTGTCACAGGAGTGGTTCAAAATATAGTCAGTAAGAAGAGTCAGTATCCTTGTACTTAAGTCGGCATTGTGCCTTTTGTATTTAATTCTCATGCAATTTCTGTGTTTCATCTTCAATAAGACGGTCCTACGGATACAGTACACCTGAAGTGTAGCATCAGAGTCTATAATTGGTGTCACAGAAATGGTTCAAAGCATAGTCAGTATGAAGAGTCAGTCATCTTGTACTTATGTCGGCATTGTGCCTTTTGTATTTAATGCCGATGCAATTTCTGTGTTTCATCGTCAATAAGAAGGGCAGAGGGATACAGTAAACCTGAAGTGAAGCACCGGAATCTATAACTAGTGTCACATGAATGGTTCAAAACATAGTCAGTAAGAAGAGTCAGTCTTCTTGTACTTAAGTCGCCATTGTGCATTTTGTATTTAATTCCGCTGCAATTTCTGTGTTTCATCGTCAATAAGAAGGTCCAAGGGTACAGTAAACCTGGAGTGAAGCATCAGATCTATAACTCGAGTCACATGAATGGTTCAAAACATAGACAGTAAGAAGAGTCAGACTTCTTGTACTTAATCCGGTATTGTGCATTTGTATTTAATTCCGATGCAATTTATGTGTTTCATCGTCAATAAGAAGGTCAGAGGGATACAGTAAACTTGAAGCGAAGCATCGGAATCTATAACTAGTGTCACAGGAATGGTTCAAAACATAGTCAGTAAGAAGAGTCAGTCTTCTTGTACTTAAGTCGGCATTGTGCCATTTGTATTTAATTCCGTTGCAATTTCTGTGTTTCAGCGTCAATAAGAAGGGCAGAGGGATACAATAAACCTGAAGTGAAGCATCGGAATCTATAACTAGTGTCACAGGAATGGTTCAAAACATAGACAGTAGGAAGAGTCAGTCTTCTTGTACTTAAGTCGGCATTGTGCCTTTTCTATTTAATTCCGATGCAATTACTGTGTTTCATCGTCAATATGAAGGTCCAAGGGATACAGTAAACCTGGAGTGAAGCATCGTAATCTGTAACTAGTGTCACAGGAAAGGTTCAAATCATAGACAGTAAGATGAGTCAGTCTTCTTGTACTTAAGTCGCCATTGTTCCACTTTTATTTAAATCCGATGCAATTTCTGTGTTTCATCGTCAATAAGAAGGTCCAAGGGAGACAGTAAACCTAGAGTGAAGCATCGGAATCTTTAACTAGTGTCAAAGGAATGGTTCAAAACATAGACAGTAAGACGAGTCAGTCTTCTTAAACTTAATTCGGCATTGTGCCATTTGTATTTAATTCCGACGCAATTTCTGTGTTTCATCGTCAATAAGAACGTCAGGGGGATACAGTAAACCTGAAGTGAAGCATCAGAGTTTATAACTAGTGTCACAGGAATGGTTCAAATCATAGACAGTTAGATGAGTCAGTCTTCTTGTACTTAAGTTGACATTGCTCCTTTTTTATTCAAATACGATGCAATTTCTGTGTTTCATCGTCAATAAGAAGGTCCAAGGGATACAGTAAACTTAGAGTGAAGCATCGGAATCTATAACTAGTGTCAAAGGAATGGTTCAAAACATAGACTGTAAGCCGAGTCAGTCTTCTTGTACTTAATTCGGCATTGTGCCATTTGTATTTAATTCCGACGCAATTTCTGTGTTTCATCGTCAATAAGAACGTCAGAGGGATAAAGTAAACCTGAAGTGAAGCATCGAAATCTATAACTAGTGTCACAGGAATGTTTCAAAGCATAGACAGAAGAAGAGTCAGTCTTCTTGTACTTAAGTCGGCATTGTGCCATATGTATTTAATTCCCTTGCAATTTCTGTGTTTCAGCGTCAATAAGAAGGGCAGTGGGATACAATAAACCTGAAGTGAAGCATCGGAATCCATAACTAGTGTCACAGGAATGGTTCAAAACATAGACAGTGGCAAGAGTCAGTGTTCTTGTACTTAAGTCGGCATTGTGCCTTTTGTATTAAATTCCGATGCAATTTCTGTGTTTCATCGTCAATAAGATGGTCCAAGGGATACAAAAAACCTGAAGTGAAGCATCGAAATCTATAACTAGTATCACAGAAATGGTTCTAATCATAGACAGTGAGCAGAGTCAGTCTTCTTGTACTTAAGTCGGCATTGTGCAATTTGTATTTAATTCAGATGCAATTTCTGTGTTTCATCGTCAATAAGAAGGGCAGAGGGATACAGTAAACCTGAAGTGAAGCATCGGAATCTATAACTTGTGTCACGGGAATGGTTCAAAATATAGACAGTAGGAAGAGTCAGTCTTCTTGTATTTAAGTCGGCAATTTGCATTTTCTATTTAATTCCGATGCAATTTCTGTGTTTCATCGTCAATAAGAAGGTCCAAGGGATACAGTGAACCTGAAGTGAAGCCTCGGAATCTATAACCAGTGTCACAGGAATGGTTCAAAGCATAGTCAGTAAGAAGAGCCAGTCTTCTTGCACTTAAGTCGGCAATGTGCTTTTTGTATTTAATTTCGATGCAATTTCTGTCTTTCATCGTCAATGAGAAGGTCCAAGGGATACAGTAAACCTGAAGTGAAGCATCGGAATCTGTAACTAGGGTCACAGGAGTGGTTCAAAGCATAGTCAGTAAGAAGAGGCAGTCTTCCTGTACTTAAGTCGGCATTGTGCCTTTTGTATTTAATTCCGATGCAATTTCTGTGTTTCATCGTCAATAAAAAGGTCCAAGGGATACAGCAAACCTGGAGTGAAGCATCAGATCTATAACTCGTGTCGCATGAATGGTTCAAAACATAGACAGTAAGAAGAGTCAGTCTTCTTGTACTTAATCCGGCATTGTGCCTTTTGTATTTAATTCCGATGCAATTTCTGTGTTTCATCGTCAATAAGAAGGTCAGAGGGATACAGTAAACTTGAAGTGAAGCATCGGAATCTATAACTAGTCTCACAGGAATGGTTCAAAACATAGTCAGTAAGAAGAATCAGTCTTCTTGTACATAAGTCGGCATTGTGCCTTTTGTATTTAGTTCCGATGCAATTTCTGTGTTTCATCGTCAATAAGAAGGTCCATGGGATACAGTAAACCTGAAGTGAAGCATCGAAATCTATAACTAGTGTCACAGGAATGGTTCAAAACATAGACAGAAGAAGAGTAAGTCTTCTTGTACTTAAGTCGGCATTGTGCCATTTGTATTTAATTCCGTTGCAATTTCTGTGTTTCAGCGTCAATAAGAAGGGCAGAGGGATACGGTAAACCTGAAGTGAGGCATCGGAATCTATAACTAGTGTCACAGGAATGGTTCAAAACATAGACAGTAGGAAGAGTCAGTCTTCTTGTACTTAATTCGGCATTGTGCCTTTTCTATTTAATTCCGATGCAATATCTGTGTTTCATCGTCAATCAGAAGGTCCAAGGGATACAGTAAACTTGTTGTGAAGCATCGGAATCTGTAACTAGTGTCACAGGAATGGTTCAAATCATAGACAGCATGATGTGTCAGTCTTCTTGTATTTAAGTCGACATTGTTCCTTTTTTATTTAAATCCGATGCAATTTCTGTGTTTCATCGTCAAGAACAAGGTCCAAGGGATACAGTAAACCTAGAGTGAAGCATCGGAATCTTTAACTAGTGTCAAAGGAATGGTTCAAAACATAGACAGCAAGACGAGTCAGTCTTCTTGTACTTAATTCGGCATTGTGCCATTTGTATTTAATTCCGTCGCAATTTCTGTGTTTCATTGTCATTAAGAACGTCAGAGGGATACAGTAAACCTGAAGTGAAGCATCAGAGTCTATAACTAGTGTCACAGGAATGGTTCAAATCATAGACAGTAAGATGAGTCAGTCTTCTTGTACTTAAGTCGACATTGTTCCTTTTTTATTTAAATCCGTTGCAATTTCTGTGTTTCATCGTCAATAAGAATTTCCAAGGGATACAGTAAACCTGAAGTGAAGCATCGGAATCTATAACTAGTGTCACAGGAATGGTTCAAATCATAGACAGTGGCAAGAGTCAGTGTTCTTGTACTTAAGTCAGCATTGTGCATTTTCTATTTAATTCCGAAGCAATTTCTGTGTTTCATCGTCAATAAGAAGGTCAAAGGGATTCAGTGTACCTGAAGTGAAGCCTCGGAATCTATAGCTAGTGTCACAGGAATGGTTCAAAGCATAGTCAGTAAGAAGAGCCAGTCTTCTTGTACTTAAGTCGGCATTATGCCTTTTGTATTTAATTCCGATGCAATTTCTGTTATTCATCGTCAATAAGAAGGTCCAAGGGATACTGTAAACTTGGAGTGAAGCATTGGAATCTGTAACTAGTGTCACAGGAGTGGTTCAAAACATTGACAGTAAGAAGAGTAAGTCTTCTTGTACTTAAGTCGGAATTGTGCCTTTTGTATCCAATTCCGATATAATTTCTGCGTTTTATCGTCAATAAGAAGGTCAGACTGATACAGTAAACCTGAAGTGAAGCAACGGAATCTATAATTAGTGTCACAGGAATGGTTCAAGTAATAGTAAGAAGAGTCAGTCTTCTTGTACTTAAGTCGGCATTGTGCAATTTGTATTTAATTCCGATGCAATTTCTGTGTTTCATCGTCAATAAGAAGGTCCAAGGGGTACAGTAAACCTGAAGTGAAGCATCAGAATCTATAACTAGTGTCACAGGAATGGTTCAATACATAGTCAGTAAGAAGAGTCAGTCTTCTTGTACTTAAGTCGGCATTGTGCCTTTTGTATTTAATTCCGATGCAATTTTTGTGTTTCATCGTCAATAAGAAGGTCCGAGGGATACATTAAACCTGAAGTGAAGCACCGGAATCTATAAGTAGTGTTACAGGACTGCTTCAAAACATAGTCAGTAAGAAGAGTCAGTATTCTTGTACTTAAGTCGGCATTGTGCCTTTTGTATTTAATTCCGATGCAATTTTTGTGTTTCGTCGTCAATAAGAAAGTCCGAGGGATACAGTAAACCTGAAGTGAAGCACCGGAATCTATAACTAGTGTCACAGGAATGGTTCAAAACATAGTCAGTAAGAAGAGTCAGTCTTCTTGTACTTAAAACGGCATTTTGCCTTTTGTATTTAATTCCGATGCAATTTCTGTGTTTCATCGTCAATAAGAGGGTCCAAGGGGTACAGTAAACCTGGAGTGAAGCATCGGAATCTATAACTAGTGACACAGGAATGGTTCCAAACATCGACAGTAAGAAGAGTCAGTATTCTTGTACTTAAGTCGGCATTGTGCCTTTTGTATTTAATTCCGATGCAATTTTTGTGTTTCATCGTCAATAAGAAGGTCCGAGGGATACATTAAACCTGAAGTGAAGCACCGGAATCTATAAGTAGTGTTACAGGACTGCTTCAAAACATAGTCAGTAAGAAGAGTCAGTATTCTTGTACTTAAGTCGGCATTGTGCCTTTTGTATTTAATTCCGATGCAATTTTTGTGTTTCGTCGTCAATAAGAAAGTCCGAGGGATACATTAAACCTGAAGTGAAGCACCGGAATCTATTAGTAGTGTTACAGGAATGGTTCAAAACATAGTCAGTAAGAAGAGTCAGTCTCCTTGTACTTAAGTCGGCATTGTGCCTTTTGTATTTAATTCCGATGCAATTTCTGTGTTTCATTGTCAATAAGGAGGTCCAAAGTATACAGTAAACCAGGAGTGAAGCATCGGAATCTATAACTAGTGTCACAGGAATGGTTCAAAACTTAGTCAGTAAGAAGAGTCAGTCTTCTTGTACTTAAGTCGGCATTGTGCCTTTGGTATTTAATTCCGATGCAATTTCTGTGTTTCATCGACAACAAGAAGGTCCAAGGGATACAGTAAACCTGGAGTGACGCATCAGAATCTATAACTAGTGTCACAGGAATGAATCAAAACATAGCCAGTAAGAAGAGTCAGTTTTCTTGTACTTCAGTTGGCATTGTGCATTTTGTATTTTATTCCGATGCAATTTCTGTGTTTCATCGTCAACAAGAAGGTCCAAGGGATACAGTAAACCTGAAGTGAAGCATCGGAATCTATAACTAGTGTCACAGGAATGGTAAAAACGTAGAAAGTAGGAAGAGTCAGTGTTCTTGTACTTAAGTCGGCATTGTGCCTTCTCTATTTAATTCCGATGCAATTTCTGTGTTTCATCGTAAATAAGAAGGTCCAAGGGATACAGTAAACCTGGAGTGAAGCATCGGAATCTATAACTAGTGTCACAGGAATGGTTCAAATCATAGACAGTAAGAAGAGTCAGTCTTCTTGTACTCATTTCTGCACTGTGCCTTTTGGATTTAATTCCGATGCAATTTCTGTGTTTCATCGTTAATAAGAAGGTCAGAGGGATACAGTAAACCTGAAGTGAAGCATCGGAATCTATAACTAGTGTTACAGGAATGGTTCAAAACATAGTCAGTAAGAAGAGTCAGTCTTCTTGTACTTAAGTCGGCATTGTGCCTTTTGTATATAATTCCGATGCAATTTCTGTGTTTCATCGTAAATAAAAAGGTCCAAGGGATACAGTAAACCTGGAGTGAAGCATCGGAATCTATAACTAGTGTCACAGGAATGGTTCAAATCATAGACAGTAAGAAGAGACAGTCTTCTTGTACTTATTTCGGCACTGTGCCTTTTGTATTTACTTCCGACGCAATTTCTGTGTATCATCGTCAATAAGACGGTCCAAGAGATACAGTAAACCTGAAGAGAAGCATCGAAATCTATAACTAGTGTCACAGGAATGGTTGAAAACATAGACAGAAGAAGAGTCAGTATTCTTGTACTTAAGTCGGCATTGGGCCTTTTGTGTATAATTCCGATGCAATTTCTGTGTTTCATCGTAAATAAGAAGGTCCAAGAGATACAGTAAACATGGAGTAAAGCATCGGAATATGTAACTAGTGTCACAGAATGGTTCAAAGCATAGACAGTAAGAAGAGTCAGTTTTCTTGTACTTAAGTGGGCATTGTGTCTTTCGTATTTAATTCCGATGAAATTTCTGTGTTTCATCGTCAATAAGAAGGTCAGAGGGATACAGTAAATCTGAAGTGAAGCATCGGAATCTATAACTAGTGTCACAGGAATGGCTCAAATCATAATCAGTAAGAGAAGTCAGTCTTCTTGTACTTAAGTCGGCATTGTGCCTTTTTTATTTAATTCCGATGCAATTTCTATGTTTCATCGTCAATAAGAAGGTCCAAGGGATACAGTAAACCTGAAGTGAAGCTTCAGAATCTACTACTAGTGTCACAGGAATGGTTCAAAACATAGTCAGTAAGAAGAGTCAGTCTTCTTGTACTTAAGTCGGCATTGTGCCTATTGTATTTACTTCCGATGCAATTTCTGTGTTTCATCGTCAATACGAAGGTCAGAGGGATACAGTAAACCTGAAGTGAAACACCGGAATCTAAAACTAGTGTCACATGAATGGTTCAAAGCATAGTCAGTAAGTAGAGTCAGTCTTCTTGTACTTATGTCGCTATTGTGCCTTTTGTATTTAATTCCGATGTAATTTCTGTGTTTCATCGTCAACAAGAAGGTCCAAGGGAAACAGTAAACCTGAAGTGAAGTATCGGAATCTATAACTAGTGTCACAGGAGTGGTTCAAAACATAGACAGTAGGAAGAGTCAGTCTTTTTGTACTTATGTCTGCATTGTGCCTTTTCTATTTAATTCCGATGCAATTTCTGTGTTTCATCGTCAATAGGAAGGCCCAAGGGATACAGTAAACCGGGAGTGAAGCATCGGAATCTGTAACTAGTGACACAGGAATGGTTCAATCATAGACAGTAGAAAGAGTCACTCTTCTTGTACATAAGTCGGCATTGTGCCTTTTGTATTTAAATCCGATGCAATTTCTGTGTTTCATCGTCAATAAGAAGGTCAGAGGGATACAGTAGAAGTGAAGTGAAGCATCGGAATCTATAACTAGTACCACAGGAATGGTTCAAAGCATAGACAGCAGGAAGAGTGAATAACTAGTACCACAGGAATGGTTCAAAGCATAGACAGTAGGAAGAGTGAGTCTTATTGTACTTAAGTCGGCATTGTGCCTTTTGTATTTTATTCCGATGCAATTTCTGTGTTTCATCGTCAATAAGAAGGTCTGAGGGATACAGTAAACCTGAAGTGAAGCATCGGAATCTATAACTATTGTCACAGGAATGGTTCAAACATAGACAGTGAGAAGAGTCAGTCTTCTTGTACTTAAGTCGGCATTGTGCCTTTTGTATTTAATTCCGATGCAATTTCTGTGTTTCAACGTCAATAAGAAGGTCAGAGGGATACAGTAAACCCGAAGTGAAGCATCGGAATCTAAAACTAGTGTTACAGGAATGGTTCAAATCAGAGACAGTAGGAAGAGTCAGTCTTCTTGTACTTAAGTCGGCATTGTGCCTTTTGTATTTAATTCCGATGCAATTTCTGTGTTTCATCGTAAATAAGATGGTCCAAGGGATACAGTAAACCTGGAGTGACTCTTCGGAATCTATAACTAGTGTCACAGGAATGGTTCAAATCATAGACTGTAAGAAGAGTCAGTCTTCTTGTACTTAAGTCGGCATTGTCCCTTTTGTATTTAATTCCGTTTCAATTTCTGTGTTTCATCGTCAATAAGAAGGTCAGAGGGATACAGTAAGATTGAAGTGAAGCATCGGAATCTATAACTAGTGTAACAGGAATGGTTCAAAGCATAGTCAGTTAGAAGAGTCAGTGTTCTTGTACTTAAGTCGGCATTGTGCCTTTTGTATTTAATTCCGACTCAATTTCTGTGTTTCATCGTCAATAAGAAGGTCCAAGGGATAAAGTAAACCTGAAGTGAGGCATCGGAATCTATAACTAGTGTCACAGGAATGGTTCAAAACATAGTCAGTAAGAAGAGTCAGTCTTCTTGTACTTAAGTCGGCATTGTGCCTTTTGTATATAATTCCGATGCAATTTCTGTGTTTCATCGTAAATAAAAAGGTCCAAGGGATACAGTAAACCTGGAGTGAAGCATCGGAATCTATAACTAGTGTCACAGGAATGGTTCAAATCATAGACAGTAATAAGAGACAGTCTTCTTGTACTTAATTCGGCACTGTGCCTTTTGTATTTACTTCCGATGCAATTTCTGTGTATCATCGTCAATAAGAAGGTCCAAGAGATACAGTAAACCTGAAGAGAAGCATCGAAATCTATAACTAGTGTCACAGGAATAGTTGAAAGCATAGACAGAAGAAGAGTCAGTATTCTTGTACTTAAGTCGGCATTGTGCCTTTTGTATATAATTCCGATGCAATTTCTGTGTTTCATCGTAAATAAGAAGGTCCAAGAGATACAGTAAACATGGAGTAAAGCATCGGAATATGTAATTAGTGTCACAGAATGGTTCAAAGCATAGACAGTAAGAAGAGTCAGTTTTCTTGTACTTAAGTGGGCATTGTGTCCTTCGTTTTTAATTCCGATGAAATTTCTGTGTTTCATCGTCAATAAGAAGGTCAGAGGGATACAGTAAATCTGAAGTGAAGCATCGGAATCTATAACTAGTGTCACAGGAATGGTTCAAATCATAATCAGTAAGAGAAGTCAGTCTTCTTGTGCTTATGTCGGCATTGTGCCTTTTTTATTTAATTCCGATGCAATTTCTATGTTTCATCGTCAATAAGAAGGTCCAAGGGATACAGTAAACCTGAAGTGAAGCTTCAGAATCTATTACTAGTGTCACAGGAATGGTTCAAAACATAGTCAGTAAGAAGAGTCAGTCTTCTTGTACTTAAGTCGGCATTGTGCCTATTGTATTTACTTCCGATGCAATTTATGTGTTTCATCGTCAATACGAAGGTCAGAGGGATACAGTAAACCTGAAGTGAAACACCGTAATCTATAACTAGTGTCACATGAATGGTTCAAAGCATAGTCAGTAAGTAGAGTCAGTCTTCTTGTACTTATGTCGCTATTGTGCCTTTTGTATTTAATTCCGATGTAATATCTGTGTTTCATCGTCAACAAGAAGGTCCAAGGGATACAGTAAACCTGAAGTGAAGTATCGGAATCTATAACTAGTGTCACAGGAGTGGTTCAAAACATAGACAGTAGGAAGAGTCAGTCTTTTTGTACTTATGTCTGCATTGTGCCTTTTCTATTTAATTCCGATGCAATTTCTGTGTTTCATCGTCAATAGGAAGGCCCAAGGTATACGGTAAACCTGCAGTGAAGCATCGGAATCTACATCTACATCTACATCTACATTGATACTCCGCAAGCCACCCAACGGTGTGTGGCGGAGGGCACTTTACGTGCCACTGTCATTACCTCCCTTTCCTGTTCCAGTCGCGTATGGTTCGCGGGAAGATCGACTGTCTGAAAGCCTCCGTGCGCGCTCTAATCTCTCTAATTTTACATTCGTGATCTCCTCGGGAAGTATAAGTAGGGGGAAGCAATATATTCGATACCTCATCCAGAAACGCACCCTCTCGAAACCTGGCGAGCAAGCTACACCGCGATGCAGAGCGCCTCTCTTGCAGAGTCTGCCACTTGAGTTTATTAAACATCTCCGTAACGCTATCACGGTTACCAAATAACCCAGTGACGAAACGCGCCGCTCTTCTTTGGATCTTCTCTATCTCCTCCGTCAACCCGACCTGGTACGGATCCCACACTGATGAGCAATACTCAAGTATAGGTCGAACGAGTGTTTTGTAAGCCACCTCCTTTGTTGATGGACTACATTTTCTAAGCACTCTCCCAATGAATCTCAACCTGGTACCCGCCTTACCAACAATTAGTTTTATATGATCATTCCACTTCAAATCGTTCCGCACGCATACTCCCAGATATTTTACAGAAGTAACTGCTACCAGTGTTTGTTCCGCTATCATATAATCATACAATAAAGGATTCTTCTTTCTATGTATTCGCAATACATTACATTTGTCTATGTTAAGGGTCAGTTGCCACTCCCTGCACCAAGTGCCTATCCGCTGTAGATCTTCCTGTATTTCGCTACAATTTTCTAATGCAGCAACTTCTCTGTATACTACAGCATCATCCGCGAAAAGCCGCATGGAACTTCCGACACTATCTACTAAGTCATTTATATATATTGTGAAAAGCAATGGTCCCATAACACTTCCCTGTGGCACGCCAGAGGTTACTTTAACGTCTGTAGACGTCTCTCCATTGATAACAACATGCTGTGTTCTGTTTGCTAAAAACTCTTCAATCCAGCCACACAGCTGGTCTGATATTCCGTAGGCTCTTACTTTGTTTAACTAGTGTCACAGGAATGGTTCAAATCATACACAGTAAGATGAGTCAGTCTTCTTGTACATAAGTCGGCATTGTGCCTTTTGTATTTAAATCCGATGCAATTTCTGTGTTTCATCGTCAATAACAAGGTCAGAGGGATACAGTAGACCTGAAGTGAAGCATCGGAATCTATAACTAGTACCACAGGAATGGTTCAAAGCATAGACAGTAGGAAGAATGAGTCTTATTGTACTTAAGTCGGCATTGTGGCTTTTGTATTTAATTCCGATGCAATTTCTGTGTTTCATCGTCAATAAGAAGGTCTGAGGGATACAGTAAACCTGGAGTGACTCTTCGGAATCTATAACTAGTGTCACAGGAATGGTTCAAATCATAGACAGTAAGAAGAGTCAGTCTTCTTGTACTTAAGTCGGCATTGTCCCTTTTGTATTTAATTCCGTTGCAATTTCTGTGTTTCATCGTCAATAAGAAGGTCAGAGGGATACAGTAAGATTGAAGTGAAGCATCGGAATCTATAACAAGTGTCACAGGAATGGTAAAAACATAGAAAGTAGGAAGAATCAGTCTTCTTGTAGTTAAGTCGGCATTGTGCCTTCTCTATTTAATTGAGATGCAATTGCTGTGTTTCATCGCCAATAAGAATGTCCATGGGATACACTAAACCTGAAGTGAAGCATCGGAATCTATAACTAGTGTAACAGGAATGGTTCAAAGCATAGTCAGTTAGAAGAGTCAGTGTTCTTGTACTTAAGTCGGCATTGTGCCTTTTGTATTTAATTCCGACTCAATTTCTGTGTTTCATCGTCAATAAGAAGGTCCAAGGGATACGGTAAACCTGCAGTGAAGCATCGGAATCTGTAACTAGTGTCACAGGAATGGTTCAAATCATACACAGTAATATGAGTCAGTCTTCTTGTACTTAAGTCGGCATTGTGCATTTTGTTTTTAAGTCCGATGCAAATTCTGTGTTTCATCGTAAATAAGAAGGTCTGAGGGATACAGTAAACCTAGAGTGAAGCATCGGAATCTATTACTAGTGTCACAGGAATGGTTCAAAACATAGACAGTAAGAAGAGTCAGTCTTCTTCTACTTAATTCCGCATTGTGCATTCTGTATTTAATTCCGACGCAATTACTGTGTTTCATCGTCAATAAGAACGTCAGAGGGAAACAGTAAATCTGAAGTGAAGCGTCGGAATCAATAACTAGTGTCACAGGAATGGTTCAAAGCATAGACAGAAGGAAGAGTCAGTCTTATTGTACTTAAGTCGGCATTGTGCCTTTTGTATTTTATTCCGATGCAATTTCTGTGTTTCATCGTCAATAAGAAGGTCCAAGGGATACAGTAAACCTGGAGTGAAGCATCGGAATCTATAACTAGTGTCACATGAATGGTTCAAAACATAGACAGTAAGAAGAGTTAGTCTTATTGTACTTAATTCGGCATTGTGCCTTTTGTATTTAATTCCGTTGCAATTTCTGTGTTTCATCGTCAATAAGAAGGTCAGAGGGATACAGTAAACCTGCAGTGAAGCATCGGAATCTATAACTAGTGTCACAGGAATGTTTCGAAACGTAGTCAGGTTGAAGAGTCAGTCTTCTTGTACTTAAGTCGGCATTGTGCCTTTTGTATTGATCTCCGATCCAATTTCTGTGTTTCATCGTCAACAAGAAGGTCCAAGGCATACAGTAAACCTGAAGTGTAGTATCGGAATCTATAACTAGCGTTACAGGAGTGGTTCAAATCATAGACAGTAGGAAGAGTCAGTCTTCTTGTAATTAAGTCGGCATTGTGCCTTTTGTATTTAATTCCGATGCAATTTCTGTGTTTCATCGTCAATAAGAAGGTAACAGGTATACAGTAGACCTGAAGTGAAGCATCGGAATTTATAACTAGTGTCACAGGTATGGTTCAAAGCATAGACAGTTGGAAGAGTCAGTCTTATTGTACTTAAGTCGGCATTGTGCTTTTTGTTTTTATCCCGATGCAATTTCTGTGTTTCATCGTCAATAAGAAGGTCTGAGGAATACAGTAAACCTGAAGTGAAGCATCGGAATCTATAACTAGTGTCACAGGAATGGTTCAAAACATAGACAGTGAGAAGAGTCAGTCTTCTTGTACTTAAGTCGGCATTGTGCCTTTTGTATTTAATTCCGATGCAATTTCAGTGTTTCATCGTCAATAAGAAGGTCAGAGGGATACAGTAAACCTGAAGTGAAGCATCGGAATCTAAAACTAGTGTCACAGGAATGGTTCAAATCATAGACAGTAGGAAGAGTCAGTCTTCTTGTACTTAAGGCGGCATTGTGCCTTTTGTATTTAATTCCGTAGCAATTTCTGTGTTTCATCGTCAATAAGTAGGTCCAAGGGATCCAGTAAACCTGAAGTGAAGCACCGGAATATATAACTAGTGTCACAGGAATGGTTCAAAACATAGTCAGTAAGACCAGTCAGTCTTCTTGTACTTAAGTCGCCATTGTGCCTATTGTATTAAATTCCGATGCAATTTCTGTGTTTCATCGTAAGTAAGAAGGTCCAGGGGATACAGTAAACCTGGCGTGAATCATCGGAATCTATAACTAGTGTCACAGGAAAGGTTCAAAACATAGACAGTAAGATGAGTCAGTCTTCTTGTACTTAAGTCGGCATTGTGCCTTTTTTATTTAATTCCGATGCAATTTCTGTGTTTCATCGTCGATAAGAAGGTCCAAGGGATACAGTAAACCTAGAGTGAAGCATCGGAATCTATAACTAGTGACACAGGAATGGTTAAAATCATAGACAGTAGGAAGAGTCAGTCTTCTTGTACTTAAGTCGGCATTGTGCCTTTTGTATTTAATTCCGATGCAATTTCTGTGTTTCATCGTCAATAAGAAGGTCAGACGGATACAGTAGACCTGAAGTGAAGCATCGGAATCTATAACTAGTGTCAAAGGAATGGTTCAAAGCATAGACAGTAGGAAGAGTCAGTCTTATTGTACTTTAGTCGGCATTGTGCGTTCTGTATTTTATTCCGTTGAAATTTCTGTGTTTCATCGTCAATAAGAAGGTCTGAGGGATACAGTAAACCCGAAGTGAAGCATCGGAATCTACAACTAGTGTCAAAGGAATGGTTCAAACATAGACAGTGAGAAGAGTCAGTCTTCTTGTACTTAAGTCGGCATTGTGCCTTTTGTATTTAATTCCGATGCAATATCTGTGTTTCATCGTCAATAAGTAGGTCCAAGGGATCCAGGAAACCTGAAGTGAAGCACCGAAATATATAACTAGTGTCACAGGAATGGTTCAAAACCTAGTCAGTAAGAAGAGTCAGTCGTCTTGTACTTAAGACGCCATTGTGCCTTTTGTATTAAATTCCGATGCAATTTCTGTGTTTCATCGTAAATAAGAAGGTCCTAGGGATACAGTAAGCCTAGAGTGAATCATGGGATTCTATAACTAGTGTCACAGGGATGGTTCAAATCGTAGACAGTAAGAAGAGTCAGTCTTCTTGTACTTAAGTCGGCATTGTCCCTTTTGTATTTAATTCCGTTGCAATTTCTGTGTTTCATCGTCAATAAGAAGGTTAGAGGTATACGGTAAACCTGAAGTGAAGCATCGGAATCTATAACTAGTGTCACAGGAATGGTAAACACATAGAAAAAAGGAAGAGTCAGTCTTCTTGTACTTAAGTCGGCATTGTGCCGTCTCTACTTAATTCCGATGCAACTGCTGTGTTTCATCGTCAATAAGAAGGTCCAAGGGATACAGTAAACCTGCTGTGAAGCATCGGAATCTGTAACTAGTGTCACAGGAATGGTTCAAAACATAGTCAGTAAGAAGAGTCAGTCTTTTTGTACTTAAGTCGGCATTGTGCCTTTTGTATTTAATTCCCATATAATTTCTGTGTTTCATCGTCAATAAGAAGGTCCAAGGGATACAGTAAACCTGGAGTGAACCATTGAATCTATAACTAGTGTCACAGGAATGAATCCAAACATAGTCGGTAAGAAGAGTCAGTGTTCTTGTACTAAGGTCGTCATTGTGCCTTTTGTATTTAATTCCGATGCAAATTCAGTGTTTCATCGTCAATAAGTAGGTCCAAGGGATCAAGTAAACCCGAAGTGAAGCACCGGAATATTTAACTAGTGTCACAGGAATGGTTCAAAACGTAGTCAGTAAGGCGAGTCAGTCTTCTTGTACTTAAGTCGCCATTGTGCCATTTGTATTAAAGTCGGATGCAATTTCTGTGCTTCATTGTAAATAAGAAGGTCCAAGGGATACAGTAAACCTGGAGTGAAGCATCGGAATCTATAACTAGTGTCACAGGAATGGTTCAAATCATAGACAATAAGAGGAGTCAGTCTTCTTGTACGTAATTCGGCACTATGCCTTTTGGATTTAATTCCGATGCGATTTCTGTGTTTCATCGTTAATAAGAAGGTCAGAGGGATACAGTAAACCTGAAGTGAAGCATCGGAATCTGTAACTAGTGTCACAGGAATGGTTCATAACATAGTCAGTAAGAAGAGTCAGTCTTCTTGTACTTAAGTCGGCATTGTGCCTTTTGTATTTAATTCCGATGCAATTTCTGTGGTTCATCGTCAATAAGAAGGTCCAAGGGATACAGTAAACCTGAAGTGAAGCATCGAAATCTATAACTAGTGTCACAGGAATGGTTCAAAACATAGACAGAAGAAGGGTCAGTCTTCTTGTACTTAAGTCGGCATTGTCCCATTTGAATTTAATTCCTTTGCAATTTCTGTGTTTCATCGTCAATAAGATGGTCAGAGGGATACAGTAAACCTGAAGTGAAGCATCGGAATCCATAACTAGTGTCACAGGAATGGTAAAAACATAGAAAGTAGGAAGAGTCAGTCTTCTTGTACTTAAGTCGGCATTGTGCCTCCTCTAATTAATTCCGATGCAATTGTTGTGTTTCATCGTCAATAAGAATGTCCAAGGGATACAGTAAACCTGAAGTGAAGCATCCGAATCTATAACTAGTGTCACAGGAATGGTTCAAAGCATAGTCAGTAAGAAGAGTCAGTGTTCTTGTACTTAAGTCGGCATTGTGCCTTTTGTACTTAGTTCCGATGCAATTTCTGTGTTTCATTGTCAATAAGAAGGTCACAGGGATACAGTAAACCTGCAATGAAGCATCGGAATCTGCAACTAGTGTCACAGGAATGGTTCATAACATAGTCAGTAAGAAGAGTCAGTCTTCTTGTACTTAAGTCGGCATTGTGCCTTTCTTATTTAATTCCGATGCAATTTATGTGTTTCATCGTCAATAAGAAGGTCCAAGGGATACAGTAAACCTAGAGTGTAGCATCGGAATCTATTACTAGTGTCACAGGAATGGTTCAAAACATAGACAGTAAGAAGAGTCAGTCTTCTTGTACTTAAGTCGGCATTGTGCCTTTCTTATTTAATTCCGATGCAATTTATGTGTTTCATCGTCAATAAGAAGGTCCAAGGGATACAGTAAACCTAGAGTGTAGCATCGGAATCTATTACTAGTGTCACAGGAATGGTTCAAAACATAGACAGTAAGAGGAGTCAGACTTCTTGTACTTAATTCGGCATTGTGCCTTTTGTATTTAATTCCGATGCAATTTCTGCTTTTCATCGTCAATACGAACGTCAGAGGGATACAGTACATCTGAAGTGAAGCATCGGAATCCATAACTAGTGTCACAGGAATGGTTCAAAACATAGTCTGTAAGAAGAGTCAGTCTTCTTGTACATAAGTCGGCATTGTGCCTTTTCTATTTAATTCCGATGTAATTTCTGTGTTTCATCGTCAATAAGAGGGTCCAAGGGATACGGTAAACCGGGAGTGAAGCATCGGAATCTATAACTAGTGTCACAGGAATGCTTCAAAGCATAGTCAGTAAGAAGAGTCAGTGTTCTTGTACTTTAGTCGGCATTGTGACCTTTGTATTTAATTCCGATGCAATTTCTGTGTTTCATCGTCAATAAGAAGGTCACAAGGATACAGTAAACCTGCAGTGAAGCATCGGAATCTGTAACTAGTGTCACAGGAATGGTTCATAACATAGTCAGTAAGAAGAGTCAGTCTTCTTGTACTTAAGTCGGCATTGTGCCCTTTGTATTTAATTCCGATGCTATTTCTGTGGTTGATCGTCAATAAGAAGGTCCAAGGGATACAGTAAACCTGAAGTGAAGCATCGAAATCTATAACTAGTGTCACAGGAATGGTTCAAAACATAGACAGAAGAAGAGTCAGTCTTCTTGTACTTAAGTCGGCATTGTGCCTTTTGTATTTAATTCCGATGCAAGTTCTGTATTTCATCGTCAATAAGAAGGTCCAAGGGATACAGTAATCCAGGAGTGAAGCATCGGAATCTATTACTAGTGTCACAGGAATGGTTCAAATCATAGACAGTAAGAAGAGTCAGTCTTCTTGTACTTAATTCGGCATTGTGCATTTTGTATTTAATTCCGACGCAATTTATGTGTTCCATCGTCAATAAGAACGTCAGAGAGATTCAGTAAATCTGAAGTGAAGCATCGGAATCAATAACTAGTGTCACAGGAATGGTTCAAAGCATAGACAGTAGGAAGAGTCAGTCTTATTGTACTTAAGTCGGCATTGTGCCTTTTGTATTTTATTCCGATGCAATTTCTGTGTTTCATCGTAAATAAGAAGGTCTGAAGGATACAGTAAACCTGAAGTGAAGCATGGGAATCTATAACTAGTGGCACAGGAATGGATCAAACATAGACAGTGAGAAGAGTCAGTCTTCATGCACTTAAGTCGGCATCTTGCCTTTTGTATTTAATTCCGATGCAATTTCTGTGTTTCAACGTCAATAAGAATGTCAGAGGGATACAGTAAACCTGAAGTGAAGCATCGGAATCTAAAACTAGTGTCACAGGAATGGTTCAAATCATAGACAGTAGGAAGAGTCAGTCTTTTTGTTCTTAATTCGGCATTGTACATTTTGTATTTAATTCCGACGCAATTTCTGTGTTTCATCGTCAATAAGAACGTCAGAGGGATACAGTAAATCTGAAGTGAAGCATCGGTATCTATAACTAGTGTCACAGGAATGGTTCAAAAAATTGTCAGTAAGAAGAGTCAGTCTTCTTGTACTAAAGTCGGCATTGTGCCTTTTGTATTTAATTCCGATGCAATTTCTGTGTTTCATCGTCAATAAGAAGGTCCAAGGGATACAGTAAACCGGGAGTGAAGCATCGGAATCTATAACTAGTGACACAGAAATGGTTCAAAACATAGTCATTAAGAAGAGTCAGTCTTCTTGTACTTAAGTCGGCATTGTGCCTTTTGTATTTAATTCCCATATAATTTCTGTGTTTCATCATCAATAAGAAGGTCCAAGGGATACAGTAAACCTGGAGTGAACCATTGAATCTATAACTAGTGTCACAGGAATGAATCAAAACATAGTCGGTAAGAAGAGTCAGTCTTCTTGTACTAAGGTCGTCATTGTGCCTTTTGTATTTAATTCCGATGCAATTTCAGTGTTTCATCGTCAATAAGTAGGTCCAAGGGATCAAGTAAACCTGAAGTGAAGCACCGGAATATATAACTAGTGTCACAGGAATGGTTCAAAACATAGTCAGTAAGACGAGTCAGTCTTCTTGTACTTAAGTCGCCATTGTGCCATTTGTATTAAAGTCGGATGCAATTTCTGTGCTTCATTGTAAATAAGAAGGTCCAAGGGATACAGTAAACCTGGAGTGAAGCATCGGAATCTATAACTAGTGTCACAGGAATGGTTCAAATCATAGACAATAAGAAGAGTCAGTCTTCTTGTACTTAATTCGGCACTATGCCTTTTGGATTTAATTCCGATGCGATTTCTGTGTTTCATCGTTAATAAGAAGGTCAGAGGGATACAGTAAACCTGAAGTGAAGCATCGGAATCTGTAACTAGTGTCACAGGAATGGTTCATAACATAGTCAGTAAGAAGAGTCAGTCTTCTTGTACTTAAGTCGGAATTGTGCCTTTTGTATTTAATTCCGATGCAATTTCTGTGGTTCATCGTCAATAAGAAGCTCAAAGGGAAGCAGTAAACCTGAAGTGAAGCATCGAAATCTATAACTAGTGTCACAGGAATGGTTCAAATCATAGACAGAAGAAGAGTCAGTCTTCTTGTACTTAAGTCGGCATTGTCCGTTTTGAATTAAATTCCGTTGCAATTTCTGTGTTTCATCGTCAATAAGATGGTCAGAGGGATACAGTAAACCTGAAGTGAAGCATCGGAATCCATAACTAGTGTCACAGGAATGGTAAAAACGTAGAAAGTAGGAAGAGTCAGTCTTTTTGTACTTAAGTCGGCATTGTGCTTCCTCTAATTAATTCCGATGCAATTGTTGTGTTTCATCGTCAATAAGAATGTCCAAGGGATACAGTAAACCTGAAGTGAAGCATCGGAATCTATAACTAGTGTCACAGGAATGGTTCAAAGCATAGTCAGTATGAAGAGTCAGTGTTCTTGCACTTAAGTCGGCATTGTGCCTTTTGTATTTAATTCCTATGCAATTTCTGTGTTTCATTGTCAATAAGAAGGTCACAGGGATACAGTAAACCTGCAGTGAAGCATCGGAATCTGCAACTAGTGTCACAGGAATGGTTCAAAGCATAGACAGTAAGATGAGTCAGTCTTCTTGTACGTAAGTCGGCATTGTGCCTTTCTTATTAAATTCCGATGCAAGTTCTGTGTTTCATCGTCAATACGAAGGTCCAAGGGATACAGTAAACCTAGAGTGAAGCATCGGAATCTATTACTAGTGTCACAGGAATGGTTCAAAACGTAGACAGTAAGAAGAGTCAGTCTTCTTGTACTTAAGTCGGCATTGTGCCTTTTGTATTTAATTCCGGTGCAATTTCTGTGTTTCATCGTCAATAAGAAGGTCCAAGGGGTACAGTAAACCTGGTGTGAAGCATCGGAATCTGTAACTAGTTTCACAGGAATGAATTAAAACATAGTCAGTAAGAAGAGTCAGTCTTCTTGTACCCAAGTCGGCCATGTGCCTTTTGTATTTAATTCCGATGCAATTTCTGTGTTTCATCGTCATTAAGAGGGTCCAAGGGATACAGTGAACCAAGAGTGAAGCATCGGAATCTATTACTAGTGTCACAGGAATGGTTCAAAACATAGACAGTAAGAGGAGTCAGACTTCTTGTACTTAATTCGGCATTGTGCATTTTGTATTTAATTCCGTCACAATTTCTGTTTTTCATCGTCAATACGAACGTCAGAGGGATACAGTACATCTGAAGTGAAGCATCGGAATCCATAACTAGTGTCACAGGAATGGTTCAAAACATAGTCTGTAAGAAGAGTCAGTCTTCTCGTACATAAGTCGGCATTGTGCCTTTTCTATTTAATTCCGATGCAATTTCTGTGTTTCATCGTCAATAAGAGGGTCCAAGGGATACAGTAAACCGGGAGTGAACCATCGGAATCTATAACTAGTGTCACAGGAATGGTTCAAAGCATAGTCAGTAAGAGGAGTCAGTGTTCTTGTACTTTAGTCGGCATTGTGACCTTTGTATTTAATTCCGATGCAATTTCTGTGTTTCATCGTCAATAAGGTCACAAGGATACAGTAAACCTGCAGTGAAGCATCGGAATCTGTAACTAGTGTCACAGGAATGGTTCATAACATAGTCAGTAATAAGAGTCAGTCTTATTGTACTTAAGTCGGCATTGTGCCTTTTGTATTTTATTCCGATGCAATTTCTGTGTTTCATCGTAAATAAGAAGGTCTGAGGGATACAGTAAACCTGAAGTGAAGCATCGGAATCTATAACTAGTGGCACAGGAATGGATCAAACATAGACAGTGAGAAGAGTCAGTCTTCCTGCACTTAAGTCGGCATCTCGCCTTTTGTATTTAATTCCGATGCAATTTCTGTATTTCAACGTCAATGAGAATGTCAGAGGGATTCAGTAAATCTGAAGTGAAGCATCGGAATCTATAACTAGTGTCACAGGAATGGTTCAAAACATTGACAGTAGGAAGAGTCAGTCTTATTGTACTTAAGTCGGCATTGTGCCTTTTGTATTTTATTCCGATGCAATTTCTGTGTTTCATCGTAAATAAGAAGGTCTGAGGGATACAGTAAACCTGAAGTGAAGCATCGGAATCTATAACTAGTGGCACAGGAATGGATCAAACATAGACAGTGAGAAGAGTCAGTCTTCTTGCACTTAAGTCGGCATCTTGCCTTTTGTATTTAATTCCGATGCAATTTCTGTGTTTCAACGTCAGTAAGAATGTCAGAGGGATACAGTAAACCTGAAGTGAAGCATCGGAATCTAAAACTAGTGTCACAGGAATGGTTCAAATCATAGACAGTAGGAAGAGTCAGTCTTTTTGTTCTTAATTCGGCATTGTGCATTTTGTATTTAATTCCGACGCAATTTCTGTGTTTCATCGTCAATAAGAACGTCAGAGGGATACAGTAAATCTGAAGTGAAGCATCGGAATCTATAACTAGTGTCACAGGAATGGTTCAAAAAATAGTCAGTAAGAAGAGTCAGTCTTCTTGTACTAAAGTCGGCATTGTGCCTTTTGTATTTAATTCCGATGCAATTTCTGTGTTTCATCGTCAATAAGAAGGTCCAAGGGATACAGTAAACCGGGAGTGAAGCATCGGAATCTATAACTAGTGACACAGAAATGGTTCAAAACATAGTCAGTAAGAAGAGTCAGTCTTCTTAAACTTAAGTCGGCATTTTGCCTTTTGTATTTAATTCCCATATAATTTCTGTGTTTCATCGTTAATAAGAAGGTCAGAGGGATACAGTAAACCTGAAGTGAAGCATCGGAATCTGTAACTAGTGTCACAGGAATGGTTCATAACATAGTCGGTAAGAAGAGTCAGTCTTCTTGTACTAGGGTCGTCATTGTGCCTTTTGTATTTAATTCCGATGCAATTTCAGTGTTTCATCGTCAATAAGTAGGTCCAAGGGATCAAGTAAACCTGAAGTGAAGCACCGGAATATATAACTAGTGTCACAGGAATGGTTCAAAGCATTGTCAGTAAGACGAGTCAGTCTTCTTGTACTTAAGTCACCATTGTGCCATTTGTATTAAAGTCGGATGCAATTTCTGTGCTTCATTGTAAATAAGAAGGTCCAAGGGATACAGTAAACCTGGAGTGAAGCATCGGAATCTATAACTAGTGTCACAGGAATGGTTCAAATCATAGACAATAAGAAGAGTCAGTCTTCTTGTACTTAATTCGGCACTATGCCTTTTGGATTTAATTCCGATGCGATTTCTGTGTTTCATCGTTAATAAGAAGGTCAGAGGGATACAGTAAACCTGAAGTGAAGCATCGGAATCTGTAACTAGTGTCACAGGAATGGTTCATAACATAGTCAGTAAGAAGAGTCAGTCTTCTTGTACTTAAGTCGGCATTGTGCCTTTTGTATTTAATTCCGATGCAATTTCTGTGGTTCATCGTCAATAAGAAGGTCCAAGGGAAACAGTAAACCTGAAGTGAAGCATCGAAATCTATAACTAGTGTCACAGGAATGGTTCAAAACATAGACAGAAGAAGAGTCAGTCTTCTTGTACTTAAGTCGGCATTGTCCGTTTTGAATTAAATTCCGTTGCAATTTCTGTGTTTCATCGTCAATAAGATGGTCAGAGGGATACAGTAAACCTGAAGTGAAGCATCAGAATCCATAACTAGTGTCACAGGAATGGTAAAAACATAGAAAGTAGGAAGAGTCAGTCTTTTTGTACTTAAGTCGGCATTGTGCCTCCTCTAATTAATTCCGATGCAATTGTTGTGTTTCATCGTCAATAAGAATGTCCAAGGGATACAGTAAACCTGAAGTGAAGCATCGGAATCTATAACTAGTGTCACAGGAATGGTTCAAAGCATAGTCAGTAAGAAGAGTCAGTGTTCTTGTACTTAAGTCGGCATTGTGCCTTTTGTACTTAGTTCCGATGCAATTTCTGTGTTTCATTGTCAATAAGAAGGTCACAGGGATACAGTAAACCTGCAATGAAGCATCGGAATCTGCAACTAGTGTCACAGGAATGGTTCATAACATAGTCAGTAAGAAGAGTCAGTCTTCTTGTACTTAAGTCGGCATTGTGCCTTTCTTATTTAATTCCGATGCAATTTATGTGTTTCATCGTCAATAAGAAGATCCAAGGGATACAGTAAACCTAGAGTGAAGCATCGGAATCTATTACTTGTGTCACAGGAATGGTTCAAAACATAGACAGTAAGAAGAGTCAGTCTTCTTGTAGTTAAGTCGGCATTGTGCCTTTTGTATTTAATTCCGGTGCAATTTCTGTGTTTCATCGTCAATAAGAAGGTCCCAGGGATACAGTAAACCTGCAATGAAGCATCGGAATCTGCAACTAGTGTCACAGGAATGGTTCATAACATAGTCAGTAAGAAGAGTCAGTCTTCTTGTACCCAAGTCGGCAATGTGCCTTTTGTATTTAATTCCGATGCAATTTCTGTGTTTCATCGTCATTAAGAGGGTCCAAGGGATACAGTGAACCAAGAGTGAAGCATCGGAATCTATTACTAGTGTCACAGGAATGGTTCAAAACATAGACAGTAAGAGGAGTCAGACTTCTTGTACTTAATTCGGCATTGTGCCTTTTGTATTTACTTCCGATGCAATTTCTGCTTTTCATCGTCAATACGAACGTCAGAGGGATACAGTACATCTGAAGTGAAGCATCGGAATCCATAACTAGTGTCACAGGAATGGTTCAAAACATAGTCTGTAAGAAGAGTCAGTCTTCTTGTACATAAGTCGGCATTGTGCCTTTTCTATTTAATTCCGATGCAATTTCTGTGTTTCATCGTCAATAAGAGGGTCCAAGGGATACGGTAAACCGGGAGTGAAGCATCGGAATCTATAACTAGTGTCACAGGAATGGTTCAAAGCATAGTCAGTAAGAAGAGTCAGTGTTCTTGTACTTTAGTCGGCATTGTGACCTTTGTATTTAATTCCGATGCAATTTCTGTGTTTCATCGTCAATAAGAAGGTCACAAGGATACAGTAAACCTGCAGTGAAGCATCGGAATCTGTAACTAGTGTCACAGGAATGGTTCATAACATAGTCAGTAAGAAGAGTCAGTCTTCTTGTACTTAAGTCGGCATTGTGCCCTTTGAATTTAATTCCGATGCTATTTCTGTGGTTGATCGTCAATAAGAAGGTCCAAGGGATACAGTAAACCTGAAGTGAAGCATCGAAATCTATAACTAGTGTCACAGGAATGGTTCAAAACATAGACAGAAGAAGAGTCAGTCTTCTTGTACTTAAGTCGGCATTGTGCCTTTTGTATTTAATTCCGATGCAAGTTCTGTATTTCATCGTCAATAAGAAGGTCCAAGGGATACAGTAATCCAGGAGTGAAGCATCGGAATCTATAACTAGTGTCACAGGAATGAATCAAAGTATAGTCAGTTAGAAGAGTCAGTCTTCTTGTACTTATGTCGGCATTGTGCCTTTTGTATTTAAGTCCGATGCAATTTCTGTGTTTCATCGTCAATAAGAAGGTCAGAGGGATACAGTAAACCTGAAGTGAAGCACCGGAATATATAACTAGTGTCACAGGAATGGTTGAAAATATAGTCAGTAAGAAGAGTCAGTCGTCTTGTACTTAAGTCGCCATTGTGCCTTTTGTATTAAATTCCGATGCAATTTCTGTGTTTCATCGTAAATAAGAAAGTCCAAGGGATACAGTAAACCTAGAGTGAAGCATCGGAATCTATAACTAGTGGCACAGGAATGGTTCAAATCATAGACAGTAAGAAGAGTCAGTCTTCTTGTACTTAATTCGGCATTGTGCATTTTGTATTTAATTCCGACGCAATTTATGTGTTTCATCGTCAATAAGAACGTCAGAGGGATACAGTAAATCTGAAGTGAAGCATCGGAATCTATAACTAGTGTCACAGGAATGGTTCAAAAAATAGTCAGTAAGAAGAGTCAGTCTTCTTGTACTAAAGTCGGCATTGTGCCTTTTGTATTTAATTCCGATGCAATTTCTGTGTTTCATCGTCAATAAGAAGGTCAGAGGGATACAGTAAACCTGAAGTGAAGCATCGAAATCTATAACTAGTGTCACAGGAATGGTTCAAAACATAGACAGAAGAAGAGTCAGTCTTCTTGTACTTAAGTCGGCATTGTCCGTTTTGAATTAAATTCCGTTGCAATTTCTGTGTTTCATCGTCAATAAGATGGTCAGAGGGATACAGTAAACCTGAAGTGAAGCATCGGAATCCATAACTAGTGTCACAGGAATGGTAAAAACATAGAAAGTAGGAAGAGTCAGTCTTTTTGTACTTAAGTCGGCACTGTGCCTCCACTAATTAATTCCGATGCAATTGTTGTGTTTAATCGTCAATAAGAATGTCCAAGGGATACAGTAAACCTGAAGTGAAGCATCGGAATCTATAGCTAGTGTCACAGGAATGGTTCAAAGCATAGTCAGTAAGAAGAGTCAGTGTTCTTGTACTTAAGTCGGCATTGTGCCTTTTGTATTTAATTCCGATGCAATTTCTGTGTTTCATTGTCAATAAGAAGGTCACAGGGATACAGTAAACCTGCAGTGAAGCATCGGAATCTGCAACTAGTGTCACAGGAATGGTTCAAAGCATAGACAGTAAGATGAGTCAGTCTTCTTGTACTTAAGTCGGCATTGTGCCTTTCTTATTATATTCCGATGCAATTTCTGTGTTTCATCGTCAATAAGAAGGTCCAAGGGATACAGTAAACCTAGAGTGAAGCATCGGAATCTATTACTAGTGTCACAGGAATGGTTCAAATCATAGACAGTAAGAAGAGTCAGTCTTCTTGTACTTAATTCAGCATTGTGCATTTTGTATTTAATTCCGACGCAATTTATGTGTTCCATCGTCAATAAGAACGTCAGAGAGATTCAGTAAATCTGAAGTGAAGCATCGGAATCTATAACTAGTGTCACAGGAATGGTTCAAAGCATAGACAGTAGGAAGAGTCAGTCTTATTGTACTTAAGTCGGCATTGTGCCTTTTGTATTTTATTCCGATGCAATTTCTGTGTTTCATCGTAAATAAGAAGGTCTGAAGGATACAGTAAACCTGAAGTGAAGCATCGGAATCTATAACTAGTGGCACAGGAATGGATCAAACATAGACAGTGAGAAGAGTCAGTCTTCATGCACTTAAGTCGGCATCTTGCCTTTTGTATTTAATTCCGATGCAATTTCTGTGTTTCAACGTCAATAAGAATGTCAGAGGGATACAGTAAACCTGAAGTGAAGCATCGGAATCTAAAACTAGTGTCACAGGAATGGTTCAAATCATAGACAGTAGGAAGAGTCAGTCTTTTTGTTCTTAATTCGGCATTGTACATTTTGCATTTAATTCCGACGCAATTTCTGTGTTTCATCGTCAATAAGAACGTCAGAGGGATACAGTAAATCTGAAGTGAAGCATCGGAATCTATAACTAGTGTCACAGGAATGGTTCAAAAAATTGTCAGTAAGAAAAGTCAGTCTTCTTGTACTAAAGTCGGCATTGTGCCTTTTGTATTTAATTCCGATGCAATTTCTGTGTTTCATCGTCAATAAGAAGGTCCAAGGGATACAGTAAACCGGGTGTGAAGCATCGGAATCTATAACTAGTGACACAGAAATGGTTCAAAACATAGTCAGGAAGAAGAGTCAGTCTTCTTGTACTTAAGTCGGCATTGTGCCTTTTGTATTTAATTCCCATTTAATTTCTGTGTTTCATCGTCAATAAGAAGGTCCAAGGGATACAGTAAACCTGGAGTGAACCATTGAATCTATAACTAGTGTCACAGGAATGAATCAAAACATAGTCGGTAAGAAGAGTCAGTCTTCTTGTACTAAGGTCGTCATTGTGCCTTTTGTATTTAATTCCGATGCAATTTCAGTGTTTCATCGTCAATAAGTAGGTCCAAGGGATCAAGTAAACCTGAAGTGAAGCACCATAATATATAACTAGTGTCACAGGAATGGTTCAAAACATAGTCAGTAAGACGAGTCAGTCTTCTTGTACTTAAGTCGCCATTGTGCCATTTGTATTAAAGTCGGATGCAATTTCTGTGCTTCATTGTAAATAAGAAGGTCCAAGGGATACAGTAAACCTGGAGTGAAGCATCGGAATCTATAACTAGTGTCACAGGAATGGTTCAAATCATAGACAATAAGAAGAGTCAGTCTTCTTGTACTTAATTCGGCACTATGCCTTTTGGATTTAATTCCGATGCGATTTCTGTGTTTCATCGTTAATAAGAGGGTCAGAGGGATACAGTAAACCTGAAGTGAAGCATCGGAATCTGTAACTAGTGTCACAGGAATGGTTCATAACATAGTCAGTAAGAAGAGTCAGTCTTCTTGTACTTAAGTCGGCATTGTGCCTTTTGTATTTAATTCCGATGCAATTTCTGTGGTTCATCGTCAATAAGAAGGTCAAAGGGAAACAGTAAACCTGAAGTGAAGCATCGAAATCTATAACTAGTGTCACAGGAATGGTTCAAAACATAGACAGAAGAAGAGTCAGTCTTCTTGTACTTAAGTCGGCATTGTCCGTTTTGAATTAAATTCCGTTGCAATTTCTGTGTTTCATCGTCAATAAGATGGTCAGAGGGATACAGTAAACCTGAAGTGAAGCATCGGAATCCATAACTAGTGTCACAGGAATGGTAAAAACGTAGAAAGTAGGAAGAGTCAGTCTTTTTGTACTTAAGTCGGCATTGTGCTTCCTCTAATTAATTCCGATGCAATTGTTGTGTTTCATCGTCAATAAGAATGTCCAAGGGATACAGTAAACCTGAAGTGAAGCATCGGAATCTATAACTAGTGTCACAGGAATGGTTCAAAGCATAGTCAGTATGAAGAGTCAGTGTTCTTGTACTTAAGTCGGCATTGTGCCTTTTGTATTTAATTCCGGTGCAATTTCTGTGTTTCATCGTCAATAAGAAGGTCCAAGGGGTACAGTAAACCTGGTGTGAAGCATCGGAATCTATAACTAGTTTCACAGGAATGAATTAAAGCATAGTCAGTAAGAAGAGTCAGTCTTCTTGTACCCAAGTCGGCAATGTGCCTTTTGTATTTAATTCCGATGCAATTTCTGTGTTTCATCGTCATTAAGAGGGTCCAAGGGATACAGAGAACCAAGAGTGAAGCATCGGAATCTATTACTAGTGTCACAGGAATGGTTCAAAACATAGACAGTAAGAGGAGTCAGACTTCTTGTACTTAATTCGGCATTGTGCATTTTGTATTTAATTCCGGCACAATTTCTGTTTTTCATCGTCAATACGAACGTCAGAGGGATACAGTACATCTGAAGTGAAGCATCGGAATCCATAACTAGTGTCACAGGAATGGTTCAAAACATAGTCTGTAAGAAGAGTCAGTCTTCTTGTACATAAGTCGGCATTGTGCCTTTTCTATTTAATTCCGATGCAATTTCTGTGTTTCATCGTCAATAAGAGGGTCCAAGGGATACAGTAAACCGGGAGTGAAGCATCGGAATCTATAACTAGTGTCACAGGAATGGTTCAAAGCATAGTCAGTAAGAGGAGTCAGTGTTCTTGTACTTTAGTCGGCATTGTGACCTTTGTATTTAATTCCGATGCAATTTCTGTGTTTCATCGTCAATAAGGTCACAAGGATACAGTAAACCTGCAGTGAAGCATCGGAATCTGTAACTAGTGTCACAGGAATGGTTCATAACATAGTCAGTAATAAGAGTCAGTCTTATTGTACTTAAGTCGGCATTGTGCCTTTTGTATTTTATTCCGATGCAATTTCTGTGTTTCATCGTAAATAAGAAGGTCTGAGGGATACAGTAAACCTGAAGTGAAGCATCGGAATCTATAACTAGTGGCACAGGAATGGATCAAACATAGACAGTGAGAAGAGTCAGTCTTCCTGCACTTAAGTCGGCATCTCGCCTTTTGTATTTAATTCCGATGCAATTTCTGTGTTTCAACGTCAATGAGAATGTCAGAGGGATTCAGTAAATCTGAAGTGAAGCATCGGAATCTATAACTAGTGTCACAGGAATGGTTCAAAGCATTGACAGTAGGAAGAGTCAGTCTTATTGTACTTAAGTCGGCATTGTGCCTTTTGTATTTTATTCCGATGCAATTTCTGTGTTTCATCGTAAATAAGAAGGTCTGAGGGATACAGTAAACCTGAAGTGAAGCATCGGAATCTATAACTAGTGGCACAGGAATGGATCAAACATAGACAGTGAGAAGAGTCAGTCTTCTTGCACTTAAGTCGGCATCTTGCCTTTTGTATTTTAATCCGATGCAATTTCTGTGTTTCAACGTCAGTAAGAATGTCAGAGGGATACAGTAAACCTGAAGTGAAGCATCGGAATCTAAAACTAGTGTCACAGGAATGGTTCAAATCATAGACAGTAGGAAGAGTCAGTCTTTTTGTTCTTAATTCGGCATTGTGCATTTTGTATTTAATTCCGACGCAATTTCTGTGTTTCATCGTCAATAAGAACGTCAGAGGGATACAGTAAATCTGAAGTGAAGCATCGGAATCTATAACTAGTGTCACAGGAATGGTTCAAAAAATAGTCAGTAAGAAGAGTCAGTCTTCTTGTACTAAAGTCGGCATTGTGCCTTTTGTATTTAATTCCGATGCAATTTCTGTGTTTCATCGTCAATAAGAAGGTCCAAGGGATACAGTAAACCGGGAGTGAAGCATCGGAATCTATAACTAGTGACACAGAAATGGTTCAAAACATAGTCAGTAAGAAGAGTCAGTCTTCTTAAACTTAAGTCGGCATTGTGCCTTTTGTATTTAATTCCCATATAATTTCTGTGTTTCATCGTCAATAAGAAGGTCCAAGGGATACAGTAAACCTGGAGTGAACCATTGAATCTATAACTAGTGTCACAGGAATGAATCAAAACATAGTCGGTAAGAAGAGTCAGTCTTCTTGTACTAGGGTCGTCATTGTGCCTTTTGTATTTAATTCCGATGCAATTTCAGTGTTTCATCGTCAATAAGTAGGTCCAAGGGATCAAGTAAACCTGAAGTGAAGCACCGGAATATATAACTAGTGTCACAGGAATGGTTCAAAGCATTGTCAGTAAGTCGAGTCAGTCTTCTTGTACTTAAGTCACCATTGTGCCATTTGTATTAAAGTCGGATGCAATTTCTGTGCTTCATTGTAAATAAGAAGGTCCAAGGGATACAGTAAACCTGGAGTGAAGCATCGGAATCTATAACTAGTGTCACAGGAATGGTTCAAATCATAGACAATAAGAAGAGTCAGTCTTCTTGTACTTAATTCGGCACTATGCCTTTTTTATTTAATTCCGATGCGATTTCTGTGTTTCATCGTTAATAAGAAGGTCAGAGGGATACAGTAAACCTGAAGTGAAGCATCGGAATCTGTAACTAGTGTCACAGGAATGGTTCATAACATAGTCAGTAAGAAGAGTCAGTCTTCTTGTACTTAAGTCGGCATTGTGCCTTTTGTATTTAATTCCGATGCAATTTCTGTGGTTCATCGTCAATAAGAAGGTCCAAGGGAAACAGTAAACCTGAAGTGAAGCATCGAAATCTATAACTAGTGTCACAGGAATGGTTCAAAACATAGACAGAAGAAGAGTCAGTCTTCTTGTACTTAAGTCGGCATTGTCCGTTTTGAATTAAATTCCGTTGCAATTTCTGTGTTTCATCGTCAATAAGATGGTCAGAGGGATACAGTAAACCTGAAGTGAAGCATCGGAATCCATAACTAGTGTCACAGGAATGGTAAAAACATAGAAAGTAGGAAGAGTCAGTCTTTTTGTACTTAAGTCGGCACTGTGCCTCCACTAATTAATTCCGATGCAATTGTTGTGTTTAATCGTCAATAAGAATGTCCAAGGGATACAGTAAACCTGAAGTGAAGCATCGGAATCTATAACTAGTGTCACAGGAATGGTTCAAAGCATAGTCAGTAAGAAGAGTCAGTGTTCTTGTACTTAAGTCGGCATTGTGCCTTTTGTATTTAATTCCGATGCAATTTCTGTGTTTCATTGTCAATAAGAAGGTCACAGGGATACAGTAAACCTGCAGTGAAGCATCGGAATCTGCAACTAGTGTCACAGGAATGGTTCAAAGCATAGACAGTAAGATGAGTCAGTCTTCTTGTACTTAAGTCGGCATTGTGCCTTTCTTATTAAATTCCGATGCAATTTCTGTGTTTCATCGTCAATAAGAAGGTCCAAGGGATACAGTAAACCTAGAGTGAAGCATCGGAATCTATTACTAGTGTCACAGGAATGGTTCAAATCATAGACAGTAAGAAGAGTCAGTCTTCTTGTACTTAATTCGGCATTGTGCATTTTGTATTTAATTCCGACGCAATTTATGTGTTCCATCGTCAATAAGAACGTCAGAGAGATTCAGTAAATCTGAAGTGAAGCATCGGAATCTATAACTAGTGTCACAGGAATGGTTCAAAGCATAGACAGTAGGAAGAGTCAGTCTTATTGTACTTAAGTCGGCATTGTGCCTTTTGTATTTTATTCCGATGCAATTTCTGTGTTTCATCGTAAATAAGAAGGTCTGAAGGATACAGTAAACCTGAAGTGAAGCATCGGAATCTATAACTAGTGGCACAGGAATGGATCAAACATAGACAGTGAGAAGAGTCAGTCTTCATGCACTTAAGTCGGCATCTTGCCTTTTGTATTTAATTCCGATGCAATTTCTGTGTTTCAACGTCAATAAGAATGTCAGAGGGATACAGTAAACCTGAAGTGAAGCATCGGAATCTAAAACTAGTGTCACAGGAATGGTTCAAATCATAGACAGTAGGAAGAGTCAGTCTTTTTGTTCTTAATTCGGCATTGTACATTTTGTATTTAATTCCGACGCAATTTCTGTGTTTCATCGTCAATAAGAACGTCAGAGGGATACAGTAAATCTGAAGTGAAGCATCGGAATCTATAACTAGTGTCACAGGAATGGTTCAAAAAATTGTCAGTAAGAAGAGTCAGTCTTCTTGTACTAAAGTCGGCATTGTGCCTTTTGTATTTAATTCCGATGCAATTTCTGTGTTTCATCGTCAATAAGAAGGTCCAAGGGATACAGTAAACCGGGACTGAAGCATCGGAATCTATAACTAGTGACACAGAAATGGTTCAAAACATAGTCAGGAAGAAGAGTCAGTCTTCTTGTACTTATGTCGGCATTGTGCCTTTTGTATTTAATTCCCATTTAATTTCTGTGTTTCATCGTCAATAAGAAGGTCCAAGGGATACAGTAAACCTGGAGTGAACCATTGAATCTATAACTAGTGTCACAGGAATGAATCAAAACATAGTCGGTAAGAAGAGTCAGTCTTCTTGTACTAAGGTCGTCATTGTGCCTTTTGTATTTAATTCCGATGCAATTTCAGTGTTTCATCGTCAATAAGTAGGTCCAAGGGATCAAGTAAACCTGAAGTGAAGCACCGGAATATATAACTAGTGTCACAGGAATGGTTCAAAACATAGTCAGTAAGACGAGTCAGTCTTCTTGTACTTAAGTCGCCATTGTGCCATTTGTATTAAAGTCGGATGCAATTTCTGTGCTTCATTGTAAATAAGAAGGTCCAAGGGATTCAGTAAACCTGGAGTGAAGCATCGGAATCTATAACTAGTGTCACAGGAATGGTTCAAATCATAGACAATAAGAAGAGTCAGTCTTCTTGTACTTAATTCGGCACTATGCCTTTTGGATTTAATTCCGATGCGATTTCTGTGTTTCATCGTTAATAAGAAGGTCAGAGGGATACAGTAAACCTGAAGTGAAGCATCGGAATCTGTAACTAGTGTCACAGGAATGGTTCATAACATAGTCAGTAAGAAGAGTCAGTCTTCTTGTACTTAAGTCGGCATTGTGCCTTTTGTATTTAATTCCGATGCAATTTCTGTGGTTCATCGTCAATAAGAAGGTCAAAGGGAAACAGTAAACCTGAAGTGTAGCATCGAAATCTATAACTAGTGTCACAGGAATGGTTCAAAACATAGACAGAAGAAGAGTCAGTCTTCTTGTACTTAAGTCGGCATTGTCCGTTTTGAATTAAATTCCGTTGCAATTTCTGTGTTTCATCGTCAATAAGATGGTCAGAGGGATACAGTAAACCTGAAGTGAAGCATCGGAATCCATAACTAGTGTCACAGGAATGGTAAAAACGTAGAAAGTAGGAAGAGTCAGTCTTTTTGTACTTAAGTCGGCATTGTGCTTCCTCTAATTAATTCCGATGCAATTGTTGTGTTTCATCGTCAATAAGAATGTCCAAGGGATACAGTAAACCTGAAGTGAAGCATCGGAATCTATAACTAGTGTCACAGGAATGGTTCAAAGCATAGTCAGTATGAAGAGTCAGTGTTCTTGTACATAAGTCGGCATTGTGCCTTTTGTATTTAATTCCGATGCAATTTCTGTGTTTCATTGTCAATAAGAAGGTCACAGGGATACAGTAAACCTGCAGTGAAGCATCGGAATCTGCAACTAGTGTCACAGGAATGGTTCAAAGCATAGACAGTAAGATGAGTCAGTCTTCTTGTACTTAAGTCGGCATTGTGCCTTTCTTATTAAATTCCGATGCAAGTTCTGTGTTTCATCGTCAATAAGAAGGTCCAAGGGATACAGTAAACCTAGAGGGAGGCATCGGAATCTATTACTAGTGTCACAGGAATGGTTCAAAACGTAGACAGTAAGAAGAGTCAGTCTTCTTGTACTTAAGTCGGCATTGTGCCTTTTGTATTTAATTCCGGTGCAATTTCTGTGTTTCATCGTCAATAAGAAGGTCCAAGGGGTACAGTAAACCTGGTGTGAAGCATCGGAATCTATAACTAGTTTCACAGGAATGAATTAAAACATAGTCAGTAAGAAGAGTCAGTCTTCTTGTACCCAAGTCGGCAATGTGCCTTTTGTATTTAATTCCGATGCAATTTCTGTGTTTCATCGTCATTAAGAGGGTCCAAGGGATACAGTGAACCAAGAGTGAAGCATCGGAATCTATTACTAGTGTCACAGGAATGGTTCAAAACATAGACAGTAAGAGGAGTCAGACTTCTTGTACTTAATTCGGCATTGTGCATTTTGTATTTAATTCCGGCACAATTTCTGTTTTTCATCGTCAATACGAACGTCAGAGGGATACAGTACATCTGAAGTGAAGCATCGGAATCCATAACTAGTGTCACAGGAATGGTTCAAAACATAGTCTGTAAGAAGAGTCAGTCTTCTTGTACATAAGTCGGCATTGTGCCTTTTCTATTTAATTCCGATGCAATTTCTGTGTTTCATCGTCAATAAGAGGGTCCAAGGGATACAGTAAACCGGGAGTGAAGCATCGGAATCTATAACTAGTGTCACAGGAATGGTTCAAAGCATAGTCAGTAAGAGGAGTCAGTGTTCTTGTACTTTAGTCGGCATTGTGACCTTTGTATTTAATTCCGATGCAATTTCTGTGTTTCATCGTCAATAAGGTCACAAGGATACAGTAAACCTGCAGTGAAGCATCGGAATCTGTAACTAGTGTCACAGGAATGGTTCATAACATAGTCAGTAATAAGAGTCAGTCTTATTGTACTTAAGTCGGCATTGTGCCTTTTGTATTTTATTCCGATGCAATTTCTGTGTTTCATCGTAAATAAGAAGGTCTGAGGGATACAGTAAACCTGAAGTGAAGCATCGGAATCTATAACTAGTGGCACAGGAATGGATCAAACATAGACAGTGAGAAGAGTCAGTCTTCTTGCACTTAAGTCGGCATCTTGCCTTTTGTATTTAATTCCGATGCAATTTCTGTGTTTCAACGTCAGTAAGAATGTCAGAGGGATACAGTAAACCTGAAGTGAAGCATCGGAATCTAAAACTAGTGTCACAGGAATGGTTCAAATCATAGACAGTAGGAAGAGTCAGTCTTTTTGTTCTTAATTCGGCATTGTGCATTTTGTATTTAATTCCGACGCAATTTCTGTGTTTCATCGTCAATAAGAACGTCAGAGGGATACAGTAAATCTGAAGTGAAGCATCGGAATCTATAACTAGTGTCACAGGAATGGTTCAAAAAATAGTCAGTAAGAAGAGTCAGTCTTCTTGTACTAAAGTCGGCATTGTGCCTTTTGTATTTAATTCCGATGCAATTTCTGTGTTTCATCGTCAATAAGAAGGTCCAAGGGATACAGTAAACCGGGCGTGAAGCATCGGAATCTATAACTAGTGACACAGAAATGGTTCAAAACATAGTCAGTAAGAAGAGTCAGTCTTCTTAAACTTAAGTCGGCATTGTGCCTTTTGTATTTAATTCCGATGCAATTTCTGTGGTTCATCGTCAATAAGAAGGTCAAAGGGAAACAGTAAACCTGAAGTGAAGCATCGAAATCTATAACTAGTGTCACAGGAATGGTTCAAAACATAGACAGAAGAAGAGTCAGTCTTCTTGTACTTAAGTCGGCATTGTCCGTTTTGAATTAAATTCCGTTGCAATTTCTGTGTTTCATCGTCAATAAGATGGTCAGAGGGATACAGTAAACCTGAAGTGAAGCATCGGAATCCATAACTAGTGTCACAGGAATGGTAAAAACGTAGAAAGTAGGAAGAGTCAGTCTTTTTGTACTTAAGTCGGCATTGTGCTTCCTCTAATTAATTCCGATGCAATTGTTGTGTTTCATCGTCAATAAGAATGTCCAAGGGATACAGTAAACCTGAAGTGAAGCATCGGAATCTATAACTAGTGTCACAGGAATGGTTCAAAGCATAGTCAGTATGAAGAGTCAGTGTTCTTGTACTTAAGTCGGCATTGTGCCTTTTGTATTTAATTCCGATGCAATTTCTGTGTTTCATTGTCAATAAGAAGGTCACAGGGATACAGTAAACCTGCAGTGAAGCATCGGAATCTGCAACTAGTGTCACAGGAATGGTTCAAAGCATAGACAGTAAGATGAGTCAGTCTTCTTGTACTTAAGTCGGCATTGTGCCTTTCTTATTAAATTCCGATGCAAGTTCTGTGTTTCATCGTCAATAAGAAGGTCCAAGGGATACAGTAAACCTAGAGTGAAGCATCGGAATCTATTACTAGTGTCACAGGAATGGTTCAAAACGTAGACAGTAAGAAGAGTCAGTCTTCTTGTACTTAAGTCGGCATTGTGCCTTTTGTATTTAATTCCGGTGCAATTTCTGTGTTTCATCGTCAATAAGAAGGTCCAAGGGGTACAGTAAACCTGGTGTGAAGCATCGGAATCTATAACTAGTTTCACAGGAATGAATTAAAACATAGTCAGTAAGAAGAGTCAGTCTTCTTGTACCCAAGTCGGCAATGTGCCTTTTGTATTTAATTCCGATGCAATTTCTGTGTTTCATCGTCATTAAGAGGGTCCAAGGGATACAGTGAACCAAGAGTGAAGCATCGGAATCTATTACTAGTGTCACAGGAATGGTTCAAAACATAGACAGTAAGAGGAGTCAGACTTCTTGTACTTAATTCGGCATTGTGCGTTTTGTATTTAATTCCGGCACAATTTCTGTTTTTCATCGTCAATACGAACGTCAGAGGGATACAGTACATCTGAAGTGAAGCATCGGAATCCATAACTAGTGTCACAGGAATGGTTCAAAACATAGTCTGTAAGAAGAGTCAGTCTTCTTGTACATAAGTCGGCATTGTGCCTTTTCTATTTAATTCCGATGCAATTTCTGTGTTTCATCGTCAATAAGAGGGTCCAAGGGATACAGTAAACCGGGAGTGAAGCATCGGAATCTATAACTAGTGTCACAGGAATTGTTCAAAGCATAGTCAGTAAGAGGAGTCAGTGTTCTTGTACTTTAGTCGGCATTGTGACCTTTGTATTTAATTCCGATGCAATTTCTGTGTTTCATCGTCAATAAGGTCACAAGGATACAGTAAACCTGCAGTGAAGCATCGGAATCTGTAACTAGTGTCACAGGAATGGTTCATAACATAGTCAGTAATAAGAGTCAGTCTTATTGTACTTAAGTCGGCATTGTGCCTTTTGTATTTTATTCCGATGCAATTTCTGTGTTTCATCGTAAATAAGAAGGTCTGAGGGATACAGTAAACCTGAAGTGAAGCATCGGAATCTATAACTAGTGGCACAGGAATGGATCAAACATAGACAGTGAGAAGAGTCAGTCTTCTTGCACTTAAGTCGGCATCTTGCCTTTTGTATTTAATTCCGATGCAATTTCTGTGTTTCAACGTCAGTAAGAATGTCAGAGGGATACAGTAAACCTGAAGTGAAGCATCGGAATCTAAAACTACTGTCACAGGAATGGTTCAAATCATAGACAGTAGGAAGAGTCAGTCTTTTTGTTCTTAATTCGGCATTGTGCATTTTGTATCTAATTCCGACGCAATTTCTGTGTTTCATCGTCAATAAGAACGTCAGAGGGATACAGTAAATCTGAAGTGAAGCATCGGAATCTATAACTAGTGTCACAGGAATGGTTCAAAAAATAGTCAGTAAGAAGAGTCAGTCTTCTTGTACTAAAGTCGGCATTGTGCCTTTTGTATTTAATTCCGATGCAATTTCTGTGTTTCATCGTCAATAAGAAGGTCCAAGGGATACAGTAAACCGGGCGTGAAGCATCGGAATCTATAACTAGTGACACAGAAATGGTTCAAAACATAGTCAGTAAGAAGAGTCAGTCTTCTTAAACTTAAGTCGGCATTGTGCCTTTTGTATTTAATTCCCATATAATTTCTGTGTTTCATCGTCAATAAGAAGGTCCAAGGGAAACAGTAAACCTGGAGTGAACCATTGAATCTATAACTAGTGTCACAGGAATGAATCAAAACATAGTCGGTAAGAAGAGTCAGTCTTCTTGTACTAGGGTCGTCATTGTGCCTTTTGTATTTAATTCCGATGCAATTTCAGTGTTTCATCGTCAATAAGTAGGTCCAAGGGATCAAGTAAACCTGAAGTGAAGCACCGGAATATATAACTAGTGTCACAGGAATGGTTCAAAGCATTGTCAGTAAGTCGAGTCAGTCTTCTTGTACTTAAGTCACCATTGTGCCATTTGTATTAAAGTCGGATGCAATTTCTGTGCTTCATTGTAAATAAGAAGGTCCAAGGGATACAGTAAACCTGGAGTGAAGCATCGGAATCTATAACTAGTGTCACAGGAATGGTTCAAATCATAGACAATAAGAAGAGTCAGTCTTCTTGTACTTAATTCGGCACTATGCCTTTTGGATTTAATTCCGATGCGATTTCTGTGTTTCATCGTTAATAAGAAGGTCAGAGGGATACAGTAAACCTGAAGTGAAGCATCGGAATCTGTAACTAGTGTCACAGGAATGGTTCATAACATAGTCAGTAAGAAGAGTCAGTCTTCTTGTACTTAAGTCGGCATTGTGCCTTTTGTATTTAATTCCGATGCAATTTCTGTGGTTCATCGTCAATAAGAAGGTAGAAAGGAAACAGTAAACCTGAAGTGAAGCATCGAAATCTATAACTAGTGTCACAGGAATGGTTCAAAACATAGACAGAAGAAGAGTCAGTCTTCTTGTACTTAAGTCGGCATTGTCCGTTTTGAATTAAATTCCGTTGCAATTTCTGTGTTTCATCGTCAATAAGATGGTCAGAGGGATACAGTAAACCTGAAGTGAAGCATCAGAATCCATAACTAGTGTCACAGGAATGGTAAAAACATAGAAAGTAGGAAGAGTCAGTCTTTTTGTCCTTAAGTCGGCATTGTGCCTCCTCTAATTAATTCCGATGCAATTGTTGTGTTTCATCGTCAATAAGAATGTCCAAGGGATACAGTAAACCTGAAGTGAAGCATCGGAATCTATAACTAGTGTCACAGGAATGGTTCAAAGCATAGTCAGTAAGAAGAGTCAGTGTTCTTGTACTTAAGTCGGCATTGTGCCTTTTGTATTTAATTCCGATGCAATTTCTGTGTTTCATTGTCAATAAGAAGGTCACAGGGATACAGTAAACCTGCAGTGAAGCATCGGAATCTGCAACTAGTGTCACAGGAATGGTTCAAAGCATAGACAGTAAGATGAGTCAGTCTTCTTGTACTTAAGTCGGCATTGTGCCTTTCTTATTAAATTCCGATGCAATTTCTGTGTTTCATCGTCAATAAGAAGGTCCAAGGGATACAGTAAACCTAGAGTGAAGCATCGGAATCTATTACTAGTGTCACAGGAATGGTTCAAAACGTAGACAGTAAGAAGAGTCAGTCTTCTTGTACTTAAGTCGGCATTGTGCCTTTTGTATTTAATTCCGGTGCAATTTCTGTGTTTCATCGTCAATAAGAAGGTCCAAGGGGTACAGTAAACCTGGTGTGAAGCATCGGAATCTATAACTAGTTTCACAGGAATGAATTAAAACATAGTCAGTAAGAAGAGTCAGTCTTCTTGTACCCAAGTCGGCATTGTGCCTTTTGTATTTAATTCCGATGCAATTTCTGTGTTTCATCGTCATTAAGAGGGTCCAAGGGATACAGTGAACCAAGAGTGAAGCATCGGAATCTATTACTAGTGTCACAGGAATGGTTCAAAACATAGACAGTAAGAGGAGTCAGACTTCTTGTACTTAATTCGGCATTGTGCATTTTGTATTTAATTCCGGCACAATTTCTGTTTTTCATCGTCAATACGAACGTCAGAGGGATACAGTACATCTGAAGTGAAGCATCGGAATCCATAACTAGTGTCACAGGAATGGTTCAAAACATAGTCTGTAAGAAGAGTCAGTCTTCTTGTACATAAGTCGGCATTGTGCCTTTTCTATTTAATTCCGATGCAATTTCTGTGTTTCATCGTCAATAAGAGGGTCCAAGGGATACAGTAAACTTGAAGTGAAGCATCGGAATCTATAACTAGTGTCACAGGAATGGTTCAAAGCATAGTCAGTAAGAAGAGTCAGTGTTCTTATACTTTAGTCGGCATTGTGACCTTTGTATTTAATTCCGATGCAATTTCTGTGTTTCATCGTCAATAAGAAGGTCACAAGGATACAGTAAACCTGCAGTGAAGCATCGGAATCTGTAACTAGTGTCACAGGAATGGTTCATAACATAGTCAGTAAGAAGAGTCAGTCTTCTTGTACTTAAGTCGGCATTGTGCCCTTTGTATTTAATTCCGATGCTATTTCTGTGGTTGATCGTCAGTAAGAAGGTCCAAGGGATATAGTAAACCTGAAGTGAAGCATCGAAATCTATAACTAGTGTCTCAGAAATGGTTCAAAACATGGACAGAAGAAGAGTCAGTCTTCTAGTACTTAACTCGGCATTGTGCCTTTTGTATTTAATTCCGATGCAATTTCTGTGTTTCATCGTCAATAAGTAGGTCAGAGGGATACAGTAAACCTGAAGTGAAGCATCGGAATCTATAACTAGTGTCACAGGAATGGTTCAACGCATAGTTAGTAAGAAGAGTCAGTGTTCTTGTACTTCAGTCGGCATTGTGCCCTTTGTATTTAATTCCGATGCAATTTCTGTGTTTTATCGTCAATGAGAAGGTCACAAGGATACAGTAAACCTGCAGTGAAGCATCGGAATCTGTAAATAGTGTCAATGGATTGGTTCAAAACATAGACAGCAAGATGAGTCAGTCTTCTTGTACTTAAGTCGGCATTGTGCCATTTTTATTTAATTCCGATGCAATTTCTGTGTTTCATCGTCAATAAGAAGGTTCAAGAGATACAGTAAACCTAGAGTGAAGCATCGGAATCTATTACTAGTGTCACAGGAATAGTTCAAATCATAGACAGTAAGAAGAGTCATTCTTCTTGTACTTAATTCGGCATTGTGCATTTTGTATTTAATTCGGATGCAATTTCTGTGTTTCATTGTCAATAAGAACGTCAGAGGGATACAGTAAATCTGAAGTGAAGCATCGGAATCTATAACTAGTGTCACAGGAATGGTTCAAAACATAGTCAGTAAGAACAGTCAGTCTTCTTGTACTAAAGTCGGCATTGTGCCTTTTGTGTTTAATTCCGATGCAATTTCTGTGTTTCATCGTCAATAAGAAGGTCCAAGGGATACAGTAAACCGGGAGTGAAGCATCGGAATCTATAACTAGTGTCACAGAAATGGTTCAAAACATAGTCAGTAAGAAGAGTCAGTCTTCTTGTACTTAAGTCGGCATTGTGCCTTTTGTATTTAATTCCGATGCAATTTCTGTGTTTCATCTTCCATAAGAAGGTCCAAGGGATACAGTAAACCTGTTGTGAAGCAACTGAATCTATAACTAGTGTCACAGGAATGAATTAAAACATAGTCAGTAAGAAGAGTCAGTCTTCTTGTACCAAAGTCGGCAATGTGCCTTTTGTATTTAATTCCGATGCAATTTCTGTGTTTCATCGTCATTAAGGGGGTCCAAGCGATACAGTAACCAAGAGTGACGCATCGGAACCTATTACTAGTGTCACAGCAATGGTTCAAAACGTAGACAGTAAGAAGAGTCAGACTTTTTGTACTTAATTCGGCATTGTGCATTTTGTATTTAATTCCGACGCAATTTGTGTGTTTCATCGTCAATAAGAACGTCAGAGGGATATAGTACATCTGAAGTGAAGCATCGGAATCTATAACTAGTGTCACAGGAATGGTTCAAAACAAAGTCAGTAAGAAGAGTCAGTCTTCTTGTACATAAGTCGGCATTGTGCCTTTTGTATTTAATTCCGATGCAATTTCTGTGTTTCATCGTCAATAAGAAGGTCCAAGGGATACAGTAAACCTGGAGTGAAGCATCGGAATCTCTAACTAGTGTCACAGGAGTGAATCAAACATGGTCAGTAAGAAGAGTCAGTCTTCTTGTACTTAGGTCGGCATTGTGCCTTTTATATTTAAGTCCGATGCAATTTCTGTGTTTCATCGTCAATAAGATGGTCAGAGGGATAAAGTAAACCTGAAGTGAAGCATCGGAATCTATAACTAGTGTCACAGGAATGGTTCAAAGCATAGTCAGTAAGAAGAGTCATTCTTCTTGTACTAAAGTCGGCATTGTGCCTTTTGTATTTAATTCCGATGCAATTTCTGTGTTTCATCGTCAATAAGAAGGTCCAAGGGATACAGTAAACCTGGAGTGAAGCATCGGAATCTATAACAAGTGTGACAGGAATGGTTCAAATCATCGACGGTAAGAACAGTCTGTCTTCTTGTACTAATGTCGGCATTGTGCCTTTTGTATTTAATTCCGATGCAATTTCTGTGTTTCATCGTCAATAAGACGGTCCAAGGGATACAGTAAACCGGGAGTGAAGCATCGGAATCTATAACTAGTGTCACAGAAATGGTTCAAAACATAGTCAGTAAGAAGAGTCAGTCTTCTTGTACTTAAGTCGGCATTGTGACTTTTGTATTTAATTCCGATGCAATTTCTGTGTTTCATCGTCCATAAGAAGGTCCAAGGGAAACAGTAAACCTGAAGTGAAGCATCGAAATCTATAACTAGTGTCACAGGAATGGTTCAAAACATAGACAGAAGAAGAGTCAGTCTTCTTGTACTTAAGTCGGCATTGTCCGTTTTGAATTAAATTCCGTTGCAATTTCTGTGTTTCATCGTCAATAAGATGGTCAGAGGGATACAGTAAACCTGAAGTGAAGCATCGGAATCCATAACTAGTGTCACAGGATTGGTAAAAACATAGAAAGTAGGAAGAGTCAGTGTTTTTGTACTTAAGTCGGCATTGTGCTTCCTCTAATTAATTCCGATGCAATTGTTGTGTTTCATCCTCAATAAGAATGTCCAAGGGATACAGTAAACCTGAAGTGAAGCATCGGAATCTATAACTAGTGTCACAGGAATGGTTCAAAGCATAGTCAGTAAGAAGAGTCAGTGTTCTTGTACTTAAGTCGGCATTGTGCCTTTTGTATTTAAGTCCGATGCAATTTCTGTGTTTCATTGTCAATAAGAAGGTCACAGGGATACAGTAAACCTGCAGTGAAGCATCGGAATCTGCAACTAGTGTCACAGGAATAGTTCAAAGCATAGACAGTAAGATGAGTCAGTCTTCTTGTACTTAAGTCGGCATTGTGCCTTTCTTATTATATTCCGATGCAATTTCTGTGTTTCATCGTCAATAAGAAGGTCCAAGGGATACAGTAAACCTAGAGTGAAGCATCGGAATCTATTACTAGTGTCACAGGAATGGTTCAAAACGTAGACAGTAAGAAGAGTCAGTCTTCTTGTACTTAAGTCGGCATTGTGCCTTTTGTATTTAATTCCGGTGCAATTTCTGTGTTTCATCGTCAATAAGAAGGTCCAAGGGGTACAGTAAACCTGGTGTGAAGCATCGGAATCTATTACTAGTGTCACAGGAATGGTTCAAAACATAGACAGTAAGAGGAGTCAGACTTCTTGTACTTAATTCGGCATTGTGCATTTTGTATTTAATTCCGGCACAATTTCTGTTTTTCATCGTCAATACGAACGTCAGAGGGATACAGTACATCTGAAGTGAAGCATCGGAATCCATAACTAGTGTCACAGGAATGGTTCAAAACATAGTCTGTAAGAAGAGTCAGTCTTCTTGTACATAAGTCGGCATTGTGCCTTTTCTATTTAATTCCGATGCAATTTCTGTGTTTCATCGTCAATAAGAGGGTCCAAGGGATACAGTAAACCGGGAGTGAAGCATCGGAATCTATAACTAGTGTCACAGGAATGGTTCAAAGCATAGTCAGTAAGAGGAGTCAGTGTTCTTGTACTTTAGTCGGCATTGTGACCTTTGTATTTAATTCCGATGCAATTTCTGTGTTTCATCGTCAATAAGAAGGTCACAAGGATACAGTAAACCTGCAGTGAAGCATCGGAATCTGTAACTAGTGTCACAGGAATGGTTCATAACATAGTCAGTAAGAAGAGTCAGTCTTATTGTACTTTAGTCGGCATTGTGCCTTTTGTATTTTATTCCGATGCAATATCTGTGTTTCATCGTAAATAAGAAGGTCTGAGGGATACAGTAAACCTGAAGTGAAGCATCGGAATCTATAACTAGTGGCACAGGAATGGATCAAACATAGACAGTGAGAAGAGTCAGTCTTCCTGCACTTAAGTCGGCATCTTGCATTTTGTATTTAATTCCGATGCAATTTCTGTGTTTCAACGTCAATACGAATGTCAGAGGGATTCAGTAAATCTGAAGTGAAGCATCGGAATCTATAACTAGTGTCACAGGAATGGTTCAAAGCATAGACAGTAGGAAGAGTCAGTCTTATTGTACTTAAGTCGGCATTGTGCCTTTTGTATTTTATTCCGATGCAATTTCTGTGTTTCATCGTAAATAAGAAGGTCTGAGGGATACAGTAAACCTGAAGTGAAGCATCGGAATCTATAACTAGTGGCACAGGAATGGATCAAACATAGACAGTGAGAAGAGTCAGTCTTCTTGCACTTAAGTCGGCATCTTGCCTTTTGTATTTAATTCCGATGCAATTTCTGTGTTTCAACGTCAGTAAGAATGTCAGAGGGATACAGTAAACCTGAAGTGAAGCATCGGAATCTAAAACTAGTGTCACAGGAATGGTTCAAATCATAGACAGTAGGAAGAGTCAGTCTTTTTGTTCTTAATTCGGCATTGTGCATTTTGTATTTAATTCCGACGCAATTTCTGTGTTTCATCGTCAATAAGAACGTCAGAGGGATACAGTAAATCTGAAGTGAAGCATCGGAATCTATAACTAGTGTCACAGGAATGGTTCAGAAAATAGTCAGTAAGAAGAGTCAGTCTTCTTGTACTAAAGTCGGCATTGTGCCTTTTGTATTTAATTCCGATGCAATTTCTGTGTTTCATCGTCAATAAGAAGTTCCAAGGGATACAGTAAACCGGGAGTGAAGCATCGGAATCTATAACTAGTGACACAGAAATGGTTCAAAACATAGTCAGTAAGAAGAGTCAGTCTGCTTGTACTAGGGTCGTCATTGTGCCTTTTGTATTTAATTCCGATGCAATTTCAGTGTTTCATCATCAATAAGTAGGTCCAAGGGATCAAGTAAACCTGAAGTGAAACATCGAAATCTAAAACTAGTGTCACAGGAATGGTTCAAAACATAGACAGAAGAAGAGTCAGTCTTCTTGTACTTAAGTCGGCATTGTCCGTTTTGAATTAAATTCCGTTGCAATTTCTGTGTTTCATCGTCAATAAGATGGTCAGAGGGATACAGTAAACCTGAAGTGAAGCATCAGAATCCATAACTAGTGTCACAGGAATGGTAAAAACATAGATAGTAGGAAGAGTTAGTCTTTTTGTACTTAAGTCGGCATTGTGCCTCCTCTAATTAATTCCGATGCAATTGTTGTGTTTCATCGTCAATAAGAATGTCCAAGGGATACAGTAAACCTGAAGTGAAGCATCGGAATCTATAACTAGTGTCACAGGAATGGTTCAAAGGATAGTCAGTAAGAAGAGTCAGTCTTCTTGTACTTAGGTCGGCATTGTGCCTTTTATATTTAAGTCCGATGCAATTTCTGTGTTTCATCGTCAATAAGCAGGTCAGAGGGATACAGTAAACCTGAAGTGAAGCATCGGAATCTATAACTAGTGTCACAGGAATAGTTCAAAGCATAGTCAGTAAGAAGAGTCAGTGTTCTTGTACTTAAGTCGCCACTGTGCCCTTTGTATTTAATTCCGATGCAATTTCTGTGTTTCATCGTCAATAAGAAGGTCACATGGATACAGTAAACCTGCAGTGAAGCATCGGAATCTGTAACTAGTGTCACAGGATTGGTTCAAAACATAGACAGTAAGATGAGTCAGTCTTCTTGTACTTAAGTCGGCATTGTGCCTTTTTTATTTAATTCCGATGCAATTTCTGTGATTCATCGTCAATAAGAAGGTCCAAGGGATACAGTAAACCTAGAGTGAAGCATCGGAATCTATTACTAGTGTCACAGGAATGGTTCAAGGCATAGACAGTAAGAAGAGTCATTCTTCTTGTACTTAATTCGGCATTGTGCATTTTGTATTTAATTCCGACGCAATTTCTGTGTTTCATCGTCAATAAGACCGTCAGAGGGATACAGTAAATCTGAAGTGTAGCATCGGAATCTATAACTAGTGTCACAGGAATGGTTCAAAACATAGTCAGTAAGAACAGTCAGTCTTCTTGTACTAAAGTCGGCATTGTGCCTTTTGTAATTAATTCCGATGCAATTTCTGTGTTTCATCGTCAATAAGAAGGTCCTAGGGATACGGTAAACCGGTCGTGAAGCATCGGAATCTATAACTAGTGTCACAAAAATTGTTCCAAACATAGTCAGTAAGAAGAGTCAGTCTTCTTGTACTTCAGACGGCATTGTGCCTTTTGTATTTAATTCCGATGCAATTTCTTTGTTTCATCGTCAATAAGAAGGTCCAAGGGATACAGTAAACCGGGAGTGAAGCATCGGAATCTATAACTAGTGTCACAGGAATGGTTCAAAACATAGACAGTAGGAAGAGTCAGTCTTCTTGTACTTAAGTCGGCATTGTGCCTTTTCTATTTGATTAGTATGCATTTTCTGTGATTCATCGTCAATAAGAAGGTCCAAGGGATACAGTAAACCTGAAGTGAAGCATCGGAATCTACTACTAGTGTCACAGGAATGGTTCAAAACATAGACAGTAAGAAGAGACAGTCTTCTTGTACTTAATTCGGAATTGTGCATCTTGTATTTAATTCCGACGCAATTTGCGTGCTTCTTCGTCAATAAGAACGTCAGAGGGATACAGTAAATCTGAAGTGAAGCATCGGAATCTATAACTAGTGTCACAGGAATGGTTCAAAACATAGACAGTAGGAAGAGTCAGTCTTCTTGTACTTAAGTCGGCATTGTGCCTTTTCTATTTGATTAGTATGCATTTTCTGTGATTCATCGTCAATAAGAAGGTCCAAGGGATATAGTAAACCTGGAGTGAAACATCGGAATCTATAACTAGTGTCACAGGAATGGTTCTAACATAGACAGTAAGTAGAGTCAGTCTTCTTGTACTTAAGTCGGCATTGTGCCTCTTTTATTTAATTCCGATGCAATTTCTGTGTTTCACCGTCAATAAGAAGGTCCAAGGGATACTGCAAAACTGGAGAGAAGCATCGGAATCTATAACTAGTGTCACAGGAATGGTTCAAAGCATAGACAGTAAGAAGAGTCAGTTTTCTTGTACTTAAGTGGGCATTGTGTCTTTTGTATTTAATTCCGATGAAATTTCTGTGTTTCATCGTCAATAAGAAGGTCAGAGGGATACAGTAAATCTGAAGTGAAGCATCGGATTCTATAACTAGTGTCACAGGAATGGTTCAAAACATAGTCAGTAAGAACAGTCAGTCTTCTTGTACTACAGTCGGCATTGTGCCTTTTGTATTTGATTCCGATACAATTTCTATGTTTCATCGTCAATAAGAAGGTCCAAGAGATACAGTAAACCTGAAGTGAAGCATCAGAATCTATAACTAGTGTCACAGGAAAGGTTCAAAGGATAGTCAGTAATAAGAGTCAGTCTTCTTGTACTTAAGTCGGCATTGTGCCTTTTGTATTTATTTCCGATGCAATTTCTTTGTTTCATCGTCAATAAGAAGGTCCAAGGGATACAGTAAACCGGGAGTGAAGCATCGGAATCTATAACTAGTGACACAGAAATGGTTCAAAACATAGTCAGTAAGAAGAGTCAGTCTTCTTGTACTTAAGTCGGCATTGTGTCTTTTGTATTTAATTCCCATATAATTTCTGTGTTTCATCGTCAATAAGAAGGTCCAAGGGATACAGTAAACCTGGTGTGAAGCATCGGAATCCATGACTAGTGTCACAGGAATGAATTAAAACATAGTCAGTAAGAGGAGTCAGTCTTCTTGTACCAAAGTCGGCAATGTGCCTTTTGTATTTAATTCCGATGCAATTTCTGTGTTTCATCGTCATTAAGAGGGTCCAAGTGATACAGCAAACCAAGAGTTAAGCATCGGAATCTATTACTAGTGTCGCAGGAATAGTTCAAAGCATAGACGGTAAGAAGAGTCAGACTTCTTGTACTTAATTCGGCACTGTGCATTTTGTATTTAATTCGACGCAATTTCTGTGTTTCATCGTCAATAAGAACGTCAGAGGGATACAGTACATCCGAAGTAAAGCATCGGAATAGATAACTAGTGTCACAGGAATGGTTCAAAACATAGTCAGTAAGAAGAGTCAGTCTTCTTGTACATAAGTCGGCATTGTGCCTTTTGTATTTAATTCCGATGTAATTTCTGTGTTTCATCGTCAATTAGAAGGTACAAGGGATACAGTAAACCTGGAGTGAACCATCGGAATCTATAACTAGTGTCACAGGAATGGTTCAAATCATAGACAGTAAGAAGAGTCAGTCTTCTTGTGCGTAATTCGGCACTGTGCCTTTTGGATTTAATTCCGATGCGATTTCTGTGTTTCATCGTTAATAGGAAGGTCAGAGGGATACAGTAAACCTGAAGTGAAGCATCGGAATCTATAACTAGTGTCACAGGAGTGGTTCAAAACATAGTCAGTAAGAAGAGTCAGTCTTCTTGTTCTTAAGTCGGCATTGTACCTTTTGTATTTCATTCCGATGCAAATTCTGTGGTTCATCGTCAATAAGAAGGTCCAAGGGATACAGTAAACCTGAAGTGAAGCATCGAAATCTATAACTAGTGTCACAGGAATGGTTCAAAACATAGACAGAAGAAGAGTCAGTCTTCTTGTACTTAAGTCCTCATTGTCCCTTTTGTATTTAATTCCGTTGCAATTTCTGTGTTTCATCGTCAATAAGAAGGTCAGAGGGATACAGTAAACCAGAAGTGAAGCATCGGAATCTATAACTAGTGTCACAGGAATGATAAAAACATAGAAAATAGGAAGAGTCAGTCTTCTTGTACTTAAGTCGGCATTGTGCCTTCTCTAATTAATTCCGATGCAATTGCTGTGTTTCATCGTCAATAAGGAGGTCCAAGGGATACAGTAAACCTGAAGTGAAGCATCGGACTCTATAACTAGTGTCACAGGAATGGTTCAAAGCATAGTCAGTAAGAAGAGTCAGTGTTCTTGTACTTAAGTCGGCATTGTGCCTTTTGTATTTAATTCCGATGCAATTTCTGTGTTTCATCGTCAATAAGAAGCTCACAGGGATACAGTAAACCTGCAGTGAAGCATCGGAATCTGTAACTAGTGTCACAGGAATGGTTCAAAACATAGACAGTAGGATGAGTCGGTTTTGTTGAACTTAAGTCGGCATTGTGCATTTTTATTTCCGATGCAATTTCTGTGTTCATCGTCAATAAGAAGGTCCAAGGGATACAGTAAGCCTAGAGTGAAGCATCGGAATCTACTACTAGTGTCACAGGAATGGTTCAAAACATAGACAGTAAGAAGAGACAGTCTTCTTGTACTTAATTCGGAATTGTGCATCTTGTATTTAATTCCGACGCAATTTGCGTGTTTCTTCGTCAATAAGAACGTCAGAGGGATACAGTAAATCTGAAGTGAAGCATCGGAATCTATAACTAGTGTCACAGGAATGGTTCAAAACATAGACAGTAGGAAGAGTCAGTCTTCTTGTACTTAAGTCGGCATTGTGCCTTTTCTATTTGATTAGTATGCATTTTCTGTGATTCATCGTCAATAAGAAGGTCCAAGGGATATAGTAAACCTGGAGTGAAACATCGGAATCTATAACTAGTGTCACAGGAATGGTTCTAACATAGACAGTAAGTAGAGTCAGTCTTCTTGTACTTAAGTCGGCATTGTGCCTCTTTTATTTAATTCCGATGCAATTTCTGTGTTTCACCGTCAATAAGAAGGTCCAAGGGATACTGCAAAACTGGAGAGAAGCATCGGAATCTATAACTAGTGTCACAGGAATGGTTCAAAGCATAGACAGTAAGAAGAGTCAGTTTTCTTGTACTTAAGTGGGCATTGTGTCTTTTGTATTTAATTCCGATGAAATTTCTGTGTTTCATCGTCAATAAGAAGGTCAGAGGGATACAGTAAATCTGAAGTGAAGCATCGGATTCTATAACTAGTGTCACAGGAATGGTTCAAAACATAGTCAGTAAGAACAGTCAGTCTTCTTGTACTACAGTCGGCATTGTGCCTTTTGTATTTGATTCCGATACAATTTCTATGTTTCATCGTCAATAAGAAGGTCCAAGAGATACAGTAAACCTGAAGTGAAGCATCAGAATCTATAACTAGTGTCACAGGAAAGGTTCAAAGAATAGTCAGTAATAAGAGTCAGTCTTCTTGTACTTAAGTCGGCATTGTGCCTTTTGTATTTATTTCCGATGCAATTTCTGTGTTTCTTCGTCAATAAGAAGGTCCAAGGGATACTGTAAACCTGGAGTGAAGCACCGGAATCAATAACTAGTGTCTCAGGAATGGTTCAAAGCATAGACAGTAAGAAGAGTCAGTTTTCTTGTACTTAAGTGGGCATTGTATCTTTTGTATTTAATTCCGATGAAATTTCTGTGTTTCATCGTCAATAAGAAGGTCCAAGGGATACAGTAAACCTGGACTGAAGCATTGGAATCTATAACTAGTGTCACATGAATGGTTCAAAACATAGACGGTAAGAAGGGTCAGTCTTCTTGTACTTAATTCGGCATTGTGCCATTTCTATTTAATTCCGAAGCAATTTCTGTGTTTCATCGTCAATAAGCAGGTCCAAGGGATACTGTAAACCTGAAGTGAAGAATCAGAATCTATAACTAGTGTCACAGGAATGGTTCAAAAAATAGTCAGTTATAAGAGACAGTCTTCTTGTACTTAAGTCGGCATTGTGCCTTTTGTATTTATTTCCGATGCAATTTCTGTGTTTCTTCGTCAATAAGAAGGTCCAAGGGATACAGGAAAAATGGAGTGATGCATCGGAATCTATAACTAGTGACACAGGGTTGGTTCAAAACATAGACAGTAAGAAGAGTCAGTATTATTGTACTTAGGTCGGCATTGTGACTTTTGTATTTAATTCCGATGCAATATCTGTGTTTCATTTTCAATAAGGACGTCCAAGGGATACAGTAATCCGGGAGTGAAGCATCGGAATCTATAACTAGTGTCACAGGAATGGTTCAAAACATAGTCAGTAAGAAGAGTCAGTCTTCTTGTACTTAAGTCGGCATTGTGACTTTTGTATTTAATGCCGATGCAATTTTTGTGTTTCATCCTCAATACGAAGGTCTAAGGGATAGAGTAAACCGGGACTGAAGCAACGGAATCTATAACTAGTGTCACAGGAATGGTTCAAAACATAGTCAGTAAGAAGAGTCAGTCCTCTTGTACTTAAGTCGGCATTGTGCCTTTTGTATTTAATTCCGATGCAATTTCTGTGTCTCATCGTCAATAAGAAGGTCAGACGGATACAGTAGATATGAAGTGAAGCATCGGAATCTATTACTAGTGTCATAGGAAAGGTTCAAAACATAGACAGTAGGATGAGTCAGTCATATTGTACTTAAGTCGGCATTGTGCCTTTTGTATTTTATTCCGATGCAATTTCTGTGCTTCTTCGTCAATAAGAAGGTCTAAAGGGATACAGTAAACCTCAAGTGAAGCATCGGAATCTATAACTAGTGTCACAGGAATGGTTCAAACATAGACAGTAAGAAGAGTCAGTCTTCTTGTACTTAAGTCGGCATTGTGCCTTTTGTATTTAGTTCCGATGCAATTTCTGTGATTCATCGTCAATAAGATAGTCAGAGGGATACAGTAAACCTGAAGTGAAGCATCGGAATCTAAAACTAGTGTCACAGGAATGGTTCAAATCATAGACAGTAGGAAGAGTCAGTCTTCTTGTACTTAAGTCGGCATTGTGCCTTTTGTATTTAATTCCGATGCAATTTCTGTGTTTCATCGTCAATAAGTAGGTCCAAGGGATCCAGTAAACCTGAAGTGAAGCACCAGAATATATTACTAGTGTCACAGGAATGGTTCAAAACATAGTCAGTAAGAAGAGTCAGTCTTCTTGTACTTAAGTCGCCATTGTGCCCTTTGTATTAAATTCCGATGCAATTTCTGTGTTTCATCGTAAATAAGAAGTTCCAAACGACACAGTAAACCTGAAGTGAAGCATCGGAATCAATAACTAGTGTCACAGGAATGGTTCAAATCATAGACAGTAAGAAGAGTCAGTCTTCTTGTACTTGTGTCGGCATTTTGTATTTTGTATTTAATTCCGATGCAATTTTTGTGTTTCATCCTCAATACGAAGATCCAAGGAATAGAGTAAACCGGGAGTGAGGCATCGGAATCTATATCTAGTGTCACAGGAATGGTTCAAAGCATAGTCAGTAAGAAGAGTCAGTTCTCTTGTACTTAGGTCGGCATTGTGAGTTTTGTATTTAATTCCGACGCAATTTCTGTGTTTCATCGTCATCAAGAAGGTCCAAGGGATACAGTAAACCTGAAGTGAAGCATCGGAATCTATAACTAGTGTCACAGGAATGGTTCAAACATAGACAGTAGGAAGAGTCAGTCTTCTTGTACTTAAGTCGGCATTGTGCATTTTGTATTTAATTCCGATGCAATTTCTGTGTGTCATCGTCAATAAGTAGGTCCAAGGGATCCAGTAAACCTGAAGTGAAGCAACGGTATATATAACTAGTTACACAGGAATGGTTCAAAACATAGTCAGTAAGAAGAGTCAGTCTTCTTGTACTTAAGTCACCATTGTGCCTTTTGTATTAATTTCCGATGCAATTTCTGTGTTTCATCGTAAACAAGAAGGTCCAAGGGATACAGTAAACCTGGAGTGATGAATCGGAATCTATAACTAGTGTCACAGGAATGGTTCAAATCATAGACAGTAAGAAGAGTCAGTCTTCTTGTACATAACTCGGCAATGTGCAGTTTGGATTTAATTCCGTTGCAATTTCTGTGTTTCATCGTCAATACGAGGGTCAGTAAACCTGAAGTGAAGCATCGGAATCTATAACTAGTGTCAAAGGAACGGTTCAAAACATCGACAGCAAGAAGAGTCAGTCTTCTTGTACTTAATTCGGCATTGTGCCTTTAGTATTTAATTTCAATACAATTTCTGTGTTTGATCGTCAATAGGAAGGTCAGAGGGATACAGTAAATCTGAAGTGAAGCATCGGAAGCTGTAACTAGTGTCACAGGAATGGTTCAAAACATAGTCAGTAAGAGGGGTCAGTCTTCTTGTACTTAAGTCGGCATTGTGCCTTTTCTGTTTATTTCCGATGCAATTTCTGTGTTTCATCATCAATAAGAAGGTCAGAGGGATACAGTAAACCTGAAGTGAAGCATCAGAATCTGTAACTAGTGTCACAGGAATGGTTCAAAATATAGACAGTAAGAAAAGTCAGTCTTCTTGTACTTAAGTCGGCATTATGCCTTTTGTATTTAATTCCGATGCAATTTCTGTGTTTCATCGTCATTAATAAGGTCAGAGGGATACAGTAAACCTGAAGTGTAGCATCGACATCTATAACTGGTGTAACAGGAATGGTTCAAAACATAGACAGAAGAAGAGTTAGTCTTCTTGTACTTAAGTCGGCATTGTCCCTTTTGTATTTATTTCCGTTGCAATTTCTGTGTTTCATCGTCAATACGAGGGTCAGTAAACCTGGAGTGAAGCATCGGAATCTATAACTAGTGTCAAAGGAACGGTTCAAAACATCGACAGCAAGAAGAGTCAGTCTTCTTGTACTTAATTCGGCATTGTGCCTTTAGTATTTAATTTCAATACAATTTCAGTGTTTCATCGTCAATAAGAAGGTCCAAGGGATACAGTAAACCTGCAGTGAAGCATCGGAATCTGTAACTAATGTCACAGGAATGGTTCAAAACATAGACAGTAAGATGAGTCAGTCATCTTGTACTAAAGTCGGCATTGTGCCTTTTGTATTTCATTCCGATGCAATTTCTGTATTTCATCGTCAATACGAAAGTCCAAGAGATACAGTAAACCTGAAGTGAAGCATCGGAATCTATAACTAGTGTCACAGGAATGGCTCAAAACATAGACAGTGGGAAGAGTCAGTATTCTTGTACTTAAGTCGGCATTGTGCCTTCTGTATTCAATTCCGATGCAATTTCTGTGATTCATCGTCAATAAGAAGGTGAGTGGGATACAGTAAACCTGAAGTGAGCATCGAAATCTATAACTAGTGTCACAGGAATGGTGCAAAACATAGACAGGAGGAAGAGTCAGTCTTCTTGTACTTAAGTCGGCATTGTGCCTTTTGTATTTGATTCCGATGCAATTTCTGTGTGTCATCGTCAATAAGTATGTCCAAGGGATCCAGTAAACCTGAAGTGAAGCACCGGAATATATAACTAGTGTCACAGGAATGGTTCAAAACATAGTCGGTAAGAAGAGTCAGTCTTCTTGTACTTAAGTCGCCATTGTGCCTTTTGTATTAACTTCCGATGCAATTTCTGTGTTTCATCGTAAATGAGAAGGTCCATGGGATACAGTAAACCATGAGTGAAGCATCGGAATCTATAACTAGTGTCTCAGGAATGGTTCAAATCATAGACAGTAAGAAGAGTCAGTCTTCTTTTACTTAATTCGGCAATGTGCCCTTTGGATTTAATTCCGATGCAATTTCTGTGTTTCATCGTCAATAAGAAGGTCAGAGGGATACAGTAAACCTGAGGTTAAGCATCGGAATCTATAACTAGTGTCACAGGAATGGTTCAAAACATAGTCAGTAAGAAGAGTCAGTCTTCTTGTACTTAAGTCGGCATTGTGCCTTTTGTATTTCATTCCGTTGCAATTTCTGTGCTTCATCGTCAATAAGAGGGTCAGAGGGATACATTAAACCTGAAGTGAAGCATCGGTACATTTATCTAGTGTCACAGGAATGGTTCAAAACTTAGTCAGAAAGAAGAGTCGGTCTTCTTGTGCTTAAGTCGGCATTGTGCCTTTTGTTATTTAATTGCGATGCAATTTCTGTGTTTCATCGTCAATAATAGGGTCCAAGGGATACAGTAAATCTGGAGTGAAGCACCGGAATCTATAACTAGTGTCACAGGAATGGTTCAAGACATGGACAGTAAGAAGAGTCAGTCTTCTTGTACTTAAGGCGGCATTGTGCCTTTTTTATTAAATTCCGATGCAATTTCTGTATTTCATCGTCAATAAGAAGGTCCAAGGGATACAGTAAACCTAGAGTGAAGCATCGGAATCTATAACTAGTGTCACAGGAACGGTTCAAAACTTCGACAGTAAGAAGAGTCAGTCTTCTTGTACTTAATTCGGCATTGTGCCTTTAGTATTTAATTCCAATACAATTTCTGTGTTTGATCGTCAATAGGAAAGTCAGAGGTATACAGTAAACCTGAAGTGAAGCATCAGAATCTATAACTAGTGTCACAGGAAAGGTTCAAAGAATAGTCAGTAATAAGAGTCAGTCTTCTTGTACTTAAGTCGGCATTGTGCCTTTTGTATTTATTTCCGATGCAATTTCTGTGTTTCTTCGTCAATAAGAAGGTCCAAGGGATACTGTAAACCTGGAGTGAAGCACCGGAATCAATAACTAGTGTCTCAGGAATGGTTCAAAGCATAGACAGTAAGAAGAGTCAGTTTTCTTGTACTTAAGTGGGCATTGTATCTTTTGTATTTAATTCCGATGAAATTTCTGTGTTTCATCGTCAATAAGAAGGTCCAAGGGATACAGTAAACCTGGACTGAAGCATTGGAATCTATAACTAGTGTCACATGAATGGTTCAAAACATAGACGGTAAGAAGGGTCAGTCTTCTTGTACTTAATTCGGCATTGTGCCATTTCTATTTAATTCCGAAGCAATTTCTGTGTTTCATCGTCAATAAGCAGGTCCAAGGGATACTGTAAACCTGAAGTGAAGAATCAGAATCTATAACTAGTGTCACAGGAATGGTTCAAAAAATAGTCAGTTATAAGAGACAGTCTTCTTGTACTTAAGTCGGCATTGTGCCTTTTGTATTTATTTCCGATGCAATTTCTGTGTTTCTTCGTCAATAAGAAGGTCCAAGGGATACAGGAAAAATGGAGTGATGCATCGGAATCTATAACTAGTGACACAGGGTTGGTTCAAAACATAGACAGTAAGAAGAGTCAGTATTATTGTACTTAGGTCGGCATTGTGACTTTTGTATTTAATTCCGATGCAATATCTGTGTTTCATTTTCAATAAGGACGTCCAAGGGATACAGTAATCCGGGAGTGAAGCATCGGAATCTATAACTAGTGTCACAGGAATGGTTCAAAACATAGTCAGTAAGAAGAGTCAGTCTTCTTGTACTTAAGTCGGCATTGTGACTTTTGTATTTAATGCCGATGCAATTTTTGTGTTTCATCCTCAATACGAAGGTCTAAGGGATAGAGTAAACCGGGACTGAAGCAACGGAATCTATAACTAGTGTCACAGGAATGGTTCAAAACATAGTCAGTAAGAAGAGTCAGTCCTCTTGTACTTAAGTCGGCATTGTGCCTTTTGTATTTAATTCCGATGCAATTTCTGTGTCTCATCGTCAATAAGAAGGTCAGACGGATACAGTAGATATGAAGTGAAGCATCGGAATCTATTACTAGTGTCATAGGAAAGGTTCAAAACATAGACAGTAGGATGAGTCAGTCATATTGTACTTAAGTCGGCATTGTGCCTTTTGTATTTTATTCCGATGCAATTTCTGTGCTTCTTCGTCAATAAGAAGGTCTAAAGGGATACAGTAAACCTCAAGTGAAGCATCGGAATCTATAACTAGTGTCACAGGAATGGTTCAAACATAGACAGTAAGAAGAGTCAGTCTTCTTGTACTTAAGTCGGCATTGTGCCTTTTGTATTTAGTTCCGATGCAATTTCTGTGATTCATCGTCAATAAGATAGTCAGAGGGATACAGTAAACCTGAAGTGAAGCATCGGAATCTAAAACTAGTGTCACAGGAATGGTTCAAATCATAGACAGTAGGAAGAGTCAGTCTTCTTGTACTTAAGTCGGCATTGTGCCTTTTGTATTTAATTCCGATGCAATTTCTGTGTTTCATCGTCAATAAGTAGGTCCAAGGGATCCAGTAAACCTGAAGTGAAGCACCAGAATATATAACTAGTGTCACAGGAATGGTTCAAAACATAGTCAGTAAGAAGAGTCAGTCTTCTTGTACTTAAGTCGCCATTGTGCCCTTTGTATTAAATTCCGATGCAATTTCTGTGTTTCATCGTAAATAAGAAGTTCCAAACGACACAGTAAACCTGAAGTGAAGCATCGGAATCAATAACTAGTGTCACAGGAATGGTTCAAATCATAGACAGTAAGAAGAGTCAGTCTTCTTGTACTTGTGTCGGCATTTTGTATTTTGTATTTAATTCCGATGCAATTTTTGTGTTTCATCCTCAATACGAAGATCCAAGGAATAGAGTAAACCGGGAGTGAGGCATCGGAATCTATATCTAGTGTCACAGGAATGGTTCAAAGCATAGTCAGTAAGAAGAGTCAGTTCTCTTGTACTTAGGTCGGCATTGTGAGTTTTGTATTTAATTCCGACGCAATTTCTGTGTTTCATCGTCATCAAGAAGGTCCAAGGGATACAGTAAACCTGAAGTGAAGCATCGGAATCTATAACTAGTGTCACAGGAATGGTTCAAACATAGACAGTAGGAAGAGTCAGTCTTCTTGTACTTAAGTCGGCATTGTGCATTTTGTATTTAATTCCGATGCAATTTCTGTGTGTCATCGTCAATAAGTAGGTCCAAGGGATCCAGTAAACCTGAAGTGAAGCAACGGTATATATAACTAGTTACACAGGAATGGTTCAAAACATAGTCAGTAAGAAGAGTCAGTCTTCTTGTACTTAAGTCACCATTGTGCCTTTTGTATTAATTTCCGATGCAATTTCTGTGTTTCATCGTAAACAAGAAGGTCCAAGGGATACAGTAAACCTGGAGTGATGAATCGGAATCTATAACTAGTGTCACAGGAATGGTTCAAATCATAGACAGTAAGAAGAGTCAGTCTTCTTGTACATAACTCGGCAATGTGCAGTTTGGATTTAATTCCGTTGCAATTTCTGTGTTTCATCGTCAATACGAGGGTCAGTAAACCTGGAGTGAAGCATCGGAATCTATAACTAGTGTCAAAGGAACGGTTCAAAACATCGACAGCAAGAAGAGTCAGTCTTCTTGTACTTAATTCGGCATTGTGCCTTTAGTATTTAATTTCAATACAATTTCTGTGTTTGATCGTCAATAGGAAGGTCAGAGGGATACAGTAAATCTGAAGTGAAGCATCGGAAGCTGTAACTAGTGTCACAGGAATGGTTCAAAACATAGTCAGTAAGAGGGGTCAGTCTTCTTGTACTTAAGTCGGCATTGTGCCTTTTCTGTTTATTTCCGATGCAATTTCTGTGTTTCATCATCAATAAGAAGGTCAGAGGGATACAGTAAACCTGAAGTGAAGCATCAGAATCTGTAACTAGTGTCACAGGAATGGTTCAAAATATAGACAGTAAGAAAAGTCAGTCTTCTTGTACTTAAGTCGGCATTATGCCTTTTGTATTTAATTCCGATGCAATTTCTGTGTTTCATCGTCATTAATAAGGTCAGAGGGATACAGTAAACCTGAAGTGTAGCATCGACATCTATAACTGGTGTAACAGGAATGGTTCAAAACATAGACAGAAGAAGAGTTAGTCTTCTTGTACTTAAGTCGGCATTGTCCCTTTTGTATTTATTTCCGTTGCAATTTCTGTGTTTCATCGTCAATACGAGGGTCAGTAAACCTGGAGTGAAGCATCGGAATCTATAACTAGTGTCAAAGGAACGGTTCAAAACATCGACAGCAAGAAGAGTCAGTCTTCTTGTACTTAATTCGGCATTGTGCCTTTAGTATTTAATTTCAATACAATTTCAGTGTTTCATCGTCAATAAGAAGGTCCAAGGGATACAGTAAACCTGCAGTGAAGCATCGGAATCTGTAACTAATGTCACAGGAATGGTTCAAAACATAGACAGTAAGATGAGTCAGTCATCTTGTACTAAAGTCGGCATTGTGCCTTTTGTATTTCATTCCGATGCAATTTCTGTATTTCATCGTCAATACGAAAGTCCAAGAGATACAGTAAACCTGAAGTGAAGCATCGGAATCTATAACTAGTGTCACAGGAATGGCTCAAAACATAGACAGTGGGAAGAGTCAGTATTCTTGTACTTAAGTCGGCATTGTGCCTTCTGTATTTAATTCCGATGCAATTTCTGTGATTCATCGTCAATAAGAAGGTGAGTGGGATACAGTAAACCTGAAGTGAGCATCGAAATCTATAACTAGTGTCACAGGAATGGTGCAAAACATAGACAGGAGGAAGAGTCAGTCTTCTTGTACTTAAGTCGGCATTGTGCCTTTTGTATTTGATTCCGATGCAATTTCTGTGTGTCATCGTCAATAAGTATGTCCAAGGGATCCAGTAAACCTGAAGTGAAGCACCGGAATATATAACTAGTGTCACAGGAATGGTTCAAAACATAGTCGGTAAGAAGAGTCAGTCTTCTTGTACTTAAGTCGCCATTGTGCCTTTTGTATTAACTTCCGATGCAATTTCTGTGTTTCATCGTAAATGAGAAGGTCCATGGGATACAGTAAACCATGAGTGAAGCATCGGAATCTATAACTAGTGTCTCAGGAATGGTTCAAATCATAGACAGTAAGAAGAGTCAGTCTTCTTTTACTTAATTCGGCAATGTGCCCTTTGGATTTAATTCCGATGCAATTTCTGTGTTTCATCGTCAATAAGAAGGTCAGAGGGATACAGTAAACCTGAGGTTAAGCATCGGAATCTATAACTAGTGTCACAGGAATGGTTCAAAACATAGTCAGTAAGAAGAGTCAGTCTTCTTGTACTTAAGTCGGCATTGTGCCTTTTGTATTTCATTCCGTTGCAATTTCTGTGCTTCATCGTCAATAAGAGGGTCAGAGGGATACATTAAACCTGAAGTGAAGCATCGGTACATTTATCTAGTGTCACAGGAATGGTTCAAAACTTAGTCAGAAAGAAGAGTCGGTCTTCTTGTGCTTAAGTCGGCATTGTGCCTTTTGTTATTTAATTGCGATGCAATTTCTGTGTTTCATCGTCAATAATAGGGTCCAAGGGATACAGTAAATCTGGAGTGAAGCACCGGAATCTATAACTAGTGTCACAGGAATGGTTCAAGACATGGACAGTAAGAAGAGTCAGTCTTCTTGTACTTAAGGCGGCATTGTGCCTTTTTTATTAAATTCCGATGCAATTTCTGTATTTCATCGTCAATAAGAAGGTCCAAGGGATACAGTAAACCTAGAGTGAAGCATCGGAATCTATAACTAGTGTCACAGGAACGGTTCAAAACTTCGACAGTAAGAAGAGTCAGTCTTCTTGTACTTAATTCGGCATTGTGCCTTTAGTATTTAATTCCAATACAATTTCTGTGTTTGATCGTCAATAGGAAAGTCAGAGGTATACAGTAAATCTGAAGTGAAGCTTCGGAAACTATAACTAGTGACACAGGAATGGTTCAAAACATAGTCAGAAAGAAGAGTCAGTCTTCTTGTACTTAAGTCGGCATTGTGCCTTTTCTATTTAATTCCGGAGCAATTTCTGTGTTTCATCGTCAACAAGAAGGTCCAAGGGATACAGTAAACCTGGAGTGAAGCATCGGAATCTGTAACTAGTGTCACAGGGATGGTTCAAAACATAGACTGTGAGAAGGGTCAGTTTTCTTGTACTTAAGTCGGCATTGTGCCTTTTGTATTTAATTCCAATGCAATTTCTTTGTCTCATCGTCAATAAGAAGGTCAGAGGGATACAGTAAACCTGAAGTGAAGCATCGGAATCTATAACTAGTGTCACAGGATGGTTCAAAACATAGACAGTGGGAAGAGTTAGTCTTCTTGGACTTAAGTCAGCATTGTGCCTTTTGTATTTAATTCCGATGCAATTTCTTTGTTTCATCGTCAATAAGAAGGTCAGAGGGATACAGTAAACCTGAAGTGAAGCATCGAAATCTATAACTAGTGTCACAGGAATGGTTCAAATCATAGACAGTAAGAAGAGTCAGTCTTCTTTTACTTAATTCGGCAATGTGCCCTTTGGATTTAATTCCGATGCAATTTCTGTGTTTCATCGTCAATAAGAAGGTCCAAGGGATACAGTAAACCTGAAGTGAAGCATCGGAATCTATAACTAGTGTCAAAGGGATGGTTCAAAAAATAGACAGTGGGAAGAGTTTGTCTTCTTGGACTTAAGTCAGCATTGTGCCTTTTGTATTTAATTCCGATGCAATTTCTTTGTTTCATCGTCAATATGAAGGTCAGAGGGATACAGTAAACCTGAAGTGAAGCATCGAAATCTATAACTAGTGTCACAGGATTGGTTCAAATCATAGACAGTAGGAAGAGTCAGTCTTCCTGTACTTAAGTCGGCATTGTGCCTTTTGTATTTAATTCCGATGCAATTTCTGTGTTTCATCGTCAATACGAAGGTCCAAGGGATACAGTAAACCTGAAGTTAAGCATCGGAATCAATAACTAGTGTCACAGGAATGGTTCAAAACATAGTCAGTAAGAAGAGTCAGTCTTCTTGTACTTAAGTCGGCATTGTGCCTCTTGTATTTAATTCCGATGCAATTTCTGTGTTTCATCGTCAATAAGAAGGTCCAAAGGATACAGTAAACCTAAAGTGAAGCATCGCAATCTATAACTAGTGTCACAGGAATAGTTCAAAGCATAGTCAGTAAGAAGAGACAGTGTTCTTGTACTTAAGTCGGCATTCTGCCTTTTGTATTTAATTCCGATGCAATTTCTGTGTTTCATCGTCAATAAGAAGGGCCAAGGGATACAGTAAACCTGCAGTGCAGCATCGGAATCTGTAACTAGTGTCAAAGGAATGGTTCAAAACATAGACACTAAGATGAGTCAGTCTTCTTGTACTTAAGTCGGCATTGTGCCTTTTTTATTTAATTCCGATGCAATTTCTGTGATTCATCGTCAATACGAAGGTCCAAGGGATACAGTAAACCTGGAGTGAAGCATCGGAATCTATAACTAGTGTCACAGGAATGGTTCAAACATAGACTGTAGGAAGAGTCAGTCTTCTTGTATTTAAGTCGGCATTGTGCCTTTTCTATTTAATTCGGATGCAATTTCTGTATTTCATCGTCAATAAGAAGGTCCAAGGTATATAGTAAACCTGGAGTGAAGCATCGGTAACTATAACTAGTGTCACAGGAACGGTTCAAAGCATCGACAGTAAGAAGAGTAAGTCTTCTTGTACTTAATACGGCATTGCGCTATTAGTATTTATTTCCAATACAATTTCTGTGCTTGATCGTCAATAGGATGGTCAGATGGATACAGTAAATCTGAAGTGAAGCTTCGGAATCTATAACTAGTGACACAGGAATGGTTCAAAACACAGTCAGAAAGAAGAGTCAGTGTTCTTGTACTTAGGTAGGCATTGTGCCTTTTGTATTTAATTCCGATGCAATCTCTGTGTTTCATCGCTAATAAGAAAGGTCAGAGGGAAACAGTAAACCTCAAGTGAAGCATCGGAATCTATAACTAGTGTCACAGGAATGGTTCAAAACATAGACAGTAGGAAGAGACAGTCTTCTTGTACTTAAGTCGGCATTGTGCCTTTTCTATTTAATTATTATGCAATTTCTGTGTTTCATCGTCAATAAGAAGGTCCAAGGGATATAGTAAAACTGGAGTGAAGCATCGGAATCTATAACTAGTGTCACAGGAATGGTTCCAACATAGACAGTAAGTAGAGTCAGTCTTCTTGTACTTAAGTCGGCATTGTGTCTTTTTTATTTAATTCCGATGCAATATCTGTGTTTCACCGTCAATAAGAAGGTCCAAGGGATACTGTAAACCGGGAGAGAAGCATCGGAATCTATAACTAGTGTCACAGGAATGGTTCAAAGCATAGACAGTAAGAAGAGTCAGTTTTCTTGTACTTAAGTGGGCATTGTGTCTTTTGTATTTAATTCCGATGAAATTTCTGTGTTTCATCGTCAATAAGAAGGTCAGAGGGATACAGTAAATCTGAAGTGAAGCATCGAATTCTATAACTAGTGTCACAGGAATGGTTCAAAACATAGTCAGTAAGAAGAGTCAGTCTTCTTGTACTTCAGTCGGCATTGTGCCTTTTGTATTTGTTTCCGATGCAATTTCTGTGTTTCTTCGTCAATAAGAAGGTCAAAGGGATACTGTAAACCTGGAGTGAAGCACCGGAATCAATAACTAGTGTCTCAGGATTGGTTCAAAGCATAGACAGTAAGAAGAGTCAGTTTTCTTGTACTTAAGTGAGCATTGTGTCTTTTGTATTTAATTCCGATGAAATTTCTGTGTTTCATCGTCAATAAGAGGGTCCAAGGGATACAGTAAACCTGGACTGAAGCATCGGAATCTATAAGTAGTGTCACATGAATGGTTCAAAACATAGACAGTAAGAAGGGTCAGACTTCTTGTACTTAATTCGGCATTGTGCCTTTTCTATTTAATTCCGATGCAATTTCTGTGTTTCATCGTCAATAAGAAGGTCCAAGGGATACTGTAAACCTGAAGTGAAGCATCAGAATCTACAACCAGTGTCACAGGAATGGTTCAAAAAATAGTCAGTAATAAGAGTCAGTCTTCTTGTACTTAAGTCGGTTCTGTGCCTTTTGTATTTATTTCCGATGCAATTTCTGTGTTTCTTCGTCAATAAGAAGGTCCAAGGGATACAGGAAACCTGGAGTGATGCATCGGAATCTATAACTAGTGACACAGGGTTGGTTCAAAACATAGACAGTAAGAAGAGTCAGTATTCTTGTACTTAGGTAGGCATTGTGACTTTTGTATTTAATTCCGATGCAATTTCTGTGTTTCATTGTCAATAAGGAGTTCCAAGGGATACAGTAATCCTGGAGTGAAGCATCGGAATCTATAACTAGTGACACAGGGTTGGTTCAAAACATAGACACTAAGATGAGTCAGTCTTCTTGTACTTAAGTCGGCCTTGTGCCTTTTTTATTTAATTCCGATGCAATTTCTGTGTTTCATCGTCAATACAAAGGTCCAAGGGATACAGTAAACCTGGATTGAAGCATCGGAATCTATAACTAGTGTCACAGGAATGGTTCAAACATAGACTGTAGGAAGAGTCAGTCTTCTTGTATTTAAGTCGGCATTGTGCCTTTTCTGTTTAATTCGGATGCAATTTCTGTATTTCATCGTCAATAAGAAGGTCCAAGGTGTATAGTAAACCTGGAGTGAAGCATCGGAAACTATAGCTAGTGTCACAGGAACGGTTCAAAACATCGACAGTAAGAAGAGTCAGTCTTCTTGTACTTAATACGGCATTGCGCCTTTAGTATTTAATTCCAATACAATTCTCGTGTTTAATCGTCAATAGGATGGTCAGAGGGATACAGTAAATCTGAAGTGAAGCTTCGGAATCTATAACTAGTGACACAGGAATGGTTCAAAACATAGTCAGAAAGAAGAGTCAGTGTTCTTGTACTTAAGTCGGCATTGTGCCTTTTGTATTTAATTCCGATGCAATCTCTGTGTTTAATCGGCAATACGAAGGTCAGAGGGAAACAGTAAACCTCAAGTGATGCGTCGGAATCTATAACTAGTGTCACAGGAATGGTTCAAAACATAGACAGTAGGAAGAGACAGTCTTCTTGTACTTAAGTCGGCATTGTGCCTTTTCTATTTAATTAGTGTGCAATTTCTGTGTTTCATCGTCAATAAGAAGGTCCAAGGGATATATTAAACCTGGAGTGAAGCATCGGAATCCATAACTAGTGTCACAGGAATGGTTCCAACATAGACAGTAAGTAGAGTCAGTCTTCTTGTACTTAAGTCGGCATTGTGCCTTTTGTATTTATTTCCGATGCAATTTCTGTGTTTCTTCGTCAATAAGAACGTCCAGCGGATACAGGAAACTTGGAGTGATGCATCGGAATCTATAACTAGTGACACAGGGTTGGTTCAAAACATAGACACTAAGATGAGTCAGTCTTCTTGTATTTAAGTCGGCATTGTGTCTTTTTTATTTAATTCCGATGCAATTTCTGTGTTTCACCGTCAATAAGAAGGTCCAAGGGATACTGTAAACCTGGAGAGAAGCATCGGAATCTATAACTAGTGTCACAGGAATGGTTCAAAACATAGACAGTAAGAAGAGTCAGTTTTCTTGTACTTAAGTGGGCATTGTGTCTTTTGTATTTAATTCCGATGAAATTTCTCAGTTTCATCGTCAATAAGAAGGTCAGAGGGATACAGTAAATCTGAAGTGAAGCATCGAATTCTATAACTAGTGTCACAGGAATGGTTCAAAACATAGTCAGTAAGAAGAGTCAGTCTTCTTGTACATAAGTCGGCACTGTGCCTTTTGTATTTGATTCCGATGCAATTTCTATGTTTCATCGTCAATAAGAAGGTCCAAGGGATACTGTAAACCTGGAGTGAAGCACCGGAATCAATAACTAGTGTCTCAGGAATGGTTCAAAGCGTAGACAGTAAGAAGAGTCAGTTTTCTTGTACTTAAGTGGGCATTGTGTCTTTTGTATTTAGTTCCGATGAAATGTCTGTGTTTCATCGTCAATAAGAAGGTCCAAGGGATACTGTAAACCTGAAGTGAAGCATCAAAATCTATAACTAGTGTCACAGGAATGGTTCAAAAAATAGTCAGTAATAAGAGTCAGTCTTCTTGTACTTAAGTTGGCATTGTGCCTTTTGTATTTATTTCCGATGCAATTTCTGTGTTTCTTCGTCAATAAGAAGGTCCAAGGGATACAGGAAACCTGGAGTGATGCATCGGAATCTATAACTAGTGACACAGGGTTGGTTCAAAACATAGACAGTAAGAAGAGTCAGTATTCTTGTACTTAGGTCGGCATTGTGCCTTTTGTATTTAATTCCGATGCAATTTCCGTGTTTCATTGTCAATAAAGAGTTCCAAGGGATACAGTAATCCTGGAGTGAAGCATCGGAATCTATAACTAGTGTCACAGGAAGGGTTCAAAACATAGTCAGTAAGAAAAGACAGTCATCTTGTACTTAGATCGGCATTGTGACTTTTGTATTTAATTCCGATGCAATTTTTGTGTTTCATCCTCAATAAGAAGGTCCAAGGGATAGAGTAAACCGGGAGTGAAGCATCGGAATCTATAACAAGTGTCACAGGAATGGTTCAAAACATAGTCAGTAAGAAGAGTCAGTCCTCTTGTACTTAAGTCGGCATTGTGCCTTTTGTATTTAATTCCGATGCAATTTCTGTGTTTCATCGTCAATAAGAAGGTCAGAGGGATACAGTAGACCTGAAGTGAAGCATCGGAATCTATTACTAGTGTCATAGGAAAGGTTCAAAACATAGACAGTAGGAAGAGTCAGTCTTATTGTACTTAAGACGGCATTGTGCCTTTTGTATTTTATTCCGATGCAATTTCTGTGCTTCATCGTCAATAAGAAGGTCTAAAGGGATACAGTAAACCTCAAGTGAAGCATCGGAATCTATAACTAGTGTCACAGGAATGGTTCAAGCATAGACAGTAAGAAGAGTCAGTCTTCTTGTAATTAAGTCGGCATTGTGCCTTTTGTATTTAGTTCCGATGCAATTTCTGTGATTCATCGTCAATAAGATGGTCAGAGGGATACAGTAAACCTGAAGTGAACCATCGGAATCTAAAACTAGTGTCACAGGAATGGTTCAAATCATAGACAGTAGGAAGAGTCAGTCTTCTTGTACTTAGGAAGGCCTTGGCCTTTTGTATTTAATTCCGATGCAATTTCTGTGATTCATCGTCAATACGTAGGTCCAAGGGATCCAGTAAACCTGAAGTGAAGCACCGGAATATATAACTAGTGTCACAGGAATGGTTCAGAACATAGTCAGTAAGAAGAGTCAGTTTTCTTGTACTTAAGTCGCCATTGTGCCCTTTGTATTAACTTCCGGTGCTATTTCTGTGTTTCATCGTAAATAAGAAGGTCCAAACGATACAGTAAACCTGACGTGAAGCATCGGAATCAATAACTAGTGTCACAGGAATGGTTCAAATCATAGACAGTAAGAAGAGTCAGTCTTCTTAAACTTAAGTCGCCATTTTGTATTTTGTATTTAATTCCGATGCAATTTTTGTGTTTCATCCTCAATACGAATATCCAGGGGATAGAGTAAACAGGGAGTGAAGCATCGGAATCTATAACTAGTGTCACGGGAATGGTTCAAAGCATAGTCAGTAAGAAGAGTCAGTTCTCTTGTACTTAAGTCGGCATTGTGCCTTTTGTATTTAATTCCGACGCAATTTCTGTGTTTCATCGTCAACAAGAAGGTCCAAGGGATACAGTAAACCTGAAGTGAAGCATCGGAATCTATAACTAGTGTCACAGGAATGGTTCAAAACATACAGAGTAGGAAGAGTCAGTCTTCTTGTGCTTAAGTCTGCAATGTGCCTTTTCTATTTAATTCCGATTCAATTTCTGTGTATCATCGTCAATAAGAAGGTCCAAGGGATACAGTAAACCGGGTGTGAAGCATCGGAATCCATAAGTAGTGTCACAGGAATGGTTCAAACATAGACAGTAGGAAGAGTCAGTCTTCTTGTACTTAAGTCGGCATTGTGCATTTTGTATTTAATTCCGATGCAATTTCTGTGTTTCATCGTCAATCAGAAGGTCAGAGGGATACAGTAGACCTGAAGTGAAGCATCGGAATCTATAACTAGTGTCACAGGAATGGTTCAAAACATAGACAGTAGGAAGAGTCAGTCTTATTGTACTTAAGTCGGCATTGTGCCTTTTGTATTTTATTCCGATGCAATTCCTGTGCTTCATCGTCAATAAGAAGGTCTAAAGGGGTACAGTAAACCTCAAGTGAAGCATAGGAATCAGTAACTAGTGTCACAGGAGTGGTTCAAACAAAGACAGTAAGCTGAGTCAGTGTTCTTGTACTTACGTCGGCATTGTGCCTTTTGTATTTAATTCCGATGCAATTTCTGTGTTCCATCGTCAATAAGAAGGTCCGAGGGATACAGTAAACCTGCAGTGAAGCATCGGAATCTGTAACTAGTGTCACAGGAATTGTTCAAACCATAGACAGTAGAAAGAGTCAGTCTTCTTGTACTTAAGTCGTTATTGTGCCTTTTGTATTTAATTCCGATGCAATTTCTGTGTGTCATCGTCAATGGGTAGGTCCAAGGGATCCAGTAAACCTGAAGTGAAGCAACGGAATATATAACTAGTTACACAGGAATGGTTCAAAACATAGTCAGTAAGAAGAGTCAGTCCTCTTGTACATAAGTCACCATTGTGGCTTTTGTATTAATTTCCGATGCAATTTCTGTGTTTCATCGTAAATAAGAAGGTCCAAGGGATACAGTAAACCTGTAGTGGAGCATCGGAATCTATAACTAGTGTCACAGGAATGGTTTAAATCATAGACAGTAAGAAGAGTCAGTCTTCTTGTACATAATTTGGCAATGTGCCTTTTGTATTTAATTCCGATGCAATTTCTGTGTTTCATCGTCAATAAGAAGGTACAAGGGATACAGTAAACCTGCAGTGAAGCATCGGAATTTGTAACTAGTGTCAAAGGAATGGTCCAAAACATAGACACTAAGATGAGTAAGTCTTCTTGTACTTAAGTCAGCAACTTTGCCTTTTTTATTTAATTCCGATACAATTTCTGTGTTTCATCGTCAATAAGAAGGTCCAAGGGATACAGTAAACCTGGAGTGAAGCATCGGAATCTATAACTAGTGTCACAGCAATGGTTCAAACATAGACAGTAGGAAGAGTCAGTCTTCTTGTATTTAAGTCGCCATTGTGCCTTTTCTATTTAATTCCGATGCAATTTCTGTATTTCATCGTCAATAAGATGGTCCAAGGTATATTGTAAGCCTGGAGTGAAGCATCGGAATCTATAACTAGTGTCACAGGAATGGTTCAAAACATAGGCAGTAAGAAGAGTCAGTCTTCTTGTACTTAAGGCGGCATTGTGCCTTTGTATTTAATTCCGATGCATTTTCTGTGTTTCATCGTCAATAAGAAGGTCCAAGGGATACAGTAAACCTGGAGTGAAGCATCGGAATCTATAACTAGTGTCACAGGAACGGTTCATAACATCGACAGTAAGAAGAGTCAGTCTTCTTGTACTTAATTCGGCATTGTGCCTTTAGTATTTATTTCCAATACAATTTCTGTGTTTGATCGTCAATAGGAAGGTCAGAGGGATACAGTAAATCTGAAGTGAAGCATCGGAAGCTATAACTAGTGTCACAGGAATGGTGCAAAACATAGTCAGTAAGAAGGGTCAGTCTTCTTGTACTTAAGTCGGCATTGTGCCTTTTCTATTTATTTCCGATGCAATTTCTGTGTTTCATCGTCAATAAGAAGGTCAGAGGGATACAGTAAACCTGAAGTGAAGCATCAGAATCTATAACTAGTGTCACAGGAATGGTTCAAAACATAGTCAGTAAGAAAAGTCAGTCTTCTTGTACTTAAGTCGGCATTGTGCCTTTTGTATTTAATTCCGATGCAATTTCTGTGTTTCATCGTCATTAATAAGGTCAGAGGGATACAGTAAACCTGAAGTGTAGCATTGACATCTATAACTGGTGTCACTGGAATGGTTCAAAACATAGACAGAAGAAGAGTCAGTCTTCTTGTACTTAAGTCGGCATTGTCCCTTTTGTATTTAATTCCGTTGCAATTTCTGTGTTTCATCGTCAATAAGAGGGTCAGAGGGATACAGTAATCCTGAAGTGACGCATCGGAATCTATAACTAGTGTCACACGAATGGTATAAACATAGAAAGTAGGAAGAGTCAGTCTTCTTGTACTTAAGTCGGCATTGTGCCTTCTCTATTTAATTCCGATGCAATTGCTGTGTTTCAGCGTCAATAAGAAGGTCCAAGGGATACAGTAAACCTGAAGTGAAGCATTGGAATCTATAACTAGTGTCACAGGAATGGTTCAAAGCATAGTCAGTAAGAAGAGTCAGTGTTCTTGTACTTAAGTCGGCATTGTGCCTTTTGTATTTAATTCCGATGCAATTTCTGTGTTTCATCGTCAATAAGAAGGTCCAAGGGATACAGTAAACCTGCAGTGAAGCATCGGAATCTGTAACTAATGTCACAGGAATGGTTCAAAACATAGACAGTAAGATGGGTCAGTCATCTTGTTCTAAAGTCGGCATTGTGCCTTTTGTATTTCATTCCGATGCAATTTCTGTATTTCATCGTCAATACGAAGGTCCAAGAGATACAGTAAACCTGAAGTGAAGCATCGGAATCTATAACTAGTGGCACAGGAATGGTTCAAAACATAGACAGTGGGAAGAGTCAGTCTTCTTGTACTTAAGTCGGCATTGTGTTACTTTTGTATTTAATTCCGATGCAATTTCTGTGTTTCTTCGTCAATGAGAAGGTCAGTGGGATACAGTAAACCTGAAGTGAAGCATCGGAATCTATAACTAGTGTCACAGGAATGGTTCAAAACATAGACAGTAGGAAGAGTCAGTCTTCTTGTACTTAAGTCGGCATTGTGCCTTTTGTATTTAATTCCGATGCAATTTCTGTGTTTCATCGTCATTAATAAGGTCAGAGGGATACAGTAAACCTGAAGTGAAGCATCGGAATCTATAACTAGTGTCACAGGAATGGTTCAAATCATAGACAGTAGGAAGAGTCAGTCTTTTTGTACTTAAGTGGGCATTGTGCCTATTGTATTTAATTCCGATGTAATTTCTGTGTGTCATCGTCAATAAGTAGGTCCAAGGGATCCAGTAAACCTGAAGTGAAGCACCGGAATATATAACTAGTGTCACAGGAATGGTTCAAAACGTAGTCGGTTAGAAGAGTCAGTCTTCTTGTACTTAAGTCGCCATTGTGAGTTTTGTATTAACTTCCGATGTAATTTCTGTGTTTCATCGTAAATAAGAAGGTCCATGGGATACAGTAAACCTAGGGTGAAGCATCGGAATCTATAACAAGTGTCACAGGAATGGTTCAAATCATAGACAGTAAGAAGAGTCAGTCTTCTTTTACTTAATTCGGCAATGTGCCCTTTGGATTTAATTCCGTTGCAATTTCTGTGTTTCATCGTCAATAAGAAGGACAGAGGGATACAGTTAACATGAAGTAAGCATCGGAATCTATAACTAGTGTCACAGGAATGGTTCAAAACATAGTCAGTAACAAGAGTCAGTCTTCTTGTACGTAAGTCCGCATTGTGCCTTTTGTATTTAATTCCGATGCCATTTCTGTGTTTCATCGTCAATAAGAAGGTCCAAGGGATACAGTAAACCTGAAGTGAAGCATCGAAATCTATATTTAGTGTCACAGGAATGGTTCAAACCATAGACAGACGAAGAGTCAGTCTTCTTGTACTTAAGTCGGCATTGTCCCTTTTGTATGTCATTCCGTTGCAATTTCTGTGTTTCATCGTCAATAAGAGGGTCAGAGGGATAGTTTAAACCTGAAGTGAAGCATCGGTATTTTTATCTAGTGTCACAGGAATGGTTCAAAACTTAGTCAGTAAGAAGAGTCAGTCTTCTTGTACTTAAGTCGGCATTGTGCCTTTTTTATTTAATTGCGATGCAATTTCTGTGTTTCATCGTCAATAAGAAGATCCAAGGGATACAGTAAATCTGGAGTGAAGCATCGGAATCTATAACTAGTGTCACAGGAATGGTTCGAACATAGACTGTAGGAAGAGTCAGTCTTCTTGTATTTAAGTCGGCATTGTGCCTTTTCTATTTAATTCCGATGCAATTTCTGTATTTCATCGTCAATAAGAAGGTCCAAGGTATATAGTAAACCTGGAGTGAAGCATCGGAATCTATAACAAGTGTCACAGGAATGGTTCAAGACATAGACAGTAAGAAGAGTCAGTCTTATTGTACTTAAGGCGGCATTGTGCCTTTTGTATTAAATTCCGATGCAATTTCTGTATTTCATCGTCAATAAGAAGGTCCAAGGGATACATTAAACCTGGAGTGAAGCATCGGAATCTATAACTAGTGTCACAGGAACGGTTCAAAGCATCGACAGTAAGAAGAGTCAGTCTTCTTGTACTTAATTCGGCATTGTGCCGTTAGTATTTAATTCCAATACAATTCCTGTGTTTGATCGTCAATAGGAAGGTCAGAGGGATACAGTAAACCTGAAGTGAAGCATCGGAATCTATAACTAGTGTCACAGCAATGGTTCAAAACATAGACAGTGGGAAGAGTTAGTTTTCTTGTACTTAAGTCGGCATTGTGCCTTTTGTATTTACTTCCAATGAAATTTGGGTGTGTCATCGTCAATAAGTAGGTCCAAGTTATCCAGTAAACCTGAAGTGAAGCACCGGAATATATTACTAGTGTCACAGGAATGGTTCAAAACATAACCAGTAAGAAGAGTCAGTCTTCATGTACTTAAGTCGCCATTGTGTCTTTTGTATTAATTTCCGATGCAATTTCTGTGTTTCATCGTAAATAAGAAGGTCCAAGGGATACAGTAAACCTGGAGTTAAGCATCGGAATCTATAACTAGTGACACAGGAATGGATCAAATCATTGACAGTAAGAAGAGTCAGTCTTCTCGTACTTAATTCGGCAATGTGCCCATTGGATTTAATTCCGATGCAATTTCTGTGTTTTATCGTCAATAAGAAGGTCAGAGGGATACAGTAAACCTGAAGTTAAGCATCGGAATCCATAACTAGTGTCACAGGAATGGTTCAAATTATAGTCAGTAAGAAGAGTCAGTCTTCTTGTACTTAAGTCGGCATTGTGCCTTTTGTATTTAATTCCGATGCAATTTCTGTGTTTCATCGTCAATAAGAAGGGCCAAGGGATACAGTAAACCTGCAGTGAAGCATCGTAATCTGTAACTAGCGTCAAAGGAATGGTTCAAAACATAGACACTAAGGTGAGTCAGTCTTCTTGTACTTAAGTCGGCATTGTGCCTTTTTTATTTATTTCCGATGCAATTTCTGTGTTTCATCGTCAATAAGAAGGTCCAAGGGATACAGTAAACTTGAAGTGAAGCATCAGAATCTATAACTAGTGTCACAGGAATGGTTCAAAACATAGTCAGTAAGAGGAGTCAGTCTTCTTGTACTTAAGTCGGCATTGTGCCTTTAGTATTTAATTCCAATACAATTTCTGTGTTTGATCGTCAATAGGATGGTCAGAGGGATACAGTAAATCTGAAGTGAAGCTTCGGAATCTATAACTAGTGACACAGGAATGTTTCAAAACATAGTCAGAAAGAAGAGGCAGTGTTCTTGTACATAAGTCGGCATTGTACCTTTTGTTTTTAATTCCGAGTCAATTTTGTGTTTCATGGTCAGTAAGAAGGTCCAAGGGATACAGTAAACCTGAAGTGAAGCATCGGAATCTATAACTATTGTCACAGGAATGGTTCAAAGCATAGACAGTAGGAAGAGTCAGTCTTGTTGTACTTATGTTGGCATTGTGCCTTTTTATTAAATTCCGATGCAATTTCTGTGTTTCATCGTCAATAAGAAGGTCAGAGGGATACAGTAAACCTGTAGTGAAGCATCGGAATCTATAACTAGTGTCACAGGAATGGTTCAAAACACAGACAGTAAGAAGAGTCAGTCTTCTTGTACTTAAGTAGGCATTGTGCCTTTTCTATTTGATTCCGATGCAATTTCTGTGCTTCATCGTCAATAAGAAAGTCCAATAGGATACAGTAAACCTCAAGTGAAGCATCGGAAGCTATAAATAGTGTCACAGGAATGGTTCAAAACATAGTCAGTAAGAAGGGTCAGTCTTCTTGTACTTAAGTCGGCATTGTGCCTTTTCTATTTAATTACGATGCAATTTCTGTGTTTCATCGTCAATAAGAAGGTCAGAGAGATACAGTAAATCTGAAGTGAAGCATCGGAACCTATAACTAGTGTCACAGGAATGGTTCAAAGCATAGTCAGTAGGAAGGGTTAGTCTTCTTGTACTTAAGTCGGCATTGTGACTTTTGTATTTAATTCCGATGCAATTTCTATGCTTCATCGTCAATAAGAAGGTCCAAGGGATACAGTAAACCTGAAGTGAAGCATCAGAATCTATAACTAGTGTCAAAGGGATGGTTCAAAACATAGACATTAAGGAGAGTCAGTATTCTTGTACTTAAGTCGGCATTGTGCCTTTTGTATTTAATTCCGATGCAATTTCTGTGTTTCATCGTCAATAAGAAGTACCAAGGGATACAGTAAACCTGAAGTGAAGCACCGGAATCTATAACTAGTATTACAGGAATGGTTCAAATCATAGTCAGTAAGAAGAGTCAGTCATCTTGTACTTAAGTCGGCACTGTGCCTTTTGTATTAAATTCCGATGCAATTTCTGTGTTTCATTGTCAATAAGGAGGTCCAAGGGATACAGTAAACCTGGAGTGAATCATCGGAATCTATAACTAGAGTCACAGGAATCGTTCAAAACATAGTCGGTAAGAAGAATCAGTCTTCTTGTACTTAAGTCAGCATTGTGCATTTTGTATTTAATTCCGATGCAACGTTTGTGTTTCATCTTCAATACGAAGGTTAAAGGGATACAGTAAACCTGGAGTGAAGCATCGGAATCTATAACTAGTGTCACAGGAATTGTTCAAAGCATAGTCAAATAGAAGTGTCAGTCTTCCTGTACTTAACTCGGCATTGTGCCTTTGTATTTAATTCCGATGCAATTTCTGTGTTTCATCGTCAATAAGAAGGTCCAAGGGATACAGTAAACCTGGAGTGAAGCATCACAATCTGTAACTAGTGTCACAGGAATGAGTCAAAACAGAGTCAGTATGAAGAATCAGTCTTTTTGTACTTCAGTCGGCATTGTGCCATTTGTATTTCATACCGATGGAATTTCTGTGTTTCATCGTCAACAAGAAGGTTAAAGGGATACAGTAAACCTGAAGTGAAGCATCGGAATCCATAACTAGTGTCACAGGAATGGTTAAAAACATAGACAGTATGAAGAGTAAGTCTTCTTGTACTTAAGTCTGCATTGTGCATTTTCTATTTAATTCCGATGGAATTTCTGTGTTTCATCGTCAATAAGAAGGTCCAAGGCATACAGTAAACCGGGAGTGAAGCATCGGAATCTATAACTAGTGTCACAGGAGTGGTTCAAACATAGACAGTAGGAAGAGTCAGTCTTCTGTACTTAAGTCGGCCTTGTGCCTTTAGTATTTAATTCCAATACAATTTCTGTGTTTGATCGTCAATAGGAAGGTCAGAGGAATACAGTAAATCTGAAATGAAGTTTCGGAATCTATAACTAGTGACACAGGAATGGTTCAAAACATAGTCACAAAGAAGAGTCAGTCTTCTTGTACTTAAGTCGGCATTGTGCCTTTTGTATTTAATTCCGCTGCAATATCTGTGTTTCATCGTCAACAAGAAGGTCCAAGGGATACAGTAAACCTGGAGTGAAGCATCGGAATCTGTAACTAGTGTCACAGGGATGGTTCAAAACGTAGACTGTAAGAAGAGTCAGTTTTCTTGTACTTAAGTCGGCATTGTGCCTTTTGTATTTAATTCCAATGTAATTTCTTTGTTTCATCGTCAATAAGAAGATCAGAGGGATACAGTAAACCTGAAGTGAAGCATCGGAATCTAAAACTAGTGTCACAGGAATGGTTCACAACAAAGACAGTGGGAAGAGTTAGTTTTCTTGTACTTACGTCGGCAATGTGCCCATTGGATTTAATTCCGATGCAATTTCTGTGTTTTATCGTCAATAAGAAGGGCCAAGGTATACAGTAAACCTGCAGTGAAGCATCGTAATCTGTAACTAGTGTCAAAGGAATGGTTCAAAACATAGACACTAAGATGAGTCAGTCTTCTTGTACTTAAGTCGGCATTGTGCCTTTTTTATTTATTTCCGATGCAATTTCTGTGTTTCATCGTCAATAAGAAGGTCCAAGGGATACAGTAAACCTGGAGTGAAGCATCGGAATCTATAACTAGTGTCACAGGAATGGTTCAAACATAGACTGTGGGAAGAGTCAGTCTTCTTGTATTTAAGTCGGCATTGTGTCTTTTCTTTTTAAATTCCGATGCAATTTCTGTATTTCATCGTCAATAAGAAGGTCCAAGGTATATAGTAAACCTGGAGTGAAGCATCGGAATCTATAACTAGTGTCACAGGAATGGTTCAAGACATAGACAGTAAGGAGAGTCAGTCTTCTTGTACTTAAGGTGGCATTGTGCCTTTTTTATTAAATTCCGATGCAATTTCTGTGTTTCCTCGTCAATAAGAAGGTCCAAGGGATACAGTAAACCTGGAGTGAAGCATCGGAATCTATAACGAGTGTCACAAGAACGGTTCAAAACATCGGCAGTAAGAAGAGTCAGTCTTCTTGTACTTAATTCGGCATTGTGCCTTTAGTATTTAATTCCAATACAATTTCTGTGTTTGATCGTGAATAGGATGGTCAGAGGGATACAGTAAATCTGAAGTGAAGCTTCGGAATCTATAACTAGTGACACAGGAATTGTTCAAATCATAGTCGGAAAGAAGAGTCAGTGTTCTTGTACTTAAGTCGACATTGTGCCTTTTGTATTTACTTCCGATGCAATCTCTGTGTTTCATCATCAATAAGAAGGTCAGAGGGATACAGTAAACCTCAAGTGAAGCATCGAAATCTATAACTAGTGTCACAGGAATGGTTCAAATCTTAGTCAGTAAGAAGAGTCAGTCTTCTTGTACTTAAGTCGGCATTGTGCCTTTTGTATTTAATTCCGATGCAATTTCTATGTTTCATCGTCAATAAGAATTTCCAAGGGATACAGTAAACTTGAAGTGAAGCATCAGAATCTATAACTAGTGTCACAGGAATGGTTCAAAACATAGTCAGTAAGAAGAGTCAGTCTTCTTGTACTTAAGTCGGCATTGTGCCTTTAGTATTTAATTCCAATACAATTTCTGTGTTTGATCGTCAATAGGATGGTCAGAGGGATACAGTAAATCTGAAGTGAAGCTTCGGAATCTATAACTAGTGACACAGGAATGTTTCAAAACATAGTCAGAAAGAAGAGTCAGTGTTTTGTACTTAAGTCGGCATTGTACCTTTTGTATTTAATTCCGATTCAATTATGTGTTTCATGGTCAATAAGAAGGTCCAAGGGATACAGTAAACCTGAAGTGAAGCATCGGAATCTATAACTAGTGTCACAGGAATGGTTCAAAGCATAGACAGTAGGAAGAGTCAGTCTTGTTGTACTTATGTCGGCATTGTGCCTTTTTATTAAATTCCGATGCAATTTCTGTGTTTCATCGTCAATAAGAAGGTCAGAGGGATACAGTAAACCTGTAGTGAAGCATCGGAATCTATAACTAGTGTCACAGGAATGGTTCAAAACACAGACAGTAGGAAGAGTCAGTCTTCTTGTACTTAAGTAGGCATTGTGCCTTTTCTATTTGATTCCGATGCAATTTCTGTGCTTCATCGTCAATAAGAAAGTCCAATAGGATACAGTAAACCTCAAGTGAAGCATCGGAAGCTATAAATAGTGTCACAGGAATGGTTCAAAACATAGTCAGTAAGAAGGGTCAGTCTTCTTGTACTTAAGTCGGCATTGTGCCTTTTCTATTTAATTCCGATGCAATTTCTGTGTTTCATCGTCAATAAGAAGTTCAGAGGGATACAGTAAATCTGAAGTGAAGCATCGGAACCTATAACTAGTGTCACAGGAATGGTTCAAAACATAGTCAGTAGGAAGGGTTAGTCTCCTTGTACTTAAGTCGGCATTGTGCCTTTTGTATTTAATTCCGATGCAATTTCTATGTTTCATCGTCAATAAGACGGTCCAAGGGATACAGTAAACCTGAAGCGAAGCATCAGAATCTATAACTAGTGTCACAGGAATGGTTCAAAGCATAGTCAGTAAGAAGAGTCAGTCTTTATGTACTTAAGTCGGCATTGTGCCTTTTGTATTTGTTTCCAATGCAATTTCTGTGTTTCATCATCAATAAGAAGGTCCAAGGGATACAGTAAACCTGGAGTGATGCATGGGAATCTATAACTAGTGACACAGGGATGGTTCAAAACATAGACATTAAGAAGAGTCAGTATTCTTGTACTTAAGTCGGCATTGTGCCTTTTGTATTTAATTCCGATGCAATTTCTGTGTTTCATCGTCAATAAGAAGTACCAAGGGATATAGTAAACCTGAAATGAAGCACCGGAATCTATAACTAGTATTACAGGAATGGTTCAAATCATAGTCAGTAAGAAGAGTCAGTCATCTTGTACTTAAGTCGGCACTGTGCCTGTTGTGTTAAATTCCGATGCAATTTCTGTGTTTCATTGTCAATAAGGAGGTCCAAGGGATACAGTAAACCTGGAGTGAATCATCGGAATCTATAACTAGAGTCACAGGAATCGTTCAAAGCATAGTCGGTAAGAAGAATCAGTCTTCTTGTACTTAAGTCGGCATTGTGACTTTTGTATTTAATTCCGATGCAATTTTTGTGTTTCATCTTCAATACGAAGGTCCAAGGGATACAGTAAACCTGGAGTGAAGCATCGGAATCTATAACTAGTGTCACAGGAATTGTTCAAAGCATAGTCAAAAAGAAGAGTCAGTCTTCCTGTACTTAACTCGGCATTGTGCCTTTGTATTTAATTCCGATGCAATTTCTGTGTTTCATCGTCAATAAGAAGGTCCAAGGGATACGGTAAACCTGGAGTGAAGCATCACAATCTGTAACTAGTGTCACAGGAATGGGTCAAAACAGAGTCAGTATGAAGAGTCAGTCTTCTTGTACTTCAGTCGGCATTGTGCCATTTGTATTTCATACCGATGGAATTTCTGTGTTTCATCATCAACAAGAAGGTCCAAGGGACACAGTAAACCTGAAGTGAAGCATCGGAATCCATAACTAGTGTCACAGGAATGGTTCAAAACATAGACAGTAGGAAGAGTAAGTCTTCTTGTACTTAAGTCTGCATTGTGCATTTTCTATTTAATTCCGATGGAATTTCTGTGTTTCATCGTCAATAAGAAGGTCCAAGGCATACAGTAAACCGGGAGTGAAGCAACGGAATCTATAACTAGTGTCACAAGAGTGGTTCAAACATAGACAGTAGGAAGAGTCAGTCTTCTTGTACTTAAGTCGGCATTGTGCCATTTGTATTTTATTCCGATGCAATTTCTGTGTTTCATCGTCAATACGAGGGTCAGAGGGATACAGTAAACCTGAAGTGAAGCATCGGAATCTATAACTAGTGTCACAGGAATGGTAAAAACATAGAAAGTAGGAAGAGTCAGTCATCTTGTACTTAAGTCGGCGTTGTGCCTTCTCTATTTAATTCCGATGCAATTGCTGTCTCTCATCGTCAATAAGAAGATCCAAGGGATACAGTAAACCTGAAGTGAAGCATCGGAATCTATAACTAGTGTCACAGGAATGGTTCAAAGCATAGTCAGTAAGAAGAGACAGTGTTCTTGTACTTAAGTCGGCATTATGCCTTTTGTATTTAATTCCGATGCAATTTCTGTGTTTCATCGTCAATAAGAAGGTCCAAGGGATACAGTAAACCTGCAAGCATCGGAATCTGTAACTAGTGTGAAAGGAATGGTTCAAGACATAGACAGTAAGAAGAGTCAGTCTTCTTGTACTTAAGGCGGCATTGCGCCTTTTTTATTTAATTCCGATGCAATATCTGTGTTTCATCGTCAATAAGAAGGTCCAAGGGATACAGTAAACCTGAAGTGAAGCATCGGAATCTATAACTAGTGTCACAGGAATTGTTCAAAACATCGACAGTAAGAAGAGTCAGTCTTCTTGTACTTAATTCGGCATTGTGCCTTTAGTATTTAATTCCAATACAATATCTGTGTTTGATCGTCAATAGGAAGGTCAGAGGGATACAGTAAATCTGAATTGAAGCATCGGAATCTATAACTAGTGTCACAGGAATGGTTCAAAACATAGTCAGTAGGAAGAGTCAGTGTTCTTGTACTTAAGTCGGCATTGTGCCTTTTGTATTTAATTCCGATGCAATTTCTGTGTTTCATCGTCAATAAGAAGGTCAGAGGGATACAGTAAACCTCAAGTGAAGCATCGGAATCTATAACTAGTGTAAAAGGAACGGTTCAAAACTTAGTCAGTAAGAAGAGTCTGTCTTCTTGTACTTAAGTCGGCATTGTGCCTTTTGTATTTAATTCCGATGCAATATCTGTCTTTCATCGTGAATAAGAAGGTCCAAGGGATACAGTAAACCGGGAGTGAAGCATCGGAATCTATAACTAGTGTTACAGGGATGGTTCAAAACATAGACAGCAAGAAGAGTCAGTATTCTTGTACTTAAGTCGGCATTGTGCCTTTTGTATTTAATTCCGATGCAATTTCTATGTTTCATCGTCAATAAGAAGTTCCAAGGGATACAGAAAAACAGAAGTGAAGCACCGGAATCTATAACTACTGTCACAGGAATGGTTCAAAACATAGTCAGTAAGATTAGTCAGCCTTCTTGTACTTAAGTCGGCATTGTACCTTTTGTATTTAATTCCGACGCAATTTTGTGTTTCATCGTCAATAAGAAGGTCCAAGGGATACAGTAAACCTGAAGTTAAGCATCGGAATCTATTACTAGCGTCAAAGGAATGGTTCAAAACGTAGAAAGTAGGAAGAGTCAGTCTTGTTGTACTTATGTCGGCATTGTGCCATTTTATTTAATTCCGATGCAATTTCTGTGTTTGATCGTCAATAAGAAAGTCCAAGGGATACAGTAAACCTGAAGTGAAGCATCGGAAGCTGTAACTAGTGTCACAGGAATGGTTCAAAACATAGTCAGTGAGACGGGTCAGTCTTCTTGTACTTAAGTTGGCATTGTGCTTTTTCTATTTAATTCCGATGCAAATTCTGTGTTTCATCGTCAATAAGAAGGTCGGAGGGATACAGTAAACCTGAAGTGAAGCATAGGAATCTGAAACTAGTGTCACAGGAATGGGTCAGATCATAGACAGTAGGAAGAGTCAGTCTTCTTCTACTTAAGTCGGCATTGTCCCTTTTGTATTTACTTCCGATGCAATTTCTGTGTTTCATCGTCAATAAGTAGGTCCAAGGAATCAAGCAAACCTGAAGTGAAGCACCGGAATATATAACTAGTGTCACAGGAATGGTTCAAACATAGTCAGTAAGAAGAGTCAGTCTTCTTGTACTTAAGTCGCCATTGCGCCCTTTGTATTAAATTCCGATGCAATTTCTGTGTTTCATCGTAAATAAGAAGGTCCAAAGGATACAGGAAACCTGGAGTGAAGCATCGGAATCGATAAGTAGTGTCACAGGAATGGTTCAAATCATAGACAGTAAGAAGAGTCAGTCTTCTTGTACTTAATTCGGCACTGTGCTCTTTGGATTTAATACCGATGCAATTTCTGTGTTTCATCGTTAATAAGAAGGTCCAAGGAATACAGTAAACCTGCAGTGAAGCATCGGAATCTGTAACTAGTGTCACAGGAATGGTTCAAAATATAGACAGCAAGAAGAGTCAGCATTCTTGTACTTAAGTCGGCATTGTGATTTTTGTATTTAATTCCGATGCAATTTCTGTGTTTCATCGTCAATAAGAAGTTCCAATGGATACAGTAAAACTGAAGTGAAGCACCGGAATGTATAACTACTGTCACAGGAATGGTTCAAAGCATAGTCAGTAAGATTAGTCAGTCTTCTTGTACTTAAGTCGGCATTGTACCTTTTGTATTTAATTCCGATGCAATTTTGTGTTTCATCGTCAATAAGAAGGTCCAAGGGATACAGTAAACCTGAAGGGAAGCATCGGAATCTATTACTAGTGTCAAAGGAATGGTTCAAAACATAGTAAGTAGGAAGAGTCAGTCTTGTTGTACTTATGTCGGCATTGTGCCATTTTATTTAATTCCGATGCAATTTCTGTGTTTGTTCGTCAATAAGAAAGTCCAAGGGATACAGTAAGCCTGAAGTGAAGCATCGGAAGCTGTAACTAGTGTCACAGGAATGGTTCAAAACCTAACAGTAAGAAGGGTCAGTCTTCTTGTACTTAAGTCGGCATTGTGCCTTTTCTATTTAATTCCGATGCAAATTCTGTGTTTCATCGTCAATAAGAAGGACGGAGGGATACAGTAAACCTGAAGTGAAGCATCGGAATCTAAAACTAGTGTCACAGGAATGGTTCAAATCATAGACAGTAGGAAGAGTCAGTCTTCTTCTACTTAAGTCGGCATTGTGCCTTTTGTATTTACTTCCGTTGCAATTTCTGTGTTTCATCGTCAACAAGTAGGTCCAAGGAAACCAGCAAACCTGAAGTGAAGCACCGGAATATATAACTAGTGTCACAGGAATGGTTCAAACATAGTGAGTAAGAAGAGTCAGTCTTCTTGTACTTAAGTCGGCATTGTGCCTTTTGTATTTAATTCCGATTCAATTTCTGTGGTTCATCGTCAATATGAAGGTCCAAGGGATACACTAAACCTGCAGTGAAGCATCGGATTCTGTAACTAGTGTCACAGGAATGGTTCAAAACATAGATAGTAAGATGAGTCAGTCTTTATGTACTTAAGTAGGCATTGTGCCTTTTCTATTTGATTCCGATGCAATTTCTGTGCTTCATCGTCAATAAGAAAGTCCAATAGGATACAGTAAACCTCAAGTGAAGCATCGGAAGCTATAAATAGTGTCACAGGAATGGTTCAAAACATAGTCAGTAAGAAGGGTCAGTCTTCTTGTACTTAAGTCGGCATTGTGCCTTTTCTATTTAATTCCGATGCAATTTCTGTGTTTCATCGTCAATAAGAAGGTCAGAGGGATACAGTAAATCTGAAGTGAAGCATCGGAACCTATAACTAGTGTCACAGGAATGGTTCAAAACATAGTCAGTAGGAAGGGTTAGTCTCCTTGTACTTAAGTCGGCATTGTGCCTTTTGTATTTAATTCCGATGCAATTTCTATGTTTCATCGTCAATAAGACGGTCCAAGGGATACAGTAAACCTGAAGTGAAGCATCAGAATCTATAACTAGTGTCACAGGAATGGTTCAAAGCATAGTCAGTAAGAAGAGTCAGTCTTTATGTACTTAAGTCGGCATTGTGCCTTTTGTATTTATTTCCAATGCAATTTCTGTGTTTCATCATCAATAAAAAGGTCCAAGGGATACAGTAAACCTGGAGTGATGCATCGGAATCTATAACTAGTGACACAGGGATGGTTCAAAACATAGACATTAAGAAGAGTCAGTATTCTTGTACTTAAGTCGGCATTGTGCCTTTTGTATTTAATTCCGATGCAATTTCTGTGTTTCATCGTGAATAAGAAGTACCAAGGGATATAGTAAACCTGAAATGAAGCACCGGAATCTATAACTAGTATTACAGGAATGGTTCAAATCATAGTCAGTAAGAAGAGTCAGTCATCTTGTACTTAAGTCGGCACTGTGCCTGTTGTGTTAAATTCCGATGCAATTTCTGTGTTTCATTGTCAATAAGGAGGTCCAAGGGATACAGTAAACCTGGAGTGAATCATCGGAATCTATAACTAGAGTCACAGGAATCGTTCAAAGCATAGTCGGTAAGAAGAATCAGTCTTCTTGTACTTAAGTCGGCATTGTGACTTTTGTATTTAATTCCGATGCAATTTTTGTGTTTCATCTTCAATACGAAGGTCCAAGGGATACAGTAAACCTGGAGTGAAGCATCGGAATCTATAACTAGTGTCACAGGAATTGTTCAAAGCATAGTCAAAAAGAAGAGTCAGTCTTCCTGTACTTAACTCGGCATTGTGCCTTTGTATTTAATTCCGATGCAATTTCTGTGTTTCATCGTCAATAAGAAGGTCCAAGGGATACAGTAAACCTGGAGTGAAGCATCACAATCTGTAACTAGTGTCACAGGAATGGGTCAAAACAGAGTCAGTATGAAGAGTCAGTCTTCTTGTACTTCAGTCGGCATTGTGCCATTTGTATTTCATACCGATGGAATTTCTGTGTTTCATCATCAACAAGAAGGTCCAAGGGACACAGTAAACCTGAAGTGAAGCATCGGAATCCATAACTAGTGTCACAGGAATGGTTCAAAACATAGACAGTAGGAAGAGTAAGTCTTCTTGTACTTAAGTCTGCATTGTGCATTTTCTATTTAATTCCGATGGAATTTCTGTGTTTCATCGTCAATAAGAAGGTCCAAGGCATACAGTAAACCGGGAGTGAAGCAACGGAATCTATAACTAGTGTCACAAGAGTGGTTCAAACATAGACAGTAGGAAGAGTCAGTCTTCTTGTACTTAAGTCGGCATTGTGCCATTTGTATTTTATTCCGATGCAATTTCTGTGTTTCATCGTCAATACGAGGGTCAGAGGGATACAGTAAACCTGAAGTGAAGCATCGGAATCTATAACTAGTGTCACAGGAATGGTAAAAACATAGAAAGTAGGAAGAGTCAGTCATCTTGTACTTAAGTCGGCGTTGTGCCTTCTCTATTTATTTCCGATGCAATTGCTGTCTCTCATCGTCAATAAGAAGATCCAAGGGATACAGTAAACCTGAAGTGAAGCATCGGAATCTATAACTAGTGTCACAGGAATGGTTCAAAGCATAGTCAGTAAGAAGAGACAGTGTTCTTGTACTTAAGTCGGCATTATGCCTTTTGTATTTAATTCCGATGCAATTTCTGTGTTTCATCGTCAATAAGAAGGTCCAAGGGATACAGTAAACCTGCAAGCATCGGAATCTGTAACTAGTGTGAAAGGAATGGTTCAAGACATAGACAGTAAGAAGAGTCAGTCTTCTTGTACTTAAGGCGGCATTGCGCCTTTTTTATTTAATTCCGATGCAATATCTGTGTTTCATCGTCAATAAGAAGGTCCAAGGGATACAGTAAACCTGAAGTGAAGCATCGGAATCTATAACTAGTGTCACAGGAATTGTTCAAAACATCGACAGTAAGAAGAGTCAGTCTTCTTGTACTTAATTCGGCATTGTGCCTTTAGTATTTAATTCCAATACAATATCTGTGTTTGATCGTCAATAGGAAGGTCAGAGGGATACAGTAAATCTGAATTGAAGCATCGGAATCTATAACTAGTGTCACAGGAATGGTTCAAAACATAGTCAGTAGGAAGAGTCAGTGTTCTTGTACTTAAGTCGGCATTGTGCCTTTTGTATTTAATTCCGATGCAATTTCTGTGTTTCATCGTCAATAAGAAGGTCAGAGGGATACAGTAAACCTCAAGTGAAGCATCGGAATCTATAACTAGTGTAAAAGGAACGGTTCAAAACTTAGTCAGTAAGAAGAGTCTGTCTTCTTGTACTTAAGTCGGCATTGTGCCTTTTGTATTTAATTCCGATGCAATATCTGTCTTTCATCGTGAATAAGAAGGTCCAAGGGATACAGTAAACCGGGAGTGAAGCATCGGAATCTATAACTAGTGTTACAGGGATGGTTCAAAACATAGACAGCAAGAAGAGTCAGTATTCTTGTACTTAAGTCGGCATTGTGCCTTTTGTATTTAATTCCGATGCAATTTCTATGTTTCATCGTCAATAAGAAGTTCCAAGGGATACAGAAAAACTGAAGTGAAGCACCGGAATCTATAACTACTGTCACAGGAATGGTTCAAAACATAGTCAGTAAGATTAGTCAGCCTTCTTGTACTTAAGTCGGCATTGTACCTTTTGTATTTAATTCCGACGCAATTTTGTGTTTCATCGTCAATAAGAAGGTCCAAGGGATACAGTAAACCTGAAGTTAAGCATCGGAATCTATTACTAGCGTCAAAGGAATGGTTCAAAACGTAGAAAGTAGGAAGAGTCAGTCTTGTTGTACTTATGTCGGCATTGTGCCATTTTATTTAATTCCGATGCAATTTCTGTGTTTGATCGTCAATAAGAAAGTCCAAGGGATACAGTAAACCTGAAGTGAAGCATCGGAAGCTGTAACTAGTGTCACAGGAATGGTTCAAAACATAGTCAGTGAGACGGGTCAGTCTTCTTGTACTTAAGTTGGCATTGTGCTTTTTCTATTTAATTCCGATGCAAATTCTGTGTTTCATCGTCAATAAGAAGGTCGGAGGGATACAGTAAACCTGAAGTGAAGCATAGGAATCTGAAACTAGTGTCACAGGAATGGGTCAGATCATAGACAGTAGGAAGAGTCAGTCTTCTTCTACTTAAGTCGGCATTGTCCCTTTTGTATTTACTTCCGATGCAATTTCTGTGTTTCATCGTCAATAAGTAGGTCCAAGGAATCAAGCAAACCTGAAGTGAAGCACCGGAATATATAACTAGTGTCACAGGAATGGTTCAAACATAGTCAGTAAGAAGAGTCAGTCTTCTTGTACTTAAGTCGCCATTGCGCCCTTTGTATTAAATTCCGATGCAATTTCTGTGTTTCATCGTAAATAAGAAGGTCCAAAGGATACAGGAAACCTGGAGTGAAGCATCGGAATCGATAAGTAGTGTCACAGGAATGGTTCAAATCATAGACAGTAAGAAGAGTCAGTCTTCTTGTACTTAATTCGGCACTGTGCTCTTTGGATTTAATACCGATGCAATTTCTGTGTTTCATCGTTAATAAGAAGGTCCAAGGAATACAGTAAACCTGCAGTGAAGCATCGGAATCTGTAACTAGTGTCACAGGAATGGTTCAAAATATAGACAGCAAGAAGAGTCAGCATTCTTGTACTTAAGTCGGCATTGTGATTTTTGTATTTAATTCCGATGCAATTTCTGTGTTTCATCGTCAATAAGAAGTTCCAATGGATACAGTAAAACTGAAGTGAAGCACCGGAATGTATAACTACTGTCACAGGAATGGTTCAAAGCATAGTCAGTAAGATTAGTCAGTCTTCTTGTACTTAAGTCGGCATTGTACCTTTTGTATTTAATTCCGATGCAATTTTGTGTTTCATCGTCAATAAGAAGGTCCAAGGGATACAGTAAACCTGAAGGGAAGCATCGGAATCTATTACTAGTGTCAAAGGAATGGTTCAAAACATAGTAAGTAGGAAGAGTCAGTCTTGTTGTACTTATGTCGGCATTGTGCCATTTTATTTAATTCCGATGCAATTTCTGTGTTTGTTCGTCAATAAGAAAGTCCAAGGGATACAGTAAGCCTGAAGTGAAGCATCGGAAGCTGTAACTAGTGTCACAGGAATGGTTCAAAACCTAACAGTAAGAAGGGTCAGTCTTCTTGTACTTAAGTCGGCATTGTGCCTTTTCTATTTAATTCCGATGCAAATTCTGTGTTTCATCGTCAATAAGAAGGACGGAGGGATACAGTAAACCTGAAGTGAAGCATCGGAATCTAAAACTAGTGTCACAGGAATGGTTCAAATCATAGACAGTAGGAAGAGTCAGTCTTCTTCTACTTAAGTCGGCATTGTGCCTTTTGTATTTACTTCCGTTGCAATTTCTGTGTTTCATCGTCAACAAGTAGGTCCAAGGAAACCAGCAAACCTGAAGTGAAGCACCGGAATATATAACTAGTGTCACAGGAATGGTTCAAACATAGTGAGTAAGAAGAGTCAGTCTTCTTGTACTTAAGTCGGCATTGTGCCTTTTGTATTTAATTCCGATTCAATTTCTGTGGTTCATCGTCAATATGAAGGTCCAAGGGATACACTAAACCTGCAGTGAAGCATCGGATTCTGTAACTAGTGTCACAGGAATGGTTCAAAACATAGATAGTAAGATGAGTCAGTCTTTATGTACTTAAGTAGGCATTGTGCCTTTTCTATTTGATTCCGATGCAATTTCTGTGCTTCATCGTCAATAAGAAAGTCCAATAGGATACAGTAAACCTCAAGTGAAGCATCGGAAGCTATAAATAGTGTCACAGGAATGGTTCAAAACATAGTCAGTAAGAAGGGTCAGTCTTCTTGTACTTAAGTCGGCATTGTGCCTTTTCTATTTAATTCCGATGCAATTTCTGTGTTTCATCGTCAATAAGAAGGTCAGAGGGATACAGTAAATCTGAAGTGAAGCATCGGAACCTATAACTAGTGTCACAGGAATGGTTCAAAACATAGTCAGTAGGAAGGGTTAGTCTCCTTGTACTTAAGTCGGCATTGTGCCTTTTGTATTTAATTCCGATGCAATTTCTATGTTTCATCGTCAATAAGACGGTCCAAGGGATACAGTAAACCTGAAGTGAAGCATCAGAATCTATAACTAGTGTCACAGGAATGGTTCAAAGCATAGTCAGTAAGAAGAGTCAGTCTTTATGTACTTAAGTCGGCATTGTGCCTTTTGTATTTATTTCCAATGCAATTTCTGTGTTTCATCATCAATAAAAAGGTCCAAGGGATACAGTAAACCTGGAGTGATGCATCGGAATCTATAACTAGTGACACAGGGATGGTTCAAAACATAGACATTAAGAAGAGTCAGTATTCTTGTACTTAAGTCGGCATTGTGCCTTTTGTATTTAATTCCGATGCAATTTCTGTGTTTCATCGTGAATAAGAAGTACCAAGGGATATAGTAAACCTGAAATGAAGCACCGGAATCTATAACTAGTATTACAGGAATGGTTCTAATCATAGTCAGTAAGAAGAGTCAGTCATCTTGTACTTAAGTCGGCACTGTGCCTTTTGTATTAAATTCCGATGCAATTTCTGTGTTTCATTGTCAATAAGGAGGTCCAAGGGATACAGTAAACCTGGAGTGAATCATCGGAATCTATAACTAGAGTCACAGGAATCGTTCAAAGCATAGTCGGTAAGAAGAATCAGTCTTCTTGTACTTAAGTCGGCATTGTGCCTTTTGTATTTAATTCCGATGCAATTTTTGTGATTCATCTTCAATACGAAGGTCCAAGGGACACAGTAAACCTGGAGTGAAGCATCGGAATCTATAACTAGTGTCACAGGAATTGTTCAAAGCATAGTCAAAAAGAAGACTCAGTCTTCCTGTACTTAACTCGGCATTGTGCCTTTGTATTTAATTCCGATGCAATTTCTGTGTTTCATCGTCAATAAGAAGGTCCTAGGGATACAGTAAACCTGGAGTGAAGCATCACAATCTGTAACTAGTGTCACAGGAATGGGTCAAAACAGAGTCAGTATGAAGAGTCAGTCTTCTTGTACTTCAGTCGGCATTGTGCCATTTGTATTTCATACCGATGGAATTTCTGTGTTTCATCATCAACAAGAAGGTCCAAGGGACACAGTAAACCTGAAGTGAAGCATCGGAATCCATAACTAGTGTCACAGGAATGGTTCAAATCATAGACAGTAGGAAGAGTAAGTCTTCTTGTACTTAAGTCTGCATTGTGCATTTTCTATTTAATTCCGATGGAATTTCTGTGTTTCATCGTCAATAAGAAGGTCCAAGGCATACAGTAAACCGGGAGTGAAGCAACGGAATCTATAACTAGTGTCACAAGAGTGGTTCAAACATAGACAGTAGGAAGACTCTGTCTTCCTGTACTTAACTCGGCATTGTGCCTTTGTATTTAATTCCGATGCAATTTCTGTGTTTCATCGTCAATAAGAAGGTCCAAGGGATACAGTAAACCTGGAGTGAAGCATCACAATCTGTAACTAGTGTCACAGGAATGGGTCAAAACAGAGTCAGTATGAAGAGTCAGTCTTCTTGTACTTCAGTCGGCATTGTGCCATTTGTATTTCATACCGATGGAATTTCTGTGTTTCATCATCAACAAGAAGGTCCAAGGGACACAGTAAACCTGAAGTGAAGCATCGGAATCCATAACTAGTGTCACAGGAATGGTTCAAAACATAGACAGTAGGAAGAGTATGTCTTCTTGTACTTAAGTCTGCATTGTGCATTTTCTATTTAATTCCGATGGAATTTCTGTGTTTCATCGTCAATAAGAAGGTCCAAGGCATACAGTAAACCGGGAGTGAAGCAACGGAATCTATAACTAGTGTCACAAGAGTGGTTCAAACATAGACAGTAGGAAGAGTCAGTCTTCTTGTACTTAAGTCGGCATTGTGCCTTTTGTATTTTATTCCGATGCAATTTCTGTGTTTCATCGTCAATACGAGGGTCAGAGGGATACAGTAAACCTGAAGTGAAGCATCGGAATCTATAACTAGTGTCACAGGAATGGTAAAAACATAGAAAGTAGGAAGAGTCAGTCATCTTGTACTTAAGTCGGCGTTGTGCCTTCTCTATTTAATTCCGATGCAATTGCTGTCTCTCATCGTCAATAAGAAGATCCAAGGGATACAGTAAACCTGAAGTGAAGCATCGGAATCTATAACTAGTGTCACAGGAATGGTTCAAAGCATAGTCAGTAGGAAGAGACAGTGTTCTTGTACTTAAGTCGGCATTATGCCTTTTGTATTTAATTCCGATGCAATTTCTGTGTTTCATCGTCAATAAGAAGGTCCAAGGGATACAGTAAACCTGCAAGCATCGGAATCTGTAACTAGTGTGGAAGGAATGGTTCAAGACATAGACAGTAAGAAGAGTCAGTCTTCTTGTACTTAAGGCGGCATTGCGCCTTTTTTATTTAATTCCGATGCAATTTCTGTGTTTCATCGTCAATAAGAAGGTCCAAGGGATACAGTAAACCTGAAGTGAAGCATCGGAATCTATAACTAGTGTCACAGGAATTGTTCAAAACATCGACAGTAAGAAGAGTCAGTCTTCTTGTACTTAATTCGGCATTGTGCCTTTAGTATTTAATTCCAATACAATATCTGTGTTTGATCGTCAATAGGAAGGTCAGAGGGATACAGTAAATCTGAATTGAAGCATCGGAATATATAACTAGTTTCACAGGAATGGTTCAAAACATAGTCAGTAGGAAGAGTCAGTGTTCTTGTACTTAAGTCGGCATTGTGCCTTTTGTATTTAATTCCGATGCAATTTCTGTGTTTCATCGTCAATAAGAAGGTCAGAGGGATACAGTAAACCTCAAGTGAAGCATCGGAATCTATAACTAGTGTAAAAGGAACGGTTCAAAACTTAGTCAGTAAGAAGAGTCTGTCTTCTTGTACTTAAGTAGGCATTGTGCCTTTTGTATTTAATTCCGTTGCAATATCTGTGTTTCATCGTCAATAAGAAGGTCCAAGGGATACAGTAAACCGGGAGTGAAGCATCGGAATCTATAACTAGTGTCACAGGGATGGTTCAAAACATAGACAGCAAGAAGAGTCAGTATTCTTGTACTTAAGTCGGCATTGTGCCTTTTGTATTTAATTCCGATGCAATTTCTATGTTTCATCGTCAATACGAAGTTCCAAGGGATACAGAAAAACTGAAGTGAAGCACCGGAATCTATAACTACTGTCACAGGAATGGTTCAAAACATAGTCAGTAAGATTAGTCAGTCTTCTTGTACTTAAGTCGGCATTGTACCTTTTGTATTTAATTCCGATGCAATTTTGTGTTTTATCGTCAATACGAAGGTCCAAGGGATACAGTAAACCTGAAGTTAAGCATCGGAATCTATTACTAGTGTCAAAGGAATGGTTCAAAACGTAGAAAGTAGGAAGAGTCAGTCTTGTTGTACTTATGTCGGCATTGTGCCATTTTATTTAATTCCGATGCAATTTCTGTGTTTGATCGTCAATAAGAAAGTCCAAGTGATACAGTAAGCCTGAAGTGAAGCATCGGAAGCTGTAACTAGTGTCACAGGAATGGTTCAAAACCTAGTCAGTAAGAAGGGTCAGTCTTCTTGTACTTAAGTCGGCATTGTGCCTTTTCTATTTAATTCCGATGCAAATTCTGTGTTTCATCGTCAATAAGAAGGACGGAGGGATACAGTAAACCTGAAGTGAAGCATCGGAATTTAAAACTAGTGTCACAGGAATGGTTCAAATCATAGACAGTAGGAAGAGTCAGTCTTCTTCTACTTAAGTCGGCATTGTGCCTTTTGTATTTACTTCCGTTGCAATTTCTGTGTTTCATCGTCAACAAGTAGGTCCAAGGGATCCAGCAAACCTGAAGTGAAGCACCGGAATATATAACTAGTGTCACAGGAATGGTTCAAACGTAGTCAGTAAGAAGAGTAAGTCTTCCTGTACTTAAGTCGCCATTGTGCCCTTTGTATTAAATTCCGATGCAATTTCTGTGTTTCATCGTAAATAAGAAGGTGCAACGGATACAGGAAACCTGGAGTGAAGCATCGGAATCGATAAGTAGTGTCACAGGAATGGTTCAAATCATAGACAGTAAGAAGAGTCAGTCTTCTTGTACTTAATTCGGCACTGTGCTCTTTGGATTTAATACCGATGCAATTTCTGTGTTTCATCGTTAATAAGAAGGTCCAAGGGATACAGTAAACCTGCAGTGAAGCATCGGAATCTGTAACTAGTGTCACAGGAATGGTTCAAAACATAGACAGTAAGAAGAGTCAGTGTTCTTGTACTTAAGTCGGCATTGTGCCTTTTGTCTTTAATTCCGATTCAATTTCTGTGGTTCATCGTCAATAAGAAGGTCCAAGGGATACAGTAAACCTGCAGTGAAGCATCGGATTCTGTAACTAGTGTCACAGGAATGGTTCAAAACATAGATAGTAAGATGAGTCAGTCTTCTTGTACTTAAGACGGCATTGTGCCTTTTTTATTTAATTCCGATGCAATTTCTGTGTTTCATCGTCAATAAGAAGGTCCAAGGGATACAGTAAACCTAGAGTGAAGCATCGGAATCTATTACTAGTGTCACAGGAATGGTTCAAAACATAGACAGTAAGAAGCATCAGTCTTCTTGTACATAATTTGGCAATGTGCATTTTGTATTTAATTCCGACGCAATTTCTGTGTTTCATCGTCAATAAGAACGTCAGCGGGATACAGTAAATCTGAATTGAAGCATCGGAATCTATAACTAGTGTCACAGGAATGGTTCGAAACATAGTCAGTAAGAAGAGTCATTCATCTTGTACTAAAGTCGGCATTGTGCTTTTGTATTTATTTCCAATGCAATTTCTGTATTTCATCGTCAATAAGAAGGTCCAAGGGATACAGTTAACCTAGAGTGAAGCATCGGAATCTATTACTAGTGACACAGGAATGGTTCAAAACATAGTCAGTAAGAAGGTTCACTCTTCTTGTACTTAAGTCGGCATTGTGCCTTTTCTATTTAATTCCGATGCAATTTCTGTGTTTCATCGTCAATAAGTAGGTCAAAGGGATACAGTAAACCTGAAGTGGAGCATCAGAATCTATAACTAGTGCCACAGGAGTGGTTCAAAACATATTCAGTAAGGAGAGTCAGTCTTCTTGTACTTAAGTCGGCATTGTGCCTTTTGTATTTAATTCCGATGCAATTTCTGTGCTTCATCGTCAATAAGAAAGTCGAAGGGATACAGTAAACCTGAAGTGAAGCATCGGAAGCTATAACTAGTGTCACAGGAATGGTTCAAAACATAGTCAGTAAGAAGGGTCACTCTTCTTGTACTTAAGTCGGCATTGTGCCTTTTCTATTTAATTCCGATGCAATTTCTGTGTTTCATCGTCAATAAGTAGGTCAAAGGGATACAGTAAACCTGAAGTGGAGCATCAGAATCTATAACTAGTGCCACAGGAGTGGTTCAAAACTTAGTCAGTAAGGAGAGTCAGTCTTCTTGTACTTAAGTCGGCATTGTGCCTTTTGTATTTATTTCCGATGCAATTTCTGTGTTTCATCGTCAATAAGAAGGTCCAAGGGATACAGTAAACCTGGAGTGATGCATCGGAATCTATAACTAGTGACAAAGGGATGGTTCAAAACATAGACAGTAACAAGAGTCAGTATTCTTTTACTTAAGTCGGCATTGTGCATTTTGTATTTAATTCCGATGCAATATCTGTGTTTCATCGTCAACAAAAAGGTCCAAGGGATACAGTAAACCTGGAGTGAAGCATCGGAATCTATAACTAGCGTCGCAGGAATGGCTCAAAACATCGACAGTAAGAAGAGTCAGTCTTCTTGTACTTAATTCGGCATTGTGCCTTTAGTATTTAATTCCAATGCAATTTCTGTGTTTGATCGTCAATAGAAAGGTCAGAGGGATACAGTAAATCTGAAGTAAAGCATCGTAATCTATAACTAGTGTCACAGGAATGGTTCAAAACATAATCAGTAAGAAGAGTCAGTGTTCTTGTACTTAAGCCGGCATTGTGCCTTTTGTATTTAATTCCGATGCAATTTCTGTGTTACATCGTCAATAAGAAGGTCCAAGGGATACAGTAAACCTGAAGTGAAGCATCAGAATCTATAACTAGTGGTACAGGAATAATTCAAAACATAGTCAGTAAGAAGAGACAGTCTTCTTGTACTTAAGTCGGCATTGTGCCTTTTGTATTTAATTCCGATGAAATTTCTGTGTTTCATCGCCAATAGGAAGGTCCAAGGGATACAGTAAACCTGAAGTGAAGCACCGGAATCTATAACTAGTGTCACATGAATGGTTCAAATCATAGACAGTAGGAAGAGTCAGTCTTCTTGTACTTAAGTCGGCATTGTGCCTTTTGTATATAATTCCGAATCAATTTCTGTGTTTCATCGTCAATAAGACGGTCCAAGGGATACAGTAAACCTGCAGTGAAGCATAGGAATCTATAACTAGTGTCACATGAATGGTTCAAACCATAGACAGTAATAAGAGCCAGTCTTCTTCTACTTAATTCGGCATTGTGCCTTTTGTATTTAATTCCGATACAATTTCTGTGTTTCATCGTCAATAAGAAGGTCAGAGGGATACAGTAAACCTCAAGTGAAGCAACGGAATCTATAACTAGTGTCACAGGAATGGTTCAAAACATAGTCAGTAACAAGAGTCAGTGTTCTTGTACTTAAGTCGGCATTGTGCCTTTTGTATTTAATTCCGATGCAATTTCTGTGTTTCATCGTCAATAAGAACGTCCAAGGGACACAGTAAACCTGGAGTGAAGCATCGGAATCTATAACTAGCGTCGCAGGAATGGTTCAAAGCATCGACAGTAAGAGGAGTCAGTCTTCTTGTACTTAATTCGGCATTGTGCCTTTAGTATTTAATTCCAATGCAATTTCTGTGTTTGATCGTCAGTAGTAAGGTCAGAGGGATACTGTAAATCTGAAGTGAAGCATCGGAATCTATAACTAGTGTCACAGGAATGGTTCAAAACATAGTCAGTAAGAAGAGTCAGTGTTCCTGTACTTAAGGCGGCATTGTGCCTTTTGTATTAAATCCCGATGCAATTTCTGTGTTACATCGTCAACAAGAAGGTCCAAGGGATACAGTAAACCTGAAGTAAAGCATCGGAATCCATAACTAGTGTCACAGGAATGGTTCAAAACATAGACAGTAGGAAGAGTAAGTCTTCTTATACTTAAGTCTGCATTGTGCATTTTCTATTTAATTCCGATGGAATTTCTGTGTTTCATCGTCAATAAGAAGGTCCAAGGGATACAGTAAACCTGGAGTGAAGCATCGGAGTCTATAACTAGTGTCACAGGAATGGTTCAAAACATAGACAGACGACGAGTCAGTCTTCTTGTACTTAAGTCGGCCTTGTCCCTTTTGTATTTAATTCCGTTGCAATTTCTGTGTTTCATCGTCAATACGAGGGTCAGAGGGATACAGTAAACCTGAAGTGAAGCATCGGAATCTATAACTAGTGTCACAGGAATGGTAAAAACATAGAAAGTAGGAAGAGTCAGTCATCTTGTACTTAAGTCGGCGTTGTGCCTTCTCTATTTAATTCCGATGCAATTGCTGTGTCTCATCGTCAATAAGAAGATCCAAGGGATACAGTAAACCTGAAGTGAAGCATCGGAATCTATAACTAGTGTCACAGGAATGGTTCAAAGCATAGTCAGTAAGAAGAGACAGTGTTCTTGTACTTAAGTCGGCATTATGCCTTTTGTATTTAATTCCGATGCAATTTCTGTGTTTCATCGTCAATAAGAAGGTCCAAGGGATACAGTAAACCTGCAAGCATCGGAATCTGTAACTAATGTCAAAGGAATGATTCAAAACATAGACACTAAGATGAGTCAGTCCTCTTGTACTTAAGTCGGCATTGTGCCTTTTGTATTTAATTCCGATGCAATTTCTGTGTTTCATCGTCAATAAGAAGATCCAAGGGATACAGTAAACCTGGAGTGAAGCATCGGAATCCATAACTAGTGTCACAGGAATGGTTCAAATCATAGACAGTAGGAAGAGTCAGTCTTCTGGTACTTAAGTCTGCACTGTGCCTTTTCTAATTAATTCCGATGCAATTTCTGTGTTTCATCGTCAATAAGAAGGTCCAAGGGATACAGTAAACCGGGAGTGAAGCATCGGAATCTATAACTAGTGTCACAGGAATGGTTCAATCATAGACAGTAGGAAGAGTCAAACTTCTTGTACTTAATTCAGCACTGTGCCCTTTGGATTTGATTCCGATGCAATTTCTGTGATTCATCGTCAATAAGAAGGTCAGAGGGATACAGTAAACCTGCAGTGAAGCATCGGAATCTGTAACTAGTGTCACAGGAATGGTTCAAAACGTAGTCAGTAAGTAGAGTCAGTCTTCTTGTACTTAAGTCGGCATTGTGCCTTCTGTATTTAATTCCAATGCAATTTCTGTGTTTCATCGTCAATAAGAAGGTCCAAGGGATACAGTAAACCTGAAGTGAGCATCGAAATCTATAACTAGTGTCACAGGAATGGTTCAAAACATAGACAGAAGAAGGGTCTGTCTTCTTGTACTTAAGTCGGCATTGTGCATTTTGTATTTAATTCCGTTGCAATTACTGTGTTTCATCGTCAATAAGAGCGTCAGAGGGATACAGTAAATCTGAAGTGAAGCATCGTAATCTATAACTAGTGTCACAGGAATGATTCAAACTTAGTCAGTAAGAAGAGTCAGTCATCCTGTAGTAAAGTCGGCATTGTGCCTTTTGTATTTAATTCCGATGCAATTTCTGTATTTCATCGTCAATAACAAGGTACAAGGGATACAGTAAACCTGAAGTGAAGCATCGGAATCTATAACTAGTATCACAGGAATGGTTCAAAACATAGACAGTGGGAAGAGTCAGTCTTCTTGTACTTAAGTTGGCATTGTGCCTTTTGTATTTAATTCCGATGCAATTTCTGTGTTTCATCGTCAATAAGAAGGTCAGAGGGATTCAGTAAACCTGAAGTGAAGCATCGGAATGTATAACTAGTCTCATAGGAATGGTTCAAAACATAGACAGTAGGAAGAGTCAGTCTTCTTGTACTTAAGTATGCATTGTGCCTTCTCTATTTAATACCGATGCAATTGCTGTGTTACATCGTCAATAAGAAGGTCCAAGGGATACAGTAAACCTGAATTGAGGCATCGGCATCTATAACTAATGTCACAGGAATGGTTCAAAGCATAGTCAGTAAGAAGAGACAGTGTTCTTGTACTGAAGTCGGCATTATGCCTTTTGTATTTAATTCCGATGCAATTTCTGTGTTTCATCGTCAATAAGAAGGTCCAAGGGATACAGTAAACCTGCAAGCATCGGAATCTGTAACTAGTGTCAAAGGAATGGTTCAAAACATAGACACTAAGATGAGTCAGTCCTCTTGTACTTAAGTCGGCATTGTGGCTTTTGTATTTAATTCCGATGCAATTTCAGTGTTTCATCGTCAATAAGAAGATCCAAGGGATACAGTAAACCTGGAGTGAAGCATCAGAATCTATAACTAGTGTCACAGGAATGAATCAAAGCATAGTCAGTAGGAAGAGTCAGTCTTCTTGTACTTTAGTCGGCATTGTGCCTTTTGTATTTAATTCCGATGCAACTTCTGTGCTTCATCGTCAACAAGAAGGCCAAAGGAATACAGTAAACCTGAAGTGAAGCATCGGAATCCATAACTAGTGTCACAGGAATGGTTCAAATCATAGACAGTAGGAAGAGTCAGTCTTCTGGTACTTAAGTCTGCACTGTGCGTTTTCTATTTAATTCCGATGCAATTTCTGTGTTTCATCGTCAATAAGAAGGTCCAAGGGATACAGTAAACTGGGAGTGAAGCATCGGAATCTATAACTAGTGTCACAGGAATGGTTCAAACATAGACAGTAGGAAGAGTCAAACTTCTTGTACTTAATTCAGCACTGTGCCCTTTGGATTTGATTCCGATGCAATTTCTGTGATTCATCGTCAATAAGAAGGTCAGAGGGATACAGTAAACCTGCAGTGAAGCATCGGAATTTGTAACTAGTGTCGCAGGAATGGTTCAAAACGTAGTCAGTAAGTAGAGTCAGTCTTCTTGTACTTAAGTCGGCATTGTGCCTTCTGTATTTAATTCCGATGCAATTTCTGTGTTTCATCGTCAATAAGAAGGTCCAAGGGATACAGCAAACCTGCAGTGAAGCATCGGAATCTGTAACCAGTGTCACAGGAATGGTTCAAAACATAGACAGTAAGATGAGTCAGTCTTCTTGTACTTAAGACGGCATTATGCCTTTTTTATTTAATTCCGATGCAATTTCTGTGTTTCATCGTCAATAAGAAGGTCCCTGGGATACAGTAAACCTAGAGTGAAGCATCGGAATCTATTACTAGTAACACAGGAATGGTTCAAAACATTGACAGTAAGAAGAGTCAGTCTTCTTGTAATTAATTCGGCATTGTGCATTTTGTATTGAATTCCGTTGCAATTACTGTGTTTCATCGTCAATAAGAACGTCAGAGGGATACAGTAAATCTGAAGTGAAGCATCGTAATCTATAACTAGTGTCACAGGAATGATTCAAATCATAGTCAGTAAGAAAAGCCAGTCATCCTGTAGTAAATTCGGCATTGTGCCTTTTGTATTTAATTCCGTTGCAATTTCTGTATTTCATCGTCAATAAGAAGGTCCAAGGGATACAGTAAACCTGAAGTGAAGCATCGGAATCTATAACTATTGTCACAGGAATGGTTCAATACATAGACAGTGGGAAGAATCAGTCTTCTTGTACTAAAGTTGGCATTGTGCCTTTTGTATTTATTTCCGAAGCAATTTCTGTATTTCGTTGTCAATAAGAAGGTCAGAGCGAATCAGTAAACCTGAAGTGAAGCATCGGAATCTATAACTAGTGTCACAGGAATGGTTCAAAACATAGACAGTAGGAAGAGACAGTCTCCTTGTACTTAAGACGGTATTGTGCCTTTTTTATTTACTTCCGATGCAATTTATGTGTTTCATCGTCAATAAGCAGGTCCACGGGATACAGTAAACCTGGAGTGAGGCATCGGAATCTATAACTAGTGTCACAGGAATGGCTCAAATCACAGACAGTAAGAAGAGTCAGTCTTCTTGTACTTAATTCGGCACTGTGCCCTTCGGATTTAATTCCGATGCAATTTCTGTGTTTCATCGTCAATAAGAAGGTAAGAGGGATACAGTAAACCTGAAGTGAAGCATCGGAATCTATAACTAGTGTCACAGGAATGGTTCAAATCATAGTCAGTAAGAAGAGTCAGTCTTCTTGTACTTAATTTGGCATTGTGCCTTTTGTATTTAATTCCGATGCTATTTCTGTGTTTCATCGTCATTAAGATGGTAAAAGGGATACAGTAGACCTGAAGTGAAGCATCGAAATCTATAACTAGTGTCACAGGAATGGTTCAAAACATAGACAGAAGAAGAGTCAGTCTTCTTGTACTTAAGTCGACATTGTCCCTTTTGTATTTAATTCCGTTGCAATTTCTGTGTTTCATCGTCAATAAGTGGGTCAGAGGGATACAGTAAACCTGAAGTGAATCATCGGAATCTATAACTAGTGTTACAGGAATGGTAAAAACATAGAAAGTAGGAAGAGTCAGTCTTCTTGTACTTAAGTCGGCATTGTGCCTTCTCTATTTAATTCCGATGCAATTGCTGTGTATCATCGTCAATAAGAAGGTCCAACGGATACAGTAAACCTGAAGTGAAGCATCGGAATCTATAATTAGTGTCACAGGAATGGTTCAAATCATAGTCAGTAAGAAGAGTCAGTCCTCTTGTACTTAAGTCGGCATTGTGCCTTTTGTATTTAATTCCGATGCAATTTCTGTGTTTCATCGTCAATAAGAAGGTCCAAGGCATACAGTAAACCTGAAGTGAAGCATCGCAATCTATAACTAGTGTCATAGGAATGGTTCAAAACATAGACAGAAGAAGAGTCAGTCTTCTTGTACTTAAGTCGGCATTGTCCCTTTTGTATTTAAATCCGTTGCAATTTCTGTGTTTCATCGTCAATAAGAAGGTCCAAGGCATACAGTAAACCTGAAGTGAATCATCGCAATCTATAACTAGTGTCATAGGAATGGTTCAAAACATAGACAGAAGAAGAGTCAGTCTTCTTGTACTTAAGTCGGCATTGTCCCTTTTGTATTTAATTCCTTTGCAATTTATGTGTTTCATCGACAATAAGAGGGTCAGAGGGATACAGTAAACCTGAAGTGAAGCATTGGTATCTATAACTAGTGTCATAGGAATGGTAAAAACATAGAACGTAGGAAGAGTCAGTCTTCTTGTACTTAAGTATGCATTGTGCCTTCTCTATTTAATTCCGATGCAATTGCTGTGTTACATCGTCAATAAGAAGGTCCTAGGGATACAGTAAACCTGAATTGAAGCATCGGCATCTATAACTAGTGTCACAGGAATGGTTCAAAGCATAGTCAGTAAGAAGAGTCAGTGTTCCTGTACTTAAGTCGGCATTGTGCCTTTTGTATTTAATTCAGATGCAATTTCTGTGTTTCATCGTCAATAAGAAGGTCCAAGGGATACAGTAAACCTGCAGTGAAGCATAGGAATCTGTAACCAGTGTCACAGAAATGGTTCAATACATAGACAGTAAGATGAGTCAGTCTTCTTGTACTTAAGTCGGCATTATGCCTTTTTTATTTAATTCCGATGCAATTTCTGTGTTTCATCGGCAATAAAAAGGTCCAAGGGATACAGTAAACCTAGAGTGAAGCATCGGAATCTATTACTAGTGTCACAGGAATGGTTCAAAACATAGACAGTAAGAAGAGTCAGTCTTCTTGTAATTAATTCGGCATTGTGCATTTTGTATTTAATTCCGTTGCAATTACTGTGTTTCATCGTTAATAAGAACGTCAGAGGGATACAGTAAATCTGAAGTAAAACCATCGTAATCTATAACTAGTGTCACAGGAATGATTCAAAACATAGTCAGTAAGAAGAGTCAGTCATCCTGTAGTAAAGTCGGCATTGTTCCTTTTGTATTTAATTCCGATGCAATTTCTGTATTTCATCGTCAATAAGAAGGTCCAAGGGATTCAGTAAACCTGAAGTGAAGCATCGGAATCTATAACTAGTGTCACAGGAATGGTTCAAAACATAGCCAGTAGGAAGAGTCAGTCTTCTTGTACTTAAGTCGGCATTGTGCCCTTTCCATTTAATTCCGATGTAATTTCTATATTTCATCGTCAATAAGAAGGTCCAAGGTATATAGTAAACCTGGAGTGAAGCATCGGAATCTATAACTAGTGCCACACGAATGGTTCAAAACATAGACAGTAAGAAGAGTCAATCTTCTTGTACTAAAGTCGGCATTGTGCCTTTTTTATTTACTTCCGATGCAATTTCTGTGTTTCATCGTCAATAAGCAGGTCCACGGGATACAGCAAACCTGGAGTGAAGCATCGGAATCTATAACTAGTGTCACAGGAATGGTTCAAAACATCGACAGTGAGAAGAGTCAGTCTTCTTGTACTTAAGTCGGCATTGCGCCTTTTGTATTTAAATCCGATGCAATCTCTGTGTTTCATCGTCAATAAGAAGGTCAGAGGGAAACAGTAAACCTGAAGTGAAGCATCGGAATCTGAAACTAGTGTCACAGGAATGGTTAAAATCATAGACAGTAGGAAGAGTCAGTCTTCTTGTACTTAAGTCGGCATTGTGCCTTTTGCTTTTAATTCCGATGCAATTTCTATGTTTCATCGTCAATAAGTAGGTCCAAGGGATCCAGTAAACCTGAAGTGAAGCACCGGAATATATAACTAGTGTCACAGGAATGGTTCAAATCATAGACAGTAAGAAGAGTCAGTCTTCTTGTACTTAATTCGGCACTGTGCCCTTTGGATTTAATTCCGATGCAATTTCTGTGTTTCATCGTCAATTAGAAGGTAAGAGGGATACAGTAAACCTGAAGTGAAGCATCGGAATCTATAACTAGTGTCACAGGAATGGTTCGAATCATAGTCAGTAAGAAGAGTCAGTCTTCTTGTACATAATTCGGCATTGTGCCTTTTGTATTTAATTCCGATGCTATTTCTGTGTTTCATCGTCATTAAGAAGGTAGAAGGGATACAGTAGACCTGAAGTGAAGCACCGGAATATATAAGTAGTGTCACAGGAATGGTTCAAAGCATAGACAGAAGAAGAGACAGTCTTCTTGTACTTAAGTCGCCATTGTCCCTTTTCTATTTAATTCCGTTGCAATTTCTGTGTTTCATCGTCAATAAGAGGGTCAGAGGGATACAGTAAACCTGAAGTGAATCATCGGAATCTATAACTAGTGTTACAGGAATGGTAAAATCATAGCAAGTAGGAAGAGTCGGTCTTCTTGTACTTAAGTCGGCATTGTGCCTTCTCTATATAATTCCGATGCAATTGCTGTGTATCATCGTCAATAAGAAGGTCCAAGGGATACAGTAAGCCTGAAGTGAAGCATCGGAATCTATAACTAGTGTCACAGGATTGGTTCAAAACATAGCCAGTAGGAAGAGTCAGTCTTCTTGTACTTAAGTCGGCATTGTGCCTTTTCCATTTAATTCCGATGCAATTTCTGTATTTCATCGTCAATAAGAAGGTCCAAGATATAGTAAACCTGTAGTGAAGCATCGGAATCTATAACTGGTGCCACAGGAATGGTTCAAAACATAGACAGTAAGAAGAGTCAGTCTTCTAGTACTAAAGTCGGCATTGTGCCTTTTTTATTTAATTGTGTTGCAATTTCTGTGTTTCATCGTCAATAAGAAGGTACAAGGGATACAGTAAACCTGGAGTGAAACATCGGAATCTATAAGTAGTGTCACAGAAATGGTTCAAAACATCGACAGTGAGAAGAATCAGTCTTCTTGTACTTAATTCGGCATTGTGCCTTTAGTATTTAATTCCAATGCAATTTCTGTGTTTGATCGTCAATAGGAAGGTCAGAGGGATACAGTATATCTGAAGTGAAGTATCGGAATCTATAACTAGTGTCACAGGAATGGTTAAAAACATAGTCAGTAAGGGGAGTCAGTCTTCTTGTACTTAAGTCGGCAATGCGCCACTTGTATTTAAATCCGATGCAATCTCTGTGTTTCATCGTCAATAAGAGGGTCAGAGGGATACAGTAAACCTGAAGTGAAGCATCGGAATATAAAACTAGTGTCACAGGAATGGTTAAAATCATAGACAATAGGAAGAGTCAGTCTTCTTGTACTTAAGTCGGCATTGTGCCTTTTGCATTTAATTCCGATGCAATTTCTGTGTTTCATCGTCAATAAGTAGGTCCAAGGGATCCAGTAAACTTGAAGTGATGCACCGGAATATATAACTAGTATCACAGGAACGGTTCAAAACATAGTCAGTAAGAAGAGTCAGTCTTCTTGTACTTAAGTCGCCAGTGTGCCCTTTGTATTAAATTCCGATGCTATTTCTGTGTTTCATCGTCAATGAGAAGGTCAGAGGGATACAGTAAACCTGAAGTGAAGCATCGGAATCTATGACTAGTGTCACAGGAATGGTTCAAAACATAGTCAGTAAGAAGAGTCAGTCCTCTTGTACTTAAGTCGGCATTGTGCCTTTTTTATTTAATTCCGATGCAATTTCTGTGTTTCATCGTCAATAAGAGGGTCAGAGTGATACAGTAAACCTGAAGTGAAGCATCGGAAGCTATAACTAGAGTCACAGGAATGGTAAAAACATAAGAAGTAGGAAGAGGTAGTCTTCTTGTACTTAAGTCGTCAATGTGCTTCTCTATTTAATTCCGATGCAATTGCTGTGTTTCATCGTCAATAAGAAGGTCCAAGGGATACAGTAAACCTGCAGTGAAGCATCGGAATCTGTAACTAGTGTCACAGGAATGGTTATAAACATAGATAGTAAGATGAGTCAGTCTTCTTGTACTTAAGTCTGCATTGTGAATTTTTTATTAAATTCCGATGCAATTTCTGTGTTTCATCGTGAATAAGAAGGTCCAAGGGATACAGTAAACCTGGAGTGAAGCATCGGAATATATAACTAGTGTCACAGGAATGGTTCAAAGCATAGTCAGTAAGAAGAGTCTGTCTTCTTGTACTTAAGTTGGCATTGTGCCTTTTGTATTTAATTCCGATGCAATTTCTGTGTTTCATCGTCAATAAGAAGGTCCAAGGCATACAGTAAACCTGAAGTGAAGCATCGCAATCTATAACTAGTGTCATAGGAATGGTTCAAAACATAGACAGAAGAAGAGTCAGTCTTCTTGTACTTAAGTCGGCATTGTCCCTTTTGTATTTAAATCCGTTGCAATTTCTGTGTTTCATCGTCAATAAGAAGGTCCAAGGCATACAGTAAACCTGAAGTGAATCATCGCAATCTATAACTAGTGTCATAGGAATGGTTCAAAACATAGACAGAAGAAGAGTCAGTCTTCTTGTACTTAAGTCGGCATTGTCCCTTTTGTATTTAATTCCTTTGCAATTTATGTGTTTCATCGACAATAAGAGGGTCAGAGGGATACAGTAAACCTGAAGTGAAGCATTGGTATCTATAACTAGTGTCATAGGAATGGTAAAAACATAGAACGTAGGAAGAGTCAGTCTTCTTGTACTTAAGTATGCATTGTGCCTTCTCTATTTAATTCCGATGCAATTGCTGTGTTACATCGTCAATAAGAAGGTCCTAGGGATACAGTAAACCTGAATTGAAGCATCGGCATCTATAACTAGTGTCACAGGAATGGTTCAAAGCATAGTCAGTAAGAAGAGTCAGTGTTCCTGTACTTAAGTCGGCATTGTGCCTTTTGTATTTAATTCAGATGCAATTTCTGTGTTTCATCGTCAATAAGAAGGTCCAAGGGATACAGTAAACCTGCAGTGAAGCATAGGAATCTGTAACCAGTGTCACAGAAATGGTTCAATACATAGACAGTAAGATGAGTCAGTCTTCTTGTACTTAAGTCGGCATTATGCCTTTTTTATTTAATTCCGATGCAATTTCTGTGTTTCATCGGCAATAAAAAGGTCCAAGGGATACAGTAAACCTAGAGTGAAGCATCGGAATCTATTACTAGTGTCACAGGAATGGTTCAAAACATAGACAGTAAGAAGAGTCAGTCTTCTTGTAATTAATTCGGCATTGTGCATTTTGTATTTAATTCCGTTGCAATTACTGTGTTTCATCGTTAATAAGAACGTCAGAGGGATACAGTAAATCTGAAGTAAAACCATCGTAATCTATAACTAGTGTCACAGGAATGATTCAAAACATAGTCAGTAAGAAGAGTCAGTCATCCTGTAGTAAAGTCGGCATTGTTCCTTTTGTATTTAATTCCGATGCAATTTCTGTATTTCATCGTCAATAAGAAGGTCCAAGGGATTCAGTAAACCTGAAGTGAAGCATCGGAATCTATAACTAGTGTCACAGGAATGGTTCAAAACATAGCCAGTAGGAAGAGTCAGTCTTCTTGTACTTAAGTCGGCATTGTGCCCTTTCCATTTAATTCCGATGTAATTTCTATATTTCATCGTCAATAAGAAGGTCCAAGGTATATAGTAAACCTGGAGTGAAGCATCGGAATCTATAACTAGTGCCACACGAATGGTTCAAAACATAGACAGTAAGAAGAGTCAGTCTTCTTGTACTAAAGTCGGCATTGTGCCTTTTTTATTTACTTCCGATGCAATTTCTGTGTTTCATCGTCAATAAGCAGGTCCACGGGATACAGCAAACCTGGAGTGAAGCATCGGAATCTATAACTAGTGTCACAGGAATGGTTCAAAACATCGACAGTGAGAAGAGTCAGTCTTCTTGTACTTAAGTCGGCATTGCGCCTTTTGTATTTAAATCCGATGCAATCTCTGTGTTTCATCGTCAATAAGAAGGTCAGAGGGAAACAGTAAACCTGAAGTGAAGCATCGGAATCTGAAACTAGTGTCACAGGAATGGTTAAAATCATAGACAGTAGGAAGAGTCAGTCTTCTTGTACTTAAGTCGGCATTGTGCCTTTTGCTTTTAATTCCGATGCAATTTCTGTGTTTCATCGTCAATAAGTAGGTCCAAGGGATCCAGTAAACCTGAAGTGAAGCACCGGAATATATAACTAGTGTCACAGGAATGGTTCAAATCATAGACAGTAAGAAGAGTCAGTCTTCTTGTACTTAATTCGGCACTGTGCCCTTTGGATTTAATTCCGATGCAATTTCTGTGTTTCATCGTCAATTAGAAGGTAAGAGGGATACAGTAAACCTGAAGTGAAGCATCGGAATCTATAACTAGTGTCACAGGAATGGTTCGAATCATAGTCAGTAAGAAGAGTCAGTCTTCTTGTACATAATTCGGCATTGTGCCTTTTGTATTTAATTCCGATGCTATTTCTGTGTTTCATCGTCATTAAGAAGGTAGAAGGGATACAGTAGACCTGAAGTGAAGCACCGGAATATATAAGTAGTGTCACAGGAATGGTTCAAAGCATAGACAGAAGAAGAGACAGTCTTCTTGTACTTAAGTCGCCATTGTCCCTTTTCTATTTAATTCCGTTGCAATTTCTGTGTTTCATCGTCAATAAGAGGGTCAGAGGGATACAGTAAACCTGAAGTGAATCATCGGAATCTATAACTAGTGTTACAGGAATGGTAAAATCATAGCAAGTAGGAAGAGTCGGTCTTCTTGTACTTAAGTCGGCATTGTGCCTTCTCTATATAATTCCGATGCAATTGCTGTGTATCATCGTCAATAAGAAGGTCCAAGGGATACAGTAAGCCTGAAGTGAAGCATCGGAATCTATAACTAGTGTCACAGGATTGGTTCAAAACATAGCCAGTAGGAAGAGTCAGTCTTCTTGTACTTAAGTCGGCATTGTGCCTTTTCCATTTAATTCCGATGCAATTTCTGTATTTCATCGTCAATAAGAAGGTCCAAGATATAGTAAACCTGTAGTGAAGCATCGGAATCTATAACTGGTGCCACAGGAATGGTTCAAAACATAGACAGTAAGAAGAGTCAGTCTTCTAGTACTAAAGTCGGCATTGTGCCTTTTTTATTTAATTGCGTTGCAATTTCTGTGTTTCATCGTCAATAAGAAGGTACAAGGGATACAGTAAACCTGGAGTGAAACATCGGAATCTATAAGTAGTGTCACAGAAATGGTTCAAAACATCGACAGTGAGAAGAATCAGTCTTCTTGTACTTAATTCGGCATTGTGCCTTTAGTATTTAATTCCAATGCAATTTCTGTGTTTGATCGTCAATAGGAAGGTCAGAGGGATACAGTATATCTGAAGTGAAGTATCGGAATCTATAACTAGTGTCACAGGAATGGTTAAAAACATAGTCAGTAAGGGGAGTCAGTCTTCTTGTACTTAAGTCGGCAATGCGCCACTTGTGTTTAAATCCGATGCAATCTCTGTGTTTCATCGTCAATAAGAGGGTCAGAGGGATACAGTAAACCTGAAGTGAAGCATCGGAATATAAAACTAGTGTCACAGGAATGGTTAAAATCATAGACAATAGGAAGAGTCAGTCTTCTTGTACTTAAGTCGGCATTGTGCCTTTTGCATTTAATTCCGATGCAATTTCTGTGTTTCATCGTCAATAAGTAGGTCCAAGGGATCCAGTAAACTTGAAGTGAAGCACCGGAATATATAACTAGTATCACAGGAACGGTTCAAAACATAGTCAGTAAGAAGAGTCAGTCTTCTTGTACTTAAGTCGCCAGTGTGCCCTTTGTATTAAATTCCGATGCTATTTCTGTGTTTCATCGTCAATGAGAAGGTCAGAGGGATACAGTAAACCTGAAGTGAAGCATCGGAATCTATGACTAGTGTCACAGGAATGGTTCAAAACATAGTCAGTAAGAAGAGTCAGTCCTCTTGTACTTAAGTCGGCATTGTGCCTTTTTTATTTAATTCCGATGCAATTTCTGTGTTTCATCGTCAATAAGAGGGTCAGAGTGATACAGTAAACCTGAAGTGAAGCATCGGAAGCTATAACTAGAGTCACAGGAATGGTAAAAACATAAGAAGTAGGAAGAGGTAGTCTTCTTGTACTTAAGTCGTCAATGTGCTTCTCTATTTAATTCCGATGCAATTGCTGTGTTTCATCGTCAATAAGAAGGTCCAAGGGATACAGTAAACCTGCAGTGAAGCATCGGAATCTGTAACTAGTGTCACAGGAATGGTTATAAACATAGATAGTAAGATGAGTCAGTCTTCTTGTACTTAAGTCTGCATTGTGAATTTTTTATTAAATTCCGATGCAATTTCTGTGTTTCATCGTGAATAAGAAGGTCCAAGGGATACAGTAAACCTGGAGTGAAGCATCGGAATATATAACTAGTGTCACAGGAATGGTTCAAAGCATAGTCAGTAAGAAGAGTCTGTCTTCTTGTACTTAAGTTGGCATTGTGCCTTTTGTATTGATTTCCGATGCAATTTTAGTGTTTCATTGTCAATAAGGAGGTCCAAGGGATGCAGTAAACCTGGAGTGAAGCATCGGAATCTATAACTAGAGTCACAGGAATGGTTCAAACATAGTCAGTAAGAAGAGTCAGTCTTCTTGTACTTAAGCCGGCATTGTGCCTTTTGTATTTAATTCCGATGCAATTTTTGTGTTTCATCCTCAATACGATGGTCCAAGGGATACAGTAAACCGGGAGTGAAGCATCGGAATCTATAACTAGTGTCACAGGAATGATTCAAACATAGACAGTAGGAAGATTCAGTCTTCTTGTACTTAAGTCGGCATTGTGCCTTTTGTATTTAATTCCGATGCAATTTCTGTGTTTCATCGTCAATAAAAAGGTCAGAGGGATACAGTAAATCTGAAGTGAAGCATCGGAATCTGTAACTAGTGTCACAGGAATGGTTCAAAACATAGTCAGTAAGAAGAGTCAGTCATCTTCTACTAAAGTCGGCATTGTGCCTTTTGTATTTAATTCCGATGCAATTTCTGTATTTCATCGTCAATAAGAAGGTCCAAGGGATACAGTAAACCTAGAGTGAAGCAACGGAATCTATAACTAATGTCACAGGAATGGTTCAAAACACAGACAGTGGGAAGAGTCAGTCTTCTTGTTCTTAAGTCGGCATTTTGCCTTTTGTATTTAATTCCGATTCAATTTCTGTGTTTCATCGTCATTATAAAGGCCAGAGGGATACAGTAAATCTGAAGTGAAGCATCGGAATCTATAAGTAGTGTCACAGGAATGGTTCAAAATATAGTCAGTAAGAAGAGTCAGTTTTTTTGTACTTAAGTCGGCATTGTGCCTTTTGTATTTAATTCCGATGCAATTTCTGTGTTTCATCGTCAATAATAAGGTCAGAGGGATATAGTAAACCTTAAGTGAAGAATCGGATTCTAAAACTAGTGTCACAGGAATGGTTCAAATCATAGACAGTAGGATGAATCAGTCTTCTTGTACTTAAGTCGGATTGTGCCTTTTGTATTTAATTCCGATGCAATTTCTGTGTTTCATCGTCAATAAGTAGGTCCAAGGGTTCCAGTAAACTTGAAGTGAGGCACTGAAATATATAACTAGTGTCACAGGAATGGTTCAAAACATAGTCAGTAAGAAGAGTTCCTCTTCTTGTATTTAAGTCGCCATTGTGCCTTTTGTATTAAATTCCGATGCAATATCTGTGTTTCATCGTAAATAAGAAGGGTCAAGGGATACAGTAAACCTGGAGTGAAGCATCGGAATCTATAACTAGTGTCACAGGAATGGTTCAAATCATAGACAGTAAGAAGAGTCAGTCTTCTTGCACTTAATTCAGCACTGTGCCCTTTGGATTTAATTCCGATGCAATCTCTGTGTTTCATCGTCTATAAGACGGTCAGAGGGATTCAGTAAACCTGAAGTGAAGCATCGGATTCTATGAATAGTGTCACAGAATTGGTAAAAACATAGAAAGTAGGAAGAGTCAGTCTTCTTGTACGTAAGTCGACATTGTGCCTTCTGTATTTAATTCCGTCGCAATTGCTGTGTTTCATCGTCAATAAGAAGGTCCAAGGGATACAGTAAACCTAAAGTGAAGCATCGGAATCTATAACTAGTGTCACAGGAATGGTTCAAAGCATAGTCAGTAAGAAGAGTCAGTGTTCTTGTACTTAAGTCGGCATTGTGCCTTTTGTATTTAATTCCGATGCAATTTCTGTGTTTCATTGTCAATAAGAGGGTCCAAGGGATACAGTTAACCTGTAGTGAAGCATCGGAATCTGTAACTAGTGGCACAGGAATGGTTCAAAACATAGACAGTAAGATGAGTCAATCTTCTTGTACTTAAGTCGGCATTGTGCCTTATTTCTTTAATTCCGATGCAATTTCTGTGTTTCATCGTCAATAAGAAGGTCCAAGGGATACAGTAATCCTAGAGTGAAGCATCGGAATCTATAACTAGTGTCACAGGAATGGTTCAAAACATCGACAGTAAGAAGAGTCTGTCTTCTTGTACTTAATTCGGCATTGTGCCTTTAGTATTTAATTCCAATGCAATTTCTGTGTTTGATCGTCAGTAGGAAGGTCAGAGGGATACAGCAAATCTGAAGTGAAGCATCGGAATCTATAACTAGTGTCACAGGAATGGTTCAAATCATAGACACTAAGAAGAGTCAGTCTTCTTGTACTTAAGTCGGCATTGTGCCTTTTGTATTTAATTCCGATGCAATTTCTGTATATCATCGTCAATAAGAAGGTCCAAGGGATACAGTAAACCTGGAGTGAAGCATCGGAATCTATAACTAGTATCACAGGAATCGTTCAAATCATTGACAGTAAGAAGAGTCAGTTTTCTAGTACTTAATGCGGCACTGTGCCCTTTGGATTTAATTCCGATGAAATTTCTGTGTTTCATCGTCAATAAGAAGGTCAGAGGGTTACAGTAAACCTGAAGTGAAGCATCGGAATCTATAACTACTGTCACAGGAATGGTTCAAAACATAGGCAGTAAGAAGAGTCAGTCTTCTTGTACTAAGTCGGCATTGTGCCTTTTGTACTTAATTCCGATGCAATTTCTGAGTTTCATCGTCAATAAGAAGGTCCAAGGGATACAGTAAACCTGAAGTGAAGCATCAAAACCTATAACTAGTGTCACTGGAATCGATCAAAACATAGACAGACGAAGAGTTAGTCTTCTTGTACTTAAGTCGGCATTGTCCATTTTGTATTTAATTCCGTTGCAATTTCTGTGTTTCATCGTCAATAAGAGGGTCAGAGGGATACAGTTAACCTGAAGTGAAGCATCGGAATCTATAACTAGTGTCACAGGAATGGTAAAAACATAGAAAGTAGGAAGAGTCAGTCTTCTTGTACTTAAGTCGACATTGTGCCTTCTCTATTTAATTCCGACGCAATTGCTGTGTTTCATCGTCAATACGAAGGTCCAAGGGATACAGTAAACCTGAAGTGAGGCATCGGAATCTTTAACTAGTGTCACAGGAAAGGCTCAAAGCATAGTCAGTATGTAGAGTCAGTGTTCTTGTACTTAAGTTGGCATTGTGCCTTTGGCATTTAATTCCGGTGCAATTTCTGTGTTTCATCGTCAATTAGAAGGTCCAAGGGATACAGTAAACCGGTAGTGAAGCATCGGAATCTGTAACTAGTGCCACAGGAATGGTTCAAAACATAGACAATAAGAAAAGCCAGTCTTCTTGTACTGAAGTCGGAATTGTGCCTTATTTATTTAATTCCGATGCAATTTCTGTGTTTCATCGTCAATAAGAAGGTCCAAGGGATACAGTAAACCTAGAGTGAAGCATCGGAATCTGTAACTAGTGTCACAGGAATGGTTCAAATCACAGACAGTGGGATGAGTCAGTCTTCTTGTACTTAAGTCGGCATTGTGACATTTGTATTTAATTCCGATGCAATTTCTGTGTTTCATCGTCAATAAGAAGGTCAGAGGGATACAGTAAACCTGAAGTGAAGCATCTGAATCTATAACTAGTGTCACAGGAATTGTTCAAAACATAGACAGACGAAGAGTCAGTCTTCTTGTACTTAAGTCGGCATTGTCCCTTTTGTGTTTAATTCCGTTGCAATTTCTGTGTTTCATCGTCAATAAGAAGGTCCAAGGGATACAGTAAACCTAGAGTGAAGCATCGGAATCTGTAACTAGTGTCACAGGAATGGTTCAAAACATAGACAGTAAGATGAGTCAATCTTCTTGTACTTAAGTCGGCATTGTGCCTTATTTCTTTAATTCCGATGCAATTTCTGTGTTTCATCGTCAATAAGAAGGTCCAAGGGATACAGTAATCCTAGAGTGAAGCATCGGAATCTAAAACTAGTGTCACAGGAATGGTTCAAAACATAGTCAGTAAGAAGAGTCAGTCTTCTTGTACTTAAGTCGGCATTGTGCCTTTTCCATTTAATTCCGATGCAATTTCTGTATTTCATCGTCAATAAGAAGGTCCAAGGTATATAGTAAACCTGGAGTAAAGCATCGGAATGTATAACTAGTGCCACAGGAAAGGTTAAAAGCATAGACCGTAAGTAGAGTCAGTCTTCTTGTACTAAAGTCGGCATTGTGCCTTTTTTATTTAATTCCGATGCAATTTCTGTGTTTCATCGTCAATAACAAGGTCCAAGAGATCCAGTAAACCTGGATTGAAGCATCGGAATCTATAACTAGTGTCACAGGAATGGTTCAAAACATAGTCAGTAAGAAGAGTCAGTCTTCTTGTACTTAAGTCGGCATTGTGCCTTTTGTATATAATTCCGATGCAATTTCTGTGTTTCATCGTCAATAATAAGGTCAGAGGGATACAGTATACCTGAAGTGAAGCATCGGAATCTATAACTAGTGTCACAGGAATCGTAAAAACATAGAAAGTAGGAAGAGTCAGTCTTCTTGTACTTAAGTCGACATTGTGCCTTCTCTATTTAATTCCGACGCAATTGCTGTGTTTCATCGTCAATAAGAACGTCAGAGGGATACAGTAAATCTGAAGTGAAGCATCGGAATCCATAACTAGTGTCACAGGAATGGTTCAAAACGTAGACAGTAGGGAGAGTCAGTCTTCTTGTACTTAAGTCAGCATTGTGCCTTTTCCACTTAATTCCGATGCAATTTCTGTATTTCATCGTCAATAAGAAGGTCCAAGGCATATAGTAAACCGGGAGTAAAGCATCGGAATCTATACCCAGTGCCACAGGAAAGGTTCAAAACATAGACCGCAAGAAGAGTCGGTCTTCTTGTACTAAAGTCGGCATTGTGGCTTTTTTATATAATTCCGATGCAATTTCTTTGTTTCATCGTCAATAAGAAGTTCCAAGAGATCCAGTAAACCTGGAGTGAAGCATCGGAATCTATAACTAGTGTCACAGGAATGGTTCAAAACATCGACAGTAAGAAGAGTCAGTCTTCTTGTACTTAATTTGGCATTGTGCCTTTAGTATTTAATTCCAATGCAATTTCTGTGTTTGATCGTCAATAGGAAGGTCAGAGGGATACAGTCAATCTGAAGTGAAGCATCGGAATCTATAACTAGTGTCACAGGAATGGTTCAAAACATAGTCAGTAAGAAGAGTCAGTCTTCTTGTACTTAAGACGGCATTGTGCCTTTTGTATTTAATTCCGATGCAATTTCTGTGTTTCGTCGTCAATAATAAGGTCAGAGGGATACAGTAAACCTAAGTAAAGTATCGGAATCTAAAACTAGTGTCACTGGAATGGTTCAAATCATAGACAGTAGGAAGAGTCAGTCTTCTTGTACTTAAGTCGGCATTGTGCCTTTTGTATTTAATTCCGATGCTATTTCTGTGTTTCATCGTCAATAAGTAGGTCCAAGGGATCCAGTAAACCTGAAGTGAAGCACCGGAATATATAACTACTGTTACAGGAATGGTTCAAAACATAGTCAGTAAGAAGAGTCAGTCTTCTTGTATTTAAGTCGCCATTATGCCTTTTGAATTAAATTCCCATGCAATTTCTGTGTTTCATCGCCAATAAGAAGGTCCAAGGGATACAGTAAACCTGAAGTGAAGCATCGAAATCTATAACTAGTGTCACAGGATTGGTTCAAAACATAGACAGACGAAGAGTCAGTCTTCTTGTACTTAAGTCGGCATTGTCCCTTTTGTATCTAATTCCGTTGCAATATCTTTGTTTCATCGTCAATAAGAGGGTCAGAGGGGTACAGTAAACCTGGAGTGAATCATCGGAATCTATAACTTGTGTCACAGGAATGGTAAAAACATAGAAAGTAGGAAGAGTCACTCTTCTTGTACTTAAGTCGGCATTGTGCATTCTCTATTTAATTCCGACGCAATTGCTGTGTTTCATCGTCAATAAGAAGGTCCAAAGGATACCGTAAACCTGAAGTGAAGCATCGGAATCTATAACTAGTGTCACAGGAATGGTTCAAACCATAGTCAGTAAGAAGAGTCGGTGTTCTTGTACTTAAGTCGGCATTGTGCCTTTTGTATTTAATTCCGACGCAATTTCTGTGTTTCGTCGTCAATAAGAACGTCAGAGGGATACAGTAAATCTGAAGTGAAGCATCGGAATCTATAACTAGTGTCACAGGGATGGTTCAAAACATAGGCAGTAAGAAGAGTCAGTATTCGTGTACTTAAGTCGGCATTGTGCCTTTTGTATTTAATTCCGATGCAATTTCTGTGTTTCATCGTCAATAAGAAGTTCCAAGGGATACAGTAAAACTGAAGTGAAGCATCGAAATCCATAACTAGTGTCACAGGAATGGTTCAAAACATAGTCAGTAAGAACAGTCAGTCTTCTTGTACTTAAGTCGGCATTGTGCCTTTGTAGTTAATTCCGATGCAATTTCTGTGTTTCATCGTCAATAAGAAGGTCCAAGGGATACAGTAAAACTGAAGTGAAGCATCGGAATCTAAAATTAGTGTCACAGGAATGGTACAAAACATAGACAGTAGGAAGAGTCAGTCTTGTTGTAATTAAGTCAGCATTGTGCCTTTTTATTTAATTCCGATGCAATTTCTGTGTTTCATCGTCAATAAGAAGGTCAGAGGGGTACAGCAAACCTGCAGTGGAGCATCAGAATCTATAACTAGTGCCACAGGAATGGTTCAAAACATAGTCAGTAAGAAGAGTCAGTGTCCTTGTACTTAAGTCGGCATTGTGCCTTTGGCATTTAATTCCGGTGCAATTTCTGTGTTTCATCGTCAATTAGAAGGTCCAAGGGATACAGTAAACCGGTAGTGAAGCATCGGAATCTGTAACTAGTGTCACAGGAATGGTTCAAAACATAGACAATAAGATAAGTCAGTCTTCTTGTACTGATGTCGGAATTGTGCCTTATTTATTTAATTCCGATGCAATTTCTGTGTTTCATCGTCAATAAGAAGGTCCAAGGGATACAGTAAACCTAGAGTGATGCATCGGAATCTGTAACTAGTGTCACAGGAATGGTTCAAATCACAGACAGTGGGATGAGTCAGTCTTCTTGTACTTAAGTCGGGATTGTGACATTTGTATTTAATTCCGATGCAATTTCTGTGTTTCATCGTCAATAAGAAGGTCAGAGGGATACAGTAAACCTAAGTAAAGCATCGGAATCTGTAACTAGTGTCACAGGAATGGTTCAAAACATAGACAGTAAGATGAGTCAATCTTCTTGTACTTAAGTCGGCATTGTGCCTTATTTCTTTAATTCCGATGCAATTTCTGTGTTTCATCGTCAATAAGAAGGTCCAAGGGATACAGTAATCCTAGAGTGAAGCATCGGAATCTATAACTAGTGTCACAGGAATGGTTCAAAACATAGTCAGTAAGAAGAGTCAGTCTTCTTGTACTTAAGTCGGCATTGTGCCTTTTCCATTTAATTCCGATGCAATTTCTGTATTTCATCGTCAATAAGAAGGTCCAAGGCATATAGTAAACCTGGAGTAAAGCATCGGAATGTATAACTAGTGCCACAGGAAAGGTTAAAAGCATAGACCGTAAGTAGAGTCAGTCTTCTTGTACTAAAGTCGGCATTGTGCCTCTTTTATTTAATTCCGATGCAATTTCTGTGTTTCATCGTCAATAAGAAGGTCCAAGAGATCCAGTAAACCTGGATTGAAGGATCGGAATCTATAACTAGTGTCACAGGAATGGTTCAAAACATAGTCAGTAAGAAGAGTCAGTCTTCTTGTACTTAAGTCGGCATTGTGCCTTTTGTATATAATTCCGATGCAATTTCTGTGTTTCATCGTCAATAATAAGGTCAGAGGGATACAGTATACCTGAAGTGAAGCATCGGAATCTATAACTAGTGTCACAGGAATCGTAAAAACATAGAAAGTAGGAAGAGTCAGTCTTCTTGTACTTAAGTCGACATTGTGCCTTCTCTATTTAATTCCGACGCAATTGCTGTGTTTCATCGTCAATAAGATGGTCCAAGGGATACAGTAAACCTGAAGTGAAGCATCGGAATCTATAACTAGTGTCACAGGAATGGTTCAAAGCATAGTCAGTAAGAAGAGTCAGTGTTCTTGTACTTAAGTCGGCATTGTGCCTTTGGATTTAATTCCGATGCAATTTCTGTGTTTCATCGTCAATAAGAAGGTCCAAGGGATACAGTAAACCTAGAGTGAAGCATCGGAATCTATAACTAGTGCCACAGGAAATGTTCAAAACATAGACCGTAAGAAGAGTCAGTCTTCTTGTACTAAAGTCGGCATTGTGCATTTTGTATTTAATTCCGACGCAATTTCTGTGTTTCATCGTCAATAAGAACGTCAGAGGGATACAGTAAATCTGAAGTGAAGCATCGGAATCCATAACTAGTGTCACAGGAATGGTTCAAAACGTAGACAGTAGGGAGAGTCAGTCTTCTTGTACTTAAGTCAGCATTGTGCCTTTTCCACTTAATTCCGATGCAATTTCTGTATTTCATCGTCAATAAGAAGGTCCAAGGTATATAGTAAACCGGGAGTAAAGCATCGGAATCTATACCCAGTGCCACAGGAAAGGTTCAAAACATAGACCGTAAGAAGAGTCGGTCTTCTTGTACTAAAGTCGGCATTGTGGCTTTTTTATATAATTCCGATGCAATTTCTTTGTTTCATCGTCAATAAGAAGTTCCAAGAGATCCAGTAAACCTGGAGTGAAGCATCGGAATCTATAACTAGTGTCACAGGAATGGTTCAAAACATCGACAGTAAGAAGAGTCAGTCTTCTTGTACTTAATTTGGCTTTGTGCCTTTAGTATTTAATTCCAATGCAATTTCTGTGTTTGATCGTCAATAGGAAGGTCAGAGGGATACAGTCAATCTGAAGTGAAGCATCGGAATCTATAACTAGTGTCACAGGAATGGTTCAAAACATAGTCAGTAAGAAGAGTCAGTCTTCTTGTACTTAAGACGGCATTGTGCCTTTTGTATTTAATTCCGATGCAATTTCTGTGTTTCGTCGTCAATAATACGGTCAGAGGGATACAGTAAACCTAAGTAAAGTATCGGAATCTAAAACTAGTGTCACTGGAATGGTTCAAATCATAGACAGTAGGAAGAGTCAGTCTTCTTGTACTTAAGTCGGCATTGTGCCTTTTGTATTTAATTCCGATGCTATTTCTGTGTTTCATCGTCAATAAGTAGGTCCAAGGGATCCAGTAAACCTGAAGTGAAGCACCGGAATATATAACTACTGTTACAGGAATGGTTCAAAACATAGTCAGTAAGAAGAGTCAGTCTTCTTGTATTTAAGTCGCCATTATGCCTTTTGAATTAAATTCCCATGCAATTTCTGTGTTTCATCGCCAATAAGAAGGTCCAAGGGATACAGTAAACCTGAAGTGAAGCATCGAAATCTGTAACTAGTGTCACAGGATTGGTTCAAAACATAGACAGACGAAGAGTCAGTCTTCTTGTACTTAAGTCGGCATTGTCCCTTTTGTATCTAATTCCGTTGCAATATCTTTGTTTCATCGTCAATAAGAGGGTCAGAGGGGTACAGTAAACCTGGAGTGAATCATCGGAATCTATAACTTGTGTCACAGGAATGGTAAAAACATAGAAAGTAGGAAGAGTCACTCTTCTTGTACTTAAGTCGGCATTGTGCATTCTCTATTTAATTCCGACGCAATTGCTGTGTTTCATCGTCAATAAGAAGGTCCAAAGGATACCGTAAACCTGAAGTGAAGCATCGGAATCTATAACTAGTGTCACAGGAATGGTTCAAACCATAGTCAGTAAGAAGAGTCGGTGTTCTTGTACTTAAGTCGGCATTGTGCCTTTTGTATTTAATTCCGATGCAACTTCTGTGTTTCATCGTCAATTAGAAGGTCCAAGGGATACAGTAAACCGGTAGTGAAGCATCGGAATCTGTAACTAGTGTCACAGGAATGGTTCAAAACATAGACAATAAGATAAGTCAGTCTTCTTGTACTGATGTCGGAATTGTGCCTTATTTATTTAATTCCGATGCAATTTCTGTGTTTCATCGTCAATAAGAAGGTCCAAGGGATACAGTAAACCTAGAGTGATGCATCGGAATCTGTAACTAGTGTCACAGGAATGGTTCAAATCACAGACAGTGGGATGAGTCAGTCTTCTTGTACTTAAGTCGGCATTGTGACATTTGTATTTAATTCCGATGCAATTTCTGTGTTTCATCGTCAATAAGAAGGTCAGAGGGATACAGTAAACCTAAGTAAAGCATCGGAATCTGTAACTAGTGTCACAGGAATGGTTCAAAACATAGACAGTAAGATGAGTCAATCTTCTTGTACTTAAGTCGGCATTGTGCCTTATTTCTTTAATTCCGATGCTATTTCTGTGTTTCATCGTCAATAAGAAGGTCCAAGGGATACAGTAATCCTAGAGTGAAGCATCGGAATCTATAACTAGTGTCACAGGAATGGTTCAAAACATAGTCAGTAAGAAGAGTCAGTCTTCTTGTACTTAAGTCGGCATTGTGCCTTTTCCATTTAATTCCGATGCAATTTCTGTATTTCATCGTCAATAAGAAGGTCCAAGGTATATAGTAAACCTGGAGTAAAGCATCGGAATGTATAACTAGTGCCACAGGAAAGGTTAAAATCATAGACCGTAAGTAGAGTCAGTCTTCTTGTACTAAAGTCGGCATTGTGCCTTTTTTATTTAATTCCGATGCAATTTCTGTGTTTCATCGTCAATAAGAAGGTCCAAGAGATCCAGTAAACCTGGATTGAAGCATCGGAATCTATAACTAGTGTCACAGGAATGGTTCAAAACATAGTCAGTAAGAAGAGTCAGTCTTCTTGTACTTAAGTCGGCATTGTGCCTTTTGTATATAATTCCGATGCAATTTCTGTGTTTCATCGTCAATAATAAGGTCAGAGGGATACAGTATACCTGAAGTGAAGCATCGGAATCTATAACTAGTGTCACAGGAATCGTAAAAACATAGAAAGTAGGAAGAGTCAGTCTTCTTGTACTTAAGTCGACATTGTGCCTTCTCTATTTAATTCCGACGCAATTGCTGTGTTTCATCGTCAATAAGATGGTCCAAGGGATACAGTAAACCTGAAGTGAAGCATCGGAATCTATAACTAGTGTCACAGGAATGGTTCAAAGCATAGTCAGTAAGAAGAGTCAGTGTTCTTGTACTTAAGTCGGCATTGTGCCTTTGGATTTAATTCCGATGCAATTTCTGTGTTTCATCGTCAATAAGAAGGTCCAAGGGATACAGTAAACCTAGAGTGAAGCATCGGAATCTATAACTAGTGCCACAGGAAATGTTCAAAACATAGACCGTAAGAAGAGTCAGTCTTCTTGTACTAAAGTCGGCATTGTGCATTTTGTATTTAATTCCGACGCAATTTCTGTGTTTCATCGTCAATAAGAACGTCAGAGGGATACAGTAAATCTGAAGTGAAGCATCGGAATCCATAACTAGTGTCACAGGAATGGTTCAAAACGTAGACAGTAGGGAGAGTCAGTCTTCTTGTACTTAAGTCAGCATTGTGCCTTTTCCACTTAATTCCGATGCAATTTCTGTATTTCATCGTCAATAAGAAGGTCCAAGGTATATAGTAAACCGGGAGTAAAGCATCGGAATCTATACCCAGTGCCACAGGAAAGGTTCAAAACATAGACCGTAAGAAGAGTCGGTCTTCTTGTACTAAAGTCGGCATTGTGGCTTTTTTATATAATTCCGATGCAATTTCTTTGTTTCATCGTCAATAAGAAGTTCCAAGAGATCCAGTAAACCTGGAGTGAAGCATCGGAATCTATAACTAGTGTCACAGGAATGGTTCAAAACATCGACAGTAAGAAGAGTCAGTCTTCTTGTACTTAATTTGGCATTGTGCCTTTAGTATTTAGTTCCAATGCAATTTCTGTGTTTGATCGTCAATAGGAAGGTCAGAGGGATACAGTCAATCTGAAGTGAAGCATCGGAATCTATAACTAGTGTCACAGGAATGGTTCAAAACATAATCAGTAAGAAGAGTCAGTCTTCTTGTACTTAAGACGGCATTGTGCCTTTTGTATTTAATTCCGATGCTATTTCTGTGTTTCATCGTCAATAAGTAGGTCCAAGGGATCCAGTAAACCTGAAGTGAAGCACCGGAATATATAACTACTGTTACAGGAATGGTTCAAAACATAGTCAGTAAGAAGAGTCAGTCTTCTTGTATTTAAGTCGCCATTATGCCTTTTGAATTAAATTCCCATGCAATTTCTGTGTTTCATCGCCAATAAGAAGGTCCAAGGGATACAGTAAACCTTAAGTGAAGCATCGAAATCTATAACTAGTGTCACAGGATTGGTTCAAAACATAGACAGACGAAGAGTCAGTCTTCTTGTACTTAAGTCGGCATTGTCCCTTTTGTATCTAATTCCGTTGCAATATCTTTGTTTCATCGTCAATAAGAGGGTCAGAGGGGTACAGTAAACCTGGAGTGAATCATCGGAATCTATAACTTGTGTCACAGGAATGGTAAAAACATAGAAAGTAGGAAGAGTCACTCTTCTTGTACTTAAGTCGGCATTGTGCATTCTCTATTTAATTCCGACGCAATTGCTGTGTTTCATCGTCAATAAGAAGGTCCAAAGGATACCGTAAACCTGAAGTGAGGCACCGGAATCTATAACTAGTGTCACAGGAATGGTTCAAACCATAGTCAGTAAGAAGAGTCGGTGTTCTTGTACTTAAGTCGGCATTGTGCCTTTTGTATTTAATTCCGATGCAACTTCTGTGTTTCATCGTCAACAAGAAGGTCCAGGTGATACAGGAAACCTGCAGTGAAGCGTCGGAATCTGTAACTAGTGTCACAGGAATGGTTCGAAACATAGACAGTAAGATGAGTCAGTCGTCTTGTACTTTAGTCGGCATTGCGCCTTGTTTATTTAATTCCGATGCAATTTCTGTGTTTCATCGTCAATAAGAAGGTCCAAGGGATACAGTAAACCTAGAGTGAAGCATCGGAATCTATTACTAGTGTCACAGGAATGGTTCAAAACATAGACAGTAAGAAGAGTCAGTCTTCTTGTACTTAATTCGGCATTGTGCATTTTGTATTTAATTCCGACGCAATTTCTGTGTTTCGTCGTCAATAAGAACGTCAGAGGGATACAGTAAATCTGAAGTGAAGCATCGGAATCTATAACTAGTGTCACAGGGATGGTTCAAAACATAGGCAGTAAGAAGAGTCAGTATTCGTGTACTTAAGTCGGCATTGTGCCTTTTGTATTTAATTCCGATGCAATTTCTGTGTTTCATCGTCAATAAGAAGTTCCAAGGGATACAGTAAAACTGAAGTGAAGCATCGAAATCCATAACTAGTGTCACAGGAATGGTTCAAAACATAGTCAGTAAGAACAGTCAGTCTTCTTGTACTTAAGTCGGCATTGTGCCTTTGTAGTTAATTCCGATGCAATTTCTGTGTTTCATCGTCAATAAGAAGGTCCAAGGGATACAGTAAAACTGAAGTGAAGCATCGGAATCTAAAACTAGTGTCACAGGAATGGTACAAAACATAGACAGTAGGAAGAGTCAGTCTTGTTGTAATTAAGTCAGCATTGTGCCTTTTTATTTAATTCCGATGCAATTTCTGTGTTTCATCGTCAATAAGAAGGTCAGAGGGGTACAGTAAACCTGCAGTGGAGCATCAGAATCTATAACTAGTGCCACAGGAATGGTTCAAATCATAGTCAGTAAGAAGAGTCAGTGTCCTTGTACTTAAGTCGGCATTGTGCCTTTGGCATTTAATTCCGGTGCAATTTCTGTGTTTCATCGTCAATTAGAAGGTCCAAGGGATACAGTAAACCGGTAGTGAAGCATCGGAATCTGTAACTAGTGTCACAGGAATGGTTCAAAACATAGACAATAAGATAAGTCAGTCTTCTTGTACTGATGTCGGAATTGTGCCTTATTTATTTAATTCCGATGCAATTTCTGTGTTTCATCGTCAATAAGAAGGTCCAAGGGATACAGTAAACCTAGAGTGATGCATCGGAATCTGTAACTAGTGTCACAGGAATGGTTCAAATCACAGACAGTGGGATGAGTCAGTCTTCTTGTACTTAAGTCGGCATTGTGACATTTGTATTTAATTCCGATGCAATTTCTGTGTTTCATCGTCAATAAGAAGGTCAGAGGGATACAGTAAACCTGAAGTGAAGCATCTGAATCTATAACTAGTGTCACAAGAATGGTTCAAAACATAGACAGACGAAGAGTCAGTCTTCTTGTACTTAAGTCGGCATTGTCCCTTTTGTATTTAATTCCGTTGCAATTTCTGTGTTTCATCGTCAATGAGAGGGTCAGAGGGATACAGTAAACCTGGAGTGAAGTGTCGGAATCTATAACTAGTGTCACAGGAGAGGTAAAAACATAGAAAGTAGGAAGAGTCAGTCTTCTTGTACTTAAGTCGGCATTGTGCCTTTTCCATTCAATTCCGATGCAATTTCTGTATTTCATCGTCAATAAGAAGGTCCAAGGTATATAGTAAACCTGGAGTAAAGCATCGGAATGTATAACTAGTGCCACAGGAAAGGTTCAAAACATAGACCGTAAGAAGAGTCAGTCTTCTTGTAGTAAAGTCGGCATTGTGCCTTTTTTATTTAATTCCGATGCAATTTCTGTGTTTCATCGTCAATAAGAAGGTCCAAGAGATCCAGTAAACCTGGATTGAAGCATCGGAATCTATAACTAGTGTCACAGGAATGGTTCAAAACATAGTCAGTAAGAAGAGTCAGTCTTCTTGTACTTAAGTCGGCATTGTGCCTTTTGTATATAATTCCGATGCAATTTCTGTGTTTCATCGTCAATAATAAGGTCAGAGGGATACAGTATACCTGAAGTGAAGCATCGGAATCTATAACTAGTGTCACAGGAATCGTAAAAACATAGAAAGTAGGAAGAGTCAGTCTTCTTGTACTTAAGTCGACATTGTGCCTTCTCTATTTAATTCCGACGCAATTGCTGTGTTTCATCGTCAATAAGAAGGTCCAAGGGATACAGTAAACCTGAAGTGAAGCATCGGAATCTATAACTAGTGTCACAGGAATGGTTCAAAGCACAGTCAGTAAGAAGAGTCAGTGTTCTTGTACTTAAGTCGGCATTGTGCCTTTGGATTTAATTCCGATGCAATTTCTGTGTTTCATCGTCAATAAGAAGGTCCAAGGGATACAGTAAACCGGTATAGAAGCATCGGAATCTGTAACTAGTGTCACAGGAATGGTTCAAGACATAGACAGTAAGATGAGTCAGTCTTCTTGTACTTAAGTCGGCAATGTGCTTTTTTATTTAATTCCGATGCAATTTATGTGTTTCATCGTCAATAAGAAGGTCCAAGGGATACAGTAAACCTAGAGTGAAGCATCGGAATCTATTACTAGTGTCACAGGAATGGTTCAAAACATAGACAGTAAGAAGAGTCAGTCTTCTTGTACTTAATTCGGCATTGTGCATTTTATATTTAATTCCGTCGCAATTTCTGTGTTTCATCGTCAATAAGAACGTCAGAGGGATACAGTAAATCTGAAGTGAAGCATCGGCATCTATAACTAGTGTCACAGGAATGGTTCATAACATAGTCAGTAAGAAGAGTCAGTCATCTTGTACTAAAGTCGGCATTGTGCCTTTTGTATTTAATTCCGATGCAATTTCTGTATTTCATCGTGAATAAGAAGGTCCAAGGGATACAGTAAATCTAAAGTGAAGCATCGGAATGTATAACTAGTGTCACAGGAATGGTTCATAACATAGTCAGTAAGAAGAGTCAGTCATCTTGTACTAAAGTCGACATTGTGCCTTCTCTATTTAATTCCGACGCAATTGCTGTGTTTCATCGTCAATAAGATGGTCCAAGGGATACAGTAAACCTGAAGTGAAGCATCGGAATCTATAACTAGTGTCACAGGAATGGTTCAAAGCATAGTCAGTAAGAAGAGTCAGTGTTCTTGTACTTAAGTCGGCATTGTGCCTTTGGATTTAATTCCGATGCAATTTCTGTGTTTCATCGTCAATAAGAAGGTCCAAGGGATACAGTAAACCTAGAGTGAAGCATCGGAATCTATAACTAGTGCCACCGGAAATGTTCAAAACATAGACCGTAAGAAGAGTCAGTCTTCTTGTACTAAAGTCGGCATTGTGCATTTTGTATTTAATTCCGACGCAATTTCTGTGTTTCATCGTCAATAAGAACGTCAGAGGGATACAGTAAATCTGAAGTGAAGCATCGGAATCCATAACTAGTGTCACAGGAATGGTTCAAAACGTAGACAGTAGGGAGAGTCAGTCTTCTTGTACTTAAGTCAGCATTGTGCCTTTTCCACTTAATTCCGATGCAATTTCTGTATTTCATCGTAAATAAGAAGGTCCAAGGTATATAGTAAACCGGGAGTAAAGCATCGGAATCTATACCCAGTGCCACAGGAAAGGTTCAAAACATAGACCGTAAGAAGAGTCAGTCTTCTTGTACTAAAGTCGGCATTGTGGCTTTTTTATATAATTCCGATGCAATTCTTTGTTTCATCGTCAATAAGAAGTTCCAAGAGATCCAGTAAACCTGGAGTGAAGCATCGGAATCTATAATTAGTGTCACAGGAATGGTTCAAAACATCGACAGTAAGAAGAGTCAGTCTTCTTGTATTTAATTTGGCATTGTGCCTTTAGTATTTAATTCCAATGCAATTTCTGTGTTTGATCGTCAATAGGAAGGTCAGAGGGATACAGTCAATCTGAAGTGAAGCATCGGAATCTATAACTAGTGTCACAGGAATGGTTCAAAACATAGTCAGTAAGAAGAGTCAGTCTTCTTGTACTTAAGACGGCATTGTGCCTTTTGTATTTAATTCCGATGCAATTTCTGTGTTTCGTCGTCAATAATAAGGTCAGAGGGATACAGTAAACCTAAGTAAAGTATCGGAATCTAAAACTAGTGTCACTGGAATGGTTCAAATCATAGACAGTAGGAAGAGTCAGTCTTCTTGTACTTAAGTCGGCATTGTGCCTTTTGTATTTAATTCCGATGCTATTTCTGTGTTTCATCGTCAATAAGTCGGTCCAAGGGATCCAGTAAACCTGAAGTGAAGCACCGGTATATATAACTACTGTTACAGGAATGGTTCAAAACATAGTCAGTAAGAAGAGTCAGTCTTCTTGTATTTAAGTCGCCATTATGCCTTTTGAATTAAATTCCCATGCAATTTCTGTGTTTCATCGCCAATAAGAAGGTCCAAGGGATACAGTAAACCTGAAGTGAAGCATCGAAATCTATAACTAGTGTCACAGGATTGGTTCAAAACATAGACAGACGAAGAGTCAGTCTTCTTGTACTTAAGTCGGCATTGTCCCTTTTGTATCTAGGTCCGTTGCAATATCTTTGTTTCATCGTCAATAAGAGGGTCAGAGGGGTACAGTAAACCTGGAGTGAATCATCGGAATCTATAACTTGTGTCACAGGAATGGTAAAAACATAGAAAGTAGGAAGAGTCACTCTTCTTGTACTTAAGTCGGCATTGTGCATTCTCTATTTAATTCCGACGCAATTGCTGTGTTTCATCGTCAATAAGAAGGTCCAAAGGATACCGTAAACCTGAAGTGAAGCATCGGAATCTATAACTAGTGTCACAGGAATGGTTCAAACCATAGTCAGTAAGAAGAGTCGGTGTTCTTGTACTTAAGTCGGCATTGTGCCTTTTGTATTTAATTCCGATGCAACTTCTGTGTTTCATCGTCAACAAGAAGGTCCAGGTGATACAGGAAACCTGCAGTGAAGCGTCGGAATCTGTAACTAGTGTCACAGGAATGGTTCGAAACATAGACAGTAAGATGAGTCAGTCGTCTTGTACTTTAGTCGGCATTGCGCTTTGTTTATTTAATTCCGATGCAATTTCTGTGTTTCATCGTCAATAAGAAGGTCCAAGGGATACAGTAAACCTAGAGTGAAGCATCGGAATCTATTACTAGTGTCACAGGAATGGTTCAAAACATAGACAGTAAGAAGAGTCAGTCTTCTTGTACTTAATTCGGCATTGTGCATTTTGTATTTAATTCCGACGCAATTTCTGTGTTTCGTCGTCAATAAGAACGTCAGAGGGATACAGTAAATCTGAAGTGAAGCATCGGAATCTATAACTAGTGTCACAGGGATGGTTCAAAACGTAGGCAGTAAGAAGAGTCAGTATTCGTGTACTTAAGTCGGCATTGTGCCTTTTGTATTTAATTCCGATGCAATTTCTGTGTTTCATCGTCAATAAGAAGTTCCAAGGGATACAGTAAAACTGAAGTGAAGCATCGAAATCCATAACTAGTGTCACAGGAATGGTTCAAAACATAGTCAGTAAGAACAGTCAGTCTTCTTGTACTTAAGTCGGCATTGTGCCTTTGTAGTTAATTCCGATGCAATTTCTGTGTTTCATCGTCAATAAGAAGGTCCAAGGGATACAGTAAAACTGAAGTGAAGCATCGGAATCTAAAACTAGTGTCACAGGAATGGTACAAAACATAGACAGTAGGAAGAGTCAGTCTTGTTGTAATTAAGTCAGCATTGTGCCTTTTTATTTAATTCCGATGCAATTTCTGTGTTTCATCGTCAATAAGAAGGTCAGAGGGGTACAGTAAACCTGCAGTGGAGCATCAGAATCTATAACTAGTGCCACAGGAATGGTTCAAAACATAGTCAGTAAGAAGAGTCAGTGTCCTTGTACTTAAGTCGGCATTGTGCCTTTGGCATTTAATTCCGGCTCAATTTCTGTGTTTCATCGTCAATTAGAATGTCCAAGGGATACAGTAAACCGGTAGTGAAGCATCGGAATCTGTAACTAGTGTCACAGGAATGGTTCAAAACATAGACAATAAGATAAGTCAGTCTTCTTGTACTGATGTCGGAATTGTGCCTTATTTATTTAATTCCGATGCAATTTCTGTGTTTCATCGTCAATAAGAAGGTCCAAGGGATACAGTAAACCTAGAGTGATGCATCGGAATCTGTAACTAGTGTCACAGGAATGGTTCAAATCACAGACAGTGGGATGAGTCAGTCTTCTTGCACTTAAGTCGGCATTGTGACATTTGTATTTAATTCCGATGCAATTTCTGTGTTTCATCGTCAATAAGAAGGTCAGAGGGATACAGTAAACCTGAAGTGAAGCATCTGAATCTATAACTAGTGTCACAAGAATGGTTCAAAACATAGACAGACGAAGAGTCAGTCTTCTTGTACTTAAGTCGGCATTGTCCCTTTTGTATTTAATTCCGTTGCAATTTCTGTGTTTCATCGTCAATGAGAGGGTCAGAGGGATACAGTAAACCTGGAGTGAAGTGTCGGAATCTATAACTAGTGTCACAGGAGAGGTAAAAACATAGAAAGTAGGAAGAGTCAGTCTTCTTGTACTTAAGTCGGCATTGTGCCTTTTCCATTTAATTCCGATGCAATTTCTGTATTTCATCGTCAATAAGAAGGTCCAAGGTATATAGTAAACCTGGAGTAAAGCATCGGAATGTATAACTAGTGCCACAGGAAAGGTTCAAAACATAGACCGTAAGAAGAGTCAGTCTTCTTGTAGTAAAGTCGGCATTGTGCCTTTTTTATTTAATTCCGATGCAATTTCTGTGTTTCATCGTCAATAAGAAGGTCCAAGAGATCCAGTAAACCTGGTTTGAAGCATCGGAATCTATAACTAGTGTCACAGGAATGGTTCAAAACATAGTCAGTAAGAAGAGTCAGTCTTCTTGTACTTAAGTCGGCATTGTGCCTTTTGTATATAATTCCGATGCAATTTCTGTGTTTCATCGTCAATAATAAGGTCAGAGGGATACAGTATACCTGAAGTGAAGCATCGGAATCTATAACTAGTGTCACAGGAATCGTAAAAACATAGAAAGTAGGAAGAGTCAGTCTTCTTGTACTTAAGTCGACATTGTGCCTTTGGATTTAATTCCGATGCAATTTCTGTGTTTCATCGTCAATAAGAAGGTCCAAGGGATACAGTAAACCGGTATAGAAGCATCGGAATCTGTAACTAGTGTCACAGGATTGGTTCAAAACATAGACAGTAAGATGAGTCAGTCTTCTTGTACTTAAGTCGGCAATGTGCTTTTTTATTTAATTCCGATGCAATTTATGTGTTTCATCGTCAATAAGAAGGTCCAAGGGATACAGTAAACCTAGAGTGAAGCATCGGAATCTATTACTAGTGTCACAGGAATGGTTCAAAACATAGACAGTAAGAGGAGTCAGTCTTCTTGTACTTAATTCGGCATTGTGCATTTTATATTTAATTCCGTCGCAATTTCTGTGTTTCATCGTCAATAAGAACGTCAGAGGGATACAGTAAATCTGAAGTGAAGCATCGGAATCTATAACTAGTGTCACAGGAATGGTTCATAACATAGTCAGTAAGAAGAGTCAGTCATCTTGTACTAAAGTCGGCATTGTGCCTTTTGTATTTAATTCCGATGCAATTTCTGTATTTCATCGTGAACAAGAAGGTCCAAGGGATACAGTAAACCTAGAGTGAAGCATCGGAATCTATAACTAGTGCCACAGGAAAGGTTAAAAACATAGACCGTAAGAAGAGTCAGTCTTCTTGTACTAAAGTCGGCATTGTGCATTTTGTATTTAATTCCGACGCAATTTCTGTGTTTCATCGTCAATAAGAACGTCAGAGGGATACAGTAAATCTGAAGTGAAGCATCGGAATCCATAACTAGTGTCACAGGAATGGTTCAAAACGTAGACAGTAGGGAGAGTCAGTCTTCTTGTACTTAAGTCAGCATTGTGCCTTTTCCACTTAATTCTGATGCAATTTCTGTATTTCATCGTCAATAAGAAGGTCCAAGGTATATAGTAAACCGGGAGTAAAGCATCGGAATCTATACCCAGTGCCACAGGAAAGGTTCAAAACATAGACCGTAAGAAGTGTCAGTCTTCTTGTACTAAAGTCGGCATTGTGGCTTTTTTATATAATTCCGATGCAATTTCTGTGTTTCATCGTCAATAAGAAGTTCCAAGAGATCCAGTAAACCTGGAGTGAAGCATCGGAATCTATAACTAGTGTCACAGGAATGGTTCAAAACATCGACAGTAAGAAGAGTCAGTCTTCTTGTACTTAATTTGGCATTGTGCCTTTAGTATTTAATTCCAATGCAATTTCTGTGTTTGATCGTCAATAGGAAGGTCAGAGGGATACAGTAAATCTGAAGTGAAGCATCGGAATCTATAACTAGTGTCACAGGAATGGTTCAAAACATAGTCAGTAAGAAGAGTCAGTCTTCTTGTACTTAAGACGGCATTGTGCCTTTTGTATTTAATTCCGATGCAATTTCTGTGTTTCGTCGTCAATAATAAGGTCAGAGGGATACAGTAAACCTAAGTAAAGTATCGGAATCTAAAACTAGTGTCACTGGAATGGTTCAAATCATAGACAGTAGGAAGAGTCAGTCTTCTTGTACTTAAGTGGGCATTGTGCCTTTTGTATTTAATTCCGATGCAATTTCTGTGTTTCATCGTCAATAAGAAGGTCCAAGGGATACAGTAAACCTAGAGTGAAGCATCGGAATCTATTACTAGTGTCACAGGAATGGTTCAAAACATGGACAGTAAGAAGAGTCAGTCTTCTTGTACTTAATTCGGCATTGTGCATTTTGTATTTAATTCCGACGCAATTTCTGTGTTTCGTCGTCAATAAGAACGTCAGAGGGATACAGTAAATCTGAAGTGAAGCATCGGAATCTATAACTAGTGTCACAGGGATCGTTCAAAACATAGGCAGTAAGAAGAGTCAGTATTCGTGTACTTAAGTCGGCATTGTGCCTTTTGTATTTAATTCCGATGCAATTTCTGTGTTTCATCGTCAATAAGATGTTCCAAGGGATACAGTAAAACTGAAGTGAAGCATCGAAATCTATAACTAGTGTCACAGGAATGGTTCAAAACATAGTCAGTAAGAACAGTCATTCTTCTTGTACTTAAGTCGGCATTGTGCCATTGTAGTTAATTCCGATGCAATTTCTCTGTTTCATCGTCAATAAGAAGGTCCAAGGGATACAGTAAAACTGAAGTGAAGCATCGGAATCTATAACTAGTGTCTCAGGAATGGTTCAAAACATCGACAGTGACTAGAGTCAGTCATCTTGTACTTAAGTCGGCATTGCGCCTTTTGTAATTAAATCCAATGCAATCTCTGTGTTTCATCGTCAATAAGAAGGTCAGAGGGAAACAGTAAACCTGAAGTGAAGCACCGGAATCTGAAACTAGTGTCACAGGAATGGTTAAAATCATAGACAGTAGGAAGTGTCATTCTTCTTGTACTTAAGTCGGCATTGTGCCTTTTGCTTTTAATTCCGATGCAATTTCTGTGTTTCATCGTCAATAAGTAGGTCCAAGGGATCCAGTAAACGTGAAGTGAAGCACCGGAATATATAACTAGTGTCACAGGAATGGTTCAAAACATAGTCAGTAAGAAGAGTCAATCTTCTTGTACTTAAGTCGCCATTGTGCCTTTTATATTAAATTCCGATGCAATTTCTTTGTTTCATCGTAAATAAGAAGGTCCAAGGGATACAGTAAACCTGGAGTGAAGCATCGGAATCTATAACTAGTGTCACAGAAATGGCTCAAATAATAGACAGTAAGAAGAGTCAGTCTTCTTCTACTTAATTCGGTACTGTGCCCTTTGGATTTAATTCCGATGAGATTTCTGTGTTTCATCGTCAATAAGAAGGTCAGAGGGATACAGTAAACCTGAAGTGAAGCATCGGAATCTATAACTAGTGTCACAGGAATGGTTCAAATCATAGTCAGTAAGAAGAGTCAGTCTTCTTGTACTTAATTCGGCATTTTGCCTTTTGTATTTAATTCCGATGCAATTTCTGTGTTTCATCGTCAATAAGAAGGTCCAAGATATAGTAAACCTGGAGTGAAGCATCGGAATCTATAACTAGTGCCACAGGAATGGTTAAAAACATAGACAGTAAGAAGCGTCAGTATTCTTGTACTTAAGTCGGCATTGTGCCTTTTGTACTTAATTCCGATGCAATTTCTGTGTTTCATTGTCAATAAGGAGGTCCAAGGGATACAGTAAACCTGGAGTGAAGCATCGGAATCTATAACTAGTGTCACAGGAATGGTTCAAAACATAGTCAGCAAGAAGAGTAAGTCTTCTTGTACTTAAGTCGGCATTGTGCCTTTTGTATTTCATTCCGATGCAATTTTTGTGATACATCCTCAATACGAAGGTCCAAGGGATACAGTAAACCGGGAGTGAAGCATCGGAATCTATATCTAGTATCACAGGAATGGTTCAAAACATAGTCAGTAAGAAGATTCAGTCTTCTTGTACTTAATTCGGCATTGTGCCTTTTGTATTTAATTCCGATGCAATTTCTGTGTTTCATCGTCAATAATAAGGTCCAAGGGATACAGTAAACCTGCAGTGAAGCATCAGAATCTATAACTAGTGTCACAGGAATGAATCAAAACATAGTCAGTAGGAAGAGTCAGTCTTCTTGTACTTCAGTCGGCATTGTGCCTTTTGTATTTAATTCCGATGCAATTTCTGTGCTTCATCGTCAACAAGAAGGTCCAAGGGATACAGTAAACCTGAAGTGAAGCATCGGAATCCATAACTAGTGTCACAGGAATGGTTCAAATCATAGACAGTAGGAAGAGTCAGTCTTCGTGTACTTAAGTCTGCACTGTGCCTTTTCTATTTAATTCCGATGCAATTTCTGTGTTTCATCGTCAATAAGAAGGTCCAAGGGATACAGTAAACCGGGAGTGAAGCATCGGAATCTATAACTAGTGTCACAGGAATGGTTCAAACATAGACAGTGGGAAGAGTCAGTCTTCTTGTACTTAATTCGGTACTGTGCCCTTTGGATTTAATTCCGATGCAATTTCTGTGTTTCATCGTCAATAAGAAGGTCAGAGGGATACAGTAAACCGGGAGTGAAGCATCGGAATCTATAACTAGTGTCGCAGGAATGGTTCAAAACATACACAGTAGGGGGGTCAGTCTTATTGTACTTAAGTCGGCATTGTGCCTCTTGTATTTTATTCCGTTGCAATTTCTGTGTTTCATCGTCAATATGAAGGTCTAAAGGGATACAGTAAAACTGAAGTGAAGCATCGGAATCAATAACTAGTGTCACAGGAATGGTTCAAATCATGGACAGTAAGAAGAGTCAGTCTTCTTGTACTTAATTCAGCACTGTGCCCTTTGGATTTGATTCCGATGCAATTTCTGTGATTCATCGTCAATAAGAGGGTCAGAGGGATAAAGTAAAGCTGCAGTGAGGCATCAGAATCAGTAACTAGTGTCACAGGAATGGTTCAAAACATAGTCAGTAAGTAGAGTCAGTCTTCTTGTACTTAAGTCGGCATTGTGCCTTCTGTATTTAATTCCAATGCAATTTCTGTGTTTCATCGTCTATAAGAAGGTCCAAGGGATACAGTACACCTGAAGTGAGCATCGAAATCTATAACTAGTGTCACAGGAATGGTTCAAAACATAGACAGAAGAAGAGTCAGTCTTCTTGTACTTAAGTCGGCATTGTGCCTTTTTTATTTAATTCCGATGCAATTTCTGTGTTTCATCGTCAATAAGAAGGTCCAAGGGATACAGTAAACCTAGGGTGAAGCATCGGAATCTATTACTAGTGTCACAGGAATGGTTCAAAACATAGACAGTAAGAAGAGTCAGTCTTCTTGTAATTAATTCGGCATTGTGCATTTTGTATTTAATTCCGTTGCAATTACTGTGTTTAATCGTCAATAAGAACGTCAGAGGGATACAGTAAATCTGAAGTGAAGCATCGTAATCTATAACTAGTGTCACAGGAATGATTCAAAACATAGTCAGTAAGAAGAGTCAGTCATCATATAGTAAAGTCGGCATTGTGCCTTTTGTATTTAATTCCGATGCAATTTCTGTATTTCATCGTCAATAAGAAGGTCCAAGGGATACAGTAAACCTGAAGCGAAGCATCGGAATCTATAACTAGTGTCACAGGAATGGTTAAAACATAGACAGTGGGAAGAGTCTGTCTTTTTGTACTTAAGTTGGCATTTTGCCTTTTGTACTTAATTCCGATGCAATTTCTACATTTCATCGTCAATAAGAAGGTCCAAGGTATATAGTACACCTGGAGTGAAGCATCTAAATCTATAACTAGTGCCACACGAATGGTTCAAAACATAGACAGTGAGAAGAGTCAGTCTTCTTGTACTAAAGTCGGCTTTGTGCCTTTTTTATTTACTTCCGATGCAATTTCTGTGTTTCATCGTCAATAAGTAGGTCCACGGGATACAGTAAACGTGGAGTGAAGCATCGGAATCTATAACTAGTGTCACAGGAATGGTTCAAAACCTCGACAGTGAGAAGAGTCAATCTTCTTGTACTTAAGTCGGCATTGCGCCTTTTGTATTTAAATCCGATGCAATCTCTGTGTTTCATCGTCAATAAGAAGGTCAGAGGGAAACAGTAAACCTGAAGTGAAGCATCGGAATCTGAAACTAGTGTCACAGGAATGGTAAAAATCATAGACAGTAGGAAGAGTCAGTCTTCTTCTGCTGAAGTCGGCATTGTGCCTTTTTCTCTTAATTCCGATGCAATTACTGTGTTTCATCGTCAATAAGTAGGTCCAAGGGATCCAGTAAACCTGAAGTGAAGCACCGGAATATATAACTAGTGTCACAGGAATGGTTCAAAACATAGCCAGTAAGAAGAGTCAGTCTTCTTGTACTTAAGTCGCCATTGTGCCTTTTGTATTAAATTCCAATGCAATTTCTGTTTCTCATCGTAAATAAGAAGGTCCAAGGTATACAGTAAACCTGGGGGGGAGGCATCGGAATCTATAACTAGTGTCACAGGAATGGTTCAAATCATAGTCAGCAAGAAGAGTCAGTCTTCTTGTACTTAATTTGGCATTGTGCCTTTTGTATTTAATTCCGATGCTTTTTTGTGTTTCATCGTCATTAAGAAGGTCCAAGGGATACAGTAGACCTGAAGTGAAGCATCGAAATCTATAACTAGTGTCACAGGAATGGTTCAAAACATAGACAGAAGAAGAGTCAGTCTTCTTGTACTTAAGTCGGCATTGTCCCTTTTGTATTTAATTCCGTTGCAATTTCTGTGTTTCATCGTCAATAAGAGGGTCAGAGGGATACAGTAAACCTGAAGTGAATCATCGGAATCTATAACTAGTGTTACAGGAATGGTAAAAACATAGAAAGTAGGAAGAGTCAGTCTCCTTGTACTTAAGTCGGCATTGTGCCTTCTCTATTTACTTCCGATGCAATTGCTGTGTATCATCGTCAATAAGAAGGTCCAAGGGATACAGTAAACCTGAAGTGAAGCATCGGAATCTATAACTAGTGTCACAGGAATGGTTCAAATCATAGTCAGTAAGAAGAGTCAGTCCTCTTGTACTTAAGTCGGCATTGTGCCTTTTGTATTTCATTCCGTTGCAATTTCTGTGATTCATCGTCAATGAGCGGGTCAGAGGGATACAGTAAACCTGAAGTGAAGCATCGGAAGCTATAACTAGAGTCACAGGAATGGTAAAAACATAAGAAGTAGGAAGCGGTAGTCTTCTTGTACTTAAGTCGGCATTGTGCTTCTCTATTTAATTCCGAAGCAATTGCTGTGTTTCATCGTCAATAAGAAGTTCCAAGGGAAACAGTAAACCTGCAGTGAAGCATCGGAATCTGTAACTAGTGTCACAGGAATGGTTCAAAACATAGATAGTAAGATGAGTCAGTCTTCTTGTACTTATGTCGGCATTGTGAATTTTTTATTGAATTCCGATGCAATTTCTGTGTTTCATCGCAAATAAGAAGGTCCAAGGGATACAGTGAACCTGGAGTGAAGCATCGGAATATATAACTAGTGTCACAGGAATGGTTCAAAGCATAGTCAGTAAGAAGAGTCAGTCTTTTTGTACTTAAGTTGGCATTGTGCCTTTTGTATTTATTTCCGATGCAATTTCAGTGTTTCATTGTCAATAAGGAGGTCCAAGGGATACAGTAAACCTGGAGTGAAGCATCGGAATCTATAACTAGTGTCACAGGAGTGGTTCAAAGCATAGTCAGTAAGAAGAGTCAGTCTTCTTGTACTTAAGTCGGCATTGTGCCTTTTGTATTTAATTCCGATGCAATTTTTGTGTTTCATCCTCAATACGAAGGTCCAAGGGATACAGTAAACCGGGAGTGAAGCATCGGAATCTATAACTAGTGTCACAGGAATGGTTTAAACATAGACAGTAAGAAGATTCAGTCTTCTTGTACTTAAGTCGGCATTGTGCCTTTTGTATTTAATTCCGATGCAATTTCTGTGTTTCGTCGTCAATAAAAATGTCAGAGGGATACAGTAAATCTGAAGTGAAGCATCGGAATCTATAACTAGTGTCACAGGAATGGTTCAAACATAGGCATTAAGAAGAGTCAGTCATCTTGTACTAAAGTCGGCATTGTGCTTTTGTATTTAATTCCGATGCAGTTTCTGTATTTCATCGTCAATAAGAAGGTCCAAGGGATACAGTAAACCTAGAGTGAAGCAACGGAATCTATAACTAGTGTCACAGGAATGGTTCAAAACACAGACAGTAGGAAGAGTCAGTCTTCTTGTACTTAAGTCGGCATTGAGCCATTGGTATTTAATTCCGATTCAATTTCTGTGTTTCATCGTCAATAAGAAGGTCCAAGGGATACAGTAAACCGGATGTGAAGCATCGTAAACTATAACTAGTGTCACAGGAATGGTTCAAACATAGACAGTAGGAAGATTCAGTCTTCTTGTACTTAAGTCGGCATTGTGCCTTTTGTATTTAATTCCGATTCAATTTCTGTGTTTCATCGTCATGATAAAGGCCAGAGGGATACAGTAAATCTGAAGTGAAGCATCGGAATCTTTAACTAGTGTCACAGGAATGGTTCAAAACATAGTCAGTAAGAAGAGTCAGTCTACTTGTACTTAAGTCGGCATTGTGCCTTTTGTATTTAATTCCGTTGCAATCTCTGTGTTTCATCGTCAATAATAAGGTCAGAGGGATCCAGTAAACCTGAAGTGAAGCACCGGAATATATAACTAGTGTCACAGGAATGGTTCAAAACATAGCCAGTAAGAAGAGTCAGTCTTCTTGTACTTAAGTCGCCATTGTGCCTTTTGTATTAAATTCCAATGCAATTTCTGTTTCTCATCGTAAATAAGAAGGTCCAAGGTATACAGTAAACCTGGGGGGGAGGCATCGGAATCTATAACTAGTGTCACAGGAATGGCTCAAATCATAGACTGTAAGAAGAGTCAGTCTTCTTGTACTTAATTCGGCACTGCGCCCTTTGGATTTAATTCCGATGCATTTTCTGTGTTTCATCGTCAATAAGAAGGTAAGAGGGATACAGTAAACCTGAAGTGAAGCATCGGAATCTATAACTAGTGTCACAGGAATGGTTCAAATCATAGTCAGCAAGAAGAGTCAGTCTTCTTGTACTTAATTTGGCATTGTGCCTTTTGTATTTAATTCCGATGCTTTTTTGTGTTTCATCGTCATTAAGAAGGTCCAAGGGATACAGTAGACCTGAAGTGAAGCATCGAAATCTATAACTAGTGTCACAGGAATGGTTCAAAACATAGACAGAAGAAGAGTCAGTCTTCTTGTACTTAAGTCGGCATTGTCCCTTTTGTATTTAATTCCGTTGCAATTTCTGTGTTTCATCGTCAATAAGAGGGTCAGAGGGATACAGTAAACCTGAAGTGAATCATCGGAATCTATAACTAGTGTTACAGGAATGGTAAAAACATAGAAAGTAGGAAGAGTCAGTCTCCTTGTACTTAAGTCGGCATTGTGCCTTCTCTATTTACTTCCGATGCAATTGCTGTGTATCATCGTCAATAAGAACGTCCAAGGGATACAGTAAACCTGAAGTGAAGCATCGGAATCTATAACTAGTGTCACAGGAATGGTTCAAATCATAGTCAGTAAGAAGAGTCAGTCCTCTTGTACTTAAGTCGGCATTGTGCCTTTTGTATTTCATTCCGTTGCAATTTCTGTGATTCATCGTCAATGAGCGGGTCAGAGGGATACAGTAAACCTGAAGTGAAGCATCGGAAGCTATAACTAGAGTCACAGGAATGGTAAAAACGTAAGAAGTAGGAAGCGGTAGTCTTCTTGTACTTAAGTCGGCATTGTGCTTCTCTATTTAATTCCGAAGCAATTGCTGTGTTTCATCGTCAATAAGAAGTTCCAAGGGAAACAGTAAACCTGCAGTGAAGCATCGGAATCTGTAACTAGTGTCACAGGAATGGTTCAAAACATAGATAGTAAGATGAGTCAGTCTTCTTGTACTTATGTCGGCATTGTGAATTTTTTATTGAATTCCGATGCAATTTCTGTGTTTCATCGCAAATAAGAAGGTCCAAGGGATACAGTGAACCTGGAGTGAAGCATCGGAATATATAACTAGTGTCACAGGAATGGTTCAAAGCATAGTCAGTAAGAAGAGTCAGTCTTTTTGTACTTAAGTTGGCATTGTGCCTTTTGTATTTATTTCCGATGCAATTTCAGTGTTTCATTGTCAATAAGGAGGTCCAAGGGATACAGTAAACCTGGAGTGAAGCATCGGAATCTATAACTAGTGTCACAGGAATGGTTCAAAGCATAGTCAGTAAGAAGAGTCAGTCTTCTTGTACTTAAGTCGGCATTGTGCCTTTTGTATTTAATTCCGATGCAATTTTTGTGTTTCATCCTCAATACGAAGGTCCAAGGGATACAGTAAACCGGGAGTGAAGCATCGGAATCTATAACTAGTGTCACAGGAATGGTTTAAACATAGACAGTAAGAAGATTCAGTCTTCTTGTACTTAAGTCGGCATTGTGCCTTTTGTATTTAATTCCGATGCAATTTCTGTGTTTCGTCGTCAATAAAAATGTCAGAGGGATACAGTAAATCTGAAGTGAAGCATCGGAATCTATAACTAGTGTCACAGGAATGGTTCAAACATAGGCATTAAGAAGAGTCAGTCATCTTGTACTAAAGTCGGCATTGTGCTTTTGTATTTAATTCCGATGCAGTTTCTGTATTTCATCGTCAATAAGAAGGTCCAAGGGATACAGTAAACCTAGAGTGAAGCAACGGAATCTATAACTAGTGTCACAGGAATGGTTCAAAACACAGACAGTAGGAAGAGTCAGTCTTCTTGTACTTAAGTCGGCATTGAGCCATTGGTATTTAATTCCGATTCAATTTCTGTGTTTCATCGTCAATAAGAAGGTCCAAGGGATACAGTAAACCGGATGTGAAGCATCGTAAACTATAACTAGTGTCACAGGAATGGTTCAAACATAGACAGTAGGAAGATTCAGTCTTCTTGTACTTAAGTCGGCATTGTGCCTTTTGTATTTAATTCCGATTCAATTTCTGTGTTTCATCGTCATGATAAAGGCCAGAGGGATACAGTAAATCTGAAGTGAAGCATCGGAATCTTTAACTAGTGTCACAGGAATGGTTCAAAACATAGTCAGTAAGAAGAGTCAGTCTACTTGTACTTAAGTCGGCATTGTGCCTTTTGTATTTAATTCCGTTGCAATCTCTGTGTTTCATCGTCAATAATAAGGTCAGAGGGATACAGTAAACCTGAAGTGAAGCATCGGAATCTATAACTAGAGTCACAGGAATGGTTCAAAACATAGGCTGTAAGAAGAGTCAAGCTTCTTGTACTAAGTCGGCATTGTGCCTTTTGTATTTAATTCCGATGCTATGTCTGTGTTTCATCGTCAATAAGAAGGTACAAGGGATACAGTAAACCTGAAGTGAAGCATGGAAATCTATAACTAGTGTCAAAGGAATGGTTCAAAACATTGACAGACGAAGAGCTAGTCTTCTTGTATTTAAGTCGGCATTGTCCCATTTGTATTTAATTCCGTTGCAATTTCTGTGTTTCATCGTCAATAAGAGGGTCAGAGGGATACAGTAAACCTGAAGTGAAGCATCGGAATCTATAACTAGTGTCACAGGAATCGTAAAAACATAGAAAGTAGGAAGAGTCAGTCTTCTTGTACTTAGGTCGACATTGTGCCTTCTCTATTTAATTCCGACGCAATTGCTGTGTTTCATCGTCAATAAGAAGGTCCAAGGGATACAGTAAACCTGAAGTGAAGCATCGGAATCTATAACTAGTGTCACAGGAATGGTTCAAAGCATAGTCAGTAAGAAAAGTCAGTGTTCTTGTACTTAAGTCGGCATTGTGCCTTTTGTATTTAATGCCGATGCAATTTCTGTGTTTCATCGTCAATAAGAAGGTCCAAGGGATACAGTAAACCGGTATTGAAGCATCGGAATCTGTAACTAGTGTCACAGGAATGGTTCAAACATAGACAGTAAGATGAGTCACTCTTCTTGTACTTAAGTCGGCATTGTGCTTTTTTATTTAATTCCGATGCAATTTATGTGTTTCATCGTCAATAAGAAGGTCCAAGGGATACAGTAAACCTAGAGTGAAGCATCGGAATCTATTACTAGTGTCACAGGAATGGTTCAAAACATAGACAGTAAGAAGAGTCAGTCTTCTTGTACTTAATTCGGCATTGTGCATTTTATATTTAATTCCGACGCAATTTCTGTGTTTCATCGTCAATAAGAACGTCAGAGGGATACAGTAAATCTGAAGCGAAGCATCGGAATCTATAACTAGTGTCACAGGAATGGTTCATAACATAGTCAGTAAGAAGAGTCAGTCATCTTGTACTAAAGTCGGCATTGTGCCTTTTGTATTTAATTCCGATGCAATTTCTGTATTTCATCGTCAATAAGAAGGTCCAAGGGATGCAGTAAACCTAGAGTGAAGCATCGGAATCTATTACTAGTGTCACAGGAATGGTTCAAAACATAGACAGTAAGAAGAGTCAGTGTTCTTGTACTTAATTCGGCATTGTGCATTTTGTATTAAATTCCGACGCAATTTCTGTGTTTCGTCGTCAATAAGAACGTCAGAGGGTTACAGTAAATCTGAAGTGAAGCATCGGAATCTATAACTAGTGTCACAGGTATGGTTCAAAACATAGTCAGTAAGAAGAGTCAGTCTTCTTGTACTAAAGTCTTCATTGTGCCTTTTGTATTTAATTCCGATGCAATATCTGTGTTTCATCGTCAATAAGAAGGTCTAAGGTATATTGTAAACCTGGAGTGAAGCATCGGAATCTGTAACTAGTGTCACAGGAATAGTTCAAAACACAGACAGTAAGAAGAGTCAGTCTTCTTGTACTTAAGTCGGCATTGTGCCTTTTTTATTTAATTCCGATGCAATTTCTGTGTTTCATTGTCAATAAGAAGGTCCAAGGGATACAGTAAACGTGGACTGAAGCACCGCAATCTATAACTAGTGTCACAGGAATGGTTTAAAACATCGACAGTAGGAAGAGTAAGAACAGTCAGTCTTCTTGTACTGAAGTCGGCATTGTGCCATTTGTATATATATTTCCGATGCAATTTCTGTGTTTCATCGTCAATAAGAAGGTCCAAGGGATACAGTAAACCTGGAGTGAAGCATCGGAATCTATAACTAGTGTCACAGGAATGGTTCAACACATAGACAGTAGGAAGAGTCAGTCTGCTTGTACTTAAGTCAGCATTGTAACTTTTCTATTTAATTCCGATGCAATTTCTGTGCTTCATCGTCAATAAGAAAGTCCAAGGGATACAGTAAACCTGAAGTGAAGCATCGGAAGATATTACTGGTGTCACAGGAATGGTTCATAACATAGTCAGTAAGAAGGGTCAGTCTTCTTGAACTTAAATCGGCATTGTGCCTTTTCTATTTAATTCCGATGCAATTTCTGTGTTTCATCGTCAATAAGAAAGCCCAAGGGATACAGTAAACCTGGAGTGAAGCTTCGGAATCTATAACTAGTGTCACAGGAATGGTTCATACATAGACAGTAAGAAGAGTCAGTCTTCTTGAACTTAAGTCAGCATTGTGCCTTTTGTATTTAATTCCGATGCAATTTTTGTGTTTCATCCTCAATACGAATTTCCAAGGGATACAGTAAACCGGGAGTGAAGCATCGGAATCTATAACTAGTGTCACAGGAATGGTTTAAACATAGACAGTAAGAAGATTCAGTCTTCTTGTACTTAAGTCGGCATTGTGCCTTTTGTATTTAATTCCGATGCAATTTCTGTGTTTCGTCGTCAATAAAAATGTCAGAGGGATACAGTAAATCTGAAGTGAAGCATCGGAATCTATAACTAGTGTCACAGGAATGGTTCAAACATAGGCATTAAGAAGAGTCAGTCATCTTGTACTAAAGTCGGCATTGTGCTTTTGTATTTAATTCCGATGCAGTTTCTGTATTTCATCGTCAATAAGAAGGTCCAAGGGATACAGTAAACCTAGAGTGAAGCAACGGAATCTATAACTAGTGTCACAGGAATGGTTCAAAGCACAGACAGTAGGAAGAGTCAGTCTTCTTGTACTTAAGTCGGCATTGAGCCATTGGTATTTAATTCCGATTCAATTTCTGTGTTTCATCGTCAATAAGAAGGTCCAAGGGATACAGTAAACCGGATGTGAAGCATCGTAAACTATAACTAGTGTCACAGGAATGGTTCAAACATAGACAGTAGGAAGATTCAGTCTTCTTGTACTTAAGTCGGCATTGTGCCTTTTGTATTTAATTCCGATTCAATTTCTGTGTTTCATCGTCATGATAAAGGCCAGAGGGATACAGTAAATCTGAAGTGAAGCATCGGAATCTTTAACTAGTGTCACAGGAATGGTTCAAAACATAGTCAGTAAGAAGAGTCAGTCTACTTGTACTTAAGTCGGCATTGTGCCTTTTGTATTTAATTCCGTTGCAATCTCTGTGTTTCATCGTCAATAATAAGGTCAGAGGGATACAGTAAACCTGAAGTGAAGCATCGGAATCTATAACTAGAGTCACAGGAATGGTTCAAAACATAGGCTGTAAGAAGAGTCAAGCTTCTTGTACTAAGTCGGCATTGTGCCTTTTGTATTTAATTCCGATGCTATGTCTGTGTTTCATCGTCAATAAGAAGGTACAAGGGATACAGTAAACCTGAAGTGAAGCATGGAAATCTATAACTAGTGTCAAAGGAATGGTTCAAAACATTGACAGACGAAGAGCTAGTCTTCTTGTATTTAAGTCGGCATTGTCCCTTTTGTATTTAATTCCGTTGCAATTTCTGTGTTTCATCGTCAATAAGAGGGTCAGAGGGATACAGTAAACCTGAAGTGAAGCATCGGAATCTATAACTAGTGTCACAGGAATCGTAAAAACATAGAAAGTAGGAAGAGTCAGTCTTCTTGTACTTAGGTCGACATTGTGCCTTCTCTATTTAATTCCGACGCAATTGCTGTGTTTCATCGTCAATAAGAAGGTCCAAGGGATACAGTAAACCTGAAGTGAAGCATCGGAATCTATAACTAGTGTCACAGGAATGGTTCAAAGCATAGTCAGTAAGAAAAGTCAGTGTTCTTGTACTTAAGTCGGCATTGTGCCTTTTGTATTTAATGCCGATACAATTTCTGTGTTTCATCGTCAATAAGAAGGTCCAAGGGATACAGTAAACCGGTATTGAAGCATCGGAATCTGTAACTAGTGTCACAGGAATGGTTCAAACATAGACAGTAAGATGAGTCACTCTTCTTGTACTTAAGTCGGCATTGTGCTTTTTTATTTAATTCCGATGCAATTTATGTGTTTCATCGTCAATAAGAAGGTCCAAGGGATACAGTAAACCTAGAGTGAAGCATCGGAATCTATTACTAGTGTCACAGGAATGGTTCAAAACATAGACAGTAAGAAGAGTCAGTCTTCTTGTACTTAATTCGGCATTGTGCATTTTATATTTAATTCCGACGCAATTTCTGTGTTTCATCGTCAATAAGAACGTCAGAGGGATACAGTAAATCTGAAGCGAAGCATCGGAATCTATAACTAGTGTCACAGGAATGGTTCATAACATAGTCAGTAAGAAGAGTCAGTCATCTTGTACTAAAGTCGGCGTTGTGCCTTTTGTATTTAATTCCGATGCAATTTCTGTATTTCATCGTCAATAAGAAGGTCCAAGGGATGCAGTAAACCTAGAGTGAAGCATCGGAATCTATTACTAGTGTCACAGGAATGGTTCAAAACATAGACAGTAAGAAGAGTCAGTGTTCTTGTACTTAATTCGGCATTGTGCATTTTGTATTAAATTCCGACGCAATTTCTGTGTTTCGTCGTCAATAAGAACGTCAGAGGGTTACAGTAAATCTGAAGTGAAGCATCGGAATCTATAACTAGTGTCACAGGTATGGTTCAAAACATAGTCAGTAAGAAGAGTCAGTCTTCTTGTACTAAAGTCTTCATTGTGCCTTTTGTATTTAATTCCGATGCAATATCTGTGTTTCATCGTCAATAAGAAGGTCTAAGGTATATTGTAAACCTGCAGTGAAGCATCGGAATCTGTAACTAGTGTCACAGGAATAGTTCAAAACACAGACAGTAAGAAGAGTCAGTCTTCTTGTACTTAAGTCGGCATTGTGCCTTTTTTATTTAATTCCGATGCAATTTCTGTGTTTCATTGTCAATAAGAAGGTCCAAGGGATACAGTAAACGTGGACTGAAGCACCGCAATCTATAACTAGTGTCACAGGAATGGTTTAAAACATCGACAGTAGGAAGAGTAAGAACAGTCAGTCTTCTTGTACTGAAGTCGGCATTGTGCCATTTGTATATATATTTCCGATGCAATTTCTGTGTTTCATCGTCAATAAGAAGGTCCAAGGGATACAGTAAACCTGGAGTGAAGCATCGGAATCTATAACTAGTGTCACAGGAATGGTTCAACACATAGACAGTAGGAAGAGTCAGTCTGCTTGTACTTAAGTCAGCATTGTAACTTTTCTATTTAATTCCGATGCAATTTCTGTGCTTCATCGTCAATAAGAAAGTCCAAGGGATACAGTAAACCTGAAGTGAAGCATCGGAAGATATTACTGGTGTCACAGGAATGGTTCATAACATAGTCAGTAAGAAGGGTCAGTCTTCTTGTACTTAAATCGGCATTGTGCCTTTTCTATTTAATTCCGATGCAATTTCTGTGTTTCATCGTCAATAAGAAAGCCCAAGGGATACAGTAAACCTGGAGTGAAGCTTCGGAATCTATAACTAGTGTCACAGGAATGGTTCATACATAGACAGTAAGAAGAGTCAGTCTTCTTGAACTTAAGTCAGCATTGTGCCTTTTGTATTTAATTCCGATGCAATTTCTGTGTTTCATCGTCAATAAGAAGGTCCAAGGGATACAGTAAACCTGAGGTGAAGCGTGGATATCTATAACTAGTGTCACAGGAAAGGTTCAAAACATAGTCAGAAAGAAGAGTCAGTCTTCTCGTACTGATGTCGGCATTGTGACTTTTGTATTTATTTACGTTGCAATTTCTGTGTTGCATCGTCAATAAGAAGGTCAGAGGGATACAGGAAACCAGAAGTGAAGCATCGGAATCTATAACTAGTGTCACAGGAATGGTTCAAAACCTTGACAGTAGGAAGAGTCAGTCTTCTTGTACTTAAGTCGGCATTGTGTCTTTTGTATTTAATTCCGATGCAATTTCTGTGTTGCATCGTCAATAAGAAGGTCCAAGGGATACAGTAAACCTGAAGTGAAGCATGGATATCTATAACTAGTGTCACAGGAAAGGTTCAAAACATAGTCAGAAAGAAGAGTCAGTCTTCTCGTACTTAAGTCGGCATTGTGACTTTTGTATTTAATTACGATGCAATTTCTGTGTTTCATCGTCAATAAGAAGGTCAGAGGGATACGATAAACCTGAAGTGAAGCATCGGAATCTATAACTACTGTCACAGGAATGGTTCAAAACATAGGCAGTAAGAAGAGTCAGTCTTCTTGTACTAAGTCGGCATTGTGCATTTTGTATTCAATTCCGATGCAATTTCTGAGTTTCATCGTCAATAAGAAGGTCCAAGGGATACAGTAAACCTAAAGTGAAGCATCGAAACCTATAACTAGTGTCACTGGAATGGATCAAATCATAGACAGACGAAGAGTTAGTCTTCTTGTACATAAGTCGGCATTGTCACTTTTGTATTTAATTCCGTTGCAATTTCTGTGTTTCATCGTTAATAAGAGGGTCAGAGGGATACAGTAAACCTGAAGTGAAGCATCGGAATCTATAACTAGTGTCACAGGAATGGTAAAAACATAGAAAATGGGAAGAGTCAGCCTTCTTGTACTTAAGTCGACATTGTGCTTTCTCTATTCAATTCCGACGCAATTTCTGTGTTTCATCGACAATAAGAAGGTGCAAGGGATACAGTAAACCTGAAGTGAAGCATCGGAATCTTTAACTAGTGTCACAGGAAAGGTTCAAAGCATAGTCTGTAAGTAGAGTCAGTGTTCTTGTACTTAAGTCGGCATTGTGCCTTTTTCATTTAATTCCGATGCAATTTCTGTGTTTCATCGTCAATAAGAAGGTCCAAGGGATACAGTAAACCGGTAGTGAAGCATCGGAATCTGTAACTAGTGTCACAGGAATGGTTCAAAATATAGACAATAAGATAAGTCAGTCTTCTTGTACTGAAGTCGGAATTGTGCCTTATTTATTTAATTCCGATGCAATTTCTGTGTTTCATCGTCAATAAGAAGGTCCAAGGGATACAGTAAACCTAGAGTGAAGCATCGGAATCCGTAACTAGTGTCACAGGAATGGTTCAAATCACAGACAGTGGGAAGAGTCAGTCTTCTTGTACTTAAGTCGGCATTGTGACATTTGTATTTAATTCCGATGCAATTTCTGTGTTACATCGTCAATACGAGGGTCAGAGGGATACAGTAAACCTGAAGTGAAGCATCGGAATCTATAACTTGTGTCACAGGAATGGTTCAAAACATAGACAGACGAAGAGTCAGTCTTCTTGTACTTAAGTCGGCATTGTCCCTTTTGTATTTAATTCCGTTGCAATTTCTGTGTTTCATCGTCAATAAGAGGGTCAGAGGGATACAGTAAACCTGGAGTGAAGCATCGGAATCTATAACTAGTGTCACAGGAATGGTAACAACATAGAAAGTAGGAAGAGTCAGTCTTCTTGTACTTAAGTCGGCATTGTGCCCTTTCCATTTAATTCCGATGCAATTTCTGTATTTCATCGTCAATAAGAAGGTCCAGGGTATATAGTAAACCTGGAATAAAGCATCGGAATGTATAACTAGTGCCACAGGAATGGTTCAAAACATAGACCGTAAGAAGAGTCAGTCTTCTTGTACTAAAGTCGGCATTGTGCCTTTTTTATTTAATTCCGATGCAATTTCTGTGTTTCATCGTCAATAAGAAGGTCCAAGAGATCTAGTAAACCTGGAGTGAAGCATCGGAATCTAGAATTAGTGTCACAGGAATGGTTCAAAACATCGACAGTAAGAAGAGTCAGTCTTCTTGTACTTAATTCGGCATTGTGCCTTTAGTATTTAATTCCAATGCAATTTCTGTGTTTGATCGTCAATAGGAAGGTCAGAGGGATACAGTAAATCTAAAGTGAAGCATCGGAATCTATAACTAGTGTCACAGGAATGGTTCAAAACATAGTCAGTAAGAAGAATCAGTCTTCTTGTACTTAAGTCGGCATTGTGCCTTTTGTATATAATTCCGATGCAATTTCTGTGTTTCATCGTCAATAATAAGGTCACAGGGATACAGTATACCAAAGTGAAGCATCGGAATCTATAACTAGTGTCACAGGAATCGTAAAAACATAGAAAGTAGGAAGAGTCAGTTTTCTTGTACTTAAGTCGACATTGTGCCTTCTCTATTTAATTCCGACGCAATTGCTGTGTTTCATCGTCAATAAGAAGGTCCAAGGGAATCAGTAAACTAGAAGTGAAGCATCGGAATCTATAACTAGTGGTACAGGAATGGTTCGAAACATAGTCAGTAAGAAGAGTCAGTCTTCTTGTACTTAAGTCGGCATTGTGCCTTTTGTATTTAATTCCGATGCAATTTCTGTGTTTCATCGTCAATATGAAGGTCCAAGGGATACAGTTAACTTGAAGTGAAGCACCGGAATCTATAAATAGTGTCACATGAACGGTTCAAAACATAGTCAGTAAGAAGAGTCAGTCTTCTTGTACTTAAGTCGGCATTATGCCTTTTGTATTTAATTCCGATGCAATTTCTGTGTTTCATCGTCAATAAGTAGGTCCAAGGGATACAGTTAACCTGGAGTGAAGCATAGGAATCTATAACTAGTGTCACATGAATGGTTTAAAACATAGACAGTAATAAGAGTCAGCCTTCTTCTACTTGATTCGGCATTGTGCCTTTTGTATTTAATTCCGAAGCAATTTCTGTGTTTCAACGTCAATAAGGTCAGAGGAATACAGTAAACCTCAAGTGATGCATCGGAATCTATAACTAGTGTCACAGGAATGGTTCAAAACATAGTCAGTAAGAAGAGTCAGTCTTCTTGTACTTAAGTCGGCATTGTGCCTTTTGTATTTAAATCCGATGCAATTTCTGTGTTTCATCGTCAATAAGAAGTTCCAAGGGATACATCAAACCTGAAGTGAAGCACCGGAATCTATAACTAGTGTCACAGGAATGGTTCAAAGCATAGTCAGTAAGAACAGTCAGTCTTCTTGTACTTAAGTCGGCATTGTGCCATTTGTATATATATTTCCGATGCAATTTCTGTGTTTCATCGTCAATAAGAAGGTCCAGGGGATACAGTAAACCTAGAGTGAAGCATCGGAATCTATAACTAGTGTCACAGGAATGGTAAAAACATAGAAAGTAGGAAGAGTCAGCCTTCTTGTACTTAAGTCGACATTGTGCCTTCTCTATTTAATTCCGACGCAATTTCTGTGTTTCATCGTCAATAAGAAGGTCCAAGGGATACAGTAAACCTGAAGTGAAACATCGGAATCTTTAACTAGTGTCACAGGAAAGGTTCAAAGCATAGTCAGTAAGTAGAGTCAGTGTTCTTGTACTTAAGTAGGCATTGTGCCTTTTTCATTTAATTCCGATGCAATTTCTGTGTTTCATCGTCAATAAGAAGGTCCAAGGGATACAGTAAACCGGTAGTGAAGCATCGGAATCTGTAACTAGTGTCACAGGAATGGTTCAAAATATAGACAATAAGATAAGTCAGTCTTCTTGTACTGAAGTCGGAATTGTGCCGTATTTATTTAATTCCGATGCAATTTCTGTGTTTCATCGTCAATAAGAGGGTCCAAGGGATACAGTAAACCTAGAGTGAAGCATCGGAATCCGTAACTAGTGTCACAGGAATGGTTCAAATCACAGACAGTGGGAAGAGTCAGTCTTCTTGTACTTAAGTCGGCATTGTGACATTTGTATTTAATTCCGATGCAATTTCTGTGTTACATCGTCAATACGAGGGTCAGAGGGATACAGTAAACCTAAAGTGAAGCATCGGAATCTATAACTTGTGTCACAGGAATGGTTCAAGCATAGACAGACGAAGAGTCAGTCTTCTTGTACTTAAGTCGGCATTGTCCCTTTTGTATTTAATTCTGTTGCAATTTCTGTGTTTCATCGTCAATAAGAGGGTCAGAGGGATACAGTAAACCTGGAGTGAAGCATCGGAATCTATAACTAGTGTCACAGGAATGGTAAAAACATAGAAAGTAGGAAGAGTCAGTCTTCTTGTACTTAAGTCGGCATTGTGCCTTTTCCATTTAATTCCGATGCAATTTCTGTATTTCATCGTCAATAAGAAGGTCCAAGGTATATAGTAAACCTGGAGTAAAGCATCGGAATGTATAACTAGTGCCACAGGAATGGTTCAAAACATAGACCGTAAGAAGAGTCAGACTTCTTGTACTAAAGTCGGCATTGTGCCTTTTTTATTTAATTCCGATGCAATTTCTGTGTTTCATCGTCAATAAGAAGGTCCAAGAGATCCAGTAAACCAGGAGTGAAGCATCGGAATCTAGAATTAGTGTCACAGGAATGGTTCAAAACATCGACAGTAAGAAGAGTCAGTCTTCTTGTACTTAATTCGGCATTGTGCCTTTAGTATTTAATTCCAATGCAATTTCTGTGTTTGATCGTCAATAGGAAGGTCAGAGGGATACAGTAAATCTAAAGTGAAGCATCGGAATCTATAACTAGTGTCACAGGAATGGTTCAAAACATAGTCAGTAAGAAGAATCAGTCTTCTTGTACTTAAGTCGGCATTGTGCCTTTTGTATATAATTCCGATGCAATTTCTGTGTTTCATCGTCAATAATAAGGTCAGAGGGATACAGTATACCAAAGTGAAGCATCGGAATCTATAACTAGTGTCACAGGAATCGTAAAAACATAGAAAGTAGGAAGAGTCAGTCTTCTTGTACTTAAGTCGACATTGTGCCTTCTCTATTTAATTCCGACGCAATTGCTGTGTTTCATCGTCAATAAGAAGGTCCAAGGGAATCAGTAAACTAGAAGTGAAGCATCGGAATCTATAACTAGTGGTACAGGAATGGTTCGAAACATAGTCAGTAAGAAGAGTCAGTCTTCTTGTACTTAAGTCGGCATTGTGCCTTTTGTATTTAATTCCGATGCAATTTCTGTGTTTCATCGTCAATATGAAGGTCCAAGGGATACAGTTAACTTGAAGTGAAGCACCGGAATCTATAAATAGTGTCACATGAATGGTTCAAAACATAGTCAGTAAGAAGAGTCAGTCTTCTTGTACTTAAGTCGGCATTATGCCTTTTGTATTTAATTCTGATGCAATTTCTGTGTTTCATCGTCAATAAGTAGGTCCAAGGGATACAGTTAACCTGGAGTGAAGCATAGGAATCTATAACTAGTGTCACAAGAATGGTTTAAAACATAGACAGTAATAAGAGTCAGTCTTCTTCTACTTGATTCGGAATTGTGCCTTTTGTATTTAATTCCGAAGCAATTTCTGTGTTTCAACGTCAACAAGGTCAGAGGAATACAGTAAACCTCAAGTGATGCATCGGAATCTATAGCTAGTGTCACAGGAATGGTTCAAAACATAGTCAGTAAGAAGAGTCAGTCTTCTTGTACTTAAGTCGGCATTGTGCCTTTTGTATTTAAATCCGATGCAATTTCTGTGTTTCATCGTCAATAAGAAGTTCCAAGGGATACATCAAACCTGAAGTGAAGCACCGGAATCTATAACTAGTGTCACAGGAATGGTTCAAAGCATAGTCAGTAAGAACAGTCAGTCTTCTTGTACTTAAGTCGGCATTGTGCAATTTGTATATATATTTCCGATGCAATTTCTGTGTTTCATCGTCAATAAGAAGGTCCAAGGGATACAGTAAACCTAGAGTGAAGCATCGGAATCTATAACTAGTGTCACAGGAATGGTTCAACACATAGACAGTAGGAAGGGTCAGTCTTCTTGTACTTATGTCGGCATTGTAACTTTTCTATTTAATTCCGATGCAATATCTGTGCTTCATCGTCAATAAGAAAGTCCAAGGGATACAGTAAACCTGAAGTGAAGCATCGGAAGCTATAACTAGTGTCACAGGAATGGTTCAAAACATAGTCAGTAAGAAGAGTCAGTCTTCTTGTACTTAAATCGGCATTGTGCCTTTTCTATTTAATTCCGATGCAATTTCTGTGTTTCATCGTCAATAAGAAGGTCCAAGGGATACAGTAAACCTTGAGTGAAGCATCGGAATCTATAACTAGTGTCACAGGAATGGTTCATACATAGACAGTAAGAAGAGTCTGTCTTCTTGAACTTAAGACGGCATTGTGCCTTTTGTATTTAATTCCGATGCAATATCTGTGTTTAATCGTCAATAAGAAGGTCCAAGGGATACAGTAAACCTGAAGTGAAGCATGGATATCTATAACTAGTGTCACAGGAAAGGTTCAAAACATAGTCAGAAAGAAGAGTCAGTCTTCTCGTACTTACGTCGGCATTGTGACATTTGTATTTAATTCCGATGCAATTTCTGTGTTACATCGTCAATAAGAAGGTCAGAGGCTTACAGTAAACCTGAAGTGAAGCATCGGAATCTATAACTTGTGTCACAGGAATGGTTCAAAACATAGACAGACGAAGAGTCAGTCTTCTTGTACTTAAGTCGGCATTGTCCCTTTTGTATTTAATTCCGTTGCAATTTCTGTGTTTCATCGTCAATAAGAGGGTCAAAGGGATACAGTAAACCTGGAGTGAAGCATCGGAATCTATAACTAGTGTCACAGGAATCGTAAAAACATAGAAAGTAGGAAGAGTCAGTCTTCTTGTACTTAAGTCGACATTGTGCCTTCTCTATTTAATTCCGACGCAATTGCTGTGTTTCATCGTCAATAAGAAGGTCCAAGGGATACAGTAAACCTAAAGTGGAGCATCGGAATCTATAACTAGTGTCACAGGAATGGTTCAAAGCATAGTCAGTAAGAAGAGTCAGTCTTCTTGTACTTAATTCGGCATTGTGCATTTTATATTTAATTCCGACGCAATTTCTGTGTTTCATCGTCAATGAGAACGTCAGAGGGATACAGTTAATCTGAAGTGAAGCATCGGTATCTATAACTAGTGTCACAGGAATGGTTCATAACATAGTCAGTAAGAAGAGTCAGTCATCTTGTACTAAACTCGGCATTGTGCCTTTTGTATTTAATTCCGATGCAATTTCTGTATTTCATCGTCAATAAGAAGGTCCAAGGGATGCAGTAAACCTAGAGTGAAGCATCGGAATCTATTACTAGTGTCACAGGAATGGTTCAAAACATAGACAGTAAGAAGAGTCAGTCTTCTTGTACTTAATTCGGCATTGTGCATTTTGTATTTAATTCCGACGCAATTTCTGTGTTTCGTCGTCAATAAGAACGTCAGAGGGTTACAGTAAATCTGAAGTGAAGCATCGAAATCTATAACTAGTATTGTCACAGGTATGGTTCAAAACATAGTCAGTAAGAAGAGTCAGTCTTCTTGCACTAAAGTCGGCATTGTGCCTTTTGAATTTAATTCCGATGCAATATCTGTGTTTCATCGTCAATAAGAAGGTCTAAGGTATATTGTAAACCTGGAGTGAAGCATCGTAATCTGTAATTAGTGTCACAGGAATAGTTCAAAACACAGACAGTAAGAAGAGTCAGTCTTCTTGTACTTAAGTCGGCATTGTGCCTTTTTTATTTAATTCCGATGCAATTTCTGTGTTTCATTGTCAATAAGAAGGTCCAAGGAAAACAGTAAAGCTGGACTGAAGCATCGCAATCTATAACTAGTGTCACAGGAATGGTTTAAAACATCGCCAGTAGGAAGAGTCAGTCTTCTTAATCTTAATTCGGCATTGTGCCTTTTGTATTTAATTCCAATGCAATTTCTGTGTTTGATCGTCAATAAGAAGGTCCAAGGTATATAGTAAACTGGGAGTAAAGCATCGGAATGTATAACTAGTGCCACAGGAATGGTTCAAAACATAGACCGTAAGAAGAGTCAGACTTCTTGTACTAAAGTCGGCATTGTGCCTTTTTTATTTAATTCCGATGCAATTTCTGTGTTTCATCGTCAATAAGAAGGTCCAAGAGATCCAGTAAACCTGGAGTGAAGCATCGGAATCTAGAATTAGTGTCACAGGAATGGTTCAAAACATCGACAGTAAGAAGAGTCAGTCTTCTTGTACTTAATTCGGCATTGTGCCTTTAGTATTTAATTCCAATGCAATTTCTGTGTTTGATCGTCAATAGGAAGGTCAGAGGGATACAGTAAATCTAAAGTGAAGCATCGGAATCTATAACTAGTGTCACAGGAATGGTTCAAAACATAGTCAGTAAGAAGAATCAGTCTTCTTGTACTTAAGTCGGCATTGTGCCTTTTGTATATAATTCCGATGCAATTTCTGTGTTTCATCGTCAATAATAAGGTCAGAGGGATACAGTATACCAAAGTGAAGCATCGGAATCTATAACTAGTGTCACAGGAATCGTAAAAACATAGAAAGTAGGAAGAGTCAGTCTTCTTATACTTAAGTCGACATTGTGCCTTCTCTATTTAATTCCGACGCAATTGCTGTGTTTCATCGTCAATAAGAAGGTCCAAGGGAATCAGTAAACTAGAAGTGAGGCATCGGAATCTATAACTAGTGGTACAGGAATGGTTCGAAACATAGTCAGTAAGAAGAGTCAGTCTTCTTGTACTTAAGTCGGCATTGTGCCTTTTGTATTTAATTGCGATGCAATTTCTGTGTTTCATCGTCAATGGGAAGGTCCAAGGGATACAGTTAACTTGAAGTGAAGCACCGGAATCTATAAATAGTGTCACATGAATGGTTCAAAACATAGTCAGTAAGAAGAGTCAGTCTTCTTGTACTTAAGTCGGCATTATGCCTTTTGTATTTAATTCCGATGCAATTTCTGTGTTTCATCGTCAATAAGTAGGTCCAAGGGATACAGTTAACCTGGAGTGAAGCATAGGAATCTATAACTAGTGTCACATGAATGGTTTAAAGCATAGACAGTAATAAGAGTCAGTCTTCTTCTACTTGATTCGGCATTGTGCCTTTTGTATTTAATTCCGAAGCAATTTCTGTGTTTCAACGTCAATAAGGTCAGAGGAATACAGTAAACCTCAAGTGATGCATCGGAATCTATAGCTAGTGTCACAGGAATGGTTCAAAACATAGTCAGTAAGAAGAGTCAGTCTTCTTGTACTTAAGTCGGCATTGTGCCTTTTGTATTTAAAACCGATGCAATTTCTGTGTTTCATCGTCAATAAGAAGTTCCAAGGGATACATCAAACCTGAAGTGAAGCACCGTAATCTATAACTAGTGTCACAGGAATGGTTCAAAGCATAGTCAGTAAGAACAGTCAGTCTTCTTGTACTTAAGTCGGCATTGTGCAATTTGTATATATATTTCCGATGCAATTTCTGTGTTTCATCGTCAATAAGAAGGTCCAAGGGATACAGTAAACCTAGAGTGAAGCATCGGAATCTATAACTAGTGTCACAGGAATGGTTCAACACATAGACAGTAGGAAGGGTCAGTCTTCTTGTACTTATGTCGGCATTGTAACTTTTCTATTTAATTCCGATGCAATATCTGTGCTTCATCGTCAATAAGAAAGTCCAAGGGATACAGTATACCTGAAGTGAAGCATCGGAAGCTATAACTAGTGTCACAGGAATGGTTCAAAACATTGTCAGTAAGAAGAGTCAGTCTTCTTGTACTTAAATCGGCATTGTGCCTTTTCTATTTAATTCCGATGCAATTTCTGTGTTTCATCGTCAATAAGAAGGTCCAAGGGATACAGTAAACCTTGAGTGAAGCATCGGAATCTATAACTAGTGTCACAGGAATGGTTCATACATAGACAGTAAGCAGAGTCTGTCTTCTTGAACTTAAGACGGCATTGTGCCTTTTGTATTTAATTCCGATGCAATATCTGTGTTTAATCGTCAATAAGAAGGTCCAAGGGATACAGTAAACCTGAAGTGAAGCATGGATATCTATAACTAGTGTCACAGGAAAGGTTCAAAACATAGTCAGAAAGAAGAGTCAGTCTTCTCGTACTTACGTCGGCATTGTGACATTTGTATTTAATTCCGATGCAATTTCTGTGTTACATCGTCAATAAGAAGGTCAGAGGCTTACAGTAAACCTGAAGTGAAGCATCGGAATCTATAACTTGTGTCACAGGAATGGTTCAAAACATAGACAGACGAAGAGTCAGTCTTCTTGTACTTAAGTCGGCATTGTCCCTTTTGTATTTAATTCCGTTGCAATTTCTGTGTTTCATCGTCAATAAGAGGGTCAAAGGGATACAGTAAACCTGGAGTGAAGCATCGGAATCCATAACTAGTGTCACAGGAATCGTAAAAACATAGAAAGTAGGAGGAGTCAGTCTTCTTGTACTTAAGTCGACATTGTGCCTTCTCTATTTAATTCCGACGCAATTGCTGTGTTTCATCGTCAATAAGAAGGTCCAAGGGATACAGTAAACCGGTATTGAAGCATCGGAATCTGTAACTAGTGTCACAGGAATGGTTCAAAACATAGACAGTAAGATGAGTCAGTCTTCTTGTACTTAAGTCGGAATTGTGCTTTTTTATTTAATTCCGATGCAATTTATGTGTTTCATCGACAATAAGAAGGTCTAAGGGATACAGTAAACCTAGAGTGAAGCATCGGAATCTATTACTAGTGTCACAGGAAAGGTTCAAAACATAGACAATAAGAAGAGTCAGTCTTCTTGTACTTAATTCGGCATTGTGCATTTTATATTTAATTCCGACGCAATTACTGTGTTTCATCGTCAATGAGAACGTCAGAGGGATACAGTTAATCTGAAGTGAAGCATCGGTATCTATAACTAGTGTCACAGGAATGGTTCATAACATAGTCAGTAAGAAGAGTCAGTCATCTTGTACTAAACTCGGCATTGTGCCTTTTGTATTTAATTCCGATGCAATTTCTGTATTTCATCGTCAATAAGAAGGTCTAAGGTATATTGTAAACCTGGAGTGAAGCATCGTAATCTGTAACTAGTGTCACAGGAATAGTTCAAAACACAGACAGTAAGAAGTGTCAGTCTTCTTGTACTTAAGTCGGCATTGTGCCTTTTTTATTTAATTCCGATGCAATTTCTGTGTTTCATTGTCAATAAGAAGGTCCAAGGAAAACAGTAAAGCTGGACTGAAGCATCGCAATCTATAACTAGTGTCACAGGAATGGTTTAAAACATCGACAGTACGAAGAGTCAGTCTTCTTAAACTTAATTCGGCATTGTGCCTTTTGTATTTAATTCCAATGCTATTTCTGTGTTTGATCGTCAATAGGATGGTCAGAGGGATACAGTAAATCTGAAGTGAAGCATCGGAATCTATAACTAGTGTCACAGGAATGGTTCAAAACATAGTCAGTAAGAAGAGTCAGTGTTCTTGTACTTAAAACGGCATTGTGCCTTTTGTATTTAGTTCCGATGAAATTTCTGTGTTTCATCGTCAATAAGAAGGTCCAAGGGAATCAGTAAACTAGAAGTGAAGCATCGGAATCTATAACTAGTGGTACAGGAATGGTTCGAAACATAGTCAGTAAGAAGAGTCAGTCTTCTTGGACTTAAGTCGGCATTGTGCCTTTTGTATTTAATTCCGATGCAATTTCTGTGTTTCATCGTCAATATGAAGGTCCAAGGGATACAGTTAACTTGAAGTGAAGCACCGGAATCTATAAATAGTGGCACATGAATGGTTCAAAACATAGTCAGTAAGAAGAGTCAGTCTTCTTGCACTTAAGTCGGCATTATGCCTTTTGTATTTAATTCCGATGCAATTTCTGTGTTTCATCGTCAATAAGTAGGTCCAAGGGATACAGTTAACCTGGAGTGAAGCATAGGAATCTATAACTAGTGTCACATGAATGGTTTAAAACGTAGACAGTAATAAGAGTCAGTCTTCTTCTACTTGATTCGGCATTGTGCCTTTTGTATTTAATTCCGAAGCAATTTCTGTGTTTCAACGTCAATAAGGTCAGAGGAATACAGTAAACCTCAAGTGATGCATCGGAATCTATAACTAGTGTCACAGGAATGGTTCAAAACATAGTCAGTAAGAAGAGTCAGTCTTCTTGTACTTAAGTCGGCATTGTGCCTTTTGTATTTAATTCCGATGCAATTTCTGTGTTTCATCGTCAATAAGAAGTTCCAAGGGATACATCAAACCTGAAGTGAAGCACCGGAATCTATAACTAGTGTCACAGGAATGGTTCAAAGCATAGTCAGTAAGAACAGTCAGTCTTCTTGTACTTAAGTCGGCATTGTGCCATTTGTATATATATTTCCGATGCAATTTCTGTGTTTCATCGTCAATAAGAAGGTCCAAGGGATACAGTAAACCTGGAGTAAAGCATCGGAATCTACAACTAGTGTCACAGGAATGGTTCAACACATAGACAGTAGGAAGAGTCAGTCTTCTTGTACTTAAGTCGGCATTGTAACTTTTCTATTTAATTCCGATGCAATATCTGTGCTTCATCGTCAATAAGAAAGTCCAAGGGGTACAGTATACCTGAAGTGAAGCATCGGAAGCTATAACTAGTGTCACAGGAATGTTTCAAAACATAGTCAGTAAGAAGGGTCAGTCTTCTTGTACTTAAATCGGCATTGTGCCTTTTCTATTTAATTCCGATGCAATTTCTGTGTTTCATCGTCAATAAGAAGGTCCAAGGGATACAGTAAACCTTGAGTGAAGCATCGGAATCTATAACTAGTGTCACATGAATGGTTCATACATAGACAGTAAGATGAGTCAGTCTTCTTGAACTTAAGACGGCATTGTGCCTTTTGTATTTAATTCCGATGCAATTTCTGTATTTCATCGTCAATAAGATGGTCCAAGGGATGCAGTAAACCTAGAGTGAAGCATCGGAATCTATTACTAGTGTCACAGGAATGGTTCAAAACATAGACAGTAAGAAGAGTCAGTCTTCTTGTACTTAATTCGGCATTGTGCATTTTGTATTTAATTCCGACGCAATTTCTGTGTTTCGTCGTCAATAAGAACGTCAGAGGGTTACAGTAAATCTGAAGTGAAGCATCGAAATCTATAACTAGTATTGTCACAGGTATGGTTCAAAACATAGTCAGTAAGAAGAGTCAGTCCTCTTGCACTAAAGTCGGCATTGTGCCTTTTGTATTTAATTCCGATGCAATATCTGTGTTTCATCGTCAATAAGAAGGTCTAAGGTATATTGTAAACCTGGAGTGAAGCATCGTAATCTGTAACTAGTGTCACAGGAATAGTTCAAAACACAGACAGTAAGAAGTGTCAGTCTTCTTGTACTTAAGTCGGCATTGTGCCTTTTTTATTTAATTCCGATGCAATTTCTGTGTTTCAATATCAATAAGAAGGTCCAAGGAAAACAGTAAAGCTGGACTGAAGCATCGCAATCTATAACTAGTGTCACAGGAATGGTTTAAAACATCGACAGTACGAAGAGTCAGTCTTCTTAAACTTAATTCGGCATTGTGCCTTTTGTATTTAATTCCAATGCAATTTCTGTGTTTGATCGTCAATAGGATGGTCAGAGGGATACAGTAAATCTGAAGTGAAGCATCGGAATCTATAACTAGTGTCACAGGAATGGTTCAAAACATAGTCAGTAAGAAGAGTCAGTGTTCTTGTACTTAAAACGGCATTGTGCCTTTTGTATTTAGTTCCGATGAAATTTCTGTGTTTCATCGTCAATAAGAAGGTCCAAGGGAATCAGTAAACTAGAAGTGAAGCATTGGAATCAATAACTAGTGGTACAGGAATGGTTCGAAACATAGTCAGTAAGAAGAGTCAGTCTTCTTGTACTTAAGTCGGCATTGTGCCTTTTGTATTTAATTCCGAAGCAATTTCTGTGTTTCATCGTCAATATGAAGGTCCAAGGGATACAGTTAACTTGAAGTGAAGCACCGGAATCTATAAATAGTGTCACATGAATGGTTCAAAACATAGTCAGTAAGAAGAGTCAGTCTTCTTGCACTTAAGTCGGCATTATGCCTTTTGTATTTAATTCCGATGCAATTTCTGTGTTTCATCGTCAATAAGTAGGTCCAAGGGATACAGTTAACCTGGAGTGAGGCATAGGAATCTATAACTAGTGTCACATGAATGGTTTAAAACATAGACAGTAATAAGAGTCAGTCTTCTTCTACGCGATTCGGCATTGTGCCTTTTGTATTTAATTCCGAAGCAATTTCTGTGTTTCAACGTCAATAAGGTCAGAGGAATACAGTAAACCTCAAGTGATGCATCGGAATCTATAACTAGTGTCACAGGAATGGTTCAAAACATAGTCAGTAAGAAGAGTCAGTCTTCTTGTACTTAAGTCGGCATTGTGCCTTTTGTATTTAATTCCGATGCAATTTCTGTGTTTCATCGTCAATAAGAAGTTCCAAGGGATACATCAAACCTGAAGTGAAGCACCGGAATGTATAACTAGTGTCCCAGGAATGGTTCAAAGCATAGTCAGTAAGAACAGTCAGTCTTCTTGTACTTAAGTCGGCATTGTGCCATTTGTATATATATTTCCGATGCATTTTCTGTGTTTCATCGTCAATAAGAAGGTCCAAGGGATACAGTAAACCTGGAGTGAAGCATCGGAATCTATAACTAGTGTCACAGGAATGGTTCAACACATAGACAGTAGGAAGAGTCAGTCTTCTTGTACTTAAGTCGGCATTGTAACTTTTCTATTTAATTCCGATGCAATATCTGTGCTTCATCGTCAATAAGAAAGTCCAAGGGATACAGTATACCTGAAGTGAAGCATCGGAAGCTATAACTAGTGTCACAGGAATGTTTCAAAACATAGTCAGTAAGAAGGGTCAGTCTTCTTGTACTTAAATCGGCATTGTGAATTTTCTATTTAATTCCGATGCAATTTCTGTGTTTCATCGTCAATAAGAAGGTCCAAGGGATACAGTAAACCTTGAGTGAAGCATCGGAATCTATAACTAGTGTCACATGAATGGTTCATACATAGACAGTAAGAAGAGTCAGTCTTCTTGAACTTAAGACGGCATTGTGCCTTTTGTATTTAATTCCGATGCAATTTCTGTGTTTAATCGTCAATAAGAATGTCCAAGGGATACAGTAAACCTGAAGTGAAGCATGGATATCTATAACTAGTGTCACAGGAAAGGTTCAAAACATAGTCAGAAAGAAGAGTCAATCTTCTCGTACTTAAGTCGGCATTGTGACTTTTGTATTTAATTACGATGCAATTTCTGTTTTTCATCGTCAATAAGAAGGTCAGAGGGATACAGGAAACCAGAAGTGAAGCATCGGAATCTATAACTAGTGTCACAGGAATGGTTCAAAACATTGACAGTAGGAAGGGTCAGTCTTCTTGTACTTAATTCGGCATTGTGTCTTTTGTATTTAATTCCGATGCAATTTCTGTGTTTCATCGTCAATACGAAGGTCCAATGGATACAGTAAACCGGGAGTGAAGCATCGGAATCTATAACTAGTGTCACCGGAATGGTTCAAAACATAGACAGTAGGATGAGTCAGTCTTCTTGTGCTTAAGTCGGCATTGTGCCTTTTGTATTTAATTCCGATGCAATTTCTGTGTTTCATCGTCAATAAGAAGGGCCAAGAGATACAGTAAACCTGGAGTGAATCATCGAAATCTATAACTAGTGTCACATGAATGGTTCAAATCATTGACAGTAATGAGAGTCAGTCTTCTTGTACTTAGGTCAGCATTGTGCCTTTTGTATTTAATTCCGATGCAATTTCTGTGTTTCATCGTCAATAAGAAGGTCCAAGGGATACAGTAAACCTGGAGTGATGCATCGGAATCTATAACTAGTGTCACAGGGATGGTTCAAAACATAGACAGCAAGAAGAGTCAGTATTCTTGTACTTAAGTCGGCATTGTGCCTTTTGTATTTAATTCTGATGCAATTTCTGTGTTTCATCGTCAATAAGAGGGTCAGAGGGATACAGTAAACCTGGAGTGAAGCATCGGAATCTATAACTAGTGTCACAGGAATGGTAAAAACATAGAAAGTAGGAAGAGTCAGTCTTCTTGTACTTAAGTCGGCATTGTGCCTTTTCCATTTAATTCCGATGCAATTTCTGTATTTCATCGTCAATAAGAAGGTCCAAGGTATATAGTAAACCTGGAGTAAAGCATCGGAATGTATAACTAGTGCCAAAGGAATGGTTCAAAACATAGACCGTAAGAAGAGTCAGTCTTCTTGTACTAAAGTCGGCATTGTGCCTTTTTTATTTAATTCCGATGCAATTTCTGTGTTTCATCGTCAATAAGAAGGTCCAAGAGATCCAGTAAACCTGGAGTGAAGCATCGGAATCTATAATTAGTGTCACAGGAATGGTTCAAAACATCGACAGTAAGAAGAGTCAGTCTTCTTGTACTTAATTCGGCATTGTGCCTTTAGTATTTAATTCCAATGCAATTTCTGTGTTTGATCGTCAATAGGAAGGTCAGAGAGATACAGTAAATCTAAAGTGAAGCATCGGAATCTATAACTAGTGTCACAGGAATGGTTCAAAACATAGTCAGTAAGAAGAATCAGTCTTCTTGTACTTAAGTCGGCATTGTGCCTTTTGTATATAATTCCGATGCAATTTCTGTGTTTCATCGTCAATAATAAGGTCAGAGGGATACAGTATACCAAAGTGAAGCATCGGAATCTATAACTAGTGTCACAGGAATCGTAAAAACATAGAAAGTAGGAAGAGTCAGTCTTCTTGTACTTAAGTCGACATTGTGCCTTCTCTATTTAATTCCGACGCAATTGCTGTGTTTCATCGTCAATAAGAAGTTCCAAGGGATACATCAAACCTGAAGTGAAGCACCGGAATCTATAACTAGTGTCACAGGAATGGTTCAAAGCATAGTCAGTAAGAACAGTCAGACTTCTTGTACTTAAGTCGGCATTGTGCCATTTGTATATATATTTCCGATGCAATTTCTGTGTTTCATCGTCAATAAGAAGGTCCAAGGGATACAGTAAAATTGGAGTGAAGCATCGGAATCTATAACTAGTGTCACAGGAATGGTTCAACACATAGACAGTAGGAAGAGTCAGTCTTCTTGTACTTAAGTCGGCATTGTAACTTTTCTATTTAATTCCGATGCAATATCTGTTCTTCATCGTCAATAAGAAAGTCCAAGGGATACAGTATACCTGAAGTGAAGCATCGGAAGCTATAACTAGTGTCACAGGAATGTTTCAAAACACAGTCAGTAAGAAGGGTCAGTCTTCTTGTACTTAAATCGGCATTGTGCCTTTTCTATTTAATTCCGATGCAATTTCTGTGTTTCATCGTCAATAAGAAGGTCCAAGGGATACAGTAAACCTTGAGTGAAGCATCGGAATCTATAACTAGTGTCACATGAATGGTTCATACATAGACAGTAAGAAGAGTCAGTCTTCTTGAACTTAAGACGGCATTGTGCCTTTTGTATTTAAGTCCGATGCAATTTCTGTGTTTAATCGTCAATAAGAAGGTCCACGGGATACAGTAAACCTGAAGTGAAGCATGGATATCTATAACTAGTGTCACAGGAAAGGTTCAAAACATAGTCAGAAAGAAGAGTCAATCTTCTCGTACTTAAGTCGGCATTGTGACTTTTGTATTTAATTACGATGCAATTTCTGTGTTTCATCGTCAATAAGAAGGTCAGAGGGATACAGGAAACCAGAAGTGAAGCATCGGAATCTATAACTAGTGTCACAGGAATGGTTCAAAACATTGACAGTAGGAAGGGTCAGTCTTCTTGTACTTAATTCGGCATTGTGTCTTTTGTATTTAATTCCGATGCAATTTCTGTGTTTCATCGTCAATACGAAGGTCCAATGGATACAGTAAACCGGGAGTGAAGCATCGGAATCTATAACTAGTGTCACAGGAATGGTTCAAAACATAGACAGTAGGATGAGTCAGTCTTCTTGTGCTTAAGTCGGCATTGTGCCTTTTGTATTTAATTCCGATGCAATTTCTGTGTTTCATCGTCAATAAGAAGGGCCAAGAGATACAGTAAACCTGGAGTGAATCATCGAAATCTATAACTAGTGTCACATGAATGGTTCAAATCATTGACAGTAATAAGAGTCAGTCTTCTTGTACTTAGGTCAGCATTGTGCCTTTTGTATTTAATTCCGATGCAATTTCTGTGTTTCATCGTCAATAAGAAGGTCAGAGGGATACAGTAAACCTGGAGTGAAGCATCGGAATCTATAACTAGTGTCACAGGAATGGTAAAAACATAGAAACTAGGAAGAGTCAGTCTTCTTGTACTTAAGTCGGCATTGTGCCTTTTCCATTTAATTCCGATGCAATTTCTGTATTTCATCGTCAATAAGAAGGTCCAAGGTATATAGTAAACCTGGAGTAAAGCATCGGAATGTATAACTAGTGCCACAGGAATGGTTCAAAACATAGACCGTAAGAAGAGTCAGTTTTTTTGTACTAAAGTCGGCATTGTGCCTTTTTTATTTAATTCCGATGCAATTTCTGTGTTTCATCGTCAATAAGAAGGTCCAAAACATCCAGTAAACCTGGAGTGAAGCATCGGAATCTATAATTAGTGTCACAGGAATGGTTCAAAACATCGACAGTAAGAAGAGTCAGTCTTCTTGTACTTAATTCGGCATTGTGCCTTTAGTATTTAATTCCAATGCAATTTCTGTGTTTGATCGTCAATAGGAAGGTCAGAGAGATACAGTAAATCTAAAGTGAAGCATCGGAATCTATAACTAGTGTCACAGGAATGGTTCAAAACATAGTCAGTAATAAGAATCAGTCTTCTTGTACTTAAGTCGGCATTGTGCCTTTTGTATATAATTCCGATGCAATTTCTGTGTTTCATCGTCAATAATAAGGTCAGAGGGATACAGTATACCAAAGTGAAGCATCGGAATCTATAACTAGTGTCACAGGAATCGTAAAAACATAGAAAGTAGGAAGAGTCAGTCTTCTTGTACTTAAGTCGACATTGTGCCTTCTCTATTTAATTCCGACGCAATTGCTGTGTTTCATCGTCAATAAGAAGGTCCAAGGGAATCTGTAAACTAGAAGTGAAGCATCGGAATCTATAACTAGTGGTACAGGAATGGTTCGAAACATAGTCAGTAAGAAGAGTCAGTCTTCTTGTACTTAAGTCGGCATTGTGCCTTTTGTATTTAATTCCGATGCAATTTCTGTGTTTCATCGTCAATATGAAGGTCCAAGGGATACAGTTAACTTGAAGTGAAGCACCGGAATCTATAAATAGTGTAACTTGAATGGTTCAAAACATAGTCAGTAAGAAGAGTCAGTCTTCTTGTACTTAAGTCGGCATTATGCCTTTTGTATTTAATTCCGATGCAATTTCTGTGTTTCATCGTCAATAAGTAGGTCCAAGGGATACAGTTAACCTGGAGTGAAGCATAGGAATCTATAACTAGTGTCACATGAATGATTTAAAACATAGACAGTAATAAGAGTCAGTCTTCTTCTACTTGATTCGGCATTGTGCCTTTTGTATTTAATTCCGAAGCAATTTCTGTGTTTCAACGTCAATAAGGTCAGAGGAATACAGTAAACCTCAAGTGATGCATCGGAATCTATAACTAGTGTCACAGGAATGGTTCAAAACATAGTCAGTAAGAAGAGTCAGTCTTCTTGTACTTAAGTCGGCATTGTGCCTTTTGTATTTAATTCCGATGCAAAATCTGTGTTTCATCGTCAATAAGAAGTTCCAAGGGATACATCAAACCTGAAGTGAAGCACCGGAATCTATAACTAGTGTCACAGGAATGGTTCAAAGCATAGTCAGTAAGAACAGTCAGTCTTCTTGTACTTAAGTCGGCATTGTGCCATTTGTATATATATTTCCGATGCAATTTCTGTGTTTCATCGTCAATAAGAAGGTCCAAGGGATACAGTAAACCTGGAGTGAAGCATCGGAATCTATAACTAGTGTCACAGGAATGGTTCAACACATAGACAGTAGGAAGAGTCAGTCTTCTTGTACTTAAGTCGGCATTGTAACTTTTCTATTTAATTCCGTTGCAATATCTGTGCTTCATCGTCAATAAGAAAGTCCAAGGGATACAGTATACCTGAAGTGAAGCATCGGAAGCTATAACTAGTGTCACAGGAATGTTTCAAAACATAGTCAGTAAGAAGGGTCAGTCTTCTTGTACTTAAATCGGCATTGTGAATTTTCTATTTAATTCCGATGCAATTTCTGTGTTTCATCGTCAATAAGAAGGTCCAAGGGATACAGTAAACCTTGAGTGAAGCATCGGAATCTATAACTAGTGTCACATGAATGGTTCATACATAGACAGTAAGAAGAGTCAGTCTTCTTGAACTTAAGACGGCATTGTGCCTTTTGTATTTAATTCCGATGCAATTTCTGTGTTTAATCGTCAATAAGAATGTCCAAGGGATACAGTAAACCTGAAGTGAAGCATGGATATCTATAACTAGTGTCACAGGAAAGGTTCAAAACATAGTCAGAAAGAAGAGTCAATCTTCTCGTACTTAAGTCGGCATTGTGATTTTTGTATTTAATTACGATGCAATTTCTGTTTTTCATCGTCAATAAGAAGGTCAGAGGGATACAGGAAACCAGAAGTGAAGCATCGGAATCTATAACTAGTGTCACAGGAGTGGTTCAAAACATTGACAGTAGGAAGGGTCAGTCTTCTTGTACTTAATTCGGCATTGTGTCTTTTGTATTTAATTCCGATGCAATTTCTGTGTTTCATCGTCAATACGAAGGTCCAATGGATACAGTAAACCGGGAGTGAAGCATCGGAATCTATAACTAGTGTCACCGGAATGGTTCAAAACATAGACAGTAGGATGAGTCAGTCTTCTTGTGCTTAAGTCAGCATTGTGCCTTTTGTATTTAATTCCGATGCAATTTCTGTGTTTCATCGTCAATAAGAAGGGCCAAGAGATACAGTAAACCTGGAGTGAATCATCGAAATCTATAACTAGTGTCACATGAATGGTTCAAATCATTGACAGTAATGAGAGTCAGTCTTCTTGTACTTAGGTCAGCATTGTGCCTTTTGTATTTAATTCCGATGCAATTTCTGTGTTTCATCGTCAATAAGAAGGTCCAAGGGATACAGTAAACCTGGAGTGATGCATCGGAATCTATAACTAGTGTCACAGGGATGGTTCAAAACATAGACAGCAAGAAGAGTCAGTATTCTTGTACTTAAGTCGGCATTGTGCCTTTTGTATTTAATTCTGATGCAATTTCTGTGTTTCATCGTCAATAAGAGGGTCAGAGGGATACAGTAAACCTGGAGTGAAGCATCGGAATCTATAACTAGTGTCACAGGAATGGTAAAAACATAGAAAGTAGGAAGAGTCAGTCTTCTTGTACTTAAGTCGGCATTGTGCCTTTTCCATTTAATTCCGATGCAATTTCTGTATTTCATCGTCAATAAGAAGGTCCAAGGTATATAGTAAACCTGGAGTAAAGCATCGGAATGTATAACTAGTGCCAAAGGAATGGTTCAAAACATAGACCGTAAGAAGAGTCAGTCTTCTTGTACTAAAGTCGGCATTGTGCCTTTTTTATTTAATTCCGATGCAATTTCTGTGTTTCATCGTCAATAAGAAGGTCCAAGAGATCCAGTAAACCTGGAGTGAAGCATCGGAATCTATAATTAGTGTCACAGGAATGGTTCAAAACATCGACAGTAAGAAGAGTCAGTCTTCTTGTACTTAATTCGGCATTGTGCCTTTAGTATTTAATTCCAATGCAATTTCTGTGTTTGATCGTCAATAGGAAGGTCAGAGAGATACAGTAAATCTAAAGTGAAGCATCGGAATCTATAACTAGTGTCACAGGAATGGTTCAAAACATAGTCAGTAAGAAGAATCAGTCTTCTTGTACTTAAGTCGGCATTGTGCCTTTTGTATATAATTCCGATGCAATTTCTGTGTTTCATCGTCAATAATAAGGTCAGAGGGATACAGTATACCAAAGTGAAGCATCGGAATCTATAACTAGTGTCACAGGAATCGTAAAAACATAGAAAGTAGGAAGAGTCAGTCTTCTTGTACTTAAGTCGACATTGTGCCTTCTCTATTTAATTCCGACGCAATTGCTGTGTTTCATCGTCAATAAGAAGTTCCAAGGGATACATCAAACCTGAAGTGAAGCACCGGAATCTATAACTAGTGTCACAGGAATGGTTCAAAGCATAGTCAGTAAGAACAGTCAGTCTTCTTGTACTTAAGTCGGCATTGTGCCATTTGTATATATATTTCCGATGCAATTTCTGTGTTTCATCGTCAATAAGAAGGTCCAAGGGATACAGTAAAATTGGAGTGAAGCATCGGAATCTATAACTAGTGTCACAGGAATGGTTCAACACATAGACAGTAGGAAGAGTCAGTCTTCTTGTACTTAAGTCGGCATTGTAACTTTTCTATTTAATTCCGATGCAATATCTGTTCTTCATCGTCAATAAGAAAGTCCAAGGGATACAGTATACCTGAAGTGAAGCATCGGAAGCTATAACTAGTGTCACAGGAATGTTTCAAAACATAGTCAGTAAGAAGGGTCAGTCTTCTTGTACTTAAATCGGCATTGTGCCTTTTCTATTTAATTCCGATGCAATTTCTGTGTTTCATCGTCAATAAGAAGGTCCAAGGGATACAGTAAACCTTGAGTGAAGCATCGGAATCTATAACTAGTGTCACATGAATGGTTCATACATAGACAGTAAGAAGAGTCAGTCTTCTTGAACTTAAGACGGCATTGTGCCTTTTGTATTTAAGTCCGATGCAATTTCTGTGTTTAATCGTCAATAAGAAGGTCCAAGGGATACAGTAAACCTGAAGTGAAGCATGGATATCTATAACTAGTGTCACAGGAAAGGTTCAAAACATAGTCAGAAAGAAGAGTCAATCTTCTCGTACTTAAGTCGGCATTGTGACTTTTGTATTTAATTACGATGCAATTTCTGTGTTTCATCGTCAATAAGAAGGTCAGAGGGATACAGGAAACCAGAAGTGAAGCATCGGAATCTATAACTAGTGTCACAGGAATGGTTCAAAACATTGACAGTAGGAAGGGTCAGTCTTCTTGTACTTAATTCGGCATTGTGTCTTTTGTATTTAATTCCGATGCAATTTCTGTGTTTCATCGTCAATACGAAGGTCCAATGGATACAGTAAACCGGGAGTGAAGCATCGGAATCTATAACTAGTGTCACAGGAATGGTTCAAAACATAGACAGTAGGATGAGTCAGTCTTCTTGTGCTTAAGTCGGCATTGTGCCTTTTGTATTTAATTCCGATGCAATTTCTGTGTTTCATCGCCAATAAGAAGGGCCAAGAGATACAGTAAACCTGGAGTGAATCATCGAAATCTATAACTAGTGTCACATGAATGGTTCAAATCATTGACAGTAATAAGAGTCAGTCTTCTTGTACTTAGGTCAGCATTGTGCCTTTTGTATTTAATTCCGATGCAATTTCTGTGTTTCATCGTCAATAAGAGGGTCAGAGGGATACAGTAAACCTGGAGTGAAGCATCGGAATCTATAACTAGTGTCACAGGAATGGTAAAAACATAGAAACTAGGAAGAGTCAGTCTTCTTGTACTTAAGTCGGCATTGTGCCTTTTCCATTTAATTCCGATGCAATTTCTGTATTTCATCGTCAATAAGAAGGTCCAAGGTATATAGTAAACCTGGAGTAAAGCATCGGAATGTATAACTAGTGCCACAGGAATGGTTCAAAACATAGACCGTAAGAAGAGTCAGTTTTCTTGTACTAAAGTCGGCATTGTGCCTTTTTTATTTAATTCCGATGCAATTTCTGTGTTTCATCGTCAATAAGAAGGTCCAAAAGATCCAGTAAACCTGGAGTGAAGCATCGGAATCTATAATTAGTGTCACAGGAATGGTTCAAAACATCGACAGTAAGAAGAGTCAGTCTTCTTGTACTTAATTCGGCATTGTGCCTTTAGTATTTAATTCCAATACAATTTCTGTGTTTGATCGTCAATAGGAAGGTCAGAGAGATACAGTAAATCTAAAGTGAAGCATCGGAATCTATAACTAGTGTCACAGGAATGGTTCAAAACATAGTCAGTAATAAGAATCAGTCTTCTTGTACTTAAGTCGGCATTGTGCCTTTTGTATATAATTCCGATGCAATTTCTGTGTTTCATCGTCAATAATAAGGTCAGAGGGATACAGTATACCAAAGTGAAGCATCGGAATCTATAACTAGTGTCACAGGAATCGTAAAAACATAGAAAGTAGGAAGAGTCAGTCTTCTTGTACTTAAGTCGACATTGTGCCTTCTCTATTTAATTCCGACGCAATTGCTGTGTTTCATCGTCAATAAGAAGGTCCAAGGGAATCTGTAAACTAGAAGTGAAGCATCGGAATCTATAACTAGTGGTACAGGAATGGTTCGAAACATAGTCAGTAAGAAGAGTCAGTCTTCTTGTACTTAAGTCGGCATTGTGCCTTTTGTATTTAATTCCGATGCAATTTCTGTGTTTCATCGTCAATATGAAGGTCCAAGGGATACAGTTAACTTGAAGTGAAGCACCGGAATCTATAAATAGTGTAACTTGAATGGTTCAAAACATAGTCAGTAAGAAGAGTCAGTCTTCTTGTACTTAAGTCGGCATTATGCCTTTTGTATTTAATTCCGACGCAATTTCTGTGTTTCATCGTCAATAAGTAGGTCCAAGGGATACAGTTAACCTGGAGTGAAGCATAGGAATCTATAACTAGTGTCACATGAATGATTTAAAACATAGACAGTAATAAGAGTCAGTCTTCTTCTACTTGATTCGGCATTGTGCCTTTTGTATTTAATTCCGAAGCAATTTCTGTGTTTCAACGTCAATAAGGTCAGAGGAATACAGTAAACCTCAAGTGATGCATCGGAATCTATAACTAGTGTCACAGGAATGGTTCAAAACATAGTCAGTAAGAAGAGTCAGTCTTCTTGTACTTAAGTCGGCATTGTGCCTTTTGTATTTAATTCCGATGCAAAATCTGTGTTTCATCGTCAATAAGAAGTTCCAAGGGATACATCAAACCTGAAGTGAAGCACCGGAATCTATAACTAGTGTCACAGGAATGGTTCAAAGCATAGTCAGTAAGAACAGTCAGTCTTCTTGTACTTAAGTCGGCATTGTGCCATTTGTATATATATTTCCGATGCAATTTCTGTGTTTCATCGTCAATAAGAAGGTCCAAGGGATACAGTAAACCTAGAGTGAAGCATCGGAATCTATAACTAGTGTCACAGGAATGGTTCAACACATAGAGAGTAGGAAGGGTCAGTCTTCTTGTACTTATGTCGGCATTGTAACTTTTCTATTCAATTCCTATGCAATATCTGTGCTTCATCGTCAATAAGAAAGTCCAAGGGATACAGTATACCAGAAGTGAAGCATCGGAAGCTATAACTAGTGTCACAGGAATGGTTCAAAACATAGTCAGTAAGAAGAGTCAGTCTTCTTGTACTTAAATCGGCATTGTGCCTTTTCTATTTATTTCCGATGCAATTTCTGTGTTTCGTCGTCAATAAGAAGGTCCAAGGGATACAGTAAACCTTGAGTGAAGCATCAGAATCTATAACTAGTGTCACAGGAATGGTTCATACATAGACAGTAAGAAGGGTCAGTCTTCTTGAACTTAAGACGGCATTGTGCCTTTTGTATTTAATTCCGATGCAATTTCTGTGTTTAATCGTCAATAAGAAGGTCCAAGGGATACAGTAAACCTGAAGTGAAGCATGGATATCTATATCTAGTGTCACAGGAAAGGTTCAAAACATAGTCAGAAAGAAGAGTCAGTCTTCTCGTACTTAAGTCGGCATTGTGACATTTGTATTTAATTCCGATGCAATTTCTGTGTTACATCGTCAATAAGAAGGTCAGAGGGATACAGTAAACCTGAAGTGAAGCATCGGAATCTATAACTTGTGTCACAGGAATGGTTCAAAACATAGACAGACGAAGAGTCAGTCTTCTTGTACTTAAGTCGGCATTGTCCCTTTTGTATTTAATTCCGTTGCAATTTCTGTGTTTCATCGTCAATAAGAGGGTCAGAGGGATACAGTAAACCTGGAGTGAAGCATCGGAATCTATAACTATTGTCACAGGAATCGTAAAAACATAGAAAGTAGGAAGAGTCAGTCTTCTTGTACTTAAGTCGACATTGTGCCTTCTCTATTTAATTCCGACGCAATTGCTGTGTTTCATCGTCAATAAGAAGGTCCAAGGGATACAGTAAACCTAAAGTGGAGCATCGGAATTTATAACTAGTGTCACAGGAATGGTTCAAAGCATAGTCAGTAAGAAGAGTCAGTGTTCTTGTACTTAAGTCGGCATTGTGCCTTCTGTATTTAATGCCGATGCAATTTCTGTGTTTCATCGTCAATACGAAGGTCCAAGGGATACAGTAAACCGGTATTGAAGCATCGGAATCTGTAACTAGTGTCACAGGAATGGTTCAAAACATAGACAGTAAGATGAGTCAATCTTCTTGTACTTAAGTCGGAATTATGCTTTTTTATTTAATTCCGATGCAATTTATGTGTTTCATCGACAATACGAAGGTCCAAGGGATACAGTAAACCTAGAGTGAAGCGTCGGAATCTATTACTAGTGTCACAGGAATGGTTCAAAACATAGACAATAAGAAGAGTCAGTCTTCTTGTACTTCATTCGGCATTGTGCATTTTATATTTAATTCCGACGCAATTTCTGTGTTTCATCGTCAATGAGAACGTCAGAGGGATACAGTTAATCTGAAGTGAAGCATCGGTATCTATAACTAGTGTCACAGGAATGGTTCATAACATAGTCACTAAAAAGAGTCAGTCATCTTGTACTAAACTCGGCATTGTGCCTTTTGTATTTAATTCCGATGCAATTTCTGTATTTCATCGTCAATAAGAAGGTCCAAGGGATGCAGTAAACCTAGAGTGAAGCATCGGAATCTATTACTAGTGTCACAGGAATGGTTCAAAACATAGACAGTAAGAAGAGTCAGTCTTCTTGTACTTAATTCGGCATTGTGCATTTTGTATTTAATTCCGACGCAATTTCTGTGTTTCGTCGTCAATAAGAACGTCAGAGGGTTACAGTAAATCTGAAGTGAAGCATCGAAATCTATAACTAGTGTCACAGGTATGGTTCAAAACGTAGTCAGTAAGAAGAGTCAGTCTTCTTGCACTAAAGTCGGCATTGTGCCTTTTGTATTTAATTCCGATGCAATATCTGTGTTTCATCGTCAATAAGAAGGTCTAAGGTATATTGCAAACCTGGAGTGAAGCATCGGAATCTGTAACTAGTGTCACAGGAATAGTTCAAAACACAGACAGTAAGAAGAGTCAGTCTTCTTGTACTTAAGTCGTCATTGTGCCTTTTTTATTTAATTCCGATGCAATTTCTGTGTTTCATTGTCAATGAGAAGGTCCAAGGAAAACAGTAAAGCTGGACTGAAGCATCGCAATCTATAACTAGTGTCACAGGAATGGTTTAAATCATCGACAGTAGGAAGAGTCAGTCTTCTTAAACTTAATTCGGCATTGTGCATTTTGTATTTAATTCCAATGCAATTTCTGTGTTTGATCATCAATAGGATGGTCAGAGGGATACAGTAAATCTGAAGTGAAGCATCGGAATCTATAACTAGTGTCACAGGAATGGTTCAAAACATAGTCAGTAAGAAGAGTCAGTGTTCTTGCACTTAAGTCGGCATTATGCCTTTTGTATTTAATTCCGATGCAATTTCTGTGTTTCATCGTCAATAAGTAGGTCCAAGGGATACAGTTAACTTGAAGTGAAGCACCGGAATCTATAAATAGTGTCACATGAATGGTTCAAAACATAGTCAGTAAGAAGAGTCAGTCTTCTTGCACTTAAGTCGGCATTATGCCTTTTGTATTTAATTCCGATGCAATTTCTGTGTTTCATCGTCAATAAGTAGGTCCAAGGGATACAGTTAACCTGGAGTGAAGCATAATAATCTATAACTAGTGTCACATGAGTGGTTTAAAACATAGACAGTAATAAGAGTCAGTCTTCTTCTACTTGATTCGGCATTGTGCCTTTTGTATTTAATTCCGAAGCAATTTCTGTGTTTCAACGTCAATAAGGTCAGAGGAATACAGTAAACCTCAAGTGATGCATCGGAATCTATAACTAGTGTCACAGGAATGGTTCAAAACATAGTCAGTAAGAAGAGTCAGTCTTCTTGAACTTAAGACGGCATTGTGCCTTTTGTATTTAAGTCCGATGCAATTTCTGTGTTTAATCGTCAATAAGAAGGTCCAAGGGATACAGTAAACCTGAAGTGAAGCATGGATATCTATAACTAGTGTCACAGGAAAGGTTCAAAACATAGTCAGAAAGAAGAGTCAATCTTCTCGTACTTAAGTCGGCATTGTGACTTTTGTATTTAATTACGATGCAATTTCTGTGTTTCATCGTCAATAAGAAGGTCAGAGGGATACAGGAAACCAGAAGTGAAGCATCGGAATCTATAACTAGTGTCACAGGAATGGTTCAAAACATTGACAGTAGGAAGGGTCAGTCTTCTTGTACTTAATTCGGCATTGTGTCTTTTGTATTTAATTCCGATGCAATTTCTGTGTTTCATCGTCAATACGAAGGTCCAATGGATACAGTAAACCGGGAGTGAAGCATCGGAATCTATAACTAGTGTCACAGGAATGGTTCAAAACATAGACAGTAGGATGAGTCAGTCTTCTTGTGCTTAAGTCGGCATTGTGCCTTTTGTATTTAATTCCGATGCAATTTCTGTGTTTCATCGCCAATAAGAAGGGCCAAGAGATACAGTAAACCTGGAGTGAATCATCGAAATCTATAACTAGTGTCACATGAATGGTTCAAATCATTGACAGTAATAAGAGTCAGTCTTCTTGTACTTAGGTCAGCATTGTGCCTTTTGTATTTAATTCCGATGCAATTTCTGTGTTTCATCGTCAATAAGAGGGTCAGAGGGATACAGTAAACCTGGAGTGAAGCATCGGAATCCATAACTAGTGTCACAGGAATGGTAAAAACATAGAAACTAGGAAGAGTCAGTCTTCTTGTACTTAAGTCGGCATTGTGCCTTTTCCATTTAATTCCGATGCAATTTCTGTATTTCATCGTCAATAAGAAGGTCCAAGGTATATAGTAAACCTGGAGTAAAGCATCGGAATGTATAACTAGTGCCACAGGAATGGTTCAAAACATAGACCGTAAGAAGAGTCAGTTTTCTTGTACTAAAGTCGGCATTGTGCCTTTTTTATTTAATTCCGATGCAATTTCTGTGTTTCATCGTCAATAAGAAGGTCCAAAAGATCCAGTAAACCTGGAGTGAAGCATCGGAATCTATAATTAGTGTCACAGGAATGGTTCAAAACATCGACAGTAAGAAGAGTCAGTCTTCTTGTACTTAATTCGGCATTGTGCCTTTAGTATTTAATTCCAATGCAATTTCTGTGTTTGATCGTCAATAGGAAGGTCAGAGAGATACAGTAAATCTAAAGTGAAGCATCGGAATCTATAACTAGTGTCACAGGAATGGTTCAAAACATAGTCAGTAATAAGAATCAGTCTTCTTGTACTTAAGTCGGCATTGTGCCTTTTGTATATAATTCCGATGCAATTTCTGTGTTTCATCGTCAATAATAAGGTCAGAGGGATACAGTATACCAAAGTGAAGCATCGGAATCTATAACTAGTGTCACAGGAATCGTAAAAACATAGAAAGTAGGAAGAGTCAGTCTTCTTGTACTTAAGTCGACATTGTGCCTTTTGTATTTAATTCCGATGCAATTTCTGTGTTTCATCGTCAATATGAAGGTCCAAGGGATACAGTTAACTTGAAGTGAAGCACCGGAATCTATAAATAGTGTAACTTGAATGGTTCAAAACATAGTCAGTAAGAAGAGTCAGTCTTCTTGTACTTAAGTCGGCATTATGCCTTTTGTATTTAATTCCGATGCAATTTCTGTGTTTCATCGTCAATAAGTAGGTCCAAGGGATACAGTTAACCTGGAGTGAAGCATAGGAATCTATAACTAGTGTCACATGAATGATTTAAAACATAGACAGTAATAAGAGTCAGTCTTCTTCTACTTGATTCGGCATTGTGCCTTTTGTATTTAATTCCGAAGCAATTTCTGTGTTTCAACGTCAATAAGGACAGAGGAATACAGTAAACCTCAAGTGATGCATCGGAATCTATAACTAGTGTCACAGGAATGGTTCAAAACATAGTCAGTAAGAAGAGTCAGTCTTCTTGTACTTAAGTCGGCATTGTGCCTTTTGTATTTAATTCCGATGCAAAATCTGTGTTTCATCGTCAATAAGAAGTTCCAAGGGATACATCAAACCTGAAGTGAAGCACCGGAATCTATAACTAGTGTCACAGGAATGGTTCAAAGCATAGTCAGTAAGAACAGTCAGTCTTCTTGTACTTAAGTCGGCATTGTGCCATTTGTATATATATTTCCGATGCAATTTCTGTGTTTCATCGTCAATAAGAAGGTCCAAGGGATACAGTAAACCTAGAGTGAAGCATCGGAATCTATAACTAGTGTCACAGGAATGGTTCAACACATAGAGAGTAGGAAGGGTCAGTCTTCTTGTACTTATGTCGGCATTGTAACTTTTCTATTTAATTCCTATGCAATATCTGTGCTTCATCGTCAATAAGAAAGTCCAAGGGATACAGTATACCAGAAGTGAAGCATCGGAAGCTATAACTAGTGTCACAGGAATGGTTCAAAACATAGTCAGTAAGAAGAGTCAGTCTTCTTGTACTTAAATCGGCATTGTGCCTTTTCTATTTATTTCCGATGCAATTTCTGTGTTTCGTCGTCAATAAGAAGGTCCAAGGGATACAGTAAACCTTGAGTGAAGCATCAGAATCTATAACTAGTGTCACAGGAATGGTTCATACATAGACAGTAAGAAGGGTCAGTCTTCTTGAACTTAAGACGGCATTGTGCCTTTTGTATTTAATTCCGATGCAATTTCTGAGTTTAATCGTCAATAAGAAGGTCCAAGGGATACAGTAAACCTGAAGTGAAGCATGGATATCTATATCTAGTGTCACAGGAAAGGTTCAAAACATAGTCAGAAAGAAGAGTCAGTCTTCTCGTACTTAAGTCGGCATTGTGACATTTGTATTTAATTCCGACGCAATTTCTGTGTTTCATCGTCAATACGAAGGTCCAAGGGATACAGTAAACCGGTATTGAAGCATCGGAATCTGTAACTAGTGTCACAGGAATGGTTCAAAACATAGACAGTAAGATGAGTCAATCTTCTTGTACTTAAGTCGGAATTATGCTTTTTTATTTAATTCCGATGCAATTTATGTGTTTCATCGACAATAAGAAGGTCCAAGGGATACAGTAAACCTAGAGTGAAGCATCGGAATCTATTACTAGTGTCACAGGAATGGTTCAAAACATAGACAATAAGAAGAGTCAGTCTTCTTGTACTTCATTCGGCATTGTGCATTTTATATTTAATTCCGACGCAATTTCTGTGTTTCATCGTCAATGAGAACGTCAGAGGGATACAGTTAATCTGAAGTGAAGCATCGGTATCTATAACTAGTGTCACAGGAATGGTTCATAACATAGTCACTAAAAAGAGTCAGTCATCTTGTACTAAACTCGGCATTGTGCCTTTTGTATTTAATTCCGATGCAATTTCTGTATTTCATCGTCAATAAGAAGGTCCAAGGGATGCAGTAAACCTAGAGTGAAGCATCGGAATCTATTACTAGTGTCACAGGAATGGTTCAAAACATAGACAGTAAGAAGAGTCAGTCTTCTTGTACTTAATTCGGCATTGTGCATTTTGTATTTAATTCCGACGCAATTTCTGTGTTTCGTCGTCAATAAGAACGTCAGAGGGTTACAGTAAATCTGAAGTGAAGCATCGAAATCTATAACTAGTGTCACAGGTATGGTTCAAAACATAGTCAGTAAGAAGAGTCAGTCTTCTTGCACTAAAGTCGGCATTGCGCCTTTTGTATTTAATTCCGATGCAATATCTGTGTTTCATCGTCAATAAGAAGGTCTAAGGTATATTGTAAACCTGGAGTGAAGCATCGGAATCTGTAACTAGTGTCACAGGAATAGTTCAAAACACAGACAGTAAGAAGAGTCAGTCTTCTTGTACTTAAGTCGTCATTGTGCCTTTTTTATTTAATTCCGATGCAATTTCTGTGTTTCATTGTCAATGAGAAGGTCCAAGGAAAACAGTAAAGCTGGACTGAAGCATCGCAATCTATAACTAGTGTCACAGGAATGGTTTAAATCATCGACAGTAGGAAGAGTCAGTCTTCTTAAACTTAATTCGGCATTGTGCATTTTGTATTTAATTCCAATGCAATTTCTGTGTTTGATCATCAATAGGATGGTCAGAGGGATACAGTAAATCTGAAGTGAAGCATCGGAATCTATAACTAGTGTCACAGGAATGGTTCAAAACATAGTCAGTAAGAAGAGTCAGTGTTCTTGCACTTAAGTCGGCATTATGCCTTTTGTATTTAATTCCGATGCAATTTCTGTGTTTCATCGTCAATAAGTAGGTCCAAGGGATACAGTTAACTTGAAGTGAAGCACCGGAATCTATAAATAGTGTCACATGAATGGTTCAAAACATAGTCAGTAAGAAGAGTCAGTCTTCTTGCACTTAAGTCGGCATTATGCCTTTTGTATTTAATTCCGATGCAATTTCTGTGTTTCATCGTCAATAAGTAGGTCCAAGGGATACAGTTAACCTGGAGTGAAGCATAATAATCTATAACTAGTGTCACATGAGTGGTTTAAAACATAGACAGTAATAAGAGTCAGTCTTCTTCTACTTGATTCGGCATTGTGCCTTTTGTATTTAATTCCGAAGCAATTTCTGTGTTTCAACGTCAATAAGGTCAGAGGAATACAGTAAACCTCAAGTGATGCATCGGAATCTATAACTAGTGTCACAGGAATGGTTCAAAACATAGTCAGTAAGAAGAGTCAGTCTTCTTGTACTTAAGTCGGCAGTGTGCCTTTTGTATTTAATTCCGATGCAATTTCTGCGTTTCATCGTCAATAAGAAAGTCCAAGGGATACAGTAAACCTGGAGTGAAGCATCGGAATCTATAAGTAGTGTCTCAGGGATGGTTCAAAACATAGACAGTAAGAAGAGTCAGTATTCTTGTACTTATGTCGGCATTGTGCCTTTTGTATTTAATTCCGATGCAATTTCTGTGTTTCATCGTCAATAAGAAGGTCCAAGAAATAGAGTAAACCTGAATTTAAGCACCGAAATCTGTAACTAGTGTCACATGAATGGTTCAAACATAGTCAGTAAGAAGAGTCAGTCTTCTTGTACTTAAGTTGGCATTGTGCCTTTTGTATATAATTCCGATGCAGTTTCTTCGTTTCATCGTCAATAAGAAGGTCCAAGGGAGACAGTAAACCTGGAGTGAGGCATCGGAATCTATAACTAGTGTCACATGAATGGTACAAAACATAGACAGTAAGAAGAGTAAGTCCTCTTGTACTTTATTCGGCATTGTGCCTTTTCTATTTAATTCCTATGCAATTTCTGTGTTTCATCGTCAATAAGAAGGTCAGAGGGATACAGTAAACCTCAAGTGAAGCATCGGAATCTATAACTAGTGTCACAGGAATGGTTCAAAACATAGTCAGTAAGAAGAGTCACTCTTCTTGTACTTAAGTCGGGATTGTGCTTTTTCTATTTAATTCCGATGCAATTTCTATGTTTCATCGTCAATAAGAAGGTCCAAGGGATACAGTAAACCTGGAGTGAAGCATCGGAATCTATAACAAGTGTCACAGGAATGGTTCAAACATAGTCAGTAAGACGAGTCAGTCTTCTTGTACTTAAGTCGGCATTGTGCCTTTTGTATTTAATTCCGATGCAATTTCTGTGTTGCATCGTCAATAAGAAGGTCCAAGAGATACAGTAAACCGGGAGTGAAGCATCAGAATCTATAACTAGTGTCACAGGAAAGGTTCAAAACATAGTCAGTTAGAAGAGTCAATCTTCTTGTACTTAAATCTGCATTGTGCCTTTTGTATTAAATTCCGATGCAATTTCTGCGTTTCATCGTCAATAAGAAGGTCCAAGGGATACAGTAAACCTGGAGTGAAGCATCGGAATCTATAAGTAGTGTCTCAGGGATGGTTCAAAACATAGACAGTAAGAAGAGTCAGTATTCTTGTACTTATGTCGGCATTGTGCCTTTTGTATTTAATTCCGATGCAATTTCTGTGTTTCATCGCCAATAAGAAGGTCCAAGGGATACAGTAAACCTGAAGTGAAGCACCGGAATCTATAACTAGTGTCACAGGAATGGTTCAAAACATAGGCAGTAGGAAGAGTCAGTCTTCTTGTACTTAAGTCGGGATTGTGCTTTTTCTATTTAATTCCGATGCAATTTCTATGTTTCATCGTCAATAAGAAGGTCCAAGGGATACAGTAAACCTGGAGTGAAGCATCGGAATCTATAACAAGTGTCACAGGAATGGTTCAAACATAGTCAGTAAGACGAGTCAGTCTTCTTGTACTTAAGTCGGCATTGTGCCTTTTGTATTTAATTCCGATGCAATTTCTGTGTTTCATCGTCAATATGAAGGTCCAAGGGATACAGTTAACTTGAAGTGAAGCACCGGAATCTATAAATAGTGTCACATGAATGGTTCAAAACATAGTCAGTAAGAAGAGTCAGTCTTCTTGCACTTAAGTCGGCATTATGCCTTTTGTATTTAATTCCGATGCAATTTCTGTGTTTCATCGTCAATAAGTAGGTCCAAGGGATACAGTTAACCTGGAGTGAAGCATAGGAATCTATAACTAGTGTCACATGAATGGTTTAAAACATAGACAGTAATAAGAGTGAGTCTTCTTCTACTTGATTCGGCATTGTGCCTTTTGTATTTAATTCCGAAGCAATTTCTGTGTTTCAACGTCAATAAGGTCAGAGGAATACAGTAAACCTCAAGTGATGCATCGGAATCTATAACTAGTGTCACAGGAATGGTTCAAAACATAGTCAGTAAGAAGAGTCAGTCTTCTTGTACTTAAGTCGGCAGTGTGCCTTTTGTATTTAATTCCGATGCAATTTCTGCGTTTCATCGTCAATAAGAAAGTCCAAGGGATACAGTACACCTGGAGTGAAGCATCGGAATCTATAAGTAGTGTCTCAGGGATGGTTCAAAACATAGACAGTAAGAAGAGTCAGTATTCTTGTACTTATGTCGGCATTGTGCCTTTTGTATTTAATTCCGATGCAATTTCTGTGTTTCATCGTCAATAAGAAGGTCCAAGAAATAGAGTAAACCTGAATTTAAGCACCGAAATCTGTAACTAGTGTCACATGAATGGTTCAAACATAGTCAGTAAGAAGAGTCAGTCTTCTTGTACTTAAGTTGGCATTGTGCCTTTTGTATTTAATTCCGATGCAGTTTCTGCGTTTCATCGTCAATAAGAAGGTCCAAGGGAGACAGTAAACCTGGAGTGAGGCATCGGAATCTATAACTAGTGTCACATGAATGGAACAAAACATAGACAGTAAGAAGAGTAAGTCCTCTTGTACTTTATTCGGCATTGTGCCTTTTCTATTTAATTCCGATGCAATTTCTGTGTTTCATCGTCAATAAGAAGGTCAGAGGGATACAGTAAACCTCAAGTGAAGCATCGGAATCTATAACTAGTGTCACAGGAATGGTTCAAAACATAGTCAGTAAGAAGAGTCACTCCTCTTGTACTTAAGTCGGCATTGTGCCTTTTGTATTTAATTCCGATGCAATTTCTGTGTTGCATCGTCAATAAGAAGGTCCAAGAGATACAGTAAACCGGGAGTGAAGCATCGGAATCTATAACTAGTGTCACAGGAAAGGTTCAAAACATAGTCAGTAAGAAGAGTCAATCTTCTTGTACTTAAATCTGCATTGTGCCTTTTGTATTAAATTCCGATGCAATTTCTGCGTTTCATCGTCAATAAGAAAGTCCAAGGGATACAGTAAACCTGGAGTGAAGCATCGGAATCTATAAGTAGTGTCTCAGGGATGGTTCAAAACATAGACAGTAAGAAGAGTCAGTATTCTTGTACTTATGTCGGCATTGTGCCTTTTGTATTTAATTCCGATGCAATTTCTGTGTTTCATCGCCAATAAGAAGGTCCAAGGGATACAGTAAACCTGAAGTGAAGCACCGGAATCTATAACTAGTGTCACAGGAATGGTTCAAAACATAGGCAGTAGGAAGAGTCAGTCTTCTTGTACTTAAGTCGGGATTGTGCTTTTTCTATTTAATTCCGATGCAATTTCTGTGTTTCATCGTCAATAAGAAGGTCCAAGGGATACAGTAAACCTGGAGTGAAGCATCGGAATCTATAACAAGTGTCACAGGAATGGTTCAAAACATAGAGAGTAGGAAGAGTCAGTCTTCTTGTACTTAAGTCGGCATTGTGCCTTTTGTATTTAATTCCGATGCAATTTCTTTGTTTCATCGTCAATAAGAAGGTCAGAGGGATACAGTAAACCTGAAGTGAAGCATCGGAATCTACAACTAGTGTCACAGTAATGGTTCAAACATAGACAGTAAGAAGAGTCAATCCTCTTGAACTTAAGTCGGCATTGTGCCTTTTGTATTTAATTCCGATGCAATTTCTGTGTTTCATCGTCAATACGAAGGTCCAAGGGATACAGTAAACCTGAAGTGAAGCATGGGAATCTATAACTTGTGTAACAGGAAAGGTTCAAAACATAGTCATAAAGAAAAGTCAGTCTTCTTGTACATCAGTCGGCATTGTACCCTTTGTATTTAATTCCGATGCAATTTCTGTGTTTCATCGTCAATAAGAAGGTCCAAGGGATACAGTAAACCTGGAGTGAGGCATTGGAATCCATAACAAGTGTCACAGGGATGGTTCAAAGCATAGACAGTAAGAAGAGTCAGTATTCTTGTACTTAAGTCGGCATTGTGCCTTTTGTATTTAATTCCGATGCAATTTCTGTGTTTCATCTTCAATAAGAAGGTCCAAGGGATACAGTAAACCTGAAGTGAAGCATGGGAATCTATAACTTGTGTAACAGGAAAGGTTCATAACATAGTCAGAAAGAAAAGTCAGTCTTCTTGTACTTCAGTCGGCATTGTACCCTTTGTATTTAATTCCGATGCAATTTCTGTGTTTCATCGTCAATAAGAAGGTCCAAGGGATACAGTAAACCTGGAGTGAAGCATTGGAATCCATAACAAGTGTCACAGGGATGGTTCAAAGCATAGACAGTAAGAAGAGTCAGTATTCTTGTACTTTATTCGGCATTGTGCCTTTTCTATTTAATTCCTATGCTATTTCTGTGTTTCATCGTCAATAAGAAGGTCAGAGGGATACAGTAAACCTCAAGTGAAGCATCGGAATCTATAACTAGTGTCACAGGAATGGTTCAAAACATAGTCAGTAAGAAGAGTCACTCTTCTTGTACTTAAGTCGGCATTGTGCCTTTTGTATTTAATTCCGATGCAATTTCTGTGTTGCATCGTCAATAAGAAGGTCCAAGAGATACAGTAAACCGGGAGTGAAGCATCGGAATCTATAACTAGTGTCACAGGAAAGGTTCAAAACATAGTCAGTAAGAAGAGTCAATCTTCTTGTACTTAAATCTGCATTGTGCCTTTTGTATTAAATTCCGATGCAATTTCTGCGTTTCATCGTCAATAAGAAGGTCCAAGGGATACAGTAAACCTGGAGTGAAGCATCGGAATCTATAAGTAGTGTCTCAGGGATGGTTCAAAACATAGACAGTAAGAAGAGTCAGTATTCTTGTACTTATGTCGGCATTGTGCCTTTTGTATTTAATTCCGATGCAACTTCTGTGTTTCATCGCCAATAAGAAGGTCCAAGGGATACAGTAAACCTGAAGTGAAGCACCGGAATCTATAACTAGTGTCACAGGAATGGTTCAAAACATAGGCAGTAGGAAGAGTCAGTCTTCTTGTACTTAAGTCGGGATTGTGCTTTTTCTATTTAATTCCGATGCAATTTCTATGTTTCTTCGTCAATAAGAAGGTCCAAGGGATACAGTAAACCTGGAGTGAAGCATCGGAATCTATAACAAGTGTCACAGGAATGGTTCAAACATAGTCAGTAAGACGAGTCAGTCTTCTTGTACTTAAGTCGGCATTGTGCCTTTTGTATTTAATTCCGATGCAATTTCTGTGTTTCATCGTCAATATGAAGGTCCAAGGGATACAGTTAACTTGAAGTGAAGCACCGGAATCTATAAATAGTGTCACATGAATGGTTCAAAACATAGTCAGTAAGAAGAGTCAGTCTTCTTGCACTTAAGTCGGCATTATGCCTTTTGTATTTAATTCCGATGCAATTTCTGTGTTTCATCGTCAATAAGTAGGTCCAAGGGATACAGTTAACCTGGAGTGAAGCATAGGAATCTATAACTAGTGTCACATGAATGGTTTAAAACATAGACAGTAATAAGAGTGAGTCTTCTTCTACTTGATTCGGCATTGTGCCTTTTGTATTTAATTCCGAAGCAATTTCTGTGTTTCAACGTCAATAAGGTCAGAGGAATACAGTAAACCTCAAGTGATGCATCGGAATCTATAACTAGTGTCACAGGAATGGTTCAAAACATAGTCAGTAAGAAGAGTCAGTCTTCTTGTACTTAAGTCGGCAGTGTGCCTTTTGTATTTAATTCCGATGCAATTTCTGCGTTTCATCGTCAATAAGAAAGTCCAAGGGATACAGTACACCTGGAGTGAAGCATCGGAATCTATAAGTAGTGTCTCAGGGATGGTTCAAAACATAGACAGTAAGAAGAGTCAGTATTCTTGTACTTATGTCGGCATTGTGCCTTTTGTATTTAATTCCGATGCAATTTCTGTGTTTCATCGTCAATAAGAAGGTCCAAGAAATAGAGTAAACCTGAATTTAAGCACCGAAATCTGTAACTAGTGTCACATGAATGGTTCAAACATAGTCAGTAAGAAGAGTCAGTCTTCTTGTACTTAAGTTGGCATTGTGCCTTTTGTATTTAATTCCGATGTAGTTTCTGCGTTTCATCGTCAATAAGAAGGTCCAAGGGAGACAGTAAACCTGGAGTGAGGCATCGGAATCTATAACTAGTGTCACATGAATGGTACAAAACATAGACAGTAAGAAGAGTAAGTCCTCTTGTACTTTATTCGGCATTGTGCCTTTTTTATTTAATTCCGATGCAATTTCTGTGTTTCATCGTCAATAAGAAGGTCAGAGGGATACAGTAAACCTCAAGTGAAGCATCGGAATCTATAACTAGTGTCACAGGAATGGTTCAAAACATAGTCAGTAAGAAGAGTCACTCTTCTTGTACTTAAGTCGGCATTGTGCCTTTTGTATTTAATTCCGATGCAATTTCTGTGTTGCATCGTCAATAAGAAGGTCCAAGAGATACAGTAAACCGGGAGTGAAGCATCGGAATCTATAACTAGTGTCACAGGAAAGGTTCAAAACATAGTCAGTAAGAAGAGTCAATCTTCTTGTACTTAAATCTGCATTGTGCCTTTTGTATTAAATTCCGATGCAATTTCTGCGTTTCATCGTCAATAAGAAAGTCCAAGGGATACAGTAAACCTGGAGTGAAGCATCGGAATCTATAAGTAGTGTCTCAGGGATGGTTCAAAACATAGACAGTAAGAAGAGTCAGTATTCTTGTACTTATGTCGGCATTGTGCCTTTTGTATTTAATTCCGATGCAATTTCTGTGTTTCATCGCCAATAAGAAGGTCCAAGGGATACAGTAAACCTGAAGTGACGCACCGGAATCTATAACTAGTGTCACAGGAATGGTTCAAAACATAGGCAGTAGGAAGAGTCAGTCTTCTTGTACTTAAGTCGGCATTGTGCCTTTTGTATTTAATTCCGATGCAATTTCTTTGTTTCATCGTCAATAAGAAGGTCAGAGGGATACAGTAAACCTGAAGTGAAGCATCGGAATCTACAACTAGTGTCACAGTAATGGTTCAAACATAGACAGTAAGAAGAGTCAATCCTCTTGAACTTAAGTCGGCATTGTGCCTTTTGTATTTAATTCCGATGCAATTTCTGTGTTTCATCGTCAATACGAAGGTCCAAGGGATACAGTAAACCTGAAGTGAAGCATGGGAATCTATAACTTGTGTAACAGGAAAGGTTCAAAACATAGTCATAAAGAAAAGTCAGTCTTCTTGTACTTCAGTCGGCATTGTACCCTTTGTATTTAATTCCGATGCAATTTCTGTGTTTCATCGTCAATAAGAAGGTCCAAGGGATACAGTAAACCTGGAGTGAGGCATTGGAATCCATAACAAGTGTCACAGGGATGGTTCAAAGCATAGACAGTAAGAAGAGTCAGTATTCTTGTACTTAAGTCGGCATTGTGCCTTTTGTATTTAATTCCGATGCAATTTCTGTGTTTCATCTTCAATAAGAAGGTCCAAGGGATACAGTAAACCTGAAGTGAAGCATGGGAATCTATAACTTGTGTAACAGGAAAGGTTCATAACATAGTCAGAAAGAAAAGTCAGTCTTCTTGTACTTCAGTCGGCATTGTACCCTTTGTATTTAATTCCGATGCAATTTCTGTGTTTCATCGTCAATAAGAAGGTCCAAGGGATACAGTAAACCTGGAGTGAAGCATTGGAATCCATAACAAGTGTCACAGGGATGGTTCAAAGCATAGACAGTAAGAAGAGTCAGTATTCTTGTACTTAAGTCGGCATTGTGCCTTTTGCATTTAATTCCGATGCAATTTCTGTGTTTCATCTTCAATAAGAAGGTCCAAGGGATACAGTAAACCTGAAGTGAAGCATCAGAGTCTATAACTAGTGTCACAGGAATGGTTCAAAACATAGTCAGTAAGATGAATCAGTCTTCTTGTACTTAAGTCGACATTGTGCCCTTTGTATTTAATTCCGATGCAATTTCTGTCTTTCATCGTGAATAAGAAGGTCCATGAAATAGAGTAAACCTGAATTTATGCACCGAAATCTGTAACTAGTGTCACATGAATGGTTAAAAACAAAGTCAGTAAGAAGAGTCAGTCTTCTTGTACTTAAGTCGGCATTGTGCCTTTTGTATTTAATTCCGATGCAATTTCTGCGTTTCATCGTCAATAAGAAGGTCCAAGGGAGACAGCAAACCTGGAGTGAAGCATCGGAATCTATAACTAGTGTCACATGAATGGTTCAAGACATAGACAGTAAGAAGAGTAAGTCTTCTTGTACTTAATTCGGCATTGTGCATTTTCTATTTAATTCCGATGCAATTTCTGTGTTTCATCGTCAATAAGAAGGTCAGAGGGATACAGTAAACCTCAAGTGAAGCATCGGAATCTATAACTAGTGTCACAGGAATGGTTCAAAACATAGTCAGTAAGAAGAGTCAGTCATCTTGTACTTAAGTCGGCATTGTGCCTTTTCTATTTAATTCCGATGCAATTTCTGTGTTTCATCGTCAATAAGAAGGTCCAAGGGATACAGTAAACCTGGAGTGAAGCATTGGAATCCATAACAAGTGTCACAGGGATGGTTCAAAGCATAGTCAGTAAGAAGAGTCAGTCTTCTTGTACTTAAGTCGGCAATGTGCCTTTTGTATTTAATTCCGATGCAATTTCTGTGTTTCATCGTCAATAAGAAGGTCCAAGGGATACAGTAAACCGGGAGTGAAGCATCAGAATCTATAACTAGTGTCACAGGAATGGTTCAAAACATAGTCAGTAGGAAGAGTCAGTCTTCTTGTACTTAAATCTGCATTGTGCCTTTTGTATTAAATTCCGATGCAATTTCTGCGTTTCATCGTCAATAAGAAAGTCCAAGGGATACAGTAAACCTTGAGTGAAGCATCGGAATCTATAAGTAGTGTCTCAGGGATGGTTCAAAACATAGACACTAAGAAGAGTCAGTATTCTTGTACTTATGTCGGCATTGTGCCTTTTGTATTTAATTCCGATGCAATTTCTGTGTTTCATCGCCAATAAGAAGGTCCAAGGGATACAGTAATCCTGAAGTGAAGCACCGGAATCGATAACTAGTGTCACACGAATGGTTCAAATCATAGTCAGTGAGAACAGTCACTCTTCTTGTACTTAAGACGGCATTGTGCCTTTTGTATTTAATTCCGATGCAATTTCTATGTTTCATCGTCAATAAGAAGGTCCAAGGGATACAGTAAACCGGAAGGGAAGCATCGAGATCAATAACTAGTGTCACAGGAATGGTTCAAAACATAGACAGTAGGAAGAGTCAGTCTTGTTGTACTTATGTCGGCATTGTGCCTTTTTATTTAATTACGATGCAATTTCCGTGTTTCATCGTCAATAAGAAGGTCAGAGGGATACAGTAAACCTGTAGTGAAGCATCGGAATCTATAACTAGTGTCACAGGAATGGTTCAAGGCATAGACAGTAGGAAGAGTCAGTCTTCTTGTACTTAAGTCGGCATTGTGCCTTTTTTATTTAATTCCGATGCAATTTCTGTGTTCCATCGTCAATAAAAGGGTCCAAGGGATGCAGTAAACCTAGAGTGAAGCATCGGAAGCTATTACTAGTGTCACATGAATGGTTCAAATCATAGACAGTAAGAAGAGTCTGTCTTCTTGTACTTAATTCGGCATTGTGCCTTTTGAATTTACTTCCGATGCAATATCTGTGTTTCATCGTCAATAAGAACGTCAGAGGGATACAGTAAATCTGAAGTGAAGCATCGGAATCTATACCTAGTGTCACAGGAATGGTTCAAAACTTAGTCAGTAATAAGAGTCAGTCTTCTTGTACTTAAGACGGCATTGTGCCTTTTGTATTTAATTCCGATGCAATTTCTGTGTTTCATCGTCAATAAGAAGGTCCAAGGGATACAGTAAACCGGAAGGGAAGCATCGAGATCAATAACTAGTGTCACAGGAACGGTTCAAAACATAGTCAATAAGAAGAGTCAGTCTTCTTGTACCTAAGTCAGCATTGTGCCTTTTGTATTTAATTCCGATGCAATTTCTGTCTTTCATCGTCAGTAAGAAGGTCCAAGAAATAGAGTAAACCTGAATTTAAGCACCGAAATCTCTAACTAGTGTCACATGAATGGTTCAAAACATAGTCAGTAAGAAGAGTCAGTCTTCTTGTACTTAAGTTGGCATTGTGCCTTTTGTATTTAATTCCGATGCAGTTTCTGCGTTTCATCGTCAATAAGAAGGTCCAAGGGAGACAGTAAACCTGGAGTGAAGCATCGGAATCTATAACTAGTGTCACATGAATGGTACAAAACATAGACAGTAAGAAGAGTAAGTCCTCTTGTATTTTATTCGGCATTGTTCCTTTTCTATTTAATTCCGATGCAATTTCTGTGTTTCATCGTCAATAAGAAGGTCCAATGGATACGGTAAACCTGGAGTGAAGCATCGGAATCTATAACTAGTGTCACAGGAACGGTTCAAAGCATAGTCAGTAAGAAGAGTCAGTCTTCTTGTACTTAAGTCGGCATTGTGCCTTTTGTATTTAATTCCGATGCAATTTCTGTGTTGCATCGTCAATAAGAAGGTCCAAGGGAAACAGTAAACCGGGAGTGAAGCATCGGAATCTATAACTAGTGTTACAGGAATGGTTCAAAACATAGTCAGTAAGAAGAGTCAATCTTCTTGTACTTAAATCTGCATTGTGCCTTTTGTATTAAATTCCGATGCAATTTCTGCGTTTCATCGTCAATAAGAAAGTCCAAGGGATACAGTAAACCTGGAGTGAAGCATCGGAATCTATAAGTAGTGTCTCAGGGATCGTTCAAAACATAGACAGTAAGAAGAGTCAGTATTCTTGTACTTATGTCGGCATTGTGCCTTTTGTATTTAATTCCGATGCAATTTCTGTGTTTCATCGCCAATAAGAAGGTCCAAGGGATACAGTAAACCTGAAGTGAAGCACCGGAATCTATAACTAGTGTCACAGGAATGGTTCAAAACATAGGCAGTAGGGAGAGTCAGTCTTCTTGTACTGAAGTCGGGATTGTGCTTTTTCTATTTAATTCCGATGCAATTTCTGTGTTTCATCGTCAATAAGAAGGTCCAAGGGATACAGTAAACCTGGAGTGAAGCATCGGAATCTATAACAAGTGTCACAGGAATGGTTCAAATTATAGAGAGTAGGAAGAGTCAGTCTTCTTGTACTTAAGTCGGCATTGTGCCTTTTGTATTTAATTCCGATGCAATTTCTTTGTTTCATCGTCAATAAGAAGGTCAGAGGGATACAGTAAACCTGAAGTGAAGCATCAGAATCTACAACTAGTGTCACAGTAATGGTTCAAACATAGACAGTATGAAGAGTCAATCCTCTTGAACTTAAGTCGGCATTGTGCCTTTTGTATTTAAATTCCGATGCAATTTCTGTGTTTCATCGTCAATACGAAGGTCCAAGGGATACAGTAAACCTGAAGTGAAGCATGGGAATCTATAACTTGTGTAACAGGAAAGGTTCAAAACATAGTCAGAAAGAAAAGTCAGTCTTCTTGTACTTCAGTCGGCATTGTACCCTTTGTATTTAATTCCGATGCAATTTCTGTGTTTCATCGTCAATAAGAAGGTCCAAGGGATACAGTAAACCTGGAGTGAAGCATTGGAATCCATAACAAGTGTCACAGGGATGGTTCAAAGCATAGACAGTAAGAAGAGTCAGTATTCTTGTACTTAAGTCTGCATTGTGCCTTTTGTATTTAATTCCGATGCAATTTCTGTGTTTCATCTTCAATAAGAAGGTCCAAGATATACAGTAAACCTGAAGTGAAGCACCAGAGTCTATAACTAGTGTCACAGGAATGGTTCAAAACATAGTCAGTACGAGGTGTCAGTTTTCTTGTACTTAAGTTGGCATTGTGCCTTTTGTATTTAATTCCGATGCAATTTCTGTGTTTCATCGTCAATAAGAAGGTCCAAGGGACACAGTAAACCTGAAGTGAAGCTTCGGAATCTATAACTAGTGTCACAGGAATGGTTCAAATCATAGACAGTGGGAAGAGTCAGTCTTATTGTACTTAAGTCGGCATTGTGCCCTTTGTATTTAATTCCGATGCAATTTCTGTGTTTCATCGTCAATAAGTAGGTCCAAGGGATACAGTAAACCTGGTGTGAAGCATCGGAATCTATAACTAGTGTCACATTAAGGGTTCAAAACTTAGACAGTAGGAAGATTCAGTCTGCTTGTACCTAAGTCGGCATTGTGCCTTTTCTATTTAATTGCGATGGAACTTCCGTATTTCATCGTCAATAAGAAGGTCCAAGGTATATAGTAAACCTGGAGTGAAGCATCGGAATCTATAACTAGTGTCACAGGAATGGTTCAAAACATAGACAGTAAGAAGCGTCAGTCTTCTTGTACTTAAGTCGGCATTGTGCCTATTTTATTTAATTCCGATGCAATATCTCTGTTTCATCGTCAATAAGAAGGTCCAAGGGATACAGTAAACCTGGAGTGTAGCATCGGAATCTATAACAAGTGTCACAGGAATGGTTTAAATCATCGACAGTGAGAAGAGTCAGTCTTCTTGTACTTAATTCGGCATTGTGCCTTTAGTATTTAACTCCAATGCAATTCCTTTGTTTCATCGTCAATAGGAAGGTCAGAGGGATACAGTAAATCTGAAGTGAAGCATCGGAATCTATAACAAGTGTCACAGGAATGGTTCAAAACTTAGTCATTAAGAAGAGTCAGTGTTCTTGTACTTAAGTCGGCATTGTGCCTTTTGTATTTAATTCCGATGCAATTTCTGTGTTTCATCGTCAACAAGAAAGTTTAAGGGATACAGTAAACCTGAAGTGAAGCATCAGAACCTATAACTAGTGGTACAGGAATGGTTCAAACATACTCAGTAAGAAGAGTCAGTCTTCTTGTACTTATGTCGGCATTGTGCATTTTCTATTTAATTCCGATGCAATTTCTGTGTTTCATCGTCAATAAGAAGGGCAAGTGATACAGTAAACCTATAGTGAAGCACCGGAATCTACAACTAGTGTCACAGGAATGGTTCAAAACAAAGACAGTAAGAAGAGTCAGTCATCTTGTACTTAAGTCGGAATTGTGCCTTGTGTATTTAATTCCGATGCATTATCTGTGTTTCATCGTCAATAAGAAGGTCAGAGGGATACAGTAAACCTCAAGTGAAGCATCGGAATCTATAACAAGTGTCACAGGAATGGTTCAAAACGTAGTCAGTAAGAAGAGTCAGTCTTCTGGTACGTAAGTCAGCATTGTGCCTTTATTATTTAATTCCGAGGCAATTTCTGTGTTTCATCGTCATTAAGAAGGTCCAAGGGATACAGTAAACCTGAAGTGAAGCTTCGGAATCTATAACTAGTGTCACAGGAATGGTTCGAAACATAGACAGTAAGAAGAGTCAGTCTTCTTGTACTTAAGTCGGCATTGTGCCTTTTGTATTTAATTCCGATGCAATTTCTGTGTTTCATCGTCAATAAGATGGTCCAAGGGATACAGTAAACCTGAAGTGAAGCATCGGAATCTATAACTAGTGTCACAGGAATGGTTAAAATCATAGACAGTAAGAAGAGTCACTATTCTTGTACTTAAGTCGGCATTGTGCCTTTTTTATTTAATTCCGAGGCAATTTCTGTGTTTCATCGTCATTAAGAAGGTACAAGGGATACAGTAGACCTGAAGTGAAGCATAAGAATCTATGACTAGTGTCACAGGAATGGTTCAAAACATAGACAGTAAGAAGAGTCAGTCTTCTTGTAATTAAGTCGGCATTGTGCTTTTTGTATTTAATTCCGGTGCAATTTCTGTGTTTCATCGCCGTTAAGAGGGTCCAAGGGATACAGTAAACCTGGAGTGAAGCATCGGAATCTATAACTAGTGTCACAGGAATGGTTCAAAACATAGACAGTAAGAAGAGTCAGTCTTCTTGTACTTAAGTCGGCATTGTGCCTTTTGTATTTAATTCCGATGCAATTTCTGTGTTTCATCGTCAATAAGATGGTCCAAGGGATACAGTAAACCTGAAGTTAAGCATCGGAATCTATAACTAGTGCCGCAGGAATGGTTCAAAACATAGTCAGTAAGAAGAGTCAGTTTTCTTGTACTTAAGTCGGCAATGTACCTTTTGTATTTAATGCTGATGCAATTTCTGTGTTTCATCGTCAATAAGAAGGTCCATGGGTTAGAGTAAACCTGGAGTGAAGCATTGCAATCTATAACTAGTGTCACAGGGATGGTTCAAAACATAGACAGTAAGAAGAGTCAGTATTCTTGTACTTAAGTCGGCATTGTGCCTTTTGTATTTAATTCCGATGCAATTTCTGTGTTTCATCGTCAATAAGTAGGTCATCTGGATACAGCAAACCTGGAGTGAAGCATCGGAATCTGTATCTAGTGTCAGAGGAATGGTTCAAAACAAAGACAGTAAGAAGAGTCAATCATCTTGTACTTAAGTCATCATTGTGCCTTTTGTATTTAATTCCGAAGCAATTTCTGAGTTTCATCGTTATTTCTGTTATTTCTCGTCAATGAGAAGGTCCAAGGGATACAGTAAAATCGGAAGTGAAGCATCGGAATCTATAACTAGTGTCACATGAATGGTTCAAAACATAGACAGTAGGAAGAGTCAGTCTTGTTGTACATAAGTCGGCATTGTGCCTTTTGTATTTAATTCCGATGCAATTTCTGTGTTTCATCGTCAATAAGAAGGTCAGAGGGATACAGTAAACCTGTAGTGAAGCATCGGAATCTATAACTAGTGTCACAGGAATAGTTCAAACCATAGACAGTAGGAAGAAACAGTCTTCTTGTACTTAAGTCGGCATTGTGCCTTTTCTATTTAATTCCGATGCAATTTCTGTTATTTCACGTCAATAAGTAGGTCCAAGGGATACAGTAAACCTGAAGTGAAGCATCGGAATCTATAACTAGTGTCACAGGAATGGTTCAAAACGTAATCAGTAAGAAGAGTCAATCTTCTTGTACATAAGTCGGCATTGTGCCTTTTGTATTTTATTCCGATACAATTTCTGTGTTTCATCGTCAATAAGAAGGTCCAAGTGATACAGTAAACCTGAAGTGAAGCATCGGAATCCATAACTAGTGACACAGGAATGGTTAAAAACATAGACAGTAAAAAGAGTCAGTCTTCTTGTACTTAAGTCGGCATTGTGCCTTTTGTATTTCATTCCGGTGCAATTTCTGTGTTCCATCGTCAATAAGAAGGTCCAAGGGATACAGTAAACCTGGAGTGAAGCATCGGAATCTACAACTAGTGTCACAGGAATGGTTCAAAGCAAAGACAGTAAGAAGAGTCAGTCATCTTGTACTTAAGTCGGAATTGTGCCTTGTGTATTTAATTCCGATGCATTATCTGTGTTTCATCGTCAATAAGAAGGTCAGAGGGATACAGTAAACCTCAAGTGAAGCATCGGAATCTATAACAAGTGTCACAGGAATGGTTCAAAACGTAGTCAGTAAGAAGAGTCAGTCTTCTTGTACGTAAGTCAGCATTGTGCCTTTTTTATTTGATTCCCAGGCAATTTCTGTGTTTCATCGTCATTAAGAAGGTCCAAGGGATACAGTAAACCTGAAGTGAAGCTTCGGAATCTATAACTAGTGTCACAGGAATGGTTCAAAACATAGACAGTAAGAAGAGTCAGTCTTCTTGTACTTAAGTCGGCATTGTGCCTTTTGTATTTAATTCCGATGCAATTTCTGTGTTTCATCGTCAATAAGATGGTCCAAGGGATACAGTAAACCTGAAGTGAAGCATCGGAATCTATAACTAGTGTCACAGGAATGGTTCAAATCATAGACAGTAAGAAGAGTCAGTATTCTTGTACTTAAGTCGGCATTGTGCCTTTTTTATTTAATTCCGAGGCAATTTCTGTGTTTCATTGTCATTAAGAAGGTACAAGGGATACAGTAAACCTGAAGTGAAGCATAAGAATCTATAACTAGTGTCACAGGAATGGTTCAAAGCATAGACAGTAAGAAGAGTCAGTCTTCTTGTAATTAAGTCGGCATTGTGCTTTTTGTATTTAATTCCGGTGCAATTTCTGTGTTTCATCGTCGTTATGAGGGTCCAAGGGATACAGTAAACCTGGAGTGAAGCATCGGAATCTATAACTAGTGTCACAGGAATGGTTCAAAACATAGACAGTAAGAAGAGTCAGTCTTCTTGTACTTAAGTCGGCATTGTGCCTTTTGTATTTAATTCCGATGCAATTTCTGTGTTTCATCGTCAATAAGATGGTCCAAGGGATACAGTAAACCTGAAGTGAAGGATCGGAATCTATAACTACTGTCACAGGAATAGTTCAAATTATAGACAGTAAGAAGAGTCAGTATTCTTGTACTTAAGTCGGCATTGTGCGTTTTGTATTTAATTCTGATGCAATTTCTGTGTTCCATCGTCAATAAGAAGGTCAGAGGGATACAGTAAACCTGAAGTTAAGCATCGGAATCTATAACTAGTGTCGCAGGAATGGTTCAAAACATAGTCAGTAAGAAGAGTCAGTTTTCTTGTACTTAAGTCGGCAATGTACCTTTTGTATTTAATGCTAATGCAATTTCTGTGTTTCATCGTCAATAAGAAGGTCCATGGGTTACAGTAAACCTGGAGTAAAGCATTGGAATCTATAACTAGTGTCACAGGGATGGCTCAAAACATAGACAGTAAGAAGAGTCAGTATTCTTGTACTTAAGTCGGCATTGTGCCTTTTGTATTTAATTCCGATGCAATTTCTGTGTTTCATCGTCAATAAGAAGGTCATCTGGATACAGCAAACCTGGAGTGAAGCATCGGAATCTGTATCTAGTGTCACAGGAATGGTTCAAAACAAAGACAGTAAGAAGAGTCAATCATCTTGTACTTAAGTCATCATTGTGCCTTTTATATTTAATTCCGAAGCAATTTCTGAGTTTCATCGTCACTAAGAAGGTCCAAGGGATACAGTAAAGTCGGAAGTGAAGCATCGGAATCTATAACTAGTGTCACATGAATGGTTCAAAACATAGACAGTAGGAAGAAACAGTCTTCTTGTACTTAACTCGGCATTGTGCCTTTTCTATTTAATTCCGATGCAATTTCTGTGTTTCACGTCAATAAGAAGGTCCAAGGGATACAGTAAACCTGAAGTGAAGCATCGGAATCTATAACTAGTGTAACGGGAATGGTCCAAAACGTAATCAGTAAGAAGAGTCAATCTTCTTGTACTTAAGTCGGCATTGTGCCTTTTGTATTTTATTCCGATACAATTTCTGTGTTTCATCGTCAATAAGAAGGTCAAAGTGATACAGTAAACCTGGAGTGAAGCATCGGAATCTATAACTAGTGGCAGAGGTATGGTTCAAAACAAAGACAGTAAGAACAGTCAGTCTTCTTGTACTTAAGTCGGCATTGTGCCTTTCGTATCTAATTCCGATGCAATTTCTGTGTTTCATTGTCAATAAGAAGGTCAGAGGGATACAGTAAACCTGAAGTGAAGCATCGGAATCCATAACTAGTGACACAGGAATGGTTAAAAACATAGACAGTAAAAAGAGTCAGTCTTCTTGTACTTAAGTCGGCATTGTGCCTTTTGTATTTCATTCCGGTGCAATTTCTGTGTTCCATCGTCAATAAGAAGGTCCAAGGGATACAGTAAACCTGGAGTGAAGCATCGGAATCTATAACTAGTGGCACAGGAATGGTTCAAAACAAAGACAGTAAGATAGAGTCAGTCTTCTTGTACTTAAGTCGGCATTGTGCCTTTTGTATTTAATTCCGATGCAATTTCTGTGTTTCATCGTCAATAAGAAGGTCAGAGGGATACAGTAAACCTGAAGTGAAGGAGCGGAATCTATAACTAGTGTCACAGGAATAGTTCAAACCATAGACAGTAGGAAGAAACAGTCTTCTTGTACTTAAGTCGGCATTGTGCCTTTTCTATTTAATTCCGATGCAATTTCTGTTATTTCACGTCAATAAGAAGGTCCAAGGGATACAGTAAACCTGAAGTGAAGCATCGGAATCTATAACTAGTGTCACAGGAATGGTTCAAAACGTAATCAGTAAGAAGAGTCAATCTTCTTGTACTTAAGTCGGCATTGTGCCTTTTGTATTTTATTCCGATACAATTTCTGTGTTTCATCGTCAATAAGAAGGTCCAAGTGATACAGTAAACCTGGAGTGAAGCATCGGAATCTATAACTAGTGGCAGAGGAATGGTTCAAAACAAAGACAGTAAGAACAGTCAGTCTTCTTGTACTTAATTCGGCATTGTGCCTTTTGTATCTAATTCCGATGCAATTTCTGTGTTTCATCGTCAATAAGAAGGTCAGAGGGATACAGTAAACCTGAAGTGAAGCATCGGAATCCATAACTAGTGACACAGGAATGGTTAAAAACATAGACAGTAAAAAGAGTCAGTCTTCTTGTACTTAAGTCGGCATTGTGCCTTTTGTATTTCATTCCGGTGCAATTTCTGTGTTCCATCGTCAATAAGAAGGTCCAAGGGATACAGTAAACCTGGAGTGAAGCATCGGAATCTACAACTAGTGTCACAGGAATGGTTCAAAACAAAGACAGTAAGAAGAGTCAGTCATCTTGTACTTAAGTCGGAATTGTGCCTTGTGTATTTAATTCCGATGCATTATCTGTGTTTCATCGTCAATAAGAAGGTCAGAGGGATACAGTAAACCTCAAGTGAAGCATCGGAATCTATAACAAGTGTCACAGGAATGGTTCAAAACGTAGTCAGTAAGAAGAGTCAGTCTTCTTGTACGTAAGTCAGCATTGTGCCTTTTTTATTTAATTCCCAGGCAATTTCTGTGTTTCATCGTCATTAAGAAGGTCCAAGGGATACAGTAAACCTGAAGTGAAGCTTCGGAATCTATAACTAGTGTCACAGGAATGGTTCAAAACATAGACAGTAAGAAGAGTCAGTCTTCTTGTACTTAAGTCGGCATTGTGCCTTTTGTATTTAATTCCGATGCAATTTCTGTGTTTCATCGTCAATAAGATGGTCCAAGGGATACAGTAAACCTGAAGTGAAGCATCGGAATCTATAACTAGTGTCACAGGAATGGTTCAAATCATAGACAGTAAGAAGAGTCAGTATTCTTGTACTTAAGTCGGCATTGTGCCTTTTTTATTTAATTCCGAGGCAATTTCTGTGTTTCATCGTCATTAAGAAGGTACAAGGGATACAGTAAACCTGAAGTGAAGCATAAGAATCTATAACTAGTGTCACAGGAATGGTTCAAAACATAGACAGTAAGAAGAGTCAGTCTTCTTGTAATTAAGTCGGCATTGTGCTTTTTGTATTTAATTCCGGTGCAATTTCTGTGTTTCATCGTCGTTAAGAGGGTCCAAGGGATACAGTAAACCTGGAGTGAAGCATCGGAATCTATAACTAGTGTCACAGGAATGGTTCAAAACATAGACAGTAAGAAGAGTCAGTCTTCTTGTACTTAAGGCGGCATTGTGCCTTTTGTATTTAATTCCGATGCAATTTCTGTGTTTCATCGTCAATAAGATGGTCCAAGGGATACAGTAAACCTGAAGTGAAGGATCGGAATCTATGACTACTGTCACAGGAATAGTTCAAATTATAGACAGTAAGAAGAGTCAGTATTCTTGTACTTAAGTCGGCATTGTGCGTTTTGTATTTAATTCTGATGCAATTTCTGTGTTCCATCGTCAATAAGAAGGTCAGAGGGATACAGTAAACCTGAAGTTAAGCATCGGAATCTATAACTAGTGTCGCAGGAATGGTTCAAAACATAGTCAGTAAGAAGATTCAGTTTTCTTGTACTTGAGTCGGCAATGTACCTTTTGTATTTAATGCTGATGCAATTTCTGTGTTTCATCGTCAATAAGAAGGTCCAAGGGTTACAGTAAACCTGGAGTGAAGCATTGGAATCTATAACTAGTGTCACAGGGATGGTTCAAAACATAGACAGTAAGAAGAGTCAGTATTCTTGTACTTAAGTCGGCATTGTGCCTTTTGTATTTAATTCCGATGCAATTTCTGTGTTTCATCGTCAATAAGAAGGTCATCTGGATACAGCAAACCTGGAGTGAAGCATCGGAATCTGTATCTAGTGTCACAGGAATGGTTCAAAACAGAGACAGTAAGAAGAGTCAATCATCTTGTACTTAAGTCATCATTGTGCCTTTTATATTTAATTCCGAAGCAATTTCTGAGTTTCATCGTCACTAAGAAGGTCCAAGGGATACAGTAAAGTCGGAAGTGAAGCATCGGAATCTATAACTAGTGTCACATGAATGGTTCAAAACATAGACAGTAGGAAGAAACAGTCTTCTTGTACTTAAGTCGGCATTGTGCCTTTTCTATTTAATTCCGATGCAATTTCTGTGTTTCACGTCAATAAGAAGGTCCAAGGGATACAGTAAACCTGAAGTGAAGCATCGGAATCTATAACTAGTGTAACAGGAATGGTCCAAAACGTAATCAGTAAGAAGAGTCAATCTTCTTGTACTTAAGTCGGCATTGTGCCTTTTGTACTTCATTCCGATACAATTTCTGTATTTCATCGTCAATAAGAAGGTCAAAGTGATACAGTAAACCTGGAGTGAAGCATCGGAATCTATAACTAGTGGCAGAGGTATGGTTCAAAACAAAGACAGTAAGAACAGTCAGTCATCTTGTACTTAAGTCGGCATTGTGCCTTTCGTATCTAATTCCGATGCAATTTCTGTGTTTCATTGTCAATAAGAAGGTCAGAGGGATACAGTAAACCTGAAGTGAAGCATCGGAATCCATAACTAGTGACACAGGAATGGTTAAAAACATAGACAGTAAAAAGAGTCAGTCTTCTTGTACTTAAGTCGGCATTGTGCCTTTTGTATTTCATTCCGGTGCAATTTCTGTGTTCCATCGTCAATAAGAAGGTCCAAGGGATACAGTAAACCTGGAGTGAAGCATCGGAATCTATAACTAGTGGCACAGGAATGGTTCAAAACAAAGACAGTAAGAAGAGTCAGTCTTCTTGTACTTAAGTCGGCATTGTGCCTTTTGAATTTAATTCCGATGCAATTTCTGTGTGTCATCGTCAATAAGATAGTCCAATTGATACAGTAAACCTGAAGTGAAGGAGCGGAATCTATAACTAGTGTCACAGGAATGGTTCAAGACATAGACAATAAGAAGAGTGAGTATTCTTGTACTTAAGTCGGCATTGTGCATCTTCTATTTAATTCCGATGCAATTTCTGTGTTTCATCGTCAATAAGAAGGTCAGAGGGATACAGTAAACCTGAAGTTAAGCATCGGAATCTATAACTAGTGTCACAGTAATGGTTCAAACATAGACAATAAGAAGAGTCAATCCTCTTGAGCTTAAGTCGGCATTGTGGCTTTTGTATTTAATTCCGATGCAATTTCTGTGTTTCATCGTCAATAAGAAGGTCCAAGGGATACAGTAAACCTGGAGTGAAGCATTGGAATCTATAACAAGTGTCACAGGGATGGTTCAAAGTATAGACAGTAAGAAGAGTCAGTATTCTTGTACTTAAGTCGGCATTGTGCGTTTTGTATTTAATTCTGATGCAATTTCTGTGTTCCATCGTCAATAAGAAGGTCAGAGGGATACAGTAAACCTGAAGTTAAGCATCGGAATCTATAACTAGTGTCGCAGGAATGGTTCAAAACATAGTCAGTAAGAAGAGTCAGTTTTCTTGTACTTAAGTCGGCAATGTACCTTTTGTATTTAATTCTGACGCATTTTCTGTGTTTCATCGTCAATAAGAAGGTCCAAGGGTTACAGTAAACCTGGAGTGAAGCATTGGAATCTATAACTAGTGTCACAGGGATGGTTCAAAACATAGACAGTAAGAAGAGTCAGTATTCTTGTACTTCAGTCGGCATTGTGCCTTTTGTATATAATTCCGATGCAATTTCTGTGTTTCATCGTCAATAACAAGGTCCAAGGGATACAGTAAACCTGGAGTGAAGCATCGGAATCTATATCTAGTGTCTCAGCGATGGTTAAAAACATAGACAGTAAGAAGAGTCAGTATTCTTGTACTTAAGTCGGCATTGTGCCTTTTGTATTTAATTCCGAGGCAATTTCTGTGTTTCATCGTCACTAAGAAGGTCCTAGGGATACAGTAAAATCGGAAGTGAAGCATCGGAATCTATAACTAGTGTCACAGGAATAGTTCAAACCATAGACAGTAGGAAGAGTCAGTCTTCTTGTACATAAGTCGGCATTGTGCCTTTTCTATTTAATTCCGATGCAATTTCTGTGTTTCATCGTCAATAAGAAGGTCCAAGGGATACAGTAAACCTGAAGTGAAGCATCGGAATCTATAACTAGTGTCACAGGAATGGTTCAAAACGTAATCAGTAAGAAGAGTCAATCTTCTTGTACTTAAGTCGGCATTGTGCCTTTTGTATTTTATTCCGATACAATTTCTGTGTTTCATCGTCAATAAGAAGGTCCAAGTGATACAGTAAACCTGGAGTGAAGAATCGGAATCTATAACTAGTGGCAGAGGAATGGTTCAAAACAAAGACAGTAAGAAGAGTCAGTCTTCTTGTACTTAAGTCGGCATTGTGCCTTTTGAATTTAATTCCGATGCAATTTCTGTGTGTCATCGTCAATAAGATGGTCCAATTGATACAGTAAACCTGAAGTGAAGCATCGGAATCTAAAACTAGTGTCACAGGAATGGTTCAAGACATAGACAGTAAGAAGAGTCAGTCTGCTTGTACCTAAGTCGGCATTGTTCCTTTTCTATTTAATTCCGATGGAATTTCTGTATTTCTTCGTCAGTAAGAAGGTCCAAGGTATATAGTTAACCTGGAGTGAAGCATCGGATTCTATAACTAGTGTCACAGGAATGGTTCAAAACATAGACAGTAAGAAGAGTCAGTCTTTTTGTACTTAAGTCGGCATTGTGCCTATTTTATGTAATTCCGATGCAATTTCTGTGTTTCATCGTCAATAAGAAGGTCCAAGGGATACAGTAAACCTGGAGTGTAGCATCGGAATCTATAACTAGTGCCACAGGAATGGTTAAAATCATCGACAGTAAGAAGAGTCAGTGTTCTTGTACTTAAGTCGGCATTGTGCCTTTTGTATTTAATTCCGATGCAATTTCTGTGTTTCATCGTCAACAAGAAAGTCCAAGGGATACAGTAAACCTGAAGTGAAGCATCAGAATCTATAACTAGTGGTACAGGAATGGTTCAAACATAGTCAGTAAGAAGAGTCAGTCTTCTTGTACTTAAGTCGGCATTGTGCCTTTTGTATTTAATTCCGATGCTATTTCTGTGTTTCATCGTCAATAAGAAGGTCCAAGGGACACAGTAAACCTGAAGTGAAGCTTCGGAATCTATAACTAGTGTCACAGGAATGGTTCAAATCATAGACAGTGGGAAGAGTCAGTCTTATTGTACTTAAGTCGGCATTGTGCCCTTTGTATTTAATTCTGATGCAATTTCTGTGTTTCATCGTCAATAAGAAGGTCAGAGGGATACAGTAAACCTGAAGTGAAGCATCGGAATCTATAACTAGTGTCACATTAATGGTTCAAAACATAGACAGTAAGAAGAGTCAGTTTTCTTGTACTTAAGTCGGCAATGTACCTTTTGTATTTAATTCTGATGCAATTTCTGTGTTTCATCGTCAATAAGAAGGTCCAAGGGTTACAGTAAACCTGGAGTGAAGCATCGGAATGTATAACTAGTGTCACAGGGATGGTTCAAAGCATAGACAGTAAGAAGAGTCAGTCTTCTTGTACTTAAGTCGGCATTGTGCGTTTTGTATTTAATTCTGATGCAATTTCTGTGTTCCATCGTCAATAAGAAGGTCGGAGGGATACAGTAAACCTGAAGATAAGCATCGGAATCTATAACTAGTGTCGCAGGTATGGTTCAAAACATAGTCAGTAAGAAGAGTCAGTTTTCTTGTACTTAAGTCGGCAATGTACCTTTTGTATTTAATTCTGATGCAATTTCTGTGTTTCATCGTCAATAAGAAGGTCCAAGGGTTACAGTAAACCTGGAGTGAAGCATCGGAATGTATAACTAGTGTCACAGGGATGGTTCAAAGCATAGACAGTAAGAAGAGAAAGTATTCTTGTACTTCAGTCGGCATTGTGCCTTTTGTAATTAATTCCGATGCAATTTCTGTGTTTCATCGTCAATAAGAAGGTCCAAGGGATACGGTAAACCTGGGGTGAAGCATCGGAATCTATATCTAGTGTCTCAGCGATGGTTAAAAACATAGCCAGTAAGAAGAGTCAGTATTCTTGTACTTAAGTCGGCATTGTGCCATTTGTATTTAATTCCGATGCAATTTCTGTGTTTCATCGTCAATAAGAAGGTCATCTGGATACAGCAACCCTGGAGTGAAGCATCGGAATCTGTATCTAGTGTCACAGGAATGGTTCAAAACAAAGACAGTAAGAAGCGTCAATCATCTTGTACTGAAGTCATCATTGTGCCTTTTGTATTTAATTCCGAGGCAATTTCTGTGTTTCATCGTCACTAAGAAGGTCCATGGGATACAGTAAACCGGAAGTGAAGCATCGGAATCTATAACTAGTGTCACATGAATGGTTCAAATCATAGACAGTAGGAAGAGTCAGTCTTGTTGTACATAAGTCGGCATTGTGCCTTTTGTATTTAATTCCGATGCAATTTCTGTGTTTCATCGTCAATAAGAACGTCAGAGGGATACAGTAAACCTGTAGTGAAGCATCGGAATCTATAACTAGTGTCACAGGAATAGTTCAAACCATAGACAGTAGGAAGAGTCAGTCTTCTTGTACTTAAGTCGGCATTGTGCCTTTGCTATTTAATTCCGATGCAATTTCTGTGTTTCATCGTCAATAAGAAGGTCCAAGGGATACAGTAAACCTGAAGTGAAGAATCGGAATCTATAACTAGTGTCACAGGAATGGTTCAAAACGTAATCAGTAAGAAGAGTCAATCTTCTTGTACTTAAGTCGGCATTGTGCCTTTTGTATTTTATTCCGATACAATTTCTGTGTTTCATCGCAAATAAGAAGGTCCAAGTGATACAGTAAACCTGGAGTGAAGCATCGGAATCTATAACTAGTGGCAGAGGAATGGTTCAAAACAAAGACAGTAAGAAGAGTCAGTGTTCTTGTACTTAAGTCGGCATTGTGCCTTTTGTATTTAATTCCGATGCAAATTCTGTGTTTCTTCGTCAATAAGAAGGTCAGAGGGATACAGTAAACCTGAAGTGAAGCATCGGAATCTATAACTAGTGTCACAGGAATGGTTAAAATCATAGACAGTAAAAAGAGTCAGTCTTCTTGTACTTAAGTCGGCATTGTGCCTTTTGTATTTCATTCCGGTGCAATTTCTGTGTTCCATCGTCAATAAGAAGGTCCAAGGGATACCGTAAACCTGGAGGGAAGCATCGGAATCTATAACTAGTGGCACAGGAATGGTTCAAAACAAAGACAGTAAGAAGAGTCAGTCTTCTTGTACTTAAGTCGGCATTGTGCCTTTTGTATTTAATTCCGATGCAATTTCTGTGTCTCATCGTCAATAAGATGGTCCAATTGATACAGTAAACTTGAAGTGAAGCATCGGAATCTATAACTAGTGTCACAGGAATGGTTCAAGACATAGACAGTAAGAAGAGTCAGTATTCTTGTACTTAAGTCGGCATTGTGCCTTTTCTATTTAATTCCGATGCAATTTCTGTGTTTCATCGTCAATAAGAAGGTCCGAGGGATACAGTAAACCTGAAGTTAAGCATCGGAATCTATAACTAGTGTCACAGGAATGGTTCAATACATAGTCAGTAAGAACAGACAGTTTTCTTGTACTTAAGTCGGCATTGTACCTTTTGTATTTAATTCCGATGCAATGTCTGTGTTTCATCGTCAATAAGAAGGTCCAAGGGTTACAGTAAACCTGGAGTGAAGCAACGGAATCTATAACAAGTGTCACAGGAATGGTTCAAAACTTAGTCAGTAAGAAGAGTCAGTGTTCTTGTACTTAAGTCGGCATTGTGCCTTTTGTATTTAATTCCGATGCAATTTCTGTGTTTCATCGGCAACAAGAAAGTCCAAGGGATACAGTAAACCTGAAGTGAAGCATCAGTATCTATAACTAGTGGTACAAGAATGGCTCAAACATAGTCAGTAAGAAGAGTCAGTCTTCTTGTACTTATGTCGGCATTGTGCATTTTCTATTTAATTCCGATGCAATTTCTGTGCTTCATCGTCAATACGAAAGTCCAAGGGATAAAGTAAGCCTGAAGTGAAGCATCGGAATCTATATCTAGTGTCACAGGAGTCGTTCAAAACATTGACAGTAAGAAGGCTCAGTCTTCTTGTACTTAAGTCGGCATTGTGACTCTTGTATTTTATTCCGATACAATATCTGTGTTTCATCGTCAATAAGAAGGGCAAGTGATACAGTAAACCTGGAGTGAAGTATCGGAATCTACAACTAGTGTCACAGGAATGGTTCAAAATAAAACCAGTAAGAAGAGTCAGTCATCTTGTACTTAAGTCCGAATTGTGCTTTGTGTATTTAATTCCGATGCATTATCTGTGTTTCATCTTCAATAAGAAGGTCAGAGGGATACAGTAAACCTCAAGTGAAGCATCGGAATCTATAACTAGTGTCACAGGGATGGTTCAAAGCATAGACAGTAAGAAGAGTCATTACTCTTGTACTTCAGTCGGCATTGTGACTTTTGTATTTCATTCCGGTGCAATTTCTGAGTTCCATCGTCAATAAGAAGATCCAAGGGATACAGTAAACCTGGAGTGAAGCATCGGAATCTATAACTAGTGGCACAGGAATGGTTCAAAACAAAGACAGTAAGAAGAGTCAGTCTTCTTGTACTTAAGTCGGCATTGTGCCTTTTGTATTTAATTCCGATGCAATTTCTGTGTTTCATCGTCAATAAGAAGGTCAGAGGGATACAGTAAACCTGAAGTGAAGCATCGGAATCTATAACTAGTGTCACAGGAATGGTTAAAAACATAGACAGTAAAAAGAGTCAGTTTTCTTGTACTTAAGTCGGCATTGTGACTTTTGTATTTCATTCCGGTGCAATTTCTGTGTTCCATCGTCAATAAGAAGATCCAAGGGATAGAGTAAACCTGGAGTGAAGCATCGGAATCTATAACTAGTGGCACAGGAATGGTTCAAAACAAAGACAGTAAGAAGAGTCAGTCTTCTTGTACTTAAGTCGGCATTGTGCCTTTTGTATTTAATTCCGATGCAATTTCTGTGTGTCATCGTAAATAAGATGGTCCAATTGATACAGTAAACCTGAAGTGAAGCATCGGAATCTATAACTAGTGTCACAGGAATGGTTCAAGACATAGACAGTAAGAAGAGTCAGTATTCTTGTACTTTAGTCGGCATTGTGCCTTTTCTATTTAATTCCGATGCAATTTCTGTGTTTCATCGTCAATAAGAAGGTCAGAGGGATACAGTAAACCTGAAGTTAAGCATCGGAATCTATAACTAGTGTCACAGTAATGGTTCAAACATAGACAGTAAGAAGCGTCAATCCTCTTGAGCTTAAGTCGGCATTGTGCCTTTTGTATTTAATTCCGATGCAATTTCTGTGTTTCATCGTCAATAAGAAGGTCCAAGGGATACAGTAAACCTGAAGTGAAGCATGGGAATCTATAACTAGTGTAACAGGAAAGGTTCAAAACATAGTCAGAAAGAAATGTCAGTCTTCTTGTACTTCAGTCGGCATTGTGCCCTTTGTTTTTAATTCCGATGCAATTTCTGTGTTTCATCGTCAATAAGAAGGTCAGAGGGATACAGTAAACCTGAAGTGAAGCATCGGAATCTATAACTAGTGTCACATTAATGGTTCAAAACATAGACAGTAGGAAGAGCCAGTCTGCTTGTAACTAAGTCGGCATTGTGCCTTTTCTATTTAATTCCGATGGAATTTCTGTATTTCATCGTCAATAAGAAGGTCCAAGGTATATAGTAAACCTGGAGTGAAGCATCGGATTCTATAACTAGTGTCACAGGAATGGTTCAAAACATAGACGGTAAGAAAAGTCAGTCTTCTTGTACTTAAGTCGGCATTGTGCCTATTTTATTTAATTCCGATTCTATTTCTGTGTTTCATCGTCAATAAGAAGGTCCAAGGGATACAGTAAACCTGGAGTGTAGCATCGGAATCTATAACTAGTGCCACAGGAATGGTTAAAATCATCGACAGTGAGAAGAGTCAGTCTTCTTGTACTTAATTCTGCATTGTGCCTTGAGTATTTTATTCCAATGCAATTCCTTTGTTTTATCGTCAACAGGAAGGTCAAAGGGATACAGTAAATCTGAAGTGAAGCATCGGAATCTATAACAAGTGTCACAGGAATGGTTCAAAACATAGACAGTAAGAAGAGTCAGTCTTCTTGTACTTAAGTCGGCATTGTGCCTTTTGTATTTAATTCCGGTGCAATTTCTGTGTTTCATCGTCGTTAAGAGGGTCCAAGGGATACAGTAAACCTGGAGTGAAGCATCGGAATCCATAACTAGTGTCACAGGAATGGTTCAAAACATAGACAGTAAGAAGAGTCAGTCTTCTTGTACTTAAGTCGGCATTGTGCCTTTTGTATTTAATTCCGATGTAATTTCTGTGTTACATCGTCAATACGATGGTCCAAGGGATACAGTAAACCTGAAGTGAGGGTCGGAATCTATAACTAGTGTCACAGGAATGGTTTAAATCATAGACAGTAAGAAGAGTCAGTATTCTTGTACTTAAGTCGGCATTGTGCGTTTTGTATTTAATTCTGATGCAATTTCTGTGTTCCATCGTCAATAAGAAGGTCAGAGGGATACAGTAAACCTGAAGATAAACATCGGAATCTATAACTAGTGTCGCAGGAATGGTTCAAAACATAGTCAGTAAGAAGAGTCAGTTTTCTTGTACTTAAGTCGGCAATGTACCTTTTGTATTTAATTCTGATGCAATTTCTGTGTTTCATCGTCAATAAGAAGGTCCAAGGGTTACAGTAAACCTGGAGTGAAGCTTCGGAATCTATAACTAGTGTCACAGGAATGGTTCAAAACATAGACAGTAAGAAGAGTCAGTATTCTTGTACTTCAGTTGGCATAGTGCCTTTTGTATTTAACTCCGACGCAATTTCTGTGTTTCATCGTCAATAAGAAGGTCCAAGGGATACAGTAAACCTGGAGTGAAGCATCGGAATCTATATCTAGTGTCTCAGCGATGGTTAAAAACATAGACAGTAAGAAGAGTCAGTATTCTTGTACTTAAGTCGGCATTGTGCCTTTTGTATTCAATTCCGATGCAATTTCTGTGTTTCATCGTCAATAAGAAGGTCATCTGGATACAGCAAACCTGGAGTGAAGCATCGGAATCTGTATCTAGTGTCACAGGAATGGTTCAAATAAAGACAGTAAGAAGAGTCAATCATCTTGTACTTAAGTCATCATTGTGCCTTTTGTATTTAATTCCGAGGCAATTCCTGTGTTTCATCGTCACTAAGAAGGTCCAAGGGATACAGTAAACCGGAAGTGAGGCATCGGAATCTGTAACTAGTGTCACATGAATGGTTCAAAACATAGACAGTAGGAAGAGTCAGTCCTATTGTACATAAGTCGGCATTGTGCCTTTTCTATTTAATTCCGATGCAATTTCTGTGCTTCATCGTCAATAAGAAGGTCCAAGTGATACAGTAAACCTGGAGTGAAGCATCGGAATCTATAACTAGTGGCAGAGGAATGGTTCAAAACAAAGACAGTAAGAAGAGTCAGTCTTCTTGTACTTAAGTCGGCATTGTGCCTTTTGTATTTAATTCCGATGCAATTTCTGTGTTTCATCGTCAATAAGAAGGTCAGAGGGATACAGTAAACCTGAAGTGAAGCATCGGAATCTATAACTAGTGTCACAGGAATGGTTAAAAACATAGACAGTAAAAAGAGTCAGTCTTCTTGTACTTAAGTCGGCATTGTGCCTATTGTATTTCATTCCGGTGCAATTTCTGTGTTCCATCGTCAATAAGAAGGTCCAAGGGATACAGTAAACCTGGAGTGAAGCATCGGAATCTATAACTAGTGGCACAGGAATGGTTCAAAACAAAGACAGTAAGAAGAGTCAGTCTTCTTGTACTTAAGTCGGCATTGTGCCTTTTGTATTAATTCCGATGCAATTTCTGTGTTTCATCATCTATTAGTAGGTCAGAGGGATACAGTAAACCTGGAGTGAAGCATCGGAAACTATAACTAGTGTCTCAGCGATGGTTCAAAACATAGACAGCAAAAAGGGTCAGTATTCGTGTACTTGAGTCGGCATTGTGCCTTTTGTATTTAATTCCGATGCAATGTCTGTGTTTCATCGTCAATAAGAAGGTACAAGAGATACAGTAAACCTGAAGTGTAGCATCGGAATCTATAACTAGTGTCACAGGAATGGTTCAAAACATAGACAGTAGGAAGAGTCAGTCTTCTTGTAATTAAGTCGGCATTGTGCTTTTTGTATTAAATTCCGATGCAATTTCTGTGTTTCATCGTCAATAAGAAGGTAAGAGGGATACAGTATACCGGCTGTGCAGCAACGGAATCTATAACTAGTGTCACAGGAATGGTTCAAAACATAGACAGTCAGAAGAGTCAGTATTCTTGTACTTAAGTCGGCATTGTTCCTTTTGTATTATTTCCGATGCAATTTCTGTGTTTCATCATCGATAACAAGGTCAGAGGGATACAGCAAACCTGAAGTTAAGCATCGTATTCCATAACTAGTGTCACAGGAATGGTTCAAAACAAAGACAGTAAGAAGAGTCAGTCTTCTTGTACTTAAGTCGGCATTGTGCCTTTTGTATTTAATTCCGATGCAATTTCTGTGTGTCATCGTCAATAAGATGGTCCAATTGATACAGTAAACCTGAAGTGAAGCATCGGAATCTATAACTAGTGTCACAGGAATGGTTCAAGGCATAGACAGTAAGAAGAGTCAGTATTCTTGTACTTAAGTCGGCATTGTGCCTTTTCTATTTAATTCCGATGCAATTTCTGTGTTTCATCGTCAATACGAAGGTCAGAGGGATACAGTGAACCTGAACTTAAGCATCGGAATCTATAACTAGTGTCACAGGAATGGTTCAAAACATAGTCAGTAAGAAGAGTCAGTTTTCTTGTACTTAAGTCGGCATTGTACCTTTTGTATTTAATTCCGATGCAATTTCTGTGTTTCATCGTCAATAAGAAGGTCCAAGAGTTACAGTACACCTGGAGTGAAGCATCGGAATCTATAACTAGTGCCACAGGGATGGTTCAAAACATAGACAGTAAGAAGAGTCAGTATTTTCGTACTTAAGTCGGCATTGTGCCTTTTGTATTTAATTCCGATGCAATTACTGTGTTTCACCGTCAATAAGAAGGTCCAAGGGATACAGTAAACCTGGAGTGAAGCATCGGAATCTATAACAAGTGTCTCAGCGATGGTTCAAAGCATGGACAGTAAGAAGAGTCAGTATTCTTGCACTTAAGTCGGCATTGTGCCTTTTGTATTTAATTCCGATGCAATTTCTGTGTTTCACCGTCAATAAGAAGGTCCAAGTGATACACTAAACCTGGAGTGAAGCATCGGAATCTACAACTAGTGTCTCAGCAATGGTTCAAATCATAGACAGTAAGAGGAGTCAGTATTCTTGTACTTAAGTCGGCATTGTGCCTTTTGTATTTAATTCCGATGCAATTTCTGTGTTTCATCGTTAATAAGAAGGTCCGAGGGATACAGTAAACCTGGAGTGAAGCATCGGAATCTGTAACTAGTGTCACAGGAATGGTTCAAAACAAAGACAGTAAGAAGAGTCAATCATCTTGTAGTTAAGTCATCATTGTGCCTTTTGTATTTATTTCCGAGGCAATTTCTGTGTTTCATCGTCACTAAGATGGTCCAAGGGATACAGTAAACCTGGTGTGAAGCATCGGAATCTATAACTAGTGTCACAGGAATGGTTCAAAACATAAACAGTAAGAAGAGTCAGTCTTCTTGTACTTAAGTTGGCATTGTGCCTTTTGTATTTAATTCCGGTGCAATTTCTGTGTTCCATCGTCAATAAGAGGGTCCAAGGGATACAGTAAACCTGGAGTGAAGCATCGGAATCTATAACTAGTGTCACAGGAATCTTTCAAAACAAAGACAGTAAGAAGAGTCAGTCTTCTTGTACTTAAGTCGGCATTGTGCCTTTTGTATTTAATTCCGTTGCAATTTCTGTGTGTCATCGTCAATAAGATATTCCAAGGGATACAGTAAACCTGAAGTTAAGCATCGGAATCTATAACTAGTGTCTCAGCAATGGTTCAAAACATAGACAGTAAGAAGAGTCAGTATTCTTGTACATAAGTCGGCATTGTGCCTTTTGTATTTAATTCCGATGCAATTTCTGTGTTTCATCGTCAATAAGAAGGTCCAAGGGATACAGTAAACCTTGAGTGAAGCATCGGAATCTGTAACTAGTGTCACAGGAATGGTTCAAAACAAAGACAGTAAGAAGAGTCAATGATCTTGTAATTAAGTCATCATTGTGCCTTTGGTATTTAATTCCGGTGCAATTTCTGTGTTCCATCGTCAATAAGAGGGTCCAAGGGATACAGTAAACCTGGAGTGAAGCATCGGAATCTATAATTAGTGTCACAGGAATGGTTCAAAACAAAGACAGTAAGAAGAGTCAGTCTTCTTGTACTTAAGTCGGCATTGTGCCTTTTGTATTTAATTCCGATGCAATTTCTGTGTGTCATCGTCAATAAGATGTTCCAAGGGATACAGTAAACCTGAAGTTAAGCATCGGAATCTATAACTAGTGTCACAGGAATGGTTCAAAACATAGTCAGTAAGAACAGTCAGTTTTCTTGTAATTAAGTCGGCATTGTACCTTTTGCATTTAATTCCAATGCAATGTCTGTGTTTCATCGTCAATAAGAAGGTCCAAGGGTTACAGTAAACCTGGAGTGAAGTATCGGAATGTATAACTAGTGTCACAGGGATGGTTCAAATAATAGACAGTAAGAAGAGTCAGTATTTTTTTACTTAAGTTTGCATTGTGCCTTTTGCATTTAATTCCGACGCAATTTATATGCTTCATCGTCAGTAGGAAGGTCCAAGGAATACAGTAGAAATGGAGTGAAGCATCGGAATCTGTAACTAGAGTCTCAGCGATGGTTTAAAACATAGCCAGTAAGAAGAGTCAGTATTCTTGTACTTAAATCGGCATTGTGCCTTTTGTATTTAATTCCGATGCAATTTCTGTGTTTCATCGTCAATAAGAACGTCCAAGGGATACAGTAAACCTGGAGTGAAGCATCGGAATCTGTAACTAGTGTCACAGGAATGGTTCAAAACAAAGACAGTAAGAAGAGTCAATCACCTTGTACTTAAGTCGGCATTGTGCCTTTTGTATTTAATTCCGATGCAATTTCTGTGTTTCATCGTCAATAAGAAGGTCGAAGGGATACAGTAAACCTCAAGTGAAGCATCGGCATCTATAACTAGTGTCACAGGAATGGTTCAAAACATAGTCAGTGAGAAGAGTCAGTCTTCTTGTACTTAAGAGGGCATTGTGCCTTTTATATTTATTTCCGATTCAATTTCTGTGTTTCATCGTCAATAAGAAGGTCCAAGGGATACAGTAAACCAGAAGTGAAGCATCGGAATCTATAACTAGTGTCACAGGAATGGTTCAAAACATAGACAGTAGGAAGAGTCAGTCTTGATGTACTTAAGTCGGCATTATGCCTTTTCTATTTAATTCCGGTGCAATTTCTGTGTTTCATCGTCAATAAGAAGGTCAGAGGGATACAGAAAACCTGAAGTGAAGCATCGGAATCTATAACTAGTGTCACAGGATTGGTTCAAAACATAGAGAGTAGGAAGAGTCAGTCATCTTGTACTTAAGTCGGCCTTGTGCCGTTTGTATTTATTTCCGATGCAATTTCTGTGTTTCATAGTCAATAAGAAGGTCCAAGGGATACAGTAAACCTGGAGTGAAGCATCGGAATCTCCAACTAGTGTCACAGGAAGGGTTCAAAACATAGACAGTAAAAAGAGTCAGTCCTCTTGTACTTAAGTCGGCATTGTGCCTCTTGTATTTCAATCCGATGCAATCTCTGTTTTTCATCGTCAATAAGAAGGTCCAAGGGAAGGAGTAAACCTGAAGTAAAGCATCGGAATCTATAACTAGTGTCACAGGAATGGTTCAAAACATAGTCAGTAAGAAGAGTCAGTCATCTTGTTTTTAAGTCGGCATTGTACCTTTTGTATTTAATTCCGATGCAATGTCTGTGTTTCATCGTCAATAAGAAGGTCCAAGGGTTACACTAAACCTGGAGTGAAGCATCGTAATCTATAACTAGTGTCTCAGCGATGGTTCAAAACATAGACGGTAAGATGAGTAAGTATTCTTGTACTTAAGTCGGCATTGTGCCTTTTGTATTTAATTCCGATGCAATGTCTGTGTTTCATCGTCAATAAGAAGGTACAAGAGATACAGAAAACCTGAAGTGAAGCATCGGAATCTATGACTAGTGTCACAGGTATGGTTCAAAACATAGACAGTAGGAAGAGGCAGTCTTCTTGTAATTGAGTCGGCATTGTGCTTTTTGTATTAAATTCCGATGCAATTTCTGTGTATCATCGTCAATAAGAATTAAGAGGGATGCAGTATACCGGAAGTGAAGCATCGGAATCTATAACTAGTGTCACAGGAATGGTTCAAAACATAGACAGTAAGAAGAGTCAGTATTCTTGTACTTAAGTCGGCATTGTGCCTTTTGTATTATTTCCGATGCAATTTCTGTGTTTCATCATCAATAACAATGTCAGAGGGATACAGCAAACTTGAAGTTAAGCATCGGAATCCATAACTAGTGTCACAGGAACGGTTCAAAGCAAAGTCAATAAGAAGAGTCAGTCTTCTTGTACTTAAGTCGGCATTGTGCCGTTTGTATTTAATTCCGATGCAATTTCTGTGTTTCATCGTCAATAAGAAGGTCCAAGGTATACAGTAAACCTGGAGTGAAGCATCGGAATCTATAACTAGTGTCACAGGAACGGTTCAAAACATGGACAGTAAGAAGAGTCGGTCTTCTTGTACTTAAGTCGGCATTGTGCCTTTAGTATTTAATTCCTACTCAATTTCTGTGTTTCATCGTCAATAAGAAGGTCTAAGGGATGCAGTAAACCTGAAGCATCGGAATCTATAACTAGTGTCACAGAAATGGTTCAAAACATAGACAGTAGGAAGAGTCAGTCTTCTTGTACTTAAGTCGGCATTGTGCTTTTTCTATTTAATTCCGATGCAATTTCTGTGCTTCATAGTCAATAAGAGAGTCCAAGGGATACAGTAAACCTGAAGTGAAGCATCGGAATCTATAACTAGTGTCACAGGAATGGTTCAAAACATAGACAGAAAGAAGAGTCTGTATTCTTGTACTTAATTTGGCATTGTGCCTCTTGTATTTAATTCCGACTCAATTTCTGTGTTTCATCGTCAATAAGAAGGCCCAGGGGATACAGTAAACCTGGAGTGAAGCATCGGAATCTATAACTAGTGTCGCAGGAATGGTTCAAAACATAGACAGTAGAAAGAGTCAGTCTTGTTGTACTTAAATCGGCATTGTGCCTTTTTATTTAATTCCGATGCAATTTCTGTGTTTCATCGTTAATATGAAGGTCCAAGGGATACAGTAAACCTGAAGTGAAACATCGGAATCTATAACTAGTGTCACAGGGATGGTTAAAAACATAGTCAGTAAGTAGAGTCAGTCTTCTTGCACTTAAATCGGCATTGTACCTTTTGTATTTAATTCCGATGCAATGTCTGTGTTTCATCGTCAATAAGAAGGTCCAAGGGATACAGCAAACCTGGGGTGAAGCATCGGAATCTATGACTAGTGTCACAGGGATGGTTCAAGGCAGAGCCAGTAAGAACAGTCAGTATTTTTGTAATTAAGTCGGCATTGTGCCTTTTGTATATAATTCCGATGCAATTTCTGTGTTTCATCGTCAATAAGAAGGTCCAAGGTATACAGTAAACCTGGAGTGAAGCATCGGAATCTATAACTAGTGTCACAGGAATAGTTCAAGACATAGAAAGTAAGAAGAGTCAGTCTTCTTGTACTTAAGTCGGCATTGTGCCTCTTGTATTTCAATCCGATGCAATCTCTGTTTTTCATCGTCAATAAGTAGGTCCAAGGGAAAGAGTAAACCTGAAGTGAAGCATTGGAATCTATAACTAGTGTCACAGGAATGGTTCAAAACATAGTCAGTAAGAAGAGTCAGTCATCTTGTACTTAAGTCGGCATTGTACCTTTTGTATTTAATTCCGATGCAATGTCTGTGTTTCATCGTCAATAAGAAGGTCCAAGGGTTACACTAAACCTGGAGTGAAGCATCGTAATCTATAACTAGTGTCTCAGCGATGGTTCAAAACATAGACGGTAAGATGAGTCAGTATTCTTGTACTTAAGTCGGCATTGTGCCTTTTGTATTTAATTCCGATGCTATTTCTGTGTTTCATCGTCAATAAGAGGGTCAGAGGGATACAGTAAACCTGGAGTGAAGCATCGGAATCTATAACTAGTGTCTCAGCGATGGTTCAAAACATAGACATTAAAAAGGGTCAGTATTCTTGTACTTAAGTCGGCATTGTGCGTTTTGTATTTAATTCCGATGCAATGTCTGTGTTTCATCGTCAATAAGAAGGTACAAGAGATCCAGAAAACCTGAAGTGAAGCATCGGAACCTATCAGTAGTGTCACAGGAATGGTTCAAAACATAGACAGTAGGAAGAGACAGTCTTCTTGTAATTGAGTCGGCATTGTGCTTTTTGTATTAAATTCCGATGCAATTTCTGTGTATCATCGTCATTAAGAATTAAGAGGCATACAGTATACCGGAAGTGAAGCATCAGAATCTATAACTAGTGTCACAGGAATGGTTCAAAACATAGACAGTAAGAAGAGTCAGTATTCTTGTACTTAAGTCGGCATTGTGCCTTTTTTATTATTTCCGATGCAATTTCTGTGTTTCATCATCAATAACAAGGTCAGAGGGATACAGCAAACCTGAAGTTAAGCATCGGAATCCATAACTAGTGTCACAGGAATGGTTCAAAGCAAAGTCAATAAGAAGAGTCAGTCTTCTTGTACTTAAGTCGGCATTGTGCCGTTTGTATTTAATTCCGATGCAATTTCTGTGTTTCATCGTCAATAAGATGGTCCAATGTATACAGTAAACCTGGAGTGAAGCATCGGAATCAATAACTAGTGTCACAGGAATTGTTCAAAACATGGACAGTAAGAAGAGTCAGTCTTCTTGTACTTAAGTCGGCATTGTGCTTTTAGTATTTAATTCTTACTCAATTTCTGTGTTTCATCGTCAATAAGAAGGTCTAAGGGATGCAGTAAACCTGAAGTGAAGCATCGGAATCTATAACTAGTGTCACAGAAATGGTTCAAAACATAGACAGTAGGAAGAGTCAGTCTTCTTGTACTTAAGTCGGGATTGTGCCTTTTCTATTTAATTCCGATGCAATTTCTGTGCTTCATAGTCAATAAGAGAGTCCAAGGGATACAGTAAACGTGAAGTGAAGCATCGGAATCTATAACTAGTGTCACAGGAATGGTTCAAAACATAGACAGAAAGAAGAGCCTGTATTCTTGTACTTAATTTGGCATTGTGCCTCTTGTATTTAATTCCGACTCAATTTCTGTGTTTCATCGTCAATAAGAAGGTCCAGGGGATACAGTAAACATGAAGTGAAGCATCGGAATCTATAACTAGTGTCACAGGAATGGTTCAAAACATAGACAGTAGAAAGAGTCTGTCTTGTTGTACTTAAATCGGCATTGTGCCTTTTTATTTAATTCCGATGCAATTTCTGTGTTTCATCGTTAATAAGAAGGTCCAAGGGATACAGTAAACCTGAAGTGAAACATCGGATTCTATAACTAGTGTCACAGGGATGGTTAAAAACATAGTCAGTAAGTAGAGTCAGTCTTCTTGCACTTAAATCGGCATTGTACCTTTTGTATTTAATTCCGATGCAATGTCTGTGTTTCATCGTCAATAAGAAGGTCCAAGGGGGACAGTAAACCTGGGGTGAAGCATCGGAATCTATGACTAGTGTCACAGGGATGGTTCAAGACAGAGCCAGTAAGAAGAGTCAGTATTTTTGTAATTAAGTCGGCATTGTGCCTTTTGTATTTAATTCCGATGCAATGTCTGTGTTTCATCGTCAATAAGAAGGTACAAGGGATACAGTAAACCTGAAGTGTAGCATCGGAATCTATAACTTGTGTCACAGGAATGGTTCAAAACATTGACAGTAAGAAGAGTCAGTATTCTTGTACTTAAGTCGGCATTGTGCCTTATGTATTATTTCCGATGCAATTTCTGTGTTTCATCATCAATAACAAGGTCAGAGGGATACAGCAAACCTGAAGGTAAGCATCGGAATCCATAACTAGTGTCACTGGAATGGTTCAAAGCAAAGTCAATAAGAAGAGTCAGTCTTCTTGTACTTAAGTCGGCATTGTGCCGTTTGTATTTATTTCCGACGCAATTTCTGTGTTTCATCGTCAATAAGAAGGTCCAAGGTATACAGTAAACCTGGAGTGAAGCATCGGAATCTATAACTAGTGTCACAGGAATGGTTCAAGACATAGAAAGTAAGAAGAGTCAGTCTTCTTGTACTTAAGTCGGCATTGTGCATTTAGTATTTAATTCCTACTCAATTTCTGTGTTTCATCGTCAATAAGAAGGTCTATGGATACAGTAAACCTGAAGTGAAGCATCGGAATCTATAACTTGTGTCACAGGAATGGTTCAAAACATAGACAGTAGTTAGAGTCAGCCTTCTTGTACTTAAGTCGGCATTGTGCTTTTTCTATTTAATTCCGATGCAATTTCTGTGCTTCATCGTCAATAAGAGAGTCCAAGGGATACAGTAAACCTGAAGTGAAGCATCGGAATCTATAACTAGTGTCACAGGAATGGTTCAAAACATAGCCAGAAAGAAGAGTCTGTATTCTTGTACTTAATTTGGCATTGTGCCATTTGTATTTAATTCCGACTCAATTTCTGTGTTTCATCGTCAATAAGAAGGTCCAGGGGATACAGTAAACCTGAAGTGAAGCATCGGAATCTATAACTAGTGTCACAGGAATGGTTCAAAGCATAGACAGTAGAAAGAGTCAGTCTTGTTGTACTTAAGTCGGCATTGTGCTTTTTGTATTTAATTCCGATGCAATTTCTGTGTTTCATTGTCAATAAGAAGGTACAAGAGATACAGTAAACCTGAAGTGAAGCATCGGAATCTATAACTAGTGTCACAGGAATGATTCAAAACATAGACAGTAGGAAGAGTTAGCCTTCCTGTACTGAAGTCGGCATTGTGCTTTTTGTATTTAATTCCGATGCAATTTCTGTGTTTCATTGTCAATAAGAAGGTACAAGAGATACAGTAAACCTGAAGTGTAGCATCGGAATCTATAACTAGTGTCACAGGAATGGTTCAAAACATAGACAGTAGGAAGAGACCGTCTTCTTGTAATTGAGTCGGCATTGTGCTTTTTGTATTAAATTCCGATGCAATTTCTGTGTTTCATCGTCAATAAGATGGTCCAAGGGATACAGTAAACCTGAAGTGAGCATCAGAATCTATAACTAGTGGTACAGGAATGGTTCAAAACGTAGTCAGTAAGAAGAGTCAGTCTTCTTGTAATTAAGTCGGCATTGTTCCTTTTCTATTTAATTCCGATGCAATTTCTGTGTTTCATCGTCAATAAGAAGGTCCAAGGGATACAGTAAACCTGGACTGAAGCATCGGAATCCATAACTAGTGCCACATGAATGGTTTAAAATATAGACAGTAAGAAGAGTCAGTCTTCTTGTACTTAATTCGGCATTGTGCCTTTTCTATTTAATTCCGATGCAATTTCTGTGTTTCATCGTCAATAAGAAGGTCAGAGGGATACAGTAAACCTCAAGTGAAGCATCGGCATCTTTAACTAGTGTCACGGGAATGGTTCAAAACATAGTCAGTAAGAATAGTCAGTCTTTTTGTACTTAAGACGGCATTGTGCCTTTTATATTTATTTCCGATTCAATTTCTGTGTTTCATCGTCAATAAGAAGGTCCAAGGGATACAGTAAACCTGAAGTGAAGCATCGGAATCTATAACTAGTGTCACAGGAATGGTTCAAAACATAGACAGTAGGAAGAGTCAGTCTTGTTGTACTTAAGTCGGCATTGTGCCTTTTCTATTTAATTCCGATGCAATTTCTGTGTTTCATCGTCAATAAGATGGTCCAAGGGATACAGTAAACCTGAAGTGAAGCATCGGAATCTATAACTTGTGTCACAGGAATGGTTCAAAACATAGACAGAAAGAAGAGTCAGTATTCTTGTACTTAAGTCGGCATTGTGCCTAAAAGTATTTAATTCCGGTGCAATTTCTGTGTTTCATCGTCAATAAGAAGGTCAGAGGGATACAGAAAACCTGAAGTGAAGCATCGGACTCTATATCTAGTGTCACAGGAATGGTTCAAAACATAGTCAGTAAGAAGAGTTAGTTTTCTTGTACTTAAGTCGGCCTTGTGCCGTTTGTATTTATTTCCGATGCAATTTCTGTGTTTCATAGTCAATAAGAAGGTCCAAGGGATACAGTAAACCTGGAGTGAAGCATCGGAATCTCTAACTAGTGTCAAAGGAATGGTTCAAAACATAGACGGTAAGAAGAGTCAGTCTTCTTGTACTTAAGTCGGCATTGTGCCTCTTGTATTTCAATCCGATGCAAGCTCTGTTTTTCATCGTCAATAAGTAGGTCCAAGGGAAAGAGTAAACCTGAAGTGAAGCATCGGAATCTATAACTTGTGTCACAGGAATGGTTCAAAACATAGTCAGTAAAAAGAGTCAGTCATCTTGTACTTAAGTCGGCATTGTACCTTTTGTATTTAATTCCGATGCAATGTCTGTGTTTCATCGTCAATAAGAAGGTCCAAGGGTTACACTAAACCTGGAGTGAAGCATTAGAATCTATGACTACTGTCACAGGGATGGTTCAAAACAGAGCCAGTAAGAAGAGTCAGTATTTTTGTACTTAAGTCGGCATTGTGCCTTTTGTATTTAATTCCGATGCAATTTCAATGTTTCATCGTCAATAAGAAGGTCCAAGGGATACAGTAAACCTGGAGTGAAGCATCGTAATCAATAACTAGTGTCTCAGCGATGGTTCAAAACATAGACGGTAAGATGAGTCAGTATTCTTGTACTTAAGTCGGCATTGTGCCTTTTGTATTTAATTCCGATGCTATTTCTGTGTTTCATCGTCAATAAGAGGGTCAGAGGGATACAGTGAACCTGGAGTGAAGCATCGGAATCTATAACTAGTGTCTCAGCGATGGTTTAAAACATAGACAGTAAAAAGGGTCAGTATTCTTGTACTTAAGTCGTCATTGTGCCTTTTGTATTTAATTCCGATGCAATGTCTGTGTTTCATCGTCAATAAGAAGGTACAAGAGATACAGTAAATCTGAAGTGAAGCATCGGAATCTATAACTAGTGTCACAGGAATGGTTCAAAACATAGACAGTAGGAAGAGACAATCTTCTTGTAATTGAGTCGGCATTGTGCTTTTTGTATTAAGTTCCGATGCAATTTCTGTGTTTCATCGTCAATAAGAATTAAGAGGGATACAGTATACCGGAAGTGAAGCATCGGAATCTATAACTAGTGTCACAGGAATGGTTCAAAACATAGTTAGTAAGAAGAGTCAGTATTCTTGTACTTAAGTCGGCATTGTGCCTTTTGTATTATTTCCGATGCAATTTCTGTGTTTCATCATCAATAACAAGGTCAGAGGGATACAGCAAACCTGAAGTTAAGCATCGGAATCCATAACAAGTGTCACAGAAATGGTTCAAAGCAAAGTCAATAAGAAGAGTCAGTCTTCTTGTACTTAAGTCGGCATTGTGCCGTTTGTATTTAATTCCGATGCAATTTCTGTGTTTCATCGTCAATAAGAAGGTCCAAGGTATACAGTAAACCTGGAGTGAAGCATCGGAATCTATAACTAGTGTCACAGGAATGGTTCAAACATAGACAGTAAGAAGAGTCAGTCTTCTTGTACTTAAGTCGGCATTATGCCTTTAGTATTTAATTCCTACTCAATTTCTGTGTTTCATCGTCAATAAGAAGGTCTATGGATACAGTAAACCTGAAGTGAAGCATCGGAATCTATAACTTGTGTCACAGGAATGGTCCAAAACATAGACAGTAGTTAGAGTCAGTCTGCTTGTACTTAAGTCGGCATTGTGCCTTTTCTGTTTAATTCCGATGCAATTTCTGTGCTTCATCGTCAATAAGAGAGTCCAAGGGATACAGTAAACCTGAAGTGAAGCATCGGAATCTATAACTAGTGTCACAGGAATGGTTCAAAACATAGACAGTAGAAAGAGTCAGTCTTGTTGTACTTAAATCGGTATTGTGCCTTTTTATTTAATTCCGATGCAATTTCTGTGTTTCATCGTCAATAAGAAGGTCCAAGGGATACAGTAAACCTGCAGTGAAACATCGGAATCTATAACTAGTGTCACAGGGATGGTTAAAAACCTAGTCAGTAAGACGAGTCAGTCTTCTTGCACTTAAATCGGCATTGTACCTTTTGTATTTAATTCCGATGCAATTTCTGTGTTTCATCGTCAATAAGAAGGTCCAAGGGATACAGTAAACCTGGAGTGAAGCATCGGAATCTATAACTAGTGTCACAGAAACTGTTCAAAACATAGTCAGTAAGAGGAGTCAGTCTTCTTGTATTTAAGTCGGCATTGTGCCTTTTGTATTTAATTTTGATGCATTTTCTGTGTTTCAACGTCAATGAGAAGGTCCAAGGGATACAGAAAACTTGGAGTGAAGCATCGGAATCTATAAGTAGTGTCACATGAATGGTTCAAAACATAGCCAGTAAGAAGAGTAAGTCTTCTTGTACTTATGTCGGCATTGTGCACTTTGTATTTAATTCCGATGCAATTTCTGTGTTTCATCGTAAATAAGAAGGCCCAATGGATACAGTAAACTTGACGTGAAGCATCGTAATCTAAAACTGGTCTCACAGGAAAAATTCAAAACATAGACAGTAAGAAGAGTGAGTGTTCTTGTTCTTAAGTCGGCATTGTGCCTTTTATATTTAATTCCGTTGCAATTTTTTTGTTTCATCGTCAGTAAGAAGGTCCAAGGGATACAGTAAACCTGAGGTGAAGCACTGGAATCTAAAAGTAGTCTCACAGGGTAGTTTCATAACAGACAGTAAGAAGAGTCAGTCTTCGTGTACTTATGACGGATTTGTGCATTTAGTATTTAATTCCGATGCAATTTCTGTGTTTCATCATTAATAAGAAGGTCCAAGGGATACAGTAAACCTGAAGTGAAGCATCGTATACTAAAACTGGTCTCACAGGAATGGTTCAAAACATAGACGGTAGGAAGAGCCCGTCTTCTTGTTCTTAAGTCGGCATTGTTCCTTTCTATTTAATTCCGATGCAATTTCTGTTTTTCATCGTCAATAAGAAGATCAGAGGGATACAGTAAACCTGGAGCGAAGCATCAGAATCTATAACTAGTGTCACAGGAGTGGTTCAAAACATAGTCAGTAAGAAGAGTCAGTCTTCTTGAACTTAAGTTGGCATTGTGCCTATTGTATTTAATTCCGATGCAATGTCTGTGTTTCATCGTCAATAAGAAGGTACAAGAGATCCAGAAAACCTGAAGTGAAGCATCGGAACCTATCAGTAGTGTCACAGGAATGGTTCAAAACATAGACAGTAGGAAGAGACAGTCTTCTTGTAATTGAGTCGGCATTGTGCTTTTTGTATTAAATTCCGATGCAATTTCTGTGTATCATCGTCATTAAGAATTAAGAGGCATACAGTATACCGGAAGTGAAGCATCAGAATCTATAACTAGTGTCACAGGAATGGTTCAAAACATAGACAGTAAGAAGAGTCAGTATTCTTGTACTTAAGTCGGCATTGTGCCTTTTTTATTATTTCCGATGCAATTTCTGTGTTTCATCATCAATAACAAGGTCAGAGGGATACAGCAAACCTGAAGTTAAGCATCGGAATCCATAACTAGTGTCACAGGAATGGTTCAAAGCAAAGTCAATAAGAAGAGTCAGTCTTCTTGTACTTAAGTCGGCATTGTGCCGTTTGTATTTAATTCCGATGCAATTTCTGTGTTTCATCGTCAATAAGATGGTCCAATGTATACAGTAAACCTGGAGTGAAGCATCGGAATCAATAACTAGTGTCACAGGAATTGTTCAAAACATGGACAGTAAGAAGAGTCAGTCTTCTTGTACTTAAGTCGGCATTGTGCTTTTAGTATTTAATTCTTACTCAATTTCTGTGTTTCATCGTCAATAAGAAGGTCTAAGGGATGCAGTAAACCTGAAGTGAAGCATCGGAATCTATAACTAGTGTCACAGAAATGGTTCAAAACATAGACAGTAGGAAGAGTCAGTCTTCTTGTACTTAAGTCGGGATTGTGCCTTTTCTATTTAATTCCGATGCAATTTCTGTGCTTCATAGTCAATAAGAGAGTCCAAGGGATACAGTAAACGTGAAGTGAAGCATCGGAATCTATAACTAGTGTCACAGGAATGGTTCAAAACATAGACAGAAAGAAGAGCCTGTATTCTTGTACTTAATTTGGCATTGTGCCTCTTGTATTTAATTCCGACTCAATTTCTGTGTTTCATCGTCAATAAGAAGGTCCAGGGGATACAGTAAACATGAAGTGAAGCATCGGAATCTATAACTAGTGTCACAGGAATGGTTCAAAACATAGACAGTAGAAAGAGTCTGTCTTGTTGTACTTAAATCGGCATTGTGCCTTTTTATTTAATTCCGATGCAATTTCTGTGTTTCATCGTTAATAAGAAGGTCCAAGGGATACAGTAAACCTGAAGTGAAACATCGGAATCTATAACTAGTGTCACAGGAATGGTTCAAAACATAGCCAGGAAGAAGAGTCTGTATTCTTGTACTTAATTTGGCATTGTGCCATTTGTATTTAATTCCGACTCAATTTCTGTGTTTCATCGTCAATAAGAAGGTCCAGGGGATACAGTAAACCTGAAGTGAAGCATCGGAATCTATAACTAGTGTCACAGGAATGGTTCAAAGCATAGACAGTAGAAAGAGTCAGTCTTGTTGTACTTAAGTCGGCATTGTGCTTTTTGTATTTAATTCCGATGCAATTTCTGTGTTTCATTGTCAATAAGAAGGTACAAGAGATACAGTAAACCTGAAGTGAAGCATCGGAATCTATAACTAGTGTCACAGGAATGATTCAAAACATAGACAGTAGGAAGAGTTAGTCTTCCTGTACTGAAGTCGGCATTGTGCTTTTTGTATTTAATTCCGATGCAATTTCTGTGTTTCATTGTCAATAAGAAGGTACAAGAGATACAGTAAACCTGAAGTGTAGCATCGGAATCTATAACTAGTGTCACAGGAATGGTTCAAAACATAGACAGTAGGAAGAGACAGTCTTCTTGTAATTGAGTCGGCATTGTGCTTTTTGTATTAAATTCCGATGCAATTTCTGTGTTTCATCGTCAATAAGATGGTCCAAGGGATACAGTAAACCTGAAGTGAGCATCAGAATCTATAACTAGTGGTACAGGAATGGTTCAAAACGTAGTCAGTAAGAAGAGTCAGTCTTCTTGTAATTAAGTCGGCATTGTTCCTTTTCTATTTAATTCCGATGCAATTTCTGTGTTTCATCGTCAATAAGAAGGTCCAAGGGATACAGTAAACCTGGACTGAAGCATCGGAATCCATAACTAGTGCCACATGAATGGTTTAAAATATAGACAGTAAGAAGAGTCAGTCTTCTTGTACTTAATTCGGCATTGTGCCTTTTCTATTTAATTCCGATGCAATTTCTGTGTTTCATCGTCAATAAGAAAGTCAGAGGGATACAGTAAACCTCAAGTGAAGCATCGGCATCTTTAACTAGTGTCACGGGAATGGTTCAAAACATAGTCAGTAAGAATAGTCAGTCTTTTTGTACTTAAGACGGCATTGTGCCTTTTATATTTATTTCCGATTCAATTTCTGTGTATCATCGTCAATAAGAAGGTCCAAGGGATACAGTAAACCTGAAGTGAAGCATCGGAATCTATAACTAGTGTCACAGGAATGGTTCAAAACATAGACAGTAGGAAGAGTCAGTCTTGTTGTACTTAAGTCGGCATTGTGCCTTTTCTATTTAATTCCGATGCAATTTCTGTGTTTCATCGTCAATAAGATGGTCCAAGGGATACAGTAAACCTGAAGTGAAGCATCGGAATCTATAACTTGTGTCACAGGAATGGTTCAAAACATAGACAGAAAGAAGAGTCAGTATTCTTGTACTTAAGTCGGCATTGTGCCTAAAAGTATTTAATTCCGGTGCAATTTCTGTGTTTCATCGTCAATAAGAAGGTCAGAGGGATACAGAAAACCTGAAGTGAAGCATCGGACTCTATATCTAGTGTCACAGGAATGGTTCAAAACATAGTCAGTAAGAAGAGTTAGTTTTCTTGTACTTAAGTCGGCCTTGTGCCGTTTGTATTTATTTCCGATGCAATTTCTGTGTTTCATAGTCAATAAGAAGGTCCAAGGGATACAGTAAACCTGGAGTGAAGCATCGGAATCTCTAACTAGTGTCAAAGGAATGGTTCAAAACATAGACGGTAAGAAGAGTCAGTCTTCTTGTACTTAAGTCGGCATTGTGCCTCTTGTATTTCAATCCGATGCAAGCTCTGTTTTTCATCGTCAATAAGTAGGTCCAAGGGAAAGAGTAAACCTGAAGTGAAGCATCGGAATCTATAACTTGTGTCACAGGAATGGTTCAAAACATAGTCAGTAAGAAGAGTCAGTCATCTTGTACTTAAGTCGGCATTGTACCTTTTGTATTTAATTCCGATGCAATGTCTGTGTTTCATCGTCAATAAGAAGGTCCAAGGGTTACACTAAACCTGGAGTGAAGCATTGGAATCTATGACTACTGTCACAGGGATGGTTCAAAACAGAGCCAGTAAGAAGAGTCAGTATTTTTGTACTTAAGTCGGCATTGTGCCTTTTGTATTTAATTCCGATGCAATTTCAATGTTTCATCGTCAATAAGAAGGTCCAAGGGATACAGTAAACCTGGAGTGAAGCATCGTAATCAATAACTAGTGTCTCAGCGATGGTTCAAAACATAGACGGTAAGATGAGTCAGTATTCTTGTACTTAAGTCGGCATTGTGCCTTTTGTATTTAATTCCGATGCTATTTCTGTGTTTCATCGTCAATAAGAGGGTCAGAGGGATACAGTGAACCTGGAGTGAAGCATCGGAATCTATAACTAGTGTCTCAGCGATGGTTTAAAACATAGACAGTAAAAAGGGTCAGTATTCTTGTACTTAAGTCGTCATTGTGCCTTTTGTATTTAATTCCGATGCAATGTCTGTGTTTCATCGTCAATAAGAAGGTACAAGAGATACAGTAAATCTGAAGTGAAGCATCGGAATCTATAACTAGTGTCACAGGAATGGTTCAAAACATAGACAGTAGGAAGAGACAATCTTCTTGTAATTGAGTCGGCATTGTGCTTTTTGTATTAAGTTCCGATGCAATTTCTGTGTTTCATCGTCAATAAGAATTAAGAGGGATACAGTATACCGGAAGTGAAGCATCGGAATCTATATCTAGTGTCACAGGAATGGTTCAAAACATAGTTAGTAAGAAGAGTCAGTATTCTTGTACTTAAGTCGGCATTGTGCCTTTTGTATTATTTCCGATGCAATTTCTGTGTTTCATCATCAATAACAAGGTCAGAGGGATACAGCAAACCTGAAGTTAAGCATCGGAATCCATAACAAGTGTCACAGAAATGGTTCAAAGCAAAGTCAATAAGAAGAGTCAGTCTTCTTGTACTTAAGTCGGCATTGTGCCGTTTGTATTTAATTCCGATGCAATTTCTGTGTTTCATCGTCAATAAGAAGGTCCAAGGTATACAGTAAACCTGGAGTGAAGCATCGGAATCTATAACTAGTGTCACAGGAATGGTTCAAAACATAGACAGTAAGAAGAGTCAGTCTTCTTGTACTTAAGTCGGCATTATGCCTTTAGTATTTAATTCCTACTCAATTTCTGTGTTTCATCGTCAATAAGAAGGTCTATGGATACAGTAAACCTGAAGTGAAGCATCGGAATCTATAACTTGTGTCACAGGAATGGTCCAAAACATAGACAGTAGTTAGAGTCAGTCTGCTTGTACTTAAGTCGGCATTGTGCCTTTTCTGTTTAATTCCGATGCAATTTCTGTGCTTCATCGTCAATAAGAGAGTCCAAGGGATACAGTAAACCTGAAGTGAAGCATCGGAATCTATAACTAGTGTCACAGGAATGGTTCAAAACATAGACAGTAGAAAGAGTCAGTCTTGTTGTACTTAAATCGGTATTGTGCCTTTTTATTTAATTCCGATGCAATTTCTGTGTTTCATCGTCAATAAGAAGGTCCAAGGGATACAGTAAACCTGCAGTGAAACATCGGAATCTATAACTAGTGTCACAGGGATGGTTAAAAACCTAGTCAGTAAGACGAGTCAGTCTTCTTGCACTTAAATCGGCATTGTACCTTTTGTATTTAATTCCGATGCAATTTCTGTGTTTCATCGTCAATAAGAAGGTCCAAGGGATACAGTAAACCTGGAGTGAAGCATCGGAATCTATAACTAGTGTCACAGAAACTGTTCAAAACATAGTCAGTAAGAGGAGTCAGTCTTCTTGTATTTAAGTCGGCATTGTGCCTTTTGTATTTAATTTTGATGCATTTTCTGTGTTTCAACGTCAATGAGAAGGTCCAAGGGATACAGAAAACTTGGAGTGAAGCATCGGAATCTATAAGTAGTGTCACATGAATGGTTCAAAACATAGCCAGTAAGAAGAGTAAGTCTTCTTGTACTTATGTCGGCATTGTGCACTTTGTATTTAATTCCGATGCAATTTCTGTGTTTCATCGTAAATAAGAAGGCCCAATGGATACAGTAAACTTGACGTGAAGCATCGTAATCTAAAACTGGTCTCACAGGAAAAATTCAAAACATAGACAGTAAGAAGAGTGAGTGTTCTTGTTCTTAAGTCGGCATTGTGCCTTTTATATTTAATTCCGTTGCAATTTTTTTGTTTCATCGTCAGTAAGAAGGTCCAAGGGATACAGTAAACCTGAGGTGAAGCACTGGAATCTAAAAGTAGTCTCACAGGGTAGTTTCATAACAGACAGTAAGAAGAGTCAGTCTTCGTGTACTTATGACGGATTTGTGCATTTAGTATTTAATTCCGATGCAATTTCTGTGTTTCATCATTAATAAGAAGGTCCAAGGGATACAGTAAACCTGAAGTGAAGCATCGTATACTAAAACTGGTCTCACAGGAATGGTTCAAAACATAGACGGTAGGAAGAGCCCGTCTTCTTGTTCTTAAGTCGGCATTGTTCCTTTCTATTTAATTCCGATGCAATTTCTGTTTTTCATCGTCAATAAGAAGATCAGAGGGATACAGTAAACCTGGAGCGAAGCATCAGAATCTATAACTAGTGTCACAGGAGTGGTTCAAAACATAGTCAGTAAGAAGAGTCAGTCTTCTTGAACTTAAGTTGGCATTGTGCCTATTGTATTTAATTCCGATGCAATTTCTGTGTTTCATCGTCAATAAGAAGGTCCTAGGGATACAGTAAACCGGGAGTGAAGCATCGGAATCTATAACTAGTGACACATGAATGGTTCAAAACATAGTCAGTAAGAAGAGCCAGTCTTCTTGTACTTAAGTCGGCATTGTGCCTTTTGTATTCAATTCCGATGCAATTTCTGTGTTTCATCGTCAATAAGAAGGTCAAAGGGATACAGTAAACCTGGAGTGAAGCATCGGAATCGATAACTAGTGTCACAGGAATGAATCGGAACATAGTCGGTAAGAAGAATCAGTCTTCTTGTACTAAAGTCGGCATTGTGCCCCTTGTATTTAATACCGATGCAATTTCTGTGTTTCATCGTCAACAAGAAGGTCCAAGGGATACATTAAAAACCTGAAGTGAAGCATCGGAATCTATAACTAGTGTCACAGGAATGGTTCAAAACATAGACAGTAGGAAGAGTCAGTCTTCTTGTACTTAAGTCGGCATTGTGCCTTTTCTATTTAATTCCGATGCAATTTCTGCGTTTCATCATCAATAAGAAGGTCCAAGGTATACAGTAAACCTGGAGTGAAGCATCGGAATCTATAACTAGTGTCACAGGAATGGTTCAAAACATAGTCAGTAAGAAGAGTCAGTCTTCTTTTACTTAAGTTGGCATTGTGCCTTTTGTATTTAATTCCGATGCAATTTCTGTGTTTCATCGTCAATAAGAAGGTCCAAGGGAGCAAGTAAACCGGGAGTGAAGCATCGGAATCTATAACTAGTGACACAGGAATGGTTCAACACATAGTCAGTAAGAAGAGTCAGTCTTCTTGTACTTAAGTCGGCATTGTGCCTTATGTATTATTTCCGATGCAATTTCTGTGTTTCATCATCAATAACAAGGTCAGAGGGATACAGCAAACCTGAAGTTAAGCATCGGAATCCATAACTAGTGTCACAGGAATGGTTCAAAGCAAAGTCAATAAGAAGAGTCAGTCTTCTTGTACTTAAGTCGGCATTGTGCCGTTTGTATTTAATTCCGATGCAATTTCTGTGTTTCATCGTCAATAAGAAGGGCCAAGGTATACAGTAAACCTGGAGTGAAGCATCGCAATCTATAACTAGTGTCACAGGAATGGTTCGGGACATAGACAGTAAGAAGAGTCAGTCTTCTTGTACTTAAGTCGGCATTGTGCCTTTAGTATTTAATTCCTACTCAATTTCTGTGTTTCATCGTCAATAAGAAGGTCTATGGATACAGTAAACCTGAAGTGAAGCATCGGAATCTATAACTTGTTCACAGGATTGGTTCAAAGCATAGACAGTAGTTAGAGTCAGTCTTCTTGTACTTAAGTTGGCATTGTGCCTTTTCTGTTTCATTCCGATGCAACTTCTGTGCTTCATCGTCAATAAGAGAGTCCAAGGGATACAGTAAACCTGAAGTGAAGCATCGGAATCTATCACTAGTGTCACAGGAATGGTTCAAAACATAGACAGTAGAAAGAGTCAGTCATGTTGTACTTAAATCGGCATTGTGCCTTTTTATTTAATTCCGATGCAATTTCTGTGTTTCATCGTCAATAAGAAGGTCCAAGGGATACAGTAAACCTGAAGTGAAACATCGGAATCTATAACTGGTGTCACAGGGATGGTTAAAAACATAGTCAGTAAGAAGAGTCAGTCTTCTTGCACTTAAATCGGCATCGTACCTTTTGTATTTAATTCCGATGCAATGTCTGTGTTTCATCGACAAGAAGAAGGTCCAAGGGATACAGTAAAATTGCAGTGAATCATCGGAATCTATAATTAGTGTCACAGGGATGGTTCAAAACATAGTCAGTAAGAAGAGTCAGTCTTCTTGTACTTAAGTCGGCATTGTACATTTTTGTATTTAATTTCGATGCAATGGCTGTGTCTCGTCGTCAATTAGAAGGTCCAAGAGATACAGTAAACCTGAAGTGAAGCATCAGAATCTATAACTAGTGTCACAGGAATGATTCAAAACATAGACAGTAGGAAGAGTTAGTCTTCCTGTACTTAAGTCGGCATTGTGCTTTTTGTATTTAATTCCGATGCAATTTCTGTGTTTCATCGTCAATAAGAAGGTAAGAGGGATACAGTAAACCTGAAGCGAAGCATCGGAATCAATAACTAGTGTCACAGGAATGGTTCAAAACATAGTCAGTAAGAAGAGTCAGTCTTCTTGTACTTAAGTCGGCATTGTGCCTTTTGTATTTAATTCTGATGCAATTTCTGTGTTTCATCGTCAATAAGAAGGCCCAATGGATACAGTAAACCTGACGTGAAGCATCGTAATCTAAAACTGGTCTCACAGGAAAAATTCAAAACATAGACAGTAAGAAGAGTCAGTCTTCTTGTATTAAGTCGGCATTGTGCCTTTTGTATTTAATTCCGATGCAATTTTTTTGTTTCATCGTCAATAAGAAGGTCCAAGGAATACAGTAAACCTGAGGTGAAGCACTGGAATCTAAAACTAGTCTCACAGGGTAATTTCATAACAGACAGTAAGAAGAGTCAGTCTTCTTATACTTAAGTATGCATTGTGCCTTTTGTATTTAATTCCGATGCAATTTCTGTGTTTCATCGTCAATAAGGGGGTCCAAGGAATACGGTAAACCTGGAGCAATTTCTGTGTTTCATCGTCAATAAGAAGGTCTGAGGGATACAGTAAACCTGAAGTGAAGCATCGGAATCTATAACTAGTGTCACAGGAATGGTTCAAACATAGACAGTAAGAAGAGTCAGTCTTCTTGTACTTAAGTCAGCATTGTGCCTTTTGTATTTAATTCCAAAGCAATTTCTGTGTTTCACCGTCAATAAGAAGGTCCAAGGGGTACAGTAAACCTGACATGAAGCATCGGAATCTATAACTAGTGTCACAGGAATGGTTCAATGCATAGACAGTAAGAAGAGTCAGTCTTCTTGTACTTAAGTCGGCATTGTGCCTTTTGTATCTAATTCCGATGCAATTTCTGTGTTTCGTCGTCAATAAGGATGTCCAAGGGATACAGAAAAACCTGGAGTGAAGCATCGGAATCTATAACTACTGTCACAGGAATAGTTCAAACATAGTCAGTAAGAAGAGTCAGTCTTCTTGTACGCAAGTCGGAAATGTGCCTTTTGTATTTAATTCCGATGCAATTTATGTCTTTAATCGTCAATACGAAGGTCCAAGGGATACAGTAAACCTGAAGTGAAGCATCGGAATCTATAACTAGCGTCACAGGAATGGGTCAAAACATAGACAGTAGGAAGAGTCAGTTTTCTTGTACTTAAGTCGGCATTGTACTTTATGTATTGAATTCCGATGCAATATCTGTGTTTCATTGTCAATAAAAAGGTAAGAGGGATACAGTAAACCTGAAGTGAAGCATCGGAATCTATAACTAGTGTCACAGGAATGGTTCAAAACATAGTCAGTAAAAAGAGTCAGTCTTCCTGTACTTAAGTCTGCATTGTGCCTTTTCTGTTCAATTCCGATGCAATTTCTGTGTTTCATCGTCTATAGGAAGGTCCAAGGGATACAGTAAACCTGGAGTGAAGCATCGGAATCTGTAACTAGTGTCACATGACTGGTTCAAATCATAGACAGATGGAATAGACAGTCTTCTTGTACTTAAGTCGGCATTGTGCCTATTGTATTTAATTCCGATGCAATTTCTGTGTTTCATCGTCAATAAGAAGGTCCAAGGGACACAGTAAACCTGGAGTGAAGCATCGGAATCTATAACTAGTGTCACAGAAATTTTTCAAAACATAGTCAGTAAGAAGAGTCAGTCGTCTTGTTCTTATGTCTGCATTGTGGCTTTTGTATTTAATTCCGATGCAATTTTTTTGTTTCATCGTCAATAAGCAGGTCCAAGGGATACAGGAAACCTGAAGTGAAGCATCGGAATCTATAACTACTGTCACAGGAATAGTTCAAACATAGTCAGTAAGAAGAGTCAGTCTTCTTGTACGCAAGTCGGAAATGTGCCTTTTGTATTTAATTCCGATGCAGTTTATGTCTCTAATCGTCAATAAGAAGGTCCAAGGGATACAGTAAACCTGAAGTGAAGCATCGGAGTCTATAACTAGCGTCACAGGAATGGGTCAAAACATAGACAGTAGGAAGAGTCAGTTTTCTTGTACTTAAGTCGGCAATGTACTTTTTGTATTTAATTCCGATGCAATATCTGTGTTTCATTGTCAATAAAAAGGTAAGAGGGATACAGTAAACCTGAAGTGAAGCATCGGAATCTATATCTAGTGTCACAGGAATGATTCAAAACTTAGACAGTAGGAAGAGTTAGTCTTCCTGTACTTAAGTCGGAATTGTGCTTTTTGTATTTAATTCCGATGCAATTTCAGTGTTTGATCGTCAATAAGAAGGTAAGAGGGATACAGTAAACCTGAAGTGAAGCATCCGAATCTATAACTAGTGTCACAGGAATGGTTCAAATCATAGACAGCAGGAAGAGTCAGTCTTCTTGTACTTAAGTCGGGATTGTGCCTTTTCTATTTAATTCAAATGCAATTTCTGTGTTTCATCGTCAATAAGAAAGTCCAAGGGATACAGTAAACCTGAAGTGAAGCATCGGAATCAATAACTAGTGTCACAGGAATGGTTCAAAACATAGTCAGTAAAAAGAGTCAGTCTTCCTGTACTTAAGTCGGCATTGTGCCTTTTCTATTTAATTCCGATGCAATTCCTGTGTTTCATCATCTATACGAAGGTATAAGGGATACAGTAAACCTGGAGTGAAGCATCGTATACTAAAACTGGACTCACAGGAATGGTTCATAACATAGACGGTAGGAAGAGCCCGTCTTCTTGTTCTTAAGTCGGCATTGTTCCTTTCTATTTAATTCCGATGCAATTTCTGTTTTTCATCGTCAATAAGAAGATCAGAGGGATACAGTAAACCTGGAGCGAAGCATCGGAATCTATAACTAGTGTCACGGGAATGGTTCAAAGCATGGACAGTAAGAAGAGTCAGTCTTCTTGTACTTAAGTATGCATTGTGCCTTTTGTATTTAATTCCGTTGCAATTTCTGTTTTTCATCGTCAATAAGGAGGTCCAAGGGATACGGTAAACCTGGAGTGAAGCATCGGAATCTATAACTAGTGTCACAGGAGTGGTTCAAAACATAGTCAGTAAGAAGAGTCAGTCTTCTTGAACTTAAGTTGGCATTGTGCCTAATGTATTTAATTCCGATGCAATTTCTGTGTTTCATCGTCAATAAGAAGGTCCTAGGGATACAGTAAACCGGGAGTGAAGCATCGGAATCTATAACTAGTGACACATGAATGGTTCGTAACATAGTCAGTAAGAAGAGCCAGTCTTCTTGTACTTAAGTCGGCATTGTGCATTTTGTATTCAATTCGGATGCAATTTCTGTGTTTCATCGTCAATAAGAAGGTCAAAGGGATACAGTAAACCTGGAGTGAAGCATCGGAATCGATAACTAGTGTCACAGGAATGAATCAAAACATAGTCGGTAAGAAGAATCAGTCTTCTTGTACTTAAGTCGGCATTGTGCCCTTTGTATTTAATTCCGATGCAATTTCTGTGTTTCATCGTCAACAAGAAGGTCCAAGGGATACATTAAAAACCTGAAGTGAAGCATCGGAATCTATAACTAGTGTCACAGGAATGGTTCAAAACATAGACAGTAGGAAGAGTCAGTCTTCTTGCACTTAAGTCGGCATTGTGCCTTTTCTATTTAATTCCGATGCAATTTCTGTGTTTCATCATCAATAAGAAGGTCCAAGGTATACAGTAAACCTGGAGTGAAGCATCGGAATCTATAACTAGTGTTACGGGAACGGTTCAATGCAGAGACAGTAAGAAGAGTCAGTCTTCTTGTACTTAAGTATGCATTGTGCATTTTGTATTTAATTCCGATGCAATTTCTGTGTTTCATCGTCAATAAGGAGGTCCAAGGGATACGGTAAACCTGGAGTGAAGCATCGGAATCTATAACTAGTGTCACAGGAATGGTTCAAAACATAGTCAGTAAGAAGAGTCAGTCTTCTTTTACTTAAGTTGGCATTGTGCCTTTTGTATTTAATTCCGATGAAATTTCTGTGTTTCATCGTCAATAAGAAGGTCCAAGGGAGCCAGTAAACCGGGAGTGAAGCATCGGAATCTATAACTAGTGACACAGGAATGGTTCAACACATAGTCAGTAAGAAGAGTCAGTCTTCTTGTACTTAAGTCGGCATTGTGCCTTATGTATTATTTCCGATGCAATTTCTGTGTTTCATCATCAATAACAAGGTCAGAGGGATACAGCAAACCTGAAGTTAAGCATCGGAATCCATAACTAGTGTCACAGGAATGGTTCAAAGCAAAGTCAATAAGAAGAGTCAGTCTTCCTGTACTTAAGTCGGCATTGTGCCGTTTGTATTTAATTCCGATGCAATTTCTGTGTTTCATCGTCAATAAGAAGGTCCAAGGTATACAGTAAACCTGGAGTGAAGCATCGCAATCTATAACTAGTGTCACAGGAATGGTTCGGGACATAGACAGTAAGAAGAGTCAGTCTTCTTGTACTTAAGTCGGCATTGTGCCTTTAGTATTTAATTCCTACTCAATTTCTGTGTTTCATCGTCAATAAGAAGGTCTATGGATGCAGTAAACCTGGAGTGAAGCATCGGAATCTATAACTTGTGTCACAGGAATGGTTCAAAGCATAGACAGTAGTTAGAGTCAGTCTTCTTGTACTTAAGTTGGCATTGTGCCTTTTCTGTTTAATTCCAATGCAACTTCTGTGCTTCATCGTCAATAAGAGAGTCCAAGGGATACAGTAAACCTGAAGTGAAGCATCGGAATCTATAACTAGTGTCACAGGAATGGTTCAAAGCATAGACAGTAGAAAGAGTCAGTCTTGTTGTACTTAAATCGGCATTGTGCCTTTTTATTTAATTCCGATGCAATTTCTGTGTTGCTTCGTCAATAAGAAGGTCCAAGGGATACAGTAAACCTGAAGTGAAACGTCGGAATCTATAACTAGTGTCACAGGGATGGTTAAAAACATAGTCAGTAAGAAGAGTCAGTCTTCTTGCACTTAAATCGGCAATTTACCTTTTGTATTTAATTCCGATGCAATGTCTGTGTTTCATCGACGATAAGAAGGTTCAAGGGATACAGTAAACCTGCAGTGAAGCATCGGAATCTATAATTAGTGTCACAGGGATGGTTCAAAACATAGTCAGTAAGAAGAGTCAGTCTTCTTGTACTTAAGTCGGCATTGTACATTTTTGTATTTAATTCCGATGCAATGGCTGTGTTTCATCGTCAATTAGAAGGTCCAAGAGATACAGTAAACCTGAAGTGAAGCATCAGAATCTATAACTAGTGGTACAGGAATGGTTCAAAACATAGTCAGTAAGAAGAGTCAGTCTTCTTGTAATTAAGTCGGCATTGTTCCTTTTCTATTTAATTCCGATGCAATTTCTGTGTTTCATCGTCAATAAGAAGGTCCAAGGGATACAGTAAACCTGGACTGAAGCATCGGAATCCATAACTAGTGCCACATGAATGGTTTAAAATATAGACAGTAAGAAGAGTCAGTCTTCTTGTACTTAATTCGGCATTGTGCCTTTTCTATTTAATTCCGATGCAATTTCTGTGTTTCATCGTCAATAAGAAGGTCAGAGGGATACAGTAAACCTCAAGTGAAGCATCGGCATCTTTAACTAGAGTCACAGGAATGGTTCAAAACATAGTCAGTAAGAATAGTCAGTCTTTTTGTACTTAAGACGGCATTGTGCCTTTTGTATTTAATTCCGATGCAATTTCTGTGTTTCATAGTCAATAAGAAGGTCCAAGGGATACAGTAAACCTGGAGTGAAGCATCGGAATCTCTAACTAGTGTCACAGGAATAGTTCAAAACATAGACAGTAAGAAGAGTCAGTCTTCTTGTACTTAAGTCGGCATTGTGCCTCTTGTATTACAATCCGATGCAATCTCTGTTTTTCATCGTCAATAAGTAGGTCCAAGGGAAAGAGTAAACCTGAAGTGAAGCATCGGAATCTATAACTAGTGTCACAGGAATGGTTCAAAACATAGTCAGTAAGAGGAGTCAGTCATCTTGTACTTAAGTCGGCATTGTACCTTTTGTATTTAATTCCGATGCAATGTCTGTGTTTCATCGTCAATAAGAAGGTCCAAGGGTTACACTAAACCTGGAGTGAAGCATTGGAATCTATGACTAGTGTCACAGGGATGGTTCAAAACAGAGCCAGTAAGAAGAGTCAGTATTTTTGTACTTAAGTCGGCATTGTGCCTTTTGTATTTAATTCCGATGCAATTTCAATGTTTCATCGTCAATAAGAAGGTCCAAGGGATACAGTAAACCTGGAGTGAAGCATCGTAATCAATAACTAGTGTCTCAGCGATGGTTCAAAACATAGACGGTAAGATGAGTCAGTATTCTTGTACTTAAGTCGGCATTGTGCCTTTTGTATTTAATTCCGATGCTGTTTCTGTGTTTCATCGTCAATAAGAGGGTCAGAGGGATACAGTGAACCTGGAGTGAAGCATCGGAATCTATAACTAGTGTCTCAGCGATGGTTCAAAACATAGACAGTAAAAAGGGTCAGTATTCTTGTACTTAAGTCGCAATTGTGCCTTTTGTATTTAATTCCGATGCAATGTCTGTGTTTCATCGTCAATAAGAAGGTACAAGAGATACAGTAAACCTGAAGTGAAGCATCGGAATCTATAACTAGTGTCACAGGAATGGTTCAAAACATAGACAGTAGGAAGAGACAGTCTTCTTGTAATTGAGTCGGCATTGTGCTTTTTGTATTAAGTTCCGATGCAATTTCTGTGTTTCATCGTCAATAAGAATTAAGAGGGATACAGTATACCGGAAGTGAACATCGGAATCTATAACTAGTGTCGCAGGAATGGTTCAAAACATAGTTAGTAAGAAGAGTCAGTATTCTTGTACTTAAGTCGGCATTGTGCCTTTTGTATTATTTCCGATGCAATTTCTGTGTTTCATCATCAATAACAAGGTCAGAGGGATACAGCAAACCTGAAGTTAAGCATCGGAATCCATAACTAGTGTCACAGAAATGGTTCAAAGCAAAGTCAATAAGAAGAGTCAGTCTTCTTGTACTTAAGTCGGCATTGTGCCGTTTGTATTTAATTCCGATGCAATTTCTGTGTTTCATCGTCAATAAGAAGGTAAGAGGGATACAGTAAACCTGAAGTGAAACATCGGAATCTCTAACTAGTGTCACAGGGATGGTTAAAAACATAGTCAGTAAGTAGAGTCAGTCTTCTTGCACTTAAATCGGCATTGTACCTTTTGTATTTAATTCCGATGCAATGTCTGTGTTTCATCGTCAATAATAAGGTCAGAGGGATACAGTAAACCTGGAGTGAAGCATCGGAATCTATAATTAGTGTCACAGGGATGGTTCAAAACATAGACAGTAAGAAGTGTCAGTATTCTTGTACTTAAGTCGGGATTGTGCCTTTTCTATTTAATTCCAAAGCAATTTCTGTGTTTCATCGTCAATAACAAAGTCCAAGGGATACAGTAAACCTGAAGTGAAGCATCGGAATCAATAACTAGTGTCACAGGAATGGTTCAAAACATAGTCAGTAAGAAGAGTCAGTCTTCTTGTACTTAAGTCGGCATTGTGCCTTTTGTTTTTAATTCTATTGCAATTTCTGTGTTTCATCGTCAATAAGAAGGCCCAATGGATACAGTAAACCTGACGTGAAGCATCGTAATCTAAAACTGGTCTCACAGGAAAAATTCAAAACATAGACAGTAAGAAGAGTCAGTCTTCTTGTCTTAAGTCGGCATTGTGCCTTTTGTATTTAATTCCGATGCAATTTTTTTGTTTCATCGTCGATAAGAAGGTCCAAGGAATACAGTAAACCTGAGGTGAAGCACTGGAATCTAAAACTAGTCTCACAGGGTAATTTCATAACAGACAGTAAGAACAGTCAGTCTTCTTATACTTAAGTATGCATTGTGCCTTTTGTATTTAATTCCGATGCAATTTCTGTGTTTCATCGTCAATAAGGGGGTCCAAGGGATACGGTAAACCTGGAGTGAAGCATCGGAATCTATAACTAGTGTCACAGGAATGGTTCAAAACATAGTCAGTAAGAAGAGTCAGTCTTCTTTTACTTAAGTCGGCATTGTGCCTTTTGTATTTAATTCCGATGCAATTTCTGTGTTTCATCGTCAATAAGAAGGTCCAAGGGAGCCAGTAAACCGGGAGTGAAGCATCGGAATCTATAACTAGTGACACAGGAATGTTTCAAAACATAGTCCGTAAGAAGAGTCAGTCTTCTTGTACTTAAGTCGGCATTGTGCCTTTTGTATTTAATTCCGATGTAATTTCTGTGTTTCATCGTCAATAAGAAGGTCAAAGGGATACAGTAAACCTGGAATGAAGCATCGGAATCTATAACTCGTGTCACAGGAATGAATCAAAACATAGTCGGTAAGAAGAATCAGTCTTCTTGTACTTAAGTCGGCATTGTGCCTTTTGAATTTAATTCCGATGCAATTTCTGAGTTTCATCGTCAACAAGAAGGTCCAACGGATACATTAAAATTGAAGTGAAGCATGGGAATCTATAACTAGTGTCACAGGAATGGTTCAAACATAGACAGTAGGAAGAGTCAGTCTTCTTGTACTTAAGTCGGCATTGTGCCTTTTCTATTTAATTCCGATGCACGTTCTGCGTTTCATCGTCAATATGAAGGTCGAAGGGATACAGTAAACCTGGAGTGAAGCATCGGAATCTATAACTAATGTCACAGGAATGTTTCAAAACATAGACAGTAGGAAGAGTCAGTCTTCTTGTACTTAAGTCGGCATTGTGCCTTTTGTATTTAATTCCGATGCAATTTCTGTGTTTCATCGTCAATAAGAAAGTCCAAGGGATACAGTAAACCTGAAGTGAAGCATCGGAATCAATAATTAGTGTCACAGGAATGGTTCAAAACATAGTCAGTAAAAAGAGTCAGTCTTCCTGTACTTAAGTCGGCATTGTGCCTTTTCTATTTAATTCCGATGCAATTCCTGTGTTTCATCGTCTATACGAAGGTATAAGGGATACAGTAAACCTGGAGTGAAGCATCGGAATCTATAACTACTGTCACATGACTGGTTCAAATCATAGACAGTTAGAAGAGTCAGTCTTCTTGTACTTAATTCGGCATTGTGCCTATTGTATTTAATTCCGATGCAATTTCTGTGTTTCATCGTCAATAAGAAGGTCCAAGGGATACAGTAAACCTGGAGTGAAGCATCGGAATCTATAACTAGTGTCACAGAAACTGTTCAAAACATAGTCAGTAAGAGGAGTCAGTCTACTTGTATTTAAGTCGGCATTGTGCCTTTTGTATTTAATTTTGATGCATTTTCTGTGTTTCAACGTCAATGAGAAGGTCCAAGGGATACAGAAAACTTGGAGTGAAGCATCGGAATCTATAACTAGCGTCACATGAATGGTTCAAAACATAGACAGTAAGAAGAGTAAGTCTTCTTGTACTTATGTCGGCAATGTGCACTTTGTATTTAATTCCGATGCAATTTCTGTGTTTCATCGTAAATAAGAAGGCCCAATGGATACAGTAAACTTGACGTGAAGCATCGTAATCTAAAACTGGTCTCACAGGAAAATTTCAAAACATAGACAGTAAGAAGAGTGAGTCTTCTTGTTCTTAAGTCGGCATTGTGCCTTTTATATTTAATTCCGTTGCAATTTTTTTGTTTCATCGTCAGTAAGAAGGTCCAAGGGATACAGTAAACCTGAGGTGAAGCACTGGAATCTAAAAGTAGTCTCACAGGGTAGTTTCATAACAGACAGTAAGAAGAGTCAGTATTCGTGTACTTATGACGGAATTGTGCATTTAGTATTTAATTCCGATGCAATTTCTGTGTTTCATCATTAATAAGAATGTCCAAGGGATACAGTAAACCTGAAGTGAAGCATCGTGTACTAAAACTGGTCTCACAGGAATGGTTCAAAACATAGACGGTAGGAAGAGCCCGTCTTCTTGTTCTTAAGTCGGCATTGTTCCTTTCTATTTAATTCCGATGCAATTTCTGTTTTTCATCGTCAATAAGAAGATCAGAGGGATACAGTAAACCTGGAGCGAAGCATCGGAATCTATAACTAGTGTCACGGGAATGGTTCAAAGCATGGACAGTAAGAAGAGTCAGTCTTCTTGTACTTAAGTATGCATTGTGCCTTTTGTATTTAATTCCGATGCAATTTCAGTTTTTCATCGTCAATAAGGAGGTCCTAGGGATACAGTAAACCGGGAGTGAAGCATCGGAATCTATAACTAGTGTCACAGGAGTGGTTCAAAACATAGTCAGTAAGAAGAGTCAGTCTTCTTGAACTTAAGTTGGCATTGTGCCTACTGTATTTAATTCCGATGCAATTTCTGTGTTTCATCGTCAATAAGAAGGTCCTAGGGATACAGTAAACCGGGAGTGAAGCATCGGAATCTATAACTAGTGACACATGAATGGTTCATAAAATAGTCAGTAAGAAGAGCCAGTCTTCTTGTACTTATGTCGGCATTGTGCCTTTTGTATTCAATTCCGATGCAATTTCTGTGTTTCATCGTCAATAAGAAGGTCAAAGGGATACAGTAAACCTGGAGTGAAGCATCGGAATCGATAACTAGTGTCACAGGAATGAATCAAAACATAGTCGGTAAGAAGAATCAGTCTTCTTGTACTTAAGTCGGCATTGTGCCCTTTGTATGTAATTCCGATGCAATTTCTGTGTTTCATCGTCAACAAGAAGGTCCAAGGGATACATTAAAAACCTGAAGTGAAGCATCGGAATCTATAACTAGTGTCACAGGAATGGTTCAAAACATAGACAGTAGGAAGAGTCAGTCTTCTTGTACTTAAGTCGGCATTGTGCCTTTTCTATTTATTTCCGATGCAATTTCTGTGCTTCATCGTCAATAAGATAGTCCAAGGCATACAGTAAACCTGAAGTGAATCATCGGAATCCATAACTAGTGTCATAGGAATTTTTCAAAACATAGTCAGTAAGAAGAGTCAGTCTTCTTGTACTTAAGTCGGCATTGTGCCTTTTCTATTTAATTCCGATACAATTTCTGTGTTTCATCATCAATAAGAAGGTCCAAGGTATACAGTAAACCTGGAGTGAAGCATCGGAATCTATAACTAGTGTTACGGGAACGGTTCAATGCAGAGACAGTAAGAAGAGTCAGTCTTCTTGTACTTAAGTCGGCATTGTGCCTTTAGTATTTAATTCCTACTCAATTTCTGTGTTTCATCGTCAATAAGAAGGTCTATGGATACAGTAAACCTGAAGTGAAGCATCGGAATCTATAACTTGTGTCACAGGAATGGTTCAAAGCATAGACAGTAGTTAGAGTCAGTCTTCTTGTACTTAAGTTGGCATTGTGCCTTTTCTGTTTAATTCCGATGCAACTTCTGTGCTTCATCGTCAATAAGAGAGTCCAAGGGATACAGTAAACCTGAAGTGAAGCATCGGAATCTATAACTAGTGTCACAGGAATAGTTCAAAACATAGACAGTAGAAAGAGTCAGTCTTGTTGTACTTAAATCGGCATTGTGCCTTTTTATTTAATTCCGATGCAATTTCTGTGATTCATCGTCAATAAGAAGGTCCAAGGGATACAGTAAACCTGAAGTGAAACATCGGAATCTATAACTAGTGTCACAGGGATGGTTAAAAACATAGTCAGTAAGAAGAGTCAGTCTTCTTGCACTTAAATCGGCATCGTACCTTTTGTATCTAATTCCGATGCAATGTCTGTGTTTCATCGACAAGAAGAAGGTCCAAGGGATACGGTAAACCTGGAGTGAAGCATCGGAATCTATAACTAGTGTCACAGGAATGGTTCAAAACACAGTCAGTAGGAAGAGTCAGTCTTCTTTTACTTAAGTTGGCATTGTGCCTTTTGTATTTAATTCCGATGCAATTTCTGTGTTTCATCGTCAATAAGAAGGTCCAAGGTAGCCAGTAAACCGGGAGTGAAGCATCGGAATCTATAACTAGTGACACAGGAATGGTTCAACACATAGTCAGTAAGAAGAGTCAGTCTTCTTGTACTTAAGTCGGCATTGTGCCTTATGTATTATTTCCGATGCAATTTCTGTTTTTCATCATCAATAACAAGGTCAGAGGGATACAGCAAACCTGAAGTTAAGCATCGGAATCCTTAACTAGTGTCACAGGAATGGTTCAAAGCAAAGTCAATAAGAAGAGTCAGTCTTCTTGTACTTAAGTCGGCATTGTGCCGTTTGTATTTAATTCCGATGCAATTTCTGTGTTTCATCGTCAATAAGAAGGTCCAAGGTATACAGTAAACCTGGAGTGAAGCATCGCAATCTATAACTAGTGTCACAGGAATGTTTCGGGACATAGACAGTAAGAAGAGTCAGTCTTCTTGTACTTAAGTCGGCATTGTGCCTTTAGTATTTAATTCCTACTCAATTTCTGTGTTTCATCGTCAATAAGAAGGTCTATGGATACAGTAAACCTGAAGTGAAGCATCGGAATCTATAACTTGTGTCACAGGAATGGTTCAAAGCATAGACAGTAGTTAGAGTCAGTCTTCTTGTACTTAAGTTGGCATTGTGCCTTTTCTGTTTAATTCCGATGCAACTTCTGTGCTTCATCGTCAATAAGAGAGTCCAAGGGATACAGTAAACCTGAAGTGAAGCATCGGAATCTATAACTAGTGTCACAGGAATGGTTCAAAACATAGACAGTAGAAAGAGTCAGTCTTGTTGTACTTAAATCGGCATTGTGCCTTTTTATTTAATTCCGATGCAATTTCTGTGTTTCATCGTCAATAAGAAGGTCCAAGGGATACAGTAAACTTGAAGTGAAACATCGAAATCTATAACTAGTGTCACAGGGATGGTTAAAAACATAGTCAGTAAGAAGAGTCAGTCTTCTTGCACTTAAATCGGCATCGTACCTTTTGTATCTAATTCCGATGCAATGTCTGTGTTTCATCGACAAGAAGAAGGTCCAAGGGATACGGTAAACCTGGAGTGAAGCATCGGAATCTATAACTAGTGTCACAGGAATGGTTCAAAACACAGTCAGTAGGAAGAGTCAGTCTTCTTTTACTTAAGTTGGCATTGTGCCTTTTGTATTTAATTCCGATGCAATTTCTGTGTTTCATCGTCAATAAGAAGGTCCAAGGGAGCCAGTAAACCGGGAGTGAAGCATCGGAATCTATAACTAGTGACACAGGAATGGTTCAACACATAGTCAGTAAGAAGAGTCAGTCTTCTTGTACTTAAGTCGGCATTGTGCCTTATGTATTATTTCCGATGCAATTTCTGTTTTTCATCATCAATAACAAGGTCAGAGGGATACAGCAAACCTGAAGTTAAGCATCGGAATCCTTAACTAGTGTCACAGGAATGGTTCAAAGCAAAGTCAATAAGAAGAGTCAGTCTTCTTGTACTTAAGTCGGCATTGTGCCGTTTGTATTTAATTCCGATGCAATTTCTGTGTTTCATCGTCAATAAGAAGGTCCAAGGTATACAGTAAACCTGGAGTGAAGCATCGCAATCTATAACTAGTGTCACAGGAATGGTTCGGGACATAGACAGTAAGAAGAGTCAGTCTTCTTGTACTTAAGTCGGCATTGTGCCTTTAGTATTTAATTCCTACTCAATTTCTGTGTTTCATCGTCAATAAGAAGGTCTATGGATACAGTAAACCTGAAGTGAAGCATCGGAATCTATAACTTGTGTCACAGGAATGGTTCAAAGCATAGACAGTAGTTAGAGTCAGTCTTCTTGTACTTAAGTTGGCATTGTGCCTTTTCTGTTTAATTCCGATGCAACTTCTGTGCTTCATCGTCAATAAGAGAGTCCAAGGGATACAGTAAACCTGAAGTGAAGCTTCGGAATCTATAACTAGTGTCACAGGAATGGTTCAAAACATAGACAGTAGAAAGAGTCAGTCTTGTTGTACTTAAATCGGCATTGTGCCTTTTTATTTAATTCCGATGCAATTTCTGTGTTTCATCGTCAATAAGAAGGTCCAAGGGATACAGTAAACTTGAAGTGAAACATCGAAATCTATAACTAGTGTCACAGGGATGGTTAAAAACATAGTCAGTAAGAAGAGTCAGTCTTCTTGTTCTTATGTCGGCATTGTGCCTTTTGTATTTAATTCCGATGCAATTTTTTTGTTTCATCGTCAATAAGCAGGTCCAAGGGATACAGTAAACCTGAAGTGAAGCATCGGAATCTATAACTAGTGTCACAGGAATGGTTCAAAACATAGTCAGTAAAAAGAGTCAGTCTTCCTGTACTTAAGTCGGCATTGTGCCTTTTCTGTTCAATTCCGATGCAATTTCTGTGTTTCATCGTCTATACGAAGGTATAAGGGATACAGTAAACCTGGAGTGAAGCATCGGAATCTATAACTACTGTCACATGACTGGTTCAAATCATAGACAGTTAGAAGAGTCAGTCTTCTTGTACTTAAGTCGGCATTGTGCCTATTGTATTTAATTCCGATGCAATTTCTGTGTTTCATCGTCAATATGAAGGTCCAAGGGATACAGTAAACCTGGAGTGAAGCATCGGAATCTATAACTAGTGTCACAGAAACTGTTCAAAACATAGTCAGTAAGAGGAGTCAGTCTTCTTTTACTTAAGTCGGCATTGTGCCTTTTGTATTTAATTTTGATGCATTTTCTGTGTTTCAACGTCAATGAGAAGGTCCAAGGGATACAGAAAACTTGGAGTGAAGCATCGGAATCTATAACTAGTGTCACATGAATGGTTCAAAACATAGACAGTAAGAAGAGTAAGTCTTCTTGTACTTATGTCGGCATTGTGCACTTTGTATTTAATTCCGATGCAATTACTGTGTTTCATCGTAAATAAGAAGGCCCAATGGATACAGTAAACTTGACGTGAAGCATCGTAATCTAAAACTGGTCTCACAGGAAAAATTCAAAACATAGACAGTAAGAAGAGTGAGTCTTCTTGTTCTTAAGTCGGCATTGTGCCTTTTATATTTAATTCCGTTGCAATTTTTTTGTTTCATCGTCAGTAAGAAGGTCCAAGGGATACAGTAAACCTGAGGTGAAGCACTGGAATCTAAAAGTAGTCTCACAGGGTAGTTTCATAAGAGACAGTAAGAAGAGTCAGTCTTCGTGTACTTATGACGGAATTTTGCATTTAGTATTTAATTCCGATGTAATTTCTGTGTTTCATCATTAATAAGAAGGTCCAAGGGATACAGTAAACCTGAAGTGAAGCATCGTATACTAAAACTGGTCTCACAGGAATGGTTCAAAACATAGACGGTAGGAAGAGCCCGTCTTCTTGTTCTTAAGTCGGCATTGTTCCTTTCTATTAATTTCCGATGCGATTTCTGTTTTTCATCGTCAATAAGAAGATCAGAGGGATACAGTAAACCTGGAGCGAAGCATCGGAATCTATAACTAGTGTCACGGGAATGGTTCAAAGCATGGACAGTAAGAAGAGTCAGTCTTCTTGTACTTAAGTATGCATTGTGCCTTTTGTATTTAATTCCGATGCAATTTCTGTTTTTCATCGTCAATAAGGAGGTCCAAGGGATACGGTAAACCTGGAGTGAAGCATCGGAATCTATAACTAGTGTCACAGGAGTGGTTCAAAACATAGGCAGTAAGAAGAGTCAGTCTTCTTGAACTTAAGTTGGCATTGTGCCTATTGTATTTAATTCCGATGCAATTTCTGTGTTTCATCGTCAATAAGAAGGTCCTAGGGATACAGTAAACCGGGAGTGAAGCATCGGAATCTATAACTAGTGACACATGAATGGTTCATAACATAGTCAGTAAGAAGAGCCAGTCTTCTTGTACTTAAGTCGGCATTGTGCCTTTTGTATTCAATTCCGATGCAATTTCTGTGCTTCATCGTCAATAAGATAGTCCAAGGGATACAGTAAACCTGAAGTGAATCATCGGAATCCATAACTAGTGTCATAGGAATTTTTCAAAACATAGTCAGTAAGAAGAGTCAGTCTTCTTGTACTTAAGTCGGCATTGTGCCTTTTCTATTTAATTCCGATGCAATTTCTGTGTTTCATCATCAATAAGAAGGTCCAAGGTATACAGTAGACCTGGAGTGAAGCATCGGAATCTATAACTAGTGTTACGGGAACGGTTCAATGCAGAGACAGTAAGAAGAGTCAGTCTTCTTGTACTTAAGTATGCATTGTGCCTTTTGTACTTAATTCCGATGCAATTTCTGTGTTTCATCGTCAATAAGGAGGTCCAAGGGATACGGTAAACCTGGAGTGAAGCATCGGAATCTATAACTAGTGTCACAGGAATGGTTCAAAACATAGTCAGTAAGAAGAGTCAGTCTTCTTTTACTTAAGTTGGCATTGTGCCTATTGTATTTAATTCCGATGCAATTTCTGTGTTTCATCGTCAATAAGAAGGTCCAAGGGAGCCAGTAAACCGGGAGTGAAGCATCGGAATCTATAACTAGTGACACAGGAATGGTTCAACACATAGTCAGTAAGAAGAGTCAGTCTTCTTGTACTTAAGTCGGCATTGTGCCTTATGTATTATTTCCGATGCAATTTCTGTGTTTCATCATCAATAACAAGGTCAGAGGGATACAGCAAACCTGAAGTTAAGCATCGGAATCCATAACTAGTGTCACAGGAATGGTTCAAAGCAAAGTCAATAAGAAGAGTCAGTCTTCTTGTACTTAAGTCGGCATTGTGCCGTTTGTATTTAATTCCGATGCAATTTCTGTGTTTCATCGTCAATAAGAAGGTCCAAGGTATACAGTAAACCTGGAGTGAAGCATCGCAATCTATAACTAGTGTCACAGGAATGGTTCGGGACATAGACAGTAAGAAGAGTCAGTCTTCTTGTACTTAAGTCGGCATTGTGCCTTTAGTATTTAATTCCTACTCAATTTCTGTGTTTCATCGTCAATAAGAAGGTCTATGGATACAGTAAACCTGAAGTGAAGCATCGGAATCTATAACTTGTGTCACAGGAATGGTTCAAAGCATAGACAGTAGTTAGAGTCAGTCTTCTTGTACTTAAGTCGGCATTGTGCCTTTTCTGTTAAATTCCGATGCAACTTCTGTGCTTCATCGTCAATAAGAGAGTCCAAGGGATACAGTAAACCTGAAGTGAGGCATCGGAATCTACAACTAGTGTCACAGGAATGGTTCAAAACATAGACAGTAGAAAGAGTCAGTCTTGTTGTACTTAAATCGGCATTGTGCCTTTTTATTTAATTCCGATGCAATTTCTGTTTTTCATCGTCAATAAGAAGGTCCAAGGGATACAGTAAACCTGAAGTGAAACATCGGAATCTATAACTAGTGTCACAGGGATGGTTAAAAACATAGTCAGCAAGAAGAGTCAGTCTTCTTGCACTTAAATCGGCATTGTACCTTTTGTATTTAATTCCGATGCAATGTCTGTGTTTCATCGACAATAAGATGGTCCAAGGGATACAGTAAACCTGCAGTGAAGCATCGGAATCTATTATTAGTGTCACAGGGATGGTTCAAAACATAGTCAGTAAGAAGAGTCAGTCTTCTTGTACTTAAGTCGGCATTGTACATTTTTGTATTTAATTTCGATGCAATGGCTGTGTTTCATCGTCAATTAGAAGGTCCAAGAGATACAGTAAACCTGAAGTGAAGCATCAGAATCTATAACTAGTGTCACAGGAATGATTCAAAACATAGACAGTAGGAAGAGTTAGTCTTCCTGTACTTAAGTCGGCATTGTGCTTTTTGTATTTAATTCCGATGCAATTTCTGTGTTTCATCGTCAATAAGAAGGTAAGAGGGATACAGTAAACCTGAAGTGAAGCATCGGAATCTATAACTAGTGTCACAGGAGTGGTTCAAAACATAGTCAGTAAGAAGAGTCAGTCTTCTTGTACTTAAGTCGGCATTGTGCCTTTTGTATTTAATTCTGATGCAATTTCTGTGTTTCATCGTCAAAAAGAAGGCCCAATGGATACAGTAAACCTGACGTGAAGCATCGTAATCTAAAACTGGTCTCACAGGAAAAATTTAAAACATAGACAGTAAGAAGAGTCAGTCTTCTTGTTCTTAAGTCGGCATTGTGCCTTTTGTATTTAATTCCGATGCAATTTTTTTGTTTCATCGTCAATAAGAAGGTCCAAGGGATACAGTTAACCTGAGGTGAAGCACTGAAATCTAAAACTAGTCTCACAGGGTAGTTTCATAACAGACAGTAAGAAGAGTCAGTCTTCTTGTACTTAAGTATGCATTGTGCCTTTTGTATTTAGTTCCGATGCAATTTCTGTGTTTCATCGTCAATAAGGGGGTCCAAGGGATACGGTAAACCTGGAGTGAAGCATCGGAATCTATAACTAGTGTCACAGGAATGGTTCAAAACATAGTCAGTAAGAAGAGTCAGTCTTCTTTTACTTAAGTCGGCATTGTGCCTTTTGTATTTAATTCCGATGCAACTTCTGTGTTTCATCGTCAATAAGAAGGTCCAAGGGAGCCAGTAAACCGGGAGAGAAGCATCGGAATCTATAACTAGTGTCACAGGAATGGTTCAAATCATAGTCAGTAAGAAGAGTCAGTCTTCTTGCACTTAAATCGGCATTGTACCTTTTGTATTTAATTCCGATGCAATGTCTGTGTTTCATCGTCAATAATAAGGTCAGAGGGATACAGTAATCCTGGAGTGAAGCATCGGAATCTATAATTAGTGTCACAGGGATGGTTCAAAACATAGACAGTAAGAAGAGTCAGTATTCTTGTACTTAAGTCGGGATTGTGCCTTTTCTATTTAATTCCAAAGCAATTTCTGTGTTTCATCGTCAATATCAAAGCCCAAGGGATACAGTAAACCTGAAGTGAAGCATCGGAATCAATAACTAGTGTCACAGGAATGGTTCAAAACATAGTCAGTAAGAAGAGTCAGTCTTCTTGTACTTAAGTCGGCATTGTGCCTTTTGTATTTAATTCTGATGCTATTTCTGTGTTTCATCGTCAATAAGAGGGCCCAATGGATACAGTAAACCTGACGTGAAGCATCGTAATCTAAAACTGGTCTCACAGGAAAAATTCAAAACATAGACAGTAAGAAGAGTCAGTCTTCTTGTTCTTAAGTCGGCATTGTGCCTTTTGTATTTAATTCCGATGCAATTTTTTTGTTTCATCGTCAATAAGAAGGTCCAAGGGATACAGTAAACGTGAGGTGAAGCACTGGAATCTAAAACTAGTCTCACAGGGTAGTTTCATAACAGACAGTAAGAAGAGTCAGTCTTCTTGTACTTAAGTATGCATTGTGCCTTTTGTATTTAATTCCGATGCAATTTCTGTGTTTCATCGTCAATAAGGGGGTCCAAGGGATACGGTAAACCTGGAGTGAAGCATCGGAATCTATAACTAGTGTCACAGGAATGGTTCAAAACATAGTCAGTAAGAAGAGTCAGTCTTCTTTTACTTATGTCGGCATTGTGCCTTTTGTATTTAATTCCGATGCAATTTCTGTGTTTCATCGTCAATAAGAAGGTCCAAGGGCGCCAGTAAACCGGGAGTGAAGCATCGGAATCTATAACTAGTGACACAGGAATGTTTCAAAACATAGTCCGTAAGAAGAGTCAGTCTTCTTGTACTTAAGTCGGCATTGTGCCTTTTGTATTTAATTCCGATGTAATTTCTGTGTTTCATCGTCAATAAGAAGGTCAAAGGGATACAGTAAACCTGGAATGAAGCATCGGAATCTATAACTAGTGTCACAGGAATGAATCAAAACATAGTCGGTAAGAAGAATCAGTCTTCTTGTACTTAAGTCGGCATTGTGCCTTTTGAATTTAATTCCGATGCAATTTCTGAGTTTCATCGTCAACAAGAAGGTCCAACGGATACATTAAAATTGAAGTGAAGCATGGGAATCTATAACTAGTGTCACAGGAATGGTTCAAACATAGACAGTAGGAAGAGTCAGTCTTCTTGTACTTAAGTCGGCATTGTGCCTTTTCTATTTAATTCCGATGCACGTTCTGCGTTTCATCGTCAATATGAAGGTCGAAGGGATACAGTAAACCAGGAGTGAAGCATCGGAATCTATAACTAATGTCACAGGAATGTTTCAAAACATAGACAGTAGGAAGAGTCAGTCTTCTTGTACTTAAGTCGGCATTGTGCCTTTTGTATTTAATTCCGATGCAATTTCTGTGTTTCATCGTCAATAAGAAGGTCTGAGGGATACAGTAAACCTGAAGTGAAGCATCGGAATCTATAACTAGTGTCACAGGAATGGTTCAAACATAGACAGTAAGAAGAGTCAGTCTTCTTGTACTTAAGTCGGCATTGTGCCTTTTGTATTTAATTCCGAAGCAATTTCTGTGTTTCATCGTCAATAAGTAGGTCCAAGGGATACAGTAAACCTGACATGAAGCATCGGAATCTATAACTAGTGTCACAGGAATGGTTCAATGCATAGACAGTAAGAAGAGTCAGTCTTCTTGTACTTAAGTCGGCATTGTGCCTTTTGTATCTAATTCCGATGCAATTTCTGTGTTTCGTCGTCAATAACGATGTCCAAGGGATACAGAAAAACCTGGAGTGAAGCATCGGAATCTATAACTACTGTCACAGGAATAGTTCAAACATACTCAGTAAGAAGAGTCAGTCTTCTTGTACGCAAGTCGGAAATGTGCCTTTTGTATTTAATTCCGATGCAATTTATGTCTTTAATCGTCAATAAGAAGGTCCAAGGGATACAGTAAACCTGAAGTGAAGCATCGGAATCTATAACTAGCGTCACAGGAATGGGTCAAAACATAGACAGTAGGAAGAGTCAGTTTTCTTGTACTTAAGTCGGCATTGTACTTTATGTATTTAATTCCGATGCAATATCTGTGTTTCATTGTCAATAAAAAGGTAAGAGGGATACAGTAAACCTGAAGTGAAGCATCGGAATCTATAACTAGTGTCACAGGAATGATTCAAAACTTAGACAGTAGGAAGAGTTAGTCTTCCTGTACTTAAGTCGGAATTGTGCTTTTTGTATTTAATTCCGATGCAATTTCAGTGTTTCATCGTCAATAAGAAGGTAAGAGGGATACAGTAAACCTGAAGTGAAGCATCGGAATCTATAACTAGTGTCACAGGAATGGTTCAAATCATAGACAGCAGGAAGAGTCAGTCTTCTTGTACTTAAGTCGGGATTGTGCCTTTTCTATTTAATTCCAATGCAATTTCTGTGTTTCATCGTCAATAAGAAAGTCCAACGGATACAGTAAACCTGAGGTGAAGCACTGGAACCTAAAAGTAGTCTCACAGGGTAGTTTCATAAGAGACTGTAAGAAGAGTCAGTCTTCGTGTACTTATGACGGAATTGTGCATTTAGTATTTAATTCCGATGCAATTTCTGTGTTTCATCATTAATAAGAAGGTCCAAGGGATACAGTAAACCTGAAGTGAAGCATCGTATACTAAAACTGGTCTCACAGGAATGGTTCAAAACATAGACGGTAAGAAGAGCCCGTCTTCTTGTTCTTAAGTCGGCATTGTTCCTTTCTATTTAATTCCGATGCAATTTCTGTTTTTCATCGTCAATAAGAAGGTCAGAGGGATACAGTAAACCTGGAGCGAAGCATCGGAATCTATAACTAGTGTCACGGGAATGGTTCAAAGCATGGACAGTAAGAAGAGTCAGTCTTCTTGTACTTAAGTATGCATTGTGCCTTTTGTATTTAATTCCGATGCAATTTCTGGTTTTCATCGTCAATAAGGAGGTCCAAGGGATACGGTAAACCTGGAGTGAAGCATCGGAATCTATAACTAGTGTCACAGGAGTGGTTCAAAGCATAGTCAGTAACAAGAGTCAGTCTTCTTGTACTTAAGTTGGCATTGTGCCTTTTGTATTTTATTCCGATGCAATTTCTGTGTTTCATCGTCAATAAGAATGTCCAAGGGATACAGTAAACCGGGAGTGAAGCATCGGAATCTATAACTAGTGTCACAGGAATGGTTCATAACATAGTCAGTAAGAAGAGCCAGTCTTCTTGTACTTAAGTCGGCATTGTGCCTTTTGTATTCAATTCCGATGCAATTTCTGTGTTTCATCGTCAATAAGAAGGTCAAAGGGATACAGTAAACCTGGAGTGAAGCATCGGAATCGATAACTAGTGTCACAGGAATGAATCAAAACATAGTCGGTAAGAAGAATCAGTCTTCTTGTACTTAAGTCGGCATTGTGCCCTTTGTATTTAATTCCGATGCAATTTCTGTGTTTCAGCGTCAACAAGAAGGTCCAAGGGATACATTAAAAACCTGAAGTGAAGCATCGGAATCTATAACTAGTGTCACAGGAATGGTTCAAATGGACAGTAGGAAGTAGGAAGAGTCAGTCTTCTTGTACTTAAGTCGGCATTGTGCCTTTTCTATTTAATTCCGATCCAATTTCTGTGCTTCTTCGTCAATAAGATAGTCCCAGGGATACAGTAAACCTGAAGTGAATCATCGGAATCCATAACTAGTGTCATAGGAATTTTTCAAAACATAGTCAGTAAGAAGAGTCAGTCTTCTTGTACTTAAGTCGGCATTGTGCCTTTTCTATTTAATTCCGAAGCAATTTCTGTGTTTCATCATCAATAAGAAAGTCCAAGGTATACAGTAAACCTGGAGTGAAGCATCGGAATCTATAACTAGTGTCACGGGAACGATTCAATGCAGAGACAGTAAGAAGAGTCAGTCTTCTTGTACTTATGTATGCATTGTGCCTTTTGTATTTAATTCCGATGCAATTTCTGTGTTTCATCGTCAATAAGGAGGTCAGAGGGATACGGTAAACCTGGAGTGAAGCATCGGAATCTATAACTAGTGTCACAGGAATGGTTCAAAACATAGTCAGTAAGAAGAGTCAGTCTTCTTTTACTTAAGTTGGCATTGTGCCTTTTGAATTTAATTCCGATGCAATTTCTGTGTTCCAACGTCAATAAGAAGGTCAAAGGGATACAGTAAACCTGGAATGAAGCATCGGAATCTATAACTAGTGTCACAGGGATGAATCAAAACATAGTCGGTAAGAAGAATCAGTCTTCTTGTACTTAAGTCGGCATTGTGCCTTTTGTATTTAATTCCGATGCAATTTCTGTGTTTCATCGTGAACAAGAAGGTCCAAGGGATACATTAAACCTGAAGTGAAGCATGGGAATCTATAACTAGTGCCACAGGTATAGTTCAAAACATAGACAGTAGGAAGAGTCAGTCTTCTTGTACTTAAGTCGGCATTGTGCCTTTTTAATTTAATTCCGATGCACGTTCTGTGTTTCAACGTCAATATCAAGGTCCAAGGGATACAGTAAACCTGGAGTAAAGCATCGGAATCTATAACTAGTGTCACAGGAATGGTTCAAAACATAGACAGTCGGAAGAGTCAGTCTTCTTGTACTTAAGTCGGCATTGTGCCTTTTGTATTTAATTCCGATGCAAATTCTGTGTTTCATCGTCAATAAGAAGGTCAGAGGGATACAGCAAACCTGAAGTGAAGCATCGGAATCTATAACTAGTGTCACAGGATTGGTTCAAAACATAGAGAGTAGGAAGAGTCAGTCATCTTGTACTTAAGTCGGCATTGTGCCTTTTGTATTTTATTTCGATGCAATTTCTGTGTTTCATCGTCAATAAGAAGGTCTGAGGGATACAGTAAACCTGAAGTGAAGCATCGGAATCTATTACTAGTGTCACAGGAATGGTTCAAACATAGACAGTAAGAAGAGTCAGTCTTCTTGTACTTAAGTTGGCATTGTGCCTTTTGTATTTAATTCCAAAGCAATTTCTGTGTTTCATCGTCAATGAGAAGGTCCAAGGGATACAGTAAACCTGGCTTGAAGCATCGGAATCTATAACTAGTGTCACAGGAATGGTTCAATAAATAGACAGTAAGAAGAGTCAGTCTTCTTAAACTTAAGTCGGCATTGTTCCTTTTGTATTTATTTCCGATGCAATTTCTGTGTTTCGTTGTCAATAAGGATGTCCAAGGGATACACTAAACCGGGACTGAAGCATCTGAATCTATAACTAGTGTCACAGGAATGGTTCAAATCATAGTCAGTAGGAAGAGTCAGTCTTCTTGTGCTTAAGTCGGCATTGTGTCTTTTGTATTAACTTCCGATGCAATTTCTGTGTTTCATCGTCAATAAGAAGGTCCAAGGGTTACAGTAAACCTGAGATGAAGCGCTGGAATCTAAAACTGGTCTCACAGGGTAGTTTCATAACAGACAGTAAGAAGAGTCAGTCTTCGTGTACTTATGACGGCATTGTGCATTTAGTATTTAATTCCGACGCAGTTTCTGTGTTTCATCGTTAATAAGAAGGTCCAAGGGATACAGTAAACCTGAAGTGAAGCATTGTAATCTAAAACTGGTCTCACAGGAAAGGTTCAAAACATAGACAGTAAGAAGAGCCCGTCTTCTTGTTCTTAAGTCGGCATTGTTCCTTTTTATTTAATTCCGATGCAATTTCTGCGTTTCATCGTCAATAAGAAGGTCGGAGGGATACAGTAAACCTGTAGTGAAGCATCGGAATCTATAACTAGTGACAAAGGAATGGTTCAAAATATAGACAGTAGGAAGAGTCAGTCTTCTTGTACTTAAGTCGGCATTGTGCCTTTTCTATTTAATTCCGATGCAATTTCTGTGCTTCATCGTCAATAAGAAAGTCCAAGGGATACAGTAAACCTGAAGTGAAGCATCGGAATCTATAACTAGTGTCACAGGAATGTTTCAAAACATAGTCAATAAGAAGAGTCAGTCTTCTGGTACTTAAGTCGGCATTGTGCCTTTTCTATTTAATTCCGATGCAATTTGTGTGTTTCATCATCAATAAGAAGGTCCAAGGGATACAGTAAACCTGGAGTGAAGCATCGGAATCTATAACTAGTGTCACGGGAACGGTTCAATGCAGAGACAGTAAGAAGAGTCAGTCTTCGTGTACTTATGACGGAATTGTGCATTTAGTATTTAATTCCGATGCAATTTCTGTGTTTCATCATTAATAAGAAGGTCCAAGGGATACAGTAAACCTGAAGTGAATCATCGTATACTAAAACTGGTCTCACAGGAATGGTTCAAAACATAGACGTAAGAAGAGCCCGTCTTCTTGTTCTTAAGTCGGCATTGTTCCTTTCTATTTAATTCCGATGCAATTTCTGTTTTTCATCGTCAATAAGAAGGTCAGAGGGATACAGTAAACCTGGAGCGAAGCATCGGAATCTATAACTAGTGTCACGGGAATAGTTCAAAGCATGGACAGTAAGAAGAGTCAGTTTTCTTGTACTTAAGTATGCATTGTGCCTTTTGTATTTAATTCCGATGCAATTTCTGTGTTTCATCATCAATAAGAAGGTCCAAGGTATACAGTAAACCTGGAGTGAAGCATGGGAATCTATAACTAGTGTCACGGGAACGGTTCAATGCAGAGACAGTAAGAAGAGTCAGTCTTCTTGTACTTAAGTATGCATTGTGCCTTTTGTATTTAATTCCGATGCAATTTCTGTGTTTCATCGTCAATAAGGAGGTCCAAGGGATACGGTAAACCTGGAGTGAAGCATCGGAATCTATAACTAGTGTCACAGGAATGGTTCAAAACATTGTCAGTAAGGAGAGTCAGTCTTCTTTTACTTAAGTTGGCATTGTGCCTTTTGTATTTAATTCCGATGCAATTTCTGTGTTTCATCGTCAATAAGAAGGTCAAAGGGATACAGTAAACCTGGAGTGATTCATCGGAATCGATAACTAGTGTCACAGGAATGAATCAAAACATAGTCGGTAAGAAGAATCAGTCTTCTTGTACTTAAGTCGGCATTGTGCCCTTTGTATTTAATTTCGATGCAATTTCTGTGTTTCATCGTCAACAAGAAGGTCCAAGGGATACATTAAAAACCTGAAGTGAAGCATCGGAATCTATAACTATTGTCACAGGAATGGTTCAAAACATAGACAGTAGGAAGAGTCAGTCTTCTTGTACTTAAGTCGGCATTGTGCCTTTTCTATTTAATTCCGATGCAATTTCTGTGCTTCATCGTCAATAAGATAGTCCAAGGGATAAAGTAAACCTGAAGTGAATCATCGGAATCCATAACTAGTGTCATAGGAATTTTTCAAAACATAGTCAGTAAGAAGAGTCAGTCTTCTTGTACTTAAGTCGGCATTGTGCCTTTTGTATTTAATTCCGATGCAATTTCTGTGTTTCATCATCAATAAGAAGGTCCAAGGTATACAGTAAACCTGGAGTGAAGCATCGGAATCTATAACTAGTGTCACGGGAACGGTTCAATGCAGAGACAGTAAGAAGAGTCAGTCTTCTTGTACTTAAGTATGCATTGTGCCTTTTGTATTTAATTCCGATGCAATTTCTGTGTTTCATCGTCAATAAGGAGGTCCAAGGGATACGGTAAACCTGGAGTGAAGCATCGGAATCTATAACTAGTGTCACAGGAATGGTTCAAAACATAGTCAGTAAGAAGAGTCAGTCTTCTTTTACTTAAGTTGGCATTGTGCCTTTTGTATTTTATTCCGATGCAATTTCTGTGTTTCATCGTCAATAAGAAGGTCCAAGGGAGCCAGTAAACCGGGAGTTAAGCATCGGAATCTATAACTAGTGACACAGGAATGGTTCAACACATAGTCAGTAAGAAGAGTCAGTCTTCTTGTACTTAAGTCGGCATTGTGCCTTTTGAATTTAATTCCGATGCAATTTCTGTGTTCCATCGTCAATAAGAAGGTCAAAGGGATACAGTGAACGTGGAATGAATCATCGGAATCTATAACTAGTGTCACAGGAATGAATCAAAACATAGTCGGTAAGAAGAATCAGTCTTCTTGTACTTAAGTCGGCATTGTGCCTTTTGTATTTAATTCCGATGCAATTTCTGTGTTTCATCGTCAACAAGAAGGTCCAAGGGACACATTAAACCTGAAGTGAAGCATGGGAATCTATACCTAGTGTCACAGGAATAGTTCAAAACATAGACAGTAGGAAGAGTCAGTCTTCTTGTACTTAAGTCGGCATTGTGCCTTTTCTATTTAATTCCGATGCACGTTCTGCGTTTCATCGTCAATATCAAGGTCCAAGGGATACAGTAAACCTGGAGTAAAGCATCGGAATCTATAACTAGTGTCACAGGAATGGTTCAAAACATAGACAGTAGGAAGAGTCAGTCTTCTTGTACTTAAGTCGGCATTGTGCCTTTTGTATTTAATTCCGATGCAAATTCTGTGTTTCATCGTCAATAAGAAGGTCAGAGGGATTCAGCAAACCTGAAGTGAAGCATCGGAATCTATAACTAGTGTCACAGGATTGGTTCAAAACACAGAGAGTAGGAAGAGTCAGTCATCTTGTACTTAAGTCGGCATTGTTCCTTTTGTATTTATTTCCGATGCAATTTCTGTGTTTCGTTGTCAATAAGGATGTCCAAGGGATACAGTAAACCTGGAGTAAAGCTTCGGAATCTATAACTAGTGTCACAGGAATGGTACAAAACATAGTCAGTAACAAGAGTCTGTCTTCTTGTACTGAAGTCGGCATTGTGCCTTTTGTATTTAATTCCGATGCAATTTCTGTGTTTCATGGTCAATAAGAAGGTCCAAGGGATACAGTAAACCGGGACTGATGCATCTGAATCTATAACTAGTGTCACAGGAATAGTTCAAATCATAGTCAGTAAAAAGAGTCAGTCTTCCTATACTTAAGTCGGCATTGTGCCTTTTGTATTAACTTCCGATGCAATTTCTGTGTTTCATCGTCAATAAGAAGGTCCAAGGGATACAGTAAACCTGACGTGAAGCATTGTAATCTAAAACTGGTCTCACATGAAACATTCAAAACATAGACAGTAAGAAGAGTCAGTCTTCTTGTTCTTAAGTCGGCATTGTGCCTTTTGTATTTAATTCCGATGCAATTTTTTTGTTTCATCGTCAATAAGAAGGTCCAAGGGATACAGTAAACCTGAGGTGAAGCGCTGGAATCTAAAACTGGTCTCACAGGGTAGTTTCATCACAGACAGTAAGAAGAGTCAGTCTTCGTGAACTTATGACGGCATTGTGCATTTAGTATTTAATTCCGACGCAGTTTCTGTGTTTCATCGTTAATAAGAAGGTCCAAGGGATACAGTAAACCTGAAGTGAAGCATTGTAATCTAAAACTGGTCTCACAGGAAAGGTTCAAAACATAGACAGTAAGAAGAGCTCGTCTTCTTGTTCTTAAGTCGGCATTGTTCCTTTTTATTTAATTCCGATGCAATTTCTGCGTTTCATCGTCAATAAGAAGGTCGGAGGGATACAGTAAACCTGGAATGAAGCATCGGAATCTATAACTAGTGTCACAGGAATGAATCGAAACATAGTCGGTAAGAAGAATCAGTCTTCTTGTACTTAAGTCGGCATTGTGCCTTTTGTATTTAATTCCGATGCAATTTCTGTGTTTCATCGTCAACAAGAAGGTCCAAGGGATACATTAAACCTGAAGTGAAGCATGGGAATCTATAACTAGCGTCACAGGAATAGTTCAAAACATAGACAGTAGGAAGAGTCAGTCTTCTTGTACTTAAGTCGGCATTGTGCCTTTTCTATTTAATTCCGATGCACGTTCTGTGTTTCATCGTCAATATCAAGGTCCAAGGGATACAGTAAACCTGGAGTAAAGCATCGGAATCTATAACTAGTGTTACAGGAATGGTTCAAAACATAGACAGTAGGAAGAGTCAGTCTTCTTGTACTTAAGTCGGCATTGTGCCTTTTGTATTTAATTCCGATGCAAATTCTGTGTTTCATCGTCAATAAGAAGGTCAGAGGGATACAGCAAACCTGAAGTGAAGCATCGGAATCTATAACTAGTGTCACAGGATTGGTTCAAATCATAGAGAGTAGGAAGAGTCAGTCATCTTGTACTTAAGTCGGCATTGTGCCTTTTGTATTTTATTTCGATGCAATTTCTGTGTTTCATCGTCAATAAGAAGGTCTGAGGGATACAGTAAACCTGAAGTGAAGCATCGGAATCTATAACTAGTGTCATAGGAATGGTTCAAACATAGACAGTAAGAAGAGTCAGTCTTCTTGTACTTAAGTCGGCATTGTGCCTTTTGTATTTAACTCCAAAGCAATTTCTGTGTTTCATCGTCAATAAGAAGGTCCGGGGGATACAGTAAACCTGGCTTGAAGCATCGGAATCTGTAACTAGTGTCACAGGAATGGTTCAATAAATAGACAGTATGATGAGTGAGTCTTCTTGTACTTAAGTCGCCATTGCTCCTTTTGTATTTAATTCCGATGCAATTTCTGTGTTTCGTTGTCAATAAGGATGTCCAAGGGATACAGTAAACCTGGAGTAAAGCATCGGAATCTATAACTAGTGTCACAGGAATGGTTCAAAACATAGTCAGTAACAAGAGTCAGTCTTCTTGTACTTAAGTCGGCATTGTGCCTTTTGTATTTAATTCCGATGCAATTTCTGTGTTTCATCGTCAATAAGAAAGTCCAAGTGATACAGTAAACAGGGACTGAAGCATCTGAATCTATAACTAGTGTCACAGGAATGGTTCAAATCATAGTCAGTAAGAAGAGTCAGTCTTCTTGTACTTAAGTCGGCATTGTGCCTTTTGTATTAAATTCCGATGCAATTTCTGTGTTTCATCGTCAATAAGAAGGTCCAAGGGATACAGTAAACCTGACGTGAAGCATCGTAATCTAAAACTGGTCTCTTAGGAAACATTCAAAACATAGACAGTAAGAAGAGTCAGTCTTCTTGTTCTTAAGTCGGCATTGTGCCTTTTGTATTTAATTCCGATGCAATTTCTGCGTTTCATCGTCAATAAGAAGGTCGGAGGGATACAGTAAACCTGGAATGAAGCATCGGAATCTATAACTAGTGTCACAGGAATGAATCAAAACATAGTCGGTAAGAAGAATCAGTCTTCTTGTACTTAAGTCGGCATTGTGCCTTTTGTATTTAATTCCGATGCAATTTCTGTGTTTCATCGTCAACAACAAGGTCCAAGGGATACATTAAACCTGAAGTGAAGCATGGGAATCTATAACTAGCGTCACAGGAATAGTTCAAAACATAGACAGTAGGAAGAGTCAGTCTTCTTGTACTTAAGTCGGCATTGTGCCTTTTCTATTTAATTCCGATGCACGTTCTGTGTTTCATCGTCAATATCAAGGTCCAAGGGATACAGTAAACCTGGAGTAAAGCATCGGAAACTATAACTAGTGTTACAGGAATGGTTCAAAATATAGACAGTAGGAAGAGTCAGTCTTCTTGTACTTAAGTCGGCATTGTGCCTTTTCTATTTAATTCCGATGCAATTTCTGTGCTTCATCGTCAATAAGAAAGTCCAAGGGATACAGTAAACCTGAAGTGAAGCATCGGAATCTATAACTAGTGTCACAGGAATGTTTCAAAACATAGTCAATAAGAAGAGTCAGTCTTCTGGTACTTAAGTCGGCATTGTGCCTTTTCTATTTAATTCCGATGCAATTTGTGTGTCTCATCATCAATAAGAAGGTCCAAGGGATACAGTAAACCTGGAGTGAAGCATCGGAATCTATAACTAGTGTCACGGGAACGGTTCAATGCAGAGACAGTAAGAAGAGTCAGTCTTCGTGTACTTATGACGGAATTGTGCATTTAGTATTTAATTCCGATGCAATTTCTGTGTTTCATCATTAATAAGAAGGTCCAAGGGATACAGTAAACCTGAAGTGAATCATCGTATACTAAAACTGGTCTCACAGGAATGGTTCAAAACATAGACGTAAGAAGAGCCCGTCTTCTTGTTCTTAAGTCGGCATTGTTCCTTTCTATTTAATTCCGATGCAATTTCTGTTTTTCATCGTCAATAAGAAGGTCAGAGGGATACAGTAAACCTGGAGCGAAGCATCGGAATCTATAACTAGTGTCACGGGAATAGTTCAAAGCATGGACAGTAAGAAGAGTCAGTCTTCTTGTACTTAAGTATGCATTGTGCCTTTTGTATTTAATTCCGATGCAATTTCTGTGTTTCATCATCAATAAGAAGGTCCAAGGTATACAGTAAACCTGGAGTGAAGCATGGGAATCTATAACTAGTGTCACGGGAACGGTTCAATGCAGAGACAGTAAGAAGAGTCAGTCTTCTTGTACTTAAGTATGCATTGTGCCTTTTGTATTTAATTCCGATGCAATTTCTGTGTTTCATCGTCAATAAGGAGGTCCAAGGGATACGGTAAACCTGGAGTGAAGCATCGGAATCTATAACTAGTGTCACAGGAATGGTTCAAAACATAGTCAGTAAGGAGAGTCAGTCTTCTTTTACTTAAGTTGGCATTGTGCCTTTTGTATTTAATTCCGATGCAATTTCTGTGTTTCATCGTCAATAAGAAGGTCAAAGGGATACAGTAAACCTGGGGTGATTCATCGGAATCGATAACTAGTGTCACAGGAATGAATCAAAACATAGTCGGTAAGAAGAATCAGTCTTCTTGTACTTAAGTCGGCATTGTGCCCTTTGTATTTAATTTCGATGCAATTTCTGTGTTTCATCGTCAACAAGAAGGTCCAAGGGATACATTAAAAACCTGAAGTGAAGCATCGGAATCTATAACTAGTGTCAGAGGAATGGTTCAAAACATAGACAGTAGGAAGAGTCAGTCTTCTTGTACATAAGTCGGCATTGTGCCTTTTCTATTTAATTCCGATGCAATTTCTGTGCTTCTTCGTCAATAAGGTAGTCCAAGGGATACAGTAAACCTGAAGTGAATCATCGGAATCCATAACTAGTGTCATAGGAATTTTTCAAAACATAGTCAGTAAGAAGAGTCAGTCTTCTTGTACTTAAGTCGGCATTGTGCCTTTTGTATTTAATTCCGATGCAATTTCTGTGTTTCATCATCAATAAGAAGGTCCAAGGTATACAGTAAACCTGGAGTGAAGCATCGGAATCTATAACTAGTGTCACGGGAACGGTTCAATGCAGAGACAGTAAGAAGAGTCAGTCTTCTTGTACTTAAGTATGCATTGTGCCTTTTGTATTTAATTCCGATGCAATTTCTGTGTTTCATCATCAATAAGGAGGTCCAAGGGATACGGTAAACCTGGAGTGAAGCATCGGAATCTATAACTAGTGTCACAGGAATGGTTCAAAACATAGTCAGTAAGAAGAGTCAGTCTTCTTTTACTTAAGTTGGCATTGTGCCTTTTGTATTTAATTCCGATGCAATTTCTGTGTTTCATCGTCAATAAGAAGGTCCAAGGGAGCCAGTAAACCGGGATTGAAGCATCGGAATCTATAACTAGTGACACAGGAATGGTTCAACACATAGTCAGTAAGAAGAGTCAGTCTTCTTGTACTTAAGTCGGCATTGTGCCTTTTGAATTTAATTCCGATGCAATTTCTGTGTTCCATCGTCAATAAGAAGGTCAAAGGGATACTGTGAACCTGGAATGAATCATCGGAATCTATAACTAGTGTCACAGGAATGAATCAAAACATAGTCGGTAAGAAGAATCAGTCTTCTTGTACTTAAGTCGGCATTGTGCCTTTTGTATTTAATTCCGATGCAATTTCTGTGTTTCATCGTCAACAAGAAGGTCCAAGGGACACATTAAACCTGAAGTGAAGCATGGGAATCTATAACTAGTGTCACAGGAATAGTTCAAAACATAGACAGTAGGAAGAGTCAGTCTTCTTGTACTTAAGTCGGCATTGTGCCTTTTCTATTTAATTCCGATGCACGTTCTGCGTTTCATCGTCAATATCAAGGTCCAAGGGATACAGTAAACCTGGAGTAAAGCATCGGAATCTATAACTAGTGTCACAGGAATGGTTCAAAACATAGACAGTAGGAAGAGTCAGTCTTCTTGTACTTAAGTCGGCATTGTGCCTTTTGTATTTAATTCCGATGCAAATTCTGTGTTTCATCGTCAATAAGAAGGTCAGAGGGATTCAGCAAACCTGAAGTGAAGCATCGGAATCTATAACTAGTGTCACAGGATTGGTTTAAAACACAGAGAGTAGGAAGAGTCAGTCATCTTGTACTTAAGTCGGCATTGTTCCTTTTGTATTTAATTCCGATGCAATTTCTGTGTTTCATCGTCAATAAGAAGGTCCAAGGGAGCCAGTAAACCGGGAGTGAAGCATCGGAATCTATAACTAGTGACACAGGAATGGTTCATCACATAGTCAGTAAGACGAGTCAGTCTTCTTGTACTTAAGTCGGCATTGTGCCTTTTGAATTTAATTCCGATGCAATTTCTGTGTTCCATCGTCAATAAGAAGGTCAAAGGGATACAGTGAACCTGGAATGAATCATCGGAATCTATAACTAGTGTCACAGGAATGAATCAAAACATAGTCGGTAAGAAGAATCAGTCTTCTTGTACTTAAGTCGGCATTGTGCCTTTTGTATTTAATTCCGATGCAATTTCTGTGTTTCATCGTCAACAAGAAGGTCCAAGGGACACATTAAACCTGAAGTGAAGCATGGGAATCTATAACTAGTGTCACAGGAATAGTTCAAAACATAGACAGTAGGAAGAGTCAGTCTTCTTGTACTTAAGTCGGCATTGTGCCTTTTCTATTTAATTCCGATGCACGTTCTGCGTTTCATCGTCAATATCAAGGTCCAAGGGATACAGTAAACCTGGAGTAAAGCATCGGAATCTATAACTAGTGTCACAGGAATGGTTCAAAACATAGACAGTAGGAAGAGTCAGTCTTCTTGTACTTAAGTCGGCATTGTGCCTTTTGTATTTAATTCCGATGCAAATTCTGTGTTTCATCGTCAATAAGAAGGTCAGAGGGATTCAGCAAACCTGAAGTGAAGCATCGGAATCTATAACTAGTGTCACAGGATTGGTTCAAAACACAGAGAGTAGGAAGAGTCAGTCATCTTGTACTTAAGTCGGCATTGTTCCTTTTGTATTTATTTCCGATGCAATTTCTGTGTTTCGTTGTCAATAAGGATGTCCAAGGGATACAGTAAACCTGGAGTAAAGCATCGGAATCTATAACTAGTGTCACAGGAATGGTTCAAAACATAGTCAGTAACAAGAGTCAGTCTTCTTGTACTTAAGTCGGCATTGTGCCTTTTGTATTTAATTCCGATGCAATTTCTGTGTTTCATGGTCAATAAGAAGGTCCAAGGGATACAGTAAACCGGGACTGATGCATCTGAATCTATAACTAGTGTCACAGGAATAGTTCAAATCATAGTCAGTAAAAAGAGTCAGTCTTCTTGTACTTAAGTCGGCATTGTGCCTTTTGTATTAACTTCCGATGCAATTTCTGTGTTTCATCGTCAATAAGAAGGTCCAAGGGATACAGTAAACCTGACGTGAAGCATTGTAATCTAAAACTGGTCTCACATGAAACATTCAAAACATAGACAGTAAGAAGAGTCAGTCTTCTTGTTCTTAAGTCGGCATTGTGCCTTTTGTATTTAATTCCGATGCAATTTTTATGTTTCATCGTCAATAAGAAGGTCCAAGGGATACAGTAAACCTGAGGTGAAGCGCTGGAATCTAAAACTGGTCTCACAGGGTAGTTTCATAACAGACAGTAAGAAGAGTCAGTCTTCGTGTACTTATGACGGCATTGTGCATTTAGTATTTAATTCCGACGCAGTTTCTGTGTTTCATCGTTAATAAGAAGGTCCAAGGGATACAGTAAACCTGAAGTGAAGCATTGTAATCTAAAACTGGTCTCACAGGAAAGGTTCAAAACATAGACAGTAAGAAGAGCCCGTCTTCTTGTTCTTAAGTCGGCATTGTTCCTTTTTATTTAATTCCGATGCAATTTCTGCGTTTCATCGTCAATAAGAAGGTCGGAGGGATACAGTAAACCTGAAGTGAAGCATCGGAATCTATAACTAGTGTCACAGGAATGAATCAAAACATAGTCGGTAAGAAGAATCAGTCTTCTTGTACTTAAGTCGGCATTGTGCCTTTTGTATTTAATTCCGATGCAATTTCTGTGTTTCATCGTCAACAATAAGGTCCAAGGGATACATTAAACCTGAAGTGAAGCATGGGAATCTATAACTAGCGTCACAGGAATAGTTCAAAACATAGACAGTAGGAAGAGTCAGTCTTCTTGTACTTAAGTCGGCATTGTGCCTTTTCTATTTAATTCCGATGCACGTTCTGTGTTTCATCGTCAATATCAAGGTCCAAGGGATACAGTAAACCTGGAGTAAAGCATCGGAATCTATAACTAGTGTTACAGGAATGGTTCAAAACATAGACAGTAGGAAGAGTCAGTCTTCTTGTACTTAAGTCGGCATTGTGCCTTTTGTATTTAATTCCGATGCAAATTCTGTGTTTCATCGTCAATAAGAAGGTCAGAGGGATACAGCAAACCTGAAGTGAAGCATCGGAATCTATAACTAGTGTCACAGGATTGGTTCAAATCGTAGAGAGTAGGAAGAGTCAGTCATCTTGTACTTAAGTCGGCATTGTGCCTTTTGTATTTTATTTCGATGCAATTTCTGTGTTTCATCGTCAATAAGAAGGTCTGAGGGATACAGTAAACCTGAAGTGAAGCATCGGAATCTATAACTAGTGTCATAGGAATGGTTCAAACATAGACAGTAAGAAGAGTCAGTCTTCTTGTACTTAAGTCGCCATTGTGCCTTTTGTATTTAACTCCAAAGCAATTTCTGTGTTTCATCGTCAATAAGAAGGTCCGAGGGATACAGTAAACTTGGCTTGAAGCATCGGAATCTGTAACTAGTGTCACAGGAATGGTTCAATAAATAGACAGTATGATGAGTGAGTCTTCTTGTACTTAAGTCGGCATTGCTCCTTTTGTATTTAATTCCGATGCAATTTCTGTGTTTCGTTGTCAATAAGGATGTCCAAGGGATACAGTAAACCTGGAGTAAAGCATCGGAATCTATAACTAGTGTCACAGGAATGGTTCAAAACATAGTCAGTAACAAGAGTCAGTCTTCTTGTACTTAAGTCGGCATTGTGCCTTTTGTATTTAATTCCGATGCAATTTCTGTGTTTCATCGTCAATAAGAAGGTCCAAGTGATACAGTAAACAGGGACTGAAGCATCTGAATCTATAACTAGTGTCACAGGAATGGTTCAAATCATAGTCAGTAAGAAGAGTCAGTCTTCTTGTACTTAAGTCGGCATTGTGCCTTTTGTATTAAATTCCGATGCAATTTCTGTGTTTCATCGTCAATAAGAAGGTCCAAGGGATACAGTAAACCTGACGTGAAGCATCGTAATCTAAAACTGGTCTCTTAGGAAACATTCAAAACATAGACAGTAAGAAGAGTCAGTCTTCTTGTTCTTAAGTCGGCATTGTGCCTTTTGTATTTAATTCCGATGCAATTTTTTTGTTTCATCGTCAATAAGAAGGTCCAAGGGATACAGTAAACCTGAGGTGAAGCACTGGAATCTAAAACTGGTCTCACAGGGTAGTTTCATAACAGACAGTAAGAAGAGTCAGTCTTCGTGTACTTATGACGGCATTGTGCATTTAGTATTTAATTCCGACGCAGTTTCTGTGTTTCATCGTTAATAAGAAGGTCCAAGGGATACAGTAAACCTGAAGTGAAGCATTGTAATCTAAAACTGGTCTCACAGGAAAGGTTCAAAACATAGACAGTATGAAGAGCCCGTCTTCTTGCTCTTAAGTCGGCATTGTTCCTTTTTATTTAATTCCGATGCAATTTCTGCGTTTCATCGTCAATAAGAAGGTCGGAGGGATACAGTAAACCTGGAATGAAGCATCGGAATCTATAACTAGTGTCACAGAAATGAATCAAAACATAGTCGGTAAGAAGAATCAGTCTTCTTGTACTTAAGTCGGCATTGTGCCTTTTGTATTTAATTCCGATGCAATTTCTGTGTTTCATCGTCAACAAGAAGGTCCAAGGGATACATTAAACCTGAAGTGAAGCATGGGAATCTATAACTAGCGTCACAGGAATAGTTCAAAACATAGACAGTAGGAAGAGTCAGTCTTCTTGTACTTAAGTCGGCATTGTGCCTTTTCTATTTAATTCCGATGCACGTTCTGTGTTTCATCGTCAATATCAAGGTCCAAGGGATACAGTAAACCTGGAGTAAAGCATCGGAATCTATAACTAGTGTTACAGGAATGGTTCAAAACATAGACAGTAGGAAGAGTCAGTCTTCTTGTACTTAAGTCGGCATTGTGCCTTTTGTATTTAATTCCGATGCAAATTCTGTGTTTCATCGTCAATAAGAAGGTCAGAGGGATACAGCAAACCTGAAGTGAAGCATCGGAATCTATAACTAGTGTCACAGGATTGGTTCAAATCATAGAGAGTAGGAAGAGTCAGTCATCTTGTACTTAAGTCGGCATTGTGCCTTTTGTATTTTATTTCGATGCAATTTCTGTGTTTCATCGTCAATAAGAAGGTCTGAGGGATACAGTAAACCTGAAGTGAAGCATCGGAATCTATAACTAGTGTCATAGGAATGGTTCAAACATAGACAGTAAGAAGAGTCAGTCTTCTTGTACTTAAGTCGGCATTGTGCCTTTTGTATTTAACTCCAAAGCAATTTCTGTGTTTCATCGTCAATAAGAAGGTCCGAGGGATACAGTAAACCTGGCTTGAAGCATCGGAATCTGTAACTAGTGTCACAGGAATGGTTCAATAAATAGACAGTACGATGAGTGAGTCTTCTTGTACTTAAGTCGGCATTGCTCCTTTTGTATTTAATTCCGATGCAATTTCTGTGTTTCGTTGTCAATAAGGATGTCCAAGGGATACAGTAAACCTGGAGTAAAGCATCGGAATCTATAACTAGTGTCACAGGAATGGTTCAAAACATAGTCAGTAACAAGAGTCAGTCTTCTTGTACTTAAGTCGGCATTGTGCCTTTTGTATTTAATTCCGATGCAATTTCTGTGTTTCATCGTCAATAAGAAGGTCCAAGTGATACAGTAAACAGGGACTGAAGCATCTGAATCTATAACTAGTGTCACAGGAATGGTTCAAATCATAGTCAGTAAGAAGAGTCAGTCTTCTTGTACTTAAGTCGGCATTGTGCCTTTTGTATTAAATTCCGATGCAATTTCTGTGTTTCATCGTCAATAAGAAGGTCCAAGGGATACAGTAAACCTGACGTGAAGCATCGTAATCTAAAACTGGTCTCTTAGGAAACATTCAAAACATAGACAGTAAGAAGAGTCAGTCTTCTTGTTCTTAAGTCGGCATTGTGCCTTTTGTATTTAATTCCGATGCAATTTTTTTGTTTCATCGTCAATAAGAAGGTCCAAGGGATACAGTAAACCTGAGGTGAAGCACTGGAATCTAAAACTGGTCTCACAGGGTAGTTTCATAACAGACAGTAAGAAGAGTCAGTCTTCGTGTACTTATGACGGCATTGTGCATTTAGTATTTAATTCCGACGCAGTTTCTGTGTTTCATCGTTAATAAGAAGGTCCAAGGGATACAGTAAACCTGAAGTGAAGCATTGTAATCTAAAACTGGTCTCACAGGAAAGGTTCAAAACATAGACAGTATGAAGAGCCCGTCTTCTTGCTCTTAAGTCGGCATTGTTCCTTTTTATTTAATTCCGATGCAATTTCTGCGTTTCATCGTCAATAAGAAGGTCGGAGGGATACAGTAAACCTGGAATGAAGCATCGGAATCTATAACTAGTGTCACAGGAATGAATCAAAACACAGTCGGTAAGATGAATCAGTCTTCTTGTACTTAAGTCGGCATTGTGCCTTTTCTATTTAATTCCGATGCAATTTCTGTGCTTCATCGTCAATAAGAAAGTCCAAGGGATACAGTAAACCTGAAGTGAAGCATCAGAATCTATAACAAGTGTCACAGGAATGTTTCAAAACATAGTCAATAAGAAGAGTCAGTCTTCTGGTACTTAAGTCGGCATTGTGCCTTTTCTATTTAATTCCGATGCAATTTCTGTGTTTCATCATCAATAAGAAGGTCCAAGGGATACAGTAAACCTGGAGTAAAGCATCGGAATCTATAACTAGTGTCACAGGAAGGGTTCAAAACATAGACAGTAGGAAGAGTCAGTCTTCTTGTTCTTAAGTCGGCATTGTGCCTTCTGTATTTAATTCCGATGCAAATTCTGTGTTTCATCGTCAATAATAAGGTCAGAGGGATACAGCAAACCTGAAGTGAAGCATCGGAATCTATAACTAGTGTCACAGGATTGGTTCAAAACATAGAGAGTAGGAAGAGTCGGCATTGGGCCTTTTGTATTTTATTTCGATGCAATTTTTGTGTTTCATCGTCAATAAGAAGGTCTGAGGGATACAGTAAACCTGAAGTGAAGCATCGGAATCTATACCTAGTGTCACAGGAATGGTTCAAACATAGACAGTAAGAAGAGTCAGTCTTCTTGTACTTAAGTCGGCATTGTGCCTTTTGTATTTAATTCCAAGGCAATTTCTGTGTTTCATCGTCAATAAGAAGGTCCAAGGGATACAGTAAACCTGGCTTTAAGCATCGGAATCTATAACTAGTGTCACAGGAATGGTTTAATAAATAGACAGTAAGAAGAGTCAGTCTTCTTGTACTTAAGTCGGCATTGTTCCTTTTGTATTTAATTCCGATGCAATTTCTGTGTTTCGTTGTAAATAAGGATGTCCAAGGGATACAGTAAACCTGGAGTAAAGCCTCGGAACCTATAACTAGTGTCACAGGAATGGTTCAAAACATAGTCAGTAACAAGAGTCAGTCTTATTGTACTTAAGTCGGCATTGTGCCTTTTGTATTTAATTCCGATGCAATTTCTGTGTTTCATCGTCAATAAGAAGGTCCAAGGGATACAGTAAACCGGGACTGAAGCATCTGAATCTATAACTAGTGTCACAGGAATGGTTCAAATCATAGTCAGTAAGAAGAGTCAGTCTTCTTGTACTTAAGTCGGCATTGTGCCTTTTGTATTAAATTCCGATGCAATTTCTGTGTTTCATCGTCAATAAGAAGGTCCAAGGTATACAGTAAAGCTGACGTGAAGCATCGTAATCTAAAACTGGTCTCACAGGAAACATTCAAAACATAGACAGTAAGAAGAGTCAGTCCTCTTGTTCTTAAGTCGGCATTGTGCCTTTTGTATTTATTTCCGATGCAATTTTTTTGTTTCATCGTCAATAAGAAGGTCCAAGGGATACAGTAAACCTGAGGTTAAGCACTGGAATCTAAAAGTGGTCTCACAGGGTAGTTTCATAACAGACAGTAAGAAGAGTCAGTCTTCGTGTACTTATGACGGCAATGTGCATTTAGTATTTAATTCCGACGCAGTTTCTGCGTTTCATCGTTAATAAGAAGGTCCAAGGGATACAGTAAACCTGAAGTGAAGCATTGTAATCTAAAACTGGTCTCACAGGAAAGGTTCAAAACATAGACAGCAAGAAGAGCCCGTCTTCTTGTTCTTAAGTCGGCATTGTTCCTTTTTATTTAATTCCGATGTAATTTCTGCGTTTCATCGTCAATAAGAAGGTCGGAGGGATACAGTAAACCTGTAGTGAAGCATCGGAATCTATAACTAGTGACAAAGGAATGGTTCAAATCATAGACAGTGGGAAGAGTCAGTCTTCTTGTACTTAAGTCGGCATTGTGCCTTTTCTATTTAATTCCGATGCAATTTCTGTGCTTCATCGTCAATAAGAAAGTCCAAGGGATACAGAAAACCTGAAGTGAAGCATCGGAATCTATACCTAGTGTCACAGGAATGTTTCAAAACATAGTCAATAAGAAGAGTCAGTCTTCTGGTACTTAAGTCGGCATTGTGCCTTTTCTATTTAATTCCTATGGAATTTTGGTGTTTCATCGTCAATAGGAAGGTAAAAGGGATACAGTAAACCTGGAGTGAAGCATCGGAATCTATAACAAGTGTCACGGGAATGGTTCAAAGCATAGACAGTAAGAAGAGTCAGTCTTCTTGTACTTAAGTATGCATTGTGCCTTTTGTATTTAATTCCGATGCAATTTCTGTGTTTCATCGTCAATAAGGAGGTCCAAGGGATACGGTAAACCTGGAGTGAAGCATCGGAATCCATAACTAGTGTCACTGGAATGGTTCAAAACATTGTCAGTAAGAAGAGTCAGTCTTCGTGTACTTAAGTCGGCATTGTGCCTTTTGTATTTAATTCCGATGCAATCTCTGTGTTTCATCGTCAATAAGAACGTCCAAGGGATACAGTAAACCGGGAGTGAGGCATCGGAATCTATAACTAGTGACATAGGAATGGTTCAAAACATAGTCAGTAAGGAGAGCCAGTCTTCTTGCACTTAAGTCGGCATTGTGCCTTTTGTATTTAATTCCGATGCAATTTCTGTGTTTCATCGTCAATATGAAGGTCAGAGGGATACAGTAAACCTGGAGTGAAGCATCGGAATCTATAACTAGTGTCACAGCAATGAATCAAAGCAGAATCGGTAAGTAGAATCAGTCTTTTTGTACTTAAGTCGGCATTGTGCTTTTTGTATTTAATTCCGATGCAATTTCTGTGTTTCATCCTCAACAAGAAGGTCCAAGGGATATATTAAACCTGAAGTGAAGCATCGGAATCTATAACTAGTGTCACAGGAATGGTTCAAAGCATAGACATTAGGAGGAGTCAGTCTTCTTGTACTTAACTCGGCATTGTGCCTTTTCTATTTAATTCAGAAGCAATTTCTGTGCTACATCGTCAATAAGAAAGTCCAAGAGATACAGTAAACCGGGAGTGAGGCATCGGAATCTATAACTAGTGACATAGGAATGGTTCAAAACATAGTCAGTAAGGAGAGCCAGTCTTCTTGTACTTAAGTCGGCATTGTGCCTTTTGTATTTAATTAAGATGCAATTTCTGTGTTTCATCGTCAGTAAGAAGGTCAGAGGGATACAGTGAACCTGAAGTGAGGTATCGGAATCCATAACTAGTGTCACAGGAATGGTTCAAAACACAGACAGTAAGAAGAGTCAGTCTTCTTGTACCTAAGTCAGCATTGTGCCTTTTGTATTCAATTAAGATGCAATTTCTGTGTTTCATCGTCAATAAGGAGGTCAGATGGATACAGTAAACCGGGAGTGAAGCATCGGAATCTATAACTAGTGACACAGGAAAGGTTCAAAACATAGTCTGTAAGAAGAGTCAGTCTTCTTGTACTTAAGTCGGCATTGTCCCTTTTGTATTTAATTCCGATGCAATTTTTGTGTTTCATCGTCAATAAGAAGGTAAAAGGGATACAGTAAACCTAGAGTGAAGCATCGGAATCTTTAACTAGTGTCACAGGAATGAATCAAATCATAGTCGGTAAGAAGAATCAGTCTTCTTGTATTTAAGTCGACATTGTGCCTTTTGTATTTAATTCCGATGCAATTTCTGTGTTTCATCGTCAACAAGAAGGTCCAAGGGATACATTAAACCTGAAGCGAAGCATCGGAATCCATAACTAGTGTCACTGGATTGGTTCAAAACATAGACAGTAGGAAGAGTCAGTCTTCTTGTACTTAAGTCGGCATTGTGCCTTTTCTATTTAATTCCGATGCAATTTCTGTGTTTCATCGTCAATAAGAAGGTCCAAGGGATACAGTAAACCTGGAGTGAGGCATCGGAATCTATAACTAGTGTCATAGGAATGGTGCAAAACATAGACAGTAGGAAGAGTCATTCTTCTTTTACTTAAGTCGGTATTGTGCCTTTTCTATTTAATTCCGATGCAATTTCTATGCTACATCGTCAATAAGAAAGTCCAAGGGATACAGTAAACCTGAAGTGAAGCATCGGAATCTATAAGTAGTGTCACAGGAATGTTTCAAAACATAGTCAGTAAGAAGAGTCCGTCTTCTTGTACTTAAGTCGGCTTGTGCCTTTTCTATTTAATACCGATGCAATTTCTGTGTTTCATCGTCAATAAGAAGGTCCAAGGGATACAGTAATCCGGGAGTGAAGCATCGGAATCTATAACTAGTGACACAGGAATGGTTCAAAACATAGTCAGTAATAAGAGTCAGTCTTCTTGTACTTAAGTCGTCATTGTGCCTTTTGGGTTTAATTCCGATGCAATTTCTGTGTTTCATCGTCAATAAGAAAGTCCAAGGGATACAGTAAACCTGAAGTGAGGCATCGGAATCTGTAACTAGTGTCACGGGAATGGTTCAAAGCATAGACAGTAAGAAGAGTCAGTCTTCTTGTACTTAAGTATGCATTGTGCGTTTTGTATTTAATTCCGATGCAATTTCTGTGTTTCATCGTCAATAAGGGGGTCCAAGGGATACGGTAAACCTGGAGTGAAGCATCGGAATCTATAACTAGTGTCACAGGAATGGTTCAAAACATTGTCAGTAAGAAGAGTCAGTCTTCTTTTACTTAAGTCGGCATTGTGCCTTTTGTATTTAATTCCAATGCAATTTCTGTGTTTCATCGTCAATAAGAAGGTCCAAGGGAGCCAGTAAACCGGGAGTGAAGCATCGGAATCTATAACTAGTGACACAGGAGTGGTTCGAAACATAGTCAGTAAGAAGAGTCAGTCTTCTTGTACTTAAGTCGGCATTGTGCCTTTTGTATTTAATTCCGATGTAATTTCTGTGTTTCATCGTCAACAAGAAGGTCAAAGGGATACAGAAAACCTGAAATGAAGCATCTGAATCTATAATTAGTGTCACAGGAATGAATCAAAACATAGTCGGTAAGAAGAATCAGTCTTCTTGTACTTAAGTCGGCATTGTGCCTTTTGTATTTAATTCCGATGCAATTTCTGTGTTTCATCGTCAACAAGAAGGTCCAAGGGATACATTAAAATTGAAGTGAAGCATGGGAATCTGTAACTAGTGTCACAGGAATGATTCAAAACATAGACAGTGGGAAGAGTCAGTCTTCTTGTACTTAAGTCGGCATTGTGCCTTTTCTATTTAATTACGATGCACGTTCTGTGTTTCATCGTCAATATGAAGGTCCAAGGGATACAGTAAACTTGGAGTGAAGCATCGGAATCTATAACTAATGTCACAGGAATGGTTCAAAACATAGACAGTAGGAAGAGTCAGTCTTCTTGTACTTAAGTCGGCATTGTGCCTTTTGTATTTAATTCGGATGCAATTTCTGTGTTTCATCGTCAATAAGAAGGTCTGAGGGATACAGTAAACCTGAAGTGAAGCATCGGAATCTATAACTAGTGTCACAGGAATGGTTCAAACATAGACAGTAAGAAGATTCAGTCTTCTTGTACTTAAGTCGGCATTGTGCCTTTTGTATTTAATTCCAAAGCAATTTCTGTGTTTCATCGTCAATAAGAAGGTCCAAGGGATACAGTAAACCTGGCTTGAAGCATCGGAATCTATAACTAGTGTCACAGGAATGGTTCAATGCATAGACAGTAACAAGAGTCAGTCTTCGTGTACTGAAGTCGGCATTGTGCCTTTTGTATTTAATTCCGATGCAATTTCTGTGTTTCGTCGTCAATAAGGATGTCCAAGGGATACAGAAAAACCTGGATTGAAGCATCGGGATCTATAACTACTGTCACAGGAATAGTTCCAACATAGTCAGTAAGTAGAGTCAGTCTTCTTGTACTCAAGTCAGAATTGTGCCTTTTGTATTTAATTCCGGTGCAATTGATGTCTTTAATCGTCAATAAGAAGGTCCAAGGGATACAGTTAACCTGAAGTGAAGCATCGGAATCTATAACTAGTGTCACAGGGATGGTTCAAAATATAGACGGTAAGAAGAGTCAGTATTCTTGTCCTTAAGTCGGCATTGTGCCTTTTGTATTTAAATCCGGTGCAATTTCTGAGTTTCATCGTCAATAAGACGGTCAGAGGGATACAGTAAACCTGAAGTTAAGAATCGTAATCTATAACTACTGTCACAGGAATAGTTCACACATAGTCAGCAAGAAGAGTCAGTCTTCTTGTACGCAAGTCGGAAATGTGCCTTTTGTATTTAATTCCGATGCAATTTATGTCTTTAATCGTCAATATGAAGGTCCAAGGGATACAATAAACCTGATGTGAAGCATCGGAATCTATAACTAGCGTCTCAGGAATGGGTCAAAACATAGGCAGTAGGAAGAGTCAGTTTTCTTGTTCTTAAGTCGGCATTGTACTTTTTGTATTTAATTCCAACGCAATATCTGTGTTTCATTGTCAATAAAAAGGTAAGAGCTATACAGTAAACCTGAAGTGAAGCATCGGAATCTATAACTGGTGTCACAGGAATGATTCAAAACTTAGACAGTAGGAAGAGTTAGTCTTCCTGTACTTAAATCGGCATTGTGCATTTTGTATTTAATTCCGATGCAATTTTTTTGTTTCATCGTCAATAAGAAGGTCCAAGGGATACAGTAAACCTGAGGTGAAGCACTGAAATCTAAAACTAGTCTCACAGGGTAGTTTCATAACAGACAGTAAGAAGAGTCAGTCTTCGTGTACTTATGACGGAATTGTGCATTTAGTATGTAATTCCGATGCAATTTCTGTGTTTCATCATTAATAAGAAGGTCCAAGGGATACAGTAAACCTGAAGTGAAGCATCGTATTCTAAAACTGGTCTCACAGGAATGGTTCAAAACATAGACGGTAAGAAGAGCCCGTCTTCTTGTCCTTAAGTCGGCATTGTTACTTTTTATTTAATCCCAATGCAATTTCTGTGTTTCATCGTCAATAAGAAGGTCGGAGTTATACAGTAAACCTGTAGTGAAGCATCGGAATCTATAACTAGTGTCAAAGGAATGGTTCAAAACATAGACAGTAGGAAGAGTCAGTCTTCTTGTACTTAAGTCGGCATTGTGCCTTTTCTGTTTAACTCCGATGCAATTTCTGTGCTTCATCGTCATTAAGAAAGTCCAAGGGATACAGTAATTCTGAAGTGAAGCATCGGAATCTATAACTAGTGTCACAGGAATGTTTCAAAACATAGTCAGTAAGAAGAGTCAGTCTTCTTGTACTTAAGTCGGCATTGTGCCTTTTCTATTTAATTCCGATGCAATTTCTGTGTTTCATCGTCAATAACGAGGACCAAGGGATACGGTAAACCTGGAGTGAAGCATCGGAATCTATAACTAGTGTCACAGGAGTGGTTCAAACATAGTCAGTAAGAAGAGTCAGTCTTCTTGTACTTAAGTCGGCATTGTGCCTTTTGTATTTAATTCCGATGCAATTTCTGTGTTTCATCGTCAATAAGAAGGTCCAAGGGATACAGCAAACCGGGAGTGAAGCATCGGAATCTATAACTAGTGACACAGGAATGGTTCAAAACATAGTCAGTAAGAGGAGTAAGTCTTCTTGTACTTAAGTCGGCATTGTACCTTTTGCATTCAATTCCGATGCAATTTCTGTGTTTCATCGTCAATAAGAAGGTCAAAGGGATACAGTAAACCTGGAGTGAAGCATCGGAATCTATAACTAGTGTCACAGGAATTAATCAAAACATAGTCGGTAAGAAGAATCAGTCTTCTTGTACTTAAGTCGGCATAGTGCCCTTTGTATGTAATTCCGATGTAATTTCTGTGTATCATCGTCAACAAGAATGTCCAAGGGATACATTAAACCTGAAGTGAAGCATCGGAATCTATAACTAGTGTCACAGGAATGGTTCAAAACATAGACAGTAGGAAGAGTCAGTCTTCTTGTACTTTAGTCGGCATTGTGCCTTTTCTATTTAATTCCGATGTAATTTCTGTGCTTCATCGTCATTAAGAAAGTCCAAGGGATACAGTAAACCTATAGTGAATCATTGGAATCCATAACTAGTGTCACAGGAATTTTTCAAAACATAGTCAGTAAGAAGAGTCAGTCTTCTTGTACTTAAGTCTGCATTGTGCCTTTTCTATTTAATTCCGATGCACTTTCTGTGTTTCATCATCAATTAGAATGTCCAAGGGATACAGTAAACCGGGAGTGAAGCATCGGAATCTATAACTAGTGACACAGGAATGGTTCAAAACATAGTCAGTAAGAAGAGTCAGTCTTCTTGTACTTAAGTCGGCATTGTGCCTTTTGTATTTAATTCCGATGCAATTTCAGTGTTTCATCGTCAATAAGAAGGTAAGAGGGATACAGTAAACCGGAAGTGAAGCATCGGAATTTATAACTAGTGTCACAGGAATGGTTCAAATCATAGACAGCAGGAAGAGTCGGTCTTCTTGTACTTAAGTCGGGATTGTGCATTTTCTATTTAATTCCGATGCAATTTCTGTGTTTCATCGTCAATAAGAAGGTCCAAGGGATACAGTAAACCTGGAGTGAAGCATCGGAATCTATAACAAGTGACACAGGAATGGTTCAAAACATAGTCAGTAATAAGAGTCAGTCTTCTTGTACTTAAGTCGTCATTGTGCCTTTTGGGTTTAATTCCGATGCAATTTCTGTGTTTCATCGTCAATAAGAAAGTCCAAGGGATACAGTAAACATAAGTGAGGCATCGGAATCCATAACTAGTGTCACAGGAATTTTTCAAAACATAGTCAGTAAGAAGAGTCAGTCTTCTTGTACTTAAGTCGGCATTGTGCCTTTTCTATTTAATTCCGATGCAATTTCTGTGTTTCATCGTCAATAAGAAGGTCCAAGGGATACAGTAAACCTGGAGTGAAGCATCGGAATCTGTAACTAGTGTCACGGGAATGGTTCAAAGCATAGACAGTAAGAAGAGTCAGACTTCTTGTACTTAAGTATGCATTGTGCGTTTTGTATTTAATTCCGATGCAATTTCTGTGTTTCATCGTCAATAAGGGTGTCCAAGGGATACGGTAAACCTGGAGTGAAGCATCGGAATCTATAACTAGTGTCACAGGAATGGTTCAAAACATTGTCAGTAAGAAGAGTCAGTCTTCTTTTACTTAAGTCGGCATTGTGCCTTTTGTATTTAATTCCAATGCAATTTTTGTGTTTCATCGTCAATAAGAAGGTCCAAGGGAGCCAGTAAACCGGGAGTGAAGCATCGGAATCTACAACTAGTGACACAGGAGTGGTTCGAAACATAGTCAGTAAGAAGAGTCAGTCTTCTTGTACTTAAGTCGGCATTGTGCCTTTTGTATTTAATTCCGATGTAATTTCTGTGTTTCATCGTCAATAAGAAGGTCAAAGGGATACAGAAAACCTGGCTTGAAGCATCTGAATCTATAACTAGTGTCACAGGAATGAATCAAAACATAGTCGGTAAGAAGAATCAGTCTTCTTGTACTTAAGTCGGCATTGTGCCTTTTGTATTTAATTCCGATGCAATTTCTGTGTTTCATCGTCAACAAGAAGGTCCAAGGGATACATTAAAATTGAAGTGAGGCATGGGAATCTGTAACTAGTGTCACAGGAATGATTCAAAACATAGACAGTAGGAAGAGTCAGTCTTCTTGTACTTAAGTCGGCATTGTGCCTTTTCTATTTAATTACGATGCACGTTCTTTGTTTCATCGTCAATATGAAGGTCCAAGGGATACAGTAAACCTGGAGTGAAGCATCGGAATCTATAACTAATGTCACAGGAATGGTTCAAAACATAGACAGTAGGAAGAGTCAGTCTTCTTGTACTTAAGTCGGCATTGTGCCTTTTGTATTTAATTCGGATGCAATTTCTGTGTTTCATCGTCAATAAGAAGGTCTGAGGGATACAGTAAACCTGAAGTGAAGCATCGGAATCTATAACTAGTGTCACAGGAATGGTTCAAACATAGACAGTAAGAAGATTCAGTCTTCTTGTACTTAAGTCGGCATTGTGCCTTTTGTATTTAATTCCAAAGCAATTTCTGTGTTTCATCGTCAATAAGAAGGTCCAAGGGATACAGTAAACCTGGCTTGAAGCATCGGAATCTATAACTAGTGTCACAGGAATGGTTCAATGCATAGACAGTAACAAGAGTCAGTCTTCGTGTACTGAAGTCGGCATTGTGCCTTTTGTATTTAATTCCGATGCAATTTCTGTGTTTCGTCGTCAATAAGGATGTCCAAGGGATACAGAAAAACCTGGATTGAAGCATCGGGATCTATAACTACGGTCACAGGAATAGTTCAAACATAGTCAGTAAGTAGAGTCAGTCTTCTTGTACTCAAGTCAGAATTGTGCCTTTTGTATTTAATTCCGGTGCAATTTATGTCTTTAATCGTCAATACGAAGGTCCAAGGGATACAGTAAACCTGAAGTGAAGCATCGGAATCTATAACTAGTGTCACAGGGATGGTTCAAAATATAGACGGTAAGAAGAGTCAGTATTCTTGTACTTAAGTCGGCATTGTGCCTTTTGTATTTAAATCCGGTGCAATTTCTGAGTTTCATCGTCAATAAGAAGGTCAGAGGGATACAGTAAACCTGAAGTTAAGAATCGTAATCTATAACTACTGTCACAGGAATAGTTCATACATAGTCAGCAAGAAGAGTCAGTCTTCTTGTACGCTAGTCGGAAATTTGCCTTTTGTATTTAATTCCGATGCAATTTATGTCTTTAATCGTCAATATGAAGGTCCAAGGGATACAGTAAACCTGAAGTGAAGCATCGGAATCTATAACTAGCGTCACAGGAATGGGTCAAAACATAGACAGTAGGAAGAGTCAGTTTTCTTGTTCTTAAGTCGGCATTGTACATTTTGTATTTAATTCCAACGCAATATCTGTGTTTCATTGTCAATAAATAGGTAAGAGGGATACAGTAAACCTGAAGTGAAGCATCGGAATCTATAACTGGTGTCACAGGAATGATTCAAAACTTAGACAGTAGGAAGAGTTAGTCTTCCTGTACTTAAATCGGCATTGTGCATTTTGTATTTAATTCCGATGCAATTTTTTTGTTTCATCGTCAATAAGAAGGTCCAAGGGATACAGTAAACCTGAGGTGAAGCACTGAAATCTAAAACTAGTCTCACACGGTAGTTTCATAACAGACAGTAAGAAGAGTCAGTCTTCGTGTACTTATGACGGAATTGTGCATTTAATATGTAATTCCGTTGCAATTTCTGTGTTTCATCATTAATAAGAAGGTCCAAGGGATACAGTAAACCTCAAGTGAAGCATCGTATTCTAAAACTGGTCTCACAGGAATGGTTCAAAACATAGACGGTAAGAAGAGCCCGTCTTCTTGTCCTTAAGTCGGCATTGTTACTTTTTATTTAATCCCAATGCAATTTCTGTGTTTCATCGTCAATAAGAAGGTCGGAGTTATACAGTACACCTGTAGTGAAGCATCGGAATCTATAACTAGTGTCAAAGGAATGGTTCAAAACATAGACAGTAGGAAGAGTCACTCTTCTTGTACTTAAGTCGGCATTGTGCCTTTTCTGTTTAATTCCGATGCAATTTCTGTGCTTCATCGTCAATAAGAAAGTCCAAGGGATACAGTAAATCTGAAGTGAAGCATCGGAATCTATAACTAGTGTCACAGGAATGTTTCAAAGCATAGTCAGTAAGAAGAGTCAGTCTTCTTGTACTTAAGTCGGCATTGTGCCTTTTCTATTTAATTCCGATGCAATTTCTGTATTTCATCGTCAATAAGAAGGTCAGAGGGATACAGTAAACCTAGAGCGAAGCATCGGAATCTATAACTGGTGTCACGGGAATGGTTCAAGCATAGACAGTAAGAAGAGTCAGTCTTCTTGTACTTAAGTATGCATTGTGCCTTTTGTATTTAATTCCGATGCAATTTCTGTGTTTCATCGTGAATAACGAGGACCAAGGGATACGGTAAACCTGGAGTGAAGCATCGGAATCTATAACTAGTGTCACAGGAGTGGTTCAAAACATAGTCAGTAAGAAGAGTCAGTCTTCTTGTACTTAAGTCGGCATTGTGCCTTTTGTATTTAATTCCGATGCAATTTCTGTGTTTCATCGTCAATAAGAAGGTCCAAGGGATACAGCAAACCGGGAGTGAAGCATCGGAATCTATAACTAGTGTCACGGGAATGGTTCAAAGCATAGACAGTGAGAAGAGTCAGTCTTCTTGTACTTAAGTATGCATTGTGCCTTTTGTATTTAATTCCGATGCAATTTCTGTTTTTCATCGTCAAAAAGGGGGTCCAAGGGATACGGTAAACCTGGAGTGAAGCATCGGAATCTATAACTAGTGTCACAGGAATGAATCAAATAATAGTCGGTAAGAAGACTCAGTGTTCTTGTACTTAGGTCGGCATTGTGCCTTTTGTATTTAATTCCGATGCAATTTCTGTGTTTCATCGTCAACAAGAAGTTCCAAGGGATACATTCAAATTGAAGTGAAGCATGGGAATCTATAACTAGTGTCACAGGAATGGTTCAAAACATAGACAGTAGGAAGAGTCAGTCTTCTTGTACTTAAGTCGGCATTGTGCCTTTTCTATTTAATTACGATGCACGTTCTGTGTTTCATCGTCAATATCAAGGTCCAAGGGATACAGTAAACCTGGAGTGAAGCATCGGAATCTATAACTAATGTCACAGGAATGGTTCAAAACATAGACAGTAGGAAGAGTCAGTCTTCTTGTACTTAAGTCGGCATTGTGCCTTTTGTATTTAATTCCGATGTAATTTCTGTGTTTCATCGTCAATAAGAAGGTCTGAGGGATACAGTAAACCTGAAGTGAAGCATCGGAATCTATAACTAGTGTCACAGGAATGGTTCAAACATAGACAGTAAGAAGAGTCAGTCTTCTTGTACTTAAGTCGGCATTGTGCCTTTTGTATTTAATTCCGATGCAATTTCTGTGTCTCGTCGTCAATAAGGATGTCCAAGGGATACAGAAAAACCTGGAGTGAAGCATCGGAATCTATAACTAGTGTCACAGGAGTGGTTCAAAACATAGTCAGTAAGAAGAGTCAGTCTTCTTGTACTTAAGTCGGCATTGTGCCTTTTGTATTTAATTCCGATGCAATTTCTGTGTTTCATCGTCAATAAGAAGGTCCAAGGGATACAGCAAACCGGGAGTGAAGCATCGGAATCTATAACTAGTGACACAGGAATGGTTCAAAACATAGTCAGTAAGAAGAGTAAGTCTCCTTGTACTTAAGTCGGCATTGTGCCTTTTGTATTCAATTCCGATGCAATTTCTGTGTTTCATCGTCAATAAGAAGGTCAAAGGGATACAGTAAACCTGGAGTGAAGCATCGGAATCTGTAACTAGTGTCACAGGAATTAATCAAAACATAGTCGGTAAGAAGAATCAGTCTTCTTGTACTTAAGTCGGCCTAGTGCCCTTTGTATTTAATTCCGATGCAATTTCTGTGTATCATCGTCAACAAGAATGTCCAAGGGATACATTAAACCTGAAGTGAAGCATCGGAATCTATAACTAGTGTCACAGGAATGGTTCAAAACATACACAGTAGGAAGAGTCAGTCTTCTTGTACTTTAGTCGGCATTGTGCCTTTTCTTTTTAATTCCGATGTAATTTCTGTGCTTCATCGTCAATAAGAAAGTCCAAGGGATACAGTAAACTTGAAGTGAATCATTGGAATCCATAACTAGTGTCACAGGAATTTTTCAAAATATAGTCAGTAAGAAGAGTCAGTCTTCTTGTACTTAAGTCGGCATTGTGCCTTTTCTATTTAATTCCGATGCAATTTCTGTGTTTCACCATCAATAAGAATAACCAAGGGATACAGTAAACCGGGAGTGAAGCATCGGAATCTATGACTAGTGACACAGGAATGGTTCAAAACATAGTCAGTAAGAAGAGTCAGTCTTCTTGTACTTAAGTCGGCATTGTGCCTTTTGTATTTAATTCCGATGCAATTTCAGTGTTTCATCGTCAATAAGAAGGTAAGAGGGATACAGTAAACCTGAAGTGAAGCATCGGAATTTATAACTATTGTCACAGGAATGGTTCAAATCATAGACAGCAGGAAGAGTCAGTCTTCTTGTACTTAAGTCGGGATTGTGCATTTTCTATTTAATTCCGATGCAATTTGGGTGTTTCATCGTCAATAAGAAGGTCCAAGGGATACAGTAAACCTGGAGTGAAGCATCGGAATCTATTCCAAGAGTCACAGGAATGGTTCAAAACATAGGGAGTAGGAAGAGTCAGTCTTCTTGTACTTATGTCCGCATTGTGCCTTTTGTATTTAATTCCGATGCAATTTCTTTGTTTCATCGTCAATAAGAAGGTCCAAGGGATACAGTAAACCTGAGGTGAAGCACTGGAATCTAAAACTAGTCTCACAGGGTAGTTTCATAACAGACAGTAAGAAGAGTCAGTCTTCGTGTACTTATGACGGAATTGTGCATTTAGTATTTAATTCCGATGCAATTTCTGTGTTTCATCGTCAATAAGAAGGTCCAAGGGATACAGTAAACCTGAAGTGAAGCATCGGAATCTATAACTAGTGCCACGGGAATGGTTCAAAGCATAGACAGCGAGAAGAGTCAGTCTTCTTGTACTTAAGTATGGATTGTGCCTTTTGTATTTAATTCCGATGCAATTTCTGTGTTTCATCGTCAATAAGGGGGTCCAAGGGATACGGTAAACCTGGAGTGAAGCATCGGAATCTATAACTAGTGTCACAGGAATGGTTCAAAACATAGTCAGTAAGAAGAGTCAGTCTTCTTTAACTTAAGTCGGCATTGTGCCTTTTGTATTTAATTCCAATGCAATTTCTGTGTTTCATCGTCAATAAGAAGGTCCAAGGGAGCCAGTAAACCGGGAGTGAAGCATCGGAATCTATAACTAGTGACACAGGAGTCGTTCGAAACATAGTCAGTAAGAAGAGTCAGTCTTCTTGCACTTAAGTCGGCATTGTGCCTTTTGTATTTAATTCCGATGTAATTTCAATGTTTCATCGTCAATAAGAAGGTCAAAGGGATACAGTACACCTGGAATGAAGCATCGGAATCTATAACTAGTGTCACAGGAATGAATCAAATCATAGTCGGTAAGAAGAGTCAGTGTTCTTGTACTTAGGTCGTCATTGTGCCTTTTGTATTTAATTCCGATGCAATTTCTGTGTTTCATCGTCAACAAGAAGTTCCAAGGGATACATTCAAATTGAAGTGAAGCATGGGAATCTATAACTAGTGTCACTGGAATGGTTCAAAATATAGACAGTAGGAAGAGTCAGTCTTCTTGTACTTAAGTCGGCATTGTGCCTTTTCTATTTAATTACGATGCACGTTCTGTGTTTCATCGTCAATATGAAGGTCCAAGGGATACAGTAAACCTGGAGTGAAGCATCGGAATCTATAACTAATGTCACAGGAATGGTTCAAAACATAGACAGTAGGAAGAGTCAGTCTTCTTGTACTTAAGTCGGCATTGTGCCTTTTGTATTTAATTCCGATGCAATTTCTGTGTTTCATCGTCAATAAGAAGGTCTGAGGGATACAGTAAACCTGAAATGAAGCATCGGAATCTATAACTAGTGTCACAGGAATGGTTCAAACATAGACAGTAAGAAGAGTCAGTCTTCTTGTACTTAAGTCGGCATTGTGCCATTTGTATTTAATTCCAAAGCAATTACTGTGTTTCATCGTCAATAAGAAGGTCCAAGGGATACAGTAAACCTGGCTTGAAGCATCGGAATCTAGTGTCACAGGAATGGTTCAATGCATAGACAGTAAGAAGAGTCAGTCTTCTTGCACTTAAGTCGGCATTGTGCCTTTTGTATTTAATTCCGATGCAATTTCTGTGTTTCGTCGTCAATAAGGATGTCCAAGGGATACAGAAAAACCTGGAGTGAAGCATCGGAATCTATAACTACTGTCACAGGATTAGTTCAAACATAGTCAGTAAGAAGAGTCAGTCTTCTTGTACTCAAGTCAGAATTGTGCCTTTTGTATTTAATTCCGATGCAATTTATGTCTTTAATCGTCAATAAGAAGGTCCAAGGGATACAGTAAACCTGAAGTGAAGCATCGGAATCTATAACTAGTGTCACAGGGATGGTTCAAAATATAGACAGTAAGAAGAGTCAATATTCTTGTACTTAAGTCGGCATTGTGCCTTTTGTATTTAATTCCGGTGCAATTTCTGAGTTTCATCGTCAATAAGAAGGTCAGAGGGATACAGTAAACCTGAAGTTAAGAATCGTAATCTATAACTACTGTCACAGGAATAATTCATACATAGTCAGCAAGAAGAGTCAGTCTTCTTGTACGCAAGTCGGAGATGTGCCTTTGGATTTAATTCCGATGCAATTTATGTCTTTAATCGTCAATATGCAATTCCAAGGGATACAGTAAACCTGAAGTGAAGCATCGGAATCTATAACTAGCGTCACAGGAATGGCTCAAAACATAGACGGTAGGAAGAGTCAGTTTTCTTGTCCTTAAGTCGGCGTTGAACTTTTTGTATTTAATTCCGACGCAATATCTGTGCTTCATTGTCAATAAAAAGGTAAGAGGGATACAGTAAACCTGAAGTGAAGCATCGGAATCTATATCTGGTGTCACAGGAATGATTCAAAACTTAGACAGTAGGAAGAGTTAGTCTTCCTGTACTTAAGTCGGCATTGTGCTTTTTGTATTTAATTCCGATGCAATTTCAGTGTTTCATCGTCAATAAGAAGGTAAGAGTGATACAGTAAACCTGAAGTGAAGCATCGGAATCTATAACTAGTGTCACAGGAATGGTTCAAATCATAGACAGCAGGAAGAGTCAGTCTTCTTGTACTTAAGTCGGGATTGTGCCTTTTCTATTTAATTCCAATGCAATTTCTGTGTTTCATCGTCAATAAGAAAGTCCAAGGGATACAGTAAACCTGAAGTGAAGCATCGGAATCAATAACTAGTGTCACAGGAATGGTTCAAAACATAGTCAGTAAAAAGTGTCAGTCTTCCTGTACTTAAGTCGGCATTGTGCCTTTTCTATTTAATTCCGATGCAATTTCTGTGTTTCATCGTGTATACGAAGGTCCAAGGGATACAGTAAACCTGGAGTGAAGCATCGGAATCTATAACTAGTGTCACATGACTGGTTCAAATCATAGACAGTAAAAAGAGTCAGTCTTTTTGTACTTAAGTCGGCATTGTGCCTATTGTATTTAATTCCGATGCAATTTCTGTGTTTCATCGTCAATAAGAAGGTCCAAGGGATATAGTAAACCTGTGGTGAAGCATCGGAATCTATAACTAGTGTCACAGGAATGGTTCAAAACATAGACAGTTAGAAAAGTCAGTCTTGTTGTACATAAGTCGTCATTATGCCTTTTCATTTAATTCCGATGCAATTTCAGTGTTTCATCGTCAATAAGAAGGTCAGAGGGATACAGTAAACCTGTAGTGAAGCATCGGAATCTATAACTAGTGTCACAGGAATGGTTCAAAACATAGGCAGTAGGAAGAATCAGTCTTCTTGTACTTAAGTCGGGATTGTGCTTTTTCTATTTAATTCCGATGCAATTTCTGTGTTTCATCGTCAATGAGAAGGTCCAAGGGATACAGTAAACCTGGAGTGAAGCATCGGAATCTATAACAAGTGTCACAGGAATGGTTCAAAACATAGAGAGTAGGAAGAGTCAGTCTTCTTGTACTAAGTCGGCATTGTGCATTTTGTATTTAATTCCGATGCAATTATTTTGTTTCATCGTCAATAAGAAGGTCAGAGGGATACAGTAAACCTGAGGTGAAGCACTGAAATCTAAAACTAGTCTCACAGGGTAGTTTCATAACAGACAGTAAGAAGAGTCAGTCTTCGTGTACTTATGACGGAATTGTGCATTTAGTATTTAATTCCGATGCAATTTCTGTGTTTCATCATTAATAAGAAGGTCCAAGGGATACAGTAAACCTGTAGTGAAGCATCGTATTCTAAAACTGGTCTCACAGGAATGGTTCAAACCATAGACGGTAAGAAGAGCCCGTCTTCTTGTCCTTAAGTCGGCATTGTTCCTTTTTATTTAATCCCAATGCAATTTCTGTGTTTCATCGTCAATAAGAAGGTCGGAGTTATACAGTAAACCTGTAGTGAAGCATCGGAATCCATAACTAGTGTCAAAGGAATGGTTCAAAACATAGACAGTAGGAAGAGTCAGTCTTCTTGTACTTAAGTCGGCATTGTGCCTTTTCTGTTTAATTCCGATGCAATTTCTGTGCTTCATCGTCAATAAGAAAGTCCAAGGGATACAGTAAATCTGAAGTGAAGCATCGGAATCTATAACTAGTGTCACAGGAATGTTTCAAAACATAGTCAGTAAGAAGAGTCAGTCTTCTTGTACTTAAGTCGGCATTGTGCCTTTTCTATTTAATTCCGATGCAATTTCTGTATTTCATCGTCATTAAGAAGGTCAGAGGGATACAATAAACCTAGAGCGAAGCATCGGAATCTATAACTAGTGTCACGGGAATGGTTCATGCATAGACAGTAAGAAGAGTCAGTCTTCTTGTACTTAAGTATGCATTGTGCCTTTTGTATTTAATTCCGATGCAATTTCTGTGTTTCATCGTCAATAACGAGGACCAAGGGACACGGTAAACCTGGAGTGAAGCATCGGAATCTATAACTAGTGTCACAGGAGTGGTTCAAAACATAGTCAGTAAGAAGAGTCAGTCTTCTTGTACTTAAGTCGGCATTGTGCCTTTTGTATTTAATTCCGATGCAATTTCTGTGTTTCATCATCAATAAGAAGGTCCAAGGGATACAGCAAACCGGGAGAGAAGCATCGGAATCTATAACTAGTGACACAGGAATGGTTCAAAACATAGTCAGTAAGAAGAGTAAGTCTTCTTGTACTTAAGTCGGCATTGTGCCTTTTGTATTCAATTCCGATTCAATTTCTGTGTTTCATCGTCAATAAGAAGGTCAAAGGGATACAGTAAACCTGGAGTGAAGCATCGGAATCTATAACTAGTGTCACAGGAATGGTTCAAATCATAGACAGCAGGAAGAGTCAGTCTTCTTGTACATAAGTCGGGATTGTGCATTTTCTATTTAATTCCGATGCAATTTGTGTGTTTCATCGTCAATAATAAGGTCCAAGGGATACAGTAAACCTGGAGTGAAGCATCGGAATCTATATCAAGTGTCACAGGAATGGTTCAGAACATAGAGAGTAGGAAGAGTCAGTCTTCTTGTACTTAAGTCGGCATTGTGCCTTTTGCATTTAATTCCGATGCAATTTCTTTGTTTCATCGTCAATAAGAAGGTCCAAGGGATACAGTAAACCTGAGGTTAAGCACTGGAATCTAAAACTAGTCTCACAGGGTAGTTTCATAACAGACAGTGAGAAGAGTCAGTCTTCGTGTACTTATGACGGAATTGTGCATTTAGTATTTAATTCCGATGCAATATCTGTGTTTCATCGTCAATAAGAAGGTCCAAGGGATACAGTAAACCTGAAGTGAAGCATCGGAATCTATAACTAGTGTCACGGGAATGGTTCAAAGCATAGACAGCGAGAAGAGTCAGTCTTCTTGTACTTAAGTATGCATTGTGCCTTTTGTATTTAATTCCGATGCAATTTCTGTGTTTCATCGTCAATAAGGGGGTCCAAGGGATACGGTAAACCTGGAGTGAAGCATCGGAATCTATAACTAGTGTCACAGGAATGGTTCAAAACATAGTCAGTAAGAAGAGTCAGTCTTCTTTTACTTAAGTCGGCATTGTGCCTTTTGTATTTAATTCCAATGCAATTTCTGTGTTTCATCGTCAATAAGAAGGTCCAAGGGAGCCAGTAAACCGGGAGTGAAGCATCGGAATCTATAACTAGTGACACAGGAGTCGTTCGAAACATAGTCAGTAAGAAGAGTCAGTCTTCTTGCACTTAAGTCGGCATTGTGCCTTTTGTATTTAATTCCGATGTAATTTCTGTGTTTCATCGTCAATAAGAAGGTCAAAGGGATACAGTACACCTGGAATGAAGCATCGGAATCTATAACTAGTGTCACAGGAATGAATCAAATCATAGTCGGTAAGAAGAATCAGTGTTCTTGTACTTAGGTCGGCATTGTGCCTTTTGTATTTAATTCCGATGCAATTTCTGTGTTTCATCGTCAACAAGAAGTTCCAAGGGATACATTCAAATTGAAGTGAAGCATGGGAATCTATAACTAGTGTCACAGGAATGGTTCAAAACATAGACAGTAGGAAGAGTCAGTCTTCTTGTACTTAAGTCGGCATTGTGACTTTTCTATTTAATTACGATGCACGTTCTGTGTTTCATCGTCAATATGAAGGTCCAAGGGATACAGTAAACCGGGAGTGAAGTATCGGAATCTATAACTAATGTTACAGGAATGGTTCAAAACATAGACAGTAGGAAGAGTCAGTCTTCTTGTACTTAAGTCGGCATTGTTCCTTTTGTATTTAATTCCGATGCAATTTCTGTGTTTCATCGTCAATAAGAAGGACTGAGGGATACAGTTAACCTGAAGTGAAGCATCGGAATCTATAACTAGTGTCACAGGAATGGTTCAAACATAGACAGTAAGAAGAGTCAGTCTTCTTGTACTTAAGTCGGCATTGTGCCTTTTGTATTTAATTCCAAAGCAATTTCTGTGTTTCATCGTCAATAAGAAGGTCCAAGGGATACAGTAAACCTGGCTTGAAGCATCGGAATCTATAACTAGTGTCACAGGAATGGTTCAATGCATAGACAGTAAGAAGAGTCAGTATTCTTGTACTTAAGTCGGCATTGTGCCTTTTGTATTTAATTCCGGTGCAATTTCTGAGTTTCATCGTCAATAAGAGGGTCAGAGGGATACAGTAAACCTGAAGTTAAGAATCGTAATCTATAACTACTGTCACAGGAATAATTCATACATAGTCAGCAAGAAGAGTCAGTCTTCTTGTACGCAAGTCGGAAATGTGCCTTTGTATTTAATTCCGATGCAATTTATGTCTTTAATCGTCAATATGAAGGTCCAAGAGATACAGTATACCTGAAGTGAAGCATCGGAATCTATAACTAGCGTCACAGGAATGGGTCAAAACGTAGACAGTAGGAAGAGTCAGTTTTCTTGTTCTTAAGTCGGCATTGAACTTTTTGTATTTAATTCCGACGCAATATCTGTGTTTCACTGTCAATAAAAAGGTAAGAGGGATACAGTAAACCTGAAGTGAAGCATCGGAATCTATAACTGGTGTCACAGGAATGATTCAAAACTTAGACAGTAGGAAGAGTTAGTCTTCCTGTACTTAAGTCGGCATTGTGCTTTTTGTATTTAATTCCGATGCAATTTCAGTGTTTCATCGTCAATAAGAAGGTAAGAGTGATACAGTAAACCTGAAGTGAAGCATCGGAATCTATAACTAGTGTCACAGGAATGGTTCAAATCATAGACAGCAGGAAGAGTCAGTCTTCTTGTACTTAAGTCGGGATTGTGCCATTTCTATTTAATTCCAATGCAATTTCTGTGTTTCATCGTCAATAAGAAAGTCCAAGGGATACAGTAAACCTGAAGTGAAGCATCGGAATCAATAACTAGTGTCACAGGAATGGTTCAAAACATAGTCAGTAAAAAGAGTCAGTCTTCCTGTACTTAAGTCGGCATTGTGCCTTTTCTATTTAATTCCGATGCAATTACTGTGTTTCATCGTCTATACGAAGGTCCAAGGGATACAGTAAACCTGGAGTGAAGCATCGGAATCTATAACTAGTGTCACATGACTGGTTCAAATCATAGACAGTAAAAAGAGTCAGTCTTTTTGTACTTAAGTCGGCATTGTGCCTATTGTATTTAATTCCGATGCAATTTCTGTGTTTCATCGTCAATAAGAAGGTCCAAGGGATATAGTAAACCTGTGGTGAAGCATCGGAATCTATAACTAGTGTCACCGGAATGGTTCAAAACATAGACAGTAGGAAGAGTTAGTCTTCCTGTACTTAAGTCGGCATTGTGCTTTTTGTATTTAATTCCGATGCAATTTCAGTGTTTCATCGTCAATAAGAAGGTAAGAGTGATACAGTAAACCTGAAGTGAAGCATCGGAATCTATAACTAGTGTCACAGGAATGGTTCAGAACATAGAGAGTAGGAAGAGTCAGTCTTCTTGTACTTAAGTCGGCATTGTGCCTTTTGCATTTAATTCCGATGCAATTTCTTTGTTTCATCGTCAATAAGAAGGTCCAAGGGATACAGTAAACCTGAGGTGAAGCACTGGAATCTAAAACTAGTCTCACAGGGTAGTTTCATAACAGACAGTGAGAAGAGTCAGTCTTCGTGTACTTATGACGGAATTGTGCATTTAGTATTTAATTCCGATGCAATATCTGTGTTTCATCGTCAATAAGAAGGTCCAAGGGATACAGTAAACCTGAAGTGAAGCATCGGAATCTATAACTAGTGTCACGGGAATGGTTCAAAGCATAGACAGCGAGAAGAGTCAGTCTTCTTGTACTTAAGTATGCATTGTGCCTTTTGTATTTAATTCCGATGCAATTTCTGTGTTTCATCGTCAATAAGGGGGTCCAAGGGATACGGTAAACCTGGAGTGAAGCATCGGAATCTATAACTAGTGTCACAGGAATGGTTCAAAACATAGTCAGTAAGAAGAGTCAGTCTTCTTTTACTTAAGTCGGCATTGTGCCTTTTGTATTTAATTCCAATGCAATTTCTGTGTTTCATCGTCAATAAGAAGGTCCAAGGGAGCCAGTAAACCGGGAGTGAAGCATCGGAATCTATAACTAGTGACACAGGAGTCGTTCGAAACATAGTCAGTAAGAAGAGTCAGTCTTCTTGCACTTAAGTCGGCATTGTGCCTTTTGTATTTAATTCCGATGTAATTTCTGTGTTTCATCGTCAATAAGAAGGTAAGAGTGATACAGTAAACCTGAAGTGAAGCATCGGAATCTATAACTAGTGTCACAGGAATGGTTCAGAACATAGAGAGTAGGAAGAGTCAGTCTTCTTGTACTTAAGTCGGCATTGTGCCTTTTGCATTTAATTCCGATGCAATTTCTTTGTTTCATCGTCAATAAGAAGGTCCAAGGGATACAGTAAACCTGAGGTGAAGCACTGGAATCTAAAACTAGTCTCACAGGGTAGTTTCATAACAGACAGTGAGAAGAGTCAGTCTTCGTGTACTTATGACGGAATTGTGCATTTAGTATTTAATTCCGATGCAATATCTGTGTTTCATCGTCAATAAGAAGGTCCAAGGGATACAGTAAACCTGAAGTGAAGCATCGGAATCTATAACTAGTGTCACGGGAATGGTTCAAAGCATAGACAGCGAGAAGAGTCAGTCTTCTTGTACTTAAGTATGCATTGTGCCTTTTGTATTTAATTCCGATGCAATTTCTGTGTTTCATCGTCAATAAGGGGGTCCAAGGGATACGGTAAACCTGGAGTGAAGCATCGGAATCTATAACTAGTGTCACAGGAATGGTTCAAAACATAGTCAGTAAGAAGAGTCAGTCTTCTTTTACTTAAGTCGGCATTGTGCCTTTTGTATTTAATTCCAATGCAATTCCTGTGTTTCATCGTCAATAAGAAGGTCCAAGGGAGCCAGTAAACCGGGAGTGAAGCATCGGAATCTATAACTAGTGACACAGGAGTCGTTCGAAACATAGTCAGTAAGAAGAGTCAGTCTTCTTGCACTTAAGTCGGCATTGTGCCTTTTGTATTTAATTCCGATGTAATTTCTGTGTTTCATCGTCAATAAGAAGGTCAAAGGGATACAGTACACCTGGAATGAAGCATCGGAATCTATAACTAGTGTCACAGGAATGAATCAAATCATAGTCGGTAAGAAGAATCAGTGTTCTTGTACTTAGGTCGGCATTGTGCCTTTTGTATTTAATTCCGATGCAATTTCTGTGTTTCATCGTCAACAAGAAGTTCCAAGGGATACATTCAAATTGAAGTGAAGCATGGGAATCTATAACTAGTGTCACAGGAATGGTTCAAAACATAGACAGTAGGAAGAGTCAGTCTTCTTGTACTTAAGTCGGCATTGTGACTTTTCTATTTAATTACGATGCACGTTCTGTGTTTCATCGTCAATATGAAGGTCCAAGGGATACAGTAAACCGGGAGTGAAGTATCGGAATCTATAACTAATGTTACAGGAATGGTTCAAAACATAGACAGTAGGAAGAGTCAGTCTTCTTGTACTTAAGTCGGCAATGTTCCTTTTGTATTTAATTCCGATGCAATTTCTGTGTTTCATTGTCAATAAGAAGGACTGAGGGATACAGTTAACCTGAAGTGAAGCATCGGAATCTATAACTAGTGTCACAGGAATGGTTCAAACATAGACAGTAAGAAGAGTCAGTCTTCTTGTACTTAAGTCGGCATTGTGCCTTTTGTATTTAATTCCAAAGCAATTTCTGTGTTTCATCGTCAATAAGAAGGTCCAAGGGATACAGTAAACCTGGCTTGAAGCATCGGAATCTATAACTAGTGTCACAGGAATGGTTCAATGCATAGACAGTAAGAAGAGTCAGTATTCTTGTACTTAAGTCGGCATTGTGCCTTTTGTATTTAATTCCGGTGCAATTTCTGAGTTTCATCGTCAATAAGAGGGTCAGAGGGATACAGTAAACCTGAAGTTAAGAATCGTAATTTATAACTACTGTCACAGGAATAATTCATACATAGTCAGCAAGAAGAGTCAGTCTTCTTGTACGCAAGTCGGAAATGTGCCTTTGTATTTAATTCCGATGCAATTTATGTCTTTAATCGTCAATATGAAGGTCCAAGAGATACAGTATACCTGAAGTGAAGCATCGGAATCTATAACTAGCGTCACAGGAATGGGTCAAAACGTAGACAGTAGGAAGAGTCAGTTTTCTTGTTCTTAAGTCGGCATTGAACTTTTTGTATTTAATTCCGACGCAATATCTGTGTTTCACTGTCAATAAAAAGGTAAGAGGGATACAGTAAACCTGAAGTGAAGCATCGGAATCTATAACTGGTGTCACAGGAATGATTCAAAACTTAGACAGTAGGAAGAGTTAGTCTTCCTGTACTTAAGTCGGCATTGTGCTTTTTGTATTTAATTCCGATGCAATTTCAGTGTTTCATCGTCAATAAGAAGGTAAGAGTGATACAGTAAACCTGAAGTGAAGCATCGGAATCTATAACTAGTGTCACAGGAATGGTTCAAATCATAGACAGCAGGAAGAGTCAGTCTTCTTGTACTTAAGTCGGGGGTGTGCCATTTCTATTTAATTCCAATGCAATTTCTGTGTTTCATCGTCAATAAGAAAGTCCAAGGGATACAGTAAACCTGAAGTGAAGCATCGGAATCAATAACTAGTGTCACAGGAATGGTTCAAAACATAGTCAGTAAAAAGAGTCAGTCTTCCTGTACTTAAGTCGGCATTGTGCCTTTTCTATTTAATTCCGATGCAATTACTGTGTTTCATCGTCTATACGAAGGTCCAAGGGATACAGTAAACCTGGAGTGAAGCATCGGAATCTATAACTAGTGTCACATGACTGGTTCAAATCATAGACAGTAAAAAGAGTCAGTCTTTTTGTACTTAAGTCGGCATTGTGCCTATTGTATTTAATTCCGATGCAATTTCTGTGTTTCATCGTCAATAAGAAGGTCCAAGGGATATAGTAAACCTGTGGTGAAGATCGGAATCTATAACTAGTGTCACAGGAATGGTTCAAAACATAGACAGTTAGAAAAGTCAGTCTTGTTGTACATAAGTCGTCATTATGCCTTTTCATTTAATTCCGATGCAATTTCATTGTTTCATCGTCAATAAGAAGGTCAGAGGGATACAGTAAACCTGTAGTGAAGCATCGGAATCTATAACTAGTGTCACAGGAATGGTTCAAAACAAAGGCAGTAGGAAGAGTCAGTCTTCTTGTACTTAAGTCGGGATTGTGCTTTTTCTATTTAATTCCGATGCAATTTCTGTGTTTCATCGTCAATAAGAAGGTCCAAGGGATACAGTAAACCTGGAGTGAAGCATCGGAATCTATAACAAGTGTCACAGGAATGGTTCAAAACATAGAGAGTAGGAAGAGTCAGTCTTCTTGTACTAAGTCAGCATTGTGCATTTTGTATTTAATTCCGATGCAATTATTTTGTTTCATCGTCAATAAGAAGGTCCAAGGGATACAGTAAACCTGAGGTGAAGCACTGAAATCTAAAACTAGTCTCACAGGGTAGTTTCATAACAGACAGTAAGAAGAGTCAGTCTTCGTGTACTTATGACGGAATTGTGCATTTAGTATTTAATTCCGATGCAATTTCTGTGTTTCATCATTAATAAGAAGGTCCAAGGGATACAGTAAACCTGAAGTGAAGCATCGTATTCTAAAACTGGTCTCACAGGAATGGTTCAAAACATAGACGGTAAGAAGAGCCCGTCTTCTTGTCCTTAAGTCGGCATTGTTCCTTTTCTGTTTAATTCCGATGCAATTTCTGTGCTTCATCGTCAATAAGAAAGTCCAAGGGATACAGTAAATCTGAAGTGAAGCATCGGAATCTATAACTAGTGTCACAGGAATGTTTCAAAACATAGTCAGTAAGAAGAGTCAGTCTTCTTGTACTTAAGTCGGCATTGTGCCTTTTCTATTTAATTCCGATGCAATTTCTGTATTTCATCGTCAATAAGAAGGTCAGAGGGATACAGTAAACCTAGAGCGAAGCATCGGAATCTATAACTAGTGTCACGGGAATGGTTCAAGCATAGACAGTAAGAAGAGTCAGTCTTCTTGTACTTAAGTATGCATTGTGCCTTTTGTATTTAATTCCGATGCAATTTCTGTGTTTCATCGTCAATAACGAGGACCAAGGGATACGGTAAACCTGGAGTGAAGCATCGGAATCTATAACTAGTGTCACAGGAGTGGTTCAAAACATAGTCAGTAAGAAGAGTCAGTCTTCTTGTACTTTAGTCGACATTGTGCCTTTTGTATTTAATTCCGATGCAATTTCTGTGTTTCATCATCAGTAAGAAGGTCCAAGGGATACAGCAAACCGGGAGTGAGGCATCGGAATCTATAACTAGTGACACAGGAATGGTTCAAAACATAGTCAGTAAGAAGAGTAAGTCTTCTTGTACTTAAGTCGGCATTGTGCCTTTTGTATTCAATTCCGATGCAATTTCTGTGTTTCATCGTCAATAAGAGGGTCAAAGGGATACAGTAAACCTGGAGTGAAGCATCGGAATCTATAACTAGTGTCACAGGAATTAATCAAAAAATAGTCGGTAAGAAGAATCAGTCTTCTTGTACTTAAGTCGGCATTGTGCCCTTTGTATTTAATTCCGATGCAATTTCAATGTTTCATCGTCAACAAGAATGTCCAAGGGATACATTAAACCTGAAGTGAAGCATCGGAATCTATAACTAGTGTCACAGGAATGGTTCAAAACATAGACAGTAGGAAGAGTCAGTCTTCTTGTACTTTAGTCGGCATTGTGCCTCTTCTATTTAATTCCCATGTAATTTCTGTGCTTCATCGTCAATAAGAAAGTCCAAGAATACAGTAAACCTGAAATGAATCATCGGAATCCATAACTAGTGTCACAGGAATGGTTCAAAACATAGACAGTAGGAAGAGTCAGTCTTCTTGTACTTAAGTCGGCATTGTGCCTTTTCTATTTGATTCCGATGCAATTTCTGTGTTTCATCATCAATAAGAACGTCCAAGGGATACAGTAAACCTGGAGTGAAGCATCGGAATCTATAACAAGTGTCACAGGAATGGTTCAAAACATAGGGAGTAGGAAGAGTCAGTCTTCTTGTACTTATGACGGAATTGTGCATTTAGTATTTAATTCCGATGCAATTTCTGTGTTTCATCATTAATAAGAAGGTCCAAGGGATACAGTAAACCTGAAGAGAAGCATCGTATTCTAAAACTGGTCTCACAGGAATGGTTCAAAACATAGACGGTAAGAAGAGCCCGTCTTCTTGTTCTTAAGTCGGCATTGTTCCATTTTATTTAATCCCGATGCAATTTCTGTGTTTCATCGTCAATAAGAAGGTCGGAGTTATACAGTAAACCTGTAGTGAAGCATCGGAAACTATAACTAGTGTCACAGGAATGTTTCAAAACATAGTCAGTAAGAAGAGTCAGTCTTCTTGTACTTAAGTCGGCATTGTGCCTTTTCTATTTAATTCTGATGCAAATTCTGTGCTTCATCGTCAGTAAGAAAGTCCAAGGGATACAGTAAATCTGAAGTGAAGCATCGGAATCTATAACTAGTGTCACAGGAATGTTTCAAAACATAGTCAGTAAGAAGAGTCAGTCTTCTTGTACTTAAGTCGACATTGTGCCTTTTCTATTTAATTCCGATGCAATTTCTGTGTTTCATCGTCAATAAGAAGGTCAAAGGGATACAGTAAACCTGGAATGAAGCATCGGAATCTATAACTAGTGTCACAGGAATGAATCAAATCATAGTCGGTAAGAAGAATCAGTCTTCTTGTACTTAAGTCGGCATTGTGCCTTTTGTATTTAATTCCGATGCAATTTCTGTGTGTCATCGTCAACAAGAAGGTCCAAGGGATACATTCAAATTAAAGTGAAGCATGGGAATCTATAACTAGTGTCACAGGAATGGTTCAAAACATAGACAGTAGGAAGAGTCAGTCTTCTTGTACTTAAGTCGGCATTGTGCCTTTTCTATTTAATTACGATGCACGTTCTGTGTTTCATCGTCAATATGAAGGTCCAAAGGATACAGTAAACCTGGAGTGAAGCATCGGAATCTATAACTAATGTCACAGGAATGGTTCAAAACATAGACAGTAGGAAGAGTCAGTCTTCTTGTACTTAAGTCGGCATTGTGCCTTTTGTATTTAATTCCGATGCAATTTCTGTGTTTCATCGTCAATCAGAAGGTCTGAGGGATGCAGTAAACCTGAAGTGAAGCATCGGAATCTATAACTAGTGTCACAGGAATGGTTCAAACATAGACAGTAAGAAGAGTCAGTCTTCTTGTACTTAAGTCGGCATTGTGCCTTTTGTATTTAATTCCAAAGCAATTTCTGTGTTTCATCGTCAATAAGAAGATCCGAGGGATACAGTAAACCTGGCTTGAAGCATCGGAATCTATAACTAGTGTCACAGGAATGGTTCGATGCATAGACAGTAAGAAGAGTCAGTCTTCTTGTACTTAAGTCGGCATTGTGCCTTTTGTATTTAATACCGATGCAATTTCTGTGTTTCGTCGTCAATAAGGACGTCCAAGGGATACAGAAAAACCTGGAGTGAAGATTCGGAATCTATAACTACTGTCACAGGAATAGTTCAAACATAGTCAGTAAGAAGAGTCAGTCTTCTTGTACTCAAGTCGGAATTGTGCCTTTTGTATTTAATTCCGATGCAATTTATGTCTTTAATCGTCAATAAGAAGGTCCAAGGGATACAGTAAACCTGAAGTGAAGCATCGGAATCTGTAACTAGTGTCACAGGGATGGTTCAAACATAGACAGTAAGAAGAGTCAGTATTCTTGTACTTAAGTCGGCATTGTGCCTTTTATATTTAATTCCGGTGCAATTTCTGAGTTTCATCGTCGACAAGAAGGTCAGAGGGATACAGTAAACCTGAAGTTAAGAATCGTAATCTATAACTACTGTCACAGGAATAGTTCAAACATAGTCAGCAAGAAGAGTCAGTCTTCTTGTACGCAAGTCGGAAATGTATCTTTTGTATTTAATTCCGATGCAATTTATGTCTTTAATCGTCAATATGAAGGTCCAAGGGATACAGTAAACCTGAAGTGAAGCATCGGAATCTATAACTAGCGTCACAGGAATGGGTCAAAACATAGACAGTAGGAAGAGTCAGTTTTCTTGTTCTTAAGTCGGCATTGTACATTTTGTATTTAATTCCGATGCAATATCTGTGTTTGATTGTCAATAAAAAGGTAAGAGGGATACAGTAAACCTGAAGTGAAGCATCGGAATCTATAACTAGTGTCATAGGAATGATTCAAAACTTAGACTGTAGGAAGAGTTAGTCTTCCTGTACTTAAGTCGGCATTGTGCTTTTTGTATTTAATTCCGATGCAATTTCAGTGTTTCATCGTCAATAAGAAAGTCCAAGGGATACAGTAAACCTGAAGTGAAGCATCGGAATCAATAACTAGTGTCACAGGAATGGTTCAAAACATAGTCAGTAAAAAGAGTCAGTCTTCCTGTACTTAAGTCGGCATTGTGCCTTTTCTATTTAATTCCGATGCAATTTCTGTGTTTCATCGTCTATACGAAGGTCCAAGGGATACAGTAAACCTGGAGTGAAGCATCGGAATCTATAACTAGTGTCACATGACTTGTTCAAATCATAGACAGTAAAAAGAGTCAGTCTTCTTGTACTTAAGTCGGCATTGTGCCTATTGTATTTAATTCCGATGCAATTTCTGTGTTTCATCGTCAATAAGAAGGTCTAAGGGATATAGGAAACCTGTAGTGAAGCATCGGAATATATAACTAGTGTCACAGGAATGGTTCAAAACATAGACAGTAGGAAAAGTCAGTCTTGTTGTACTTAAGTCGTCATTATGCCTTTTCATTTAATTCCGATGCAATTTCAGTGTTTCATCGTCAATAAGAAGGTCAGAGGGATACAGTAAACCTGTAGTGAAGCATCGGAATCTATAACTAGTGTCACAGGAATGGTTCAAAACATAGGCAGTAGGAAGAGTCAGTCTTCTTGTACTTAAGTCGGGATTGTGCTTTTTCTATTTAATTCCGATGCAATTTCTGTGTTTCATCGTCAATAAGAAGGTCCAAGGGATACAGTAAACCTGGAGTGAAGCATCGGAATCTATAACAAATGTCACAGGAATGGTTCAAAGCATAGAGAGTAGGAAGAGTCAGTCTTCTTGTACTAAGTCGGCATTGTGCCTTTTGTATTTAATTCCGATGCAATTTTTTTGTTTCATCGTCAATAAGAAGGTCCAAGGGATACAGTAAACCTGAGGTGAAGCACTGAAATCTAAAACTAGTCTCACAGGGTAGTTTCATAACAGACAGTAAGAAGAGTCAGTCTTCGTGTACTTATGACGGAATTGTGCATTTAGTATTTAATTCCGATGCAATTTCTGTGTTTCATCATTAATAAGAAGGTCCAAGGGATACAGTAAACCTGAAGTGAAGCATCGTATTCTAAAACTGGTCTCACAGGAATGGTTCAAAACATAGACGGTAAGAAGAGCATGTCTTCTTGTCCTTAAGTCGGCATTGTTCCTTTTTATTTAATCCCAATGCAATTTCTGTGTTTCATCGTCAATAAGAAGGTCGGAGTTATACAGTAAACCTGTAGTGAAGCATCGGAATCTATACTAGTGTCAAAGGAATGTTTCAAAACATAGACAGTAAGAAGAGTAAGTCTTCTTGTACTTAAGTCGGCATTGTGCTTTTTGTATTCAATTCCGATGCAATTTCTATGTTTCATCGTCAATAAGAAGGTCAAAGGGATACAGTAAACCTGGAGTGAAGCATCGGAATCTATAACTAGTGTCACAGGAATTAATCAAAACATTGTCGGTAAGAAGAATCAGTCTTCATGTACTTAAGTCGGCATTGTGCCCTTTGTATTTAATTCCGATGCAATTTCTGTGTTCCATCGTCAACAAGAATGTCCAAGGGATACATTAAACCTGAAGTGAAGCATCGGAATCTATAACTAGTGTCACAGGAATGGTTCAAAACATAGACAGTAGGAAGAGTCAGTCTTCTTGTACTTTAGTCGGCATCGTGCCTTTTCTATTTAATTCTGATGTAATTTCTGTGCTTCATCGTCAATAAGAAAGTCCAAGGGATACAGTAAACCTGAAGTGAATCATCGGAATCCATAACTAGTGTCACAGTATCTTTTCAAAACATAGTCAGTAAGAAGAGTCAGTCTTCTTGTACTTAAGTCGGCATTGTGCCTTTTCTATTCAATTCCGATGCAATTTCTGTGTTTCATCATCAATAAGAACGTCCAAGGGATACAGTACACCGGGAGTGAAGCATCGGAATCTATAACTAGTGACACAGGAATGGTTCCAAACATAGTCGGTAAGAAGAGTCAGTCTTCTTGTACTTAAGTCGGCATTGTGCCTTTTGTATTTAATTCCGATGCAATTTCTGTGTTTCATCGTCAATAAGAATGTCGGAGTTATACAGTAAACCTGTAGAGAAGCATCGGAAACTATAACTAGTGTCAAAGGAATGGTTCAAAACATAGACAGTAGGAAGAGTCAGTCTTCTTGTACTTAAGTCGGCATTGTGCCTTTTCTATTTAATTCTGATGCAATTTCTGTGCTTTATCGTCAATAAGAAAGTCCAAGGGATACAGTAAATCTGAAGTGAAGCATCGGAATCTGTAACTAGTGTCACAGGAATGTTTCAAAACATAGTCAGTAAGAAGAGTCAGTCTGCTTGTACTTAAGTCGGCATTGTGCCTTTTCTATTTAATTCCGATGCAATTTCTGTATTTCATCGTCAATAAGAAGGTCAGAGGGATACAGTAAACCTAGAGCGAAGCATCGGAATCTATAACTAGTGTCATGGGAATGGTTCAAAGCATTGACAGTAAGAAGAGTCAGTCTTCTTGTACTTAAGTATGCATTGTGCCATTTGTATTTAATTCCGATGCAATTTCTGTGTTTCATCGACAATAAGGAGGTCCAAGGGATACGGTAAACCTGGAGTGAAGCATCGGAATCTATAACTAGTGTCACAGGAGTGGTTCAAAACATAGTCAGTAAAAACAGTCAGTCTTCTTGTACTTAAGTCGGAATTGTGCCTTTTGTATTTAATTCCGATGCAATTTCTGTGTTTCATCGTCAATAAGAAGGTCCAAGGGATACAGTAAACCGGGAGTGAAGCATCGGAATCTATAACTAGTGACACAGGAATGGTTCAAAACATAGTCAGTAAGAAGAGTCAGTCTTCTTGTACTTAAGTATGCATTGTGCCATTTGTATTTAATTCCGATGCAATTTCTGTGTTTCATCGTCAATAAGGAGGTCCAAGGGATACAGTAAATCTGAAGTGAAGCATCGGAATCTGTAACTAGTGTCACAGGAATGTTTCAAAACATAGTCAGTAAGAAGAGTCAGTCTCCTTGTACTTAAGTCGGCATTGTGCCTTTTGTATTTAATTCCGATGTAATTTCTATGTTTCATGGTCAATAAGAAGGTCAAAGGGATACAGTAAACCTGGAATGAAGCATCGGAATCTATAACTAGTGTCACAGGAATGAATCAAATCATAGTCGGTAAGAAGAATCAGTCTTCTTGTACAAAAGTCGGCATTGTGCCTTTTGTATTTAATTCCGATGCAATTTCTGTGTTTCATCGTCAACAAGAAGGTCCAAGGGATACATTCAAATTGAAGTGAACCATGGGAATCTATAACTAGTGTCACAGGAATGGTTCAAAACATAGACAGTGGGAAGAGTCAGTCTTCTTGTACTTAAGTCAGCATTGTGCCTTTTGTATTTAATTCCAAAGCAATTTCTGTGTTTCATCGTCAATAAGAAGGTCCAAGGGATACAGTAAACCTAGTTTGAGGCATCGGAATCTATAACTAGTGTCACAGGAATGGTTCAATGCATAGACAGTAAGAAGAGTCAGTCTTCTTGTACTTAAGTCGGCATTGTGCATTTTGTATTTAATTCCGATGCAATTTCTGTGTTTCGTCGTCAATAAGGACGTCCAAGGGATACAGAAAAACCTGGAGTGAAGCATCGGAATCTATAACTACTGTCACAGGAATAGTTCAAACATAGTCAGTAAGAGGAGTCAGTCTTCTTGTACTCAAGTCGGAATTGTGCCTTTTGTATTTAATTCCAATGCAATTTATGTCTTTAATCGTCAATAAGAAGGTCCAAGGGATACAGTAAACCTGAAGTGAAGCATCGGAATCTATAACTAGTGTCATAGGAATTATTTAGTACTTAGACTGTAGGAAGAGTTAGTCTTCCTGTACTTAAGTCGGCATTGTGCTTTTTGTATTTAATTCCGATGCAATTTCAGTGTTTCATCGTCAATAAGAAGGTAAGAGGGATACAGTAAACCTGAAGTGAAGCATCGGAATCTATAACTAGTGTCACAGGAATGGTTCAAATCATAGACAGCAGGAAGAGTCAGTCTTCTTGTACTTAAGTCGGGATTGTGCCTTTTCTATTTAATTCCAATGCAATTTCTGTGTTTCATCGTCAATAAGAAAGTCCAAGGGATACAGTAAACCTGAAGTGAAGCATCGGAATCAATAACTAGTGTCACAGGAATGGTTCAAAACATAGTCAGTAAAAAGAGTCAGTCTTCCTGTACTTAAGTCGGCATTGTGCCTTTTCTATTTATTTCCGATGCAATTTCTGTGTTTCATCGTCTATACGAAGGTCCAAGGGATACAGTAAACCTGGAGTGAAGCATCGGAATCTATAACTAGTGTCACATGACTGGTTCAAATCATAGACAGTAAAAAGAGTCAGTCTTCTTGTACTTAAGTCGGCATTGTGCCTATTGTATTTAATTCCGATGCAATTACTGTGTTTCATCGTCAATGAGAAGGTCCAAGGGATATAGTAAACCTGTACTGAAGCATCGGAATCTATAACTAGTGTCACAGGAATGGTTCAAAACATAGACAGTAGGAAAAGTCAGTCTTGTTGTACTTAAGTCGTCATTATGCCTTTTCATTTAATTCCGATGCAATTTCAGTGTTTCATCGTCAATAAGAAGGTCAGAGGGATACAGTAAACCTGTAGTGAAGCATCGGAATCTATAACTAGTGTCACAGGAATGGTGCAAAACATAGTCAGTAAAATGAGTCAGTCTTCCTGTACTTAAGTCGGCATTGTGCCTTTTCTATTTATTTCCGATGCAATTTCTGTGTTTCATCGTCTATGCGAAGGTCCAAGGGATACAGTAAACCTGGAGTGAAGCATCGGAATCTATAACTAGTGTCACAGGAATGGTTCAAACATAGACAGTAAGAAGAGTCAGTCTTCTTGTACTTAAGTCAGCATTGTGCCTTTTGTATTTAATTCCAAAGCAATTTCTGTGTTTCATCGTCAATAAGAAGGTCCAAGGGATACAGTAAACCTAGTTTGAGGCATCGGAATCTATAACTAGTGTCACAGGAATGGTTCAATGCATAGACAGTAAGAAGAGTCAGTCTTCTTGTACTTAAGTCGGCATTGTGCATTTTGTATTTAATTCCGATGCAATTTCTGTGTTTCGTCGTCAATAAGGACGTCCAAGGGATACAGAAAAACCTGGAGTGAAGCATCGGAATCTATAACTACTGTCACAGGAATAGTTCAAACATAGTCAGTAAGAGGAGTCAGTCTTCTTGTACTCAAGTCGGAATTGTGCCTTTTGTATTTAATTCCAATGCAATTTATGTCTTTAATCGTCAATAAGAAGGTCCAAGGGATACAGTAAACCTGAAGTGAAGCATCGGAATCTATAACTAGTGTCATAGGAATTATTTAGTACTTAGACTGTAGGAAGAGTTAGTCTTCCTGTACTTAAGTCGGCATTGTGCTTTTTGTATTTAATTCCGATGCAATTTCAGTGTTTCATCGTCAATAAGAAGGTAAGAGGGATACAGTAAACCTGAAGTGAAGCATCGGAATCTATAACTAGTGTCACAGGAATGGTTCAAATCATAGACAGCAGGAAGAGTCAGTCTTCTTGTACTTAAGTCGGGATTGTGCCTTTTCTATTTAATTCCAATGCAATTTCTGTGTTTCATCGTCAATAAGAAAGTCCAAGGGATACAGTAAACCTGAAGTGAAGCATCGGAATCAATAACTAGTGTCACAGGAATGGTTCAAAACATAGTCAGTAAAAAGAGTCAGTCTTCCTGTACTTAAGTCGGCATTGTGCCTTTTCTATTTATTTCCGATGCAATTTCTGTGTTTCATCGTCTATACGAAGGTCCAAGGGATACAGTAAACCTGGAGTGAAGCATCGGAATCTATAACTAGTGTCACATGACTGGTTCAAATCATAGACAGTAAAAAGAGTCAGTCTTCTTGTACTTAAGTCGGCATTGTGCCTATTGTATTTAATTCCGATGCAATTACTGTGTTTCATCGTCAATGAGAAGGTCCAAGGGATATAGTAAACCTGTACTGAAGCATCGGAATCTATAACTAGTGTCACAGGAATGGTTCAAAACATAGACAGTAGGAAAAGTCAGTCTTGTTGTACTTAAGTCGTCATTATGCCTTTTCATTTAATTCCGATGCAATTTCAGTGTTTCATCGTCAATAAGAAGGTCAGAGGGATACAGTAAACCTGTAGTGAAGCATCGGAATCTATAACTAGTGTCACAGGAATGGTGCAAAACATAGTCAGTAAAATGAGTCAGTCTTCCTGTACTTAAGTCGGCATTGTGCCTTTTCTATTTATTTCCGATGCAATTTCTGTGTTTCATCGTCTATACGAAGGTCCAAGGGATACAGTAAACCTGGAGTGAAGCATCGGAATCTATAACTAGTGTCATAGGAATGATTCAAAAATTAGACTGTAGGAAGAGTTAGTCTTCCTGTACTTAAGTCGGCATTGTGCTTTTTGTATTTAATTCCGATGCAATTTCAGTGTTTCATCGTCAATAAGAAGGTAAGAGGGATACAGTAAACCTGAAGTGAAGCATCGGAATCTATAACTAGTGTCACAGGAATGGTTCAAATCATAGACAGCAGGAAGAGTCAGTCTTCTTGTACTTAAGTCGGGATTGTGCCTTTTCTATTTAATTCCAATGCAATTTCTGTGTTTCATCGTCAATAAGAAAGTCCAAGGGATACAGTAAACCTGAAGTGAAGCATCGGAATCAATAACTAGTGTCACAGGAATGGTTCAAAACATAGTCAGTAAAAAGAGTCAGTCTTCCTGTACTTAAGTCGGCATTGTGCCTTTTCTATTTATTTCCGATGCAATTTCTGTGTCATCGTCTATACGAAGGTCCAAGGGATACAGTAAACCTGGAGTGAAGCATCGGAATCTATAACTAGTGTCACATGACTGGTTCAAATCATAGACAGTAAAAAGAGTCAGTCTTCTTGTACTTAAGTCGGGATTGTGCTTTTTCTATTTAATTCCGATGCAATTTCTGTGTTTCATCGTCAATAAGAAGGTCCAAGGGATACAGTAAACCTGGAGTGAAGCATCGGAATCTATAACAAGTGTCACAGGAATGGTTCAAAACATAGAGAGTAGGAAGAGTCAGTCTTCTTGTACTAAGTCGGCATTGTGCCTTTTGTATTTAATTCCGATGCAATTTTTTTGTTTCATCGTCAATAAGAAGGTCCAAGGGATACAGTAAACCTGAGGTGAAGCACTGAAATCTAAAACTAGTCTCACAGGGTAGTTTCATAACAGACAGTAAGAAGAGTCAGTCTTCGTGTACTTATGACGGAATTGTGCATTTAGTATTTAATTCCGATGCAATTTCTGTGTTTCATCATTAATAAGAAGGTCCAAGGGATACAGTAAACCTGAAGTGAAGCATCGTATTCTAAAACTGGTCTCACAGGAATGGTTCAAAACATAGACGGTAAGAAGAGCCCGTCTTCTTGTCCTTAAGTCGGCATTGTTCCTTTTTATTTAATCCCAATGCAATTTCTGTGTTTCATCGTCAATAAGAAGGTCGGAGTTATACAGTAAACCTGTAGTGAAGCATCGGAATCTATACTAGTGTCAAAGGAATGTTTCAAAACATAGACAGTAGGAAGAGTCAGTCTTCTTGTACTTAAGTCGGCATTGTGCCTTTTGTATTTAATTCCGATGCAATTTCTGTGTTTCATCGTCAATAACGAGGTCCAAGGGATACGGTAAACCTGGAGTGAAGCATCGGAATCTATAACTAGTGTCACAGGAGTGGTTCAAAACATAGTCAGTAAGAAGAGTCAGTCTTCTTGTACTTAAGTCGGCATTGTGCCTTTTGTATTTAATTCGGATGCAATTTCTGTGTTTCATAGTCAATAAGAAGGTCCAAGGGATACAGTAAACCGGGAGTGAAGCATCGGAATCTATAACTAGTGACACAGGAATGATTCAAAACATAGTCAGTAAGAAGAGTAAGTCTTCTTGTACTTAAGTCGGCATTGTGCCTTTTGTATTCAATTCCGATGCAATTTCTATGTTTCATCGTCAATAAGAAGGTCAAAGGGATACAGTAAACCTGGAGTGAAGCATCGGAATCTATAACTAGTGTCACAGGAATTAATCAAAACATAGTCGGTAAGAAGAATCAGTCTTCATGTACTTAAGTCGGCATTGTGCCCTTTGTATTTAATTCCGATGCAACTTCTGTGTTCCATCGTCAACAAGAATGTCCAAGGGATACATTAAACCTGAAGTGAAGCATCGGAATCTATAACTAGTGTCACAGGAATGGTTCAAAACATAGACAGTAGGAAGAGTCAGTCTTCTTGTACTTTAGTCGGCATCGTGCCTTTTCTATTTAATTCTGATGTAATTTCTGTGCTTCATCGTCAATAAGAAAGTCCAAGGGATACAGTAAACCTGAAGTGAATCATCGGAATCCATAACTAGTGTCACAGTATCTTTTCAAAACATAGTCAGTAAGAAGAGTCAGTCTTCTTGTACTTAAGTCGGCATTGTGCCTTTTCTATTTAATTCCGATGCAATTTCTGTGTTTCATCATCAATAAGAACGTCCAAGGGATACAGTACACCGGGAGTTAAGCATCGGAATCTATAACTAGTGACACAAGAATGGTTCCAAACATAGTCGGTAAGAAGAGTCAGTCTTCTTGTACTTAAGTCGGCATTGTGCCTTTTGTATTTAATTCCGATGCAATTTAGGTGTTTCATCGTCAATAAGAATGTCGGAGTTATACAGTAAACCTGTAGTGAAGCATCGGAAACTATAACTAGTGTCAAAGGAATGGTTCAAAACATAGACAGTAGGAAGAGTCAGTCTTCTTGTACTTAAGTCGGCATTGTGCCTTTTCTATTTAATTCTCATGCAATTTCTGTGCCTCATCGTCAATAAGAAAGTCCAAGGGATACAGTAAATCTGAAGTGAAGCATCGGAATCTATAACTAGTGTCACAGGAATGTTTCAAAACATAGTCAGTAAGAAGAGTCAGTCTTCTTGTACATAAGTCGGCATTGTGCCCTTTCTATTTAATTCCGATGCAATTTCTGTATTTCATCGTCAATAAGAAGGTCAGAGGGATACAGTAAACCTAGAGCGAAGCATCGGAATCTATAACTAGTGTCACGGGAGTGGTTCAAAGCATTGACAGTAAGAAGAGTCAGTCTTCTTGTACTTAAGTATGCGTTGTGCCATTTGTATTTAATTCCGATGCAATTTCTGTGTTTCATCGTCAATAAGGAGGTCCAAGGGATACGGTAAACCTGGAGTGAAGCATCGGAATCTATAACTAGTTTCACAGGAGTGGTTCAAAACATAGTCAGCAAAAACAGTCAGTCTTCTTGTACTTAAGTCGGAATTGTGCCTTTTGTATTTAATTCCGATGCAATTTCTGTGTTTCATCGTCAATAAGAAGGTCCAAGGGATACAGTAAACCGGGAGTGAAGCATCGGAATCTATAACTAGTGACACAGGAATGTTTCAAAACATAGTCAGTAAGAAGAGTCAGTCTTCTTGTACTTAAGTATGCATTGTGCCATTTGTATTTAATTCCGATGCAATTTCTGTGTTTCATCGTCAATAAGCAGGTCCAAGGGATACAGTAAATCTGAAGTGAAGCATCGGAATCTGTAACTAGTGTCACAGGAATGTTTCAAAACATAGTCAGTAAGAAGAGTCAGTCTTCTTGTACTTAAGTCGGCATTGTGCCTTTTGTATTTAATTCCGATGTAATTTCTATGTTTCATCGTCAATAAGAAGGTCAAAGGGATACAGTAAGCCTGGAATGAAGCATCGGAATCTATAACTAGTGTCACAGGAATGAATCAAATCATAGTCGGTAAGGAGAATCAGTCTTCTTGTACTTAAGTCGGCATTGTGCCTTTTGTATTTAATTCCGATGCAATATCTGTGTTTCATCGTCAACAAGAAGGTCCAAGGGATACATTCAAATTGAAGTGAACCATGGGAATCTATAACTAGTGACACAGGAATGGTTCAAAACATAGACAGTAGGAAGAGTCAGTCTTCTTGTACTTAAGTCGGCATTGTGCCTTTTCTATTTAATTACGATGCACGTTCTGTGTTTCATCGTCAATATGAAGGTCCAAAGGATACAGTAAACCTGGAGTGAAGCATCGGAATCTATAACTAATGTCACAGGAATGGTTCAAAACATAGACAGTAGGAAGAGTCAGTCTTCTTGTACTTAAGTCGGCATTGTGCCTTTTGTATTTAATTCCGATGCAATTTCTGTGTTTCATCGTCAATAAGAAGGTCTGAGGGATGCAGTAAACCTGAAGTGAAGCATCGGAATCTATAACTAGTGTCACAGGAATGGTTCAAACATAGACAGTAAGAAGAGTCAGTCTTCTTGTACTTAAGTCAGCATTGTGCCTTTTGTATTTAATTCCAAAGCAATTTCTGTGTTTCATCGTCAATAAGAAGGTCCAAGGGATACAGTAAACCTAGTTTGAAGCATCGGAATCTATAACTAGTGTCACAGGAACGGTTCAATGCATAGACAGTAAGAAGAGTCAGTCTTCTTGTACTTAAGTCGGCATTGTGCATTTTGTATTTAATTCCGATGCAATTTCTGTGTTTCGTCGTCAATAAGGACGTCCAAGGGATACAGAAAAACCTGGAGTGAAGCATCGGAATCTATAACTACTGTCACAGGAATAGTTCAAACATAGTCAGTGAGAAGAGTCAGTCTTCTTGTACTCAATTCGGAATTGTGCCTTTTGTATTTAATTCCGATGCAATTTATGTCTTTAATCGTCAATAAGAAGGTACAAGGGATACAGTAAACCTGAAGTGAAGCATCGGAATCTATAACTAGTGTCACAGGGATGGTTCAAAATATAGACAGTAAGAAGAGTCAGTATTCTTGTACTTAAGTCGGCATTGTGCCTTTTGTATTTAATTCCGGTGCAATTTCTGAGTTTCATCGTCGACAAGAAGGTCAGAGGGATACAGTAAACCTGAAGTTAAGAATCGTAATCTATAACTACTGTCACAGGAATAGTTCAAACATAGTCAGCAAGAAGAGTCAGTCTTCTTGTACGCAAGTCGGAAATGTGCCTTTTGTATTTAATTCCGATGCAATTTATGTCTTTAATCGTCAATATGAAGGTCCAAGGGGTACAGTAAACCTGAAGTGAAGCATCGGAATCTATAACTAGCGTCACAGGAATGAGTCAAATCATAGACAGTAGGAAGAGTCAGTTTTCTTGTTCTTAAGTCGGCATTGTACTTTTTGTATTTAATTCCGATGCAATATCTGTGTTTCATTGTCAATAAAAAGGTAAGAGGGATACAGTAAACCTGAAGTGAAGCATCGGAATCTATAACTAGTGTCATAGGAATGATTCAAAACTTAGACTGTAGGAAGAGTTAGTCTTCCTGTACTTAAGTCGGCATTGTGCTTTTTGTATTTAATTCCGATGCAATTTCAGTGTTTCATCGTCAATAAGAAGGTAAGAGGGATACAGTAAACCTGAAGTGAAGCATCGGAATCAATAACTAGTGTCACATGACTGGTTCAAATCATAGACAGTAAAAAGAGTCAGTCTTCTTGTACTTAAGTCGGCATTGTGCCTATTGTATTTAATTCCGATGCAATTTCTGTGTTTCATCGTCAATAAGAAGGTCAAAGGGATACAGTAAACCTGGAATGAAGCATCGGAATCTATAACTAGTGTCACAGGAATGAATCAAATCATAGTCGGTAAGAAGAATCAGTCTTCTTGTACAAAAGTCGGCATTGTGCATTTTGTATTTAATTCCGATGCAATTTCTGTGTTTCGTCGTCAATAAGGACGTCCAAGGGATACAGAAAAACCTGGAGTGAAGCATCGGAATCTATAACTACTGTCACAGGAATAGTTCAAACATAGTCAGTAAGAGGAGTCAGTCTTCTTGTACTCAAGTCGGAATTGTGCCTTTTGTATTTAATTCCAATGCAATTTATGTCTTTAATCGTCAATAAGAAGGTCCAAGGGATACAGTAAACCTGAAGTGAAGCATCGGAATCTATAACTAGTGTCACAGGAATGATTTAGTACTTAGACTGTAGGAAGAGTTAGTCTTCCTGTACTTAAGTCGGCATTGTGCTTTTTGTATTTAATTCCGATGCAATTTCAGTGTTTCATCGTCAATAAGAAGGTAAGAGGGATACAGTAAACCTGAAGTGAAGCATCGGAATCTATAACTAGTGTCACAGGAATGGTTCAAATCATAGACAGCAGGAAGAGTCAGTCTTCTTGTACTTAAGTCGGGATTGTGCCTTTTCTATTTAATTCCAATGCAATTTCTGTGTTTCATCGTCAATAAGAAAGTCCAAGGGATACAGTAAACCTGAAGTGTAGCATCGGAATCAATAACTAGTGTCACAGGAATGGTTCAAAACATAGTCAGTAAAAAGAGTCAGTCTTCCTGTACTTAAGTCGGCATTGTGCCTTTTCTATTTATTTCCGATGCAATTTCTGTGTTTCATCGTCTATACGAAGGTCCAAGGGATACAGTAAACCTGGAGTGAAGCATCGGAATCTATAACTAGTGTCACATGACTGGTTCAAATCATAGACAGTAAAAAGAGTCAGTCTTCTTGTACTTAAGTCGGCATTGTGCCTATTGTATTTAATTCCGATGCAATTACTGTGTTTCATCGTCAATGAGAAGGTCCAAGGGATATAGTAAACCTGTACTGAAGCATCGGAATCTATAACTAGTGTCACAGGAATGGTTCAAAACATAGACAGTAGGAAAAGTCAGTCTTGTTGTACTTAAGTCGTCATTATGCCTTTTCATTTAATTCCGATGCAATTTCAGTGTTTCATCGTCAATAAGAAGGTCAGAGGGATACAGTAAACCTGTAGTGAAGCATCGGAATCTATAACTAGTGTCACAGGAATGGTGCAAAACATAGTCAGTAAAATGAGTCAGTCTTCCTGTACTTAAGTCGGCATTGTGCCTTTTCTATTTATTTCCGATGCAATTTCTGTGTTTCATCGTCTATACGAAGGTCCAAGGGATACAGTAAACCTGGAGTGAAGCATCGGAATCTATAACTAGTGTCATAGGAATGATTCAAAAATTAGACTGTAGGAAGAGTTAGTCTTCCTGTACTTAAGTCGGCATTGTGCTTTTTGTATTTAATTCCGATGCAATTTCAGTGTTTCATCGTCAATAAGAAGGTAAGAGGGATACAGTAAACCTGAAGTGAAGCATCGGAATCTATAACTAGTGTCACAGGAATGGTTCAAATCATAGACAGCAGGAAGAGTCAGTCTTCTTGTACTTAAGTCGGGATTGTGCCTTTTCTATTTAATTCCAATGCAATTTCTGTGTTTCATCGTCAATAAGAAAGTCCAAGGGATACAGTAAACCTGAAGTGAAGCATCGGAATCAATAACTAGTGTCACAGGAATGGTTCAAAACATAGTCAGTAAAAAGAGTCAGTCTTCCTGTACTTAAGTCGGCATTGTGCCTTTTCTATTTATTTCCGATGCAATTTCTGTGTCATCGTCTATACGAAGGTCCAAGGGATACAGTAAACCTGGAGTGAAGCATCGGAATCTATAACTAGTGTCACATGACTGGTTCAAATCATAGACAGTAAAAAGAGTCAGTCTTCTTGTACTTAAGTCGGGATTGTGCTTTTTCTATTTAATTCCGATGCAATTTCTGTGTTTCATCGTCAATAAGAAGGTCCAAGGGATACAGTAAACCTGGAGTGAAGCATCGGAATCTATAACAAGTGTCACAGGAATGGTTCAAAACATAGAGAGTAGGAAGAGTCAGTCTTCTTGTACTAAGTCGGCATTGTGCCTTTTGTATTTAATTCCGATGCAATTTTTTTTTTTTCATTGTCAATAAGAAGGTCCAAGGGATACAGTAAACCTGAGGTGAAGCACTGAAATCTAAAACTAGTCTCACAGGGTAGTTTCATAACAGACAGTAAGAAGAGTCAGTCTTCGTGTACTTATGACGGAATTGTGCATTTAGTATTTAATTCCGATGCAATTTCTGTGTTACATCATTAATAAGAAGGTCCAAGGGATACAGTAAACCTGAAGTGAAGCATCGTATTCTAAAACTGGTCTCACAGGAATGGTTCAAAACATAGACGGTAAGAAGAGCCCGTCTTCTTGTCCTTAAGGCGGCATTGTTCCTTTTTATTTAATCCCAATGCAATTTCTGTGTTTCATCGTCAATAAGAAGGTCGGAGTTATACAGTAAACCTGTAGTGAAGCATCGGAATCTATACTAGTGTCAAAGGAATGTTTCAAAACATAGACAGTAGGAAGAGTCAGTCTTCTTGTACTTAAGTCGGCATTGTGCCTTTTCTATTTAATTCCGATGCAATTTCTGTGCTTCATCCTCAATAAGAAAGTCCAAGGGATACAGTAAATCTGAAGTGAAGCATCGGAATCTATAACTAGTGTCACAGGAATGTTTCAAACATAGTCAGTAAGAAGAGTCAGTCTTCTTGTACTTACGTCGGCATTGTGCCTTTTCTATTTAATTCCGATGCAATTTCTGTATTTCATCGTCAATAAGAAGGTCAGAGGGATACAGTAAACCTAGAGCGAAGCATCGGAATCTATAACTAGTGTCACGGGAATGGTTCAAGCATAGACAGTAAGAAGAGTCAGTCTTCTTGTACTTAAGTATGCATTGTGCCTTTTGTATTTAATTCCGATGCAATTTCTGTGTTTCATCGTCAATAACGAGGTCCAAGGGATACGGTAAACCTGGAGTGAAGCATCGGAATCTATAACTAGTGTCACAGGAGTGGTTCAAAACATAGTCAGTAAGAAGAGTCAGTCTTCTTGTACTTAAGTCGGCATTGTGCCTTTTGTATTTAATTCGGATGCAATTTCTGTGTTTCATAGTCAATAAGAAGGTCCAAGGGATACAGTAAACCGGGAGTGAAGCATCGGAATCTATAACTAGTGACACAGGAATGATTCAAAACATAGTCAGTAAGAAGAGTAAGTCTTCTTGTACTTAAGTCGGCATTGTGCCTTTTGTATTCAATTCCGATGCAATTTCTATGTTTCATCGTCAATAAGAAGGTCAAAGGGATACAGTAAACCTGGAGTGAAGCATCGGAATCTATAACTAGTGTCACAGGAATTAATCAAAACATAGTCGGTAAGAAGAATCAGTCTTCATGTACTTAAGTCGGCATTGTGCCCTTTGTATTTAATTCCGATGCAACTTCTGTGTTCCATCGTCAACAAGAATGTCCAAGGGATACATTAAACCTGAAGTGAAGCATCGGAATCTATAACTAGTGTCACAGGAATGGTTCAAAACATAGACAGTAGGAAGAGTCAGTCTTCTTGTACTTTAGTCGGCATCGTGCCTTTTCTATTTAATTCTGATGTAATTTCTGTGCTTCATCGTCAATAAGAAAGTCCAAGGGATACAGTAAACCTGAAGTGAATCATCGGAATCCATAACTAGTGTCACAGTATCTTTTCAAAACATAGTCAGTAAGAAGAGTCAGTCTTCTTGTACTTAAGTCGGCATTGTGCCTTTTCTATTTAATTCCGATGCAATTTCTGTGTTTCATCATCAATAAGAACGTCCAAGGGATACAGTACACCGGGAGTTAAGCATCGGAATCTATAACTAGTGACACAAGAATGGTTCCAAACATAGTCGGTAAGAAGAGTCAGTCTTCTTGTACTTAAGTCGGCATTGTGCCTTTTGTATTTAATTCCGATGCAATTTAGGTGTTTCATCGTCAATAAGAATGTCGGAGTTATACAGTAAACCTGTAGTGAAGCATCGGAAACTATAACTAGTGTCAAAGGAATGGTTCAAAACATAGACAGTAGGAAGAGTCAGTCTTCTTGTACTTAAGTCGGCATTGTGCCTTTTCTATTTAATTCTCATGCAATTTCTGTGCCTCATCGTCAATAAGAAAGTCCAAGGGATACAGTAAATCTGAAGTGAAGCATCGGAATCTGTAACTAGTGTCACAGGAATGTTTCAAAACATAGTCAGTAAGAAGAGTCAGTCTTCTTGTACATAAGTCGGCATTGTGCCCTTTCTATTTAATTCTGATGCAATTTCTGTATTTCATCGTCAATAAGAAGGTCAGAGGGATACAGTAAACCTAGAGCGAAGCATCGGAATCTATAACTAGTGTCACGGGAATGGTTCAAAGCATTGACAGTAAGAAGAGTCAGTCTTCTTGTACTTAAGTATGCGTTGTGCCATTTGTATTTAATTCCGATGCAATTTCTGTGTTTCATCGTCAATAAGGAGGTCCAAGGGATACGGTAAACCTGGAGTGAAGCATCGGAATCTATAACTAGTTTCACAGGAGTGGTTCAAAACATAGTCAGTAAAAACAGTCAGTCTTCTTGTACTTAAGTCGGAATTGTGCCTTTTGTATTTAATTCCGATGCAATTTCTGTGTTTCATCGTCAATAAGAAGGTCCAAGGGATACAGTAAACCGGGAGTGAAGCATCGGAATCTATAACTAGTGACACAGGAATGTTTCAAAACATAGTCAGTAAGAAGAGTCAGTCTTCTTGTACTTAAGTATCCATTGTGCCATTTGTATTTAATTCCGATGCAATTTCTGTGTTTCATCGTCAATAAGCAGGTCCAAGGGATACAGTAAATCTGAAGTGAAGCATCGGAATCTGTAACTAGTGTCACAGGAATGTTTCAAAACATAGTCAGTAAGAAGAGTCAGTCTTCTTGTACTCAATTCGGAATTGTGCCTTTTGTATTTAATTCCGATGCAATTTATGTCTTTAATCGTCAATAAGAAGGTACAAGGGATACAGTAAACCTGAAGTGAAGCATCGGAATCTATAACTAGTGTCACAGGGATGGTTCAAAATATAGACAGTAAGAAGAGTCAGTATTCTTGTACTTAAGTCGGCATTGTGCCTTTTGTATTTAATTCCGGTGCAATTTCTGAGTTTCATCGTCGACAAGAAGGTCAGAGGGATACAGTAAACCTGAAGTTAAGAATCGTAATCTATAACTACTGTCACAGGAATAGTTCAAACATAGTCAGCAAGAAGAGTCAGTCTTCTTGTACGCAAGTCGGAAATGTGCCTTTTGTATTTAATTCCGATGCAATTTATGTCTTTAATCGTCAATATGAAGGTCCAAGGGGTACAGTAAACCTGAAGTGAAGCATCGGAATCTATAACTAGCGTCACAGGAATGAGTCAAAACATAGACAGTAGGAAGAGTCAGTTTTCTTGTTCTTAAGTCGGCATTGTACTTTTTGTATTTAATTCCGATGCAATATCTGTGTTTCATTGTCAATAAAAAGGTAAGAGGGATACAGTAAACCTGAAGTGAAGCATCGGAATCTATAACTAGTGTCATAGGAATGATTCAAAACTTAGACTGTAGGAAGAGTTAGTCTTCCTGTACTTAAGTCGGCATTGTGCTTTTTGTATTTAATTCCGATGCAATTTCAGTGTTTCATCGTCAATAAGAAGGTAAGAGGGATACAGTAAACCTGAAGTGAAGCATCGGAATCAATAACTAGTGTCACATGACTGGTTCAAATCATAGACAGTAAAAAGAGTCAGTCTTCTTGTACTTAAGTCGGCATTGTGCCTATTGTATTTAATTCCGATGCAATTTCTGTGTTTCATCGTCAATAAGAAGGTCCAAGGGATATAGTAAACCTGTAGTGAAGCATCGGAATCTATAACTAGTGTCACAGGAATGGTTCAAAACATAGACAGTAGGAAAAGTCAGTCTTGTTGTACTTAAGTCGTCATTATGCCTTTTCATTTAATTCCGATGCAATTTCAGTGTTTCATCGTCAATAAGAAGGTCAGAGGGATACAGTAAACCTGTAGTGAAGCATCGGAATCTATAACTAGTGTCACAGGAATAGTTCAAAACATAGACAGTAGGAAGAGTCAGTCTTCTTGTACTTAAGTCGGGATTGTGCTTTTTCTATTTAATTCCGATGCAATTTCTGTGTTTCATCGTCAATAAGAAGATCCAAGGGATACAGTAAAAGTGGAGTGAAGCATCGGAATCTATAACAAGTGTCACAGGAATGGTTCAAAACATAGAGAGTAGGAAGAGTCAGTCTTCTTGTACTAAGTCGGCATTGTGCCTTTTGTATTTAATTCCGATGCAATTTTTTTGTTTCATCGTCAATAAGAAGGTCCAAGGGATACAGTAAACCTGAGGTGAAGCACTGAAATCTAAAACTAGTCTCACAGGGTAGTTTCATAACAGACAGTAAGAAGAGTCAGTCTTCGTGTACTTATGACGGAATTGTGCATTTAGTATTTAATTCCGATGCATTTTCTGTGTTTCATCATTAATACGAAGGTCCAAGGGATACAGTAAACCTGCAGTGAAGCATCGTATTCTAAAACTGGTCTCACAGGAATGGTTCAAAACATAGACGGTAAGAAGAGCCCGTCTTCTTGTCCTTAAGTCGGCATTGTTCCTTTTTATTTAATCCCAATGCAATTTCTGTGTTTCATCGTCAATAAGAAGGTCGGAGTTATACAGTAAACCTGTAGTGAAGCATCGGAATCTATACTAGTGTCAAAGGAATGTTTCAAAACATAGACAGTAGGAAGAGTCAGTCTTCTTGTACTTAAGTCGGCATTGTGCCTTTTCTATTTAATTCCGATGCAATTTCTGTGCTTCATCCTCAATAAGAAAGTCCAAGGGATACAGTAAATCTGAAGTGAAGCATCGGAATCTATAACTAGTGTCACAGGAATGTTTCAAACATAGTCAGTAAGAAGAGTCAGTCTTCTTGTACTTACGTCGGCATTGTGCCTTTTCTATTTAATTCCGATGCAATTTCTGTATTTCATCGTCAATAAGAAGGTCAGAGGGATACAGTAAACCTAGAGCGAAGCATCGGAATCTATAACTAGTGTCACGGGAATGGTTCAAGCATAGACAGTAAGAAGAGTCAGTCTTCTTGTACTTAAGTATGCATTGTGATTTTTGTATTTAATTCCGATGCAATTTCTGTGTTTCATCGTCAATAACGAGGTCCAAGGGATACGGTAAACCTGGAGTGAAGCATCGGAATCTATAACTAGTGTCACAGGAGTGGTTCAAAACATAGTCAGTAAGAAGAGTCAGTCTTCTTGTACTTAAGTCGGCATTGTGCCTTTTGTATTTAATTCCGATGCAATTTCTGTGTTTCATCGTCAATAAGAATGTCGGAGTTATACAGTAAACCTGTAGTGAAGCATCGGAAACTATAACTAGTGTCAAAGGAATGGTTCAAAACATAGACAGTAGGAAGAGTCAGTCTGCTTGTACTAAGTCGGCATTGTGCCTTTTGTATTTAATTCCGATGCAATTTTTTTGTTTCATCGTCAATAAGAAGGTCCAAGGGATACAGTAAACCTGAGGTGAAGCACTGAATCTAAAACTAGTCTCACAGGGTAGTTTCATAACAGACAGTAAGAAGAGTCAGTCTTCGTGTACTTATGACGGAATTGTGCATTTAGTATTTAATTCCGATGCAATTTCTGTGTTTCATCATTAATAAGAAGGTCCAAGGGATACAGTAAACCTGAAGTGAAGCATGCTATTCTAAAACTGGTCTCACAGGAATGGTTCAAAACATAGACGGTAAGAAGAGCCCGTCTTCTTGTCCTTAAGTCGGCATTGTTCCTTTTTATTTAATCCCAACGCAATTTCTGTGTTTCATCGTCAATAAGAAGGTCGGAGTTATACAGTAAACCTGTAGTGAAGCATCGGAATCTACACTAGTGTCAAAGGAATGTTTCAAAACATAGACAGTAGGAAGAGTCAGTCTTCTTGTACTTAAGTCGGCATTGTGCCTTTTCTATTTAATTCCGATGCAATTTCTGTGCTTCATCCTCAATAAGAAAGTCCAAGGGATACAGTAAATCTGAAGTGAAGCATCGGAATCTATAACTAGTGTCACAGGAATGTTTCAAACATAGTCAGTAAGAAGAGTCAGTCTTCTTGTACTTACGTCGGCATTGTGCCTTTTCTATTTAATTCCGATGCAATTTCTGTATTTCATCGTCAATAAGAAGGTCAGAGGGATACAGTAAACCTAGAGCGAAGCATCGGAATCTATAACTAGTGTCACGGGAATGGTTCAAGCATAGACAGTAAGAAGAGTCAGTCTTTTTGTACTTAAGTATGCATTGTGATTTTTGTATTTAATTCCGATGCAATTTCTGTGTTTCATCGTCAATAACGAGGTCCAAGGGATACGGTAAACCTGGAGTGAAGCATCGGAATCTATAACTAGTGTCACAGGAGTGGTTCAAAACATAGTCAGTAAGAAGAGTCAGTCTTCTTGTACTTAAGTCGGCATTGTGCCTTTTGTATTTAATTCGGATGCAATATCTGTGTTTCATAGTCAATAAGAAGCTCCAAGGGATACAGTAAACCGGGAGTGAAGCATCGGAATCTATAACCAGTGACACAGGAATGGTTCAAAACATAGTCAGTAAGAAGAGTAAGTCTTCTTGTACTTAAGTCGGCATTGTGCCTTTTGTATTCAATTCCGATGCAATTTCTATGTTTCATCGTCAATAAGAAGGTCAAAGGGATACAGTAAACCTGGAGTGAAGCATCGGAATCTATAACTAGTGTCACAGGAATTAATCAAAGCATAGTCGGTAAGAAGAATCAGTCTTCATGTACTTAAGTCGGCATTGTGCCCTTTGTATTTAATTCCGATGCAATTTCTGTGTCCATCGTCAACAAGAATGTCCAAGGGATACCATAAACCTGAAGTGAAGCACGCAATCTATAACTAGTGTCACAGGAATGGTTCAAAACATAGACAGTAGGAAGAGTCAGTCTTCTTGTACTTAAGTCGGCATTGTGCCTTTTCTATTTAATTCCGATGCAATTTCTGTGTTTCATCATCAATAAGAACGTCCAAGGGATACAGTACACCGGGAGTGAAGCATCGGAATCTATAACTAGTGACACAGGAATGGTTCCAAACATAGTCAGTAAGAAGAGTCAGTCTTCTTGTACTTAAGTCGGCATTGTGCCTTTTGTATTCAATTCCGATGCAATTTCTGTGTTTCATCGTCAATAAGAATGTCGGAGTTATACAGTAAACCTGTAGTGAGGCATCGGAAACTATAACTAGTGTCAAAGGAATGGTTCAAAACATAGACAGTAGGAAGAGTCAGTCTTCTTGTACTAAGTCGGCATTGTGCCTTTTGTATTTAATTCCGATGCAATTTTTTTGTTTCATCGTCAATAAGAAGGTAAGAGGGATACAGTAAACCTGAGGTGAAGCACTGAAATCTAAAACTAGTCTCACAGGGTAGTTTCATAACAGACAGTAAGAAGAGTCAGTCTTCGTGTACTTATGACGGAATTGTGCATTTAGTATTTAATTCCGATGCAATTTCTGTGTTACATCATTAATAAGAAGGTCCAAGGGATACAGTAAACCTGAAGTGAAGCATCGTATTCTAAAACTGGTCTCACAGGAATGGTTCAAAACATAGACGGTAAGAAGAGCCCGTCTTCTTGTCCTTAAGGCGGCATTGTTCCTTTTTATTTAATCCCAATGCAATTTCTGTGTTTCATCGTCAATAAGAAGGTCGGAGTTATACAGTAAACCTGTAGTGAAGCATCGGAATCTATACTAGTGTCAAAGGAATGTTTCAAAACATAGACAGTAGGAAGAGTCAGTCTTCTTGTACTTAAGTCGGCATTGTGCCTTTTCTATTTAATTCCGATGCAATTTCTGTGCTTCATCCTCAATAAGAAAGTCCAAGGGATACAGTAAATCTGAAGTGAAGCATCGGAATCTATAACTAGTGTCACAGGAATGTTTCAAACATAGTCAGTAAGAAGAGTCAGTCTTCTTGTACTTACGTCGGCATTGTGCCTTTTCTATTTAATTCCGATGCAATTTCTGTATTTCATCGTCAATAAGAAGGTCAGAGGGATACAGTAAACCTAGAGCGAAGCATCGGAATCTATAACTAGTGTCACGGGAATGGTTCAAGCATAGACAGTAAGAAGAGTCAGTCTTCTTGTACTTAAGTATGCATTGTGCCTTTTGTATTTAATTCCGATGCAATTTCTGTGTTTCATCGTCAATAACGAGGTCCAAGGGATACGGTAAACCTGGAGTGAAGCATCGGAATCTATAACTAGTGTCACAGGAGTGGTTCAAAACATAGTCAGTAAGAAGAGTCAGTCTTCTTGTACTTAAGTCGGCATTGTGCCTTTTGTATTTAATTCGGATGCAATTTCTGTGTTTCATAGTCAATAAGAAGGTCCAAGGGATACAGTAAACCGGGAGTGAAACATCGGAATCTATAACTAGTGACACAGGAATGATTCAAAACATAGTCAGTAAGAAGAGTAAGTCTTCTTGTACTTAAGTCGGCATTGTGCCTTTTGTATTCAATTCCGATGCAATTTCTATGTTTCATCGTCAATAAGAAGGTCAAAGGGATACAGTAAACCTGGAGTGAAGCATCGGAATCTATAACTAGTGTCACAGGAATTAATCAAAACATAGTCGGTAAGAAGAATCAGTCTTCATGTACTTAAGTCGGCATTGTGCCCTTTGTATTTAATTCCGATGCAACTTCTGTGTTCCATCGTCAACAAGAATGTCCAAGGGATACATTAAACCTGAAGTGAAGCATCGGAATCTATAACTAGTGTCACAGGAATGGTTCAAAACATAGACAGTAGGAAGAGTCAGTCTTCTTGTACTTTAGTCGGCATCGTGCCTTTTCTATTTAATTCTGATGTAATTTCTGTGCTTCATCGTCAATAAGAAAGTCCAAGGGATACAGTAAACCTGAAGTGAATCATCGGAATCCATAACTAGTGTCACAGTATCTTTTCAAAACATAGTCAGTAAGAAGAGTCAGTCTTCTTGTACTTAAGTCGGCATTGTGCCTTTTCTATTTAATTCCGATGCAATTTCTGTGTTTCATCATCAATAAGAACGTCCAAGGGATACAGTACACCGGGAGTTAAGCATCGGAATCTATAACTAGTGACACAAGAATGGTTCCAAACATAGTCGGTAAGAAGAGTCAGTCTTCTTGTACTTAAGTCGGCATTGTGCCTTTTGTATGTAATTCCGATGCAATTTAGGTGTTTCATCGTCAATAAGAATGTCGGAGTTATACAGTAAACCTGTAGTGAAGCATCGGAAACTATAACTAGTGTCAAAGGAATGGTTCAAAACATAGACAGTAGGAAGAGTCAGTCTTCTTGTACTTAAGTCGGCATTGTGCCTTTTCTATTTAATTCTCATGCAATTTCTGTGCCTCATCGTCAATAAGAAAGTCCAAGGGATACAGTAAATCTGAAGTGAAGCATCGGAATCTGTAACTAGTGTCACAGGAATGTTTCAAAACATAGTCAGTAAGAAGAGTCAGTCTTCTTGTACATAAGTCGGCATTGTGCCCTTTCTATTTAATTCTGATGCAATTTCTGTATTTCATCGTCAATAAGAAGGTCAGAGGGATACAGTAAACCTAGAGCGAAGCATCGGAATCTATAACTAGTGTCACGGGAATGGTTCAAAGCATTGACAGTAAGAAGAGTCAGTCTTCTTGTACTTAAGTATGCGTTGTGCCATTTGTATTTAATTCCGATGCAATTTCTGTGTTTCATCGTCAATAAGGAGGTCCAAGGGATACGGTAAACCTGGAGTGAAGCATCGGAATCTATAACTAGTTTCACAGGAGTGGTTCAAAACATAGTCAGTAAAAACAGTCAGTCTTCTTGTACTTAAGTCGGAATTGTGCCTTTTGTATTTAATTCCGATGCAATTTCTGTGTTTCATCGTCAATAAGAAGGTCCAAGGGATACAGTAAACCGGGAGTGAAGCATCGGAATCTATAACTAGTGACACAGGAATGTTTCAAAACATAGTCAGTAAGAAGAGTCAGTCTTCTTGTACTTAAGTATGCATTGTGCCATTTGTATTTAATTCCGATGCAATTTCTGTGTTTCATCGTCAATAAGCAGGTCCAAGGGATACAGTAAATCTGAAGTGAAGCATCGGAATCTGTAACTAGTGTCACAGGAATGTTTCAAAACATAGTCAGTAAGAAGAGTCAGTCTTCTTGTACTTAAGTCGGCATTGTGCCTTTTGTATTTAATTCCGATGTTATTTCTATGTTTCATCGTCAATAAGAAGGTCAAAGGGATACAGTAAACCTGGAATGAAGCATCGGAATCTATAACTAGTGTCACAGGAATGAATCAAATCATAGTCGGTAAGAAGAATCAGTCTTCTTGTACTTAAGTCGGCATTGTGCCTTTTGTATTTAATTCCGATGCAATATCTGTGTTTCATCGTCAACAAGAAGGTCCAAGGGATACATTCAAATTGAAGTGAACCATGGGAATCTATAACTAGTGTCACAGGAATGGTTCAAAACATAGACAGTAGGAAGAGTCAGTCTTCTTGTACTTAAGTCGGCATTGTGCCTTTTCTATTTAATTACGATGCACGTTCTGTGTTTCATCGTCAATATGAAGGTCCAAAGGATACAGTAAACCTGGAGTGAAGCATCGGAATCTATAACTAATGTCACAGGAATGGTTCAAAACATAGACAGTAGGAAGAGTCAGTCTTCTTGTACTTAAGTCGGCATTGTGCCTTTTGTATTTAATTCCGATGCAATTTCTGTGTTTCATCGTCAATAAGAAGGTCTGAGGGATGCAGTAAACCTGAAGTGAAGCATCGGAATCTATAACTAGTGTCACAGGAATGGTTCAAACATAGACAGTAAGAAGAGTCAGTCTTCTTGTACTTAAGTCAGCATTGTGCCTTTTGTATTTAATTCCAAAGCAATTTCTGTGTTTCATCGTCAATAAGAAGGTCCAAGGGATACAGTAAACCTAGTTTGAAGCATCGGAATCTATAACTAGTGTCACAGGAACGGTTCAATGCATAGACAGTAAGAAGAGTCAGTCTTCTTGTACCTAAGTCGGCATTGTGCATTTTGTATTTAATTCCGATGCAATTTCTGTGTTTCGTCGTCAATAAGGACGTCCACGGGATACAGAAAAACCTGGAGTGAAGCATCGGAATCTATAACTACTGTCACAGGAATAGTTCAAACGTAGTCAGTGAGAAGAGTCAGTCTTCTTGTACTCAATTCGGAATTGTGCCTTTTGTATTTAATTCCGATGCAATTTATGTCTTTAATCGTCAATAAGAAGGTACAAGGGATACAGTAAACCTGAAGTGAAGCATCGGAATCTATAACTAGTGTCACAGGGATGGTTCAAAATATAGACAGTAAGAAGAGTCAGTATTCTTGTACTTAAGTCGGCATTGTGCCTTTTTTATTTAATTCCGGTGCAATTTCTGAGTTTCATCGTCGACAAGAAGGTCAGAGGGATACAGTAAACCTGAAGTTAAGAATCGTAATCTGTAACTACTGTCACAGGAATAGTTCAAACATAGTCAGCAAGAAGAGTCAGTCTTCTTGTACGCAAGTCGGAAATGTGCCTTTTGTATTTAATTCCGATGCAATTTATGTCTTTAATCGTCAATATGAAGGTCCAAGGGGTACAGTAAACCTGAAGTGAAGCATCGGAATCTATAACTAGCGTCACAGGAATGAGTCAAAACATAGACAGTAGGAAGAGTCAGTTTTCTTGTTCTCAAGTCGGCATTGTACTTTTTGTATTTAATTCCGATGCAATATCTGTGTTTCATTGTCAATAAAAAGGTAAGAGGGATACAGTAAACCTGAAGTGAAGCATCGGAATCTATAACTAGTGTCATAGGAATGATTCAAAACTTAGACTGTAGGAAGAGTTAGTCTTCCTGTACTTAAGTCGGCATTGTGCTTTTTGTATTTAATTCCGATGCAATTTTAGTGTTTCATCTTCAATAAGAAGGTAAGAGGGATACAGTAAACCTGAAGTGAAGCATCGGAATCAATAACTAGTGTCACATGACTGGTTCAAATCATAGACAGTAAAAAGAGTCAGTCTTCTTGTACTTAAGTCGGCATTGTGCCTATTGTATTTAATTCCGATGCAATTTCTGTGTTTCATCGTCAATAAGAAGGTCCAAGGGATATAGTAAACCTGTAGTGAAGCATCGGAATCTATAACTAGTGTCACAGGAATGGTTCAAAACATAGACAGTAGGAAAAGTCAGTCTTGTTGTACTTAAGTCGTCATTATGCCTTTTCATTTAATTCCGATGCAATTTCAGTGTTTCATCGTCAATAAGAAGGTCAGAGGGATACAGTAAACCTGTAGTGAAGAATCGGAATCTGTAACTACTGTCACAGGAATAGTTCAAACATAGTCAGCAAGAAGAGTCAGTCTTCTTGTACGCAAGTCGGAAATGTGCCTTTTGTATTTAATTCCGATGCAATTTATGTCTTTAATCGTCAATATGAAGGTCCAAGGGGTACAGTAAACCTGCAGTGAAGCATCGTATTCTAAAACTGGTCTCACAGGAATGGTTCAAAACATAGACGGTAAGAAGAGCCCGTCTTCTTGTCCTTAAGTCGGCATTGTTCCTTTTTATTTAATCCCAATGCAATTTCTGTGTTTCATCGTCAATAAGAAGGTCGGAGTTATACAGTAAACCTGTAGTGAAGCATCGGAATCTATACTAGTGTCAAAGGAATGTTTCAAAACATAGACAGTAGGAAGAGTCAGTCTTCTTGTACTTAAGTCGGCATTGTGCCTTTTCTATTTAATTCCGATGCAATTTCTGTGCTTCATCCTCAATAAGAAAGTCCAAGGGATACAGTAAATCTGAAGTGAAGCATCGGAATCTATAACTAGTGTCACAGGAATGTTTCAAACATAGTCAGTAAGAAGAGTCAGTCTTCTTGTACTTACGTCGGCATTGTGCCTTTTCTATTTAATTCCGATGCAATTTCTGTATTTCATCGTCAATAAGAAGGTCAGAGGGATACAGTAAACCTAGAGCGAAGCATCGGAATCTATAACTAGTGTCACGGGAATGGTTCAAGCATAGACAGTAAGAAGAGTCAGTCTTCTTGTACTTAAGTATGCATTGTGCCTTTTGTATTTAATTCCGATGCAATTTCTGTGTTTCATCGTCAATAACGAGGTCCAAGGGATACGGTAAACCTGGAGTGAAGCATCGGAATCTATAACTAGTGTCACAGAAGTGGTTCAAAACATAGTCAGTAAGAAGAGTCAGTCTTCTTGTACTTAAGTCGGCATTGTGCCTTTTGTATTTAATTCGGATGCAATTTCTGTGTTTCATAGTCAATAAGAAGGTCCAAGGGATACAGTAAACCGGGAGTGAAGCATCGGAATCTATAACTAGTGACACAGCAATGGTTCAAAATATAGTCAGTAAGAAGAGTAAGTCTTCTTGTACTTAAGTCGGCATTGTGCCTTTTGTATTCAATTCCGATGCAATTTCTATGTTTCATCGTCAATAAGAAGGTCAAAGGGATACAGTAAACCTGGAGTGAAGCATCGGAATCTATAACTAGTGTCACAGGAATTAATCAAAACATAGTCGGTAAGAAGAATCAGTCTTCATGTACTTAAGTCGGCATTGTGCCCTTTGTATTTAATTCCGATGCAATTTCTGTGTTCCATCGTCAACAAGAATGTCCAAGGGATACATTAAACCTGAAGTGAAGCATCGCAATCTATAACTAGTGTCACAGGAATGGTTCAAAACATAGACAGTAGGAAGAGTCAGTCTTCTTGTACTTTAGTCGGCATCGTTCCTTTTCTATTTAATTCTGATGTAATTTCTGTGCTTCATCGTCAATAAGAAAGTCCAAGGGATACAGTAAACCTGAAGTGAATCATCGGAATCCATAACTAGTGTCACAGTATCTTTTCAAAACATAGTCAGTAAGAAGAGTCAGTCTTCTTGTACTTAAGTCGGCATTGTGCCTTTTCTATTTAATTCCGATGCAATTTCTGTGTTTTATCATCAATAAGAACGTCCAAGGGATACAGTACACCGGGAGTCAAGCATCGGAATCTATAACTAGTGACACAGGAATGGTTCCAAACATAGTCAGTAAGAAGAGTCAGTCTTCTTGTACTTAAGTCGGCATTGTGCCTTTTGTATTTAATTCCGATGCAATTTCTGTGTTTCATCGTCAATAAGAATGTCGGAGTTATACAGTAAACCTGTAGTGAAGCATCGGAAACTATAACTAGTGTCAAAGGAATGGTTCAAAACATAGACAGTAGGAAGAGTCAGTCTTCTTGTACTTAAGTCGGCATTGTGCCTTTTCTATTTAATTCTGATGCAATTTCTGTGCTTCATCGTCAATAAGAAAGTCCAAGGGATACAGTAAATCTGAAGTGAAGCATCGGAATCTGTAACTAGTGTCACAGGAATGTTTCAAAACATAGTTAGTAAGAAGAGTCAGTCTTCTTGTACTTAAGTCGGCATTGTGCCTTTTCTATTTAATTCCGATGCAATTTCTGTATTTCATCGTCAATAAGAAGGTCAGAGGGATACAGTAAACCTAGAGCGAAGCATCGGAATCTATAACTAGTGTCACGGGAATGGTTCAAAGCATTGACAGTAAGAAGAGTCAGTCTTCTTGTACTTAAGTATGCATTGTGCCATTTGTATTTAATTCCGATGCAGTTTCTGTGTTTCATCGTCAATAAGGAGGTCCAAGGGATACGGTAAACCTGGAGTGAAGCATCGGAATCTATAACTAGTGTCACAGGAGTGGTTCAAAACATAGTCAGTAAGAAGAGTCAGTCTTCTTGTACTTAAGTCGGAATTGTGCCTTTTGTATTTAATTCCGATGCAATTTCTGTGTTTCATCGTCAATCAGAAGGTCCAAGGGATACAGTAAACCGGGAGTGAAGCATCGGAAACTATAACTAGTGACACAGGAATGGTTCAAAACATAGTCAGTAAGAAGAGTAAGTCTTCTTGTACTTAAGTCGGCATTGTGCCTTTTGTATTCAATTCTGATGCAATTTCTGTGTTTCATCGTCAATAAGAAGGTCAAAGAGATACAGTAAACCTGGAGTGAAGCATCGGAATCTATAACTAGTGTCACAGGAATGAATCAAAACATAGTCGGTAAGAAGAATCAGTCTTCTTGTACTTAAGTCGGCATTGTGCCCTTTGTATTTAATTCCGATGCAATTTCTGTGTTTCATCGTCAACAAGAATGTCCAAGGGATACATTAAACCTGAAGTGAAGCATCGGAATCTATAACTAGTGTCACAGGAATGGTTCAAAACATAGACAGTAGGAAGAGTCAGTCTTCTTGTACTTAAGTCGGCATTGTGCCTTTTCTATTTAATTCCGATGCAATTTCTGTGCTTCACCGTCAATAAGAAAGTCCAAGGGATAGAGTAAACCTGAAGTGAATCATCGGAATCCATAACTAGTGTCACAGGAATTTTTCAAAACATAGTCAGTAAGAAGAGTCAGTCTTCTTGTACTTATGTATGCATTGTGCCTTTTGTATTTAATTCCGATGCAATTTCTGTGTTTCATCGTCAATAAGGAGGTCCAAGGGATACGGTAAACCTGGAGTGAAGCATCGGAATCTATAACTAGTGTCACGGGAATGGTTCAAAACATAGTCAGTAAGAAGAGTCAGTCTTCTTTTACTTAAGTCATCATTGTGCCTTTTGTATTTAATTCCGATGCAATTTCTGTGTTCCATCGTCAATAAGAAGGTCAAAGGGATACATTAAACCTGGAATGAAGCTTCGGAATCTATAACTAGTGTCACGGGAATAAATCAAAACTTAGTCGGTAAGAAGAATAAGTCCTCTTGTACTTAAGTCGGCATTGTGCCTTTTGCATTTAATTCCGATGCAATTTCTGTGTTTCATCGTCAACAAGAAGGTCCAAGGGATACATTAAACCTGAAGTGAAGCATGGGAATCTATAACTAGTGTCACAGGAATGGTTCAAAACATAGACAGTAGGAAGAGTCAGTCTTCTTGTACTTCAGTCGGCATTGTGCCTTTTCTATTTAATTCCGATCCACGTTCTGTGTTTCATCGTCAATATCAAGGTCCAAAGGATACAGTAAGCCTGGAGTAATGCATCGGAATCTATAACTAGTGTCACAGGAATGGTTTCGAAACATAGACAGTAGAAAGAGTCAGTCTTCTTGTACTTAAGTCGGCATTGTGCCTTTTGTATTTAATTCCGATGCAATTTCTGTGTTTCATCGTCAATAAGAAGGTCAGAGGGATACAGCAAACCTGAAGTGAAGCATCGGAATCTATAACTAGTGTCACAGGAATGTTTCAAACATAGTCAGTAAGAAGAGTCAGTCTTCTTGTACTTACGTCGGCATTGTGCCTTTTCTATTTAATTCCGATGCAATTTCTGTATTTCATCGTCAATAAGAAGGTCAGAGGGATACAGTAAACCTAGAGCGAAGCATCGGAATCTATAACTAGTGTCACGGGAATGGTTCAAGCATAGACAGTAAGAAGAGTCAGTCTTCTTGTACTTAAGTATGCATTGTGCCTTTTGTATTTAATTCCGATGCAATTTCTGTGTTTCATCGTCAATAACGAGGTCCAAGGGATACGGTAAACCTGGAGTGAAGCATCGGAATCTATAACTAGTGTCACAGAAGTGGTTCAAAACATAGTCAGTAAGAAGAGTCAGTCTTCTTGTACTTAAGTCGGCATTGTGCCTTTTGTATTTAATTCGGATGCAATTTCTGTGTTTCATAGTCAATAAGAAGGTCCAAGGGATACAGTAAACCGGGAGTGAAGCATCGGAATCTATAACTAGTGACACAGGAATGGTTCAAAATATAGTCAGTAAGAAGAGTAAGTCTTCTTGTACTTAAGTCGGCATTGTGCCTTTTGTATTCAATTCCGATGCAATTTCTATGTTTCATCGTCAATAAGAAGGTCAAAGGGATACAGTAAACCTGGAGTGAAGCATCGGAATCTATAACTAGTGTCACAGGAATTAATCAAAACATAGTCGGTAAGAAGAATCAGTCTTCATGTACTTAAGTCGGCATTGTGCCCTTTGTATTTATTTCCGATGCAATTTCTGTGTTCCATCGTCAACAAGAATGTCCAAGGGATACATTAAACCTGAAGTGAAGCATCGCAATCTATAACTAGTGTCACAGGAATGGTTCAAAACATAGACAGTAGGAAGAGTCAGTCTTCTTTTACTTTAGTCGGCATCGTTCCTTTTCTATTTAATTCTGATGTAATTTCTGTGCTTCATCGTCAATAAGAAAGTCCAAGGGATACAGTAAACCTGAAGTGAATCATCGGAATCCATAACTAGTGTCACAGTATCTTTTCAGAACATAGTCAGTAAGAAGAGTCAGTCTTCTTGTACTTAAGTCGGCATTGTGCCTTTTCTATTTAATTCCGATGCAATTTCTGTGTTTTATCATCAATAAGAACGTCCAAGGGATACAGTACACCGGGAATGAAGCATCGGAATCTATAACTAGTGACACAGGAATGGTTCCAAACATAGTCAGTAAGAAGAGTCAGTCTTCTTGTACTTAAGTCGGCATTGTGCCTTTTGTATTTAATTCCGATGCAATTTCTGTGTTTCATCGTCAATAAGAATGTCGGAGTTATACAGTAAACCTGTAGTGAAGCATCGGAAACTATAACTAGTGTCAAAGGAATGGTTCAAAACATAGACAGTAGGAAGAGTCAGTCTTCTTGTACTTAAGTCGGCATTGTGCCTTTTCTATTTAATTCTGATGCAATTTCTGTGCTTCATCGTCAATAAGAAAGTCCAAGGGATACAGTAAATCTGAAGTGAAGCATCGGAATCTGTAACTAGTGTCACAGGAATGTTTCAAAACATAGTCAGTAAGAAGAGTCAGTCTTCTTGTACTTAAGTCGGCATTGTGCCTTTTCTATTTAATTCCGATGCAATTTCTGTATTTCAACGTCAATAAGAAGGTCAGAGGGATACAGTAAACCTAGAGCGAAGCATCGGAATCTATAACTAGTGTCACGGGAATGGTTCAAAGCATTGACAGTAAGAAGAGTCAGTCTTCTTGTACTTAAGTATGCATTGTGCCATTTGTATTTAATTCCGATGCAATTTCTGTGTTTCATCGTCAATAAGAAGGTCCAAGGGATACAGTAAACCGGGAGTGAAGCATCGGAATCTATAACTAGTGACACAGGAATGGTTCAAAACATAGTCAGTAAGAAGAGTAAGTCTTCTTGTACTTAAGTCGGCATTGTGCCTTTTGTATTCAATTCTGATGCAATTTCTGTGTTTCATCGTCAATAAGAAGGTCAAAGAGATACAGTAAACCTGGAGTGAAGCATCGGAATCTATAACTAGTGTCACAGGAATGAATCAAAACATAGTCGGTAAGAAGAATCAGTCTTCTTGTACTTAAGTCGGCATTGTGCCCTTTGTATTTAATTCCGATGCAATTTCTGTGTTTCATCGTCAACAAGAATGTCCAAGGGATACATTAAACCTGAAGTGAAGCATCGGAATCTATAACTAGTGTCACAGGAATGGTTCAAAACATAGACAGTAGGAAGAGTCAGTCTTCTTGTACTTAAGTCGGCATTGTGCCTTTTCTATTTAATTCCGATGCAATTTCTGTGCTTCACCGTCAATAAGAAAGTCCAAGGGATAGAGTAAACCTGAAGTGAATCATCGGAATCCATAACTAGTGTCACAGGAATTTTTCAAAACATAGTCAGTAAGAAGAGTCAGTCTTCTTGTACTTATGTATGCATTGTGCCTTTTGTATTTAATTCCGATGCAATTTCTGTGTTTCATCGTCAATAAGGAGGTCCAAGGGATACGGTAAACCTGGAGTGAAGCATCGGAATCTATAACTAGTGTCACGGGAATGGTTCAAAACATAGTCAGTAAGAAGAGTCAGTCTTCTTTTACTTAAGTCGGCATTGTGCCTTTTGTATTTAATTCCGATGCAATTTCTGTGTTTCATCGTCAATAAGAAGGTCCAAGGGAGCCAGTAAACCGGGAGTGAAGCATCGGAATCTATAACTAGTGACACAGGAATGGTTCAAAACTTAGTCAGTAAGAAGAGTCAGTCTTCTTGTACTTAAGTCGGCATTGTGCCTTTTGTATTTAATTCCGATGCAATTTCTGTGTTCCATCGTCAATAAGAAGGTCAAAGGGATACATTAAACCTGGAATGAAGCTTCGGAATCTATAACTAGTGTCACGGGAATAAATCAAAACTTAGTCGGTAAGAAGAATAAGTCCTCTTGTACTTAAGTCGGCATTGTGCCTTTTGTATTTAATTCCGATGCAATTTCTGTGTTTCATCGTCAACAAGAAGGTCCAAGGGATACATTAAACCTGAAGTGAAGCATGGGAATCTATAACTAGTGTCACAGGAATGGTTCAAAACATAGACAGTAGGAAGAGTCAGTCTTCTTGTACTTCAGTCGGCATTGTGCCTTTTCTATTTAATTCCGATGCACGTTCTGTGTTTCATCGTCAATATCAAGGTCCAAAGGATACAGTAAACCTGGAGTAATGCATCGGAATCTATAACTAGTGTCACAGGAATGGTTTCGAAACATAGACAGTAGAAAGAGTCAGTCTTCTTGTACTTAAGTCGGCATTGTGCCTTTTGTATTTAATTCCGATGCAATTTCTGTGTTTCATCGTCAATAAGAAGGTCAGAGGGATACAGCAAACCTGAAGTGAAGCATCGGAATCTATAACTAGTGTCACAGGATTGGTTCAAAACATAGAGAGTAGGAAGAGACTGTCATCTTGTACTTAAGTCGGCATTGTGCCTTTTGTATTTTATTTCGATGCAATTTCTGTGTTTCATCGTCAATAAGAAGGTCTAAGGGATACAGTAAACCTGAAGTCAAGCATCGGAATCTATAACTTGAGTCACAGGAATGGTTCAAACATAGACAGTAAGAAGAGTCAGTCTTCTTGTACTTAAGTCGGCATTGTGCCTTTTGTATTTAACTCCAAAGCAATTTCTGTGTTTCATCGTCAATAAGAAGGTCCAAGGGATACAGTAAACCTGGCTTGAAGCATCGGAATCTATAACTAGTGTCACAGGAATGGTTCAATGCATAGACAGTAAGAAGAGTCAGTCTTCTTGTACTTAAGTCGGCGTTGTTCCTTTTGTATTTAATTCCGATGCAATTTCTGTGTTTCGTCGTCAATAAGGATGTCCAAGGGATACAGTAAACCTGGAGTGAAGCATCGGAATCTATAATTAGTGTCACAGGAATGGTTCAAAACATAGTCAGTAACAAGAGTCAGTCTTCTTGTACTTAAGTCGGCATTGTGCCTTTTGTATTTATTTCCGATGCAATTTCTGTGTTTCATCGTCAATAAGAAGGTCCAAGGGATACGGTAAACCGGGACTGAAGCATCTGAATCTATAACTAGTGTCACAGGAATGTTTCAAAACATAGTTAGTAAGAAGAGTCAGTCTTCTTGTACTTAAGTCGGCATTGTGCCTTTTCTATTTAATTCCGATGCAATTTCTGTATTTCATCGTCAATAAGAAGGTCAGAGGGATACAGTAAACCTAGAGCGAAGCATCGGAATCTATAACTAGTGTCACGGGAATGGTTCAAAGCATTGACAGTAAGAAGAGTGTCTTCTTGTACTTAAGTATGCATTGTGCCATTTGTATTTAATTCCGATGCAGTTTCTGTGTTTCATCGTCAATAAGGAGGTCCAAGGGATACGGTAAACCTGGAGTGAAGCATCGGAATCTATAACTAGTGTCACAGGAGTGGTTCAAAACATAGTCAGTAAGAAGAGTCAGTCTTCTTGTACTTAAGTCGGAATTGTGCCTTTTGTATTTAATTCCGATGCAATTTCTGTGTTTCATCGTCAATCAGAAGGTCCAAGGGATACAGTAAACCGGGAGTGAAGCATCGGAATCTATAACTAGTGACACAGGAATGGTTCAAAACATAGTCAGTAAGAAGAGTAAGTCTTCTTGTACTTAAGTCGGCATTGTGCCTTTTGTATTCAATTCTGATGCAATTTCTGTGTTTCATCGTCAATAAGAAGGTCAAAGAGATACAGTAAACCTGGAGTGAAGCATCGGAATCTATAACTAGTGTCACAGGAATGAATCAAAACATAGTCGGTAAGAAGAATCAGTCTTCTTGTACTTAAGTCGGCATTGTGCCCTTTGTATTTAATTCCGATGCAATTTCTGTGTTTCATCGTCAACAAGAATGTCCAAGGGATACATTAAACCTGAAGTGAAGCATCGGAATCTATAACTAGTGTCACAGGAATGGTTCAAAACATAGACAGTAGGAAGAGTCAGTCTTCTTGTACTTAAGTCGGCATTGTGCCTTTTCTATTTAATTCCGATGCAATTTCTGTGCTTCACCGTCAATAAGAAAGTCCAAGGGATAGAGTAAACCTGAAGTGAATCATCGGAATCCATAACTAGTGTCACAGGAATTTTTCAAAACATAGTCAGTAAGAAGAGTCAGTTTTCTTGTTCTTATGTATGCATTGTGCCTTTTGTATTTAATTCCGATGCAATTTCTGTGTTTCATCGTCAATAAGGAGGTCCAAGGGATACGGTAAACCTGGAGTGAAGCATCGGAATCTATAACTAGTGTCACGGGAATGGTTCAAAACATAGTCAGTAAGAAGAGTCAGTCTTCTTTTACTTAAGTCATCATTGTGCCTTTTGTATTTAATTCCGATGCAATTTCTGTGTTTCATCGTCAATAAGAAGGTCCAAGGGAGCCAGTAAACCGGGAGTGAAGCATCGGAATCTATAACTAGTGACACAGGAATGGTTCAAAACTTAGTCAGTAAGAAGAGTCAGTCTTCTTGTACTTAAGTCGGCATTGTGCCTTTTGTATTTAATTCCGATGCAATTTCTGTGTTCCATCGTCAATAAGAAGGTCAAAGGGATACATTAAACCTGGAATGAAGCTTCGGAATCTATAACTGGTGCCACGGGAATAAATCAAAACTTAGTCGGTAAGAAGAATAAGTCCTCTTGTACTTAAGTCGGCATTGTGCCTTTTGTATTTAATTCCGATGCAATTTCTGTGTTTCATCGTCAACAAGAAGGTCCAAGGGATACATTAAACCTGAAGTGAAGCATGGGAATCTATAACTAGTGTCACAGGAATGGTTCAAAACATAGACAGTAGGAAGAGTCAGCCTTCTTGTACTTCAGTCGGCATTGTGCCTTTTCTATTTAATTCCGATGCACGTTCTGTGTTTCATCGTCAATATCAAGGTCCAAAGGATACAGTAAACCTGGAGTAATGCATCGGAATCTATAACTAGTGTCACAGGAATGGTTTCGAAACATAGACAGTAGAAAGAGTCAGTCTTCTTGTACTTAAGTCGGCATTGTGCATTTTGTATTTAATTCCGATGCAATTTCTGTGTTTCATCGTCAATAAGAAGGTCAGAGGGATACAGCAAACCTGAAGTGAAGCATCGGAATCTATAACTAGTGTCACAGGAATGTTTCAAACATAGTCAGTAAGAAGAGTCAGTCTTCTTGTACTTACGTCGGCATTGTGCCTTTTCTATTTAATTCCGATGCAATTTCTGTATTTCATCGTCAATAAGAAGGTCAGAGGGATACAGTAAACCTAGAGCGAAGCATCGGAATCTATAACTAGTGTCACGGGAATGGTTCAAGCATAGACAGTAAGAAGAGTCAGTCTTCTTGTACTTAAGTATGCATTGTGCCTTTTGTATTTAATTCCGATGCAATTTCTGTGTTTCATCGTCAATAACGAGGTCCAAGGGATACGGTAAACCTGGAGTGAAGCATCGGAATCTATAACTAGTGTCACAGAAGTGGTTCAAAACATAGTCAGTAAGAAGAGTCAGTCTTCTTGTACTTAAGTCGGCATTGTGCCTTTTGTATTTAATTCGGATGCAATTTCTGTGTTTCATAGTCAATAAGAAGGTCCAAGGGATACAGTAAACCGGGAGTGAAGCATCGGAATCTATAACTAGTGACACAGGAATGGTTCAAAATATAGTCAGTAAGAAGAGTAAGTCTTCTTGTACTTAAGTCGGCATTGCGCCTTTTGTATTCAATTCCGATGCAATTTCTATGTTTCATCGTCAATAAGAAGGTCAAAGGGATACAGTAAACCTGGAGTGAAGCATCGGAATCTATAACTAGTGTCACAGGAATTAATCAAAACATAGTCGGTAAGAAGAATCAGTCTTCATGTACTTAAGTCGGCATTGTGCCCTTTGTATTTATTTCCGATGCAATTTCTGTGTTCCATCGTCAACAAGAATGTCCAAGGGATACATTAAACCAGAAGTGAAGCATCGCAATCTATAACTAGTGTCACAGGAATGGTTCAAAACATAGACAGTAGGAAGAGTCAGTCTTCCTTTACTTTAGTCGGCATCGTTCCTTTTCTATTTAATTCTGATGTAATTTCTGTGCTTCATCGTCAATAAGAAAGTCCAAGGGATACAGTAAACCTGAAGTGAATCATCGGAATCCATAACTAGTGTCACAGTATCTTTTCAAAACATAGTCAGTAAGAAGAGTCAGTCTTCTTGTACTTAAGTCGGCATTGTGCCTTTTCTATTTAATTCCGATGCAATTTCTGTGTTTTATCATCAATAAGAACGTCCAAGGGATACAGTACACCGGGAGTGAAGCATCGGAATCTATAACTAGTGACACAGGAATGGTTCCAAACATAGTCAGTAAGAAGAGTCAGTCTTCTTGTACTTAAGTCGGCATTGTGCCTTTTGTATTTAATTCCGATGCAATTTCTGTGTTTCATCGTCAATAAGAATGTCGGAGTTATACAGTAAACCTGTAGTGAAGCATCGGAAACTATAACTAGTGTCAAAGGAATGGTTCAAAACATAGACAGTAGGAAGAGTCAGTCTTCTTGTACTTAAGTCGGCATTGTGCCTTTTGTATTCAATTCTGATGCAATTTCTGTGTTTCATCGTCAATAAGAAGGTCAAAGAGATACAGTAAACCTGGAGTGAAGCATCGGAATCTATAACTAGTGTCACAGGAATGAATCAAAACATAGTCGGTAAGAAGAATCAGTCTTCTTGTACTTAAGTCGGCATTGTGCCCTTTGTATTTAATTCCGATGCAATTTCTGTGTTTCATCGTCAACAAGAATGTCCAAGGGATACATTAAACCTGAAGTGAAGCATCGGAATCTATAACTAGTGTCACAGGAATGGTTCAAAACATAGACAGTAGGAAGAGTCAGTCTTCTTGTACTTAAGTCGGCATTGTGCCTTTTCTATTTAATTCCGATGCAATTTCTGTGCTTCACCGTCAATAAGAAAGTCCAAGGGATAGAGTAAACCTGAAGTGAATCATCGGAATCCATAACTAGTGTCACAGGAATTTTTCAAAACATAGTCAGTAAGAAGAGTCAGTCTTCTTGTACTTATGTATGCATTGTGCCTTTTGTATTTAATTCCGATGCAATTTCTGTGTTTCATCGTCAATAAGGAGGTCCAAGGGATACGGTAAACCTGGAGTGAAGCATCGGAATCTATAACTAGTGTCACGGGAATGGTTCAAAACATAGTCAGTAAGAAGAGTCAGTCTTCTTTTACTTAAGTCGGCATTGTGCCTTTTGTATTTAATTCCGATGCAATTTCTGTGTTTCATCGTCAATAAGAAGGTCCAAGGGAGCCAGTAAACCGGGAGTGAAGCATCGGAATCTATAACTAGTGACACAGGAATGGTTCAAAACTTAGTCAGTAAGAAGAGTCAGTCTTCTTGTACTTAAGTCGGCATTGTGCCTTTTGTATTTAATTCCGATGCAATTTCTGTGTTCCATCGTCAATAAGAAGGTCAAAGGGATACATTAAACCTGGAATGAAGCTTCGGAATCTATAACTAGTGTCACGGGAATAAATCAAAACTTAGTCGGTAAGAAGAATAAGTCCTCTTGTACTTAAGTCGGCATTGTGCCTTTTGTATTTAATTCCGATGCAATTTCTGTGTTTCATCGTCAACAAGAAGGTCCAAGGGATACATTAAACCTGAAGTGAAGCATGGGAATCTATAACTAGTGTCACAGGAATGGTTCAAAACATAGACAGTAGGAAGAGTCAGTCTTCTTGTACTTCAGTCGGCATTGTGCCTTTTCTATTTAATTCCGATGCACGTTCTGTGTTTCATCGTCAATATCAAGGTCCAAAGGATACAGTAAACCTGGAGTAATGCATCGGAATCTATAACTAGTGTCACAGGAATGGTTTCGAAACATAGACAGTAGAAAGAGTCAGTCTTCTTGTACTTAAGTCGGCATTGTGCCTTTTGTATTTAATTCCGATGCAATTTCTGTGTTTCATCGTCAATAAGAAGGTCAGAGGGATACAGCAAACCTGAAGTGAAGCATCGGAATCTATAACTAGTGTCACAGGATTGGTTCAAAACATAGAGAGTAGGAAGAGACTGTCATCTTGTACTTAAGTCGGCATTGTGCCTTTTGTATTTTATTTCGATGCAATTTCTGTGTTTCATCGTCAATAAGAAGGTCTAAGGGATACAGCAAACCTGAAGTGAAGCATCGGAATCTATAACTAGTGTCACAGGAATGTTTCAAACATAGTCAGTAAGAAGAGTCAGTCTTCTTGTACTTACGTCGGCATTGTGCCTTTTCTATTTAATTCCGATGCAATTTCTGTATTTCATCGTCAATAAGAAGGTCAGAGGGATACAGTAAACCTAGAGCGAAGCATCGGAATCTATAACTAGTGTCACGGGAATGGTTCAAGCATAGACAGTAAGAAGAGTCAGTCTTCTTGTACTTAAGTATGCATTGTGCCTTTTGTATTTAATTCCGATGCAATTTCTGTGTTTCATCGTCAATAACGAGGTCCAAGGGATACGGTAAACCTGGAGTGAAGCATCGGAATCTATAACTAGTGTCACAGAAGTGGTTCAAAACATAGTCAGTAAGAAGAGTCAGTCTTCTTGTACTTAAGTCGGCATTGTGCCTTTTGTATTTAATTCGGATGCAATTTCTGTGTTTCATAGTCAATAAGAAGGTCCAAGGGATACAGTAAACCGGGAGTGAAGCATCGGAATCTATAACTAGTGACACAGGAATGGTTCAAAATATAGTCAGTAAGAAGAGTAAGTCTTCTTGTACTTAAGTCGGCATTGTGCCTTTTGTATTCAATTCCGATGCAATTTCTATGTTTCATCGTCAATAAGAAGGTCAAAGGGATACAGTAAACCTGGAGTGAAGCATCGGAATCTATAACTAGTGTCACAGGAATTAATCAAAACATAGTCGGTAAGAAGAATCAGTCTTCATGTACTTAAGTCGGCATTGTGCCCTTTGTATTTATTTCCGATGCAATTTCTGTGTTCCATCGTCAACAAGAATGTCCAAGGGATACATTAAACCAGAAGTGAAGCATCGCAATCTATAACTAGTGTCACAGGAATGGTTCAAAACATAGACAGTAGGAAGAGTCAGTCTTCTTTTACTTTAGTCGGCATCGTTCCTTTTCTATTTAATTCTGATGTAATTTCTGTGCTTCATCGTCAATAAGAAAGTCCAAGGGATACAGTAAACCTGAAGTGAATCATCGGAATCCATAACTAGTGTCACAGTATCTTTTCAAAACATAGTCAGTAAGAAGAGTCAGTCTTCTTGTACTTAAGTCGGCATTGTGCCTTTTCTATTTAATTCCGATGCAATTTCTGTGTTTTATCATCAATAAGAACGTCCAAGGGATACAGTACACCGGGAGTGAAGCATCGGAATCTATAACTAGTGACACAGGAATGGTTCCAAACATAGTCAGTAAGAAGAGTCAGTCTTCTTGTACTTAAGTCGGCATTGTGCCTTTTGTATTTAATTCCGATGCAATTTCTGTGTTTCATCGTCAATAAGAATGTCGGAGTTATACAGTAAACCTGTAGTGAAGCATCGGAAACTATAACTAGTGTCAAAGGAATGGTTCAAAACATAGACAGTAGGAAGAGTCAGTCTTCTTGTACTTAAGTCGGCATTGTGCCTTTTCTATTTAATTCTGATGCAATTTCTGTGCTTCATCGTCAATAAGAAAGTCCAAGGGATACAGTAAATCTGAAGTGAGCATCGGAATCTGTAACTAGTGTCACAGGAATGTTTCAAAACATAGTCAGTAAGAAGAGTCAGTCTTCTTGTACTTAAGTCGGCATTGTGCCTTTTCTATTTAATTCCGATGCAATTTCTGTATTTCAACGTCAATAAGAAGGTCAGAGGGATACAGTAAACCTAGAGCGAAGCATCGGAATCTATAACTAGTGTCACGGGAATGGTTCAAAGCATTGACAGTAAGAAGAGTCAGTCTTCTTGTACTTAAGTATGCATTGTGCCATTTGTATTTAATTCCGATGCAGTTTCTGTGTTTCATCGTCAATAAGGAGGTCCAAGGGATACGGTAAACCTGGAGTGAAGCATCGGAATCTATAACTAGTGTCACAAGAGTGGTTCAAAACATAGTCAGTAAGAAGAGTCAGTCTTCTTGTACTTAAGTCGGAATTGTGCCTTTTGTATTTAATTCCGATGCAATTTCTGTGTTTCATCGTCAATAAGAAGGTCCAAGGGATACAGTAAACCGGGAGTGAAGCATCGGAATCTATAACTAGTGACACAGGAATGGTTCAAAACATAGTCAGTAAGAAGAGTAAGTCTTCTTGTACTTAAGTCGGCATTGTGCCTTTTGTATTCAATTCTGATGCAATTTCTGTGTTTCATCGTCAATAAGAAGGTCAAAGAGATACAGTAAACCTGGAGTGAAGCATCGGAATCTATAACTAGTGTCACAGGAATGAATCAAAACATAGTCGGTAAGAAGAATCAGTCTTCTTGTACTTAAGTCGGCATTGTGCCCTTTGTATTTAATTCCGATGCAATTTCTGTGTTTCATCGTCAACAAGAATGTCCAAGGGATACATTAAACCTGAAGTGAAGCATCGGAATCTATAACTAGTGTCACAGGAATGGTTCAAAACATAGACAGTAGGAAGAGTCAGTCTTCTTGTACTTAAGTCGGCATTGTGCCTTTTCTATTTAATTCCGATGCAATTTCTGTGCTTCACCGTCAATAAGAAAGTCCAAGGGATAGAGTAAACCTGAAGTGAATCATCGGAATCCATAACTAGTGTCACAGGAATTTTTCAAAACATAGTCAGTAAGAAGAGTCAGTCTTCTTGTACTTATGTATGCATTGTGCCTTTTGTATTTAATTCCGATGCAATTTCTGTGTTTCATCGTCAATAAGGAGGTCCAAGGGATACGGTAAACCTGGAGTGAAGCATCGGAATCTATAACTAGTGTCACGGGAATGGTTCAAAACATAGTCAGTAAGAAGAGTCAGTCTTCTTTTACTTAAGTCGGCATTGTGCCTTTTGTATTTAATTCCGATGCAATTTCTGTGTTTCATCGTCAATAAGAAGGTCCAAGGGAGCCAGTAAACCGGGAGTGAAGCATCGGAATCTATAACTAGTGACACAGGAATGGTTCAAAACTTAGTCAGTAAGAAGAGTCAGTCTTCTTGTACTTAAGTCGGCATTGTGCCTTTTGTATTTAATTCCGATGCAATTTCTGTGTTCCATCGTCAATAAGAAGGTCAAAGGGATACATTAAACCTGGAATGAAGCTTCGGAATCTATAACTAGTGTCACGGGAATAAATCAAAACTTAGTCGGTAAGAAGAATAAGTCCTCTTGTACTTAAGTCGGCATTGTGCCTTTTGTATTTAATTCCGATGCAATTTCTGTGTTTCATCGTCAACAAGAAGGTCCAAGGGATACATTAAACCTGAAGTGAAGCATGGGAATCTATAACTAGTGTCACAGGAATGGTTCAAAACATAGACAGTAGGAAGAGTCAGTCTTCTTGTACTTCAGTCGGCATTGTGCCTTTTCTATTTAATTCCGATGCACGTTCTGTGTTTCATCGTCAATATCAAGGTCCAAAGGATACAGTAAACCTGGAGTAATGCATCGGAATCTATAACTAGTGTCACAGGAATGGTTTCGAAACATAGACAGTAGAAAGAGTCAGTCTTCTTGTACTTAAGTCGGCATTGTGCCTTTTGTATTTAATTCCGATGCAATTTCTGTGTTTCATCGTCAATAAGAAGGTCAGAGGGATACAGCAAACCTGAAGTGAAGCATCGGAATCTATAACTAGTGTCACAGGATTGGTTCAAAACATAGAGAGTAGGAAGAGACTGTCATCTTGTACTTAAGTCGGCATTGTGCCTTTTGTATTTTATTTCGATGCAATTTCTGTGTTTCATCGTCAATAAGAAGGTCTAAGGGATACAGTAAACCTGAAGTCAAGCATCGGAATCTATAACTTGAGTCACAGGAATGGTTCAAACATAGACAGTAAGAAGAGTCAGTCTTCTTGTACTTAAGTCGGCATTGTGCCTTTTGTATTTAACTCCAAAGCAATTTCTGTGTTTCATCGTCAATAAGAAGGTCCAAGGGATACAGTAAACCTGGCTTGAAGCATCGGAATCTATAACTAGTGTCACAGGAATGGTTCAATAAATAGACAGTCAGAAGAGTCAGTCTTCTTGTACTTAAGCCGGCGTTGTTCCTTTTGTATTTAATTCCGATGCAATTTCTGTGTTTCGTCGTCAATAAGGATGTCCAAGGGATACAGTAAACCTGGAGTGAAGCATCGGAATCTATAATTAGTGTCACAGGAATGGTTCAAAACATAGTCAGTAACAAGAGTCAGTCTTCTTGTACTTAAGTCGGCATTGTGCCTTTTGTATTTATTTCCGATGCAATTTCTGTGTTTCATCGTCAATAAGAAGGTCCAAGGGATACGGTAAACCGGGACTGAAGCATCTGAATCTATAACTAGTGTCACAGGAATGGTTCAAAACATAGTCAGTAAGAAGAGTCAGTCTTCTTGTACTTAAGTCGGCATTGTGCCTTTTGTATTAAATTCCGATGGAATTTCTGTGTTTCATCGTCAATAAGAAGGTCCAAGGGATACAGTAAACCTGACGTGAGGCATCGTAATCTAAAACTGGTCTCACAGGAAACATTCAAAACATAGACAGTAAGAAGAGTCAGTCTTCTTGTTCTTAAGTAGGCATTGTGCCTTTTGTATTTAATTCCGATGCAATTTTTTTGTTTCATCGCCAATAAGAAGGTCCAAGGGATACAATAAACCTGAGGTGATGCACTGGAATCTAAAACTGGTCTCACAGGGTAGTTTCATAACAGACAGTAAGAAGAGTCAGTCTCCGTGTACTTATGACGGCATTGTGCATTTAGTATTTAATTCCGATGCAATTTCTGTGTTTCATCGTTAATAAGAAGGTCCAAGGGATACAGTAAACCTGAAGTGAAGCATTGTAATCTAAAACTGGTCTCACAGGAAAGGTTCAAAACATAGACAGTAAGAAGAGCCCGTCTTCTTGTTCTTAAGTCGGCATTGTTCCTTTTTATTTAATTCCGATGCAATTTCTGCGTTTCATCGTCAATAAGATGGTCGGAGGGATACAGTAAACCTGTAGTGAAGCATCGGAATCTATAACTAGTGCCAAAGGAATGGTTCAAAACATAGACAGTAGGAAGGGTCAGTCTTCTTGTACTTAAATCGGCATTGTGCCTTATCTATTTAATTCCGATGCAATTTCTGTGCTTCATCATCAATAAGAAAGTCCAAGGGATACAGTAAACCTGAAGTGAAGCATCGGAATCTATAACTAGTGTCACAGGAATGTATCAAATCATAGTCGGTAAGATGAATCAGTCTTCTTGTATTTAAGTCGGCATTGTGCCTTTTGTATTTAATTCCGATGCAATTGCTGTGTTTCATCGTCAACAAGAAGGTCCAAGGGATACATTAAACCTGCAGCGAACATCGGAATCCATAACTAGTGTCACTGGAATGGTTCAAAACATAGACAGTAGGAAGAGTCAGTCTTCTTGTACTTAAGTCGGCATTGTGCCTTTTCTATTTAATTCTGATGCAATTTCTGTGTTTCATCGTCAATAAGAATGTCCAAGGGATACAGTAAACCTGGAGTGAGGTATCGGAATCTATAACTAGTGTCAAAGGAATGGTGCAAAACATAGACAGTCGGAAGGGTCAGTCTTCTTTTACTTAAGTCGGCATTGTGCCTTTTCTATTTAATTCCGATGCAGTTTCTGTGTTTCATCGTCAACAAGAAGGTCCAAGGGATATGTTAAACCTGAAGTGAACCATCGGAATCTATAACTAGTGTCACAGGAATGGTTCAAAACATAGACACTAGGAGGAGTCAGTCTTCTTGTACTTAAGTCGGCATTGTGCCTTTTCTATTTAATTCTGATGCAATTTCTGTGTTTCATCGTCAATACGAATGTCCAAGGGATACAGTAAACCTGGAGTGAGGTATCGGAATCTATAACTAGTGTCAAAGGAATGGTGCAAAACATAGACAGTAGGAAGGGTCAGTCTTCTTTTACTTAAGTCGGCATTTTTGCCTTTTCTATTTAATTCCGATGCAATTTCTGGGTTCTATCATCAATAAGAAGGTCCAAGGGATACAGTAAACCTGGAGTGAGGCATCGGAATCTATAACTAGTGTCACGGGAATGGTTCAAAGGATGGACAGTAGGAAGAGTCAGTCTTCTTGTACTTAAGTATGCATTTTGCCTTTTTTATTTAATTCCGATGCAATTTCTGTGTTTCATCGTCAATAAGGAGGTCCAAGGGATACGGTAAACCTAGAGTGTAGCATCGGAATCTATAACTAGTGTCACAGGAATGGTTCAAAACATAGTCAGTAAGAAGAGTCAGTCTTCTTATACTTAAGTCGGCATTGTGCCTTTTGTATTTAATTCCGATGCAATTTCTGTGTTTCATCGTCAATACGAAGGTCCATGGGATACAGTAATCCGGGAGTGAAGCATCGGAATCTATAACTAGTGACACAAGAATGGTTCAAAACATAGTCAGCAATAAGAGTCAGTCTTCTTGTACTTAAGTCGGCATTGTGCCTTTTGTATTTAATTCCGATGCAATTTCTGTGTTTCATCGTCAATAAGATGGTCAAAATGATTCAGTAAACCTGGAGTGAGGCATCGGAATCTATAACTAGTGTCACAGGAATGTATCAAATCATAGTCGGTAAGAAGAATCAGTCTTCTTGTACTTAAGTCGGCATTGTGCCTTTTGTATTTAATTCCGATGCAATTTCTGTGTTTCATCGTCAACAAGAAGGTCCAAGGGATACATTAAACCTGAAGCGAAGCATCGGAATCCATAACTAGTGTCACAGGAATGATTCAAAACATAGACATTAGGAAGAGTCAGTCTTCTTGTACTTAAGTCGGCATTGTGCCTATTCTATTTAATTCCGATGCAATTTCTGGGTTCCATCGTCAATAAGAAGGTCCAAGGGATACAGTAAACCTGGAGTGAGGCATCGGAATCCATAACTATTGTCACAGGAATGGTTCAAAACATAGACAGTAGGAAGAGTCATTTTTTTTCCTTAAGTCGGCATTGTGCCTTTTGTATTTTATTTCGATGCAATTTCTGTGTTGCATCGTCAACAAGAAGGTCTGAGGGATACAGTAAACCTGAAGTGAAGCATCGGAATCTATAACTAGTGTCACAGGAATGGTTCAAACATAGAGAGTAAGAAGAGTCAGTCTTCCTGTACTTAAATCGGCATTGTGCCTTTTGTCTTTAATTCCGAGGCAATTTCTGTGTTTCATCGTCAATAAGAAGGTCCAAGGGATACAGTAAACCTGGCTTGAAGCATCGGAATCTATAACTAGTGTCACAGGCATGGTTCAAATCATAGACAGTAGGAAGAGTCAGTCTTCCTGTACTTAAGTCGGCATTGTGCCTTTTGTATTTAATTCCGATGCAGTTTCTGTGTTTCGTCGTCAATAAGGATGTCCAAGGGATACAGTAAACCTGGAGTAAAGCATCGGAATCTATAACTAGTGTCACCGGAATGGTTCAAAACATAGTCAGTAAGAAGAGTCAGTCTTCTTGTACTTCAGTCGGCATTGTGCATTTTGTATTTAATTCCGATGCAATTTCTGTGTTTCATCGTCAATAAGAAGGTCCAAGGGATACAGTAAACCGGGAGTGAAGCATCGGAATCTAAAACTTCTGTCACAGGAATGGTTCAAAGCATAGTCAGTAAGAACAGTCAGTCTTCTTGCACTTAAGTCGGCATTGTGCCTTTTGTATTTAATTCCGATGCAATTTCTGTGTTTCATCGTCAACAAGAAGGTCCAAGGGAAACATTAAACCTGAAGTGGCGCATCGGAATCTATAACTAGTGTCACAGGAATGGTTCAAAAAATAGACAGTAGGAAGAGTCAGTCTTCCTGTACTTATGTCGGCATTGTGCCTTTTCTATTCAATTCCGATGCAATTTCTGTGTTTCATCGTCAATAAATAGGTCCAAGGGATACAGTAAACCTAGAGTTAAACATCGGAATCTAAAAGTAGTGTCACAGGAATGGTTCAAAACATAGACAGTAGGAAGAGTCAGTCTTCTTGTACTTAATTCGGCATTGTGCCTTTTGTATTTAATTCCGATGCAATTTCTGTGTTTCATCGTCAACAAGAAGGTCCAAGGGATACATAAAACCTGCAGCGAACATCGGAATCCATAACTAGTGTCACTGGAATGGTTCAAAACATAGACAGTAGGAAGAGTCAGTCTTCTTGTACTTAAGTCGGCATTGTGCCTTTTGTATTTAATTCCGATGCAATTTCTGTGTTTCATCGTCAACAAGAAGGTCCAAGGGATACATAAAACCTGCAGCGAACATCGGAATCCATAACTAGTGTCACTGGAATGGTTCAAAACATAGACAGTAGGAAGGGTCAGTCTTCTTTTACTTAAGTCGGCATTGTGCCTTTTCTATTTAATTCCGATGCAGTTTCTGTGTTTCATCGTCAACAAGAAGGTGCAAGGGATATATTAAACCTGAAGTGAAGCATCGGAACCTATAACTAGTGTCACAGGAATGGTTCAAAACATAGACATTAGGAGGAGTCAGTCTTCTTGTACTTAAGTCGGCATTGTGCCCTTTGTATTTAATTCCGATGCAATTTCTGTGTTTCATCGTCAATACGAAGGTCCAAGGGATACAGTAATCCGGGAGTGAAGCATCGGAATCTATAACTAGTGACACAGGAATGGTTCAAAACACAGTCAGTAATAAGAGTCAGTCTTCTTGTACTTATGTCGGCATTGTGCCTTTTGTATTTAATTCCGATGCAATTTCTGTGTTTCATCGTCAATAAGAAGGTCAAAGGGATACAGTAAACCTGGAGTGAAGCATCGGAATCTATAACTAGTGTCACAGGAACGTATCAAATCATACTCGGTAAGAAGAATCAGTCTTCTTGTACTTAAGTCGGCATTGTGCCTTTTGTATTTAATTCCGATGCAATTTCTGTGTTTCATCGTCAACAAGAAGGTCCAAGGGATACATTAAACCTGAAGCGAAGCATCGGAATCCATAACTAGTGTCACAGGAATGGTTCAAAACATAGACATTAGGAAGAGTCAGTCTTCTTGTACTTAAGTCGGCATTTTTGCCTTTTCTATTTAATTCCGATGCAATTTCTGGGTTTCATCGTCAATACGAAGGTCCAAGGGATACAGTAAACCTGGAGTGAGGCATCGGAATCTATAACTAGTGTCACGGGAATGGTTCAAAGCATGGAAAGTAGGAAGAGTCATTCTTCTTGTACTTAAGTATGCATTTTGCCTTTTTTATTTAATTCCGATGCAATTTCTGTGTTTCTTCGTCAATAAGGAGGTCCAAGGGATACGGTAGACCTAGAGTGTAGCATCGGAATCTATAACTAGTGTCACAGGAATGGTTCAAAACATAGTCAGTAAGAAGAGTCAGTCTTCTTATACTTAAGTCGGCATTGTGCCTTTTGTATTTAATTCCGATGCAATTTCTGTGTTTCATCGTCAATAAGAAGGTCCAAGGGATACAGTAAACCTGGAGTGAGGCATCGGAATCTATAACTAGTGTCACGGGAATGGTTCAAAGCATGGAAAGTAGGAAGAGTCAGTCTTCTTGTACTTAAGTATGCATTTTGACTTTTTTATTTAATTCCGATGCAATTTCTGGGTTTCATCGTCAATAAGAAGGTCCAAGGGATACAGTAAACCTGGAGTGGGGCATCGGAATCTATAACTATTGTCACAGGAATGGTTCAAAACATAGACAGTAGGAAGAGTCATTTTTTTTTCCTTAAGTCGGCATTGTGCCTTTTGTATTTTATTTCGATGCAATTTCTGTGTTGCATCGTCAACAAGAAGGTCTGAGGGATACAGTAAACCTGAAGTGAAGCATCGGAATCTATAACTAGTGTCACAGGAATGGTTCAAACATAGAGAGTAAGAAGAGTCAGTCTTCCTGTACTTAAATCGGCATTGTGCCTTTTGTCTTTAATTCCGAGGCAATTTCTGTGTTTCATCGTCAATAAGAAGGTCCAAGGGATACAGTAAACCTGGCTTGAAGCATCGGAATCCATAACTAGTGTCACAGGAATGGTTCAAAGCATAGACAGTAGGAAGAGTCAGTCTTCCTGTACTTAAGTCGGCATTGTGCCTTTTGTATTTAATTCCGTTGCAGTTTCTGTGTTTCGTCGTCAATAAGGATGTCCAAGGGATACAGTAAACCTGGAGTAAAGCATCGGAATCTATAACTAGTGACACAGGAATGGTTCAAAACATAGTCAGTAAGAAGAGTCAGTCTTCTTGTACTTCAGTCGGCATTGTGCCTTTTGTATTTAATTCCGATGCAATTTCTGTGTTTCATCGTCAACAAGAAGGTCCAAGGGAAACATTAAACCTGAAGTGGAGCATCGGAATCTATAACTAGTGTCAGAGGAATGGTTCAAAATATAGACAGTAGGAAGAGTCAGTCTTCCTGTACTTATGTCGGCATTGTGCCTTTTCTATTCAATTCCGTTGCAGTTTCTGTGTTTCGTCGTCAATAAGGATGTCCAAGGGATACAGTAAACCTGAAGTGAAGCATCGGAATCTATAACTAGTGTCACAGGAATGGTTCAAACATAGAGAGTAAGAAGAGTCAGTCTTCCTGTACTTAAATCGGCATTGTGCCTTTTGTCTTTAATTCCGAGGCAATTTCTGTGTTTCATCGTCAATAAGAAGGTCCAAGGGATACAGTAAACGTGGCTTGAAGCATCGGAATCTATAACTAGTGTCACAGGAATGGTTCAAAGCATAGACAGTAGGAAGAGTCAGTCTTCTTGTACTTAAGTCGGCATTGTGCCCTTTGTATTTAATTCCGATGCAATTTCTGTGTTTCATCGTCAACAAGAATGTCCAAGGGATACATTAAACCTGAAGTGAAGCATCGGAATCTATAACTAGTGTCACAGGAATGGTTCAAAACATAGACAGTAGGAAGAGTCAGTCTTCTTGTACTTAAGTCGGCATTGTGCCTTTTCTATTTAATTCCGATGCAATTTCTGTGCTTCACCGTCAATAAGAAAGTCCAAGGGATAGAGTAAACCTGAAGTGAATCATCGGAATCCATAACTAGTGTCACAGGAATTTTTCAAAACATAGTCAGTAAGAAGAGTCAGTCTTCTTGTACTTATGTATGCATTGTGCCTTTTGTATTTAATTCCGATGCAATTTCTGTGTTTCATCGTCAATAAGGAGGTCCAAGGGATACGGTAAACCTGGAGTGAAGCATCGGAATCTATAACTAGTGTCACGGGAATGGTTCAAAACATAGTCAGTAAGAAGAGTCAGTCTTCTTTTACTTAAGTCGGCATTGTGCCTTTTGTATTTAATTCCGATGCAATTTCTGTGGTTCATCGTCAATAAGAAGGTCCAAGGGAGCCAGTAAACCGGGAGTGAAGCATCGGAATCTATAACTAGTGGCACAGGAATGGTTCAAAACATAGTCAGTAAGAAGAGTCAGTCTTCTTGTACTTAAGTCGGCATTGTGCCTTTTGTATTTAATTCCGATGCAGTTTCTGTGTTCCATCGTCAATAAGAAGGTCAAAGGGATACATTAAACCTGGAATGAAGCTTCGGAATCTATAACTAGTGTCACGGGAATGGTTCAAAACATAGTCAGTAAGAAGAGTCAGTCTTCTTTTACTTAAGTCGGCATTGTGCCTTTTGTATTTAATTCCGATGCAATTTCTGTGGTTCATCGTCAATAAGAAGGTCCAAGGGAGCCAGTAAACCGGGAGTGAAGCATCGGAATCTATAACTAGTGACACAGGAATGGTTCAAAACATAGTCAGTAAGAAGAGTCAGTCTTCTTGTACTTAAGTCGGCATTGTGCCTTTTGTATTTAATTCCGATGCAGTTTCTGTGTTCCATCGTCAATAAGAAGGTCAAAGGGATACATTAAACCTGGAATGAAGCTTCGGAATCTATAACTAGTGTCACGGGAATGAATCAAAACTTAGTCGGTAAGAAGAATAAGTCCTCTTGTACTTAAGTCGGCATTGTGCCTTTTCTATTTAATTCCGATGCACGTTCTGTGTTTCATCGTCAATATCAAGGTCCAAAGGATACAGTAAACCTGGAGTAATGCATCGGAATCTATAACTAGTGTCACAGGAATGGTTTCGAAACATAGACAGTAGAAAGAGTCAGTCTTCTTGTACTTAAGTCGGCATTGTGCCTTTTGTATTTAATTACGATGCAATTTCTGTGTTTCATCGTCAATAAGAAGGTCAGAGGGATACAGCAAACCTGAAGTGCAGCATCGGAATCTATAACTAGTGTCACAGGATTGGTTCAAAACATAGAGAGTAGGAAGAGTCAGTCATCTTGTACTTAAGTCGGCATTGTGCCTTTTGTATTTTATTTCGATGCAATTTCTGTGTTTCATCGTCGATAAGAAGGTCTAAGGGATACAGTAAACCTGAAGTGAAGCATCGGAATCTATAACTTGAGTCACAGGAATGGTTCAAACATAGACAGTAAGAAGAGTCAGTCTTCTTGTACTTAAGTCGGCATTGTGCCTTTTGTATTTAACTCCAAAGCAATTTCTGTGTTTCATCGTCAATAAGAAGGTCCAAGGGATACAGTAAACCTGGCTTGAAGCATCGGAATCTATAACTAGTGTCACAGGAATGGTTCAATAAATAGACAGTAAGAAGAGTCAGTCTTCTTGTACTTAAGTCGGCATTGTGCCTTTTGTATTTAATTCCGATGCTATTTCTGTGTTTCATCGTCAATAAGAAGGTCCAAGGGATACGGTAAACCGGGACTGAAGCATCTGAATCTATAACTAGTGTCACAGGAATGGTTCAAAACATAGTCAGTAAGAAGAGTCAGTCTTCTTGTGCTTAAGTCGGCATTGTGCCTTTTGTATTAAATTCCGATGCAATTTCTGTGTTTCATCGTCAATAAGAAGGTCCAAGGGATACAGTAAACCTGACGTGAGGCATCGTAATCTAAAACTGGTCTCACAGGAAACATTCAAAACATAGACAGTAAGAAGAGTCAGTCTTCTTGTTCTTAAGTAGGCATTGTGCCTTTTGTATTTAATTCCGATGCAATTTTTTTGTTTCATCGCCAATAAGAAGGTCCAAGGGATACAATAAACCTGAGGTGATGCACTGGAATCTAAAACTGGTCTCACAGGGTAGTTTCATAACAGACAGTAAGAAGAGTCAGTCTTCGTGTACTTATGACGGCATTGTGCATTTAGTATTTAATTCCGATGCAATTTCTGTGTTTCATCGTTAATAAGAAGGACCAAGGGATACAGTAAACCTGAAGTGAAGCATTGTAATCTAAAACTGGTCTCACAGGAAAGGTTCAAAACATAGACAGTAAGAAGAGCCCGTCTTCTTGTTCTTAAGTCGGCATTGTTCCTTTTTATTTAATTCCGATGCAATTTCTGCGTTTCATCGTCAATAAGATGGTCGGAGGGATACAGTAAACCTGTAGTGAAGCATCGGAATCTGTAACTAGTGTCACAGGAATGTTTCAAAACATAGTCAATAAGAAGAGTCAGTGTTCTTGTACTTAAGTCGGCATTGTGCCTTTTCTATTTAATTGCGATGGAATTTCTGTGTTTCATCGTCAATAAGAAGGTCCAAGGGATACAGTAAACCTGGAGTGAAGCATCGGAATCTATAACAAGTGTCACGGGAATGGTTCAAAGCATAGACAGTAAGAAGAGTCAGTCTTCTTGTACATAAGTCAGCATTGTGCCTTTTGTATTTAATTCCGATGCAATTTTTTTGTTTCATCGTCGATAAGAAGGTCAAAGGGATACAGTAAACCTGGAGTGAAGCATCGGAATCTATAACTAGTGTCACAGGAATGAATCAAATCATAGTCGGTAAGAATAATCAGTCTTCTTGTATTTAAGTCGGCATTGTGCCTTTTGTATTTAATTCCGATGCAATTTCTGTGTTTCATCGTCAACAAGAAGGTCCAAGGGATACATTAAACCTGCAGCGAACATCGGAATCCATAACTAGTGTCACTGGAATGGTTCAAAACATAGACAGTAGGAAGAGTCAGTCTTCTTGTACTTAAGTCGGCATTGTGCTTTTTCTATTTAATTCTGATGCAATTTCTGTGTTTCATCGTCAATAAGAATGTCCAAGGGATACAGTAAACCTGGAGTGAGGTATCGGAATCTATAACTAGTGTCAAAGGAATGGTGCAAAACATAGACAGTCGGAAGGGCCAGTCTTCTTTTACTTAAGTCGGCATTGTGCCTTTTCTATTTAATTCCGATGCAGTTTCTGTGTTTCATCGTCAACAAGAAGGTCCAAGGGATATGTTAAACCTGTAGTGAACCATCGGAATCTATAACTAGTGTCACAGGAATGGTTCAAAACATAGACATTAGGAGGAGTCAGTCTTCTTGTACTTAAGTCGGCATTGTGCCTTTTCTATTTAATTCTGATGCAATTTCTGTGTTTCATCGTCAATACGAATGTCCAAGGGATACAGTAAACCTGGAGTGAGGTATCGGAATCTATAACTAGTGTCAAAGGAATGGTGCAAAACATAGACAGTAGGAAGGGTCAGTCTTCTTTTACTTAAGTCGGCATTTTTGTCTTTTCTATTTAATTCCGACGCAATTTCTGGGTTTCATCGTCAATAAGAAGGTCCAAGGGATACAGTAAACCTGGAGTGAGGCATCGGAATCTATAACTAGTGTCACGGGAATGGTTCAAAGCATGGACAGTAGGAAGAGTCAGTCTTCTTGTACTTAAGTATGCATTTTGCCTTTTTTATTTAATTCCGATGCAATTTCTGTGTTTCATCGTCAATAAGGAGGTCCAAGGGATACGGTAAACCTAGAGTGTAGCATCGGAATCTATAACTAGTGTCACAGGAATGGTTCAAAACATAGTCAGTAAGAAGAGTCAGTCTTCTTATACTTAAGTCGGCATTGTGCCTTTTGTATTTAATTCCGATGCAATTTCTGTGTTTCATCGTCAATACGAAGGTCCATGGGATACAGTAATCCGGGAGTGAAGCATCGGAATCTATAACTAGTGACACAAGAATGGTTCAAAACATAGTCAGCAATAAGAGTCAGTCTTCTTGTACTTAAGTCGGCATTGGGCCTTTTGTATTTAATTCCGATGCAATTTCTGTGTTTCATTGTCAATAAGATGGTCAAAATGATTCAGTAAACCTGGAGTGAGGCATCGGAATCTATAACTAGTGTCACAGGAATGTATCAAATCATAGTCGGTAAGAAGAATCAGTCTTCTTGTACTTAAGTCGGCATTGTGCCTTTTGTATTTAATTCCGATGCAGTTTCTGTGTTTCATCGTCAACAAGAAGGTCCAAGGGATACATTAAACCTGAAGCGAAGCATCGGAATCCATAACTAGTGTCACAGGAATGATTCAAAACATAGACATTAGGAAGAGTCAGTCTTCTTGTACTTAAGTCGGCATTGTGCCTTTTCTATTTAATTCCGATGCAATTTCTGGGTTTCATCGTCAATAAGATGGTCCAAGGGATACAGTAAACCTGGAGTGGGGCATCGGAATCTATAACTATTGTCACAGGAATGGTTCAAAACATAGACAGTAGGAAGAGTCATTTTTTTTTCCTTAAGTCGGCATTGTGCCTTTTGTATTTTATTTCGATGCAATTTCTGTGTTGCATCGTCAACAACAAGGTCTGAGGGATACAGTAAACCTGAAGTGAAGCATCGGAATCTATAACTAGTGACACAGGAATGGTTCAAACATAGAGAGTAAGAAGAGTCAGTCTTCCTGTACTTAAATCGGCATTGTGCCTTTTGTCTTTAATTCCGAGGCAATTTCTGTGTTTCATCGTCAATAAGAAGGTCCAAGGGATACAGTAAACCTGGCTTGAAGCATCGGAATCTATAACTAGTGTCACAGGAATGGTTCAAAGCATAGACAGTAGGAAGAGTCAGTCTTCCTGTACTTAAGTCGGCATTGTGCCTTTTGTATTTAATTCCGATGCAGTTTCTGTGTTTCGTCGTCAATAAGGATGTCCAAGGGATACAGTAAACCTGGAGTAAAGCATCGGAATCTATAACTAGTGCCACAGGAATGGTTCAAAACATAGTCAGTAAGAAGAGTCAGTCTTCTTGTACTTCAGTCGGCATTGTGCCTTTTGTATATAATTCCGATGCAATTTCTGTGTTTCATCGTCAAAAAGAAGGTCCAAGCTATACAGTAAACCGGGAGTGAAGCATCGGAATCTATAACTACTGTCACAGGAATGGTTCAAAGCATAGTCAGTAAGAAGTCTCAGTCTTCTTGCACTTAAGTCGGCATTGTGCCTTTTGTATTTAATTCCGATGTAATTTCTGTGTTTCATCGTCAACAAGAAGGTCCAAGGGAAACATTAAACCTGAAGTGGAGCATCGGAATCTATAACTAGTGTCAAGGAATGGTTCAAAATATAGACAGTAGGAAGAGTCAGTCTTCCTGTACTTATGTCGGCATTGTGCCTTTTCTATTCAATTCCGATGCAATTTCTGGGTTTCATCGTCAATAAGAAGGTCCAAGGGATACAGTAAACCTGGAGTGGGGCTTCGGAATCTATAACTATTGTCCCAGGAATGGTTCAAAACATAGACAGTAGGAAGAGTCATTTTTTTTTCCTTAAGTCGGCATTGTGCCTTTTGTATTTTATTTCGATGCAATTTCTGTGTTGCATCGTCAACAAGAAGGTCTGAGGGATACAGTAAACCTGAAGCGAAGCATCGGAATCTATAACTAGTGTCACAGGAATGGTTCAAACATAGAGAGTAAGAAGAGTCAGTCTTCCTGTACTTAAATCGGCATTGTGCCTTTTGTCTTTAATTCCGAGGCAATTTCTGTGTTTCATCGTCAATAAGAAGGTCCAAGGGATACAGTAAACGTGGCTTGAAGCATCGGAATCTATAACTAGTGTCACAGGAATGGTTCAAAGCATAGACAGTAGGAAGAGTCAGTCTTCCTGTACTTAAGTCGGCATTGTGCCTTTTGTATTTAATTCCGATGCAGTTTCTGTGTTTCGTCGTCAATAAGGATGTCCAAGGGATACAGTAAACCTGGTGTAAAGCATCGGAATCTATCACTAGTGCCACAGAAATGGTTCAAAGCATAGTCAGTAAGAAGAGTCAGTCTTCTTGTACTTCAGTCGGCATTGTGCCTTTTGTATTTAATTCCGATGCAATTTCTGTGTTTCATCGTCAAAAAGAAGGTCCTAAGGATACAGTAAACCGGGAGTGAAGCATCGGAATCTATAACTACTGTCACAGGAATGGTTCAAAGCATTGTCAGTAAGAAGAGTCAGTCTTCTTGCACTTAAGTCGGCATTGTGCCTTTTGTATTTAATTCCGATGCAATTTCTGTGTTTCATCGTCAACAAGAAGGTCCAAGGGAAACATTAAACCTGAAGTGGAGCATCGGAATCTATAACTAGTGTCACAGGAATGGTTCAAAATATAGACAGTAGGAAGAGTCAGTCTTCCTGTACTTATGTCGGCATTGTGCCTTTTCTATTCAATTCCGATGCAATTTCTGTGTTTCATCGTCAATAAATAGGTCCAAGGGATACAGTAAACCTGGAGTTAAACATCGGAATCTAAAAGTAGTGTCACAGGAATGGTTCAAAACATAGACAGTAGGAAGAGTCAGTCTTCTTGTACTTAAGTCGGCATTGTGGCATTTGTATTTAATTCCGATGCAAATTCTGTGTTTCATCGTCAACAAGAAGGTCAGAGGGATACAGTAAACCTGAAGTGAAGCATCGGAATCTATAACTAGTGTCATAGGAATGGTTCAAAACACAGACAGTGGGAAGAGTCACTCTTCTTGTACTTAAGTCGGCATTGTGCCTTTTGTATTTAATTCCGATGCAATATCTGTGTTTCATCGTCAATAAGAAGGTCCAAGGGATACAGTAAACAGGGAGTGAAGCATCGGCATCTATAAGTAGTGTCACTGGAATGGTTCAAATCATAGACAGTAGGAAGAGTCAGTCTTCTTGTACTTAAGTCGGCATTGTGCCTTTTCTATTTAATTCCGATGCAATTTCTGTGTTTCATCGTCAATAAGAAGGTCAGCTGGATACAGTAAACCTGAAGTGAAGCATCTGAATCTATAACTAGTGTCACAGGAATGGTGCAAAGCATTGACAGGAAGAAGAGCCAGTCGTCTTGTACTTGAGTCGGCATTGTACCTTTTGCATTTAATACCGATGCAATTTCTGTGTTCATCGTCAATACGACGGTCAGGGGGATACAGTAAATCTGAAGTGAGGCATCGGAATCTATAACTAGTGTCACAGTAATGGTTCAAAACATAGACAGTATGATGAGTCAGTCTTCTTGTACTTAAGTCGGCATTGTGCTTTTTTGTATTTAATTCCGATGCAATTTCTGTGTTTCATCGTCAATAAGAGGGTCAGAGGGATACAGTAAACCTGAAGTGAAGCATATGAAACTATAACTAGTGTCACAGGAATGGTTCAAATCATAGTCAGTAAGAAGAGTCAGTCTTCTTGTAGTTAAGTCGGCATTGTGCCTTTTGTATTTAATTCCGATGCAATTTCTGTGTTTCATCGTCAATAAGAAGGTCCAAGGGATACAGTAAACCGGGAGTGAAGCATCGGAATCTATCACTAGTGTCACAGGAATGGTTCAAACCATAGACAGTAAGAAGAGTCTGTCTTCTTGTACGTAAGTCGGCATTGTGCCTTTTCTATATACTTCCGTTGCAATTTCTGTGTTTCATCGTCAATAAGAAGGTCAGAGGGATACAGTACACCTGAAGATAAGCATCGGAATCTATGACTACTGTCACAGGAATGGTTCAAAACATAGACAGTATGATGAGTCAGTCTTCTTGTACTTAAGTCGGCATTGTGCCTTTTGTATTTAATTAAGATGCAATTTCTGTGTTTCATCGTCAGTAAGAAGGTCAGAGGGATACAGTGAACCTGAAGTGAAGCATCGGAATCCATAACTAGTGTCACAGGAATGGTTCAAACCATAGACAGTAAGAAGAGTCAGTCTTCTTGTACTTAAGTCGGCATTGCGCCTTTTGTATTTAATTCCGATGCAATTTTTGTGTTTCATCGTCAATAAGAAGGTCAAAGGGATACAGTAAATCTGGAGTGAAGCATCAGAATCTATAACTAGTGTCACAGGAATGAATCAAATCATAGTCGGTAAGAAGATTCAGTCTTTTTGTATTTAAGTCGGCATTGTGCATTTTGAATTTAATTCCGATGCAATTTCTGTGTTTCATCGTCAACAAGAAGGTTCAAGGGTTACATTAAACCTGAAGCGAAGCATCGGAATCCATAACTAGTGTCACTGGAACGGTTCAAAACATAGACAGTAGGAAGAGTGAGTCTTCTTGTACTTAAGTCGGCATTGTGCCTTATCTATTTAATTCCGATGCAATTTCTGTTTCATCGTCAATAAGAAGGTCCAAGGGATACAGTAAACCTGGAGTGAGGCATCGGAATCTATAACTAGTGTCAAAGGAATGGGGCAAAACATACACAGTAGGAAGAGTCAGTCTTCTTTTACTTAAGTCGGCATTGTGCCTTTTCTATTTAATTCCGATGCAGTTTCTGTGTTTCATCGTCAACAAGAAGGTCCAAGGGATATATTAAACCTGAAGTGAAGCATCGGAGTCTATAACCAGTGTCACGGGAATGGTTCAAAGCATGGACAGTAGGAAGAGTCAGTCTTCTTGTACTTAAGTATGCATTGTGCGTTTTGTATTTAATTCCGATGCAATTTCTGTGTTTCATCGTCAATACGAAGGTCCAAGGGATACAGTAATCCGGGAGTGAAGCATCGAAATCTATAACTAGTGACACAGGAATGGTTCAAAACATAGTCAGTAATAAGAGTCAGTCTTCTTGTACTTAAGTCGGCATTGTGCATTTTGTATTTAATTCCGATGCAATTTCTGTGTTTCAGCGTCAATAAGAAGGTCAAAGGGATACAGTAAACCTGGACTGAAGCATCGGAATCTATAACTAGTGTCACAGGAATGTATCAAATCATAGTCGGTAAGAAGAATCAGTCTTCTTGTACTTAAGTCGGCATTGTGCCTTTTGTATTTAATTCCGATGCAATTTCTGTGTTTCATCGTCAACAAGAAGGTCCAAGGGATACATTAAACCTGAAGCGAAGCATCGGAATCCATAACTAGTGTCACAGGAGTGGTTCAAAACATAGACATTAGGAAGAGTCAGTCTTCTTGTACTTAAGTCGGCATTGTGCATTTTCTATTTAATTCCGATTCAATTTCTGTGTTTCATCGTCAATAAGAAGGTCCAAGGGATACAGTAAACCTGGAGTGAGGCATCGGAATCTATAACTAGTGTCACAGGAATGGTTCAAAACATAGACAGTAGAAACAGTCATTTTTTTTTCCTTAAGTCGGCATTGTGCCTTTTGTATTTTATTTCCATGCAATTTCTGTGTTGCATCGTCAATAAGAATGTCTGAGGGATACAGTAAACCTGGAGTGAAGCATCGGAATCTATAACTAGTGTCACAGGAATGGTTCAAAACATAGTCAGTAAGAAGAGTCAGTCTTCTTGTACTTCAGTCGGCAATGTGCCTTTTGTATTTAATTCCGATGCAATTTCTGTGTTTCATCGTTAATAAGAAGGTCCAAGGGATACAGTAAACCGGGAGTGAAGCATCGGAATCTATAACTACTGTCACAGGAATGGTTCAAAGCATAGTCAGTAAGAAGAGTCAGTCTTCTTGCACTTAAGTCGGCATTGTGCCTTTTGTATTTAATTCCGATGCAATTTCTGTGTTTCATCGTCAACAGGAAGGTCCAAGGGAAACATTAAACCTGAAGTGAAGCATCGGAATCAATAACTAGTGTCACAGGAATGGTCCAAAATATAGACAGTAGGAAGAGTCAGTCTTCTTGTACTTATGTCAGCATTGTGTCTTTTCTATTCAATTCCGATGCAATTTCTGTGTTTCATCGTCAATAAGGAGGTCCAAGGGATACAGTAAACCTGGAGTGAAGCATCGGAATCTAAAAGTAGTGTCACAGGAATGGTTCAAAACATAGACAGTAGGAAGAGTCAGTCTTCTTGTAGTTAAGTCGGCATTGTGCCTTTTGTATTTAATTCCGATGCAATTTCTGTGTTTTATCGTCAATAAGAAGGTCAGAGGGATACAGTAAACCGGGAGTGAAGCATCGGAATCTATAACTAGTGTCACAGGAATGGTTCAAAGCATAGTCAAAAAGAAGAGTCAGTCTTCTTAGACTTAAGTCGGATTTGTGCCTTTTGTATTTAATTAAGATGCAATTTCTGTGTTTCATCGTCAGTAAGAAGGGCAGAGGGATACAGTGAACCTGAAGTGAAGCATCGGAATCCATAACTAGTGTCACAGGAATGGTTCAAAACACAGACAGAAAGAAGAGTCAGTCTTCTTGTACCTAAGTCGGCATTGTGCCTTTTGTATTCAATTAATATGCAATTTCTGTGTTTCATCGTCAATAAGGAGGTCAGATGGATGCAGTAAACCGGGAGTGAAGCATCGGAATCTATAACTAGTGTCACAGGAATGGTTCAAAACATAGTCAGTAAGAAGAGTCAGTCTTCTTGTACTTAAGTCGGCATTGCGCCTTTTGGATTTAATTCCAATGCAATTGCTCTGTTTCATCGTCAATACGAAGGTCAAAGGGATACAGTAAACCTGGAGTGAAGCATCGGAATCTATAACTAGTGTCTCAGCGATGGTTAAAAAAATAGACAATAAGAAGAGTCAGTCTTCTTGTACTTAAGTCGGCATTGTGCCTTTTGTATTTAATTCCGATGCAATTTCTGTGATTCATCGTCAACAAAAAGGTCCAAGGGATACATTAAACCTGAAGTGAAGCATCAGAATCTATAACTAGTATCACAGGAATGGTTCAAATCATAGACAGTAGGAAGAGTCAGTCTTCTTGTACTTAAGTCGGCATTGTGCCTTTTGTATTTAATTCCGATGCAATTTCTGTGATTCATCGTCAACAAAAAGGTCCAAGGGATACAGTAAACCTGAAGTGAAGTATCGGAATCTATAACTAGTGACACTTGATTGGTTGAAATCATAGTCAGTAAGAAGGGTCAGTATTCTTGTACTTAAGTCGGCATTGTCCCTTTTGTATTTAATTCCGATGCAATTTCTGTGTTTCATTGTCAACAAGGATGTGCAAGGGATACGGTAACCCTGGAGTGAAGCATCGGAGTCCATAACTAGTGTCACAGGAATGGTTCAAAACATAGTCAGTAAGAAGAGTCTATCTTCTTGTACTTAAGTCGGCATTGTGCATTTTGTATTTAATTCCGATGCAATTTCTGTGCTTCATCGTCAATAAGAGGGTCCAAGGGATACAGTAAACCGGGAGTGAAGCATCGGAATCTATAACTAGTGTCATAGGAATGGTTCAAAGATAGTCAGTAAGAAGAGTCAGTCTTCTTGTACTTAAGTCGGCATTGTACCTTTTGTTTAAAATTCCGATGCAATTTCTGTGTTTCATCGTCAATAAGAAGGTCCAAGGGATACAGTAAACCTGGACTGAAGCATCGGAATCTATAACTAGTGTCACAGGAATGAATCAAACATGGTCGGTAAGAAGAATCAGTCTTCATGTACTTAAGTCGGCATTGTGCCTTTTGTATTTATTTCCGATGCAATTTCTGTGTTTCATCGTCAACAAGAAGGTCCAAGGGATACATTAAACCTGAAGTGAAGCATCGGAACCTGTAACTAGTGTCACATGAATGGTTCAAAACATAGACAGTAGGAAGAGTCAGTCTTCTTGGACTTACGTCGGCATTGTGCCTTTTCTATTCAATTCCGATGCAATTTCTGTGTTTCATTGTCAATAAGAAGGTCCAAGGGATACAGTAAACCTGGAGTGAAGCATCGGAATCTATAAGTAGTGTCACAGGAATGGTTCAAAGCATAGACAGTAGGAGGAGTCAGTCTTCTTGTACTTAAGTCGGCATTGTCCCTTTTGTATTTAATTCCGATGCAATTTCTGCGTTTCATCGTCAATAAGAAGGTCCAAGGGACACAGTAAACCTGCAGTGAAGCATCGGAATCTATAACTAGTGTCAGAGGACTGGTTCAAAACATAGACAGTAAGAAGAGTGAGTCATCTTGTACTTAAGTCGGAATGTGCCTTTTGTATTTAATTCCGATGCAATTTCTGTGTTTCATCGTCAAAAAGAGGGTCAGAGAGATACAGTAAACCTGAAGTGAAGCATCGGAATCCATAACTAGTGTCACAGGAAAGGTTCAAAACATAGTCAGTAAGAAGAGTCAGTCTTCTTGTACTTAAGTCGGCATTGTGCCCTTTGTTTTTAATTCCGATGCAATTTCTGTGTTTCATCGTCAATAAGAAGGTCCATGGGATACAGTAAACCTGGAGTGAAGCATCGGAATTTATAACTAGTGTCACAGGAATGGTTCAAAACATAGACAGTAAGAAGAGTCAGTCTTCTTGTACTTAAGTCGGCATTGTGCCATTTCTATATAATTCCGATGCAAGTTCTGTGTTTCATCGTCAATAAAAAGGTCAGAGGGATACAGTGAACCTGAAGTGAAGCATCGCAATCTATAACTAGTGTCACAGGAAAGGTTCAAAACATAGTCAGTAAGAAGAGTCAGTCTTCTTGTACTTAAGTCGGCATTGTGCCTTTTGTATTTAATTCCGATGCAATTTCTGTGTTTCATCGTCAACAAAAAGGTCCAAGGGATACATTAAACCTGAAGTGAAGCATCGGAATCTATAACTAGTATCACAGGAATGGTTCAAATCATAGACAGTAAGAAGAGTCAGTCTTCTTGTACTTAAGTCGGCATTGTGCCCTTTGTTTTTAATTCCGATGCAATTTCTGTGTTTCATCGTCAATAAGAAGGTCCATGGGATACAGTAAACCTGGAGTGAAGCATCGGTTTTTATAACTAGTGTCACAGGAATGGTTCAAATCATAGACAGTAAGAAGAGTCAGTATCCTTGTACTTAAGTCGGCATTGTGCCTTTTCTATTTCATTCCGATGCAATTTCTGTGTTTCATCGTCAATAAGAATGTCCAAGGGATACAGTAAACCTGGAGTGAAGCATCGGAATCTATAACTAGTGTCACAGGATTGGTTCAAAACATAGACAGTAGGAAGTGTCAGTCTTCTTGTACTTAAGTCGTCATTGTGCCTTTTGTATTTAATTTCGATGCAATTTCTGTGTTTCATCGTCACCAAGGATGTGCAAGGGATACGGTAAACCTGAAGTGAAGCATCGGAATTTATAACTAGTGTCACAGGAATTGTTCAAATCATAGTCAGTAAGAAAAAACAATCTTCTTGTACTTAAGTCGGCATTGTGCCTTTTGTATTTAATTCCGACGCAATTTATGTGTTTCATCGTCAATAAGAGGGTCCAAGGGATACAGTAAACCGGGAGTGAAGCATCGGAAACTATAACTAGTGTCACAGGAAGGAATCAAACATAGTCGGTAAGAGGAATCAGTCTTCTTGTACTTAAGTCGGCATTGTGCCTTTTGTATTTAATTCCGATGCAATTTCTGTGATTCATCGTCAACAAAAAGGTCCAAGGGATACAGTAAACCTGAAGTGAAGCATCGGAATCTATAACTAGTGTCACAGGAATGGTTCCAAACATAGTCAGTAAGAAAAGTCAGTCTTCTTCTACTTAAGTCGGCATTGCGCCTTTTGTATTTAATTCCGATGCAATTTCTGTGTATCATCGTCAATGAGAGGGTCTGAGGGATACAGTAAACCTGAAGTGAAGCATCGGAATCTAAAACTAGTGTCACTGGAATGGTTCAAATCACAGACAGTAGGAAGAGTCAGTCTTCTTCTACTTAAGTCGTCATTGAGTCTTTTCTATTTAATTCCGATGCAATTTCTGTGTCTCATCGTCGATATGAAGGTCCAAGGGATACAGTAAACCTGAAGTGAAGCATCGGAATCTATAACTAGTGACACAGGATTGGTTGAAATCATAGTCAGTAAGAAGAGTCAGTATTCTTGTACTTAAGTCGGCATTGTCCCTTTTGTATTGAATTCCTATGCAATTTCCTTGTTTCATCGTCAATAAGAAGGTCCAAGGGACACAGTAAACCTGGAGTGAAGCATCGGAATCTATAACTAGTGTCACTGGAATTGTTCAAAACATAGACAGTAAGAAAAGTCAGTCATCTTGTACTTAAGTCTGAATGTGTTTTTTGTATTTAATTCCGATGCAATTTCTGTGTTTCATCGTCAATAAGAGGGTCAGAGAGATACAGTAAACCTGAAGTGAAGCATCGCAATCTATAACTAGTGTCACAGGAAAGGTTCAAAACATAGTCAGTAAGAAGAGTCAGTCTTCTTGTACTTAAGTCGGCATTGTGCCCTTTGTATTTAATTCCGATGCAATTTCTGTGTTTCATCGTCAATAAGAAGGTCAGAGGGATAAAGTAAACCTGAAGTGAAGCATCGGAATCTATAACTAGTGTCACAGGAATGGTTCAAAACATGGACAGTAAGAAGAGTCAGTCTTCTTGTACCTAAGTCGGCATTGTGCCTTTTCTATGTAATTCCGATGCAATTTCTGTGTTTCATCGTCAATAAGAAGGTCCAAGGGATACAGTAAACCTGAAGTGAAGCATCGGAATCTATAACTAGTGACACAGGATTGGTTGAAATTATAGTCAGTAAGAAGAGTCAGTATTCTTGTACTTAAGTCGGCATTGTCCCTTTTGTATTTAATTCAGATGCAATTTCTGTGTTTCATCGTCAGTAAGAAGGTCAGAGGGATACAGTAAACCTGAAGTGAAGCATCGGAATCTATAACTAGTGTCAAAGGAATGGTTCAAAACATAGACAGTAAGAAGAGTCAGTCTTCTTGTACCTAAGTCGGCATTGTGCCTTTTGTATTTAATTCCGATGCAATTTCTGTGTTTCATCGTCAACAAAAAGGTCCAAGGGATACAGTAAACATGAGAGTGAAGCATCGGAATCTATAACTAGTGTCACAGGAATGGTTCAAAACATAGTCAGTAAGAAGAGTCAGTCTTCTTGTACTTAAGTCGGCATTGTGCCTTTTGTATTTAATTCCAATGCAATTGCCGTGTTTCATCGTCAATAAGAAGGTCTAAGGGATACAGTAAACTTGGAGTGAAGCATCGGAATCTATAACTAGCGACACATGATTGGCTGAAATCATAGTCAGTAAGAAGAGTCAGTATTCTTGTACTTAAGTCGGCATTGTCCCTTTTGTATTTAATTCCGATGCAATTTCTGTGTTTCATCGTCAATAAGAACGTCCAAGGGACACAGTAAACCTGGAGTGAAGCATCGGAATCTATAACTAGTGTCACAGGAATGAATCAAAACATAGTCGGTAAGAAGAATCAGTCATCTTGTACTTAAGTCGGCATTGTGCCTTTTGTATTTAATTCCGATGCAATTTCTGTGTTTCATCGTCAACAAAAAGGTCCAAGGGATACATTAAACCTGAAGTGAAGCATCGGAATCTATAACAAGTGTCACAGGAATGGTTCAAATCATAGACAGTAAGAAGAGTCAGTCTTCTTGTACTTAAGTCGGCATTGTGCCCTTTGTTTTTAATTCCGATGCAATTTCTGTGTTTCATCGTCAATAAGAAGGTCCATGGGATACAGTAAACCTGGAGTGAAGCATCGGAATTTATAACTAGTGTCACAGGAATGGTTCAAATCATAGACAGTAAGAAGAGTCAGTATCCTTGTACTTAAGTCGGCATTGTGCCTTTTCTATTTCATTCCGATGCAATTTCTGTGTTTCATCGTCAATAAGAATGTCCAAGGGATACAGTAAACCTGGAGTGAAGCATCGGAATCTATAACTAGTGTCACAGGATTGGTTCAAAACATAGACAGTAGGAAGTGTCAGTCTTCTTGTACTTAAGTCGTCATTGTGCCTTTTGTATTTAATTTCGATGCAATTTCTGTGTTTCATCGTCACCAAGGATGTGCAAGGGATACGGTAAACCTGAAGTGAAGCATCGGAATTTATAACTAGTGTCACAGGAATTGTTCAAATCATAGTCAGTAAGAAAAAACAATCTTCTTGTACTTAAGTCGGCATTGTGCCTTTTGTATTTACTTCCGACGCAATTTATGTGTTTCATCCTCAATAAGAGGGTCCAAGGGATACAGTAAACCGGGAGTGAAGCATCGGAAACTATAACTAGTGTCACAGGAAGGAATCAAACATAGTCGGTAAGAGGAATCAGTCTTCTTGTACTTAAGTCGGCATTGTGCCTTTTGTATTTAATTCCGATGCAATTTCTGTGATTCATCGTCAACAAAAAGGTCCAAGGGATACAGTAAACCTGAAGTGAAGCATCGGAATCTATAACTAGTGTCACAGGAATGGTTCCAAACATAGTCAGTAAGAAAAGTCAGTCTTCTTCTACTTAAGTCGGCATTGCGCCTTTTGTATTTAATTCCGATGCAATTTCTGTGTATCATCGTCAATGAGAGGGTCTGAGGGATACAGTAAACCTGAAGTGAAGCATCGGAATCTAAAACTAGTGTCACTGGAATGGTTCAAATCATAGACAGTAGGAAGAGTCAGTCTTCTTCTACTTAAGTCGTCATTGAGTCTTTTCTATTTAATTCCGATGCAATTTCTGTGTCTCATCGTCGATATGAAGGTCCAAGGGATACAGTAAACCTGAAGTGAAGCATCGGAATCTATAACTAGTGACACAGGATTGGTTGAAATCATAGTCAGTAAGAAGAGTCAGTATTCTTGTACTTAAGTCGGCATTGTCCCTTTTGTATTGAATTCCTATGCAATTTCCTTGTTTCATCGTCAATAAGAAGGTCCAAGGGACACAGTAAACCTGGAGTGAAGCATCGGAATCTATAACTAGTGTCACTGGAATTGTTCAAAACATAGACAGTAAGAAAAGTCAGTCATCTTGTACTTAAGTCTGAATGTGTTTTTTGTATTTAATTCCGATGCAATTTCTGTGTTTCATCGTCAATAAGAGGGTCAGAGAGATACAGTAAACCTGAAGTGAAGCATCGCAATCTATAACTAGTGTCACAGGAAAGGTTCAAAACATAGTCAGTAAGAAGAGTCAGTCTTCTTGTACTTAAGTCGGCATTGTGCCCTTTGTATTTAATTCCGATGCAATTTCTGTGTTTCATCGTCAATAAGAAGGTCAGAGGGATAAAGTAAACCTGAAGTGAAGCATCGGAATCTATAACTAGTGACACAGGATTGGTTGAAATTATAGTCAGTAAGAAGAGTCAGTATTCTTGTACTTAAGTCGGCATTGTCCCTTTTGTATTTAATTCAGATGCAATTTCTGTGTTTCATCGTCAGTAAGAAGGTCAGAGGGATACAGTAAACCTGAAGTGAAGCATCGGAATCTATAACTAGTGTCAAAGGAATGGTTCAAAACATAGACAGTAAGAAGAGTCAGTCTTCTTGTACCTAAGTCGGCATTGTGCCTTTTGTATTTAATTCCGATGCAATTTCTGTGTTTCATCGTCAACAAAAAGGTCCAAGGGATACTGTAAACATGAGAGTGAAGCATCGGAATCTATAACTAGTGTCACAGGAATGGTTCAAAACATAGTCAGTAAGAAGAGTCAGTCTTCTTGTACTTAAGTCGGCATTGTGCCTTTTGTATTTAATTCCAATGCAATTGCCGTGTTTCATCGTCAATAAGAAGGTCTAAGGGATACAGTAAACTTGGAGTGAAGCATCGGAATCTATAACTAGCGACACATGATTGGCTGAAATCATAGTCAGTAAGAAGAGTCAGTATTCTTGTACTTAAGTCGGCATTGTCCCTTTTGTATTTAATTCCGATGCAATTTCTGTGTTTCATCGTCAATAAGAACGTCCAAGGGACACAGTAAACCTGGAGTGAAGCATCGGAATCTATAACTAGTGTCACAGGAATGAATCAAAACATAGTCGGTAAGAAGAATCAGTCATCTTGTACTTAAGTCGGCATTGTGCCTTTTGTATTTAATTCCGATGCAATTTCTGTGTTTCATCGTCAACAAAAAGGTCCAAGGGATACATTAAACCTGAAGTGAAGCATCGGAATCTATAACAAGTGTCACAGGAATGGTTCAAATCATAGACAGTAGGAAGAGTCAGTCTTCTTGTACTTAAGTCGGCATTGTGCCTTTTCCATTTCATTCCGATGCAATTTCTGTGTTTCATCGTCAATAAGCAGGTCCAAGGGATACAGTAAACCTGGAGTGAAGCATCGGAATCTGTAACTAGTGTCACAGGAATGGTTCAAAACATAGACAGTAGGAAGAGTCAGTCTTCTTGTACTTAAGTCGGCATTGTGCCATTTGTATTTAATTCCGATGCAATTTCTGTGTTTCATCGTCAACAAGGATGTGCATGGGATACGGTAAACCTGGAGTGAAGCATCGGAATCTATAACTAGTGTCACAGGAATGGTTCAAAACATAGTCAGTAAGAAGAGTCAATCTTCTTGTACTTAAGTCGGCATTGTGCCTTTTGTATTTAATTCCGATGCAATTTCTGTGTTTCATCGTCAATAAGAGGGTCCAAGGGATACAGTAAACATGAGAGTGAAGCATCGGAATCTATAACTAGTGTCACAGGAATGGTTCAAAACATAGTCAGTAAGAAGAGTCAGTCTTCTTGTACTTAAGTCGGATTGTGCCTTTTGTATTAAATTCCGATGCAATTTCTGTGTATCATCGTCAATAAGAAGGTCCAAGGGATACAGTAAACCTGGACTGAAGCAGCGGAATCTATAACTAGTGTCACAGGAATGAATCAAACATAGTCGGTAAGAAGAATCAGTCTTCTTGTACTTAAGTCGGCATTGTGCCTTTTGGATTTAATTCCGATGCAATTTCTGTGATTCATCGTCAACAAAAAGGTCCAAGGGATACATTAAACCTGAAGTGAAGCATCGGAATCTATAACTAGTATCACAGGAATGGTTCAAATCATAGACAGTAGGAAGAGTCAGTCTTCTTGTACTTAAGTCGGCATTGTGCCTTTTGTATTTAATTCCGATGCAATTTCTGTGATTCATCGTCAACAAAAAGGTCCAAGGGATACAGTAATCCTGAAGTGAAGTATCGGAATCTATAAATAGTGACACATGATTGGTTGAAATCATAGTCAGTAAGAAGGGTCAGTATTCTGGTACTTAAGTCGGCATTGTCCCTTTTGTATTTAATTCCGATGCAATTTCTGTGATTCATTGTCAACAAGGATGTGCAAGGGATACGGTAACCCTGGAGTGAAGCATCGGAATCCATAACTAGTGTCACAGGAATGGTTCAAAACATAGTCAGTAAGAAGAGTCTATCTTCTTGTACTTAAGTCGGCATTGTGCATTTTGTATTTAATTCCGATGCAATTTCTGTGCTTCATCGTCAATAAGAGGGTCCAAGGGATACAGTAAACCGGGAGTGAAGCATCGGAATCTATAACTAGTGTCATAGGAATGGTTCAAAACATAGTCAGTAAGAAGAGTCAGTCTTCTTGTACTTAAGTCGGCATTGTACCTTTTGTTTAAAATTCCGATGCAATTTCTGTGTTTCATCGTTAATAAGATGGTCCAAGGGATACAGTAAACCTGGACTGAAGCATCGGAATCTATAACTAGTGTCACAGGAATGAATCAAACATGGTTGGTAAGAAGAATCAGTCTTCATGTACTTAAGTCGGCATTGTGCCTTTTGTATTTAATTCCGATGCAATTTCTGTGTTTCATCGTCAACAAGAAGGTCCAAGGGATACATTAAACCTGAAGTGAAGCATCGGAACCTGTAACTAGTGTCACATGAATGGTTCAAAACATAGACAGTAGGAAGAGTCAGTCTTCTTGTACTTACGTCGGCATTGTGCCTTTTCTATTCAATTCCGATGCAATTTCTGTGTTTCATGTCAATAAGAAGGTCCAAGGGATACAGTAAACCTGGAGTGAAGCATCGGAATCTATAAGTAGTGTCACAGGAATGGTTCAAAGCATAGACAGTAGGAAGAGTCAGTCTTCTTGTACTTAAGTCGGCACTGTGCCTTTTGTATTTTATTCCGATGCAATTTCTGTGTTTCATCGTCAATAAGAAGGTCTGAGGGATACAGTAAACCTGAAGTGAAGCATCGGAATCTATAAATAGTGGCATAGGAATTGTTCAAACATAGACAGTAAGAAGAGTCAGTCTTCTTGTACTTAAGTCGGCATTGTGCCTTTTGTATTTAATTACGATGCAGTTTCTGTGTTTCATCGTCAATAAGAAGGTCCAAGGGATACAGTAAACCTGAAGTGAAGCATCGGAATCTATAACTAGTGACACATGATTGGTTGAAATCATAGTCAGTAAGAAGTGTCAGTATTCTTGTACTTAAGTCGGCATTGTCCCTTTGGTATTTAATTCCGATGCAATTTCTGTGTTCCATCGTCAATAAGAAGGTCCAAGGGACACAGTAAACCTGCAGTGAAGCATCGGAATCTATAACTAGTGTCAGAGGACTGGTTCAAAACATAGACAGTAAGAAGAGTGAGTCATCTTGTACTTAAGTCGGAATGTGCCTTTTGTATTTAATTCCGATGCAATTTCTGTGTTTCATCGTCAAAAAGAGGGTCAGAGAGATACAGTAAACCTGAAGTGAAGCATCGGAATCCATAACTAGTGTCACAGGAAAGGTTCAAAACATAGTCAGTAAGAAGAGTCAGTCTTCTTGTACTTAAGTCGGCATTGTGCCCTTTGTTTTTAATTCCGATGCAATTTCTGTGTTTCATTTTCAATAAGAAGGTCCATGGGATACAGTAAACCTGGAGTGAAGCATCGGAATTTATAACTAGTGTCACAGGAATGGTTCAAAACATAGACAGTAAGAAGAGTCAGTCTTCTTGTACTTAAGTCGGCATTGTGCCTTTTCTATATAATTCCGAAGCAAGTTCTGTGTTTCATCGTCAATAAAAAGGTCAGAGGGATACAGTGAACCTGAAGTGAAGCATCGCAATCTATAACTAGTGTCACAGGAAAGGTTCAAAACATAGTCAGTAAGAAGAGTCAGTCTTCTTGTACTTAAGTCGGCATTGTGCCTTTTGTATTTAATTCCGATGCAATTTCTGTGATTCATCGTCAACAAAAAGGTCCAAGGGATACATTAAACCTGAAGTGAAGCATCGGAATCTATAACTAGTATCACAGGAATGGTTCAAAACATAGTCAGTAAGAAGAGTCAGTCTTCTTGTACTTAAGTCGGCATTGTGCCCTTTGTTTTTAATTCCGATGCAATTTCTGTGTTTCATCGTCAATAAGAAGGTCCATGGGATACAGTAAACCTGGAGTGAAGCATCGGAATTTATAACTAGTGTCACAGGAATGGTTCAAATCATAGACAGTAAGAAGAGTCAATATCCTTGTACTTAAGTCGGCATTGTGCCTTTTCTATTTCATTCCGATGCAATTTCTGTGTTTCATCGTCAATAAGAATGTCGAAGGGATACAGTAAACCTGGAGTGAAGCATCGGAATCTATAACTTGTGTCACAGGATTGGTTCAAAACATAGACAGTAGGAAGTGTCAGTCTTCTTGTACTTAAGTCGTCATTGTGCCTTTTGTATTTAATTCCGATGCAATTTCTGTGTTTCATCGTCACCAAGGATGTGCAAGGGATACGGTAAACCTGAAGTGAAGCATCGGAATTTATAACTAGTGTCACAGGAATTGTTCAAATCATAATCAGTAAGAAAAGTCAATCTTCTTGTACTTAAGTCGGCATTGTGCCTTTTGTATTCAATTCCGATGCAATTTATGTGTTTCATCGTCAATAAGAGGGTCCAAGGGATACAGTAAACCGGGAGTGAAGCATCGGAAACTATAACTAGTGTCACAGGAAGGAATCAAACATAGTCGGTAAGAGGAATCAGTCTTCGTGTACTTAAGTCGGCATTGTGCCTTTTGTATTTAATTCCGATTCAATTTCTGTGATTCATCGTCAACAAAAAGGTCCAAGGGATACAGTAAACCTGAAGTGAAGCATCGGAATCTATAACTAGTGTCACAGGAATGGTTCCAAACATAGTCAGTAAAAAAAGTCAGTCTTCTTCTACTTAAGTCGGCATTGCGCCTTTTGTATTTAATTCCGATGCAATTTCTGTGTATCATCGTCAATGAGAGGGTCTGAGGGATACAGTAAACCTGAAGTGAAGCATCGGAATCTAAAACTAGTGTCACTGGAATGGTTCAAATCATAGACAGTAGGAAGAGTCAGTCTTCTTCTACTTAAGTCGTCATTGAGTCTTTTCTATTTAATTCCGATGCAATTTCTGTGTTTCATCGTCGATAAGAAGGTCCAAGGGATACAGTAAACCTGAAGTGAAGCATCGGAATCTATAACTAGTGACACAGGATTGGTTGAAATCATAGTCAGTAAGAAGAGTCAGTATTCTTGTACTTAAGTCGGCATTGTCCCTTTTGTATTGAATTCCTATGCAATTTCCTTGTTTCATCGTCAATAAGAAGGTCAAAGGGACACAGTAAACCTGGAGTGAAGCATCGGAATCTATAACTAGTGTCACTGGAATGGTTCAAAACATAGACAGTAAGAAAAGTCATTCATCTTGTACTTAAGTCGGAATGTGTTTTTTGTATTTAATTCCGATGCAATTTCTGTGTTTCATCGTCAATAAGAGGGTCAGAGAGATACAGTAAACCTGAAGTGAAGCATCGCAATCTATAACTAGTGTCACAGGAAAGGTTCAAAACATAGTCAGTAAGAAGTGTCAGTCTTCTTGTACTTAAGTCGGCATTGTGCCCTTTGTATTTAATGCCGATGCAATTTCTGTGTTTCATCGTCAATAAGAAGGTCAGAGGGATAAAGTAAACCTGAAGTGAAGCATCGGAATCTATAACTAGTGTCACAGGAATGGTTCAAAACATGGACAGTAAGAAGAGTCAGTCTTCTTGTACCTAAGTCGGCATTGTGCCTTTTCTATGTAATTCCGATGCAATTTCTGTGTTTCATCGTCAATAAGAAGGTCCAAGGGATACAGTAAACCTGAAGTGAAGCATCGGAATCTATAACTACTGACACAGGATTGGTTGCAATCATAGTCAGTAAGAAGAGTCAGTATTCTTGGACTTGAGTCGGCATTGTCCCTTTTGTATTTAATTCAGATGCAATTTCTGTGTTTCATCGTCAGTAAGAAGGTCAGAGGGATACAGTAAACCTGAAGTGAAGCATCGGAATCTATAACTAGTGTCAAAGGAATGGTTCAAAACATAGACAGTAAGAAGAGTCAGTCTTCTTGTACCTAAGTCGGCATTGTGCCTTTTCTATATAATTGCGATGCAATTTCTGTGTTTCATCGTCAATAAGAAGTTCAGAGGGATACAGTGAACCTGAAGTGAAGTATCGGAATCCATAACTAGTGTCACAGGAATGGTTCAAATCATAGACAGTAAGAAGAGTCAGTCTTCTTGTACCTAAGTCGGCATTGTGCCTTTTCTATATAATTCCGATGCAATTTCTGTGTTTCATCGACAATGAGAAGGTCAGAGGGATACAGTGAACCTGAAGTGAAGCATCGGAATCCATAACTAGTGTCACAGGAATGGTTCAAAACACAGACAGTAAGAAGAATCAGTCTTCTTGTACTTAAGTCGGCATTGTGCCTTTTGTATTTAATTCCAATGCAATTGCCGTGTTTCATCGTCAATAAGAAGGTCTAAGGGATACAGTAAACTTGGAGTGAAGCATCGGAATCTATAACTAGTGACACATGATTGGCTGAAATCATAGTCAGTAAGAAGAGTCAGTATTCTTGTACTTAAGTCGGCATTGTCCCTTTTGTATTTAATTCCGATGCAATTTCTGTGTTTCATCGTCAATAAGAACGTCCAAGGGACACAGTAAACCTGGAGTGAAGCATCGGAATCTATAACTAGTGTCACAGGAATGGTTCAAAACATAGTCAGTAAGAAGAGTCAGTCTTCTTGTACTTAAGTCGGCATTGTGCCTTTTGTATTAAATTCCGATGCAATTTCTGTGTATCATCGTCAATAAGAAGGTCCAAGGGATACAGTAAACCTGGACTGAAGCATCGGAATCTATAACTAGTGTCACAGGAATGAATCAAACATAGTCGGTAAGAAGAATCAGTCTTCTTGTACTTAAGTCGGCATTGTGCCTTTTCTATTCAATTCCGATGCAATTTCTGTGTTTCATGTCAATAAGAAGGTCCAAGGGATACAGTAAACCTGGAGTGAAGCATCGGAATCTATAAGTAGTGTCACAGGAATGGTTCAAAGCATAGACAGTAGGAAGAGTCAGTCTTCTTGTACTTAAGTCGGCACTGTGCCTTTTGTATTTTATTCCGATGCAATTTCTGTGTTTCATCGTCAATAAGAAGGTCTGAGGGATACAGTAAACCTGAAGTGAAGCATCGGAATCTATAAATAGTGGCATAGGAATTGTTCAAACATAGACAGTAAGAAGAGTCAGTCTTCTTGTACTTAAGTCGGCATTGTGCCTTTTGTATTTAATTACGGTGCAGTTTATGTGTTTCATCGTCAATAAGAAGGTCCAAGGGATACAGTAAACCTGAAGTGAAGCATCGGAATCTATAACTAGTGACACATGATTGGTTGAAATCATAGTCAGTAAGAAGTGTCAGTATTCTTGTACTTAAGTCGGCATTGTCCCTTTGGTATTTAATTCCGATGCAATTTCTGTGTTCCATCGTCAATAAGAAGGTCCAAGGGACACAGTAAACCTGCAGTGAAGCATCGGAATCTATAACTAGTGTCAGAGGACTGGTTCAAAACATAGACAGTAAGAAGAGTGAGTCATCTTGTACTTAAGTCGGAATGTGCCTTTTGTATTTAATTCCGATGCAATTTCTGTGTTTCATCGTCAAAAAGAGGGTCAGAGAGATACAGTAAACCTGAAGTGAAGCATCGGAATCCATAACTAGTGTCACAGGAAAGGTTCAAAACATAGTCAGTAAGAAGAGTCAGTCTTCTTGTACTTAAGTCGGCATTGTGCCCTTTGTTTTTAATTCCGATGCAATTTCTGTGTTTCATCGTCAATAAGAAGGTCCATGGGATACAGTAAACCTGGAGTGAAGCATCGGAATTTATAACTAGTTTCACAGGAATGGTTCAAAACATAGACAGTAAGAAGAGTCAGTCTTCTTGTACTTAAGTCGGCATTGTGCCTTTTCTATATAATTCCGAAGCAAGTTCTGTGTTTCATCGTCAATAAAAAGGTCAGAGGGATACAGTGAACCTGAAGTGAAGCATCGCAATCTATAACTAGTGTCACAGGAAAGGTTCAAAACATAGTCAGTAAGAAGAGTCAGTCTACTTGTACTTAAGTCGGCATTGTGCCTTTTGTATTTAATTCCGATGCAATTTCTGTGATTCATCGTCAACAAAAAGGTCCAAGGGATACATTAAACCTGAAGTGAAGCATCGGAATCTATAACTAGTATCACAGGAATGGTTCAAAACATAGTCAGTAAGAAGAGTCAGTCTTCTTGTACTTAAGTCGGCATTGTGCCCTTTGTTTTTAATTCCGATGCAATTTCTGTGTTTCATCGTCAATAAGAAGGTCCATGGGATACAGTAAACCTGGAGTGAAGCATCGGAATTTATAACTAGTGTCACAGGAATGGTTCAAATCATAGACAGTAAGAAGAGTCAATATCCTTGTACTTAAGTCGGCATTGTGCCTTTGCTATTTCATTCCGATGCAATTTCTGTGTTTCATCGTCAATAAGAATGTCCAAGGGATACAGTAAACCTGGAGTGAAGCATCGGAATCTATAACTTGTGTCACAGGATTGGTTCAAAACATAGACAGTAGGAAGTGTCAGTCTTCTTGTACTTAAGTCGTCATTGTGCCTTTTGTATTTAATTCCGATGCAATTTCTGTGTTTCATCGTCACCAAGGATGTGCAAGGGATACGGTAAACCTGAAGTGAAGCATCGGAATTTATAACTAGTGTCACAGGAATTGTTCAAATCATAATCAGTAAGAAAAGTCAATCTTCTTGTACTTAAGTCGGCATTGTGCCTTTTGTATTCAATTCCGATGCAATTTATGTGTTTCATCGTCAATAAGAGGGTCCAAGGGATACAGTAAACCGGGAGTGAAGCATCGGAAACTATAACTAGTGTCACAGGAAGGAATCAAACATAGTCGGTAAGAGGAATCAGTCTTCGTGTACTTAAGTCGGCATTGTGCCTTTTGTATTTAATTCCGATTCAATTTCTGTGATTCATCGTCAACAAAAAGGTCCAAGGGATACAGTAAACCTGAAGTGAAGCATCGGAATCTATAACTAGTGTCACAGGAATGGTTCCAAACATAGTCAGTAAAAAAAGTCAGTCTTCTTCTACTTAAGTCGGCATTGCGCCTTTTGTATTTAATTCCGATGCAATTTCTGTGTATCATCGTCAATGAGAGGGTCTGAGGGATACAGTAAACCTGAAGTGAAGCATCGGAATCTAAAACTAGTGTCACTGGAATGGTTCAAATCATAGACAGTAGGAAGAGTCAGTCTTCTTCTACTTAAGTCGTCATTGAGTCTTTTCTATTTAATTCCGATGCAATTTCTGTGTTTCATCGTCGATAAGAAGGTCCAAGGGATACAGTAAACCTGAAGTGAAGCATCTGAATCTATAACTAGTGACACAGGATTGGTTGAAATCATAGTCAGTAAGAAGAGTCAGTATTCTTGTACTTAAGTCGGCATTGTCCCTTTTGTATTGAATTCCTATGCAATTTCCTTGTTTCATCGTCAATAAGAAGGTCAAAGGGACACAGTAAACCTGGAGTGAAGCATCGGAATCTATAACTAGTGTCACTGGAATGGTTCAAAACATAGACAGTAAGAAAAGTCATTCATCTTGTACTTAAGTCGGAATGTGTTTTTTGTATTTAATTCCGATGCAATTTCTGTGTTTCATCGTCAATAAGAGGGTCAGAGAGATACAGTAAACCTGAAGTGAAGCATCGCAATCTATAACTAGTGTCACAGGAAAGGTTCAAAACATAGTCAGTAAGAAGTGTCAGTCTTCTTGTACTTAAGTCGGCATTGTGCCCTTTGTATTTAATGCCGATGCAATTTCTGTGTTTCATCGTCAATAAGAAGGTCAGAGGGATAAAGTAAACCTGAAGTGAAGCATCGGAATCTATAACTAGTGTCACAGGAATGGTTCAAAACATGGACAGTAAGAAGAGTCAGTCTTCTTGTACCTAAGTCGGCATTGTGCCTTTTCTACGTAATTCCGATGCAATTTCTGTGTTTCATCGTCAATAAGAAGGTCCAAGGGATACAGTAAACCTGAAGTGAAGCATCGGAATCTATAACTACTGACACAGGATTGGTTGCAATCATAGTCAGTAAGAAGAGTCAGTATTCTTGGACTTAAGTCGGCATTGTCCCTTTTGTATTTAATTCAGATGCAATTTCTGTGTTTCATCGTCAGTAAGAAGGTCAGAGGGATACAGTAAACCTGAAGTGAAGCATCGGAATCTATAACTAGTGTCAAAGGAATGGTTCAAAACATAGACAGTAAGAAGAGTCAGTCTTCTTGTACCTAAGTCGGCATTGTGCCTTTTCTATATAATTGCGATGCAATTTCTGTGTTTCATCGTCAATAAGAAGTTCAGAGGGATACAGTGAACCTGAAGTGAAGTATCGGAATCCATAACTAGTGTCACAGGAATGGTTCAAATCATAGACAGTAAGAAGAGTCAGTCTTCTTGTACCTAAGTCGGCATTGTGCCTTTTCTATATAATTCCGATGCAATTTCTGTGTTTCATCGACAATGAGAAGGTCAGAGGGATACAGTGAACCTGAAGTGAAGCATCGGAATCCATAACTAGTGTCACAGGAATGGTTCAAAACACAGACAGTAAGAAGAATCAGTCTTCTTGTACTTAAGTCGGCATTGTGCCTTTTGTATTTAATTCCAATGCAATTGCCGTGTTTCATCGTCAATAAGAAGGTCTAAGGGATACAGTAAACTTGGTGTGAAGCATCGGAATCTATAACTAGTGACACATGATTGGCTGAAATCATAGTCAGTAAGAAGAGTCAGTATTCTTGTACTTAAGTCGGCATTGTCCCTTTTGTATTTAATTCCGATGCAATTTCTGTGTTTCATCGTCAATAAGAACGTCCAAGGGACACAGTAAACCTGGAGTGAAGCATCGGAATCTATAACTAGTGTCACAGGAATGGTTCTAAACATAGTCAGTAAGAAGAGTCAGTCTTCTTGTACTTAAGTCGGCATTGTGCCTTTTGTATTAAATTCCGATGCAATTTCTGTGTATCATCGTCAATAAGAAGGTCCAAGGGATACAGTAAACCTGGACTGAAGCATCGGAATCTATAACTAGTGTCACAGGAATGAATCAAACATAGTCGGTAAGAAGAATCAGTCTTCTTGTACTTAAGTCGGCATTGTGCATTTTGTATTTAATTCCGATGCAATTTCTGTGTTTTATCGTCCACAAGAAGGTCCAAGCGATACATTAAACCTGAAGTGAGGCATCGGAATCTGTAACTAGTGTCACAGGAATGGTTCAAAGCATAGACAGTAGGAAGTCTCCGTCTTCTTGTACTTATGTCGGCATTGTGCCTTTTCTATTCAATTCCGATGCAATTTCTGTGTTTCATCGTCAATAAGAAGGTCCAAGGGATACAGTAAACCTGGAGTGAAGCATCGGAATCTATAAGTAGTGTCACAGGAATGGTTCAAAACATAGACAGTAGGAAGAGTCAGTCTTCTTGTACTTAAGTCGGCATTGTGCCTTTTGTATTTCATTCCGATGCAATTTCTGTGTTTCATCGTCAATAAGAAGGTCTGAGGGATACAGTAAACCTGAAGTGAAGCATCGGAATCTATAACTAGTGTCACAGGAATGGTTCCAAACATAGTCAGTAAGAAGTATCAGTCTTCTTGTACTTAAGTCGGCATTGCGCCTTTTGTATTTAATACCGATGCAATTTCTGTGTCTCATCGTCAATGAGAGGGTCTGAGGGATACGGTAAACCTGAAGTGAAGCATCGGAATCTAAAACTAGTGTCACTGGAATGGTTCAAATCATAGACAGTGGGAAGAGTCAGTCTTCTTGTACTTAAGTCGGCATTGTGAGTTTTCTATTTAATTCCGATGCACTTTCTGTGTTTCATCGTCAATAAGAAGGTCCAAGGGATACAGTAAACCTGAAGTGAAGCATCGGAATCTATAACTAGTGACACAGGATTGGTTGAAATCATAGTCAGTAAGAAGAGTCAGTATTCTTGTACTTAAGTCGGCATTGTCCCTTTTGTATTTAATTCCGCTGCAATTTCTGTGCTTCATCGTCAATAAGAAGGTCCAAGGGACACAGTAAACCTGGAGTGAAGTATCGGAATTTATAACTAGTGTCACAGGAATGGTTCAAAACATAGACAGTAAGAAGAGTTAGTCTTCTTGTACTTAAGTCGGCATTTTGCCTTCTGTATTTAATTCCGATACCATTTCTGTGTTTCATCGTCAATAAGAAGGTCCAAGGGATACAGTAAACCTGAAGTGAAGCATCGGAATCTATAACTAGTGACACAGGATTGGTTGTAATCATAGTCAGTAAGAAGAGTCAGTATTCTTGTACTTAAGTCGGCATTGTCCCTTTTGTATTTAATTCAGATGCAATTTCTGTGTTTCATCGTCAATAAGATGGTCCAAGGGATACAGTAAACCTGGAGGGAAAGCATCGGAATCTATAACTAGCGTCTCAGCGATGGTTAAAAACATAGACAGTAAGAAGGGTCAGTATTCTTGTTCTGAAGTCGGCATTGTGCCTTTTGTAATTAATTCCGATGTAATTTCTGTGTTTCATCGTCAATAAGAAGGTCAGAGTAATACAGTAAACCTGAAGTTAAGCGTCGGAATCTGTAACTACTGTCACAGGAATGGTTCAAAACATAGACAGTAAGAAGAGTGACTCTTCATGTACTTAAGTCGGCATTGTGCCTTTTGTATTTAATTAAGATGCAATTTATGTGTTTCATCGTCGATAAGAAGGTCAGAGGGATACAGTAAACCCTAAGTGAAGCAACGGAATCTATAACCACTGTCACAGGAATGGCTCAAAACATAGACAGTAAGAAGAGTCAGTCTTCTTGTACCTAAGTCGGCATTGTGCCTTTTCTATATATTTCCGATGCAATTTCTGTGTTTCAACGTCAACAACAAGGTCAGAGGGATACAGCGAACCTGAAATGAAGCATCGGAAACTATAACTAGTGTCACAGGAATGGTTCAAAACATAGTCTGTAAGAAGAGTCAGTCTTCTTGTAGTTAAGTCGGCTTTGTGCCTTTTGTATTTAATTCCGACGCAATTTCTGTGTTTCATCGTCAATAAGAAGGTCCAAGGGATACAGTAAACATGAAAAGAAGCATCGGAATCTATAACTAGTGACACAGGATTTGTTGAAATCATAGACAGTAAGAAGAGTCAGTCATCTTGTACTTAAGTCGGCATTGTCCCTTTTGTATTTAAATCCGATGTAATTTCTCTGTTTCATCGTCAATAAGAAGGTCAGAGGGATACAGTAAACCCTGAAGTTAAGCATCGGAATCTATAACTACTGTCACAGGAATGGCTCAAAACATAGACAGTAAGAAGAGTCAGTCTTCTTGTACCTAAGTCGGCATTGTGCCTTTTCTATATAATTCCGATGCAATTTCTGTGTTTCATCGTCAATAACAAGGTCAGAGGGATACAGTGAACCTGGAGTGAAGTATCGGAATCCACAACTAGTGTCACAGGAATGGTTCAAAACACAGACAGTAAGAAGAGTCAGTCATCTTGTACTTAAGTCGGATTGTGCCTTTTGTATTTAATTCCAATGCGATTTCTGTGTTTCGTCGTCTATAAGTGGGTCAGAGGGATACAGTAAACCTGAATTGAAGCTTCGGAAACTGTAACTAGTGTCACAGGAATGGTTCCTTAACATAGTCAGTAAGAAGAGTCAGTCTTCTTGTAGTTAAGTCGGCGTTGTGCCTTTTGTATTTAATTCCGATGAAATTTCTGTGTTTCATCGTCAATAAGAAGGTCCAAGGGATACAGTAAACCGGGAGTGAAGCATCGGAATCTATAACTAGTGTCACAAGATTGGTTCAAAACATAGTCAATAAGAAGAGTCAGTCATCTTGTACTTAGGTCGGCATTGTGCCTTTTCTATTTAATTCCGATGCAATTTCTGTGTTACATCGTCAATAAGAAGGTCAGAGGGATACAGAAAAACCTGAAGTTAAGCATCGGAATCTATAACTACTTTCACAGGAATGGTTCAAATCATAGACAGTAAGAAGAGTCAGTCTTCTTGTACATAAGTCTGCATTGTGCCTTTTGTATTTAATTAAGATGCAATTTCAGTGTTTCATCGTCAGTAAGAAGGTCTGAGGGATACAGTAAACCTGAAGTGAAGCATCGGAATCTATAACTAGTGTCACAGGAATGGTTCAAAACATAGACAGTAAGAAGAGTTAGTCTTCTTGTACCTAAGTCGGCATTGTGCCTTTTCTATATAATTCCGATGCAATTTCTGTGTTTCATCGTCTAGAAGAAGGTCAGAGGGATACAGTTAACCTAAAGTGAAGCCTCGGAATCCATAACTACTGTCACATTAATGGTACAAAACACAGACAGTAAGAAGAGTCAGTCATCTTGTGCCTAAGTCGGCATTGTGCCTTTTGTATTCAATTAAGATGCAATTTCTGTGTTTCATTGTCAATAAGGAGGTCAGATGGATACAGTAAACCTGGAGTGAAGCATCGGAATGTAAGTCTAGTGTCACAGTAATGGTTCAAAACATAGACAGTAAGAAGAGTCGGCCTTCATGTACTTAACTCGCCATTGTGCCTTTTGTATTTAATTCCGATGCAATTTCTGTGTTTCATCGTCAATAAGAAGGTCAGAGGGACACAGTAAACCTGGAGTGAAGCATCGGAATCTATAACTAGTTTCACAGGAATGGTTCAAAACATAGACAAGAAGAAGAGTCAGTCATCTTGTACTTAAGTCGGAATGTGCCTTTGGTATTTAATTCCGATGCAATTTCTGTGTTTCATCGTCAATAAGAGGGTCAGAGGGATACAGTAAACCTGAAGTGAAGCATATGAAACTATAACTAGTGTCACAGGAATGGTTCAAAGCATAGTCAGTAAGAAGAGTCAGTCTTCTTGTAGTTAAGTCTGCATTGTGCCTTTTGTATTTAATTCCGATGCAATTTCTGTGTTTCATCGTCAATAAGAAGGTCCAAGGGATACCGTAAACCGGGAGTGAAGCATCGGAATCTATAACTTGTGTCACAGGAATGGTTCAAAACATAGTCAATAAGATAAGTCAGTCTTCTTGTACTTAAGTCGGCATTGTGCCTTTTGTATCTAATTCCGATGCAATTTCTGTGTTTCATCGTCAATAAGAAGGTCAGAGGGACACAGTATACCTGAAGTTAAGCATCGGAATCTATAACTACTGTCACAGGAATGGTTCAAAACGTAGACAGTAAGAAGAGTCAGTCTTCTTGTACTTAAGTCGGCATTGTGCCTTTTGTATTCAATTAAGATGCAATTTCTGTGTTTCTTCGTCAGTAAGAAGGTCAGAGGGATACAGTAAACCTGAAGTGAAGCATCGGAATCTATAACTAGTGTCACAGGAATGATTCAAAACATAGACAGCGAGAAGAGTCAGTCTTCTTGTACCTAAGTCGGCATTGTGCCTTTTCTATATACTTCCGATGCAATTTCTGTGTTTCATCGTCAATAAGAAGGTCAGAGGGATACAGTGAACCTGAAGTGAAGCATCGGAATCCATAACTAGTGTCACAGGAATGGTTCAAGACACAGACAGTAAGAAGAGTCAGTCAACTTGTGCCTAAGTCGGCATTGTGCCTTTTGTATTCAATTAAGATGCAATTTCTGTGTTTCTTTGTCAATAAGGAGGTCAGATGGATACAGTAAACCTGGAGTGAAGCATCGGAATGTAAGACTAGTGTCACAGTATTGGTTCAAAACATAGACAGTAAGAAGAGTCAGTCTTCTTGTACTTAACTCGCCATTGTGCCTTTTGTATTTAATTCTGATGCAATTTCTGTGTTTCATCGTCAATAAGAAGGTCAGCTGGATACAGTAAACCTGAAATGAAGCATCCGAATCTATAACTAGTGTCACAGGAATGGTTCAATGCAGTGACAGGAAGAAGAGCCAGTCGTCTTGTACTTTAGTCGTTATTGTGCCTTTTGTACTTAATTCCGATGCATTTTCTGCGTTTATCGTCAATACGACGGTCAGGGGGATACAGTAAACCTGAGGTGAAGCATCGGAATTTATAACTAGTGTCACAGGAATGGTTCACAACATAGACAGAAAGAAGAGTCAGTCTTCTTGTACTTAAGTCGGCATTGTGCCTTTTGTATTTAATTCCGATGCAATTTCTGTGTTTCATGGTCAATAAGAAGGTCCAAGGGACACAGTAAACCTGGAGTGAAGCATTGGAATCTATAACTAGTTTCACAGGAATGGTTCAAAACATAGACAGTAAGAAGAGTCAGTCATCTTGTACTTAAGACGGAATGTGCCTTTGGTATTTAATTCCGATGCAGTTTCTGTGTTTCATCGTCAATAAGAGGGTCAGAAGGATACAGTAAACCTGGAGTGAAGCATCGGAATCAATAACTAGTGTCACAGGAATGGTTCAAAACATAGTCAGTAAGAAGAGTCAGTCTTCTTGAACTTAAGTCGGCATTGTGCCTTTTGTATTTAATTCCGATGCAATTTCTGTGTTTCATCGTCAATAAGAAGGTCAAAGGGATACAGTAAACCTGGAGTGAAGCATCGGAATCTATAACTAGTGTCCCAGCGGTTGTTGAAAACATAGACAGTAAGAAGAGTCAGTCATCTTGTACTTAAGTCGGCATTGTGCCTTTTGTATTTAATTCGGATGCAATTTCTGTGTTTCATCGTCAATAAGAAGGTCCAAGGGATACAGTAAACCGGGAGTGAAGCATCGGAATCCATAACTACTGTCACAGGAATGAATCAAAACATAGTCGGTAAGAAGAATCAGTCTTCTTGTACTTAAGTCGTCATTGTGCCTTTTGTATTTAATTCCGATGCAATTTCTGTGATTCATCGTCAACAAGAAGGTCCAAGGGATACAGTAAACCTGGACTGAAGCAACGGAATCTATAACTAGTGTCACACGAATGAATGAAACATAGTCGGTAAGAAGAATCAGTCTTCTTGTACTTAAGTCGGCATTGTGCCTTTTTGTATTTAATTCCGATGCCATTTCTGTGTTTCATCGTCAACAAGAAGGACCAAAGGATACATTAAACCTGAAGTGAAGCATCGGATTCTATAACTAGTGTCACAGGATTGGTTCAAAACATAGATAGTAGGAAGAGTCAGTCTTCTTGTACTTATGGCCGCATTGTGCCTTTTGTATTCAATTCCGATGCAATATCTGTAATTCATCGTCAATAAGAAGGTCCAAGGGATACGGTAAACCTGGAGTGAAGCATCGGAATCAGTAACTAGTGTCACAGGAATGGCTCAAAACATAGTGAGTAAGAAGAGTCAGTCTTCTTGTACTTAAGTCGGCATTGTGCCTTTTGTATTTAATTCCGATGCAATTTCTGTGTTTCATCGTCAATAAGAAGGTCAAAGGGACACAGTAAACCTGAAGTGATGCATCGGAATCCATAACTAGTGTCACAAGAATGGTTCAATACATAGACAGTAGGAAGAGTCAGTCCTCTTGTAGATAGGTCGGCATTGTGCCTTTTGAATTTAATTCCGATGCAATTTCTGTGTTTCATCGTCAATAAGGGGGTCCAAGGGATACAGTAAACCTGGAGTGAAGCATCGGAATCAATAACTAGTGTCACAGGAATGGTTCAAAACATAGTCAGTAAGAAGAGTCAGTCTTCTTGTACTTAAGTCGGCATTGTGCCTTTTGTATTTAATTCGGATGCAATTTCTGTGTTTCATCGTCAGTAAGAAGGTCCAAGGGATACAGTAAACCGGGAGTGAAGCATCGGAATCCATAACTAGTGTCACAGGAATGAATCAAAACATAGTCGGTAAGAAGAATCAGTCTTCTTGTACTTAAGTCGGCATTGTGCCTGTTGTATTTAATTCCGATGCAATTTCTGTGATTCATCGTCAACAAGAAGGTCCAAGGGATACAGTAAACCTGGGCTGAAGCAACGGAATCTATAACTAGTGTCACACGAATGAATGAAACATAGTCGGTAAGAAGAATCAGTCTTCTTGTACTTAAGTCGGCATTGTGCCTTTTGTATTTAATTTCTGTGTTTCATCGTCAACAAGAAGGTCCAAAGGATACATTAAACCTAAAGTGAAGCATCGGAATCTATAACTAGTGTCACAGGAATGGTTCAAAAAATAGAGAGTAGGAAGAGTCAGTCTTCTTGTACTTATGTCCGCATTGTGCTTTTTGTATTCAATTCCGATGCAATACCTGTGTTTCATCGTCAATAAGAAGGTCCAAGGGATACAGTAAACCTGGAGTGAGCATCGGATTCTATAAGTAGTGTAACAGGAATGGTTCAAATCATAGACAGTAGGAAGAGTCAGTCTTCTTGTACTTAAGTCGGCATTGTGCCATTTGTATTTTATTCCGATGCAATTTCTGTGTTTCATCGTCAATAAGAAGGTCTGAGGGATACAGTAAACCTGAAGTGAAGCATCGGAATCTACTACTAGTGTCATAGGAATGGTTCAAACATAGACAGTAAGAAGAGTCAATCTTCTTGTACTTATGTTGGCATTGTGCCTTTTGCATTTAATTCCGATGCAATTTCTGTGTTTCATCGTCAATAAGAAGGTCCAAGGGATACAGTAAACCTGAAGTGAAGCATCGGAAACTATAACTAGTGTCACAGGAATAGTTCCAAACATAGTCAGTAAGAAGAGTCAGTCTTCATGTACTTAAGTCGGCATTGCGCCTTTTGTATTTAATTCAGATGCAATTTCTGTGTTTCATCGTCAATGTGAAGGTCTGAGGGATACAGTAAACCTGAAGTGAAGCATCGGAATCTATAACTAGTGTCACAGGAATGGTTCCAAACATAGTCAGTAAGAAGAGTCAGTCTTCTTGTACTTAAGTCGGCATTGCGCCTTTTGTATTTAATTCCGATGCAATTTCTGTGTTTCATCGTCAATGAGGAGGTCTGAGGGATACAGTAAACGTGAAGTGAAGCATCGGAATCTATAACTAGTGTCACTGGAATGGTTCAAATCATAGACATTGGGAAGAGTCAGTCTTCTTGTACTTAAGTCGGCATTGTGCCTTTTCTATTTAATTCCGATGCAATTTCTGTGTTTCATCGTCAATAACAAGGTCCAAGAGAAACAGTAAACCTGAAGTGAAGCATCGGAATCTATAACTAGTGTCCCAGGAATGGTTCAAAGATAGTCAGTAAGAAGAATCAGTCTTCTTGTACTTAAGTCGGCATTGTGCCTTTTGTATTTAATTCCGGTGCAGTTTCTGTGTTTCATCGTTAATAAGAAGGTCCAAGGGACACAGTAAACCTGGAGTGAAGCATCGGAATTTATAACTAGTTTCACAGGAATGGTTCAAAACATAGACAGTAAGAAGAGTCAGTCTTCTTGTACTTAAGTCGGCATTGTGCTCTGTATTTAATTCCGATACCATTTCTGTGTTTCATCGTCAATAAGAAGGTCCAAGGGATACAGTAAACCTGAAGTGAAGCATCGGAATCTGTAAGTAGTGTCACAGGAATGGTTCAAATCATAGTCAGTAAGAAGAGTCAGTATTCTTTTACTTAAGTCGGCATTGTGCCTTTTGTCTTTAATTCCGATGTAATTTCTGTGTTTCATCGTCAATAAGAAGGTCCAAGGGATACAGTAAACCTGGAGTGAAGCATCGGAATCTATAACTAGTGTCACAGGAATGGTTCAAAACATAGACACTAAGAAGAGTCAGTCTTCTTGTACTTAAGTCGGCATTGTGCCTTTTGTATTTAATTCGGATGCAATTTCTGTAGTTCATCGTCAATAAGAAGGTCCAAGGGATACAGTAAACCGGGAGTGAAGCATCGGAATCTATAACTAGTGTCACAGGAATGAATCAAAACATAGTCGGTAAGATGAATCAGTCTTCTTGTACTTAAGTCGGCATTGTGCCTTTTGTGTTTAATTCCGACGCAATTTCTGTGATTCGTCGTCAACAAGAAGGTCCAAGGGATACATTAAACCTGAAGTGAAGCATCGGAATCTATAACTAGTGTCACAGGAATGGTTCAAAACATAGTCAGTAAGAAGAGTCAGTCTTCTTGTACGTAAGTCGGCATTGTGCCTTTTGTATTACGTTCCGATGCAATTTCTGTGTTTCATCGTCAATAAGAAGGTCCAAGGGATACAGTAAACCTGGACTGAAGCATCGGAATCTATAACTAGTGTCACAGTAATGAATCAAACATAGTCGGTAAGAAGAGTCAGTCTTCTTGTACTTAAGTCGGCATTGTGCAATTTGTATTTAATTCCGATGCAATTTCTGTGTTTCATCGTCAACAAGAAGGTCCAAGGGATACATTAAACCTGAAGTGAAGCATCGGAATCTATAACTAGTGTCACAGGAATGGTTCAAACATAGAGAGTAGGAAGAGTCAGTCTTCTTGTACTTATGTCGGCATTGTGCCTTTTCTATTCAATTCCGATGCAATATCTGTGTTTCATCGTCAATAGGAAGGTCCAAGGGATACAGTAAACCCGGAGTGAAGCATCGGAATCTAAAAGTAGTGTCACAGGAATGGTTCAAAAATAGACAGTAGGAAGAGTCACTCTTCTTGTACTTAAGTCGGCATTGTGCCTTTTGTATTTAATTCCGATGCAATTTCTGTGTTTCATCGTCAACAAGAAGGTCCAAGGGACACAGTAAACCTGGACTGAAGCATCGGAATCTATAACTAGTGTCACAGGAATGGTTCAAAACATAGACAGTAGGAAGAGTCAGTCTTCTTGTACTTCAGGCGGCATTGTGCCTTTTCTATTTAATTCCGATGCAATTTCTGTGTTTCATCGTCAATAAGTAGGTGCAAGGGATACAGTAAACCTGAAGTGAAGCATGTGAATCTGTAACTAGTGTCACAGGAATGGTTCAAACATAGAGAGTAGGAAGAGTCAGTCTTCTTGTACTTATGTCGGCATTGTGCATTTTCTATTCAATTCCGATGCAATATCTGTGTTTCATCGTCAATAAGAAGGTCCAAGGGATACAGTAACCCCAGAGTGAAGCATCGGAATCCAAAAGTAGTGTCACAGGAATGGTTCAAATATAGACAGTAGGAAAAGTCAGTCTTCTGGTACTTAAGTCTGCATTGTGCCTTTTGTACTTAATTCCGATGCAATTTCTGTGTTTCATCGTCACCAAGAAGGTCCAAGGGACACAGTAAACCTGGAGTGAAACATCGGAATCTATAACTAGTGTCACAGGAATGGTTCAAAACATTGACGGTAGGAAGAGTCAGTCTTCTTGTACTTAAGTCGGCATTGTGCCTTTTCTATTTAATTCCGATGCAATTTCTGTGTTTCATCGTCAGTAAGAAGGTCCAAGGGATACAGTAAACCTGGAGTGAAGCATCGGAATCTATAACTAGTGTCTCAGCGATGGTTAAAACATAGACAGGAAGAAGAGTCAGTCTTCTTGTTCTTAAGTCTGCATTGTGCCTTTTGTATTTAATTCGGATGCAATTTCTGTGTTTCATCGTCAATAAGAAGGTCCAAGGGATACAGTAAACCGGGAGTGAAGCATCGGAATCTATAACTAGTGTCACAGGAATTAATGAAAACATAGTCGGTAATAAGAATCAGTCTTCTTGTACTTAAGTCGGCATTGTGCCTTTTGTATTTAATTCCGATGCAATTTCTGTGATTCATCGTCAACAAGAAGGGCCAAGGGATACATTAAACCTGAAGTGAAGCATCGGAATCTATAACTAGTGTCACAGGAATGGTTCAAAACATAGACAGTATGAAGAGTCAGTCTTCTTGTACTTAAGTCGGCATTGTGCCTTTTCTATTTACTTCCGATGCAATTTCTGTGTTTCATCGTCAATAAGAAGGTCCAAGGGATACAGTAAACCTGGAGTGAAGCATCGGAATCTAAAACTAGTGTCACAGGAATGGTTCAAAACATAGACGGTATGAAGAGTCAGTCTTCTTGTACTTAAGTCGGCATTGCGCCTTTTGTATTTAATTCCGATGATATTTCTGTGTTTCATCGTCAATGAGAAGGTCTGAGGGATACAGTAAACTTGAAGTGAAGCATCGGAATCTGTAACTAGTGTCACAGGAATGGTTCCAAACATAGTCAGTAAGAAGAGTCAGTCTTCTTGTACTTAAGTCGGCATTGCGCCTTTTGTATTTAATTCCGATGCAATTTCTGTGTTTCATCGTCAATGAGAAGGTCTGAGGGATGCAGTAAACCTGAAGTGAAGCATCGGAATCTAAAACTAGTGTCACTGGAATGGTTCAAATCATAGACAGTGGGAAGAGTCAGTCTTCTTGTACTTAAGTCGGCATTGTGCCTTTTCTATTTAATTCCGATGCAATTTCTGTGTTTCATCGTCAATAAGAAGGTCCAAGAGATACAGTAAACCTGAAGTGAAGCATCGGAATCTATAACTAGTGTCCCAGGAATGGTTCAAAACATAGTCAGTAAGAAGAATCAGTCTTCTTGTACTTAAGTCGGCATTGTGCCTTTTGTATTTAATTCCGATGCAGTTTCTGTGTTTCATCGTTAATAAGAAGGTTCAAGGGACACAGTAAACCTGGGGTGAAGCATCGGAATCTGTAGCTAGTGTCACAGGAATGGTTCAAAACATAGGCAGTAGGAAGAGTCAGTCAACTTGTACTTAAGTCGGAATGTGGCTTTTGTATTTAATTCCGATGCAATTTCTGTGTTTCATCGTTAATAACAGTGTCAGAGGGATACAGTAAACCTGAAGTGAAGCATCGGAATCTATAACTAGTGTCACAGAAATGGTTCAAAACATAGTCCGTAAGAAGAGTCAGTCTTCTTGTACTTAAGTTTGCATTGTGCACTTTGTATTTAATTCCGATGCAATTTCTGTGTTTCATCGGCAATATGAAGGTCCAAGGGATACAGTAAACCTGGAGTGAAGCATCGGAATTTATAACTAGTTTCACAGGAATGGTTCAAAACATAGACAGTAAGAAGAGTCAGTCTTCTTGTACTTAAGTCGGCATTGTGTCTTCTGTATTTAATTCCGATACCATTTCTGTGTTTCATCGTCAATAAGAAGGTCCAAGGGATACAGTAAACCTGAAGTGAAGCATCGGAATCGGTAAGTAATGTCACAGGAATGGTTCAAATCATAGTCAGTAAGAAGAGTCAGTATTCTTTTACTTAAGCCGGCATTGTGCCTTTTGTATTTAATTCCGATGTAATTTCTGTGTTTCATCGTCAATAAGAAGGTCCAAGGGATACAGTAAACCTGGAGTGAAGCATCGGAATCTATAACTAGTGTCACAGGAATGGTTCAAAACATAGACACTAAGAAGAGTCAGTCTTCTTGTACTGAAGTCGGCATTGTGCCTTTTGTATTTAATTCGGAAGCAATTTCTGTGTTTCATCGTCAATAAGAAGGTCCAAGGGATACAGTAAACCGGGAGTGAAGCATCGGAATCTATAACTAGTGTCACAGGAATGAATCAAAACATAGTCGGTAAGATGAATCAGTCTTCTTGTACTTAAGTCGGCATTGTGCCTTTTGTATTTAATTCCGACGCAATTTCTGTGATTCATCGTCAACAAGAAGGTCCAAGGGATACATTAAACCTGAAGTGAAGCATCGGAACCTATAACTAGTGTCACAGGAATGGTTCAAAACATAGTCAGTAAGAAGAGTCAGTCTTCTTGTACGTAAGTCGGCATTGTGCCTTTTGTATTACGTTCCGATGCAATTTCTGTGTTTCATCGTCAATAAGAAGGTCCAAGGGATACAGTAAACCTGTACTGAAGCATCGGAATCTATAACTAGTGTCACAGGAATGAATCAAACATAGTCGGTAAGGAGAGTCAGTCTTCTTGTACTTAAGTCGGCATTGAGACATTTGTATTTAATTCCGATGCAATTTCTGTGTTTCATCGTCAACAAGAAGGTCAAAGGGATACATTAAACCTGAAGTGAAGCATCGGAATCAAAAAGTAGTGTCACAGGAATGGTTCAAAACATAGACAGTAGGAAGAGTCAGTCTTCTTGTACTTAAGTCGGCATTGTGCCTTTTCTATTTAATTCCGATGCAATTTCTGTGTTTCATCGTCAATAAGTAGGTGCAAGGGATACAGTAAACCTGAAGTGAAGCATGTGAATCTGTAACTAGTGTCACAGGAATGGTTCAAACATAGAGAGTAGGAAGAGTCAGTCTTCTTGTACTTATGTCGGCATTGTGCCTTTTCTATTCAATTCCGATGCAATATCTGTGTTTCACCGTCAATAAGAAGGTCCAAGGGATACAGTAAACCCAGAGTGAAGCATCGGAATCTAAAAGTAGTGTCACAGGAATGGTTCAAATATAGACAGTAATAAGAGTCAGTCTTCTTGTACTTAAGTCGGCATTGTGCCTTTTGTATTTAATTCCGATGCAATATCTGTGTTTCATCGTCAACAAGAAGGTCCAAGGGACACAGTAAACCAGGAGTGAAGCATCGGAATCTATAACTAGTGTCACAGGAATGGTTCAAAACATAGACAGTAAGAAGAGTCAGTCATCTTGTACTTAAGTCGGAATGTGACTTTTGTATTTAATTACGATGCAATTTCTGGGTTTCATCGTCAATAAGAGGGTCAGAGGGATACAGTAAACCTGAAGTGAAGCATCGGGATCTATAACTAGTGTCACAGGAATGGTTCAAAACATAGACACTAAGAAGAGTCAGTCTTCTTGTAGTTAAGTCGGCATTGTGCCTTTTGTATTTAATTCCGATGCAATTTCTGTGATTCATCGTCAACAAGAAGGTCCAAGGGATACATTGAACCTGAAGTGAAGCATCGGAATCTATAACTAGTGTCACAGGAATGTTTCAAAACATAGACGGTAGGAAGAGTCAGTCTTCTTGTACTTAAGTCGGCATTGTGCCTTTTCTATTTAATTCCGATGCAATTTCAGTGTTTCATCGTCAATAAGAAGGTCCAAGGGATACAGTAAACCTGGAGTGAAGCATCGGAATCTATAACTAGTGTCACAGGAATGGTTCAAATCATAGACAGTAGGAAGAGTCAGTCTTCTTGTACATAAGTCGGCATTGTGCCTTTTGTATTTAATTCCGATGCACTTTTTGTGTTTCATCGTCAATAAGGATGTCCAAGGGATACGGTAAACCTGGAGTGAAGCATCGGAATCTATAACTAGTGTCACAGGAATGGTTCAAAACATAGTCAGTTAGGAGAGTCAGTCTTCTTGTACTTAAGTCGGCATTGTGCCTTTTATATTTAATTCCGATGCAATTTCTGTGTTTCATCGTCAATAAGAAGGTCCAAGGGATACAGTAAACCTGGAGTGAAGCATCGGAATCTATAACTAGTGTCTCAGCGATTGTTAAAACATAGACAGTAAGAAGAGTCAGTCTTCTTGTTCTTAAGACTGCATTGTGCCTTTTGTACTTAATTCCGATGCAATTTCTGTCTTTCATCGTCAATAAGAAGGTCCAAGGGATACAGTAAACCGGGAGTGAAGCATCGGAATCTATAACTAGTGTCACAGGAATGAATGAAAACATAGTCGGTAAGAAGAATCAGTATTCTTGTACTTAAGTCGGCATTGTGCCCTTTGTATTTAAATCCGATGCAATTTCTGTGATTCATCGCCAAAAAGAAGGGCCAAGGGATACATTAAACCTGAAGTGAAGCATCGGAAACTATAACTAGTTTCACAGGAATGGTTCAAAACATAGACGGTATGAAGAGTCAGTCTTCTTGTACTTAAGTCGGCATTGTGCCTTTTCTATTTAATTCCGATGCAATTTCTGTGATTCATCGCCAAAAAGAAGGGCCAAGGGATACATTAAACCTGAAGTGAAGCATCGGAAACTATAACTAGTGTCACAGGAATGGTTCAAAACATAGACGGTATGAAGAGTCAGTCTTCTTGTACTTAAGTCGGCATTGTGCCTTTTCTATTTAATTCCGATGCAATTTCTGTGTTTCATCGTCAATAAGAAGGTACAAGGGATACAGTAAACCTGGAGTGAAGCATCGGAATCTATAACTAGTGTCACAGGAATGGTTCAAAACATAGACAGTAGGACGAGTCAGTCTTCTTGTACTTAAGTCGGCATTGTGCCTTTTGTATTTAATTCCGATGTAATTTCTGTGTTTCATCGACAATAATGATGTCCAAGGGATACGGTAAACCTGGAGTGAAGCATCGGAATCTATAACTAGTGTCACAGGAATGGTTCAAAACATAGTCAGTAAGAAGAGTCAGTCTTCTTGTACATAAGTCGGCATTGTGCCTTTTATATTTAATTCCGATGCAATTTCTGTGTTTCATCGTCAATAAGAAGGTCCAAGGGATACAGTAAACCGGGAGTGAAGCATCGGAATCTATAACTAGTGTCACAGAAATGGTTCAAAACATAGTCAGTAAGAAGAGTCTGTCTTCTTGTACTTAAGTCGGCATTGTGCCTTTTGTATTAAATTCCGATGCAATTTCTGTGTTTCATCGTCAATAAGAAGGTCCGAGGGATACAGTAAACCTGGACTGAAACATCGGAATCTATAACTAGTGTCACAGGAATGAATCAAACATAGTCGGTAAGAAGAATCAGTCTTCTTGTACTTAAGTCGGCATTGTGCCTTTTGTACTTAATTCCGATGCAATTTCTGTGTTTCATCGTCAAGAATAAGGTCCAAGGGATACATAAAACCTGAAGTGAAGCATCGGAATCTATAACTAGTGTCACAGGAATGGTTCAAACATAGGGAGTAGGAAGAGTCAGTCCTCTTGTACTTATGTCGGCATTGTGCCTTTTCTATTCAATTCCGATGCAATATCTGTGTTTCATCGTCAATAAGAAGGTCCAAGGGATACAGTAAACCCGGAGTGAAGCATCGGAATCTAAAAGTAGTGTCACAGGAATGGTTCAAAAATAGACAGTAGGAAGAGTCAGTCTTCTTGCACTTAAGTCGTCATTGTGCCTTTTGTATTTAATTCCGATGCAATTTCTGTGTTTCATCGTCAACAAGAAGGTCCAAGGGACACAGTAAACCTGGAGTGAAGAATCGGAATCTATAACTAGTGTCACAGGAATGGTTCAAAACATAGACAGTAAGAAGAGTCAGTCATCTTGTACTTAAGTCGGAATGTGACTTTTGTATTTAATTACGATGCAATTTCTGGATTTCATCGTCAATAAGAGGGTCAGAGGGACACAGTAAACCTGAAGTGAAGCATCGGAATCTATAACTAGTGTCACAGGAATGGTTCAAAACATAGACAGTAGGAAGAGTCAGTCTTCTTGTACTTAAGTCGGCATTGTGCCTTTTGTATTTAATTCCGATGCAATTTCTGTGTTTCATCGTCAATAAGGATGTCCAAGGGATACGGTAAACCTGGAGTGAAGCATCGGAATCTATAACTAGTGTCACAGGAATGGTTCAAAACATAGTCAGTTAGAAGAGTCAGTCTTCTTGTACTTAAGTCGGCATTGTGCCTTTTATATTTAATTCCGATGCAATTTCTGTGTTTCATCGTCAATAAGAAGGTCCAAGGGATACAGTAAACCTGGAGTGAAGCATCGGAATTTATAACTAGTGTCTCAGCGATGGTTAAAACATAGACAGTAAGAAGAGTCAGTCTTCTTGTTCTTAAGTCTGCATTGTGCCTTTTGTATTTAATTCGGATGCAATTTCTGTGTTTCATCGTCAATAAGAAGGTCCAAGGAATACAGTAAACTGGGAGTGAAGCATCGGAATCTATAACTAGTGTCACAGGAATGAATGAAAGCATAGTCGGTAAGAAGAATCAGTCTTCTTGTACTTAAGTCGGCATTGTGCCTTTTGTATTTAATTCCGATGCAATTTCTGTGATTCATCGTCAACAAGAAGGGCCAAGGGATACATTAAACCTGAAGTGAAGCATCGGAATCTATAACTAGTGTCACAGGAATGGTTCAAAACATAGACAGTATGAAGAGTCAGTTTTCTTGTACTTAAGTCGGCATTGTGCCTTTTCTATTTAATTCCGATGCAATTTCTGTGTTTCATCGTCAATAAGAAGGTCCAAGGGATACAGTAAACCTGGAGTGAAGCATCGGAATCTATAACTAGTGTCACAGGAATGGTTCAAAACATAGACAGTAGGACGAGTCAGTCTTCTTGTACTTAAGTCGGCATTGTGCCCTTTGTATTAAATTCTGATGCAATTTCTGTGTTTCATCGTCAATAAGAAGGTCCAAGGGATACAGTAAACCTGGACTGAAGCATCGGAATCTATAACTAGTGTCACAGGAATGAATCAAACATAGTCGGTAAGAAGAATCAGTCTTCTTGTACTTAAGTCGGCATTGTGCCTTTTTTATTTAATTCCGATGCAATTTCTGTGTTTCATCGTCAAGAAGAAGGTCCAAGGGATACATAAAACCTGAAGTGAAGCATCGGAATCTATAACTAGTGTCACAGGAATGGTTCAAACATAGAGAGTAGGAAGAGTCAGTCCTCTTGTACTTATGTCGGCATTGTGCATTTTCTATTCAATTCCGATGCAATATCTGTGTTTCATCGTCAATAAGAAGGTCCAAAAGATACACTAAACCTGGAGTGAAGCATGGGAATCTATAACTAGTGTCACAGGAATGATTGAAAGCATAGACAGTATTACGAGTCAGTCTTCTTGTACTTAAGTCGGCATTGTGCCTTTTCTATTAATTTCCGATGCAATTTCTGTGTTTCATCGCCAATAAGAAGGTCCAAGGGATACAGAAAACCTGGACTGAAGCATCGGAAACTATAACTAGTGTCACAGGAATGAATCAAACATAGTCGGTAAGATGAATCAGTCTTCTTGTACTTAAGTCGGCATTGTGCCTTTTGTATTTAATTCCGATGCAATTTCTGTGTTTCATCGTCAAGAAGAAGGTCCAAGGGATACATAAAACCTGAAGTGAAGCATCGGAATCTATAACTAGTGTCACAGGAATGGTTCAAACATAGAGAGTAGGAAGAGTCAGTCCTCTTGTACTTATGTCGGCATTGTGCCTTTTCTATTCAATTCCGATGCAATATCTGTGTTTCATCGTCAATAAGAAGGTACAAAAGATACAGTAAACCAGAAGTGAAGCATCGGAATCTATAACTAGAGTTACAGGAATGGTTCCAAACATAGTCAGTAAGCAGAGTCAGTCTTCTTGTACTTAAGTCGGCATTGTGCCTTTTGTATTTCATTCCGATGCAATTTCTGTGTTTCATCGTCAATAAGAAGGTCCAAGGTATACAGTAAACCTGAAGTGAAGCATCGTAATCTATAACTAGTGTCCCAGGAATGGTAAAAAACATAGTCAGTAAGAGGAGTCAGTCTTCTTGTACTTAAGTCGGCATTGTGCCTTTTGTATTTCAATCCGATGCAATTTCTGTGTTTCATCGTCAATAAGAAGGGCCAATGGGCCACAGCACACCTGGAGTGCAGCATCGGAATCTATAACTAGTGTCACAGGAATGGTTCAAAACATAGACAGTAAGAAGAGTCAGTCATCTTGTACTTAAGTCGGAATGTGACTTTTGTATTTAATTCCGATGCAATTTCTATGTTTCACCGTCAATAAGAGGGTCAGAGGGATACAGTAAACCTGAAGTGAAGCATCGGAATCTATAACTAGTGTCACAGGAATGGTTCAAAACATAGACACTAAGAAGAGTCAATCTTCTTGTAGTTA